>NW_028274819.1:81611155-82896155 GCF_037043125.1 Eumetopias jubatus | reverse complement strand
GTGAACATCCTTAATAACAGGGCATTTGTTGAAAACAACCAGCGTAAATTGCTTAATATCACAGTTGTGTGAGGTGATGACACCAGTTGAGGCTAACTCCTGATAGATTAATAACCTTAAAAAATAAAACTTTGGAAACCTCAAATATATTCCTGGAAATCTAAAAGTTCGGGAAGACCTGAGGAAATCTTGAAGGTCGGAAAGACCTAATCGCTCCCCTCTCACTGACCTTGGGAATCTGTCTGATTAAGAATTGAAGAATAAGACAGAGTTGTAAACTATAAAAGCACACCCCAAAACACAGGGAGACCCTCAGGAAACTTGTTGGCTTAAGGTATTTCAGAAAATCATTGTCTAGTCATTGGCTCACCATAAAACTCAACATTGAAATTTCAGTGGCAAAGAATACACACTTTATGTGATTAGTCCAGGAATGTCACTAGACAAATAGCAACAAAATCAACAGCAAGAAGTACAATAATAAACAGCACCGGTAACAAACCTAAGGGTTTGCAACATGCAAACATTAGTTGTATTTCTATTTACTAGCCTTGGACACTTTGTATGCAAAATAGAAGTTCTGAGATTCCTTCCATCCTAATACTCTTAGGTTAGCTGCTTTTTGTGATGATGCACACTGTCACTGAAGATCCCCTACCCATTACTGAAGAAAATTGAAAGTCACAGTTTGTTCAAAAATGGACCTTGAGGCTGGATCACCTGTGAAGTTTTTGAAAACACAGATTCCCGAACTATATCCACAGCTATCAAATTATATTCTGTTGGGTGGCCTGAGGAGTCTGAATTTTCCAATAACTTCTCAGCTGACCCCAAGTCCCCCAGCCTAGCATCTGTCCTGAACCTGTGTTTGGGAATCATTGATCCAACCCAGATTCCTCTAATTACAGAAGACAAAACAGAAATTTCCCCAAAACCCAGACCTCATAACCTCATTCCAGACTCTGCTTCCTCCCAGAAACACCTAAATATCAGTTCTACCTACTGCAAGGCACTCTTTTTTTTCAGTACAGCAGTTGAGCCATCTGAGTTATCATGTATCCTGATCTCTGCTCTCAACAAATCTCTAGTTAGAGACTCGTTATGGAACATAATTTGTCCTAAATACTTTTTAGTTTTGTGCCCAACTGTAACAAATTAAAGGCAGGCATTTGTTGTTAGTTTCAAATTCAGAAGCCCTACAGTCAAAACCACAAGGTCAAAGAGGAAGTCTCAAGGAAAGTTACAAAGACATTTTGAATGAAATTAAAATGAAATAGAACATAGCAAAATGTGTAGAATACAGCTAAAACAGTGCTTAGCAGGGAACT
Source organism: Eumetopias jubatus (assembly GCF_037043125.1). Lineage (NCBI taxonomy): Eukaryota > Metazoa > Chordata > Mammalia > Carnivora > Otariidae > Eumetopias > Eumetopias jubatus. The sequence goes on along the minus strand of NW_028274819.1, from coordinate 82,894,827 downwards.
TATAGCATTTATTGCTTACATTAGAAAAGAAGATTTAGAATCAGAAGTGTGTCTACCAAAAAAAAAAAAAAAAAAGAAGTGTGTCTACCTGAAGAAACTAGAGAAAGAACAGCTGTAGAGAGCAAGATGGAGTCACTCATGTCAAGCAGGGGCCTATGTCAAACAATGATGCAAGCCATTAGGGTATTGCAGCTACAAGATATTGCCAAGACCAGCAAAAGCTGACACCCCAGAACTGGTAACAAGTAGAAGCAGAAGAGGTCTGCAGGGGCCCGAGACTGATTAAATACCTTTAAAAAGAGAGGATTTTTGCAGCAAATTGTCACTCTTCAGACATCTGACCATTTAAAAAAGGCAGCTGCTACCAAAGGCTCTGCTGGATTGATCTCTGAACAGAACCAAGATCCTTCACTGCTTGAACATAATAAATGCGAGAGCTGACCAGACCAGACCGAGGCCTTATCTCAACTGCGCCCACAGACTGACTTCACGTTTAGTTTGTTAACTTCCTATTCCCTGTTATCTTGTTTGTTTTGTGACTTGTCTAATGTTCTGCTTTGTGTGCTGTGTAAAAAGCCAAGTTAATCACATAATGAAATGTCTTGAGTTTTTAATCCTGAACCTGCTTTATAATTATGTTAACTTTGCTTTATGACTGACTAAAGCTGACATTGTGGAAAGACACAACGTGTGTGTGTGCCTTCATAGTGCACTCATGAGAAGAGCAAATCAAATCAAAAGAAAGCAGAAATGAGTAAACAATTAAAATTAGAATGGAAATCATTAAAATTTAAAACAAACACAAAAGGGAGAGAGAGATAGAGAAAAAAAATCCTGGTTCTTTGAAAAGATCAATAAAATTGATAAATCTCTGGATAATATGATCAAGTAAAAAAAAAAAGACAAAAAATCACCAATATCAGGACTGCAAGATAGGACATAGCTACAGATCTCATAGCTACTAAAAAAATAATAGGGGATTCCATGAACAATACTATGCCCATAATTAGCTACCTTAGAGGAATTGGATCAATATTTTAAAAGACACAAAACTACAGAAACTCAATCAAAAAATGGATATGAATTGTCCTCTAGCTACTAACAATATAAAACTTGGAGTTAAAAACCTTCCATAAAGAAAAAAATAATTCACACTGGGTGTTTTATGCAACTGATGAATTACTGAACTCTACATCTGAAACTAATGATGTACTATTTGTTGGCTAATTGAATTAAAAAAAAAAATCTAGGCGCCTGGGTGGCTCAGTTGGTTAAGCGACTGCCTTCAGCTCAGGTCATGATCCTGTAGTCCCGGGATCGAGTCCCACATCAGGCTCCCTGCTCAGCAGGGAGTCTGCTTCTCCCTCTGACCCTCTTGCCTCTCATGCTATCTCTCATTCTCTCTTTCTCAAATAAATAAATAAAATCTTAAAAAAAAATCCATGCCTGGATGGTTTTACTGGCAAATTCTTCCACACATTTAGGGAAGAAATAATAGTAATTCTGCATATCCTCTTCCAAAAAATAGAAGAGGAGGGAACACTTCCCAGCTCATTCTTTGAAGTCAACATTAATATCATCAACAGAAAAGTGCAGTACAAGAAAATGAAACCATAAACCAATATCCCTCATGAACATAGACATTCATAGATGAATATCATAAACCAAATATTAGAAAACCAAATACAGAAATATGTATTTATATACATAAAAGTATTATAGATAACAGGGAAGTGGGATTTATCCCAGGAAAGAGAGGCTGGTTCAACATTTGAAAATCAACCAATATAGGGGTGCCTGAGAGGCTCAGTTGGTTAAGTGTCTGTCTTTGGCTCAGGTCATGATCCCAGGGACCTGGGATTGAGCCCACATTGGGCTCCCTGCTAAGTGGAGAGTCTGCTTCTCCCTCCCTCTGTCCCTGCCCCTGCTTGTGCACTCTCTCTCTCTCGCTCTCTCAAATAAATAAAATCTTGAAAAAAAAGAAAATCAACCAATATAATTTATCTCCCATGTCAAGAGAATAGATAAGATAAACCTATATAATTATCTTAGATACAGAAAAGGAATTCAATGATACTTAATAGCCATTCATGATAAATATTCTCAAGCAAACTGAAAATAGATGGAAGCATCTTGAATTTAATTAAAAACATGCATTCAAAACTTACAGCTGAGGACTTCTCATTGGACGCCTGACAGGTGAGGAGGTTAGAAGTCATTACTCTTATTCCCACAACAAGAAAATAGTTCAGCTAAAAATCAACAACTTAAAAATTTGTGCTCCGTGAAAGACACTGTTATAAGAATGAAAATCCAAGGCACAAACGGATACAGTATTCTCAAAAGACATATCTGATTAAAGACTTGTAACCAAAATATACAGAACCCTTAAAACTCAACAATCATAAGATAACCCAATTTAAAAATAGGCAAAATATCTGAAGAGATACCTCACCAAAGAATATATACAGATAGAAAATGAACATTTGAAGAGATATTCAACATCATGTCTCATTAGGAAAGTATAAATTAAAATATCACAGAGATATCACTATACACCTACTATAATGGCTAGCAAGGACATGGAGCAACAGGTGGGACGGGTGCTGGAGGGAATGCAAAATAGTATAGCTACTTTGGAAGACAGTTTGGCAGCATTTACCAAAATGAGTTGAAAATTCATGTTCACCCAAAAACATTCACACTAAGGTTTATAGTGCTTTATTTAGAATTGTCAAAACATGGAAACAAACAAGATGTCATTTAATAGATGAGTAGATAAAAAAAAACTGTGTTTCATCTATATGATGGAATATTTTTCAGTGATAAAAATAAATGAGCTATTAATCCATGAAAAGACATAGAAAAATCTTGAAAGTGAAAGAAGCCAAGCTGAGAAAAAATGCTGTATGATTTCAACTATATAATGTTCTAGAAAAGGCAAATTTATGGAAATAGTTAAAACATAAATGGTTCCCAGGGGTTCAGGGTAAGGGATATAGGAATGAAGAAATGTAATATAGGGAATTTTTACAGCAGTGAAACTATTCTATATGATATAACAATGGTGGATACATGTATTTTATATCAAAACCCCTGAAATGTATAACACCAAGAGTGAAACCTAAAGTAAACTATAGAATTTATTTAATATTAATAATACATCAATATTGGCTCATCAATTGTAACAAATGTACCATACTAATTTCAGATGTTAAAAATAGTGGAACCTTTGTATGGGAGACAAAGAGACTCTGTACTTTGCACTCAAATTTTCTGTAAAGCTAAAAGTGCTCTGAAAAATAAAATTACCTCAAAAAGAAAAACTTACATCTAAAGTGAAAAATGTGTTTTCATTCTCATTGGTTTCCATGAATTGTTTAAGTTCTTCTTTGATTTCCTGGTTGACCCAAACATTCTTTTTTTTTTTTTTTTTAAAGATTTTATTTATTTATTTCAGAGAGAGAGAGAGAGAATGAGAGATAGAAAGCACGAGAGGGAAGAGGGTCAGAGGGAGAAGCAGACTCCCTGCTGAGCAGGAAGCCCGATGTGGGACTCGATCCCGGGACTCCAGGATCATGACCTGAGCTGAAGGCAGTCGCTTAACCAACTGAGCCACCCAGGTGCCCCGACCCAAACATTCTTGAGCAGAGTGGTCTTTAGCTTCTGAGTGCTTGAATTTCTTCCAAATTTTTTTTTCTAATTGAGTTCTAGTCTTAACACATTATGGTCTGAGAATATTCAGGTAATAATCTCAATCTTTTGGTATTGGTTGAGTCCTCATTTGTGACCCAGTATGTGGTCTATTCTGGAGAAAGTTCCATGTGCGCTCGAGAAGAATGAGTATTCTGTTGTTTTAGGGTGGAACATTCTGTATATATCTATGAGGTCCATCTGGTCCAGTGTGTCATTCAAAGCTCGTTTCTTTGTTGATTTTCTGCTTAGATGATCTGTCTATTGCTGCGAGTGGAGTATTGAGGTTTCCTACAATTAATGTATTGATATCAGTATGTGTCTTTATTTTGGTTAACAGTTGTCTTATGTATATGACTGCTCCCATGTTGGGCGAGTAGGTATTAATAATTGTTAGATATTCTTGTTGGATTGACCCTTTAAGGATGATATGGTGTCTTTCTGTGTCTCTAACTACAGTCTTTAGTTTAAAGTCTAAATTATCTGATATAAGAATTGCTATACCCACTTTCTTTTGAGGTTCGTTGGCATGAAAGTTGGATCTCCATCCCTTCATTTTCAGTCTGGATGTACCTTTAGGTTCAAAATGAGTCTCTCATAGACAGCATATGGATGGGTCTTGTCTTTTTATCCAATCTGCAACCCTGTGCCATTTTAAGGGAACACATCGGTCCAAAACATTTGGGATACTGCAAAGGCGGTCCTATGGGGGAAATGCATAGCCATCCAAGCCTCATTCAAAAAAATAGAAAAATACTGAATTCACCAACTAACTTTACACCTTAAAGATCTAGAGAAAAGCAACAAATGACGCCTAAGCCACACATTAGAAGAGAAATAATTAAGATTAGAGCATATACCAATGAATTAGAAACTAGAAACACAGTAGATCAGATCAACAAAACTAGAAGCTGGTTCTTTGGAAGAATTAATAAGATCAATAAACCACTGGACAGACTTATCCAAAAGAAAAGAGAAAGGACCCAAATTAATAAAATTATGAATGAAAGGGGACAGATCACGATTAACTCCAAGGAAATAGAAACAATTATTAGAAATTATTATCAACAACTATATGCCAATAAACTGAGCAACCTGGGTGAAATGGATACCTTCCTGGAAACCCATAAACTGCCAAGTCTGAAACAGGAAGAAATTGACAACCTGAATAAGCCAATAACCAGTAATGAGATTGAAGCAGTGATCAAAAATCTCCCAAAAACAAGAGTCCAGGGCCTGATGGATTCCCTGGGGAATTCTACCAAACATTCAAAGAAGAAATAATACCTATTCTCCTGAAGATGTTTCAAAAAATAGAAACAGAAGGAAAGTTTCCAGACTCATTCTATGAGGCCAGCATTACCTTGATCCCCAAACCAAGCAAAGACCCTTTCAAAAAGGAGAAATTCAGACCAATATTTCTGATGAATATGGATGCCAAATTTCTCAACAAAATCCCTAGCTAATACGATCCCACAGTACATTAAAAGGATCATCCACCACAACCAAGTGAGATTTATCCCTGGGTTGCAAGGGTGGTTCAACATCTGGAAGTCCATGACTGTGATAGAATACATTAATAAGAGGAGAGAGAACCATATGGTCCTCCCAATTGATGCAGAAAAAGCATTTGACAAAATACAGCATCCTTTCCTGATTAAAACTCTTCAGAGTATACAGATAGAAGGAACATTCCTCAAGTTCATAAAATCCATCTATGAAAAACCCACAGTGAATATCATCCTCAATGGGGAAAAGTTAACAACCTTTCCCTTAAGATCAGGAACATGACAAGGATGCTTACTTTCACCACTGTTGTTCAAAATAGTACTAGAAGTCCTAGCAACAGCAATCAGACAACAAAAAGAAATAAAAGTATTCAAATTGGCAAAGAAGAAGTCAAACTCTCTCTCTTCCACAGATGACATGATACTTTATATGGAAAACCCAAAAGACTCCACCCCCAAATTACTAGAACTCAAACAGCAATTCAGTAATGTGGCAGGATACAAAATCAATGCACAGAAAGCAGTTGCTTTCTTATACACTAACAATGCAATTGTAGAAAGAGAAATTAGGGAAATGATTCCATTTACAATAGCACCAAAAACCATAACATACCTCAGAATAAACCTAACCAAAGAGATAAAGGATCCATACTCTAGGAACTACAGAACACTCATGAAAAAAATTGAAGAAGACACAAAAAGATGGAAAAACATTCCATGCTCATGGATCGGAAGAATAAACAGTGTTAAAATGTCTATGCTACCCAGAGCAATCTATACCTTCAATGACATCTTGATCAAAATTCAATGACACTTTTCAAAGTGCTGGAAGAAACAATCCTAAAATTTGTATGGAATCAGAAAAGACCTTGAATCAGCAAGGAAATGTTGAAAAAGAAAAACGAAGCTGAGGGTATCATGTTGCCCAATTTCAAGCTATACTACAAAGCAGTGATCACCAAGACAGCATGGTACTGGCACAAAAACAGACATATAAATCAAGGGAACAGAATAGAGAGCCCAGATATGGACCCTCAACTCTATGGTCAAATATCTTCGACAAAGCAGGAAAAAATCGTAATGGAAAAAAGGCAGTCTCTTCAATAAATGGTGCTGGATAATTGGACAACCACCTGCAGAAGAATGAAACGTGACCATTCTCTAACACTATACAGAAAGATAAACTCAAAATGGATGCAAGACCTCAATGTGTGACAGGAACCCATCAAAATCCTGGAGGAGAACATAGGCAGTAACCTCTTTGACATTGGCCACAGCAACTTCTTTCAAGATACATCCCCAAAGGCTAATGAAACAAAAGCAAAAATGAACTTTTGGGACTTCATCAAGATAAAAAGCTTCTGCACAGCAAAGGAAACAGTCAAAAAAACAAAGAGGCAACCCACAGAATGGAAGAAGATATTTGCAAATGACACTACAGATAAAGGGCTGGTATCCAAGATCTCTAAAGAACTTCTCAAAGTCAACACCCAAAAAACAAATCATCAAGTCAAAAATAGGCAGAAGATATGAACAGACATTTCTCCAAAGAAGACATACAAATGGCTCACAGACACATAGAAAAATTTTCATCATCATTAGCCATCAGGGAAATTCAAATCAAAACCACACTGAGATACCACCTTACACCAGTTAGAATGGCAAAAATTGACAAGGCAAGAAACAACAAATGTTGGAGATATTATGGAGAAAGAGGAGCCATCTTACACTGTTGGTAGGAATGCAAGTTGGTACAGCCAATCTGGAAAACAGTATAGAGGTTCCTTAAGACTTTAAAAATAGAGTTACCATATGACCCAGCAATTGCACTACTGGGTATTTACCCCAAAGACACAGACGTAGTGAAAAGAAGGGCCATAGGCACCCCAAAATTCATAGCAGCAATTTTCACAATAGGCAAACTGTGGAAAGAGCTGAAATGCCCTTCAACAGATGAATGGATAAAGATGTGGTCCATATACACAATGGAATATTACTCAGCCATCAGAAAGGATGAATACCCAACTTTTACATCAACATGGATGGGACTGGAGGAGATTATGCTAAGTGAAATAAGTCAAGCAGAGAAAGTCAATTATCATATGGTTTCATTTATTTGTGGAACATAAGGAATAGCTTGGAGGACATTAGGAGAAGGAAGGGAAAAATGAAGGGGGTGTAAATCGGAGGGACAGATGAACCATGAGAGACTATGGACTCTGAGAAACAAACAGGGTTTAGAGGGGAGGTAGGAGGGGGGATTGGTTAGCCCAGTGATGGGTATTAAGGAGGGAACATACTGCATGGAGCACTGGGTGTTATACGAAAACAATGGATTGTGGATCACCACATCAAAAACTAATGATGTATTGTATGGTGACTAACATAACATAATAAAATTAAATTAAAAAAAGAAAAACAGATAAAATAAAAAAACTAAAGTGAAAAATGTAGCCTCCATTTAATCATCTGTGAAATAGACTTAATTATAACACATGCTTCAGAGAACTGTTGTATAACTCAATGCCTTAAAGAAAGCAGACACTCAAAAATGTCACTGATTAATATTATTGTTATAGCTTTCTGACATGAACCAAGCAAAGATCCTTCCCAGAGCCTTCACAGTCTGCAACCAAATTCAGAGCCCACCTATCAGAGGTGCACAAAGAATGATGCAGTTACTTCTCACACAGGGTGAGGGTGTCACTGGTGAGACCCCTTGACCTCCTGAACTCAAGACTGATGCCCTGAACTCAGGACTGACCCCTTGAACTCAGGATTGACCTTCTGAATTCAGGAAACTCCTAGAAGCTTCTACCTGTCATTTTCATCTTTTAGAAACTAATGAATTGCTGGAACAGAAAAAGTTACATTTGAGGACCACACCCACACAGATGAATCAGAAAGTCCCAACAATTACCTCAGCTTCACTGTTAATGTTAATAATGTTAATAATAATGTTAAAATCCTGTTAATGTTAATAATGTTAATAATAATGTTAAAATCCCCTCCTAAATATTTATTTCAAACCTTAATAAAAGGAGCCTGCTTACCTGTGTTCTAGAGTCATGGCTTTGGAAATTGTTCTCTGTAATCTTATTTGTACAAATAAAGATGACTTCGTGAGGCAACTCTACCTGGTGTAGTCTCCATCTATAACTCACTCAGGAGCAGACCCATTTCGGTCCAGTAACAAGAGGACTCAGATAAAAGGAGATATTACCTTAATGAAAAGTCATTATGGGGCACCTGGGTGGCTCAGTCAGTTAAGTGACTGCCTTAGACCTGACCTTTGGCTCAGGTCATGATCCCAGGGTCCTGGGATCAAGCCCCTCATCAGGGAGCCTGCTTCTCCCTCTCCTCCCTACTCATGCTCTCTATCTATCTCTGTTGGTATTTCTGTCTCTCTCTCTCTCAAATAAAAAAAATTTAAAAAGAAAGAAAAGTCATTATTTCCCCAAAAATATCTGCCAATTTTCTCCATGTGCCAGATTTTATCACTGCTAAAATAAAGATGGAGATTAAAAGGGAAGCTAAGAATGTAGTCAGCTGGCTGCCCACAGCTCTGGCTGCTATCGTCTGTCTGGGACCCCTGAAAGGTGTAAGCCCTTTGCCAGGTCTGTAGCAAGAATCAGAGCCTGGAGTGCTCCCTTTCCCAGAGGTCCTGACAATAAAAGCTTGCTGGGTCCTCAGGCTCTCCCTCAGAGCCCCTGGCAACTTTGTTCTACCCTCAGATACCCTTCTGATCTCTCCCACAACTGCTCTCACACCTGCCCACCAGGTGTTCACATCTTGGCAGTAAGCAGACATCCGTGGCTGACAAAGTTGGCTAACTGCCTCCCTTTGTATTGTTGCTGATTGGATTTTAATTGGCAATTTTTATCTGTAATGGAAAATAATTGCATAAATTCCCAGGAATCATTTGCTGAGTGGCAAGGAATGGATACATCTGGGCTCTTTCTGGAGGAATTAAATACTGTACATGATGCAGGAGAGAGTACCACATTGGCTGGACTGACAGAGGTGGGGCCTTACATGGGGGTATGGCAATCCTCAGAGACAACACCACTCCTGACTGCCCCTTTGCTCAGGATTCTTCTTAGAAGATGTTTCTGGGTGGAGACTAGATTGTGGCTCACCTTGGGGTCTCTGTCTGAACATCTGATGTTGGGGAACAGGTCCGTATGAACCTCATCAGTATGGTACTGTAAGCTGGGGCCACACTCCATCTATGCCCCTTACTGAGTGACTTTGGACACATCACCTCTCCTTGCTGTGCCTGTTTCTCCTGCTGTTCAGTCAGGAGATCAGACTAGAACCTCATACTGGGAATTCCTAGGGATGCCTGTGGCTGGTGGATTAGAAGTAAGAAGATTGATGGGCAGGGTCCCCAAGCAACTCATCTCAAACAAATCTGAGCTTCTCCACTTAGTTCTTGTGTGCTTAACACCCTACTGAGCTGAATTTTGTTGCCCCCAAATTCATATATTGAAGCTCTAACTCTCAGTACTTCTGGATGTGACTGGCGATATGGCCTTTAAAAGGTGATTAAGTTAAAATGAAACCATTAAAGTGGGCCTTAATCCATATGACTTACATCCTTATAAGAAGAGAAAATTTAGATAAAGAGACCTCAAAGATGCATGCACAGAGAAAAGACCATGTGAGGACACAGGATGAAGATGACTATCTGCAAACCAAGCAGAGCTGGGAGAAGCCAAACCTGCTGACACCTTGATCTTGGACTTCCAGCCTCCAGAACTGTAAGAAACAAATTTCTGCTGTGTAAGCCACCTAGTCGGTGGTGTTTTGTTATGGCAGCCTGAGCTGATAAATACAAAAGCTTTGTTTAAAACTTTTTTTTTTAACAGCTGAAGGAGTGATTCATTCTTTTACCTCCAACACACTATTTTCTGAGTATCACTGCATGCCAGACCCTGTTTTGAGCACTGATGTTACAGAGAACAAGACAAGTCAGGTTTCTGACCTGGAGGGGAGAGGCCAACTGTCTGCAAATAAATAGGGTAAATGCCAGATTGTGATGCTTGCAAGTCAGAGAATTACATTGGTGGTTTGGAGAGAGTAAGTGATGGACAGAGAAAGTCTCTCTGAGGGGGTGACATTTAAGCAGAAATTCAAAATGGCCTTAAGGCGGGAACAAGCTTAATTTGCTTGAGGGAGAGAAACACCTGTGTCCTGCAGGTATGAGAGAGAAAGTCTAATGACAGGAGAGGAAGGGGTGGGGAGGGGCAGGGTGTGGAGGACTCCATCTTGCTCTAAAATCAATAGTTACAGCTAATATCACACCCACCACTTTCTATCTATGCAGCTATCACCCCACCTCACTACAAGGTTGTACATTTACTGAGTCAGGTCCCTACCATCTGGCCATAACATCCCACTCCCCCAGAGAGGCTAGCTCTGGGTACAAGGACATCTACATCCAGGCCCTAGGTCGTCCTCCGGGAGAGCTAATGAACGTGCCATCAGAATTGCAAACATTACCATCAAAAGTATGTTTGATTGGCACTGGCTTCAGCCCCACATAGGTGTGAACCCTGCCTTTGCCAGGAACTAGCTGCCTTGAACCTGTTCTCACTGTTTCCTGAGTTCTAAAGATAGTGATTTATAATACCTTTCTTCAGGGTTTTGGGTCAGGAACAACCCAATCATTTACGTGAAAACACCAAGCACAACACCAAGCACAGCACCCAGCACACAGTTGGGCCACATAAATGTTAGTTGGCTTTGATGATTCTTAATAATTGCTTCCTATATATTGGTCTTATGACCCCTCCAGACTGAGCTGTTTGGGAGCATCAAGACACATTTCATTTCTCTATTTCCTGCATAGTACCTGGCATACTAGGATAAATAGTGGGTGTTCAGTAAGTGCTCAACAAAATTGGAAAAGTAATACTAAAAATCCTAAACATTTATTATGTGCCAGGTATGATTCTAAAGGTCATTTAATAGAATGATCTACTATTATCCTCTTTTAACAACTGAGGAAATTGAGACAGGGAGCATAAGTAACCTACACTGGTCACACAGCTAGTAAAGGGCAACCTTAAAACTGGCCCCAGGCTGTGTGGTTCTTAGTTACCATTTTTTTTTAAGATTTTATTTATTTATTTGAGAGAGAGAGAATGAGAGATAGAGAGCACGAGAGGGAAGAGAGTCAGAGGGAGAAGCAGACTCCCTGCTGAGCAGGGAGCCCGATGTGGGACTCGATTCTGGGACTCCAGGATCATGACCTGAGCCGAAGGCAGTCGCTTAGCCAACTGAGCCACCCAGGCGCCCTTAGTTACCATTTTCTTAGCCACTATTCCACACTGACTTTAGCTTATGGCAAGAGAAGGGTGGAGATGATCTCTGCTTTATGAAAAAGGCTGGGCAGCAGGGAAACTTCATTAAAGCATATCAAGCCTCTCTCCCATCAGTGCTCCTCAGGATGGCCAGACTTCCCTTGGGGATGGAGGGTGATGGTGGGGCATTCCTGTCAGAGCAGCTGAAGAGAGTTAAGTGGAGTTTTAGCTGCAAGTGACTGAGTTATCAAGGGCACAGCACAAGGTCTGGCCTGACCTTTTCCTCACTGAGGCTCCAGGATGCCTCAGGGCAGGGTGTCATTAATAATCATAACAATGGGGCACCTGGGTGGCTCAGATGGTTAAGCGTCTGCCTTCGGCTCAGGTCATGATCCCGGGGTCCTGGGATCGAGTCCCACATCGGGCTCCCTGCTCCTTGGGAGCCTGCTTCTTCCTCTGCCTCTCTCTCGCTCTCTCTCTCTCTCTCTGTCTCTCATGAATAAATAAATGAAATCTTTAAAAAAAAATAATAATCATAACAATGATAATAATAACAGCCAGCATATCTGGGTGCATGGTGTGTGTCAGGACCAATGGCCTACACCTGCATTCTCTGTCAGAACTTCTTTGACTCTGTGTATGCATAAGACCCACAGATAAGGACACTGGAGCTCAGAGAAGGTAAATCATTTGGTCTAGAGCATGCTATCAGTAAGTGTCAGGTCCAAGTATGAATGCAGCCCCTGTCCTCTATCACTGCTGGGTTAGTATCCTAAAGGAAGGATAGGATCACACACCACTGGCCCCCTCTTCTGGGTTTCTCAACCCCTCACCTGTGTTCCCTTTGTCTGCAGGCCTCCAGTCTCTCCGGGCCCGGGTGAGGCTACCTCCTGCACACAGCCTTCTTCCTTTCCCGAGTTCTCAAGGGTCACTTTCTGGTCCCTTGTTCTTTTACTCTGCAACTTTTCTCAGGGCCTGAATCACAAGCAGCCCTGAGTGGTTCTGTTGTCCTAATGAGTATAGACGTTTCTCCGTAAATTGTCTGGGAAGCTGGCAGGAAGCAATGCTGGGCTTAACATGAAATAAGGAACACTTGTTTGCTTTATCAAATCTTTTAAATTTATTGCTTATGTATTGTATCCCAATTTTTTATGTGATAAACCTGAGGCTAAGATGTTGCTCATTTGCCCCAGGTGACACTGCTAGGGGGTGGAATAGCTGGGTTTTGAGCCTGGAGACTTTGGGGCCCAGGAAGGATTTGCTGAACAATTTTGAGGTAAAGCTCAGTCAACCCTTCCTTAGTCTTTAGCCCCAAAGAAGGCTGTGAGGTGCCACTGTGCCCAGCACAGCTTTGGTCCCTATGGACAGGAGCATGAGGGAGAACCCCTGCCCTACACACACTAGCCCTTCCATCAGGGTCTCAGGCTGGCTCAATCCATGACCTTTCTGTGTCTCATCTTTCCCAGGTGTAAGATCAAAGGGTTGATGAGATGAAATGTCAGTTCTGCTATTTCATGATGTTGATTACAAGGGTGTTCTGAGTTCCCAGAAATTCTAAGAGGTGTCAACTATGCCATGAAGCATCTTCACAGTGTTATGTTTCCAGGGTCTCAGGGGATCTCTCAGACAACCTATGACCTCCATTACATGATCTTTGTGCTTTTCTCTTCTTGTGTCTGTTGCTGGCTGTGTCACTAGAGTAACAAAGACACCTTTGTAATTACTATTTGTTAACAGTTATAATGTGACCAAGAGCACGCAAAGCTTTTGTAATGATAAATACCATTGGAGACAGAAAGGGCTCAGCTCAAAAGGGCTCTGGTGGAGATGAAAGGGGGAAGCATTCTCATATCACTTCAGACCAACTCCCTGTTGACAGAAGAGGCAGAACAAAAATAAACAAATGCATCTTTTGGGGTCTCAGAATTGCAATTCAGGGAGCACAGATTTGGATAGCAACCCAAATTGTGTCCCTCTCAGGGAACAAAAATCAAAGGTTTCAAAGACAAAAGGGAACACTTGTATATATTATGTACAAAGAATTTTTATTGGTGTTGGCTGCAGAAAATTAATTTTGGCTGAATATAATGGGTTACCAAGGCAAAGTCTCTTACTGTAGTAAGTTGCAGGTGTTTGGACTGAGTCCTTGGAATATTTGTGGTTTAGCCCACTTGAAAAATTTATGTCATGGTTCCACCTGGTAAGGATGTGTATAAGGCCCATCTCTTTAATGGTTTCCTGACTTTATTTTAAAACCCCTTTGCATAAGTTACCTCATTTCATTTCACTTTTCACATACCCCCAAACTTTCTTTGAGCTACCCAAGTTAGGTGTAATTATAGAAACTTCTAGGGGGCGCCTGGGTGGCTCAGTCGTTAAGCGTCTGCCTTCAGCTCAGGTCATGATCCAGGGGTCCTGGGATCGAGCCCCGCATCGGGCTCCCTGCTCAGCGGGAAGCCTGCTTCTCCCTCTCCCACTCCCCCTGCTTGTGTTCCCTTTCTCGCTGTCTCTCTCTCTCTGTCAAATAAATAAAAATCTTAAAAAAAAATAATAATTATAGAAACTTTTAGAACCTACTTTGTTTTGTCTAACTTTCTCATTCTATTTCTCTTCCTTTTCCTCTCTTCACTTTTTCTTTTCTCCAGTGGCCCTCCCCAATCATCACCACTGTCTTCCTTTACTCTTTCCTTTTCCCTCTACCAAAACTTCCCTGCTATTTCCATACTCTGCTTATAAAGGATTTACAAGATGGGTAGAGCACAGGGTCTTCCTCCAGACTCTAACAAAATGCACAGCTATTCATTCCAGATGCATTTAGTAGACTACATAAAATTTGCACAAATTTTGTGCAGGTAGTGGAAAACAATATGAACACAATAAGGACACCATGCAAAGCTTTTCAAACAAGAACAAAAGGATGTTCCTTTACCAGCTCAGTAGCTGATAGGACAGCTCCAAAGTCATCAATGGATTAATCCATTTCCCTAAAGGCCCATGTCTTCCCTGGCTGGTGATCTGGCTATATTAAGCCCTATCCTTTGGGTTCAGGCCATTGGCTCTCCTGATAGGCATGAGAGGTTAGGGGTCATCACATAATAAAACAATTTAATAGAGGTTCCCATATATGTTTTCCTTTTTTATTTAGGATAGATAATTATATCAGATTCTCTAGGGATTGAGCTATACTATCCATATTTCTAAGAGCTCCCCCACTTAATCCTAATCTGCAGTTTAGACTTAGTACTACTTTATTTTTTTAAAGATTTTATTATTTATTTTTATTTTTTTTTCAGAGAGAGAATGAGCGAGAGAGAGAAAGCACAAGCATGAGCCATTGGAGGGGCAGCGGGAGAAGCAGACACCCCACTGAGCAGGGAGCCCAATTCAGGGCTTGATCCCAGGACCCTGGATCATGACCTGAGCTGAAGTCAGATGCTTAACCGACTAAGCCACCCAGGTGCCCCTAGACTGAGTACTACTTTAATAGAGAAACAAGTGCAATGCTTTATTTTGGCATCATTAGAGGTTATACTCCCCTTCCCAGAATCACTTAGGAAGTATGGGCAAGTAGCCTTATTTTCTATGGAAATGGTTGCATAATCGTGGCTTCCTAAGGCAGCAGATATAAAATCAGGCCTGCCTACACTCCAGGAGCCAGATAGTTTCTGCAAAGTGACCATATGGAGGCCCTAGAAGCACTGAACAGAGAAGACTTTTACCCTGGGACCGTGGTATGAAGTGCTAAAGGCTAGGCCTGATAAGAATGGCCTCTTCTCCAGTCTGATGTCTTCCTGCCCATGAGCTGAACTTGACTTGTGGGCCGAAGGTGTCATGTTTGCATGGCTGGGGCGTGGCCTCACCCCTGAAGCAGTAGTGTCCCTGAGGACAAGGGACAACCCCCACTGGAACCAAGAGACAAGTCAGCCTGTTCACTGGGAAGGGCAATATGAGGTATGGGTGCTCAAGCAGAGATCCCATCCCTGGTATAGGCTTTGGGTCTAGGATATACTGGCCAGCTGGTTCCTGAGGCACACCTGTTAGGGTGACCCTCATGCAGGCTACTCCTGCACCTAGTTATTCCACATCAGCCCATGACAATATTGTTGATGGAAAGAGGTCAGAGGAAGCTTTTCCCAACATGGGGCAGTGACATCTGAAAGGGTTGCTTGAGGGAAATGGGGCCTCCTTCCAGGAAGGCTCAAACAATGTGGCCTAGGGGATAAACTGTGTTTGATACTAAGGCAGGGGCTCAACTTGTTGACCATCTATTTCACCTTTTGCTGCAGAGACCTTTGCAAAGCTTGCTGTGCTGGCTTATGTTTTAACATTTTTCAGTTTCTGAAGCTGCCTAGCACTTTCTTCTCTCTTTTCCTCCCTCACTTCACAGGGGCCAGGCTCCTTGACTGAGGAGGGGAACTAGCCAGTTCAGGGCTGTTGCTGAGCAGACCAGGTGTCAGAGTTGAGGAGTCCAGGGTTGTGGGGAGGTGGCATGGTGAATTTTGCAACAGGGAGGTGTCCACAGACCTTCCCACCAGTGCCCAGGATTCCTCAATGCTGATGCGACCCTCGGGGCCTACAGGGAGCTACAGAGTGGCAGAAAGCTGGATCAGGACAGTGTGCCTGTGCACTCAGCTTGGTTACTGATTGCATGCATCAGAAATGCAGTCTCTCTTTCTGAACCTGTTTCTCCTTCTGTCAGAGATAGGGGTTGGACTAGATCAGGGACTTTTGTCCTGTGGTGCCTGGACTCAAGGTTGTAGGAACTCCTTAAAATATGTTGAAAAATTTGTGTTCCTGAACCTGATTTCTTGAAAATGGGTCCATAGATTTCATGGGCTATCAAAGGACTTTATCCCCAAATACTAAAACAAGTGGTCTAGATCTTCTGGCTACACATTAGAAATACCTCAATAACTTTTTAAATTACTGAAGCCCAAGACTCATTTGTAGAGAAATTATTGTATTGGTTGGGTGTGGGCACACTTTAAAAGCTCTTCTGAAGAGAGTAGGAAGGGAAAAATGAAGAGGGGGAAATTGGAGGGGGAGATGAACCATGAGAGACTATGGACTCTGAGAAACAAACTGAGGGTTCTAGAGGGAAGGGGGATGGAGGGATGGGTTAGCCTGGTGATGGGTATTAAGGAGGGCACATACTGAATGGAGCACTGGGTGTTATACGCAAACAATGAATCATGGAACACTACATCGAAAACTAATGATGTAATGTATGGTGATTAACATAATAAAATAAAAAAATACAAATTAAAAATTAAAAAAAATAAAGTGGAATTTTATAGATAATGTAAAAAAAATAAAAATAAAAGCTCTTCTGATTGTAATCTGGTATAACCAAATGGGAAATAGGTGGCAGTGTCTTACAGTGTTAAACATGTTTCCATGATGCAATAGACTGAATGTTTGTGGCCACCACCCCCCAACTTCATATGTTGGAACCCTAACTTTAAAAAGTTTAACAAAAGGGACAAAAAAATTACATGGGTTTTAGAAGCAATGTCAAATATATAAAACTTTAAGTGACATTTAATTAGTATAATTTAGCCCCCATAACTAACTTATGTCAAATTATTGCAATAGTAATACAAATATACTAAATGTTACTCTTTAGAATTTTGTTTTACAATATATTCTCTTTTTTTAATATTTGCTTATTTATTGAGAGAGAGAGAGAGTAGGGGAAGGTCACAGGGAAGGGCGAGAGAGAATCTCAATCAGACTGCCACTGAGCGTGGAGCCCCAGGCGGGGCTCAATGCCAAGACTCTGAGGTCGTGCCCTGAGCTGAAATCAAGAGTTGGCTGCTTAACCGGCTGAGCCACCCAGGTGCCCCTACAATATATTCTTGTCAATGAAGATACTTCAAATTGTTTAAACCTTATGAAAAAAGCATTAAAGACAAACAGACAAATAAAAACAATGTGATGGTATTTGGAGATGGGGCCTTTGGGAGATGATTAGTTTATGATGGTGGAGCCCTCATGAATGTGTTTAGTACTCTTCTAGGATGAGGCCAGAAGGCTAGCTAGCTCTTTTACACCTTGTGAAGACACAGGGAGAAGTCAGCAGTCAGCAACTGAGACAGGGCTTTCACCAGAACCCGACCATGCTGACACCCTTATCTTGGCCTTTGAGCTTCCAGAATAGTGAGAAATATATGCCTGCTATTTACAAGCCACCCAGTCTGTGGTAGTACTTTGTGATAGCAGCCCAAATGGACTAAGACACATGGGATCTAGCTATTCCACTCCTATACATTTACACAAGAGAAAATAAAACATATGTCCACAGAAAGACTTGTAGAGGAATCTATATTCATAATAACCCAAAACTGAAAACAATCCAAATGTCCATAAACAGATGAAAAGATAAACAACTCTGGTATACTTAGACAATGGAACATGTATTTGCTAATTTCCATAAAAGTGTACACCTAAAATATATGGGTTTTGTATTATAATTTATAATCTCGATAAAACTGATTAAAAAGTATAAACTCTCTAGGTTATATTAACAAAGCCATTAATGCCAAGTCCCCACCCCTCCCACTGAATCAAGATGAAAACCCCATACCAGCCTCACTTCTTAGTGTAAGAGCTACAGCCTAGATGTTTACCTCTGGGGCATTGATAGCAACTAGTGGGGTAAGGCTGGGGAGACTGGTCCTTGAGGCAGGAATGGCCCTGGGAACAGTTCCCCACCCCTGCTTTAAGTGGCCTGATGAGGGAAGGAAGCTGAGGGAGGTTTACAGGCCCAGTCACAGTGATATGCCAGAGTGTGTGGTGATGTGCGCTGTGCCACCAAGACCAAATGGAGACTTAGGTTTCAGTCAGAGGCTATTGTGATGATATTACTAGCCAAGTTCAAGGGTTTTAAAAAAATAATGCAACTATTTTCATATTTTTTTAAATGTGACAATCTTCATCTTGACAAATAAGTGCAGTATAAAATTTTGAACTGAAAAGTAAAATAAAAGCAGGTTAAAATACATAGTTTACAAATCCTTGGGAAAATAATACAGAAAAGAGTTAAAATTCTCAAAAATAAAGAAAATCTAGAATGTGTCCAATTGTATAAAGGTTTAACCCTTTCAAGAAACCAGGATAAAGCTAAACACACAGTTTGAGTTTCTGCTGTTGAAAAATGTACAAATAACTTAGAAAAACATTGTGAAGGCCAAATATTGTGAGACCACTAGCTACACTTGTCTGCAATTTAAAAAAAAAAAAAAAGGCATTTATTTTTTGTCATTCATGACATGAATTTCTGCTTTCTCCACAATAGCATGCTGACATTCTGTTGACTAATTTTCAACTCTTGCCATTCTTCCCCCAAACAGATAACTCCAATCCAGTCTATCTCCTCTTGCTTACAGTATCATTTTTTTTCCCTTATCCTTCACCCAAATCAAGATACTTGGAATTCTACTGCTTTTCACATTTTTACTTATTATTTGCTGTGTAACAAATTTCCCAAAATATGTCCATTTACAACAACAAATCTTCATTATCTTGTAGTTTCTTTGGGTCAGAATACAAACTCTGGTTCAGGATTTCAGGAAGTGGCAGTCATCTGCTGGCCTATGACCACTGGCTATGGCCATCTGAAGGCTGGAGGACCCATTTCAGCTCTCTCACTGGGCTGTTGGCAGGATGCTTATAGATCCTTTCTCATTGACAAGGAGACCTCCTTTTTTTTCTTTTTCTTTTTTTTTTAATTTAAATTCAATTAGCCAACATATAGAACATCATTAATTTCAGATATAGAATTCAACACTTCATCAGTTGCATATAACACCCAGTGCTCATCACATCACATGTCCTCCTTAATGCCCATCACCCAATCACCCTATCCCCCTACCCACCTCCCCTTCAGCAACCATCAGTTTCCCATAGTTAAGAGTCTCTCATGGTTTGTCTCCCAAGGAGACTTCTTAAACTCTTATTATCAGTGAGAATTATCTGGAAAGCAGGAAATATTTTATGGTCTGATATCAGGTGCATAAATTATCTGACCTAACAATGACCGGTGCAGGGAATCTAAGACCTATCTTACTGGTGAAAAAAAGCAATGTCCCGAAGGTTATGTGACAAATGTCAGTGGACTGGGGACAGGCACTCTTCTCCATCCTAATTCCCATCACTTTTCAGGAACTACACCATTTCTTTTTCTCTACCCTGAGGAGGGTGAAGACAGTAGAAAGAAATACTAAGAATTAACAACAGCCCAGAAAGCAATATATCCCTCCCAAAGTTTATTTTCCTGCAAAGAAATCTGACAGTGTGACAATGAAAGTAAATAAATAAAATGACTAACTTTCCAGTTAATCATAGTTTAGCTATCCTGCAATTATATAAATCCTCAAGTATCATATATATTTAGTTAGTTTGTAGAAGGCAAAGACAGTAAGAACACTAAAATAAATACATAAGGCATAATAATTTTGTCAACAGCATTTGGGGGAAGTTGGTTTATTTGTTAGTTTGCACAGAAGTTCAATGGCTCCTTAATCGTGTGCTGTTATTTTTTAACCTCTGCTCCTTTTGTCTTTCTGTTTTAAAAAAGCATTATTTGAGGTTCTCATACCTCTTTAGCACCTGTAACAGATGTGGAGGACTGTCCTGAGGAAGGCTTGGGAACAGCTCTCAGCCCTCTGACTCCTAAAATACTGGGATTTCAGCCCAAAGCCTCCAGCTCAGGGTTTTGGTGAAGCTAGGGGTGGATAACCCCAACTAGGTGTAAGCCTAGTGGTGCTCCACTTTCCACTTTGTCAAAATTTGCAAGCCACATGATAGTTATGTATGTCCTGGTCATTTTGCACATTTGGGAAAAATAACAATGGTGAAAACAGAAACAAAATATAATAAAAGAGAGCCAAGAACCCCAGGCTGAGTTTGTTCTGCTTGGGTACTCATCTTTTCTCTCTCAGCATTGCTTTTTTTCTCTGCCTTCTTCCTTGGCTGTTGTTTCTCTGCTCAGGGTTTTTTTCAGTCTCCTCAAGGCCTCTCCTCAGCCTGACCTTGGGGCCAGTCACTAAGGCTCATTCCATCCCACTGTCATGCCCTAACAACTGTTGTAGGGGGCATCATCTATGAATTCCCTGCTGAGCAGGATGGTCAAGGATGCTTACAGGTACACAAACCTTAAGGGCTACCTATGTACCTGGTCTGGTTGTTCAAACTGACCTAATGCTGCCTGTCCAACCTAAGAAAAGGGGAAAGAAGTGACAAGGTGTAGGTAAGTTTCCCCAAACACATCCCATCTACAGGTGTTCTCTGTAGATTCTTTAACACCAGGATGCGGGGAGCTGCAGGTGTTTCTCTCTCTAGGAAGTAGATAGAGGAAGATATTTGCCTCCCCAAGTCTCCTTCCTTCCACCTCAGTCTCAGGGCTGACATTTCTTGCTATGTGACTTTCTGAAACATTTTATCCCACCAATCAGAAGGGACAAAGGATCCTTATTGGCTTTGCCCTTTGGCCTTTCCTTTCATTTGGCCCAGATATGACACTGTGTGGCCTGGGGTCCTGCTCCCACTGGCCAGACTCTGGGCTTGTGGGCCTGAAGAGAGGGGTGTGCAGACATGTGTGGCCCTGGTGAATGCCAGCACTACTCAAGAACCAGAGTGGACATGGAGGTGCAGGAGAGAGAGAGATAGAATATGCTTCAAGGTCCTCTCTGACTTACCAAGAACTCCACAGCCAACCCATCCTCTTTTATGTTTTTCTCTTAAACTTGGAACTTAGTGAAGTGGACAGACACAAAAACGGAGTTTCATGTAACTCCTGGAAGAAATATTTACCTTGGCAGGGGAAAGGGCTCCTGAAAGATTTTAATTACTTTATTCATTTTGCATTGATTTCCCCCCTCAAACATTTATTTTGTGGTTACTATATGAAGTATATACACTCATTCTTTTTTTATAATAAAATAATTTTTTATTATCTTCAGTTAGCCACAATATAGCACATCATTAGTTTTTGATGTAGTGTTCAATGATTCATTAATTGCCTATAACACCCAATGCTCATCACAGCACCTTAATACCATCATCTGGTTACACCATCCCCACACCCCCCTCCTTTCTGAAACTCTCAGTTTGTTTCCTGGGATCCATAGTTTCTCACGGTTCTTCTCCCTCTCTGATTTCTTCCCCTTCAGTTTTCCCTGCCTTCCCATATGGTCCTCTGTGCTATTCCTTATGTCCTACATATGAGTGAAACCATATGAAAATTGTCTTTCACTACTTGAACTATTTCACTTAGCATAATCCCCTCCAGTTCCATCCATGTCAATGCAAATGTTGGGTATTCATCATTTCTGATGGCTGAGTAATATTTCATAGTTTATATGAACCACATCTTTATCCATTCTTCTGTTGAAAGGTATCTTGGCTCCCTCCACAGTTTGGTTATAGTGGGCATTGCTGCTATGAGCACTGAGGTCTGTGTTCTCTCACTACATCGAGGTAAATACCCAGTAGTACAATTGGTGGGTCATAGGGTAGCTCTGTTTTTAACTTTTTGAGGAACCTCCATAACATTTTCCAAAGAGGCTGTACCAACTTACGTTCCCACCAACAGTGTAGGAGGGTTCCCCTTTCTCCACATCCTCACCAACATTTGTTGTTTCCTGCCTTGTTAATTTTTGCCATGCTAACTCGTGTAAGGTGGTATCTCATTGTGGTTTTGATTTTAATTTCCCCGATGGCTAATGATGTTGAACATTTTTTCATGTGTCGCATTAGACATTTGTATGTCTTCTTTGAAGAAGTGTCGGTTCATGTCTTCTGCCCATTTTTTGACTGGATTATTTGTTTTTTGGGTGTTGAGTTTGATAAGGTCTTTATAGATCTTGGATCCCAGCCCTTTATCTGTAATGGCATTTTCAAATATCTTCTCCCATTCTGTGGGTTGCCTCTTAGTTTTGTTGACTGTTTCCTTTGCTGTGCAGAAACTTCTCATCTTTGTTAAGTCTGAAAAGTTCATTTTTGCTTTTGTTTCCCTTGCCTTTGGAGACGTGTCTTGAAAGAAGTTGCTGCGGCCAATGTCAAAGAGGTTACTGCCTATGTTCTCCTCTAGGATTTTGATGGGTTCCTATCTCACACTGAGGTCTTTCATCCATTTTGAGTTTATCTTTGTGTATGATGTAAGAGAATGGTCCAATTTCATTCTTCTGTATATAGCTATCCAATTTTCCAGCACCATTTAATTGAAGAGACTGTCTTTTTTCCATTGGATATTTATTCCTCATTTGTCAACTATTAGTTGACCATAGAGTTGAGGGTCCCTTTCTGGAGTCTCTATTCTATTCCATTGATCTATGTGTCTGTTTTTGTGCCAATACCATGCTGTCTTGGTGATCACAGCTTTGTAATATAGCTTGAAGTCAGGCAACATAATGCCCCCAGCTTTGTTTTTTTCTTTTTCAACATTCCCTTAGCGATTCAGGGTCTTTTCTGGTTCCATACAAATTTTAGGATTGTTTGTTCTAGCTCTTTGAAAAATGCCAATGGTATTTTAACAGGAATGGCATTGAAAATTGTAGATTTCTCTGGACAGCATAGACATTTTAACAATGTTTATTCTTCCAACCCATGAGCATGGAATGATTTTCTATCTTTATGTGTCTTCCTCAATTTCTTTATTAAGTGTTCTGTAGTTTCTAGAGTATAGATCTTTTTCTTCTTTGGTTAGGTTTATTCCTAGGTATCTTACGGTTTTTGGTGCTATTGAAAATGGAATCGATTCCTTAATTTCTCTTTCTACAGTAACATTGTTAGTGAATAGAAATGCAACTGATTTCTGTGCATCAATTTTGTATCCTGCCACATTGCTGAATTGCTGTATGAGTTCTAGTAATTTGGGGGTGGAGACTTTTTAAAATATTTTATATATTTATTTGACAGAGAGAGAGAGAGTGAGAGAGGGGATACAAGCAGAGGGAGTGGGGAGAGGGAGAAGCAGGCTTCCTGCTGAGCAGAGAGCCCAATGCAGGGCTCAATCCCAGGACCCTGGGATCATGAACTGGGCCAAAAGCAGATGCTTAATGACTGAGCCACCCAGGCGCCCCGGGGAAGGAGACTTTGGGTTTTCCATATAAAGTATCATGTCATCTGTGAAGAGAGAGATTTTGACTTCTTCTTTGCCAATTTGAATACTTTTATTTCTTTTTGTTGTCTGATTGTTGATGCTAGGACTTCTAGTACTAATTTTAATAATAATGGTGAGAGTGGGCATCCTTGTAGTGTTCCTGACCTTAAAGAAAAAGCTCTCATTTTTCTCCCATTGAGAATGATATTCACTGTGGGCTTTTCATAGATAGCTTTTATGATATTGAGGTATGTTCCCTCTATCCCTACATTTTAAGAGTTTTAATCAAGAAAGGATGTTGTATTTTCTCAAATGCTTTTTCTGCAACAATCCAGAGGGCCATATGGTTCTTGTCTTTTCTTTTATTAATGTGCTCTATCACGTTGATTGATTTGCAAATGTTGAACCACCCTTGCATCCCAGCAATAAATCCCACCTGGTCATGATGGATAATCCTTTTCATGTACTGTTGGATCCTATTGGCTAGGATCTTGTTGAGAATTTTGTCATCCATGTTGATCAGGGATACTGGTCTGTAATTTTCCCTTTTGGTGGGATCTTTGCCTGGTTTTGGGATCAAGGTAATGCTGGCCTCGTAGAACACGTTTGGAAATTTTCCTTCTGTTTATATTTTTTGAAAACAGCTTCAGTAGAATAGGTATTCTTTATTCTTTAAATATTTGGTAGAATTACCCTGGGAAGCCACTGGGCCTGAACTTTTGTTTTTTGGGGAGCTTTTTGATTACTGCTTCAATTTCATTACTCGTTATTGGTTATTGTTCTATTTCTTCCTGTTTCAGTATGGGTAGTTTATAAGTTTTCAGGAAGGCATCCATTTCTTCCAGATTGCTTAATTTATTGGCATATAGTTGCTAGTAATAATTTCTAATATTTTTTTCTATTTCATTGGTGTCAGTCATGATCTCTCCCCTTTCATTCATGATTTTATTAATTTGGGTCCTTTCCCTTTTCTTTTGGATAAGTCTGGCCAGAGGTTTATAGATCTTATTAATTTTTTCAAAGAATCAGCTTCTAGTTCCATTGATCTGTCCTATTGTTTTTCTGGTTTCTATTTCATTGATCTCTGTTCTAACCTTTATTATTTCTCTTCTCCTGCTTGATTTAGGTTTTATTTGCTCTTCCTTCTCCAGATCCTTCAGGTGTAAGGTTAGCTTGTGCATTCGAGATTTTTCTACTTTTTTAAGAGAGGCTTGGATGGCTATGTATTTTCCTTTTAGGACCACCTTTGCAGCATCCCATAGGTTTTGGACCAATGTGTTTTCATTCTCATTAGTTTCCATGAATTTTTTAAGTTCTACTTTAAATTCCTGTTGACCCAAACATTCTTTAGCAGGATGGTCTTTAACTTCCAAGTATTTGAATTCCTTCCAAATTTATTCTTGTAATTGAGTTCCAGTTTCAAAGCATTGTGGTCTGATAACATGCAAGGGATAATCTCAGTCTTCTGGTATTGATTGGGACCTGATTTGTGACCCAGTATGTGGTCTATTCTGGAGAAAGTTCCATGTGCATTCGAGAAGAATGAGTATCTGTTGTTCTGAGCAGAAGATCAACAAAGAAACAAGAGCTTTGATACATTGGACCAGATGGACTTCATATATATATGTGTATATATATATATATATATATATATTATATACATATATATATTATATACATATATAATATTATTTATATATGGTGGAATGTTATATATATAACATTCTGTCCATTGCTAAGAGTGGAGTGTTGAGGTCTCCTACTATTAAGGTATTATTATCAATATGATTCTTTATTTTGGTTAACAGTTGGTTTATGTAGTTGGCTGCTCCCATGTTGGGAGCATAGATATTTATGATTCTTAGGTTTTTTGTTGAATAGACCCTTTAAGTATTATATAATGTTCCTCTGCATCTCTTACTAAAGTCTTTAGGTTAAAATTTAATTTGTCTGATATGAGATTTGCTACCCAGCTTTCTTTTGAGTTCTGTTGGCATGGTAAATGGTTCTCCATCCCCTCACTTTCAATCTGGAGGTATCTTTACATTCAAAATGAGTCTCTTGTAGATAGCATATGGATGGGTCCTATCTTTTTATCCAATCTACAACCCTGTGACATTTCATGGGAGCAATTTAGGCCATTCACATTGAGAGTGACTGTTGAAAGATATGATTTTAGTTCCATCATATTGCCTGTAAAGTCCCTGTTTCTGTAGATTGTCTCTGTAAATTTCTGGTCTATATTACTCTTGGGGTCTTTCTTCTTTTGTAGAATCCCCCTTAATATTTCTTGCAGGGCCAGCTTGGTGGTTACATATTCTTTCAGTTTCTGCTGGTCCTCGAAGCTCCTTGTCTCTCTGTCCACTCTGAATGACAACCTTGCTGGATAAAGTATTCTTGGCTGCATGTTCTTTTCATGTATTGCCCTGAATAAGTCTTGCCAGTCCTTTCTGGCTTGCCAGGTCTCTGTGGACAGGTCTCACGTTATTCTGATGTTCCTCCCTCTTTATGTAAGAAATCTCTTCCCCTTAGCTGCTCTCAGGATAGCTTCTTTGGCTCTAAGATTTGCAAGATTTTTTTTTAATTTTTTATTGTTATGTTAATCACCATACATTACATCATTAGTTTTTGATGTTGTGTTCCATGATTCATTGTTTGTGCATATCACCCAGTGCTCCACGCAGAACGTGCCTTCTTTAATACCCATCACCAGGCTAACCCATCCCCCCACCCTCCTCCCCTCTAGAACCCTCAGTTTGTTTTTCAGAGCCCATCGTCTCTCATGGTTCGTCTCCCCCTCTGACTTACTCCCCTTCATTCTTCCCCTCCTGCTATCTTCTTCTTCCTTTTTTTTTCTTAACATATATTGCATTATTTGTTTCAGAAGTACAGATCTGTGATTCAACAGTATTGCACAATTCACAGCGCTCACCATAGCACATACCCTCCCCAATGTCTATCACCCAGCCACCCCATCCCTCCCACCCCCCACCACTCCAGCAAACCTCAGTTTGTTTTCTGAGATTAAGAATTCCTCATATCAGTGAGGTCATATGATATATGTCTTTCTCTGATTGACAATAGCCAAACTGTGGAAAGAGCCAAGATGTCCATTGACAGCTGAATGGATAAAGAAGATGTGGTATATATACAAAATGTAATATTATTCAGCCATCAAAGGAATGAGATCTTGCCATTTGCAAGTTTTAGTATTATATGCCAGGGCATTGGTTTGTTTTTATTGATCTTGGGAGTGGTCCTCTCTGCCTCTTAGACATGAAAGCTTGTTTTCTTCCCCATATTAGGGAAGTTCTCAGCTATGATTTCCTCAAATATACCTTCTAGTCTTCTCTCTCTCTCTCTCTCTCCCTCCACCCCCTCAGGGATCCCAATAATTCTGACATTGGAACACTTCATGGCATTATTAATCTCTCTCAGTCTGATCTCATGGGCTTTTACCTGTTTATCCCAGGCCTCCTTGGCTTCCTTCCTTTCTATCATCCTATCTTCTAGCTCACTAATTTGTTCTTCTGTTTCATTTGCCCTGGTTGTCAGGGTATCTAGTTTAGACTGAATCTCATTCATAGCATTTTTAAGTTTGGCCTGATTAGCTCTCATTTCTGCCCTTAGAGATTCTATATTGTTACTATTATTTTTCTCAAGCCTAGATATCGACTTTGTAATTGCTACTCTGAAGTCTATCTCTGACATCTTGCTTATATCCATATCCATTAGATCTGTGGCAGAAGCCATTGTCTCTGGTTCTTTTCTTTGTTGGGAGTTCCTCTTCCTAGTCATTCTGTTGTGGGGTGGCTGAGGAAATGTACAGAGTCCAAAGTATTAACCATGATCCAAGCAAGATGCACCCTAGGAAAATCCAGAGGGTCAGAAGCCACCACCAAAAAAACAAAGCCAAATGAAATACAATAATAAAATTTATAAAATTTAAAAATTAAAAAAATTAAAAGTAAAAAAAAAAAGGTGAGTGAGGTGGAGGGGGGCTATAACCTCTCAGTGTGGACAAAGTAGGGTGTTTCAGTTGTTCCTGCGTGTATTTTGTTATGTTTTTTTAGAGGAAAATACTTCCCAAAATTACAGGGAAGGTCACACTTGTATATACATAAAAGTAATATTGAATAGGGAAAAAGAAAGGTACAACGAAGCCTATATGTATAAAAAATATAGGTGTGAAAAATTACAAGTAAAAAAGCTACCATGAAATATAAGTTGATATATTAAACATCTAGTTAAAATGAGAAAATGTAAAAAGAAAAAACAGAGAAGAAGCATAAGAGAAAGAATAAAAAGAAAAAGAGAGTTGTATCTGAAAAATAAACAAGCTGTGTGGAGCTCAATATACTATTTTCCCCTGGTGCTGGGATTTTACAGTCTTATGGGGACTGTAGGACTCTTGTACTCTTGTTCTTCCAGCCTGTCTTCTGGAAGAGGGGCCTGCTGTGCTGTTTCTCAGGCAACCCTGCTTGGGCAGAGTTGCCCTGTCCCTGTTGGGGGATGGGCTCAGTGGAAACCGGTTTTTTGAGTTTTTCTTCTCTGGCAAGTTTCTGACCCTCTTCTGAGGGTCAGAGCAAAAATGGCTGCACCCAAACCTCTGGCTCAGAGCAAAGAAATCCCAGTCCACTCTTTTCACTAAACCCTCCAGGACAAGCAGTCTCTGTTTCTGTGTGTTCTGTATGAAAACCGCAGCCTCCCATGGTGTGTGCCTACAGTGACTCTCTTAGAGGTCATCCCAGGGGCCCTGGCATGTCTCTGCTTTTGTGCTTCTAAAACCTTGAGCTGCAGCAGGCTTGTGTGTGCACCCGCAGCTCCTGGATCCTGTCTGGGCACTGCTTTAAAGCCCTTTCCTGGACACTACAGCTCTGAGAGTTTTCACCTGGTCCCTGATGCAGGACACTTTTGTGCTCTTGTGTTATATGTTATACCACTTTCCAGGAGCCACCTTATGGAGGATCCCTCCCCCTTTTGCTTATCTTCTAATCTTTCTCTCCACAGATTCATGACTCCACCCTTCCTACCTTTGGACAGGCAGTGCTTTTCTGCTTGTGGGAATCCAGATGTAAATTCTTACATCTCAGGCTGATTCTGTGGGTGTTCAGAATGGTTTCGTTGGTAGATATCCAGCTAAATTCAGAGGACCAGTTGAAGTGGGGTCCCCTACTCCTCTGCCATCTTGCCTCCTATCATCTAAAGTATATACACTCATTCTTGAAATACAAGAGCATTTAGATAATCAAACAGGGTAAAAATTTTCCAATAAACCCACTTTTTAGAATGTTTAAAGGAACATTCTATCATATAAATTATTACCTTTTAAAATACAAAATTGAGATATATTATAGACTAAAGAATGAAGGGATTTTTTTCTTTGTCTCTTAGTGGGTAAAGACAAAATGGAGGGCTGAAAAGGTCAGAATGTAAGGCCCATCACCTCATCTAAGCAGCAGGCCAAGGGGAGAGGAAACATGCACCCAAAGGATATGTGGTGAAGGCCTGAGCATGTACAGGTGGGGTGACCTGCACCGGCTCATTGACAAAGACACTCCATGAATTATGTCTCAAGGAGTGGCCAGAGCACTGGAGGAAGATCACTTTCCTTTGGGGAACATGAGTATGAACCAAACAGGATTTTTCTGCTATATGAGCTAGATTCAAATTCCAATTCTTTTACACACACATCTTGAGGCCTGAGACAAGTTGTTAATATTCTCTTAGCTTCAGTTTCCACAAATGAGAAATGGAAAGAATAGTACTAAACTCTCCTGACTTTACCATGGGGCATCTGAGCTGTGAAATGATCATGGTGTTCCATCCTCAGTCTGTTCCCTAAAGTCCTGAACAGCAAGGAAGTGGTTGAGATCCAGTCCAGGCTCCTCCTTGTGTCCCCTGGGGGAAGAAATGGGCAGCCATGTGGACCAAAGCCTGCAGTCTAAAACTGAATAAACCTCAGCAAGGCCAGCAGCAGGATCCAAACTGTGAAACTGAGCACTTCTCTCTGTTGATTCAGGCAGTCTCACAGCTATTTAGTCACTGAAATAACCTACCTAGTCTTTTCTGCAGCTTCTAGGCCATTTTCACAGTCTTTTCTACAGAGCACAAGAATTTTGTAAACAGCTACTGGGCAATCCTTTTTTTTTTTCCCCTGATACATTTGTGCAGGCTCCCAGGACTGTGAGTTATGGCCATCCCATTGAGGCTGATGCTCTAGGACCCTGAGCAATTCTGAACCAACCAGGGAGGACTCTTACAGACATGACTCAGCTTTGAGTGACAGAAGTTTCTAGGGCTGTCATGGTGTCCCCTCAGCCCACCTTTTTGAGGACTCAGAATCAGGTATGGCCAAAGTGGTTTTAAAACCTTGTAGCCAGCCACACCTGAACAAAGGTCTCTGTAGGGGCTCAGAAGGAATTGCCTTAAGATGGGCCACTTTAGCATTCAGATTATGCCAAGCTGAAAACAGCAAAAGGCAAAATACTCAAGAAGAAATTTACCTCCCTCATCCCTAACTGCCTAAAAGAATTTAGATAGAGAACCTGCTCCAGAAAGAAAGCTATCACCAGAGCTGACAGGTGAGACTTTGCTCTATTTAACTGTGAAGACACTTCTGCACCTGTGGTAACTCACTGCTGCCCTGAATCTGCAATGCTCACTAACTCACTTCTCACCCCTCTGCCAGGTAGCTCAGTTTCCTCCCTCAGAACCCACAGACTTTTTATGATTCAGGACCAGGGACAACATCTTAGACACCAGGGAGCCCCCATGATCCTACACCAAGAATGAGTCTACCTTTGTTCTGATTGCATGCTTCATATGCTACATAACCTTTGCCTCGGTCTGGCCTTGTTCAAAGATTCAACATTGGAGAAGAAAAGGAAATCACATGTGGAGCTGTTTAGAGTAGAAAACTGGACTTTCTGTGCTTTCCCTTTACCCATCATCACAAGAGCACTGTTTCTGAAAGGCAAAGGAGACCATACCCATGTTATAAGTGGAGAATAAGACACGGCAACTCAAGATATCATGTTAAGGCAGCTCTATTTCCACTCTAGACCTTCCTCTCTGGTAGAGTGAAAAACCATGGATTCCTGTACCCTATTCTGCAATCTGGACAAAATTCCTGCTGCCTTTCACAGAGACTCTAAGACCCACTGTCTTATTTTCCACCTCATCTGCCTGGTCCAGATATCAGAGGGACCAAGGGCAGCAACAGTGTCCTGCAGCTGTCATCACAGCTGCTCTGTGACTTTGGACAAACTACGCATCTCCTCTGTGCCTAGCATCCTCTTGTGAAATGTCCTCATCTGCTTCCTAGTATTGTTGTGAGGATAAAATGAGACAGTGCTTATAGAGAGCTTACTAAAGTGACTGTCACAATATATTCACACTGTGAATGGCAACTATTGTTGTCACTGTATTGTTGCTGTTATCATCACCATCATTATCATCTCCATCATCATCATCATCATTGAATCTAACAATTGCCCTATAAAACAGATCAGGTATCACCATCACCATTTTATAGATGAGGAAATTGAAAATGAAAGAGGAAAAAAATATTTTGATGGTAAAAGTTAAATGTAGTTGGGCCTATTAGGAAATACTTGATTACACCAGTATTATTTATTGTGGAAAGTTGCCCCTTTTTTGACAAATGGAAGCTGCTTCAATAAGTAGGATTGTAATAGAAGGGGTTTCAGCAGGCAAACAAATCCAGCTGGGAGGCTGCCTATCGCTCATGTCTCTCAGCATGATGTGCATCAGGCACAGACTTGAAGAGAATGCTCAAGAGGATGTGAAAACTTCATGTCCTATATCCATCAGACCAAGCTTTATGACCCTGAACACATCTCTTCTCACCTTGTGTCAGCCCACCCAGCTTAGTATTTTTTTTAAGATTTTGTTTATTTATTTGACAGAGAGAGTCACAGCGAGAGAGAACACAAGCAGGGGGAGTGGGAATGGGAGAAGTCGGCTCCCCGCAGAGCAGGGAGCCCGATGCGGGGCTCGATCCCAGGACCCTGGGATCATGACCTGAGCTGAAAGCAGACGCTCAATGACTGAGCCACCCAGGCGCCACCACCACCCAGCTTAGTATTAAGAATGACGCTTATATGAAATAAGTCAGTCAGAGAAAGACAAATACCATATGATTTCATTCATATGTGGAATTTAAGAAACAAAACAAATGAACATAGGGGGAGGGAAGGAAAAATAAAATAAGATGAAAATTGAGAGGGAGGCAAACCATAAGAGATGCTGAACTCTAGAAAACAAACTGGTGATTGCTGGAGGGGAAGCGAATGGAGGAAAGGGATAATTCGGTGATGGGCATTAAGGAGGGCACTTGATGTAATGAGCACTGGGTATTAGATGCAACTGATGAATCACTAAATTCTACCCTGAAACTATGAAAAAAAAAAGAATGATGCTGATATTTGCCAAGCATATCAATATTCACAAAAACTTTCTCATCCATTTTTTCCCCAATCCTCTTAACAAAAAAACTAGGAAAAGATGGGGGAATAAAAGCCTACTATCAAGCCCTAATATTTAAACAACATTATTTATACTGTGAAGTACTTTTATATAGATATTGGATCCTCAACATCTCTATGCAGAATGGCCACCTATTGCACAGGGTCCTGCCTCTATAAACAAAAAAGTTGTGTGTTACATAATCCATTAGCCAACATGAAGTAGAGCAATTTATCACAGAAAAAAATAAAATAAGACTGATAAGGGTTACTTATATGTTTGCTTCTTGTCCCATCAGTAAGTGTGAAGGTACTAGTAATGTATAGCACCATCCCTTCTTGTCTAAGTCTTTTCTTTATTGTCAGATGTGTCATTTCTAAATAATTTCATGTCCCCCACTGGGACAAGTCAACCACACTGTTATAACTCACAGCACTATAAATCTTTGGAACCTGATTGTATGGAAACAACACGACTCACCTTGCCTCTACAGTTCCCTAATACCATTTATCTAATGCTGGTTCCATCATTACTCATGATGCTGCATCACCTGTCATGTTGCCCATAAACACTGTGTTCTGATAACTCTCCCAAAAGTTGTGTTTCACTTGCAATGACTATAAATGCAAGTTTATATAGAAAATGCAAGATATGAGTGATAATTTATTTTCTGGTCACATTAACTTCATTGTTCAGAGTTTTATAGCATACATGCAGAACACCATGACTTCAAACTCTTTAGGCCATAATTAGGCCATTGCTAGATATGATCTTTTCCATACTGACAATATCCCTGCCTTGCACATCTCACCACAGCAGGCAGAGAGGCAAGGGGCCCTGGCAGACTAACAGTGGTCCTATTCACACACAGAATATCTGTTAATTGCCCAGGCAACACTTGAGAGCAACCTAGGAGAGTGTAAGTTCACTATACCAATGAGAGGCAAGAAAGATAATTAATTAGAAGGGCTTGTAGTATCACCTACAACCTCTAAACAAATCCAGCTGGGATTTGGAGCTATAACCTCTAAAGTCCTAGGAAATAAATGTAGTCATCTTCAGAGGACTTCCTGGCATGTGAGGTGATTTTTTTTTCTGGTTACTAGTGGCAGGTACAGAGGGTAAACAGGGTGGAAGATGCCTGCTACCATACCTGCTTCCCTCAGGAGCTGCAGACCAGAGATGACACTAATCAGAATATGGACAGTCTAAATCAAGTCTAAAAACTCTTTGTGTAGACCTAGATTCCAGAGATTTTCCCCTGTTTATTTTCTAAAAATTTTATGGCTTGATGTTTTACATTTATGTCTGTGATCCATTTTGAATTAATTTTATGTAAGGTGTGAGATAAATTGAGTTTCATTTTGCTTTCTGTGGATGTCCAATTGCTTTAGCACCATTTGTTAAATTGCTTTTGCATTTTGTCAAAAATAAGTTGGGCATATTTTTTCAGGTCTATTTCTGGTTTCTGTATGTTGTTCCATTGTTGGAGAGAAAAAAGAAATTCTTTACAGATTCTCTAACTGGCCTAAGAATCACATTGACATGAGACAGATTAATAGGAGAAAATCAAAGAAAAGTTTAATAATATGGGAAAGACCTAGGAAAACCGAGTAACTCCCTGAAATGTTTGAAGCCATCATTTTAAATAACATTTTCAGCTAAAGATTAAAGATGGATAGGGCGTTATGGAAGCCACTAGATAAAGTAGAATAGACAAGAATAGTGTTGTTATGCAGAGTTAAGTCTTTGCCTTCTTCATTGATAACAGTTTCTAGAGATTTAGAGTCCACCCTTCTTCCTAGTAAAGCAAGGGATGCATCCTTACAAATGGATGTTTTCCTTATTTATACATGTATATGTCTCTTACAGAAAGGGTAACTTCTTGGTTTTCAGAGCTTCTCTTGTGTCTGCAATCTCTTAAAAATAATCAGTTTAAAGTAATAGATATGCCAAAGAGACATAGGTTGGAGTGGCAAAATTTGCTCCCCTACACCCTCCACCAATACAACAGAGTATTGGTTATTGTAGACATATGGTAAGTCTTGAAATTGGGTACACTGATTATTCCGACTTTATTCTTTTTTTTAAGATTTTATTTATTTATTAGAGAGAGAGAGAGCAGAAGCAGCGGGAAGGGCAGAGGGAGAGGGAGAAGCAGGCTCCCCACTGAGCAGGGAGCCCAATGCAGGGCTTAATCCCAGGACCCTGGAATCATGACCTGAGCCAAAGGCAGACACTTAACCAACTGAGCCACCCAAGCAACATTTTATTCTCCTTTTTAAAAGTTGTTTTAGCTTTTCTAGTTTTGTTGCCTTTCCATATAAATATTAGGATAATTTTGTCTACGTTTACAAAAGTGTTTGCTAGAATTTTGATAAGAATTACATTAAGCTTTATATCAATTTGGAGAGAATTGATATCTTTGCTCTGTTGACTATCCCAATTCATGAACATGATAACACGAAGTATACTGCTAACTATGGATTTTTTTGTAGATTTTTTTAATTAAGTTGAGCAAATTCTCTTCAACTAATTCTTATTTTTCTTAGAACTTTTTTTCATAAATGGGTGTTGAATTCTATCAAATGATTTTTCTCCTTCAATTGATATGATCACATAATTATTTTCTTCTTTAGACTGTTACCATGGTAGGTTATATTGATTAATTTCAAATAATGAATGTGAGATGTCCTAGCCTGACAACCCCTTTAGCTACTCTGGCAGGGAAAACACATTACTTTGTTACTTTCAGGTGGGAGAAGTCTAGGTTCACCACTTGCCCTCCATTTTCAGTCTCTAGGGAGGAGCAATGTGAACTACTTCAACTTTCAGTGTTGACACTTGCTGGCAAGAAAGGGTCCTAGGTGTATAGGACTTAAACCCTAGCCCCAGCTCCATTGTGTGTAATGTGGATCCAGCCTAAGGTTTTAATCCATAAAATGGGCATAAGCATTTCCATCTATCTTTCTCTATAGGATTCTGTAAGATTCAAATCATATGGTAGATGTAAAAATTATTTGTAGTAGATTAGTGTTCTTCACAGTATGGTCTTTAGACCAGCCATTTTGGAATCACCAGGAGTGCATATTATAAATAAAGCTCCCTGGGCCTCATCTCAGACCCAGTAAAATCAGAATCTTTAGGAACAAGGCCTAAGGAACAAGAACAAAGTACTTTCCTAAGCAGGTTTACAAATTATTTTTATGTATAATTAAATCTGAGGTCCACAAGTTTGAGATTTGCAAATATAATGGATTACTCCTTGTGTCTTAATAGAGTGGGAACATCTGGGTGTCAGCAAGCAACAGGGATGACAGCTGAACTAATGATAACCACAGTGCTGCTATTTATGCGTTACTTTCTTGATGTGATCAAGTGGTCACAAGGGAGAAAACATCATCAATATGTGTTAGGTCCATTCATCTATTTTCTTGCTCATTTGTTCATTCATTCATTCATTCATTCAGCCATTCATAAAAAATGCAA
Source organism: Eumetopias jubatus (assembly GCF_037043125.1). Classification (NCBI taxonomy): domain Eukaryota; kingdom Metazoa; phylum Chordata; class Mammalia; order Carnivora; family Otariidae; genus Eumetopias; species Eumetopias jubatus. Next base: position 82,859,236 of record NW_028274819.1, on the reverse strand, counting down.
GATACAGACTAAAAGGCACTATGTTAGGTGTTAAGGAATTGGATGGGGTCCAGGTACCAGCTAGAACTAAGATGAAAACAGCCTCTGCCCTATGGGAGTTCACACTGTAGTAACACCTATAAAGTAAATTCTACCCAAAAGAGCAACACTCAGCCTAGAGAAATCTGTCTTTCACATGAGAGCATACGAACTTACTCCAAGGAGAGCAGGAGGTTCCCAAGTGAAAATGGTGTAAGATGGGGGTTCCAGATTCTGTGACATTGGTTAGGTCTATGACATGAACAACTTTGTACATGTACAGATATGTACACGTGCTTATGGTGTCTGTGTCTCTCAGTGTATTGCTGAGTACTAATGTACCTAGGTGTTATCTGCACATGTGTGTCTATGTTAACCCACACACTGCCTACTGTCTCATATGTGTCTGTGTGAACATAGCAAATACTTACTGAGCATTTACTCTGCATCAGAAATGTTCCATTCTACATGCCATCTTATTTAATCTTCACAACAATCCTAGGTTTTATTATCATTTGAAAGATTAAGAAACTTTGACGTGAAGAGTTTAAACAACTTGCTGGTGGCCACAAGCTTGTAAGTGGAGCAACTTTTTGAACTCAGGAAGTCTGGCATCAGCGTCTACCTCCTGGTGACTATACTGTGGGTCTGTGTGTGCTGTGCACACTATACATGAAGAGATAGATGTATGCCTACATTTACATTCTGACATGAAAAGGCCATTGAAATTTAAGCGAAAAGAGAGGTCAGGAACATGGCAGGGATGTCCACTATCACCATTGCTATTCAACACAGTACACAGTACTAGAAGTCCTAGCCACAGCAATTAGAAAACAAAAAGAAATAAAAGGCATCCAAAATGGTAAATAAGTCAAACTCTCATTCTTTGCAGATAATATGATTCCTTATGTGGAAAACCCAAAAGACTCCACCCCAAAACTGCCAGAATTCATACAGAAATTCAGTAAAATGGCAGGATATAAAATCAATGCGCAGATATCAGTGGCATTTCTATACAACAACAAGACAGAAGAAAGAGAAATTAAGGCGTTGTTCCTGTTTACAATTGAACCTAAAACCATAAGGTACCTAGGAATAAATCTAACCAAAGAGGCAAAGAATCTGTACTCAGAAAACTATAGAATACTCATGAAGGAAACTGAGGAAGACACAAAGAAATGGAAAAAAAATATTCAATGCTCATGGATTGGAAGAAAAAATGTGAAGATGTCAATGCTACCTAGAGCAATCTACACATTCAATGAAATCCTTATCAAAATACCATCCACTTTTTTCAAAGAAATGGAAAAAATAATCCTAAAATTTGTATGGAACCAGAAAAAAACTGAATAACCAGAGGAAAGTGGAAAAAGAAAAGGAAAGCTGGTGGAATCACAATTCTGGACTTCAAGATCTTTTACAAAGCTGTAATCATCAGGGCGCCTGGGTGGCTCAGTCATTAAATGTCTGCCTTCAGCTCAGGTCATGATCCCAGGGTCCTGGGATCAAGCCCTGCATCAGGCTTCCTGCTTGGCGGGAGGCCTGCTTCTCCCTCTCCCACTCCCCCCTGCTTGTGTTCCCTCTCTCGCTGTCTCTCTCTCTCTCCATCAAAATAAATAAATAAAATATTTTTTTAAAAAAGCTGTAATCATCAAGACAATATGGTACTGGCACAAAAACAGACACCTAGATCAATGGAACAGAATAGGGAGCCCAGAAATAGACCCTCAACTCTATGGCCAACTAATCTTTGACAAAGCTGGAAAAATATCCAATGGAAAAAAATACAGGCTCTTCAACAAATGATGTTAGAAAAATTGGGTAGCCACATGCAGAAGAATGAAACTGGACCATTCCCTTACACTACACACAAAAATAGACTCAAAATGAATGAAAGACCTCAATGTGAGACAGGAATCCATCAAAATCCTTGAGGAGAACACAGGTAGCAACCTCTTCGACCTCAGCCACAGCAACTTCTTCCTAGATACATCACTAAAGGCAAGGGAAACAAAAGCAAAAATCAACTTTTGGGACTTCATCAAGATAAAAAGCTTTTGCACAGCAAAAGAAACAGTCAACAAAAGCAAAAGACAACCGACAGAAAGGGAGAAGATATTTGTAAATGACATATCAGATAAAGGGCTAGTATCCAAAATCTATAAAGAACTTATCAAACTCAACACCCAAAGAACAAATAATCCAATCAAAATATGGGCAGAAGACATGAATAGACATTTCTGCAAAGAAGACATCCAAATGGCCAACAGACACATGAAAAAGTACTCAACATCACTCAGCAGCAGGGAAATCCAAATCAAAACCTCAATGAGATACCACCTCACACCAGTCAGAATGGCTAAAATTAACAAGTCAGGAAAAGACAGATGTAGGCAAGGATGTGGAGAAAGGGGAACCCTCCTACACTGTTGGTGGGAATGCAAGCTGGTGCAGCCACTCTGGAAGACAGTATGGAGGTTCCTCAAATAGTTTAAAATAGAGCTACCCTACAACCCAACAATTGCACTACTGGGTATTTACCCCAAAATTACAAATGTAGTGATCTGACCTTAAGGGAAAATCTTCTAGAGTAATATAGCCCCAAGCGTTACAATGGCCAGACGTAATGAAGACCACATTTCCCAAGCTCCCTTTTGGCTAAGTGTGACAATGTGACTGACCTAATTTCTGGCTAATGGATTAGAATGGAAATGATATTGAAATTCTAATCAAGCATTTAGACGGTAGGGCTATAACTCTGGAAAACAGTATGGAGGCTCCTCAAATAGTTGAAAATAGAGCTACCCTATGACCCAGCAATTGCACTACTGGGTATTTACCCCAAAGATACAAATGTAGTGATCTGAAGATATACATACACCCCAGTGTTTATAGCAGCAGTGTCCACAATAGCCAAACTGTGGAAAGAGCCCGGATGTCCACCAACAGATGAATGGATAAAGAAGATGTGAGATTATATATATATATATATATATATATATATATATAATGGAATATTATGCAGCCATTAAAACATGAAATATTGCCATTTGCAACAACGTGGATGCAACTCGAGTGTATTATGCTAAGCGAAATAAGTCAATCAGAGAAAGTCAAGTATCATAGGATCTCAGCGATATGTGGAATTTCAGAAACAAGGCAGAGGATCATACGGGAAGCGAGGGAAAATGAAACAATAGGAAACCAGAGAGGGAGACAAACCATAAGAGATTCTTAATCTCAGGAAACAAACTGAGGGTGGGTTGAGTGGAGGGGGCAAGAGGGATGGGTTAAGTGAGTGACAGACATTGGGAGGGTATGTGCTATGGTGAGCATTTTGAATTGTGTAAGGCTGATGAGTCACAGACCTGTACCCCTGAAACAAATAATACATTATATGTTACTAAAAAGAAAAAGTAGAGTAGATCAACAAAACTACACTTGATCTTAGCCAAAAGGCTGAGAAGTGATAGTAGATCAACAAAACTAGAAGCTGGTTCTTTGAAAGAATTAATAAGATCTATAAACCTTTGACCAGACTTATCCAAAAGAAAAGACCCAAATTAATAAAATTATGAATTAAAGGGGAGAGATCATGACTAACACCAAGGAAATAGAAACAATTATTAGAAATTATTATCAGGAAATATATGCCAATAAATTAAGCCACCTGGAAGAAATGAGTGACTTCCTGGAAACTGATAAACTACCAAGACTAAGACAGGAAGAAATTGATAATCTGAATAGACCAATAATCAGTAACAAAATTGAAACAGTAATCAAAAACCTCCCAAAAAACGAGTCCAGGCCAGATGGCCTCCCAGCGGAATTCTACCAAACATTTAAAGAAGAAATAATTCCTATTCTTCTGAAGCTCTTCCAAAGAATAGAAACAGAAGGAAAACTTCCAAACTCGTTCTATGAGGCCAGCATAACCTTGATCCCAAAACCAAAATGGAGAATTACAGAGGAATCAACATGGGTACCAAAATTCTCACCAAAATACTAGCCAATAGGATCAAACAGTACATTAAAAGGATTATTCATCACGACCAGGTGGGATTTATTACTGGGATGCAAGGGTGGTTTAACATCTGCAAATCAATCACTGTGATAGAACACATTAATAAAAAAAAGACAAGAACCATATGATCCTCTCAAATGATGCAGAAAAAGCATTTGATAAATATAACATCTTTTCCTGATTAAAACTCTTCAGAGTGTATGGATAGAGGGACTATTCCTCAATTTCATAAAAAACACCTATGAAAAGCCATCAGCGAATATCATTCTCAAGGGGTCAAGCTGAGAGCTTTTCCCTTAAGATCAGGAACACATCAAGGATGACCACTCTTGCCACTATCAGTCAACATAATACTAGAAGTTCTAGCAACAGCAATCATACAACAAAAGAAATAAAAGGTATTCAAATTGGCAAAGAAGAAGTCAAACTCTCTCTCTTCACAGATGACATGATACTTTATGTGGGAAAGCCAAAAACTCCACCCTTAAATTATTAGAACTCATACAGCAGTTCAATAATGTGGCAGGATAAAAAATCAATGCACAGAAATCAGTTCCTGTTCTATATAGTAACAACGTAACTGTAGAAAGAGAAATTAGGGAATCAATTCCATTTACAATTGCACCAAAACCATAAAATACCTTGGAATAAGCCTAACCAAAGAGGTAAAGGATCTATACTCTAGAAATTACAGAACACTTAGGAAATAAATTGAGGAAGACACAAAAGGAGGGAAAAATACCCCATGCTCATTGATTGGAAGAATAAATATTGTGAAAATGTCTATGCTACCCAGAGCAATCTACACTTTCAACACCATCCCAATCAAAATACCATTGGCACTTTTCAAAGAGCTGGAACAAACAATCCTAACATTTGTATGGAACAAATAAAGACTGCAAATAGCCAAGGAAATGTTGAAAAAGAAAAACAAAATTGGGGACATCACAATGCATGATTTCAAGCTATATTACAAAGCTGGATATCAATCAGACCACTCTGTACACCCACAAAATCAGCCTGAGATGTAAGAAGATACACCTGGATCTCTACAAACAGAATATCCCCAGCGGTTGTTTTCGAGATATGAAACGGAGAGCCATGCTTCTGTGGGCAGATATCAGAAGATAAGCGGAAGGGAGAGTGAGCCTCCGGGATCCTGCACCACTGGTGTGTGAAAGCTTCTCCCTCTGTGGACAAGGCACAGACTCGCAGACTGATAGCAGTGGGGAAAGAACTTTAGGGCAGCCCTCTAGGTTGAAACCTGGAGCTGCAGGGGCACGTGTGCAAACTGGGGGTGGCTCTTGGTTTTAGAACATGAAGGGTAGAGACTGCCTGGACCTGGAAGAGAGGGTTGGGAGTGCTGCTGTGGGGCAGACAACCCAGGACACTACATTTTTAGCAGCACAGACAGAAACAGAGACAGTATGGCCTGGAGAGCTCACTGAAGAATAGACTATGATCTCTCTGTTCTGAGGCAGTGGTTTGGATACAGTCACTTCTGCTCTGACTCTCTGAAGAGAAATGGAAAGCCGCCAGAGAACAAAAGCCCCTAAAAACCGGTTTTCACTGAGCCCATCCCCCCCTACAGGGGGCAGGTCTGCCCAAACAGGTTGCCTGACTAACAGTCCAGCAGGTCCCTCCCCCAGAAGACAGTCTGGGAGTACAAGAAGCTGACAACCCTAAGGTCCCTATAAAACAGGTGCATCTTGCTTGGGTTGTGGTCATTAATTTGGACTCTACATTCTTTCAACCACCCCTCAACAGAATGACTAAGAGGAGGAACCCCCCAAATAGGAAAGACTCAGAGACTGTGACTTCTGCCACAGATTTGCAAGTGGACATAGATAATAAGCAAGATGTCGGAAATAGACTTCAGGGTAACAGTTATGAGGGCAATAGCTAGAATGGAGAAAATGATTAATGGCAGCATAGAGTCTCTAAGGGTAGAAATGAGAGCTGATCTGGCAGAACTTAAAAATGTTATCAATGAGATTCAATCTAATCTAGAGACTCTAACAGCTAGGGTAAATGAGACAGAAGAATGAATTAGTGATCTAGACGACAAACTGATAGAAAAGAAGGAATGGGAGGAAGTCTGGAACAAACAGCTTAAAATCCATAAAAACAGAATTAGAGAAATAAGTGATGCCAAGAAATGTTCCAATGTCAGAATTATTGGGATCCCTGAGGAGATCGAGAGAAAGAGAGGACTAGAAGATATATTTGAGCAAATTGTAATGGAGAACTTCCCTAATCTGGGGAATGAAGCAAGCATTCATATCCTAGAGGTAGAGAGGACCCCTCACAATTTGAAGGAGAACAGATCAATGCCCTGGCATGTAATAGTAAAACTCACAAGTCTTAGAACCAAGGAAACCATCTTAAGGGCAGTTAGGGGGAAGAGATTACTTACATAGAGAGAGAGAAACATCAGAATAACATCAGACGTATCCACAGAGACCTGGCAAGCCAGAAAGGGCTGGCAAGACATATTCAGAGTACTAAATGAGAATAACATGCAGCCAAGAATACTTTATCCAGCAAGGCTGTCACTTAGAATGGATGGAGAGATACAGAGCTTCCAGGACAAGCAGAAACTGAAAGTATTTGTGACCACTAAGCCAGCCCTGCAAGAAACATTAAGGGGGGGTTCTATAAAAGGAGAAAGACCCCAAGAGGGATATAGAACAGAAATTTACAGAGACAATCTATAGGAACAAGGACTTCACAGGCCACATGATGACAATAAAATCATATCTTTCAATAAACACCTCAACATGATCAGCCTAACTACTCTGTAAAGCAGCACAGAGTTACAGATTGGATAAAAAGACAGGACCCATCCATATGCTGTTTAAAAGAGATTCATTTTGAACCTAAAGATACATCCAGACTGAAAGTGAAGGGATGGAGATCAATCTTTCATGCCAAAGGAACTCAAGAGAAAGCTGGAGTAGCAATTCTCATATCAGAAATTTTAGATTTTAAGCTAAAGACTGTAGTTAGAGACACAGAAAGATACTATATCATTTTAAAAGGTCTATCCACAAGAAGATTTAACAATTGTAAATATCTATGCGCCTAACATGAGAGCAGACAACTACATAAGCCAACTGTTAACCAAAACAAAGAGACATATTGATAATAAGTGGTTAATTGTAGGAGACCTCAACACTCCACTCTCAGCAATAGACAGATCATCTAAGCAGAAAATCAACAAAAAAACAAGAGCTTTGAATGACACACTGGACCAGAAGGACCTCACAGATATATACAGAACATTCCATCCTAAAGCAACAGAATACTCATTCTTCTCCAGCGCATATGGAACTTTCTCCAAAATAGACCACATACTGTGTCACAAATCAGGTCTCAACTGATACCAAAGATTGAGATTATTCCCTGTGTATTTTCAGACCATAATGCTTTAAAACTGGAACTCAATCATAACAAAAAATTTGGAAGAAATTCAAACACTTGGAAGCTAAATGCCACTCTGCTTAAGAATGTTTGGGTCAACCACAAAATCAAAGAAGAACTTAAACAATTCATGATACCTAAGCCATGCATTAGAAGAGAAATAATTAAGATTAGAGCACAGATCAATAGATTAGAAACCAGAAATACAGTAGAGCAGATCAATGAAACTAGAAGCTGGTTCTTTGAATGAATTAGTAAGATCAATAAACCACTGGCCAGATATATCCAAAAGAAAAAAGAAAGGACCCAAATTAATAAAATTATGAATGAAAGGGGACAGATCACGACAAACACCAAGGAAATAGAAACAATTATTAGAAATTATTATCAACAACTACATGCCAATAAATTAAGCAACCTGGAAGAAATGGATGCCTTCCTGGAAACCTATACGCTCCCAAGACTGAAACAGGAAGAATTTGACAACCTGAATGGACAAATGACCAGTAACGACATTGAAGCACTGATCAAAAACCTCCCAAAAAACAAGAGTCCATGGCCTGATGGAGTCCCTGGGGAATTCTACCGAACATTCAAAGAAGAAATAATACCTATTCTCTTGAAGCTGTTTCAAAAAACAGAAACAGAAGGAAAGCTTCCAGACTCATTCTATGAGGCCAGCGTTACCTTAATCCCCAAACCAGGCAAAGACCCTATCAAAAAGGAGAATTTCAGACCAATACCTCTGATGAATATCGATGCCAAAATTCTCAACAAAATCCTAGCAAATACGATCCCACAGTACATTAAAAGGATCATCCACCATGACCAAGTGGGATTTATCCTTGAGTTGCAAGGGTGGTTCAACATCCACAAATCCATCACTATGATAAAACACATTAATAGGAGGGAGAAGAAGCATATGATCCTCTCAATTGATGCAGAAAAAGCATTTGACAAAATACAGCATCCTTTCCTGATTAAAACTCTTCAGGGTGTAGGAATAGAGGGAATATTCCTCAAGTTCATAAAATCCATCTATGAAAAACCCACAGTGAATATCATTCTCAATGGGAAAAAACTGAGGGCCTTTCCCTTAAGATCAGGAACACTACACGATGCAATCAGAAAACAAAAAGAAATAAAAGGTATTCAAATTGGCAAAGAAGAATTCAAATTCTCTCTCTTCACAGATGACATGACACTTTATGTGGAAAACCTAAAAGACTCCACCCCCAAATTACTAGAACTCATACAGCAATTCAGTAATGTGTCAGGATACAAAATCAATGCACAGAAATCAGTTGCTTTCTTATACACTAACAATGTAACTGTAGAAAGAGAAATTAGGTAATCGATTCCATTGACAATAGCACCTAACGCCATAAGATACCTTGGAATAAACCTAACCAAAGAGTCAAATGATCTATACTCTAGGAACTACAGAACACTCATGAAAGAAATTGATGAAGACACAAAAAGAAGGAAAAACATTCCATGCTCATGGATTGGAAGAATAAACATTGTGAAAATGTCTATGTTGCCCAGAGCAATCTACACTTTCAATGCCATCCCAATCAAAATACCAATGGCATTTTTCTAAGTCCTGGATCAAACAATCTTAAAATTTGCATGGAACCAGCAAATACCTTATATCGCCAAGGAAATGTTGGAAAAAAAAAACCCTGGGGGCATCACGTTGCCTGATTTCAAGCTATATTACAAAGCTGTGATCATCAAGACAGCATAGTACTGGCACAAAAACAGACACACAGATGATTGGAATAGAATAGATAGAGAGCCCAGATATGGACCTTCAACCCTGTGATCAACTAATCTTTGACAAAGCAGGAAAGAATGTCCAATGGAATAAAGACAGTCTCTTCAACAAATGGTGTTGGGAAAATGGACAGCCACCTGAAGAAGAATGAAACTTGATCATTTTCTTACACCCTATGCAAAGATAAACTCTAAATGGATGAAAGACATCAATGTGAGATAGGAATCCATCAAAATCCTAGAGGAGAACATCGGCAGTAATCTCTTCAACATCAGCCACAGCAACTTCTTTCAACACAAGTATCCAAAGGCAAGAGTCACAAAAGTGAAAATGAACTTTTGGGACTTCATCAAGATAAAAAGCTTCTGCACCCAAAGGAAATGGTGAACAAAACAAAGAGGCAACCCAAGGAATAGAATAAAATATTTGCAAATGACACTACAGATAAAGGGCTGTTATCCAGAATCTAAAAGAACTTCTCAAACTCAAGACCCAAACAACAAATAATCAAGTCCAAAAATGGGCAGAAGACATGAACAGACACTTCTCCAAAGAAGACATACAAATGACTGATAGACAAATGAAAAAATGTTCATCATCATTAGCCATCAGGGAAATTCAAATCAAAACCACATTGAGATACCACCTTACACCAGTTAGAATGGCAAAATTTGACAAGGCAAGAAACAACAAATGTTGGCAAGGTTGTGTAGAAAGAGGAACTTTCTTACACTGTTGGTGGGAATGCAAGTTGATACAGTCACTCTGGAAACCAGTGTGGAGGTTCCTCAAAAAGTTAAAAATAGAGTTATCCTATTACCCAGCAATTGCAGTACTGGGCATGTACCCCAAAGATACAGATGTAGTGAAAAGGAGGGCCAGATGCACCCCAATGTTCTTAGCAGCAATGTCCACAATAGCCAAACTGTGGAAAGAGCCAAGAAGCCCTTCAACAGATGGATAAAGATGTTGTCCATATATACAATGGAATATTACTCAGCCATCGGAAAGGGTGAACACCCAACTTTTGCATCAACATGGGTGGAACTGGTGGTGATTATGCTAAGTGAAATAAGCCAAGTAGGGAATGTCAATTATCATATTTCAGTTATTTGTGGAACATAAGGAATAGCATGGAGGACATTAGAAGGAAGGGAAAAATGAAGTGGGGGAGTCAGAGGGGGAGATGAACCATGAGAGACTATGGACTCTGGGAAACAAACTGAGGGTTTCAAAGGGGAGGGAGTGGGGAGATGGGTTAGTCCAGTGATGGGTATTAAGTATGGTATGTATTGCATGCAGCACTGGGTGTTATACACAAACAATGAATCATGGAACACTACATCAAAAACTAATGATGTACTGTATGGTGAGTAATATAAATAAATCAGATAGATATAGATGATAGATGGATAGATAGATAGATAGATAGATAAATGATAGATGATAGATGATGATAGATAGATAGATAGATAGATAGATAGATAGATAGATAGATAGATAGATGATAGATAGATAGATAGATATAGATAGATAGATGATAGAAAGAAGGTTTTTATAATAAGTTACCCATATCTTAGTATTATTGTCCCACTTCCTAAAAATTTTAATGCTAGGAAATGATTATAGAATGCTTGATACACCTCATATGCCAATTCATCACAATTTTGTTGTTTTCTCCACCTTCCTTTTCAGGATTACCAGACACCACTATTCTTTGGACATTGGGCTAAATCTAAGATCAGATTCTGCAGTGTGGAAGTAGATCACATCATGCCCCAGAGATTCCGTCTGTGCTCCAGGCCAAACTTACTCCTGGCATTGAACATTCAGAGACACTGAATCAGAAGCTCCCTGGGGTATCATTTGAATCCACCCCATAACTGGTTTTCACTCCTGCAGGGCATATTACCAGTTTCCCTGAAGGACACTGGAGCAGAAGGAGAAACAAATGAGGCCCCTGAGAGAGTATACCCAGATGTGAGAGTTCCTGCCAGTGCAAGCCATGGTAAGGAGCAGCAAGAGGTTCTGGGGGGAGAAAGGAGACTGTACCTGACCATTTGAAAGACATACTACCACCACCATGCAAACAGTGTCCTGGGAGATAATAGTTTATAAACATCTGATTCCTGACATGCTGCTTCAGCTTTCATCCTGACCTTCCCCCATTGCTCCTGAAATCACTCTGAGTGTCTAGAAAAGCCCTGGCAGGAGGGCAAATATTATTATGTTAATGATTGCTTTGAAGAGTAACTGAGAGTAATTAGTCTTTCTAAATGCACGAAAACATCAGGAAAGGCAACGCAGCATAGGCTCAAGGGGATAGGATTTCAAATCTGACTAGAAAAGATGATTTACTACTTTTCTGACATTTCTTCTTCATTTTTTCTTATACAAAATGGGGAAGTTAATAATACCATGTTCTATAACAGTTGTAATGATCAAATGGAATATCTATAAAAGGATGTTTAACAAGTAGCAAATTGTGACTGGGTTAATAAATATTATTCCACTATGATAGTGAGTAAGATTATGTAAAGATCATAACAAAAATATGACATTTGATGCACATTATCTCTTGTGGTTGCTATTTTGTAGTTATTACTGGTAAAAAATAAACTGTGAGTGAGTTCTAATGATAAAATATTAACTGGAAAAAACAAAATTTAAAAATAGAATATACTCAACAATCTTAACATATAAAAATACATAAGTTTAAAGAGAAAACCAGGAAAAATATATCTCGGGGGGGATTAATTACAAGCTTAAAAGGGAGATTTATTGGAATGTTTGCTCAGTACCTTTTTTTGTTTGTTTGTCTTAATTTTTTATTTAAATTCAATTTAGATTGCTCAGTACCTTTTTTTTTTTTTTAGGAAGTCTGCTTTCATCCCCTAATCCAATTAAGTGCAGTGGAAGTGACTATGTTCTGTCATCATACTTCTCTAATCCAAGTTGTGCTATATATTATTGGGTCAGAGATGATCTATATAAGTTGGGCCCAGGCCTCTTTCTAAAGGGTCCAAGTAGAGAGAGGGAGTATGATAATTAAGTTTCTCTCTGCATAGCTGAGCCATAAATTCTAAAACTTGGAAAGTTGGGGGTTATGTTTTCTGTCACATGAAAAAATACAACAAAAATAGACACTCCTAGATTTTATTTATTTTTTTTATTTTTTACAGATTTTATTTATTTGACAGAGAGAGATAGTGAGAGCAGGAACACAAGCAGGGGGAGTGAGAGAGGGAGAAGCAGGCTTCCTGCCAAGCAGGGAGCCCGATGCAGGGCTTGATCCCAGGACCCGGGGATCATGACCTCAGCCGAAGGCAGACACTTAATGACTGAGCCACCCAGGTGCCTCGACACTCCTAGATTTTAAAAACACTGAAAGAAATGTTAGGAGATCCCTGTACAAGAAATATTAGAAAAAGTTCTTCAGATCCCTATTGCCATTGGCCACAAATTACAGATTTGACAGTAATTCAAATCTACACAAAAATCAAAGTGCAATAGTAAAGGTAATTACATAATTACAAAAGAGTATATATGCATATCTCTTCCACTTTTGTCCCTTAACTGATTTAAAAGGCAATAGTATAAAACAATATGTATATAATTGTATTATTGGGCCTATAACATATGGAAATATATTTAGCAATAACAGCACAAAGGAGGCAAGTGGGAGCAAAGCTGTACAGGGCACAGATGATAACTTGAATCCAATGAAAGTAATAAAAAGAAACAGAATGATTAATGTAACAAATTCTATATATGTGTGTGTATAATAATATACACACACACATAATTCACTGCCTTCTAACCTCCTTTATTTCTGATGAATCAGTTGTTAAATTTGTTGGGGTTTTTAAAAATACACAATCATATACATTATATACTAATATACATAATTGCTCTTTACTTCCCTCAATATGTTTAAAAGCATTAGATTATATAATCATTTTAAAAATAAACTTTTGGGCTTGTAACATATATAGATTTAATATGTCTAAAAAAATTCCACAAGTATGTGGGGTAAAAATAGATCTATATGGGGTAAAGTTTCTATATTTCACTGGAACTAAGTCAGAACAATATGAAGTAAATTCTGATAAGTTAGGATGTATATTTTAAGTTTTAGAGCAACCACTAAGAAAACAACTCAAAAAATATACTTTCAAACTCCTTCAAAGAAATTTAAATGTTACACTAGATAATATCCACTTAATATAATAGAAGGCTATAAATGAGGAATAGAAGAACAAAAGTGACATAAGACTAATAGGAAACAAAAATAAAATGGCACATGATGGGTCACCTGGGTGCCTCAGTCAGTTAAGCAGCTGCCTTCAGCTGAGGTCATGATCCCAGCCTCTTGGGATTAAGCCCCATATCAGGCTCCCTGTTCAGTGGGGAGTCTGCTTCTCCCTCCCCTGTTCTTGTGCTCTTGCTTGCTCTCTCTCTCTCCTTCTCTCTCAAATAAATAAAAATAAATAAAATGGCACATAAAAAGTTAGCTATGTTAATGATAACATTAAGAGTGAATGAATTGGACAATTCAATGAAAAGGCAGACATTGTCACATTAGTTTTCCTTTTCTTTTTTTAAGATTCAACTATATGCTGTCTACAGGAGAAATAACTTAGGTTTAAAGATATCTCCACTCCCCAAAGTCCTTCTCCCCAAAGGAACCCATCCCAGTGTATTTGATATATGACCTTAGAGATAACAAATTTTGGAGATAGATAGATGATAGATAGATAAATGATAGATAGATAGATGATAGATAGATAGATGATAGAATCTTTAAAATGCATAGTTTTTAATGTTTTTTCATGTTTTTAGATGTTATTATACTATGAATTATGCTTTCTCTTTTGCTTTTTCTTTTACTCTTTTTTCATGTTGCAATCCACTAGTACCCCATATTCCTCCAGGAGTGTCCTTTCTCCTTTTCCTTATGCTCAGCCACTTTTCCTTCCCACATAATAATGATCCCCCAGGATTTGGAATGCCAAAACCTCTAAAACCCAAACCTAAGAGTTGATACTGCCAAAGACATAGAGATCCCATGATTGCCATAGCTGGACTAGGCCTGCATCACCATGAGATGCCAATATCCCAGAAGCAAGACAGATGTAGATGGGCTGAGTGTCTGTGGCAGATAAAGGTAAGGAAGGAACTAGATCCCACCATGCAGGGAGTATTTGATGGATATCATTGGATCCTGTATATGCTAGGTGCTACCCTAAGTATGGAATGAGGTAATGAAAAGGAGATAAAGTCATTCCATTTCAAGATAATGATGCAAGAAGACCCTGAATTCACTGTCTCCCATGAACACACCAAATCTGCAGCTATATATGAACAACTTCCTCTGGAAAAAAACTAAAAACTACCTGAGTGGATCCTATACATTGGGCAAAAGAGAAAAAGAAACACACACTCACATACATTGAAGTGGATAACAGAGGCTGAGACACAAACAAACCCCATTCTCAGCACAGTGACCCAGAATTGGGAGGGAACTAAAAAACCTGGAGTTTCTCCCTGTGGAGTGAAGAGTTTGAATATCAAATTGGACATCCCAGCTTTTAAAGCCTGCACCTGAGAGACAAGCCCCCAAAACATCTAGTTTGAAAAACAATGTTCAGATCCACAAAACCTACAAGGATAGAGTGAACTGAGTAAAGGCTCTAAAAGGTCTCACATGCTTGGACACACTCACCCCAAAGCCTAGCACAGAAACAGCCAATCATGGCCATGAGTTATGTGAGAAAGGTCTTGCACTGATATTGGTAGTTACTGGATGATCAGCGGGTGGTTGCTGAGGGTTAGAGTGTCTGTGGTAATTTTTTAAAATAAGACAACAAAATAATTCAACATCAATTTAATCTTCCTTTTGCAAACAATTTCTCTGTAGCAGGTGATGATGTTTGATAACATTTTACCCACAGTAGAACTCCTTTCAAAATTCAGTTAAACCTATCAAACCTCAGTTGTTGCTTTATCAACAAAATTTATGTTATATTCTAAATCTTTTGTTGTCACTTCAACAATCTTTATAGCATCTTTACCAGCAGTAAATTCCACCTCAAGAAACCACTTTCTTTGCTCATCTATAAGAAAGCAACTCCTCATCTTTAAAGTTTTATCACAAAATTGCAGCAATTCATTCACATCTTCAGGCTCCACTTCATATTCTAGTTCTCTTGCTATTTCTATCACATTTGTAGTTACTTCCTCCACTAAAAGCTTGAAACCCTCAAGTCATCCATAAGAATTGAAGTCAACTTCTTTCAAACTTCTGTTAATGTTGACACTTTACCTCTTCCCATGAATCACAACTGTTCTTAATGACATCTAGAATGGTGAATAATTTCCAGATGGTTTTTAATTTACTTTGCCCAGATCTATCAAAGGAATTACATATATGTCAGCTATAGCCTTATGTAATGTATTTCTTAAACAATAATACTTAAAGTGCCTGGGTGGCTCAGTCAGTTAAGCGTCTGCCT
Organism: Eumetopias jubatus; assembly: GCF_037043125.1. Lineage (NCBI taxonomy): Eukaryota > Metazoa > Chordata > Mammalia > Carnivora > Otariidae > Eumetopias > Eumetopias jubatus. The sequence goes on along the minus strand of NW_028274819.1, from coordinate 82,843,476 downwards.
TCAGCTCAGATCATGATCCCAGGGTCCTGGGATCGAGACCCGCATCGGGCTCCCCGCTCAGCGGGGAGCCTGCTGCTCCACCTGCTTGTGCTCTCTCTCTCTTTCTCTCTCTGCCAAATAAATAAATAAAAATTTCTTTAAAAAAAGGAAAACAATAATACTTAAAAGTCAAAATTAGTCCTTGGTCCATGGGCTGCAGAATGGATAAGGTTAGCAAGCATAAAAACAACAATCTCATTGTACATCACCATCAGAACCCTTGGATGAGTAGGTGCATTGTCAACGAACAGCAATATTTTGAAAGGTATCTATTTTTTCTGAACAGTAGTCCTGAACGATGGGCTTAAAATATTCAGGAAACCATGTTGTAAGCAAATGGGCTGTCATCTGGGCTTTGTTGTTCCATTTATAGAGTGCAGGCAGAATCAGTTTAACATCATTCTTAAGGCCCTAGGAGTTCAGAATAATAAATTAATATTGGCTTCAACTTAAAGTGCATTAGCTCCTAACAAGAGAGTCAACCTGTCCTTTGAATCTTTGAAGCCAGGCTTCAAAGTTACAGTGTAACTACTGTCATTATCTTGGTTAGAAATTCTGGATAACTTGCTATAGCATCTACATCTGCACTTGCTGCTTCATCTTGAACTTTTGCATTATGGAAATGACTTCTTTCCATAAACCTCAGAAACCAACCTCTGTTAGCTTAAAACTTCTGCAGCTTCCTTCCCTCTCTCAGTTTTCATGGAATTGAAGAGAGTTGGGGCCTTGTTCTGGATTAGGCTTTGGCTTAAAACAATGTTTTGGCTGATTTGATCTTCTATCCAGACTGTTAAAACTTTATCCATATCAGCCATAAGAGCGTTTTGCTTTATCATTTGTGTATTCACTGAAGTAACACCTTTAATTTCCTTCAAAACTTTTTCTTTGCATTAACAACTTGGCTAACTTTTTGGTGCAAGAGGCCTAGCTTTTGGCCTATCTCAGCTTTCAACATGCCTTCCTGACTAAGCTTAATCATTCCTAGTTTTTATTTAAAGTTAAAGACATGTAACTTTTTATTTTATTTGAATACTTAGGGGTCATTGTAAGGTTATTAATTGGCCAGATTTCAACATTTTTGTGTCTCAGGAAATACAAAATCCTCTCAGGAGAGGAAGAGAGATGGGGAAACAACCAGTTAGTTAACAGTCAGAGCACACACATTTATTAAGTTTGCTGTTTTATATGTGTGGCTCATGGCCCCTCACAATTACAATAGTAACATTAAAGATGTCTGATCAGAGATGATCATAACAAATATAATAATGATGAAAAAGTTTGAAATATTGGGAGAATTACCAAAATGTGACACTGAAACATGAAGTGAGCAAATGCTGTTGGAGAAATGGTCTTGATAGATTGTTTGTTGCAGGGTTACCACAAATGTTCAATTTGTAAGAAACACAGTATATGAAAAGTACAACAAAGTGAAGTACAATAAAATGCGATATGCCTATATACAGAAATATGTTGCGTTTTTATACACTAATGATAAACTATCACAAAGAGAAATTGAGAAAATAATCCCACTTACAATTGCTTCAAAAATAATAAAATACCTAGGAATAAATTTAATCAAGAAGGTGAAAGATCTGTAAACTGAAAACTATAAAACACTAATGAAGGAAATTGAGGAAGACACAGATAAATGGAAAAATATTCTCTGCTCATGTACTGAAAGTATTAATGTTGTTAAAAATGCCCATATTTCCCAAGTAATGTATAGATTCAATGCAATCCCTATTAAAATACCAATGCGTTTTTTACAGAAATAGAACCAGCAATCCTAAAATTTGTATAGAACCACAAAAGACCCCAAATAGCCAAAGCAATCTTGAGAAAGAAGAACAAAGTTGAAGTCATTATGCTTTCTGATTTTGAACTATATTACAAAGCTGTAGTAATCAAATCAGTATTGTATTGGTATAAAAACAGACATATAGAACAATGGGATAAAGAGCTCAAAAAGAAATCCACAAATTTAAAGTCAATTAATTTATGACAAAATAGCCAAGAATATACAATGGGAATAAGATAGTCTCTTCAATAAATGGTGATGTAGAAACTGGAAATCCACATGCAAAAAATAGATAGATGATAGATAGATGATAGGTAGATAGATGATAGACACGTACATACATACATAGAAAAGAAAAGAGAAACTGGACCACTATCGTACACCATACACAAAAATTAAAATGGATTGAAGATTTGAATGTAAGACCTGAAACTATTAACCTCCTAGAGAAAAAAAAAAATAGGCAGTAAGTTCTCTGACCTCAGTCTTGGCTATATATATATATATATATATATATATATATATATATATATATATATATATATGTATGTATATATATATTTGATTTGGCACTAAAAGCAAAAGCAACAAAAGAAAAAGGAAACAAATGGAACTATATCAAACTAAAATTCTTCTGCACAGCAAAGGAAACCATCAACAAAATGAAAAGGCAACCAACTGAATAGGAAAAATATTTGCAAATCATATATCCAACAAGGTGTTAATATAGATAATATATAAAGCATTCATACAACTCAATAGCAATAAAACAAACAACCCAATTAAAAAATGGGCAGAGGACCTGAATTGACATTTCTCCAAAGAAGAAATACAGATTTCCAACAGGTACATGAAAAGATGCTCAACATCACTAATTATCAGGGAAATGCAAATAAAAACCACAATGAGATATCACCTTATACCTATTAGAATGGCTATTATAAAAAAGACAAGAAATAACAAGTGTTCGTGAGGATGTGGAGAAAACAAAACCATTGTGCACTGTCAGTGAGAATGTAAATTGGTGCAGTGAAAATGTCAGTTGGTACAGCCACTATGGAAAACAGTAGACAGGTTTCTCCAAAATCTAAAAATAGAACTACCATATGATCCAGTAATGTCACTTCCGGGTATTTATCTGAAGAAAACAAAGACGCTAATTTGAAAAGATATGTGTATCTCCATGTTCACTAAAGCATTATTTACAATAGCCAATGTTGGAAACAACCTAAATGTCCACTGATGGATAAAGAAAAAGTGGTATATGTGTAGACACACACACACAATTGGATATTATTCAGCTATAAAAAGAATAAAATCTTGCCATTGGTGACAACATGGTTGGACCTTGAAAGCATTATGCTATGTGAAATTCATAAGACAGAGAAAGACCAATACCATAATATTTCACTGATATGTGTTATCTAAGAAATAGAAAAGCCCATACTCATAGACATTGCCTGCCAAGGGGTCGGGTGGAGCTGTAACGTGTAAAGAAGGTCAAAAGGAATAAACTTCCAGTTATAAATAAGCAAGTCATGATGTGTAATACACAGCATGGTTACTATATTTAATCATACTGTATTACATATTTGAAATTTGCTAAGAGACTAGATCTTAAAAGTTCTCATCACAAGAAAATATTTTGTAACTATGTATGCTGATGGATTTTAACTAGACTTATTGTAGTGATTATTTTGCAATATATACAAAGATTGAATTATTGTGTTGTATACCTGAAACTAATGTTATATGTCAATATTACCTCAATAAAAATTATTTTTGCCCCTAATATTTTCTAAGTGTACAATAAGGAAAAGAAGAGAGAGAAAGAAGAAAAAAAAAAGGAGATTTTCCTACATTTGGGAAAAGTTAAGCTGTCTGGGGGATAAGATAAGCACAGAGGTAGCACCTGAGAACTAACAAGAGTTTCTGAATCCAGCTAATGTGTGTTTTGATCCCACAGGGTGCTGGGGAGCTTGGCCAGCTGACTGCACAGTCTGATTGAGCAGTGGCATCAGGTGAGACTTGCTGAAGTATTCTCTGAGATGGAAACACAGTGTCCAGATCTCATGATAGATGGCACCTTCGAAATCAACAGCCCCTTATCTCAGACTATCTTCCATTTTGATTGGATCTGGTATTTTCTGTGTAAATCCCAGAGATAGGGGAAACATGGCTGTTAATTTCATTATCTAGCTCTCTGAAGATGTGTGTGTGTGTGTGTGCATGATTTAAGTAGCTGTGAAACACATGCACACCTATTTGTGAAGTTGGGATCCATAATTCTTTTTCCTTCTAAGCTTTGGCAACAAAGTGAGATTGTGCTGTCCATGAGCACTGTCCCGCTCTAAATATGGAGTAACAGAGAATGTGGTCCTTATTTCCTGACTTCCTTACCTGAAAGCACTTGAAAATACATTCTTTTCTGTGGTGGTACGGGTAAGAAGGTATTAGCTGAATAATTAGGAGATCTGTATTCCATGCCAGCTTTGCTTATTTAAGGGTGAGGCCTTGGATAGGACATATACCACCTCAGACCCCAGTTTTCTAATTTGCAAAGATGTCACAGTAAGATCTTAAGATGTTTTTCTATTCTGACTTCATTGTGGTTAAATCCTGCCATTTACCATGCTGTGGAACCAAGCTGGGTCCACAGACACCAAAGTGTTAAAGGAAGAGATGATTTTAAGTACAGAGGGAAGTTTACTAGCCAGTAAAGGAGCGGACATTGTTGCCTGAGCACCAAAAGGACCAGGCTGGCAAAATGTCAGGAGAGAAGGCCCAGAGAGGGAAAAGAGGTGTGGTGGAGGCAGCCTGAGAGGGATAGGTCTGCTGAGTGGAGCACAGGCAGGTGGTGCCTGATTTCATCTAGTCTACGGTTTGCAGAGTCTAGTTCAGCTGACACCAATGAGCAATCCTGGGGCAGGCAGCTTAGAGGCATCTTCCTGGAGAGTCTGCAGGACCCTGAGGGCTGAGGGAAGTTGTGTTTTAACTTAGCCATTCAGAGGCACCAGAAGAGCTGCTAATGCTTTGCTTAGATACAAAATTAGATGGGGTTGCTGGGTGATAGACATTGGGGAGGGTATGTGCTATGGTGAGTGCTGTGAATTGTGCAAGACTGTTGAATCACAGATCTGTACCTCTGAAACAAATAATACATTAGATGTTAAAAAAAAAAGAAGAAGAAGATAGCAGGAGAGGAAGAATGAAGGGGGAGATGAACCATGAGAGACGATGGACTCTGAAAAATATGAGGGTTCTAGAGGGGAGGGGGTTGGGGGGATGCATTAGCCTGGTGATGGGTATTAAAGAGGGCATGTTCTGCATGGAGCACTGGGTGTCATATGCAAACAATGAATCATGGAACACTACATCAAAAACTAATGATGTAATGTATGGTGATTAACATAACATAAAAAAATGCGACTAGTGTTTCAGATCTGAAAATTCATTAACTCTTGTAGATCTAAAAAAAAAAAAAAAATAGAACTGTTTTGCTTAGAGAAGTCCCTGGTAGCAACTCAATTACCTTGAGTTATACCCCTCAGTGACTCTTTAAAGCTGAGTAAATGGAAAATTTGTTTAAATCTTCTCTGAGTGGGGTGGGGTTATATGTGTAGAAACAAAACCTGAACTCTCCCTTTTTGAAGCAGCCCCTCTGAAATCCTGCTCTAAATGTACAGTGTTTGTACTTAGACGTTACCAGACACTGGAATCCAGGCTCCACCAGCCCCAGCTCTGTGGCTTTGAGCAAGAGAGTTAATGCCTCTAAGCATTTATTTCCTCATTTGTAAAATGGGGATAATAATACCTTCCTTACAATGTACTCATGAGGGATAAGCTAACAAATATATGACATATGATAATGGTTCAATAACAATGGTTGTAATGATTAAACCACTACTTAATCAGGCTCCATACAAAAGGAGACCAGGGTAAGAGGACCACTTCTTCCTCCCTAGGGTGAAGATTAAGAGAATGACACTCCCAAAGTAGGTATGGGGTTTAAAGGAGAGCCAGTTCTCTCTGGGAGTCAGTGAGCGTCCTTCATCACAAAGCAGGATAATATGCATAATACGGATGTAGAACACATTGGAATTGAGCCTAACCAGCCATGAGAGGCTACTATGGGCCTGCTGGAGCCCAGAACAGCTACCTAAACACCTTCTACTTACTGGATTGAATCAGGAAGGGCTATTCCTACAGGCACATCTCCCTAGCCTTCTGAGCACACATCCTTCCAGCACTGGCAGTAGAAGGAAAGGTCAGACTCTCTGAGCCACTCACACTCTGCTTCTTTGGGAATCAATAGAGACTGAGTCCTAAGTCCTGTTTCCAAGAGCCTCCCTCCTTCCCATTCAAAAATCATCTTGATTTTTGGCTTATCCAAGACAAATTCTTAATTTTATACTGTGAAATATCTCCTCTCACCATCATATACAATAAACATTGAAAGAAAGGCAATCAGTTGAGAGGACAGCATCTTATTCCCTCCTAAGTGACATGCAAGCAATCAAGTGTGTTGCCTTCTTGGTGTTTCCAGTTCCCACTGTGCTGCAACGTATAATCTCCTAAGTCACATACAAGTAATTGGGCCTGTTGCCCTCTTGGTGTCTCCTGTTCCCTCTGTACAACAGACTTGAGAGGAGTGTAAAAGGCTTCCATCCCTTCTCCCCTGGCTGACTAAGCAACAAGACCTGAGCCTGGCCGGGGCTGTGGTCTTTGTGTGCAGAGCTGGGTCCAAGGTACTCAATTTCCTCAGGAAGACAGTGTGGGAATCACATGTGTTTTAACTTTCATGTCTTGTAGCCTCTCACTGGTCTCCAGGACCTCTGGCTACTAATTCCAGCCCCAGCCCCTCTACAAAGGCTTCAACCAGCTTTTCAAGGACACCACCTGACAGCACCTACACTCATACCCATCCTTTGGGGGACTGAAGACTCAAAGGGGTAAACCTTTGACCAAGAAGAGATAGTAACATATATAATTTTTTCCTTCTTTTACTTCACTGATGAAAGATCCTGAGATATAGTTTGTATGAATTTCAAAGATGTACCCTTAGGACAGAACAAAATCAGCTATGTGTAGTAGCCTCCCTAGCAAATCCTCATTCTTGGCCTACATGCCCTGCTAACTTCACTCCCCTTGCTCACTCCCTAATCAAGGATATAAGCCCTATAACTCAGTCTCTGCTTTCTGGATTACATGGGCTAGGACAAGGCTTTCACACCAGGAGAGCTAGCCTCACATAAGCCATGGGGACTATAAGCCTAAAATACTTCCAAAATGGCCCTTGGTTGACCCATAGGGCCCATATTCACCTTGCTTGTAATCATTTTACAAAACTATACTGTGGGTAGGAGGCAGAGGATACTGAAACCTTGACAGACTGGAATCTCCTACTCTCCCTTTTCATGCTTTATTCCTACTTTCCTTTTCTCTCTTCTCTTTTCTTTTTCCTTTTCTTTCCTTCCCTTTTTTTTTTTCCTCAGGTGGGGCGAGGCCTTCTGTTCCCAGACTTCATTTCTCTTCCCAGTGTTCATTTTCCCCTTATATAACAGTATTTCATGATGGCTCCTCCAATTCACATGAACCTGCAGCCAGAATCTTGGAATTGTCATTGATACCTCATTCCACCCTTCTAGCCTCACATGCGATCCATCACTAAGACCCATCAATTTGATCCACTAGATCATCTTTAATCTGTCCACTTCTCCCAATTCCCTCTGTAACACCCTAGTCCAAGTCATCTAGATACAACAATCTTTAACTTTTCCCACATCTACTCCTTCTCTTTCTAGACATTAAATTTTAATTGCTAATATCAGCCCACCTATGCTACTGTTCCTGCTCATTTAACACTTCTAAAAAATGTTCCATCACTCAACATTAAATCCAAATTTCTTGGCGTGACCTACAAGAATCTGTGAAATTCAACCATTGCTAGCCTGTCTAGGATCATCTCATTCCATGTTTTCCATTCCTATATGCCCGTCATAATGGATTCCCACTCTTTTTGGTGCCTTGCACATGCTATTCCCCTATTTTCCTCTTTCTCCTCTTCTCCCTAGCTTTTCTGCGTTCTACTCATTGTTCAGGTCTCAGGAAAATGTGCTTTCCGCAAAGATTTCCTGATCACCACTCTAAACTCCTTCTGTAAAGCATGCCTTGTCTTCTATGCTTTCCCACTATTATAGAATGTCTGTTATCAATTTAGTCACAATTTTAACTAGATGTGTATTTGTGTGGTCATTGGTTTGCTTTATTTTTCTTTCTCAGTAATCTGCAGGCTCCAAGAAAGCAGGAGCAGTGTCTGTTTTGTTTGACACCAAACCCAAGTACCTAACACATCATAGAACCTCAATGAAAAAAAATTGTTGAATAAATAAGTGATTGAGTACAAGCAAATGAGGAGTGTGAATGAATGAGTAGTTAGCAGCTGTATGAGTAAATGAATGAGTGACTGAGCCTATGAATACTTGACATAGTGCTCTTCTATTAGGAGCAATCAGGGAAACACTTAAAAAAATCAAAAGTGCATTTCCCAAATAAAACAAAACAAAGCAAGTGAGTTCTAAAAAGAAAACAAAACGATCACTAACTTGGGTTATTTATGGAATTATTTGTTTGGATTAGTGAGTAGCATAACTGATAGAAGTTTCAAAAACAAATATATTTTTATAAATCCCAAAGATATAAATAAACTCTGATATGACAATTTCTTTTTGTAACTTAGTACCAAAAATATTTCACCTCTCTTATTTTTATTTTTTTCATTTAATTTTATTTTATTGTTATGTTAGTCACCATACAGTACATCATTAGTTGTTTTTTTTTTAAGATTTTATTTATTTATTTAACCGAGAGAGATAGCAAGAGAGGGGACACAAGCAGGGGGAGTGAGAAAGGGAGAAACAGGCTTCCCTCTGAGCAGGGAGCCAGATTGGGTCTCGATCCCAGGACTCTGGGATCATGACCTGAGCCATAGGCAAACGCTTAATGACTGAGTAACCCAGGTGCCCCTAACATTTGTTTTTGTTGTAGTGTTCCATGAGTCATTGTTTGCATATAACACCCAGTGCTCCATGCAATACGTGGCCTCCTTAATACCAATCACTGGGCTAACCAATCCACCCTCCCCCTTCCCCTCTAAAAACCCTGTTTGTTTCTCGGAGTTCATAGTCTCTTATGGTTCATCTCCTTCTCTGATTTCCCCCCTTTCATTTTCCCCTTCCTTCTCCTAATGTCCTCCATGTTATTCCTTATGTTTGACAAATAAGTGAAATCCTATGATAATTGGCATTCTCTGCTTGACTTATTTCACTTAGCATAATCTCCTCCAGTTCCATCCATGTTGATGCAGAAGTTGGGTATTCATCCTTTCTGATGGCTGAGTAATATTCCATTGTATATATGGACCACATCTTCTTTATCCATTCATCTGTTGAAGAGCATCTTGGCTCTTTCCACAGTTGTGCTACTGTGGACATTGCTGCTATGAACACTGGGTGCATGTGGCCCTCCTTTTCACTACATCTGTATCTATGGGGTAAATACCCAGTAGTGCAATTGCTGGGTCATAGGTTAGTTCTATTTTTAATTTTTTGAGGAACCTCCACACTGTTTTCCAAAGTGGCTGTACCAACTTGCATTCCCACAAACAGTGTAAGAGGGTTCCCCTTTCTCCACATTCTTGCCAACATTTTTTGTTTCTTGCCTTGTCAATTTTTGCCATTCTAACTGGTGTAAGGTGGTGGTATCTCAATGTGGTCTTGATTTGAATTTCCCTGGTGACTAATGATGATGAGCATTTTTTTATGTGTCTGTTAGCCATTTGTATGTCTTCTTTGGAGAAGTGTCTGTTCATGTCTTCTGCCCATTTTTTTGACTTGATGATTTGTTTTTTGGGTGTTGAATTTGAGTTCTTTATAGATCTTGGAAATCAGTGCTTTATCTGTAGTGCTATTTGCAAATATCTTCTCCCATTCTGTGGGTTGCCTCATTGTTTTGTTGACTATTTCCTTTGCTGTGCAGAAGTTCTTATCTTGATGAAGTCCAAAAAGTTCATTTTCACTTTTGTTTCACTTACCTTTGGAGATGTATCTTGAAAGAAGTTGCTGTGGCCGATGTTGAAGAAGTTTGCCTATGTTCTCCTCCAGGATTTTGATGGATTCCTGACTCACAGTGAGGTCTTTCATCCCTTTGAGTTTATCTTTGTGTATGGTGTAAGACAATGGTCAGGTTTCATTCTTCTTTATATAGCTGCCCAATTTTCTCAGCACAATTTATTGAAAAGACTGTCTTCTTTCCATTGCACATTTTTTCCTGCTTTGTCAAGATTATTTGACCATAGAGTTGAGGGTCCATATCTGGGCTCTCTATTCTGTTCCCTTGGTGTATATGTTTGTTTTTGTGCCAGTACCATGCTGTCTTGGTGATCGCAGTTTTGTCAGATAGCTTGAAATCAGGCTTTGTGATGACCCCAGCTTTGGTTTTCTTTTTCAACATTTCCTTGGAGATTCAGGGTCTTTTCTGATTCTATACAAATTTTAGCATTCTTTGTTCCAGCACTTTGAAAACTGTTATTGGAATTATGATCCGGATGGCGTTGAAGGTATAGATTGCTCTGGGCAGCATAAACATCTAAATAATGTTTATTCTTCCGATTCATGAGCATGGAATGTTTTCTCCTCTTTTTGTGTCTTCTTCAATTTCTTTCATGAGTATTCTGTAGTTCCTAGAGTATAGATCCTTTGCCTCTTTGCTTAGGTTTATTCCAAGGTATCTTATGGTGTTTGGTGCTATTGTAAGTGGAATCGATTTCTAATTTCTCTTTCTAGAGTTCCATTGTTAGTGTAAAGAAAGCAACTGATTTCTGTGCATTGATTTTGTATCCTGCCACATTACTGAATTGCTGTATAAGTTCTAGTAATTTGGGGGTGGGGTCTTTTGGGTGATGCCTAAACCACGTATTAGAAGAGAAATAATTAAAATCCAGAGAGACTCCCCTTCCTACCCCGGGAGGAGCAGTGCAGGAGCGAACCACAGGGATCTGCTGGGTTTGGAGTCTCCACATGGGGTCTGGTGCCAGAGATAGAAATGCTCAGTCACAGGCCCAGTGAGCACGGAGTACAGCTGGAGACTGGGGAGATGGGAGTGATTGACTGCTTTTCTCTGGGGGCTTACTGAGGAGTGGGGCCCTGAGTTCTTGGCTCCTCCGGGGCAGAGATTGGGAGGCTGCCATTTTCACTCTTGTCCTGCAAAGCTGTACCGAAAGCTTGCAGGGAACAAAAGCTCCTGAGAGGAACCCCGAGCAGATTATTTAGCCCAGACCAGGCAAGGGCGGGCAATTCTGCCTCCAGCAAAGACACTTGGGAACGACGGCAACAGGCCCCTCCCCCAGAAGATCAGCAAGAACAGCCAGCCAAGACCAAGATTACAAATCAATGAGAACAGCTGAACTCCAGAGCTAGGGGAATACTGCACATAGATTCCATGCGTTTTTTACCATGATTCTTTAGTTTTTCAAAGTTAATATTTTTAAACACCTTTATTTTTTTTGAATTTTTCTTTTTCCCTTTTTCAACCAACAACTTATCCATCACTTTAAAAAAAAAACATTTTTATTTTTCATTTCTAGAGTCATATTCTATCCCTTCATAGTAGTTACCCTTATTTTTGGCATATCTATATAAGTTGTTCTCTCCTTAAAATTTTGAGATACAGTTTCTTCTAACAGATCAAAATATACCCTAAATCTCTAGTGCATGGTTTTCTTCTAGTCTCCTGCCTGATCACATTCTCTCACTTTTTTTTTTTAAACCTCTTCCTTCTTTTTTCAAACAACTTCTTATCTTATCAATTTCTTTTATAAAATTTTTTATAATTTTCATCTTTACAGTGATATTCCAACCCTTCATCATATAAAACTTTATTTTTACATATATAAGTTTTTCTTTATTTAAAATTTTGGGAGGCACTTTCTTCTAACAGACCAAAATACACCCAAAATCTAGTGTGTGGCACTGATCTATGCACCAGCCTGATCATATTTGATCATATTCTGTTTTTTGTTTTGTTCTGTTTTGTTTGTTTTTATCTTTTTCTTTTTCTTTTTTTTCTTTCTTCTTTTTCTTTTTTCTTTCTTTCCCTTTCTTTTCCCCTGGTTTCAGGGCTTTTCTGATTTGTTTAGAGTATATTTTCTGGGGACATTGTTATCCTGTTAGCATTTTGTTCTCTCATTCATCTATTTTCCTCTGGACAAAATGACAAGATGGAAAAAATCACCTCAACAAAAAGAATAAGAGGCAGTACCGACTGACAGGGACCTACTCAAAACGGACATTAGTACGATGTCAGACCTAGAGTGCAGAATCTGACTTTAAAGATACTACCTGGACTTGAAAAAAGCATGGAAGTTATTAGAGAAACGCTTTCTGGAGAAATAAAAGAAATAAAATCTAACCAAGTCAAAATCAAAAAGGCTATTAATGAGGTGAAATCAAAAATGGGGGCACTAACTGCTAGGATCAATGAGGCAGAAGAAAGAATCCATGATATAGAAGACCAAATGATGGAAAATAAAGAAGCTGAGAAAAAGAGAGATAAAAAACTACCGGATCACAAGGGCAGAATTCAAGAGAAAAGTGATATCATAAAATGAAACAACATTAGAATAATTGGGATTACAGAAGAAGAAGAAAGAGAGAGAGGGGGAGAAAGTATATTGGAGCAAATTATAACAGAAAACTTCCCTAATTTGAGGAAGGAAACAAGCATCAAAATCCAGGAGGAACAGAGAACCCCTCTCAAAATCAATAAAAATAGATCAACACCCCAACACCTAATAGTAAAACCTACGAGTCTCAGAGACAAACACAAATCGTGAAAGCAGCTCAGGAGAAGAGATATGTAACCTACAATGGTAGAAACATTAGATTGGCAACAGACCTATCCACAGAGACGTGACAGGCCAGAAAGGCCTGGCATGATACATTAAGAGCACTAAACGAGAAATAAAAGCAGCCAAGAATACTATATCCAGCTAGGCTGTCATTAAAAATAGAAGGAGAGGGGCGCCTGGGTGGCTCAGTTGGTTAAGCGACTGCCTTCGGCTCAGGTCATGATCCTGGAGTCCCGGGATCGAGTCCCCCATCGGGCTCCCTGCTCAGCAGGGAGTCTGCTTCTCCCTCTGACCCTACCCCCTCTTGTGCTCTCTATCTCTCATTCTCTCTCTCTCAAATAAATAAATAAAATCTAAAAAAAAAAAAAATAGAAGGAGAGATCAAAAGCTTCCAGGAAGTACAAAAACAAAGGGAATTTGCAAACACGAAACCTGCCCTACAAGAAATATTGAAAGGGTCCTCTAAGCAAAGAGAGAGCCTAAAAGCAGCATTGACCAGAAAGGAACACAGACAAAATGCGGTAACAGTCCCCTTACAGGCAATACAATGGCACTAAATTCATATCTTTCAATAGTTACCCTGAATGTGAATAAGATAAATGCCCCAATCAAAAGACACAGGCTATCAGATTGGATTAAAAAAAAAGACCCAGTGATATGCTGCCTGCACGAGACTCATTTTAGACACAAAGACACCTCCAGATTGAAAGTGAGGGGGTGGAAAACCATTTACCATGCTAATGGACACCAAAAGAAAGCTGGGGAGGGAATCCTTATATCAGACAAATTAGATTTTAAAACAAAGACTGTAATAAGAGATGAGTAACGACATTGTATCCTACTTAAAGGGTCTATACAACAAGAAGATCTAAAAATTTAAATATTTATGCCCCTAACATGGGAGCAGCCAATTATATAAGGTAATTAATAACAAAAGCAAAGAAACACATCGACAACAATACAATAATAGTGGGGGACCTTAACACCCTCCTCACTGAAATGGACAGATCATATAAGCAAAAGATCAACAAGGAAATAAAGACTTTAAGTGAAACACTGAACCAAATGGACTTCACAGACATATTCAGAACATTCCATCCCAAAGCAGCAGAATACACATTTTTCTCTAGTGCCCATGGAACATTCTCCGGAATAGATCACATCCTAGGTCACAAATCAGGTCTCAACTGGTACCAAAAGATTGGGATTCTTCCTTGCATATTTTCAGACCACAATGCTGTGAAACTAGAACTCAATCAAAAGAGGAAAGTCAGAAAGAATTCAAATACATGGAGGTTAAAGAGCATCCTACTAAAGAATGAATGGGTCAACCAGGAAATTAAAGAAGAATTAAAAAAATTCATTGAAACCACTGAAAATGAAAACACAACTGCTCAAAATCTTTGGGATGCAGCAAAAGCAGTCCTGAGAGGAAAGTATAGATCAATACAATCAAGAAACAAGAAAGGTCTCAAATATACAACCTAACTCTACACCTAAAGGAGCTAGAGAAAAAACAGCAAATAAAGCCTAAACCCAGCAGGAGAAGAGAAATAATAAAGATCAGAGCAGAAATCAATGAAATAGAAACCAAAAGAAGAGTAAAACAGATCAACGAAACTAGGAGCTGGTTCTTTGAATGAATTAACAAGATTAATAAACCCCTGGCCAGACTTATCAAAAAGAAAAGAGAAATGACCCAAATCAACAAAATCATGAATGAAAGAGGAGAGATCACAACCAATACCAAAGAAATAAGAACATATTATGAGCAACTCTATGCCAGCAAATTAGATAACCTGGAAGAAATGGAGGCATTCCTAGAGATGTATCAACTACCAAAATTGAACCAGGAAGAAATAGAAAACCTGAACAGACGTATAACCACTAAGGAAATTGAAGCAGTCATCAAAAATATCCCAACGAACAAAAGCCCAGGGCCAGGTGGCTTCCCAGGGGAATTCGACCAGATATTTAAAGAAGAATTAATACCTATACTTCCGAAACTGTTCCAAAAAATAGAAATGGAAGGAAAACTTCAAAAGTCGTTTTATGAGGCCAGCATTACCTTGATCCCCAAACCAGACAAAGACCCCATCAAAAAGGAGAATTACAGACCAATATCCTTGATGAACATGGATGCAAAAATTCTCACCAAAATACTAGCCAATAGGTTCCAACAGTACATTAAAAGGATTATTCACCACGACCGAGTGGGATTTAACCCTGGGCTGCAAGGTTGGTTCAACATCTGCAAATCAATCAACGTGATACAATACATTAAAAAAAGAAAGAACAAGAATCATATGATCCTCTCAGTAGATGCAGAAAAAGCATTTGACAAAGTACAGCATCAAAAGTCTTCACAATATAGGGATAAAGGGAACATACTTCAATATCATAAAAGCCATCTATGAAAAACTCACAGTGAATATCATTCTCAGTGGGGAAAAACTGAGAGCTTTCCCCTAAGGTCAGGAATGCAGCAGGGATGTCCACTTTCACCACTGCTGTTCAACATAGTAGTAGAAGTCTTAGCCACACCAATCAGACAACAGAAAGAAATAAAAGGCATCCAAACCAGTAAAGAAGAAGTCCAACTCTCACTGTTTGCAGATGATATGATACTCTATGTGGAAAATCCAAAAGACTCCACCGCAAAACTGCTAGAACTCATACAGGAATTCAGTAAAGTAGCAGGATATAAAATCAATGCACAGAAATCAGTGGCATTCCTATATACCAACAACAAGACAGAAGAGAGACAAATCAAGGAGTTGATCCCATTTACAATTGCACCCCAAACCATAAGATACTTAGGAATAAATCTAACCAAAGAGGCAAAGGATCTGTACTCAGAAAACTATAAAATATTCATGAAAGGCATTGAGGAAGACATAAAGAAATGGAAAAACGTTCCATGCTCATGAATTGGAAGAACAAATATTGTGGAGATGTGAAAGCTACCTAGAGTAATCTACACATTCAATGCAATCCCCATCAAAATACCATCCACTGCTTTCAAAGAAATGGAACAAATAATCCTAAAATTTCTATGGAACCAGAAAAGATCTCGAATGGCCAGAGGAATGTTGAAAAAGAAAAGCAAAGCTGTAGCATCACAATTCCGGACATCAAGCTCTATTACAAAGCTGTCATCATCAAGACAGTATGGTACTGGCACAAAAACAGACACATCGATCAATGGAACAGAATCGAGAGCCCAGAAATGGACCCTCAACACTATGGTCAACTCATCTTTGACAAATCAGGAAAGAATGTCCAATGGAAAAAAGACAGTCTCTTCAACAAATGGTGTCGGGAAAATTGGACAGCCATATGCAGAAAAATGAAACTGGACCATTTCCTTACACCACACACAAAAATAGACTCCAAATGTTTGAAAGACCTAAACGTGAGACAGGAGTCCATCAAAATCCTAAAGGAGAACACAGCCAGCAACCTCTTTGACCTCAGCTGCAGCAACTTCCTAGAAATATCGCCAAAGGCAAGGGAAGCAAGAGAAAAAAATGAACTATTGGGACTTCAAGATAAAAAGCTTTTGCACAGCAAAGAAACAGTCCACAAACCCAAAAGACAATCGACAGAATGGGAGAAGATATTTGCAAATGACATATCAGATAAAGGGCTAGTATCCAAAATCTATAAAGAACTTATGAAACTCAACACCCGAAGAACAAATGATCTAATCAAGAAATGGGCAGAAGACATGAACAGACATTGTTCCAACGAAGAAATCGAAATGGCCAACAGACATATGAATAAGTGCTCGACTTCTCTCAGCATCAGGGAAATCCAAATCAAAACCTCAATGAGATACCACCTCACACAAGTCAGAATGGCTAAAATTAACAAGTCAGGAAATGACAGATGTGGCGGGGATGCAGAGAAAGGGGAACCTTCCTACACTGTTGGTGGGAATGCAAGCTGGTGAAGCCTCTCTGGAAAACAGTAGGGAGGTTGCTCAAAAAGTTGAAAATAGAGGTACCCTATGACCCAGCAGTTGCACTACTGGGTATTTACCCCAAAGATACAAATATAGGGATCTGAATGGGTATGTGCACCCCGATGTTTATAGCAGCAATGTCCACAAAAGCCAAACTATGTAAAGAGCCAAGATGTCCATTGACAGATGAATGGTTAAAGAAGAACTGATACATACACACACACACACACACACACACACATATATATATGTACACACACACACACACACACACACACACAATGGAATATTGTGCAGCCATCAAAAGGAATGAGATCTTGCCATTTGCTATGATGTGGTTGGAACTGGAGGGTGCTATGCTGAGTGATATAAGTCAATCAGAGAAAGACATGTATCATATAACCTCACTGATATGAGGAATTCTTAATCTCAGGAAACAAACTGAGGTTTGCTGGATTGGTGGGGGGTGGGAGGGATGGGGTGGCTGGGTGATAGACACTGGGGAGGTTACGTGCTATTGTGAGCATTGTGAATTATGCAGGACTGTTGAATCACAGATCTGTATCTCTGAAACAAATAATGCAATATATGTTAAGAAAAAAGAAGAGGAAGAAGAAGATAGCAGGAGGGAAAGAATGAAGGGGGGAATTGGAGGGGAAGATGAAACATGAGAGACGATGGACTCTGAAAAAAAAAACTGAGGGTTCTAGAGGGGAGTGGGTGGGCAGATGGGTTAGCCTGGTGATGGGTATTAAAGAGGGCATGTTCTGCATGGAGCACTGGGTGTTATGCACAAACAATGAATCATGGAACACTACATCAAAAACTAATGATGTAATGTATGGTTATTAGCATAACAATAAAAATTAAAAAAAATAAATTATTATCAAAACTCTATGCCAATAAATTAATCAACCTAGAATAAATGGATGCCTTCCTGGAAAGTTATAAACTACCAAGACTGAAACAGAAAGAAATCAACAACCTGAATAGGCCAATAACCAGTGAAGAGATTGAAGTAGTGATCAAAAATCTCCCAAAAAACAGGAGTCCAGAGCCTGATGGATTCCCTGGGAAATTCTACCAAACATTCAAAGAAGAAATAATGCCTATTCTCCTGAAGCTGTTTCAAAAAACTTCCAGACTCATTCTATGAGGTCAGCATTACCTTGATCCCCAAACCAGGCAAAGTCCCCACCAAAAAAGAGAATTTCAGACCAATATCCCTGATGAATATGAATTCCAAAAATTTGCAACAAAATCCTAGCTAATGGGATCCCACAATACACTGAAAGGATCTTTCACCACGACCAAGTGGGATTTATACCTGGGATGCAAGTGTGGTTCAACATTTTGCAAATCAATCCCTAAGATAGAACACATTAATAAGAGGAGGGAGAAGAACCATATGGTCCTCTCAATTGATGCATAAAAGGCATTTGACAAAATAGAGCATCTTTCCTGATTAAAACTCTTTAGAAGAAATATTCCTCAAGTTCATAAAATCCATCTATGGAATACCCACAACGAATATCATCCTCAATGAGGAAAAGCTGAGAGCCTTTCCCTTAAGATCAGGAACATGACAAGGATGCCCACTCTCACCACTATTGTTCAACATAGTACTAGAAGTCCTAGCAATAGCAATCAGACAACAAAAAGAAATAAAACATATTCAAGTCAGCAAAGAAGAAGTCAAACTCTCTCTCTTTGCAGATGACATGATACTTTATTTCACCTCTCCTGAAAAATAATGTGTTTACTTCTATCAAATACTAAAAGTCATGGAGATCTGTGTTTTCTTTTTCCCTTTATGGGCTAGAAGTCCAGACACACTGTTAAATTTATTGTTCAATTACAATACCTATGGTGGGTTTTCTGTTTATTATAGGATAAATAGGATTAACTTATCCTATTCCATCACTTAATTTTCTACTTCAGTTAAAAAACTCACTGTAAGGTATGGAGGTTCCTCAAAAAGTTGAAAATAGAGCTACCATACGACCCAGCAATTGCACTACTGGGTATTTAACCCAAAGATACAAATGCAGGGATCCAAAGGGGTATGTGCACCCCGATGTTTATAGCAGCAATTTCCACAATAGCCAAACTATAGAAAGAGCCAAGATGTCCATTGACAGATGAATGGATAAAGAAGATGTGGTATATATCTACAATGGAATATTACGCAGCCATCAAAAGGAATGAAATCTTGCCCTTTGCAATGATGTGGATGGAACTGGAGGGTATTATGCTGAGCGAAATCAGTCAATCAGAGAAAGACACATATCATATGACTTCACTGATATGAGGAATTCTTAATCTCAGGAAACAAACTGAATGTTGCTAGAGTGGTGGGGGGGTGGGAGGGATGGGGTGACTGGGTAATAGACATTGGGCAGGGTATGTGTTATGGTGAGTGCTGTGAATTGTGTAAGACTGTTGCCTCACAGACCTGTACCTGTGAAACAAATAATACATTATATGTTAAAAAAAAGAAGAAGAAGAAGAAGAAGAAGAAGGTAGCAGGAAGGGAAAAATGAAAGGGGGAAATCAAAGGAGGAGACGAACCATGAGAGACTTATGGGCTCTGAGAATGAAACTGAGGGTTCTAGAGGGGAGGGGGGTGAGGGGATGGGTTAGCCTGGTGATGGGTATTAAAGAGGGCACGTACTGAATGGAGCACTGGGTGTTATACGCAAACAATGAATCATGAATCACTACATCAAAAACTAATGATGTAATGTATGGTGATTAACATAACATAATAAAAAATAATTTAAACTCACTATACGTATGTATTTGATTGTAAGCATGCAAATAAAATATTGCCTAGTAGATGTCCCTGGAGGACATGTATTAATGCCTAGTTAAGACTGAGTGGTTTTTATTATGTAAAACTATATGCCTAAAGTGCTTAATAGCTTCCTTATTTTAAGCAGTTTAAATATTCTTATAAAATCTCATTTATTCTCTTCATTTGCTCAACAAATCCTTTTAAAACATGTAACAGAAGGATAAAGATAGCATTTGAAAGAACACAAATTCCAAATTTAGAGAATGCACATTAATGAAGTCATGACTCCTTATTTTTTTGCAGTTAAAGTATGTGCCTAGTGGAGCCCTGGATTGTTGGAAGTGGTGGGATCCTTGGCACAGCTTCCCAGTCCTCTTGGGGGTCCAGGCAGGTCTGATCTCTCTCAGACATGAAGGGAGAAGCACCAGGCTCCTCTGGGTAGGGCTGCAAGCCTGGTTTCTCAGATGCTGAGGGCAGTAACCTCTGCCCCCAGGATCTCCCACATAACACTCTAGTACTGACTCTTACCTGGAGGCTACCAGAAGGTAAATCAGCACAGAAAACATATTTCTGCATCTGTGGAGTAAAATTGATGCAATTTGTTATTTCTAGAATGAAACTATTTAATGGGTATAAGAGCTTCTCTAGATTTGGGGATCCTTTTGCAATGAAATCAATCAGAGTTTAGGCAAAAAATAACCACTCTTTACCCATTTCTAGAAAGAGGACCTGAGATTTTGCAAAGAGACAGGCTACTCACATCCTCATCTAAGGGAGGGCTGGTCTTGGCCTCCAACAGACAACAAGATTTGAGGAGTGCTCCTTATTCTTATGGGCCTGGGTATAGTCCTGTAGGTGAGGTCTGATAACTTGGGGCATGAATCCAAGGGGTCTAAAACATGCTTTGAGCCCTCTTAAGTGTGAGATGAAGACATCCTCTTCCATGAAGAGCAGAGTGTAAAGTCATGTCAGCTGCCAATGGGGAGATGTGTGAGGCAAGCCCCATAGGCTCTGAGAGCAGCCACATCTGAGGGATATTTTATACATATCAGGTACATAGTAGGGAGATATATCAGCTGGTACAACAGGACTTACATCGTCTAGCTTGAGGCGGAGGGAAAGCTCAAACCATCTGCAGGACTGAGGCTTCCCAACTATGGCTCTGGTCTCACAGCAACTGTATCTTAAGAAATCATAATACCCACAGTTGTGGGGTTCGTGCCAAGTAAGTGATAAGAGGCAGATCCAGACAGAGAAGGAAGGCTAGGCAGGGTCTAGCCTGGGTAAGTGGTGCAGAAATTTCCATCAGGAGTATAGGTAGGAGGAAAGAAGCAGTTCCAGTAGGAACCCCAGGCAGATGATTTATCTAAGGCTTCTCTGTGGATTACATTTAAAAGGTTGACAGAACCAGTCAGTTGCAGGAGGTAATGATTTCCTTAGTATTTTATTCTAAAGCACCAATAAATTAGAGGTCTCTAATATCTGAATGTGAGGATCTCATTAAAATGATAAATGGCCTCTCCTGCTCTCCTTAGTTTAAAATCCAGATAGAAGAGGCAGATGTGGCTGTCTCCAAAGAGGCAAAACTCCAGACCAGACAAATAGCCTGAGCCTTAAATGTAGAGACAGATGAATCTGGTTCGAATGAGTCATACCAAGTGTGGAGTTAATATCTAACAGACAAAGTCGACCTAAGTCTCAGCAGAAAGATGGGGCTTTCATTTTGGAGATGGTCCTGCCTCTCCCTGACAAGTCTGTCAATATCTAAAGATCAAAGGCTATAAGTCTTGGGGTCTTGCTCTGCCTCCAGTATTTATTCTGACTTTGGACCAGCCACCCATGTACTATGAGCTTCAGTTTCTTCTATCTGCAAAATGCTTCTTCTGAGAGAAGCTAGATATGGACACATTATTTCAAAGTCTGCAAGTGGCTACATATGATAAGAGAGTATTTCATTAGTTAGTCCTAGTTTTGGTTGATTGGAAAATGAGATGTGTAGGGGTGAGTTCAGGTGTAGAGAAAGCCAGAGGTGAGGGCAGGAGCCTGTGCACCTGCTGTCCCTCATGCTTCATCTCAGGGTCCCTGGGTGGGTATCACAGGTATGCTGCTGATCCTACCCCATGTTGTCACCTATCACACAGAGAAAATGTGTCAAATATTAGGAATTATGCCTCTTTAGCCATGTTTTCCATAAAAAACTAAGTATCTTGCCATCTTGACACACCCTTTTATTTTGAACTATAAAGAGCGTTTATCTATTGCCCAACATTTCTATGTACACACATAGCATTTTGCTTACAACCATGCATAGGTACTAGTGCCTTCCCTTAGTAGACTTCCCTTGCTGGATGTAACCTTCCTGGTATAAACAACTCTGAAACAGTAAAGAAATGAGATAGCTATTTTCTGGCATTAATCAATAGGAGGCATAGAACTGTAGCATATGGAAGAGATGCACACTGTAAGCCCCATAGTCACCAAGGTTTTCTCTCTTATGGCACTTGTCTGCATGGCAGAAGAAGGTGGAAAGAGAAAAACAAACAAAAACAAAAACAAAAATAAAACAGCCTCCCTGAGCCCAGGGGGTAGAGCTCAGACTGGAATTCCAGCCTGCAGACATGGCAGAATGTGTGGGGCTCACAATAGACAAGGAGAGCAGAAGTCTGCATGGGTTTTTCACCATGTGCTTGACCCTTGTCCTAAGGTTAGCTGAATGTGTGTAAATTCATACTGCACAGGCCTAGTAAAGATGGCCTAGATGGGGTGGGAGCCAGAGGCACAGGATGCCAATTAGCACTAGGAGGTTGAATTCCAGCCAGTGAGACTGAGTGATCTCACTGAGCACCTTAGCCTGTTTGATCAGAACCAGAAAAGTCATATCTTAGGAATGAGAAACATGTCCTATGGCAGGAACCAAAAGGATCTGTGATTACCTCTATGACAAAACTTAATGCCTTAAAAGAGGACAACACAATTCAGGCTTGCCCCTCTCTTATTTCTGATGTTGATGATTTATGTTTTCTCTTCTTTCTCTCTGAATCAGTCCCTGTAGGTGTTTACCAATTTTACAGCCATCCCCTAGTAACTGCTGTATCTTTCCTTCTTCTAATGTTCTTCCATGTCCTTTTTCTTTCTGCTCACTGAGATGTAACCAAGTTGCCTGGTTATCTGTCTGTTAAAAGCCTGTGACTTGACATTAGATATTTATCATCTCAGGATGTGGTCCATCAGACAACTAGCTCTCTACCGTCTTTTATCTTATTTTGTTAAACAATATGATTTTCAGTCATTGCTGGAAATAATAATTTTGTTATTATTGTTGTTATTGTAATATTAAGACCCAGGTTGAGATCTAGATTCTGCAGTACATTCATTACTTTATGTGTCCTCTGTTTATTCTAGTATGAAATTGCTTTCCAGATACTAATTAAGTCTATCAGGCTTTCTTCCCTTGCTGGATAATTTGCAGTATTTGGGAACTGCATGGGCCTGCTACCAGAGGTATCATTTCAGTTTGTCAAACATTGATTCTTACATTGTCTTTTAGCACTCAGTCAAGCTCATTGTGCTGAATTCATTTTCCATGACTGATTTTCCCATGAGGATGAGCAATGAGACTTAATAGCCTCTCTGAGATTAAATGTGTGACTTTAAAAGTGTGGAAAAAAGAGACAGTATAAGGTCATAGGTCCCGTGTAACCAAGCCTGG
This sequence comes from Eumetopias jubatus, assembly GCF_037043125.1. Lineage (NCBI taxonomy): Eukaryota > Metazoa > Chordata > Mammalia > Carnivora > Otariidae > Eumetopias > Eumetopias jubatus. Next base: position 82,820,260 of record NW_028274819.1, on the reverse strand, counting down.
ATCATCACCTCTGTCTATGGAGAGCCTCTCTTTCTCAACTCCTCACTGAAGAAAAAGGAAGAATGTCTTAAGGGTCAAGGCAGGGCTAGAGTATGTCAGAGCTCTGGAGTTCATGACTGAGTAGACAGAAACCCCAGGAATCTATTCATCACAGAGTAAATAAGGCAGGCTCTTGTTATCTCATTTGTTAGGTCTTTTCTCAAGATTCATTAGAATTGCTCACTTCGATCTTATAAGATAGTACACCTAGACCCTCCCACTCAGGTCAGGTCACAACTGAGGGTAATTCAGCTACCAATATAGGTAGAGAACTCTGGCTGGCCAGAAAAGATGTCTAAATGTATATAGCAATGGCAGGCCAGGTAAGAGTCAAGGAAGGTGGGGCCCAAGTTAAAGTATCAAAGGGTGCTCTAGAGGGGGTGGGATTTAGAAGCATGGATCACTGACTGCATAGAAGTCTGTCCATATGAAATAGGACCTAGCTAGCAGCCTGGAAATGAAGGCTAGTTTTTTGTTTGTTTGTTTGTTTTTTAGTGTTTGTCAAGGTAAGTATACTTTTTAAATTTTATTTTATTTAATTATGTTATGTTAGTCACCATACAATACATCATTAGTTTTTGATGTAGTGATCCATGATTCATTGTTTTTGTGTAACACACAGTGCACCATGCAATACCTGCCCTCTTTAATACCCGTTATTGGGCTTCTCCCCTCGAAAACCCTCAGTTTGTTACTCGGAGTCCATAGTCTTTCATGGTTCATCTCCCTCTCTGATTTCCCCCCTTTCATTTTTCCCTTCCTTCTCCTAATGTCCTCCATGCTATTACTTATGTTCCACAAATAAGTGAAACCATATGATAATTGACTTTCTCTGCTTCACTTATTTCACTTAGCATAATCTTGTCTAGTCCCATCCATGTTGATGCGGAAGTTGGGTATTCATCCTTTCTGATGGCTGAGTAATATTCCATTATATATATGACCACATCTTTATCCATTCTTCTGTTGAAGGGCATCTTGGCTCTTTCCACAGTTTAGCTATTGTGGACATTGCTGCTAGGAACATTGGGGTGCATATGGCCCTTTTTTTCACTACATCTGTGTCTTTGTGGTAAATACCCAGTAGTGCAATTGCTGGGTCATAGGGTAGCTCTATTTTTAATATCTTGAGGAACCTCCATACTGTTTTCCAGAGTGGCTGTACCAACTTGCATTCCCACCAACAGTGTAAGAGGGTTCCCCTTTCTCCACATCCTTGCCAGCGTTTGTTGTTTCTTGCCTTGTCCATTTTTGCCATTCTAACTGGTGTAAGGTGGTATCTCAACATAGTTTTGATTTGAATTTCTGGTGGCTAACGATGATGAACATTTTTTCATGTCTGTGAGCCATTTGTATGTCTTCTTTGGAGAATTGTCTGTTCATGTATTCTGCCTATTTTTGGACTTGATTATTTGTTTTTTGGGTGTTGAGTTGGAGAAGTTCTTTATAGATCTTGGAAATCAGTGCTTTGTCTATAGTGTCATTTGCAAATATCTTCTCCCATTCTGTGGGTTGCCTCTGTTTTGTTGACCATTTTCTTTGCTGTGCAGAAGCTTTTTATCTGAGTGCTAGTTCTTAAGAAGGGCATGAAATAACAAGGCAGTGCTTGAGATTCAGGAGAGTTTTGATACTTTAAAGCATTCACTAAAGCAGGGTCCAAGGAAGGATCATAGTTGTAAATATTGGGACCCAGGTTAGGGCTCAGCTCAGGAGGCCCACTATCAGATTCTTGTTATTGTGCCAAGGTTGGACTAGAGGCAAGGTGTCCTTAATACTAAGTTCCTGTGTTTATGACTACAGCTGATTAAGTACTACCATCAGGACTCTGGTGGTGGGGTCAATACTCTCTGCAAGCAGGACCAAATTGCCTGACAGTGAGGAGGAGGCTGCATTTAGAGGCTAAAAATAATAGGGCCTGGCAGGTAGAAACATCATTTATAGACCAAGTGTGTGGGTTTCAGTCTATGTGAGCCTTGGCACCATTCAATAGCCAATGACTTACATCTGCTAATTTTCTTTTAAATGCATATAATGCATACCATAAGACCAAATGAATGATAAAGAAATGAAACAATGAGAGGCCGGCACATAGCAACTGCTCATTAAACCTTACAGAATTAATGAATAATACAAAAACAATCACCAGCTAGGAAAAAATCACTCTCAGCACTCCTCTACTGAGAAAAAGGGGTTATCAGTCTGAGGCATTGGTGACAATATGGCAGGGTTAAATAGAGGGGTAATATAGGCTTTCAGCTAGGAGGATAACTTAGATACAGTGAAGACAAATCAAATCAATATAACCTACATTTTTCATGTGACACCTTGGCACATTAAATACCTAAGTAAAATAGGTAAACTTTATAGTAACTCCATGAAGTTAATATTATTATCCATACTTTACAGCCCAGGAAATTGAGCCTCAGAGAGATGGATTGACTGTCAAAGGTCACAAAGCTGTTTGACACCTAGAATTCTGCAGTCACTTTGAAGCAAACCATGGTTTAAAGTGTTCTCTAAGATAGGACACAGAGTTAGGTCTCATAGAAACAAGCATTTGTAAGACAGGACCTAGAAAGTTGCTATTAATGGCTCTGGAGACAAGACTGGTGCACTCTAATGCTAGTGAAGAAGACTTTACTCTTCAGAATGTGAACAAGCTGGGATCCCAGGTATAAATACCACTGGAAAGAGGATCAGAAGCTTGTCTGTGTTTGAGGCAGGAAGGGAAATGCAAGGGTCAAATTCATATCAATTGTGCTCCAAAGAAAAGGAATAGATTGTGAAATCTCACAAACTAGAGTTAGGTGCAGAACTTGAGAAGTATTTGCTGATGTTAATTAAGAGTGATAATGTGTTTATTATTCCATCCATGAAACTTTTAGAAGTGAATGTTTACACATTTAATAATTACCTTGAGATAGCAGACATAACCCAAATCTGTCCAAGGCAAACCAGGAGCTATGGCACCATAGATATGGAGACAATGTCTCCACAGCAGGCTAGGGATGCCCTTGGATTCCAAGATGCAGAGTATCCAATGGCTGAAGCCAGACATGGGCAAAGGCCAGCTCTCAGTATGGAAAAAATTTGGTCTCTCTTGGCAGGAATTGTTCCCAATGGGCCCTTGGAAAACTACAAGGGGATAACTTAAAAGAGAGCACAGACCTAACTGGAAATAATAAAAGCTGTTTTGAATGGTTTGATACCCACTGATACACTGGAAGTTTGTACCCTTTGATCAACATCTCCCCATTTACCCCACCTGTCAGACCCTCTACTTTCTGTTTCTATGAGTTTGGCTTTTTTTTTTTTTTTAAGATTTCTAAGTGGTATCTTTCTTTGACTATTTCACTTAGCATAATGTCCTCAAAGTTCTGTCCATGTTGTCACAAATGACTGAATTTCCTTCTTTCTCATGCCTGAATAATATTCCAGTGTGTGTGTGTGTGTGTGTGTGTGTGTGTGTGTGTGTGTGTGTACACATAACACAGGATTCAGTTCTTTGTGAGTTACTGTATCAAGGACCTCTGTTCCTTGCTGGCTGCTGACTGGAAGTCACCCTTAGATTCTGGCCATACAGTTCTTTCCATACAGCAGCTCACAACATGTCAGCTGGCTTCATACAAGCCAGAAAAAAACAAGAGCCTACATTAAGACAGAAGGTACATTCTTGTATAACTTCATTACATCTGTCACAAATATGGCATCCCCTCAACTTTAAGGGATTGTTAGAAGGAACTTACTCCAGAGGAGGGCATTTTACAAATCTGTGAACACCAGGAAGCAGGGATCAGTGGGGCCATCTTAGAAGCCACCTACCACAGTCTGGCCCCTGGTCCCCAGTGATACTCACCTCCTGGTATTCATGCTGCTGTGTAATTTCCTCCACTTGAGTGTGGGCAGGACCTGTGACCAGTTCAACAGCCCACAACAACGTCAATCCTCCAACAACCTCATGAGCTTGGAAGTGGATCCCTCCCCAAATTTTTAGATGAAAACTCAACCTGGCCAGCATCTTAATGGTAGGTTCATGAGACACCCGAAGCAGAGGACCCACGTAAGCTATGCCCAGATTTCAGAGAAGCCTATGGTGAGCCTTTGTTGTTCAGATGTTTGTACAAAACTCTCCCCATTTTCCTTACCACCCCATCCAGCAATCACCATTCTACTAACTATTCTATCAGTTCAAAATGTTTTTTTGTTTGTTTGTTTGCTTGTTTGTTTGTTTAGGATTCCATGTATAAGTAACACTGTGAAGTATTTGTCTTTCTGTGACTGGCTTATTTCATTTAGCATAATGTCTTCCGGATTCTTTCATATTGTCACAAATGTCAGGATTTCCTTCTTTTTAAAGGCTGAATGATATTCCATTGTATATACATATCCCTACTGCCTCCATTAGCTGCCCTATGGAAAGCTTAATTCTTGACCCTCAGGACCCACCAGCCCTTCTGACTTTGTGTCCACAATCTTGCTATTCTCTGCTTTCAATGTCCTGTGAAGAAATTTTTATCTACTCTCTAGATTTTTCTCAGAAAGAAATAAAAACACTACATCAAAAACTAATGATGTACTGGTGACTATCATAACATAATAAAAAAGGGAAGGAAGGAAAGAAGGAAGAAGAAAGAAAAAAGAAAGAAGAAAAGAAAGAAAGAAGAAAGAAAGAAGAAAGAAAGAAAGAAGAAAGAAAGAAAGAAAGAAAGAAAGAAAGAAAGAAAGAAAGAAAGAAAGAAAGAAAGAGAGAGAGAAAGAGAGAAAGAAAGAAGAAAGAAAGAAAGAAAAATGCCTCAGAGACATTCTCCCCACTGTAGCAATAGCTGCCTCCTCATAACCCTTCCCATTTTCCCATTTAGCCTGCTCTCCTCCAGCCACACTGCAGGGCTTTGAGGAGAGAGAAGGAGGAGAAGAAAAAAGACAAGTGTATGAAAGTTCTGGCCACCAGTCTGACTGCTCTAGTCTGGCAGGAAGGTCCTTTGAATCCTAAATTCTCTCCTGTTCACTGCATAGGTTTCAGCTGCAGAACATTTCTAGAGTATCTACAAGCCACTCAACCAATTTTAAATGACTGAATAACTCTCAAAGGGTTTGACTTCTGCCTTCACAAATACACTTACAGTCTGCTTTGAGAACAGAAACCTCTCTCTGTCCACCTGCAGAGAGGAAAGCAGGGGCTTGTTTTGAGGGCATCTTTTGGATTAAAGTCAGGCTGAGCAAAGACTATGAATGACCACAATGTCTGTGGAGCCCATGGCATCTCAGCTGCCCCTCATTTGAAGGGGAAGAAATCCAGTCTAGAAGCAATGCCATTTAGGAGTTCTTCCCTCAAAGTTGTTCCCAAGGCACAGGCAGCAGCCTGGACCTGATGGTTGTTGTGAGCTCCTGAGATTTGGGACCCCCATAAAGTTTTTATCACTTTTATACCTTCTTCCTTTTTTCCCCCTCTATTTTCTTATATGCTCTTCCTTCTCTGCCTCATTCTCCCTTCTAATCTCATCTTTTCTTTCCATCCTTCCTTTTCTGCTCTCTGTCTTCTCAGAAAGGAGATGAAGTGGAGGAACATGTTGACATCATTCCCTTTGTTTGTCTCTTCCAGGCTCTTGCCCTGTGTTTCCTCTTCTCAATCCAACTTTTCTCACCCACAGCCCCAGACACATTTTTAGCTCTCATGCAGAATATGCCACATGGGCCCATTTGAATTTCCTCTCTCCTTCTGAGAGGAGATCAGGGACCAACAGAGGATCCCCAGGTTTCTTGAAAAGGAAGAACAATGGTAGGCTGAGCCCTGAGAGCAGGTGGGGGCACCCATCAGTTGCACCTGGATGTCAGTGGTGGCTGAAAGACCACACACCTGCTCCCTCCCCTATCTTCCCTTCCTCAAAGTCTTCCTGCTGTGAATGGTTGAAAAAAGAAAAAGTGTGGATGTGACAGCTTTTATCAAATCATCATGGTTTTTAATGTGTTTTTTGTGCTTTCCTATTGGCGAGAAGATGAGAGCAAACTATGTCTAGATAATTTCACACACATGAAAACACTGAAAATCAACTTCAGTGTCTTGTAAAAGCATCTTCTACTTTTTTTAAATTTTATTAGGTTATGTTAATCACCATACATTACATCATTCATTTTTGATGTAGTGCTCCATGATTCATTGTTTGTGTATAACACCCAGTGCTCCATTCAATACGTGCCCTCTTTAATACCCATCACCAGGCTAACCCCTCCCCCCACCGCTCTCCCCTCTAGAACCCTCAGTTTGTTTCTCAGAGTCCATAGTCTCTCATGGTTCGTCTCCCCCTCTGATCCCCCCCCTTCATTTTACCCTTCCTACTATCTTCTTCTTTTTTTAACATATAATGTATTATTTGTTTCAGAGGTACAAGTCTGTGATTCAACAGTCTTACACAATTCACAACACTCACCATAGCACATACCCTCCCCAGTGTTTATCACCCAGCCACCCCATCCTTCCCACCCCCCACCACTCCAGCAACTCTGTTTGTTTCCTGAGATTAAGAATTCCTCATATCAGTGAGAACATATGATACATGTCTTTCTCTGATTGACTTATTTCGCTCAGCATAATACCCTCCAGTTCCATCCACATCTTTGCAAAGGGCAAAATTTCATTCCTTTTGATGTCTGCATAATATTCCATTGTATATATATACCACATCTTCTTTATCCATTGTCTGTCAATGGACATCTTGGCTCTTTCCATAGTTTGGCTATTGTGGACATTGCTGCTATAAACATTGGGGTGCACGTATTCCTTCGGATCCCTACATTTGTATCTTTGGGTTAAATACCCAGTACTGCAATTGCTGAGTCATATGGTAGCTCTATTTTCAACTTTTTGAGGAACCTCCATACTGTTTTCCAGAGTGGCTGCACCAGCTTGCATTTCCATTAACAGTGTAGGAGGGTTCCCTTTCTCCACATCCCCACCAACATCTGTCATTTCCTGACTTGTTAATTTTAGCCATTCTGACTGGTGTGAGGTGGTATCTCATTGAGGTTTTGTTTTGGATTTCCCTGATGCCGAGCGATGTTGAGCACTTTTTCATGTGTCTGTTGGCCATGTGGATGTCTTCTTTGTAAAAATGTTTGTTCATGTCTTCTGCCCATTTTTTGATTGGATTATTTGTTCTTTGGGTGTTGAGTTTCATAAGTTCTTTCTAGAATTGGATACTAGCCCTTTATCTGAATATGTCATCTGCAAATATCTTCTCCCATTCTGTTGGTTGTCTTTTGGTTTTGTGGACTGTTTCTTTTGCTGTGCAAAAGCTTTTTATCTTGATGAAGTTCCAATAGTTCATTTTTGCCCTTGCTTCCTACTTTTGTCCTTTACCAGAAGGTCTGCAGCAGCTCCTACAGAAAACCATGGCAGTATTTTTCCACTTTCTCCTTCACCCAATTGTGTCTGCCATTCCCACACTCAAGGATGTATAAAAAAACACACTTGTCCTCATATGTGTTTCTTACACTTGATAGAATTATTGCTAGTGATGGTCATTAACTTGGTGGGTGCCTTATGCTAGGCCTACACTTAGTGGGTACAGAAGAAGAAAGACTCTGGTCCACATTTAATAGCCACTCACCTGGAACAGGCACTATACTGAGAACTCCTGGAGAGAGAAGCTGGTTAGACCCTTTCCTGTCCACTAGGGGTTTGCAGTCTAGTTTAGATGAGACAAGCTCCCAGATGACTCCTCACATTGGCTGAAGTTAGTCTTCAATTAGAGTACCCACAGCCTCAGGCAGATGCACCTGAAAATACAGATAAAGGGAACCTGCCCTATCTATGAGGTTAGCAAATGACATCACTGGCTCAGGAGAAGGTGGAGCCATGGTTCACACTCATACCCCACAAATAGTCATGGTGGAAACAAGAGTAAGATCAGGACCTCAGAGATGCTGAAGGTGTCCTGAGAGATTTACAGTAAGGATCAGACACACCTAGAAGTATCAGAATTGGCTTCAAGGAAAGGTGACACTTGGCACAGACCTCAAGGAATGGGGCAGAGCATATGTCCTCACATCCTGTGAGAAAGTGGACTGGAGTCATCTGAAGGGCACTTCAGTCAGAGAAGAAGACACCCCTGTAGCTCATTTCAGGAAAGTGAGTGGCCCAGTTTGGTGTTTCTGGAGCATCAATGTGCATGCTGGTCAAGGGCCCAGAGTCCTAGGCTGATTTGTGGCTTCCCCACTTACTGGCTTAGTCTCCCCAGTCTCATGTTTTCCATTTGTAACCTGGGCACAGATGCCTACCTCAGGGTTTTGTATTAGTCCAGGTAATATGAAGGAGATTGGCAGGTAGGGACCCCATAGAGCATGTGTGTCCCTCAGTGGCAGGAAGATCTGATTCAGTACCTCCCATGGGGATTCCCCAGCTTGTACCACTGCCTCCCAGGCTTATTTGTTTCTCTGAGGAGGGGAAGTCAGAACTAGACATGAACTAAGTGTCCCTACTCCTCTCCCTTCCTAAATCCCACATGTGGGCTGATGTTCTGGTTTATGAGTCCATTAACAGAGAAGCCCACAGTCACCAAGACAGAAGCACATGAAGAACTACAGACATGAGACTGTGGCCTTTGGACTTACTGGTGCCTCCTTCCCATGCTACTTGAGACCCCACTATCTTTGTCTCTTGTTTTCTCTCTCTTTTCTTCATTTGCTGCACTGTTAGAGGAACAGAGTGGGAGTTAACCACCATAGTGGAGACCCTTGCAGAAGAATTGAATTACTGCCTTCAATTACTTCATTAATAACTTAATATCATACATGGAAAGACATGCAGCTCAGCTCCATCATCCAGGAGACAGGCAAGCTATTGTTTGTCCCAGTAAGGCTACAGAAGCAGGACTCCTGAGGTCCTGCACTCCATTTGTAAGATTGCTGTTTTCCTCCACTTCTCCATGTTTTTAAGTTCTTTGAGGGAGATTGAGATGGAGAGGGGCTCATGGATTTCACAAAAACAAGAGTAGAGAGGTGGAAAGAGGTAGCAAGATGCAATTGCCAGAATGACCAGCAAAGCCTGCCTCCCCTACTTGAGTCCCTCATATTGATACATGTCTCAGCTATCTCCCCAAATACCCTCTTTCAGTTCTGCACTGGTTGCTATCATGGCACTATGGCCAGTGGCCAGCTACACCGGCCTGAGCATGTGGCTGCCACTCCACAGGAGGCCATGCCTACAGAAGTTGACAATTCATTGTCCCTGTGCTGAGTGGATTTAGGTAAGCCTCCCTCCCTTCTTGTTACTAAACATGGTCCTAGACCTGAAATGGTTGTTGGTTCTGTCTTAAATTGTGTCATCTCTACTCATAAGCACATAAAACTAAATTATTATAGCTACTCTGGGTACTTAATTCACATGAGGAGGAATGCTTCCTGAGGAATATTTGTAGATCTTAACTAGTGATTAGTAATTTGAATAACTATTTCTTCCCTCAGGAGCGTCCTCCATGTTTCAAGGAGGCTGACTATTCCCAATATCCACCATAAATGAAAGCCGTCTGTATCCTTTAGGTACTTGGCTAGTCTGGCCAGCACTGTGACTGTCACCAGAACAGTTTTCTAGAAAGATGAGATGGCTCCTTTGTCAAAGCCACTAAAGCTCCAAAGAGTTGTCAGAGGCCAAGAGGGTGAGTTGAGGAGTCAATATGCCTCACAAAATGCTGATATTGCCTGGGAGGATAGCACATACACATGGTCAGTGCTCAGCATCAGTAGCTACTGTAACAATAATCACAGTAATAATAACCACTACCACTATTATTATTATGATTTCCACTATCTACAGCAACTTAGGTTTAGAGTTGAATAACCTATTTCTGATTCAGCAGTGCTGATCCTGCCTCTGTGAGCCTCAGTTTCCATGTCTGTAAGCTGGTTTCACAGGTATCTTCTTCCAAGGCTTCCATGAGATTTACAAAGATAACATCTCTAGAAGGGCTGACAAGATGACTGCCACATTATGAAGAGTCTTATCTTCCTGGATTTTTAAAATTCACTTGTGAATGAACAATTCATGTTTCAACCAGTATCAGGAAGGACTTGACCAGTCAATGCCAAGAGAAACCAGACCCCATCCCAAGTGTCTCACAGCTACTAAACATTTACTGGGAGATTTCCAGTCTACAAATTAACACCTCTATGATTCAGATGGTTTCAGTTAGAAGAATATGGCCTCATCTCCCTAAAGGCAGAGATTTTGGGCACATTAGTTGGGACTAATGTGGGACTTCTGGGCACATTAGTTGAATCTCTATTGAAGTAGAACAACTGCTCAACTGTGGGTGACCTAAGCCAATCCTCTGGGTGAAAAAGGGAAACTTTATACATGCACTGTGTTTGTCTACATGTGTCCACATGTTGGCATTGATTTGTCAGGACATCTGGATATGAATTGTCTAAGTTTTTTCTCAGTGTTTAATGTCTGCAGGCAAAGACACAGGACTGGTGACAGAAGGAGTGTCTGCCACTGGATGTTCTCTTATGTGGATGAGAGACTACTCTTGACTTTGTAGGGTGGAAAGTCAGGAACCTGTACAGGGCTGCCTCTTGGTGGGTGGGTGACTGGAGATAATAGAGACATCTGGAGATTGGAGCAAAGGACTTGTTCCAGATCCTGGCTCTGTTATACCCTGGCAATATGAGTCTGGAAAATCCACTTAACCTTGCTTGGCTCTAGTATTCTTTTATTATTATTATTATTAACATATAATGTATTATTTGTTTCAGGGGTACAGGTCTGTGATTCATCAGTCTTAAATAATTCAAAGAGCTCACTGTAGTACATACCCTTCCCAATGTCCATCACCCAGCAATTCCATCCCACCCAACCCCCTCCACTCCAGCAAACTTCAGTTTGTTTCCTGAGATTAAGAGTCTCTTATGGTTTGTCTCCCTCTCTGGTTTCATCTTGTTTCATTTTTCCCTCCCTTCCCCTATGATCCTCTGTCTTGTTTCTCAAATTATTCATATCAGTGAGATCATATGATACTGGTCTTTCTCTGATTGACTTATTTTGCTTAGCATAATACCCTCTAGTTCCATCCACGTCATTGCAAAGGGCAAGATTTCATTTTTTTTGATGGCTGCCTAATATTCTACTGTATATATATACCACATCTTCTTTATCCATTAATCTCTTTTTGGACATCTAGGCTCTTTGCATAGTTTGGCTATTGTGGACATTGCTGCTATCAACATTGGGGTGCATGTGCCCCTTCAGATCACTACCTTTGTATCTTTAGGGTAAATACCCAATAGTGCAATTGCTGGGTTGAAGGGTAGCTCTATTTTCAGCTTCAATATTCTTATATACAAACTGGGGATAAAAAGTGTTGGTGAGTATACTAAATAGATAAGCACATGAAAAGGTGATGTCTTGTTGGTAAGTATTAGTTTATATGTAAGATTTCTTTCAGGTATATTCTTTGGAGCAAAAATGATGGGTCCAAGGATAATTTATTTTCAGATTAACTAAGCATTACCTAATTGTTCCCCAAAGTTCTTTTTTATACTGCCATCAACAGTGTTGATGAAAATTCAATTTAAATATCCAATAACATTAAATAATAAGGTATGGTATATTCATTACGTATTGTGTGGATGGAGGTTTCTGTGCTTTGTCCTGCATAACAAACCACCCCTACCTTCATGTACACAGGCAGGCTAAAAAATGTTTGTGAGACTAATGCTGCATAAGTGACCTTGGGAGCCTGGTTAGCTAACATTAGCTGGCCTCCAGGTCAGAACTGACCCTTCTGGATTAGATGCCAAGAGCTATAAATTTTGCCTTGCTTCCCCTCTGGCTCTAGGTTGGGCTGGCCCCCGTGGATTCTACTATAGCAAACACACCTAGTCCAGGCTCCTTCAATATGTAAATGATAACATAGGAGGGCAACTTGCTCCAAACTACACTAGGCAAGCAAATACTTAACTTCAAGCTCTGTCATTTGACCTATAAATAGAGCCTTATGGGATGGTCAGTTGGAAGTCTCACCTGAGGGGAGGATGCTCTACCCAGGCTTCTCAATCAGGACTGTAGCCTGGCTGTCTCCAAGGGGCATCTTCAGTTAATGAGGTTGGATATTGTAAGTACCTGATTTGATGTAACTCTTATTCTCCTTTACTGCTTGCTTACTATTGCCCTCATCTATATACAGATTTCCTTTTTTTTTCTTTCTGTTTCTATTAGATTTTTATAAATCAATAAAGTGGTTTTTTTTCCCCCTTTGAAACTGAGAGTACAGCTGCCATTAATCTTTTCTTCAGAACACATTAGTGGAAAGTTTTATGACAGCAAAAAATAATCAAACATTTGTCAACATAGGTAATATCGAAGCAATGTGAAATGAGAAAAGGAAATAGCAGATGAATACACCCAGTATAATATCATTCCATAAGGTTACAAAATATGAAAAATTATGCAATATATCACATGATGTATGAAACCATTTGAGGGCAGGATCCTAGTTAACTAGGGGAGAAGAATGGGGGAGAGATCTGGAAGAGGTGATGATGAAAGCTTTAACTGGCAACATTTGTTTCTTAACTTATGTGCATAGGTGCATTATTCATATGCCTATTTGTTTGTCTCAGTGTTGCACAATTTACCTTGAAAAATTAGTAAAAATATATAAAGTGTTCTGCAAATATAAACTATTCTTATCTCTGCAACTTGGTCTTTTTGCCTGTATCAGGTGAATGAGCTTTACCATGCCCTGTGTCTAAGGGATGTCTGAAGGAGAGGGTACTGGATGAGAATGTAGACAAAGAAACTGAACCCTCCTCTTGAGGAGGAATGGGAGTCCTGTTTAGGACTTCTGCAGGCAATCTCTCTTTACAAAATGTCTTTTGGGTGAGCCATGCTCAGAAAGCATGCAAAGTGTGGGATCATTGGAATCTCTCTCTCTCAGAAATGTTTTATCGTGGGCTTATAAATGCGTGGACCTAAAACTTGCATTCCCCACTGAGAGGGCAGAAGCAAGCCTGCTGGTTTCATCATGAAGACAGCTGAATGGAATGCTAAAATTACCATATGGAAGGAACCCTGAGTCATCTAGCAGTTATTGCCTTTATTTTACAGATGAACATACCAAGGTTAATGATCCCTTAGATAAAAGTGCCACCATCAGGGAAAATGAAACATGTCTTTGTTGAACTCAGGTAACACACTGCCAGTTTGGGGCTTCTACCCAAATTTCTCTAACCAGGTTGTAGGGTAAAGTCTGGTTTTCTTAGCTGGACATTCTAGGTCTCCACTGTCTATTCCCAGCCAGAGTTCTAGACCTATCTCCCTGCTGCCCCATGAATGCCCTGCACACCTCTCCAACTTGTTGCTCTCTGAGTGGGCCGCACTTTCTCACCTGATTTCCTTCATATTACTCTCTTTTCCAGAGGGCCTTATCTTTGTTGAAATTTCACTTGGCACTTTTCAGAGCTAATTTGGTTACACCCTCTTCTATTGTGCACATACACAGACACACACATACATATAATCTCCCTGAGAATCCTACAAGATGTTATCTTAATAGTCCTTTACTTTGCATATCCTTCAGGGGTAATATTTTTATTTGCTCCTTTACACCATTTCTGAGGCAGGTTTCTTTGTCTTCATTTTACAGATGAGAAAACAACAATGAAAAGGCAAGTGAATGTCCCAAAGCTTCATGGTGAGTTACTGACTGAGACTATTCTCCTGAAGCCTGTTCCAAACATATTTTTCATCTCTGGAATCCTTCCAAGCTTCAGTTTTAACATCAATACCACTTTGCTTGTCAGTTACCTGTGTTTTTATCTATACTGTTCATTTTAAAAACCTTGCAAACAGGAACCATTCCTCACTCAGCTATGCATCCCCACAGATCTTCTCAGTGTTTGATTTATAGTTCATGCTTATTTATTAAATGTCTCCTTGTTTGATGAATCAAATCTATGCTTAGTATCTATGTGTAAGTGTGTGGTGTCTGTATGTGTGGCTCTGAATGTGTCTGTACAAGTATGTGTATATCTATGTCTGTGTGTGTGTTTTTGTGAGTGATTGTGTGTGTGGTGTGTGTTTGTGTATATGTGGGTCTCCATATGTGTTTTTATGTGTTATGTGCCTGTGTGTGTGTGTGTTGTGTGTGCATTTGTGTCTGAGTGTGTCTGTGTCTGCATGTGTTTTTGTGTGTGGTATTTATGTATATGTGCATGTGTGTCTCAATGTATGTTTGTGTATGTAGTATGTCTCTTCCTGTGTGTGAAATGCAGTGTGTGTGTGTGTGTGTGTGTGTGTGTGTGTGTGTGTGTTATGAGCAGGAAAGGGGAAATGAAGAGTGATAGGGCGGGGTGTGCTGCTCTAAAATCCAGAGCATGTGTTTCCATATGCATAGCATCCTGTTCCTCTACAAAAAAAAAATTTTAATATTTGGAAGCAGTAGAGCCTGGTCTTCTTTACCCAATTTCTCTTCCTTTTTGCCTTTGATTCCCCTCTTGATGATGGCCACACTCTAGACACGGGTCTGACTCTTCACTTCTCATTCCTCTGGCTCTTTGTTAACTTGTCTGAAGAGAACCAAGCTCTTGGTAGAAGAAAAGTGTCTCTATCAGCCATGGTGCCAATGATGTCTCTTAAGCAACATCAGTTGGCTCCACGAAATGCTCTTAAAGGAAGAAGATGTGACAACTACAAAAGAGTGGAGCTTGCCAGCATAGTACAATCACATGTATTCCCACTTGATAACCTCACCCATTCTTCAAAGAACAACAACAAATACCCGCTGCTTGGCTGGATCCATTCTTCAGCACCAGAATGATGGATTCCAGCTGATAAAAAGTTTCCAAATAATTCTACATGATCTTTTATATAACAGCTGCTTCTCTTGAGAGAAAAGGAAATAGTAAGCTATGAGACAATTTATCACCTCACTGCCATTTCAACCTAAAAGGGACCTGAAGCAGGAGAGGTAGGAATTTGGAAGATAAAAACCCCTTCCTTTAGGACACTTGGGATGGGGGACTGAATGGCTTGTGAGTCCAAATCTTGGCTATTGTCCCTTACTTATCTCTGAGAGCCACAGTCTCAGGAAGCTGCACACTGGCCTAGGGCAGGAACCATCTAGAACACAATGATGATTTTTTTTCCATATTCTTGTTTCTTATGGACATTGTTACAATAGCTTTTTGTTTATTGTATCTATTAATTCTTAGAACATTATATATAAAATAGGTGTAATTAAACCCTTTCTACATTTAAGCAAACTAAGATCTAGAATAACTATGTTTTACAAGGTGATAAAGCTAATAAATAGAAGTGTGAGGATTCAAGACCAGATCAGCAAGAATTAAAAAATAGTGCTATAGCACCAGAACCTGGCATAACTTATAGCTCCTGGCAGGTATTCAGATGAATGTAAGGAAGGAAAGGAGGCAGGAAGGAAGGAAGGAAGGAAGGTAGGAAGGAAGGAAGGAAGGAAGGAAGGAAGGAAGGAAGGAAGGAAGGAAGGAAGAAGGAAGAAGGAAAGGAGGGAGGAGAGGAGGAAAAAAGTTGGAAAAAGTTGGTTACTTTCAGCCTGCATCTGGTCTCTTAGCAGGGATAGTGGCACCTCCTGGCCTGGCCAACCTAAAGCTGAGGGCCCCACACTAAACTATTTGCATTCCTACTGCCAACAAGGGGAACTGGGTCCTGCTGACTAGTACTCCAAAAAGTTTCTCTGGTCTCTTTCCCAGGACATCAACTGATGTCTTCTCAGAAAATAGTCCATGACTATTAAGACCTGACAAATCAACCCACCATTTAGAAGCATGTCTATGGACTCTGAGACATCAATCCTGGTCTAGTGTATCCACCTTTTCTGGCTTCAGCCCAGCCCCTGCCCAGATAAAGGGTACTTTTGGACAAGTATAGGAACTAGAGGTTATTTTGTCCTAGCAAAGGAAGAGCTGAGTTGGTCTTCTAAGTAACCAGACCAAAAGGGCCATAGGGGAGAAAAACTTTTTTCAACCAAGAGTTCTTCCTGGATGTGGGGAAAGCAAAAGTCCCTTTGTATAAATGTTAGCATGAATTTAATCTGTCTCCTTGGTGACCTAGTATAATGAAAATGGAAAAGAACTTCATGTTCCCAGTGCAACCCTGCTGAAGGGTAAAACAGGGCTAAGATGCCCAGTGCCCACCAAATGAAGAGCTGGATGAGGGTCCCTCTGGGCCCTCACTGGGGCCAATGGAGAGTCAAAATGAATAAGGCCAACATTGCTGATATTTCATGAAGTAAGGGTCAACATATTTTTGGAGCCCTACTATATTCAAAGAACCATGTGAAATATTAGTTGGGGGGAGAGTATATAATGAAGTCCTTACCCCCAAATTCTGTCATAATCTAGTGAAGAAGGGCATACAATTCAATATGCAGTGAATAGTATATAGATCTGGGTCCACACTATACTCTTCAAGCTATTCTGAGGATAGAACCATATTGGTAATCAGAAATCTTGAGTTGTAAATTCCTATATCTGGACCACCTACATTCTTGGAGGAGAGATTCCTCAAGAAAGTCTACCCACGGGAACCAAGGCCATTCTTCAACCCACCAGCTTGACCTCTCAATGCCTTATACAACTATCCTTCAATAGGCTCTAGTGATGCTGTATCTCCATTGCCTCCCAGACTGCTCTCCAGCATTGCTTCCACCATCCGATAGTAGTCTTCATGGTTACCCCACTAAATTATCCAATGAGCAAAAGTGACCAGGCTTCCTATAAGATATATGACTCTTTACCAAGAATGGGTAGAAGAGCATCTTGTGATTGCTCCAAATAAATGTCACATACATCTGCCAGCTCCAAGGACATGTGACTCCAGGAATCCCTGCAGAGAATGAGATCCTCCTCTCTATAATGTCCTATCAGGAATATTTGTTGCAGCAGGACAAGCAGGCCTGAGCAAACACAGGAACAGCCAAGTTTTTGCCCATGGGAAGATTAGTACTGATGGCTTCAGCTTTTCTATTTTCTTTTCAGGGAAGTAAATAAATTGAGGCTCCTGAAAGCACTGAGGAGCATGTGTGGACAGAGATTCAGGTGAGTATGAGAAACCAAAATTATAAGGTGACCAAATCATTTTTACTATGTTGATTCTCTTTCCATTATAGTTGGATTCCTTTAAGACATGCCTGAACTTCTGGGGTTCAAAGTTGTTTCCAAACTGGTTATTGGTGAACACAGGTGTTCAGATGAAAGAAGTGAGCTGGGGGTAGGAAGAGGGAAAGAGGAAAATACCAGAAAGAAGTCCCAGGGAAAGAGAGAACTAAGAAGTGAAAGAAGAAGAGAAAGATGATAAATAAAGGTGGCAGAGAAGAAAATTAAAAAAAAAGAGAGAGAGATAAAGAGCAAAAGCAAGAGATAAAGAACCTGAGAAAGGAAAGGAAAGAAAGGGTAAAACAGAGTTATGAGAGAATAGGGGGAATAAAAACAAAACAAAACAAAAGAGAAGAGAAGGGACAAAAAGGTGTTTAATAAAAGAAAAGCAATAGAAAATCCAAAGGTAAAAAGAAAAATCATCTCAGGAAATACAGAAATTTACATAAGTGAGAGAGCTTGCAAAAGAAAAGAGGAGGAGAGAATGAAGACATGGAGTTGTGTCAAAGCTGAGATCTGAGAAGAGAGAACAGCCTGAGAGTGGGTGGGGTCTTGGGTGTAAGGGATGGAAGGCCTTTGGCTCAGGTGGAACTGGTTTGATGATGTCCCCCCATCCTCTGCTCATTTCCTGGACCCTGTGGCCAAGTTGGGTGTTTAGAGTGAGGTCGAGTGAAAATTCTCCATTGTTCTTGACATGTCTGTCGTACCATCAAGCTTCTTGCTATGCAGTCTGGGTGCCCTGACAATTTTTTCTCTAGGTTTATAGAGACTAAATTGACATATAATATTGTATATGTTTAAGGTGTTGATTTGATAGATTTATGCATTACAAATGATTACTAACATAATGTTAGCTAACACCTCCATCATGTTGCATCATTACCTTTTTTTGTAGTGAGACTATTTAAGTGAGACTTTAATCCATTAATCTACTGACAGATACTAGATTGTTCCATTCTCTGGCAATTCTTAAACCAGAGACTCATTTCCTACTTTGACCTGATGCTGAAAGAGCCTTCTTCCAGGAGCAAGAATGCAGCCCCTCCATAAAATTGAATTGTGGCAGAATGTTAATGCTGCCACCACTGAGAAGAAAGTGGAAGATATGAAGTTTAGATCCTGAGCCTATTCATAGAGGTCTGGCAAATGCTCAGAGAAGGGCACGAGGACTAGAGGAAGGCAAGATGGTGGAAGAGTAGGGGATCTCATTTCATCTGGTCCCTTGAATTTATCTAGATAACTATTAAGTCATTCTGAACACCTATGAATTCAACCTGAGATGTAAAATTGCTGGAATTCTACAAATAGAAAAGCAAACACTTTTTTGCAAGGTAGGAGGTGTGGGGAAGTGAGGCAGAGGAGTTATAATAGAAGATAAACAGCGGCAGGGGGAGAGAACCTCTGTAAGTTGGCTACCGAAAACAATATAAAAAATCAGAACTTTTAGAAGTCTGTTCCAGTGAAAGACATCCTTGCCTGAAAGGTGCTCAGGTGGCAAAGTGGTGCAGAATCCTAGGTGGGACAGTGTGGTCTCAGGATTCCTGGGGTCACAAAAAGAATGGGGGTGCCTGAGGTGGCAGAGTCCCCAAGCATTGGAGTGGGGAAACCAGCTACAGTCAGCAAGCCTGGGAGTGGGCCCTCAAATTGGTTTGCCATAAACTGGGAACCATGGCAGAGTGGGTGACTGCTCTCCATGAAGGGGTCATACAAATGGCAGAAATGGAGATCCTCCTCCTTCCCCCAGAGGGGTGGTGTGTGTGCACATGCATGACTGGATGACCACTCTCTGTGTGGGGGCCCTCCAGTGGCAGGCCTGAGGCACTTTCCTCCCTCCCCTGGGAGGATTGCATAAGTGCACACTGCAGGAGTCTGAACAGTTTGATGCACACGAAAGTGAAGATTGTTTTTCCTTGAGGGTTTACTAAAGAGAGGGGACAACGATATTTCAGCTCTAGGGCTGGAGATTGGGGTGTGGACATTTTTATTTTCATCCTCTGAAGTGGCACAGCAAGCCTTCAGGGGAAGAAAAAAAAAAACATGTAGAAGAACCCGAAGCAGTTTACACTGCCTGGCCCACTAACAAGGGGTGGTGCAACTCCACCCAGGCAAAGACCTGAAAATTAGCAGAGCAGGCCCCTCCCCCAGAAGACCAACTGTAACATCAAGGGAATACCAAGTTTACTAAGCATGAAGAACTGCAAAACTCCAGCACTAGGGGAAAATAGTATATAGAATTTGAGGTTTTCTCTCATAATTCTTTTATCTTTCAGTTTTTTTTCTTTTTTTCTTTTCAACTACTTTCTTATTCTATTAACTCTTTGTTTTTAAGTCGTGTTTTCATTTTTACATTTAAATTTTAAAGATTTATTTATTTATTTATTCATGAGAGACAGAGGAGGAGAGAGAGAGAGGGAGAGAGAGGGAGAGAGAAGCAGAGGGAGAAGCAGGCTCCCAAGGAGCAGGGAGCCCGATGCGGGACTCGATCCCAGGACCCTGAGATCATGACCTGAGCCGAAGGCAGACGCTTAACCATCTGAGCCACCCAGGCACCCTGCATTTAAATTTTAAAGATATATTCATTTGTGGCTTCCTGTCTCTCTATTCAATTTTATTTTTCTATATATATGTTTTGTTTTCTTTACAATTTTGGGACTTAGTGTCTTCTAACAGATCAAAAAATACTCAGGACCAGGTGGATCACTCTGTTTTGTCCACCTGCAAGATTGTATTTTCTCTCTTCCCTTTTTTTCTATTTTTTTTCTTTTTCTTTTCTTTTTTGGTTTCTGATGTTTTCGGATTTGTCTAGTGTGTATTTCCCTTGAGTCATGGTTGATATTTTTTATTTTATTCTCTCATTAATCCATTCTTCTGTGGGAAAAATGAATAGAAGGAGGAATTCAAAACAAAAGAAAGAACAAGAAGTAATACTCTCTGCCACAGATCTAATCAATTGGGATATAAGTAAAATGTCAGAGCTGAAATTCAGGATAACAGTTATAAAGTTAATAGCTGGGCTCAAAAAAAGCATAAAAGACACTAGATAATCTTTTAGTGCAAAAATAAAATCTAATCAGGCCAAAATTAAGAACACTTTAACTGAGATGCAGTCTAAATTGGATGTTCTAACAACTAGGGTAAATGAATCAGAAGAGTCAATGACATAGAAGACAAGATGATGGAAAGGAAAGAAGCTGAGGAAAAGAGAGAAAAACAATTAATGGACCATGAGGGGAGGCTTCAAAAAATCAGTGATACCTTACGGGGAAACTATATTAGAATTATTGAGGCCCCAGAGGAAGAAGAAAAAGAGAGAGGGAGCCATAGGTATTTTGAGCAAATCATAGCTGAGAACTTCCCTAATCTAGGTAAGAAAACAGGCATTCAAGCCCAAGAGGTAGAGAGAACAACCACAAAATCAATAAAAATAGATCAAGGCCCCAACATGCTAATTCTGAAATTAAGAGAAAATCCTGAAAGCAGCTTGAGATGAGAACTCCTTAAACTACAGGGATAGGAACATTAGACTGGGAGCAGACCTAATCACAGAGACCTGGCAGGCCAGAAAGGGCTGGAATGACATATTCAGGGTCTTAAATGAGAAAAACATGCAGCCAAGAATATTTTATCCAGCAAAGCTGTCAATCAGAATGGAAAGAGAGATAAAGAGTTTTCAGGAAAAACAGCAACTAAAGGAATTTGTGATAACCCAACCAGTCCTGCAAGAAATATTAAAGGGGATCTTGTAAGCAAAGAGAGAACCCAAAAGTAACATATACCAGAAAGGAAAAGAGACAATCTACAGAAACAGGGACTTTACAGGTAATACAATGGCACTAAATTCCAGTTACTCTGAATGTAAATGGGCTAAATGCTCCAATTAAAAGACACAGTGTATCAGATTGGATGAAAAAGCAAGACCCATTCATATGCTGTCTACAAGAGACTCATTTTAGACCTAAAGACTTCTCCAGATTAAAAGTGAGGGAGTGGAGAACTTTTATCATGCTAATGGACAGCGAAAGAAAGCTGGGGTAATAATCCTCATATCAGACACATTAGATTTTAAACTGACGACTGTAGTAAGGGATGAAGAGGGACAGTATATGATATTTAAAGGGTCTATCCAACAAGAAGATCTAACAAGTATGAATATTTATGCTCTTTACTTGGGAGCTGCCAGTTATATCAACAATTTAATAACCAAATTAAAGAAACATATTGATAATAATATGATAACAGTAGGGGAATTTAATGCCCAACTCATAGCTATGGACAGATCATCTAAGCAGAAGATCAACAAGGAAACAAGGCCTTTGAATGACACACTGGACCAGATGAACTTCACAGATTTACACAGAGCATTCCATCCTCATGCAAAAGAATACACATTCTTCTCAAGCGCCCATGGAATATTCTTCAGAATAGATCACATACTGGGTCACAAATCAGGTCTCAGCCAATACTAAAAGAATGGGATCATTCTTTTCCTGTTTTCAGATGACAATGCTTTGAAACTTGAACTCAATCACGAGAGGAAATTTGGAAGGAACTCAAACACTTGGAAGTTAAGGAGCATCCTACTAAAGAATGAATGGGAATCTTGACACTGCTGCTAGTTGAGAGATTCAAGACTTGTCATGATGAGCACTGAGTATTGTATAGAATTGTTGAGCCACTTTATACTGTACACCAGAAACGAATATAACACTGAATGTTAAACATACTGGAATTAAAATAAAAAACTTCATTAAAAAATAGAATGGATGGGTCAATTAGGAAATTAAAGAAGAATTTTAAAAAATCATGGCAACAAATGAAAATGAAAACACTGCTGTTCAAAACCTTGGGGATGCAGCAAAGGCAGTCCTAAGAGGGAAGCAAATGCAACCCTTTCTCAAGAAACAAGAAGAAAAGTCTCAAATACACAACCTAGTCTTACACCTAAAGGAGCTCAAGAAAGAACAACAAAGAAAGCCTAAACCAAGCAAGGGAAGAGAAAATATAAAGATTAGAACAGAAATCAATGAAATAGAAACTGGAAGAACAGTAGAACAGATCAATGAAACTAGAAGCTTGTTCTTTGAAAGAATTAATAAGATCAATAAACACCTAGCCACACTTATCTAAAAGAAAAGAGAAAGGACCTGAATTAATAAAATCATGAATGAAAGAGGATAGATCATGACCAACACCAAAGAAATACAAACAATTATAAGAACATATTATGAGCAACTATATGCCAAGAAATTAGACAATCTGGAAAAAAAGGATACATTCTTAGAAACATATAAACTACAAAACCTGAAACAGGAAGAAATAGAAAACCTGAACAGACCCATAACCAACAAGGAAAGTGAAGCAGTCATCAAAAAAACTCCCAAGAAACAGAAGTCCAGGTCCAGTTGGCTTCCCAGTGGAATTCTATTGAACATTTGGAGAAGAATTAATATCTATTCTTCTGAAGCTGTTTCAAAATACCGAAAGCAAAGGAAAACTTCCAAACTCATTCTATGAAGCCAGCATTACCTTGATTCCAAGCCAAAGGCCCCACCAAAAAAGAGAATTATAAACCAATATCCCTGATGAACATGGATGCCAAAATACCAAGATACTAGCCATTAGGATCCACAGTTTGATAAAAGGATTATTCACCACGACCAAGTGGGATTTATTCCTAGGCTGCAAGTGTGGTTCAACTTTCACAAATCAATCAACGTGATACATCACATTAATAAAAGAAAAGACAAGAACCATATGATCCTCTCAATTGATACAGAAAAATCATTTGACAAAATACAGCATCCTTCCTTGACGAAAACTCACCAGTGTAAGGGTAGAAGGAACATACCTCAATATCAAAAAGAGCCATCTATGAAGACCCCACAGCAAATATCATTCTCAATGGGGGAAAAAATGAGAGCTATTCCCTTAAGGTCAGGAACACTACAGGGGTGCCCACTCTCACCACTGTTGTTCAACATAATACTAGAAGTCCTGGTCTCAGCAATTAGACAACAAAAATAAAAGGCATCCAAATTGGCAAAGAAGTCAAACTCTCACTCTTTGCATATGATATGATACTTTATGTGGAAAACCCAAAAGACTCCACCTCAAGATTACTAGAACTCATACAGGAATTCAGCAATGTGGCAGGATACAAAACCAATACACAGAAATCAGTTGCATTTCTATATACCAACAACAAGACAGAGAAAGAGAAATTAAGGAATTGATCTCGTTTACAATTGCACCAAAAACCATTAGATACCTAGGAATAAACCTAATCAAAGAGGTAAAGGATATGTACTCTAAAAACTACTTAACACTCATGAAAGAAATTGAGAAAAACACAAAGAGGTGGGAAAATATTTCATGCTCATGGTTTGGAAGAATAAATATTGTTAAAATGTCTATGCTACCCAGAGCAATCTATACATTCAATGCAATCCCTACCAAAATACCATTGACATTTTTCACAGAGCTGGAATAAATAATCCTAAAATCCTAAAAGACCCTAAATAGGCAGAGTAATGTTTAAAAAATAAACCAAAGCTTGCAGCATCACAATGCCAGATTTCAAGCTATATTACAGAGCTGTAATAATCAAGGCAGTATGGTTTTAGCACCAAAACAGACACACAGATTAAAAAATCCAGAAATGGACTCTCAACAATATGGTCAACTAATCTTTGACAAGGCAGGAAAGAATATCCAATGGAAAAATGACAGTCTCTCTAATAAATGGTGCTGGGAAAATTGGACAGACACATGTAGAAGAACGAAAGTGGACCATTTTCTTACACCATACACAAAGATAAACTCAAAGTGGATGAAAGTAGTTAAAAATAGAGCTACCATATGATCCAGCAATCGCACTACTAAGTATTTACCTCAAAGATACAAATGCAGTGATCCGAAGGGGGCACTTGCACCCAAATATTCATAACAGCAATGTCCACAATAGCCAAACTGTGGAAGGAGCCAAGATGGCCTTCAACAGATGAATGGATAAAGAAGATGTTTATATATATTTATATGTATAGTTTATAAATATATTTAAATATATATACACACAATGGAATATTACTCAGCCATCAGAAAGAATGAATACTTACCATTTAGACTGACATGGATGGAACTGGAGGGTATTATGCTGATGGAAATAAGTCAATCAGAGAAAGACAATTATCATATGGTTTCACTTACATGTGGAAGAAACAGCACAGTGGATCATAGGGGAAGGGAGGGAAAACTGAATGGGAAGTCATCAGAGTGGGAGAAAAACCATGAGAGACTCTTAACTATAGGAAATAAACTGAGGGTTGCTGGAGGGTAGGTGGGTGGGGGATGGGGTAATTGGGTGATGGGCATTACAGAGGGCACAGAATGCAATGAGCACTGGGTGTTTTGCGAAAATGATAAATAATTGAACACTACATCTGAAATTAATGATGTAGTATAAGTTGACTAATTTAATTTAAATTTTTAAAAAAGTGCAGAAGGAGCTTTTCTTAGCAGGAGCTTAGTTTGATTTGCTAAGTTAGACTCTCTTCCAGAGCTAAGTTCTCAACACTGCTGGGAAATTTCACTATGAGACTGATACCATTCTGGGTCATAGTTCAGTGAAAAGTCTAGTGGCTTAGAAGGGACCCTAGGGGCAGGGAAGTGATATGGGAATGTCTCAAATGTGTGTACACTAGCAGGCCTGGCCTGCAAAGACAAGAGGGCACACAACATTATCAGCAGAAAATGGGTCAGAAGCATGAGAAGGTAGAAGCCTCTTTTATTCCTGTTAGCCAAGTGTGGAAAATACTCTCTGAAAGTCACAAGTGTTTCATTCATTATCATACTGTCTCCCAAATGGCTGACAGTCCAGGAAAGCACAGTGATATGGATTTACTGATAATGAGGTTCTTCAGGCCAGGAGCTTCCACAAGTCATCAGGACAAGGTTCCTGCCTCTAGCCAGCCAGACCCCAGATCCCAGGGCTGAAGGAGTCAAGGGAATTATGGAAGACAGGAACTATCAGATAAGGTGTCTCTGTTGCCTAAAAACCAGATCGCTTCATCCTTATTAATTAAGAACCAGTGTTAGAATCACAGAATCATGGATATCAGAAGTGAAAGGACTCGCAGGAGTCAACTCTATCGGGTTTTGGAGTCAAAAGTCTGTTTCTCCAGTGGGATAACTTTGATCACATCACAGGCTTCTCTGAGCCTCAGTGTCTTCACCTAGAAAGTGGGGGTGACAGTGCTTCTCCTGCAGGCACCTTGTGATTGAGCCGGTGCATGTCCTGGTCAACTGAGACTCCTGGTGCAGTGAATGATGCACAGAATTTTGATCACTGCTATTTATGAAGAACCTGTTGACCATGTGTTTGTATGACTCTTATGAAGGAGATCTCAGTCAGTTCAGACAGTCAGGAAGAAATTACTCCTTAATTTATAAATCTCTGCTAGAGATCATCCAGCCTTCACATGCAGCCATTCCAGATACACATTCTTGCCCATTTCCTACATTCTAATGTGCAGTGTGTGGGTCCTAAAGGAGACCATGTGGTCAGACAGACCCTGAGCCATGAGACTGCCTCATTATGAAAGCTTCTTCCACAGAGGTAGAATGATGATTCCCTCCAGCTAGATGCCTTGTCTCTCCCCCCCTGAGTGCCTTAATCAATGGACTAGAAGTGGTGTCAGTCCCATTGCCTCATTACTTTGTAAATGATTATGGCATTTCCCAATCCCAGAGGGTAATTCACAAAATAATTCACATCATTCATGTGGAAACTATGCTTGTCTACCCCTAACCAGGGCTTTTATTTCTGCTTTTTATATGTTTCACAGGTGGAAACTTCCTTGAGGCCAAAGGCAGAACCACCACATTCTCAGACTCACAGCAGAAGCTTTGCCACCATAGAGATGAGATTGGCTCTCTTAGGTCTCAAGTTAAACAACAACATCAACAACAAAACAAAAACAACAAAACAAGTTTCGTGGAAGGCTTTGACTTGCTCCAATCTAGGGGAAATGGCCCCCTCCTCCCTAGGACAGGGAGGTAGGATCTATAATGTGGCAACTCCTCTTCTAGTCTCCTTGATATGGTTGGTCATAGGGAAAGGGTTACTTCCCAAAGGGTGAGATGTGGGGAGAAGGGCCAAACTGTGCTACTGTAGATAGAAAAATAACTAAATATCTACTATGATACATTAAAACCTTTCAGAAACAAACCTAACAAGGATATTTGGCATTTATATTTGGCCAACCTCTCCTGTTTTATGCTTTCTCTGCTCTCTCCTGTGCTCAACTTCAAATGTGGAGACCCAGACCCCTTTTTGATTGGTTAGTGCTGGCCTTAGAGGCAATTGTAGAATAGAGAGAAACCAAGTAACTCTTTGAAGATAATGATAGGTATGCCATTCCTATTTTATTTGCAGGGTCATCCTCCTCTACTGGACTATGGTACATGAAGATTATTCAAGGCTGATTCGTAAGTTTCCTTTTCTTTTCATTATAAACCCTCATCCTTGAAGACCCCATCTAAACCTACAAATTCTATTACCACTATATGTAGAGGACACAAAAGCAATTATCACCATACCTGTGTGTCTAATTGCCTCCTTGGCTTTTCTTCTTGAATGTCTCATAGGCACCTCAAAGACAACATGTCCCAAACTGAGTTCTCAATTTCCACTTCCAGACAGCTCCTCCTTCATTGCACCCTCAAGAAGTAATCTGACTTCCATCCACTTATAGCAGCCAGAAGTCTAGCACTCACTCTTGACTCCTCCTTGTCTCTTACCCCATATTCAGTTCTTTACTTCTTAAACAGCTCTGCATCCATCCATTTCTTTCCAGCTCCACCAAAATTCTTGTTCAGGATGGCATCATCCTCTACCTGAGCTGCTTAAATCTACCCATTTTATCTAATGAGCAATATCTCTACCTACAACTGTAGTGATCTTTCCAAAATTCAAATATATTCATATTACCCATGACTTAGATACAGCTATAAATTCTCCATTTGGCCACAAAGGTGCTGTCTAAAACAGCCGGCAGGGGTAAGTTTGGAGTTTCATGGCAATTCAGCTGCAATTGAGACCAACAGGACCACAGATGTCAGTTTCAAAACCAAGGCCAGAATAAAAGCCTGAGACCAAAGGATCCTTGCCTACCCTTCCCCACTACCCATTCTCAACAATCCCAGCCTGGACACTCACTGAAGCATCTGCCATTCAGATCAATAGTGCATATTAAATTTTAAGTAGGCTGTCTGGTTAAGAGCACAGCCCAGAGATTAACAGGACCCTGACATAAAATAGAATGCTTTATCTCTAGAAGTCATTGAGCTCCCAGTGGTAAACCAGTCATAATTCAGGGATCTTGGATGGGCTGAGCCATCATACAAGATGTTTGTATGTTGAGAATGAGGAGGTGTGTGTGAGCATGTGAATGATAGGGAGGGGTTTGGGGTGGTATGAAGCCCTGGTGAACCTCAGTCCCCATTGATTTTTTTTTTTTTTTTGAGGATAAAGTGTCACTTTAACAGGTATCACTAAGTCTTCAATGAGCCAGTAGGGCATGGCCATTAAGACTGACACTGAAGCTAGAGTGTTCTAGCTAAAATCTCCATCTGTTACAGTTATCTTCAGGACTTTGGGCAAATCACTCAATCTGTCTGTGCCTCAATTTCTTGTTTACAGATGAGGATACCCATGATCATACCTACTCTTAAACATATTTAAGGATTCATTATTTCCTACACGGATTGGTTAGAGAAATAAATAAATAATAAATAAATAAATAAATACACATCAGAAAGGAAAAGACCAGAGTGGAAATAGAAGATTTTGAGTCAAACAAAAATGGGTTCAAATCCTAGCCCCATCATTTACTATTTCTGTAAGAGTGAGCAATATAGGGGCACCTAGGTGTCTCAGTTGGTTAAGTGTTTCCCTTTGGCTCAGGTCATGATCCTGGGGTCCTGGGATCAAGCCCTGCATTGGGCTCCCTGTTCAGTAGGGAGCCTGCTTCTTCCCTCCCTCTGCTGTTCTCCCTGCTTGTGCACTTGCTCTTTCTTTCTCTCTCTCCTCCTCGGTCTTAAATAAATAAATAAATAAATAATAAAATCTCTTTTAAAAAGGAGTGAGCAATATACCTAATTTTCTTGAATAATCACACTTGTAAATGTGCATAAAAATAATTCTCTCACCTCTCTGGGAAGCTTAGAAATGTGTATAAACTTCTGTGCTTGAAATGTAGCAAATATTAGATAAATAGCAACCATTAGTGCTAAAAGCCACGGATCCTGATCCTAAGCAGTTTCAGTCTAGAGGGAAAGGCAAAACTATACAATAAAATGATATAAAACTAAGAAAATGTGACATGTCCTATAAGAGAACAGCTCAAGTTCTTAGCGTATTTAGGACAGAGAGAGAGCAGCTGGAATGCCAGAGGTATTCACATCAGGTTTAGGAGAGGTGGAGCTTCTAGATTCTGCAATGAGAACTTTAGCCAGGGATAGTGAATATTTGTAGATGTAGTGCTGCTCCCCTATTTTGGGCTCACAAACACTTAACACTTGAGTACAGCCTTCTTTACCTGAGTCAGGACAGCATCACCAAATCTTCCTCCATGCATCCCTCTGGGCAACCACCACCAATTAACTGCAGCTAAAGCTCAAATCAAACTATTTCCTTTTCTGAGTTTGATATATGAAGATGTGGCTGAAAATAAGTCCAGATGGTGGAAATAACATGGACAAAGCCATTAAGGCCAGGCAGCCATGAATCAATGATGGGGAAGCCTGGGAAATTAAGATATGTACAGTGAGTATTAGGAAGTTAGTATTGTAAAGTGACAGTTACTAATAGGTAACATTCATTAAGCATTTACTATATACCATGCACTTTTCTAAGTATTTAATTTTCTTTTTTAATTGAGTAAACTCTACCCCCAATATAGGGCTTGAGCTTACGACCCCAAGATTGAGCCACATGCTCTACTGACTGAGCCAACCAGGCACCCTTTTTCTTAGTGTTTTATATGCATTATCTCAGTTAATCCCTATAAAAACCATGAGGAAGTATAGCAATCATTTCTGCTTCACAGATGGAGAAACTGAGGCACAGCATATGGCTTGTGAGTGGTGGATCTGGGATTCAACCCTGAGAAGTCTCTTTTCACAGCTTATACTTTGAGCCATGCCCTATACTGTATGTAGATGGGGCAAATCAGAGGACTCTGAATGCCAGGATTCTGCCTATAGACAACAGGAAACCATGAATGAACATTGAATAGGATGTGTTCAGGTGAGAGCTCTGGTAGCAGGGCACAAAGAGATCAGATGTGTCTAGAGACAGAAAGACCAGTTGGGGGAAAGCACACTTGTTAAAAATAAAACCATAGAGCCATAATGGAGATACTTATGTTAAGGTTCCATGTGAGTAAACCAAGACTTAATACCTAACCTAACATCAGTTTTGACCCCCTCAGAAATGTAACCTTTAACCACCCAAACTGTACTTTTCTGAAGGCAATTCCCTGAGAGACCTTTTCCCCTTTACAAAGGCAAATTTGCCTAAATAATTTATTTCTTGCTAATAATTTTTCAATGCCTTCTTTCTGCCTTTAAAAACTCTTCCTTTCTAGCAGCTCAGTGGAACTCCCCTCTGCTTGCTGGATAAGATGCTGCCCAATCCATGAATTATTTAATAAACAATTAGATCTTCAAATTTACTTAGTTGAATTTTGTTTTTTAACACACTTAAAAGGAAAGAATGGAGGGTTGGGTGGGGGGAAGGAGAGAGAGAAGAAGATACAGACAGAAAATGTGTGATTATATTCCAGCTATAAGCAGCAGGTGAGCTTCTATGCAAGGAATCATTTCAAGAATTTGTCAGGCCATCTTGGACCAAGAATCAGGATAATCAGTTTCTGGAGCCATGAAAGCTCACTATGAGTGGCTGAGTTAGTTATCTCACTCAGTAAATTAAGAAATGCTTTGCCAGAGAGAAATGGAAGTATAGTTATAGCTATGGAATTTATCTGCAACGTCTTCCTTGGGTGTACATATCCTTTTATAAGCTTTTATGCAAATAACTGTAAGGAATGAGGTGATGGAGTAGAATAAACTTCATAAAGTTGGCAGTTCATTCCAGTAGTGCAGCTTCCCAGGGTCTCTGGGAACTTCAGGATCACCCATCCACAGTATCTTTCTCTTTCTGCCATTGGCCTCCCCCTATAATGCCAGAACTATAAGACCCCCACAGGAAAGATCACAATAGTCACACTGCCACAAGGTGGAGAAAGATGTCAATGTCATATTTTCTAGCCTAAAGAGTTTGGTAAAATTTCATCTTAGCCTTCTAGAAGAGTGTACACTCTTTTTTTTAATTAATTAATTAATTAAAATAATAAAATAAAATAAAACCTCTATGAAGTCTATGAAAGATAAGCCAGACATTTTCTCATTATAGTATCACATCCCCTATAGTTAAATAGCTGTTCTTTCTGTCTAGATTAAACTTTTTTGGCTGTACCCTATTAAAAATATAGTGCAAATGAAAAAGGAACCTTGATTTACCAGTTGGGTGACCTCTTAAATCCCCATAAGGCTCGCTGAGCCTCAGTTTTTCTCATCTGTAAAATAGGAACAATTATCATTTTTATAATGTTGGAGGCCCATAAGAAATTTAAAATGAGGCAACACTTGTGCATGGAGAATAAGTAAATAATACAGTAGCAGATGGCAAATGTGAAATGTTAAATGTTGATCCTGAATACAGAGAGTAAGAAGACGAGACCAAGAATGAAGGGATGGAAAAGGAAGACTTATGCTGGATAGAGGGCAGAGCTGGAGCAGAGAAAGATGAAAGGTCAGCTTTGGAAAGGAAGCTACCTGAGCAGAATCCATGAGAACAGGCACATAGTTTAAGAACTCCCCCTCAGGTCCTAGCAGGGTGACTCAGCAACTTCTGTGTCATGATGGAGATTTTAAAAGAAGGGATGATCTCACTGTTCTTTTAGGCATCAGTTCCATTTGCCCCCATAGTCTTCCCCTAAAAGGTTGTAGGATAGATCAATATCAACCCCTCCCTACTCCAGAAGGAAATGAGAGCAGAGAAAGGATGAAGATCTAGCCATTCCTTTCCTAGCTATTTAATACAAATTCCTTTCCTAGCTATTTGCCAAAATTCATGAAAACAGGTGCACAAAAAGACTTGTATATTTGTGTTCAGAGATTTGTTCTTAATAGCCCCAAACTGGAAATGACCAAATATCAACAATAGTGAATGATAAACAAAATAGTTCATACAAATGATGTAATACTACCCAAAAACAAAAGCAAAAAACAAAAAAGGATATGTTTGAATCTATCTATGTCAAGTTTTAGAAATTACAAACTAAGCTACAATGAAAGAAAGCAGTTGTGGTGAGTGGGAGTCAAAGTTTCTTTCTGAGTCTTCTGGGCCTTGATTATTTTCAGCTTAATATAATCTGCATCTACTTTGGGGAGGCCTGCCTTTGACTCCTACATGGCCAAGCCAAGCTTTCACAAACAAAGCCGACAGAAAAGCCTTCCTGAAGGAAGTGATGTGAGCACAGTTGGACCTGTTGTAGAACCCAGTGGTCTGTGGGTGTCCCTTATCTGCAGCTCCAAACAACCTCTCTCTTCTCCTTTGTTCTCCACCCTCAGTCCCTACTAATCACTCTGCCTTCACTGTGGAGAGGTTGATTCTTGATAAGAAATTTATATTCTAGTTGAACCAGCTGCCCTTTGGCCTTGTGCATTATTTCTCCCTGCCCCTGTGACAGGGGCAGCTCATCATTCTCTTTCCCTCTGCCATGGTGTCAGGCTACAGATCTGGGCAGACTTGTCAATGTGTCCAAACACCAAGGAACATTATGTTAGGAGGATTTATTGGTGGTCAGCCTCACTGTTGTCTCCACTGGCAAGTGACTGACATGACAGGGCAGCCTTTGTCCTCAGCCCATTCAGTCATTCTTTCAGCAGCAGATCAGGGTCTTGACTGGCTCTGAAAGATAGCAAGAAGGAAGAGGGAGAAGGAGAGAGGACAAAGAGGAGACTTTACATATCCCAACAGAAGAAGTCCTAGAGCCTGAATTTTCTTCTATACCATCCATGGTTGGGCCTCAGGAGTCTTAAAAAAACAAGCCAAAAAAAAAAAAATAAAAGATTTGTGTTACCAAAAGAGATTTCAATGTAAAGAATTTCTGCCCCTGGCTGTTGTTGACCACACAATAATTTCAATATTATTTAGAACTTTTGTCTGTTCTGGGACCTTGGGTGTTCAGAAAGCAGAAACGAAGACCATGTGGATGAAATGAGATCTTTGCCATGACCTCCAGGCCTTCTGAAGCTCATCAGTAAAATGAGGATACCACATTGCCCAGCCTGGATCCAAGTTTGTGGCAAGTGATAAAGTGAAATTATGTATGTCAATGTTCTTGAAAAAAAAAATCCCTAAACTCCTTATCTGGACACAGAAAACATTACTATCCCATATTATCTTTGCCTGGCTGTGTAAAATTTGATGAGTTAGTGATGAGAAGAAAGCAACTAGAAAGAATCACAAGCAGAATAGACAACCAAAATCCTCAACATTCTAGAAGACAGCCTGCTTCAGGGCATGTCTTCATCCTTTTGTTACTTATTATTCGTAAGAAATTCCAAACAAGCTCATTTAAAGCCCAATGATTTAGCTTAATAGTAATTACAATGATGAAAACAGTAATGTTTATGATAATAGTAATATAATAATAATGATAATGATAATAATAATAATAATGTAGCCATAAATTGCTATGGGAGCAAATGGAACTGATGCCTAAAAGAACAGTGAGATCATCCCTTCTTTTAAAATCTCCATCATGACACAGAAGTTGCTGAGTCACCCCGTTAGGACCTGAGGGGCAGTTCTTAAACTTATGTGCCCATTCTTATGGATTCTGCTCAGGTAGCTTCTTTGCCATACATATATATATATATATATATATATATATATATATATATAGCTACATTATGCATATGTATTATATATTATGTGTGTGTGTGTGTGTGTGTGTGTATTACATGGAAGACTGAGACAATTTTCTTCCATCAACTCTGAATATATACAGATAGTTGATCCATGGAGTCTCAAACATAATATATCCAAAGATGAGATGGTTCCTTTACTTGCTATTCCATATCCCTCCTTAATGCCTTAACCTCCTTTTCTTCCCATGCTGTTATGTTATTATGAAATTAAATAAATAGAAACATAATTAAACAATAATACAGGGATGGGAGGCAGTGAATTATCTAGTATTGCACACTCTACAACCAGAATCTTCACATGGGGGGGCAAAATTTGCACCCTAAAATATACCCTTTGGTATGTGGATTATTTTAGGTTGATTTCTTAGAATCAGAAGACTCAATACATTTTCCTTTTTATCTGCCTCTTAACTGCACCTCCCCCCATATTAGGTAGGGAGCCATCACCAAGAATACAGCTATCATCAAGATAACTTTTTGTTACATAAAAAAAGAGTTCTTTGCATGGTATGGCAAACATTTGTTTACCAAACATTTGCACTTCTCATGTCTTTATGAATTGTCTCCCTCCACCCCCTTAAGTTCCAAGCTGCTATTCCCTTCTCCTTAACTCAGGGTAGCATCATATAAGCCTCATTTTCCTGAGATCCTTTGGGTCTTATATTCTTATGGGGTCCCTGTATGTATGTAATTAAACTTGTTTTTCTCCTGTTAATCTGTCTCATGTCAACTTGATTAGACTAGCCAGAAGAACCTAGAAGGGTAAAGAAATTTTTTTTTTTTTTTTGCCTTCCTGACAACTACAAAGACCACTGAGTTTAGATCTCTAAAATATATCTACTTCTTTCTTTCTTTTTACCTGGAGGGGTTATTTTAACCTAGAATTTTATGACATTAGTAGAGAAACATAGAAGACTTAGTATTTTCTCTGTAAATTCATTAAATATGCCCTGGGAACAGCCACAGCTCAGGAGTGTTAGTTCCTCATCATTTCCCACTCAATGTCACATATCTTACAGTTAAAAATAAAGCATAAGCACAGCCCGGAGGCCAGACAGATGACTTTGAACTTTATTACGTGGGCAGTGGAGGAATTACTTAAAACGTTTAAAAAGGGAATGCCACTGAGCACTTACTGCATTCTGAAACTAAGTAAGAACTTTTGGTTATTCCATGTGAGTGTTTCTTATATCTCCCCCTTCTTTCCATGCTTATGGTCATCCTCTATTAACCTGTTTGCACCTCCATTATACCTTTACAAACTCCCCTTTATAACAATTCTAGATTAATCTTTCTAAAACACTTATTTCATCGCATCATGCATATGCCCCCAAATGTCTAATGATTCTTCATTATCCAGATTACAGAATAAAGATTCTCTTTTGCTAATGGCAGACTAGCTTGTAGCAGAAAATTTTCCTGAAAATAACTAGAAAATCTTGTCAAAATACACCAATCAATACTTTCAGATATTGGAGACCTACCAGGAAGGTGGAGAATTTGAAGGACCCAGAGAGAAAGGAAATGCACAGAGCTGATCCCAATATTTGGCACTGTTTCCCTGCTGAAGCATTTTCCAGTTCTCCAGTGATAGCTGAAAAGCTACAAAGGTGAGCATGAAGGGGTAGCTTAAAGGTATATAAGATAAGCAGAGTTCTTGGCAGAGGTACAAGGTAGGATGATAAAATTAGAGTTCAAGTTCTACCACTAAGAAAGTTCCTGGTAAACACTCAGGCCATTCATTTGGAATTTTCAAAGCACTACATCTTGTCAGTAGGGAACACAAGAATTAAAACAACCCTCTACCTAACCTGAAGGCTGGGTTTAAATTATCTTGTTACCTGATCAGATTAAGAGATCTGACTTTGTTAACTGACTGCCAGAAGAAAACTTAATCCTCTCTGTAGGAAGGAAACATCATTCATAAATGTAACTTATGTCTAGAATTTTCTGTCTACAATATCTGACATTCAATCAATATACCACACATGAGACAAAATTATATTATTGAAAATTAAAAACTAATAAATAAATACAAATGTGGCCATCATCAGATAAGGGCTTTTAACTAACTGTAATTAAATACTATGTTCAGAAATTTATATGACAATGCAGAGAATTTCAGAAAAATAATACATATGTTATACAATTATATTTTAATTATATTTAATATAATTAATTACATTTTAATATATGTTATATATTAAGTATATATTAAATATATATTTAATAATATAAATTATATATCAAAATTACATTTTAATAAATTACTATATAATTATATTATATATTTTTCTCCATTCTTGCCATATATAATAAATATAAATAAATATATAAATATATATTTAAATACTATTAATTAAATATATATTAAATTACATTTTAATATAATTACTATACATTTTAATATAATTACTATACAATTATATTATATATATTCCACACGTTCCATATATATATATATATGTATATATATATGTATATATATATATATATATATCAAGAATGGAGAAAAAATAAAGGAAATATGTGTAATAAAAATACACACGTAAAGAGGGAGTTCCAAGATGGTGGAGTAGTAGGGCGACCCTGAACTTGCCTTGTCCGTTGAATAGAACTAGATGAACATTTAACTATTTTGAACTAGGAAGAGGATCGAGGAGTACAGAAACAATCTGCATGGTTGGAGTGAGAATTTGGCACAGGTGAGGTTCAGAGCCCTGAATTGGGGGATTGGGAAACCACAGCCAGGAAGGGGAGGAAGCCCTGTTCCCAGAGCAAAGGCAGGAAGAGAGAGGAAGTTGGAAAGAAGGCAGCAAGTTGTAACCACACAATAAGCCGCGGTGAGGAGATCCCCTGGGTCCCTCAGAGAGAGATTGCTCCCCTCCCTGGAGGGAATATGGAAGATCTTATTTATGCTTTTCAAGACAAAAGGGAGCCATTGAGAGGAGGTAAGCAGCAGGGTCAGAGGGGCATGCAGAGGGCAGAAAACCTCTTAACTTTTCAGTGTGAGCCACAATAGGTTTAAACCTCTGTGCGCCCACCAACTGGCCACTTTTCTGGGGTTGACTGAGCATAGCAGAGAGACTGGAACAGACTGCAGATAACCTAGCCACTTCTTTACACTGTCACAATATATTCAAGCCTCTGGGTTGGCTTTTCTGGAACAAAGGGGAATAGGGGACTGAGTCATGTGCAGATAGCTGATAACCTGGCTCCAGCTTTTAGATGAGCATTACAATAAACACTAGCCTCCTCAGGAGCACTTTGTGATGGCTTTTCAAGGACTGCATGGGGCTGGGCATGCCCCAAGCCTCACCTGTGAGGGATGGGAGTGAGTGCATACATTACCAGGCCCCTTAAAACTGTAGGAAGGCTACTTATCCCTCTCCTACTCCCCCTGCTTGTGTTCCCTCTCTCGCTGTGTCTCTCTGTCAAATAAATAAATAAAATCTTAAAAAAAAAAACTTGGAGTTTTAATTCCTAGCCACTGGCCAAAGATAAAATAGAGGAAATCTGTGACACTGGGCATGCCGACAACCTGGCACAGACATGTTAGGGCAGGTAACTGACAAGGGCCCTGGTCATAGAAAATTGCTCACTTTTCTAAGAAGTCCTCTTGGGAAGTGGCTACTGGGAGATCTATTCCCCACGGAGGAGACAGTGAGGTGATGCCATATTCTTCCTCCTCCACCAGCCCTCCCTCCTCCCACCCAAACAGAGTCACTCCAGAGAAACACAGCACATTTAGTGGAGGCTGGTGTCCCCTACATTAAGCCCCAGCCCCCTGACCTGGCAGGAGCATCTTTACAAAGGCAAGACAGCTTGTGTGCCAGCAGAGCATGTCTCTCCCTCAGAAGACCAATAAAAACCCCAGCATCTTCCAAGACTACTGATTAAAGAAAACCAAGAAATCAACTTCTCACTTAACTTCACAACAAATCAAAACATACCTACTTAAAGGACCAAACACTCCCCACTACAAGCAAGGAGGAACTCTGTAGAGGAATTACCAGTGGGAAAAAGCAGCTAAAACACAACAGCAGAGTATACACAGCTTACACCAGAATCACTTCCTGAGGATGTTGTTGTTGTTGTTGTTGCTGTTTATTCTTTTCTTCTTCTTTTTTTTTTTTTCTCTTTCTTTCCTCCTTTCTTTTCTGGACAAAATGACTAGAAGGAGAAATTCAGAGCAAAAGAAAGAACCAGAGGTAGTGCTCTGTGCCATAGATTTAATCAATATGGATATAAGTAATATGTTAGAACTAGAATACAAAACAATGATTATAAATATACTAGCTGGGTTTGAAGAAAGGATAGAAGACACTAGAACATCCCTTACTGCAAAAATAAAAGAACTAAAATCTAATCAGTCAAAAATTAAAAATGCTATTACTGAGATGCAGTCAAAAATGAGGCTCTAATTGCTAGGATAATCAAAGCAGAAAAGCGAGTCAGGGATATAGAAGACAAAATGATGGAAAGTAAGGAAGCTGAAAATAAGAGAAAAACAAATACTGGATCATGAGGGGAGACTTCAAAACATCAGTGATACCATAAAGTGTAATAATATTCAAATAATAGGAGTCACAGAAGATGAAGAAAGAGAGGAGGGAAGAAGGTTTTTGAAAAAATTATAGCTGAGAACTTCCCTAATCTGGGGAATGAAACAGGCATTCAAGTCCAGGAGGCACAGAGAACCCACCTAAAAATTAAAAAAAAAAAAAAAAATAGGTCAACAACCCAATAAATAATAGTGAAGCTTGCAAATTTGAGAAATAAAGAGAAAATACTGAAAGCAGCACTAGACAAGAGGTCCCTAACCTACAAGGGAGGAAATAAAAGGCTGGCAGTAGACTAATCCACAGAGACCTGGCAGGATAGAAAGACTGGCATGATATATTCAATGTACTAAATGAGAAAAATATACATCCAAGAATACTTTATCCAGCAAGGCTGCCATTCAGAATGAAAGGGGAGATAGAGAGCTTCCAGGACAAAGAGAAACTGAAAGAATTTGTGATCACTAAAACAGCCCTGCAAGAAATATGAAAGGGGATTCTTTGAGCAAAGAGAGAGCCTAAAAATAACGTATACCAGAAAGGAGCATAAATCCTAATTTCTCTTTCTACAGTTACGTGAACAAATTAGGAATTGATTCCATTTACAATAGAACCAAAAGCCATAAGAACCTAGGAATAAACCTAACCCCAAAGAAGTAAACAATTTATACTGTAGAAACAACAGAACACTTATGAAAGAAATTGAAGGAGAAACAAAAAGATGGAAAAACATACCATGCTCACAGATTGGAAGAATAAATATGGTGAAAACGCCTATGGTGGCCAGAGCAATCTATACTTAAAACGCCATCCCAATAAAAAAAAAAAAAATGGCATTTTTCAAAGAGCTGGAAGAAACAAGCCCAAATTCTTTTCCATTAAATTTTTTATTGTTATGTTAATCACCATACATTATATCATTAGTTTCAGATGTAGAGTTCCATGATTCATTGTTTGTGCATAACACCCAGTGCTCCATGCAGTACATGCCCACTTTAATACACATCACCAGGCTAACCCATCCCCCCATCAATTCCCCTCAGGAACCTTCAGTTTGTTTTCAGAGTCCATCGTTTCTGATGGTTCATCTCCCCCTCCGATTTCCCCCTGTTCATTCTTCCCCTCCTGCTATCTTCTTCTTTTTTTTCTTTACATATATTGCATTATTTGTTTCAGAGGTACAGATCTGTAATTCAACAGACTTGCACAATTCACAGTGCTCACCATAGCACATACCCTCCCCAATGTCTATCACCCAGCCACCCCATCCCTCCCAACCCATCCCCACTCCAGCCACCCTCATTTTTTTCCTGAGATTAAGAATTCCTCATATCAGTGAGGTCATATGATACATGTCTTTCTCTGATCGACTAATTTCACTCAGCATAACACCCTCCAGTTCCTTCCACATCCTTGCAAATGGCAAGATCTCATTCCTTTTGATGGCTGCATAATATCCCATTGTATATATATATCACATCTTCTTTATCCATTCATCTTTGATGGGCATCTTGGCTCATTCCGCAGTTTGGCTATTGTCGACATTGCTGCTATAAACATCAGGGTGCATGTATCCCTTTGGAACCCTACATTTGTCTTTTGGGGTAAATACCCAGTAGTGCAAATGGTGGATCTTATGGTAGCTCGATTTTCAAATTTAGAGGAACCTCCATACTGTTTTCCAGAGGGGTTGCACCAGCTTGCATTCCCACCAAGAGTCTAGGAGGGTTCCCATTTCTCTGCATTCTTGCCAACATCTGTCGTTTCCTGACTTAATTTTAGCCATTCTGACTGGTGTGAGGTGGTATCTCATTGAGGTTTTGATTTGGAATTCCCTGATACCGAGGGATGTTGAGCACTTTTTCATGTGTCTGTTGGCCATTTGGATGTCTTCTTTGGAACAATGTCTGTTCATGTCTTCTGCCCATTTCTTGATTGGATTATTTATTCTTTGGGT
Organism: Eumetopias jubatus; assembly: GCF_037043125.1. Classification (NCBI taxonomy): domain Eukaryota; kingdom Metazoa; phylum Chordata; class Mammalia; order Carnivora; family Otariidae; genus Eumetopias; species Eumetopias jubatus. Next base: position 82,780,513 of record NW_028274819.1, on the reverse strand, counting down.
ATTGAGTTTCATAAGTTCTATATAGATTTTGGATACTAGCCCTTTATCTGATATGTCATTTGCAAATATCTTCTCCCATTCTGTCAGTTGTATTTTGGTTTTGATGACTGTTTCTTTTGCTGGGCAAAAGCTATTTATCTTGATGAAATCCAAATAGTTCATTTTTGCCCTTGCTTCCTTTGCCTTTGGCGATATTTCTAGGAAGAAGTTACTGCGGCTGAGCGCGAAGAGGTTGCTGCCCGTGTTCTCCTCTAGGATTTTGATGGACTCCTGTCTCATGTTTAGGTCTTTCAAATATTTTGAGTCTGTTTTTGTGTGTGGTGTAAGGAAATGGTCCAGTTTCATTTTTCTGCATGTGGCTGTCCAATTTTCCCAACACAATTTGTTGAGGAAACTGTCTTTTTCCCATTGGACGTTCTTTCCTGCTTTGTCAAAGATTAGTTAACCATTGAGTTGAGGGACCATTTCTGGGCTCTCTATTCTGTGCCATTGATCTATGTGTCTGTTTTTGTGCCAGTACCATACTGTCTTGATGATGACAGCATTGTAATAGAGCTGGAAGTCCAGAATTGTGATGCCGCCAGCTTTGCTTTTCTTTTTCCACATTAATCTGGCTATTTGGGGACTTTTGTGGTTCCATACAAATTTTAGGATTATTTGTTCCATTTCTTTGAAAACAGTGGATGGTATTTTGATGGGGATTGCATTGAATGTGTAGATTGCTCTAGGTAGCTTTGACATATTCACAATATTTGTTCTTCCAATCCATGAGCATGGAACGTTTTTCCATTTTTTTGTGTCTTCCTGAATTTCTTTCATGTGTATTTTAGAGTTTTCTGAGTCGAGATCCTTTGCCTGTTTGGTTAGATTTATTCCTAGGTATCTTATGTTTTTGTGTGCAATTGTAAATGGGATCGACTCCTTAATTTCTCTCTCTTCTGTCTTGTTGTTGGTGTATAGGAATGCCACTGATTTCTGTGCATTGATGTTATATCCTGCCACTTTACTGAATTCCTGTATGAGTTGTAGCAGTTTTGGGGTGGAGTCTCTTGGGTTTTCCACATAAAGTATCATATCATCTTCAAAGAGTGACAGTTTGACTTCTTTGCCGATTTGGATGCATTTGATTTTGTTTTGTTGTCTGATTGCTATGGCTAGGACTTCTAATACTTTGTTGAATAGCAGTGATGATAGTGGACATCCCTGCCGAGTTGCTGACCTCAGGGGGAACGATCTCAGTTTTTCCCCATTGAGAATGATATTCATTGTGTGTTTTCCATTGATGGCTTTTATGATATTGAAGTATGTACCCTTTATCCCTATACTCTGAAGAAATTTGATCAAGAAAGAATGCTGTACTATGTCAAATGCTTTTTCTGCATCTATTGAGAGGATTATATGATTTTTGTTCTTTCTTTTGTTAATATATTGTATCACGTTTTGATTTGCGGATGTTGAACCAACCTTGCAGCCCAGGGATAAATCCCACTTGGTCATGGTGAATAATCCTTTTAGTGGACTGTTGGATCCTATTGGCTAGTAATTTGGTGAGAATTTTTTCATCGGTGTTCATCATGGATATTGGTCTGTAAATCTCCTTTTTGATGGGGTCTTTGTCTGGTTTGGGGATCAAGGTAATGGTGGCCTCATAAAACGAGTTTGGAAGTTTTGTTTCCATATCTATTTTTTAGAACAGTATCAGGAGAATTGGTATTAATTCTTCTTTAAATGTTTGGTAAAATTCCCCTGGGAAGCCATCTGGCCTTGGGCTTTTGTTTGTTGGGAGATTTTTGATGCCTGCTTCAATTTCCTTAGTGGTTATTGGTCTCCTCAGATTTTCTATTTCTTCCTGGTACAGTTTTGGTTGTTGATACATCTCTAAGAATGCATCCATTTCATCCAGGTTATCAAAATACTGGCATAGAGTTGCTCATAATATGTTCTTATAATTGTTTGTATTTCTTTGCTGTTGGTTGTGATCTCTCCTCTTTCATTCATGATTTTGTTGATTTGGGTCATTTCTCTTTTCTTTTTGATAAGCCTGGCCAGGGGTTTATCAGTCTTGTTAATTCTTTCAAAGAACCAGCTCCTAGTTTCATTGATCTGTGCTACTGTTCTTTTGGTATTTATTTCATTGATTTCTGCTCTGATCTTTATTATTTCTCTTCTCCTGCTGCGTTTAGGCATTATTTGCTGTTTTTCCTCTAGCTCCTTTAGGTGTAGGGTCAGGTTGTGTAATTGAGACCTATTATGTTTCTTGAGAAAGCCTTATATTGCTATATACTTTCCTCTTAGGACTGCCTTTGCTGCATCACAAAGATTTTGAACAGTTGTGTTTTCATTTTCATTTCTTTCCATGAACTTTTTAAATTCGTCTTTAATTTCCTGGTTGACCCATTCATTCCTTAGTAGGATGCTCCTTAACCTCCATGTATTTGAATTCTTTCCGACTTTCCTCTTGTGATTGAGTTCTAGTTTCAAAGCATTGTGGTCTGAAAATATGCAGGGAATACTCCCAAATTTTGGTACCAGTTGAGACCTGATTTGTGACCTAGGATGTGATCAATTCTGGAGAATGTTCTATGGGCACTAGAGAAGAATGTGTATTCCGTTGCTTTGGGATGGAATGTTCTGAACATGTCTGTGAAGTCCATTTGGTCCAGTGTGTCATTTAAAGTCTTTATTTCCTTATTGATCTTTTGCTTACATGATCTGTCCATTTCAGTGAGGGAGATGGTAAAGTCCCCCACTATTATTCTATTGTTGTCAATGTGTTTCTTTGTTTTTGTTATTAATTGCCTTATATAATTGGCTGCTCCAATCTTAGGGGCAAAGATATTTACAATTGTTAGATCTTCTGTTGGATAGACCCTTTAAGTAGGATATAATGTCCTTCTTCAACTCTTATTACAGTCTTTGGTTTAAAATCTAATTTGTCTGATATAAGGATGGCCACCCCAGCTTTCTTTTGGTGTCCATTAGCATGGTAAGTGGTTTTTGATCTCCTCACTTTCAATCTGCGGGTGTCTTTGTGTTTAAAATGAGCCTCCTGCAGATACCATATCGATGTGTCTTGTTTTTTAATCCAATCTAATAGCGTTTGTCTTCTAATTGGGGCATTTAGCCCATTTACAATCAGGGTAACTATTGAAAGATATGAATTTTGTGCCATATTATTGCCTGTAAGGTAACTGTTACTGTAAATTGTCTGTGTTCCTTTCTGGTCAATGCTGCTCTTAGGCTCTCTCATTGCTTAGAGGACCCCTTTCAAGATTTCTTGTAGGGCTGGTTTCGTGTTTGCAAATTCCCTATTTTTTGTTTGTCCTGGAAAAATTTTATCTCTCCTTCTATTTTCAATGACAGCCTAGCTGGATATAGTATTCTTGGCTGCATATTTTTCTCGTTTAGTGTTCTGAATATATCATGCCAGTCCTTTCTGGCTTGCCAGGTCTCTGTGGATAGGTGTGTTGCCAATCTAGTATTTCTAACATTGTAGGTTACATATCTCTTCTCCCGAGCTGCTTTCAGGATTTTCTCTTTGGCTCTGAGACTCATAAGTTTTACTATTAGATGTTGGGTTGTTGACCTATTTTATTGATTTGAGAGGGTTGTCTGTGCCTCCTGGATTTGATGCCTGTTTACTTCCCCACATTAGGGAAGTTCTTTGTTATAATTTACTCCAAAATACATTCTGCCCCCCTCTCTCTTTCTTCTTCTTCTGGGATCCCAATTATTCTAATGTTGTTTCATCTTATGGTATCGTTTATATCTCGAATTCTGCCCTTGTCATCCAGTAGTTGTTTATCTCCCTTTTTCTCAACTTCGGTATTTTCCATCATTTGGTCTTCTATTTTGCTGATTCTCTCTTCTCCCTCATTTATCCTAGCAGGTAGTGCCCCATTTTTGTTTGCACCTCATTAATAGCCTTTTTGATTTCCACTTGGTTAGATTTTAGTTATTTTATTTCTCCAGAAAGGGTTTCTCTAATAACTTCCATGTTTTTTTCAAGCTCAGATAGTATCTTTAAAATCATGATTCTGAACTCTACATCCGACATTGTACTAAAGTCCGTATTGTGTAGGTCCCTGGCAGACGGTACTGCCTCTTGTTCTTTTTGTTGAGATGATTTTTTCCATCTTGTCATTTTGTCCAGAGGAGAATACATGAATAAGAGAACAAAATGCTACCACGGTTACTATGTCCCCCAAAAATATACTCTAAAACATCAGAAAATACCTGAAACCAGGGGAAAAGAAAGGGAAGGAAATAAAAAAGAAAGAGAATAAAAAAGAAATAGAAAAAGATAAAAACAAAAACAGACAAAACAAAACAAAAAACACAATATGATCAAATATGATCAGGCTGGTGCATAGATCAGTGCTACACACTAGATTTTGGGTGTATTTTGGTCTGTGAGAAGAAATTGCCTCTGAAAATTTTAAAGAAAGAAAGACAATATATGTACAAATAAGGGTTGATACAATGAAGGGATGGAATATGACTTTAAAGATGAAAATTTAAAAAAAATGTATAAGAGGAATTGATAAGATAAGAAATTGGCTGAAATAAAAAAGAAGAGGATTAAAAAAAAGAGAAAGAAAAAAATGGGGAGAGAATGTGATCAGGCAGGAGACTAGAACAAAGCCATACACTAGAGATTTAGGGTATATTTTGATCTGGTAGAAGAAACTGTATTTCAAAATTTTATTTTTTTATAAAGATTTTATTTATTTATTTGAGAGAGAGAATGAGAGAGAGAGAGAGAGAGCATGAGAGGGGAGGGTCAGAGGGAGAAGCAGACTCCCTGCTGAGCAGGAAGCCTGATGTGGGAATTGATCCTGCGACTGCAGGATCATAACCTGAGCCAAAGGCAGTCGCTTAACCAACTGAGCCACCCATGCACCCTGTATTTCAAAATTTTAAACAGAAACCTTATATATATATATATATATATATATATATATATATATATATATATATGCTAAAAATAAGGGTAACTACTATGAAGGGATAGAATATGAATCTAAAAATAAAAAAATGAATTTTTTTTTTAAAAACGGGTTTGATAAGATGTTGGTTGAAAAAGGGAAAAAGAAGAATTCAAAAAGAAAAGACACTAAAAAAAATTAAGTTTGAAGGACTAAAGATTAATGGTAAAAAAGCCATGAATTCTATGTGCTGTATCCCCCTAGTGCTGGATTTCTGCTGTTCTCATTGATCGGTAAACTTGGTCTTGGCTGGCTGTTCTCGATGATCTTCTGGCGGAGAGGCCGGTTGCCATGGTTCCCAAATGTCTTCACGGGAGGCGGAATTGCCCCGCCCTTGCCTGGTCCGGGCTAAGTAATCTGTTCCGGTTTGCTCTCAGGAGCTTTTCTTCCCTGCAAGCTTTCCATACAGCTTTGGAGGATGAGAGTGAAAATCGCGGCCTCCCAATATCTGCCTCAGAGGAGCCGAGAATTCGGGGCCACGCTCCTCAGGGCACTCCCTGAGAAAAACAGTGAATCACTCCTGTCTCCCCCATCTCTGGCCGCACTCTATGCCACCCGGCCTGTGATAAAGCATTTCTATCTCTGGCACCCGATTCGGTATGCAGTCTCCAAACCCAGCAGATCCCTTCAATGCACTCCCATGCCACTCCTCCCAGGGGAGGAAGGGGAGTCTTCCTGGATCTGCTCCTTCTTGGGTCCATGCTGGAGGAGCAGTGGCCCGACAGTGACCACAGTGTTCCGTGAGCGTCCACCCCCCTCTTAGCCACAGGAGCGATGTCCCTCAGTGGAGCCGACTTCTAAAAGTTCCAGTTGTGTGCTCCGCTGCTCTATCACTCACCAGAAGTGGCCGGTGGAGGCCCCATCCCCCACCGTCTATCCTCCCGAATATCGCCCTGGATTCAATTCTCCTTACGTACTACCTTCCAGAAAGTGGTCGCTTTTCTATTCAGAGAGATGTTGCTATTCCTTTATTTTTTTTTTATAATTTTTTTATTGTTACGTTAATCACCATACATTACATCATTAGTTTTTGATGTAGTGTTCCATGATTCATTGTTCATGCATAACACCCAGTGCTCCACGCAGAATGTGCCCTCTTTAATAATATTCACCAAGCTAACCCATCCCCACACCCCACTCCCCTCTAGAACCCTCAGTTTGTTTTCTCAGAGTCCATCGTCTCTCATGGTTCGTCTCCCCCTCTGATTTACTCCCATTCATTCTTCCCCTCCGGCTATCTTCTTCTTCTGTTTTTTTCCCCTTAACATATATTGCATTATTTGTTTCAGAAGTACAGATCTGTGATTCAACATTCTGCACAATTCACAGCGCTCACCATAGCACATACCCTACCCAATGTCTATAACCAAGCCACCCCATCCTGCCACCCAACACCACTCCAGCAACACTCAGTTTGTTTCCTGATATTAAGAATTCCTCATATCAGTGAGGTCATAGGATACATGTCTTTCTCTGATTGACTTATTTCACTCAGCATAATACCCTTCAGTTCCATCCATGTCGTTGCAAATGGCAAGATCCCATTCCTTTTGAGGCTGCATAATATTCCATTGTGTATATATACCACTTCTTCTTTATCCATTCATCTGTTGATGAATATATTGGCTCTTTCCACAGTTTGGCTATTGTGGACATTGCTGCTATAAACATTAAGGTGCACGTACCCCTTTGGATCCCTACATTTGTATCTTTGTGGTAAATACCCAGTAGTGCAATTGCTGGATCGTAGGGTAGCTCTATTTTCAACTGTTTGAGGAACCTCCATACTGTTTTCCAGAGTGGTTGCACCAGTTTGCATTCCCACCAACAGTGTAGGAGCGTTCCCCTTTCTCCGCATCCCCGCCAACATCTGTCGTTTCCTGACTTGTTAATTTTAGCCATTCTGACCGGCGTGAGGTGGTATCTCATTGAAGTTTTGATTTGGATTTCCCTGATGCCGAGCGATGTTGAGCACTTTTTCATGTGTATGCTGGCAATTTGGATGTCTTCTTTGAAAAATGTTTATGCATATCTTCTGCCCATTTCTTGATTGGATTATTTGTTCTTTGGGTGTTGAATTTGGTAAGTTCTTTATAGATTTTGGATACTAGCCCTTTATCTGATATGTCATTTGCAAATATTTTCTCCCATTCTGTCGGTTGTCTTTTGGTTTTGTGGACTGTTTCTTTTGCTGTGCAAAAGTTTTTATCTTGATGAAATCCCAATGGTTCATTTTTGCCTTTGCTTCCTTGCCTTTGGCGATGTTTGTAGGAAAAAGTTACTGCGGCTGAGGTCGAAGAGGTTGCTACCTGTGTTCTCCCTTAGGATATTGATGGACTCCTGTCTCACGTTTAGGTCTTTCAAACATTTGGAGTCTATTTTTGTGTGTGGTGTAAGGATATGGTCCAGTTTCATTCTTCTGCATGTGGCTGTCCAATTCTCCCAACGCCATTTGTTGAAAAGACTGTCTTTTTTCCATTGGACATTCTTTCCTGCTTTGTCAAAGATCAGTTGACCATAGAGTTGAGGGTCCATTTCTGGGCTCTCGATTCTGTTCCATCGATCTATGTGTCTGTTTTTGTGCCAGTACCATACTGTCTTGATGATGACAGCTTTGAAATAGAGCTGGACGTCCGGAATCGTGATGCCGCCAGCTTTGCTTTTCTTTTTCAATATTCCTCTGTCTATTCGGGGTCTTTTCTGGTTCCATACAAATTTTTGGATTATTTGTTCCATTTCTTTGAAAAAAGTGGATGGTATTTTGATGGGGATTGCATTGAATGTGTAGATTGCTCTAGGTAGCATTGACATCTTCACAATTGTTCTTCCAATTCATGAGCATGGAACGTTTTTCCATTTCTTTGTGTCCCCCTCAAAATCTTTCATGAGTATTTTATAGTTTTCTGAGTACAGATCCTTTGCCTCTTTGGTTGGATTAATTCTTAGGTGTCTTATGGTTTTGGGTGCAATTGTAAATGGGATCGACTCCTTCATTTGTCTCTCTTCTGTCTTGTTGTTGGTGTATAGGAATCCCACGGATTTCTGTGCATTCATTTTATATCTTGCCACTTGACCAAATTCCTTTATGACTTCTAGCAGTTTTGGGGTGGAGTCTTTTGGGATTTCCACATAAAGTATCATATCATCTGCAAAGAGTGACAGTTTGACTTCTTCTTTGCTGATTTGGAAGCCTTGGATTTCTTTTTGTTTTCTGATTGCTATGGCTAGGACTTCTAATGCTATGTTGAATAGCAGTGGTGAGAGTCGACATCCCTGCCGCATTCCTGAACTTAGTGCGAAAGCTCTCAGCTTTTCCACATTAAGAATGATATTTGCTATAGTTTTTTCATAGATGGCTTTTATGATATTGAGACCTGTACCCTCTATTCCTATACTCTGAAGAGTTTTGATCAAGAAAGGATGCTGTACTTTGTCAAATGCTTTTTCTGCATCTGTTGAGAGGATCATATGTTTCTTGTTCTTTCTTTTCTTAAGGTATTGTATCATGTTGATTGATTTGCAGATGTTGAACCAGCCTTGCAGCCCAGGGATAAATCCCACTTGGTCATGGTGAATAATCCTTTTAATGTACTGTTGGACCCTATTGGCTAGTATTTTGGTGAGAATTTTTGCATCCATGTTCATCAAGGATATTGGTCTGTAATTCTCCTTTTTGATGGGGTCTTTGTCTGGTTTTGGGATCAAGGTAATGCTGGCCTCATAAAATGAGTTTGGAAGTTTTCCTTCAATTTCTATTTTTTGGAACAGTTTCAGGAAAATAGGTACTAATTCTTCTTTAATGTTTGATAGAATTCCCCTGGGAAGCCGTCTGGCCCTGGGCTTTTGTTTGTTGGGAGATTTTTGATGACTGCTTCAATTTCCTTAGTGCTTATAAGTCTATTCAGGTTTTCTATTTCTTCCTGGTTCAATTTTGGTACTTGATACATCTCTAAGAATGCACCCATTTCTTCCAGGTTATCTAATTTGCTGGCATAGAGTTGCTCAAAATATGTTCTTATAATTGTTTGTATTTCTTTGGTGTTGGTTGTGATCTCTCCTCTTTCATTCATGATTTTGTTGATTTGGGTCATTTTTCTTTTTAATGAATCTGGCCAGGGGTTTATCAATCTTGTTAATTCTTTCAAAGAACTAGCTCCTGGTTTCGTTGATCTGTTCTACTCATCTTTTGGTTTCTCTTTCATTGATTTCTGCTCTGATCTTCATTATTTCTCTTCTCCTACGGGGTTTAGGCTTTATTTGCTGTTTTTTCTCTAGCTCCTTTAGGTGTAGGGTTAGCTTGTGTATTTGAGACTTTCTTGTTTCTTGAGAAAGGCTTGTATTGCTATATACTTTCCTCTCAGGAATGCCTTTGCTGTATCCCAAAGATTTGAACAGTTGTGTTTTCATTTTCGTTGGTTTCCGTGATTTTTTTAAATTCTTCTTCAATTTCCTGGTTGACCCATTCATTCTTCAGTAGGATGCTCTTTAGCCTCCATGTATTTGAGTTCTTTCCGACTTTCCTCTTGTGATTGAATTCTAGTTTCAAAGCATTGTGGTCTGAAAATATGCAGGGAATAATTCCAATCTTTTGGTACCGGTTGAGACTTGATTTGTACCTAGGATGTGATCAATTCTGGAGAATGTTCCATGGACACTAGAGAAGAATGTGTATTCTTTTGCTTTCGATGGAATGTTCTGAATATGTCTGTAAAGTCCATTTCGCCCAGTGTTTCACTTAAAGTCTTTAATTCCTTATTGATCTTTTGAGTAGATGATCTGTGCATTTCAGTCGGGAGGTGTTAAAATCCCTCACTATTATTGTATTGTTGTCAACATGTTTCTTTGCTTTTGTTATTAATTGCCTTATATAATTGGCTGCTCCCATGTTAGGGGCATAGATATTTACAATTGTCAGACTTCTTGTTGGATAGACCCTTTAAGTAGGATATAGTGTCCTTCTTCATCTCTTATTACAGCCTTTGTTTTAAAATCTAATTTGTCTGATATAAGGTTTGCCACCCCAGCTTTCTTTTGGTGGCCATTAGCATGGTAAATGGTTTTCCACCACCTCACTTTCAATCTGGGGGTGTCTTTGGGTCTAAAATGAGTCTCTTGCAGACAGCATATTGATGGGTCTTGTTTTTTAATCCAATCTGATAGCCTATGTCTTTTGATTGGGGCATTTAACCCATTCACATTCAGGGTAACTATTGAAAGGTATGAATTTAGTGCCATTGTATTGCCTGTAAGGTGACTGTTACTGTATATTGTCATTGTTCCTTTCTGATCTATGCTGCTTTTAAGCTCCTCTTTGCTTAGCGGAGCCCTTTCAATTTTTTTGTAGGACTGGTTTTGAGTTTGCAAATTCCTTTAGTTTTTGTATGTCCTAGAAGCTTTTAATCTCTCCTTCTATTTTCAATGACAGCCTAGCTGGATATAATATTCTTGGCTGCATATTTTTCTCGTTTAGTGCTCTGAAGATATCATGCCAGTGATTTCTGGCCTGCCAGGTCTCTGTGGATACGTGTGTTGCCAGTCTAATGATTCCACCATTTTAGCTTACATATCTCTTCTCCCGAGCTGCTTTCAGGTTTTTCTCTGAGACTCGTAAGTTTTACTATTAGATGTTGGGGTGTTGACCTAATTTTATTGATTTTGAGAGGGGTTCTCTGTGCCTCCTGGATTTTGATGCCTCTTTCCTTCCTCACATTTTGGAAGTTCTCTGCTATTATTTGCTCCAATATACCTTCTGCCCCTCTCTCTCTTTCTTCTTCTTCTGGGATCCCAATTATTCTAATGTTTTTTCATCTTATCACATCGCTTATCTCTCGAATTCTGCCCTCATGATCCAGTAGTTGTTTCTCTCTCTTTTTCTCAGCCTCTTTATTTTCCATCATTTGGTCTTATATATCACTGATTCTCTCTTCTGCCTCATTTATCCTAGCAGTTAGTGTCCCCATTTTTCATTGCACCCATTAATAGACTTTTGATTTCCAATTGGTTAGATTTTAGTTCTTTTATTTCTCCAGAAAGGTTTCTCTAATAACTTCCACGCTTTTTTCAAGGCCAGCTAGTATCTTTAAAGTCATGATTCTGAACTCTAGGTCCTCCATCCTATAATGTCCGTATTGAGTAGGTCCCTGGCAGACGGTACTACCTCTTGTTCTTTTTGCTGAGGTGATTTTTTCATCTTGTCATTTTTTCCAGAGGAGAATAGATGAATGAGAGAACAAAATTCTAACAGGTTAACAACGTCCCCAGCAAATATACTCTATACAAATCAGAAAAGACCTGAAACCAGGGGAAAGAAAGGGAAAGAAAGAAAAAAGAAAGAGAAAAAAAAGAAAAAGAAAAAGATAAAAACAAACAAAAACGGTACAAAACAAAAAAAACAGAATATGATCAAATATTATCAGGCTAGTTCATAGATCATTGCCACACACTAGATTTTTGGCGTATTTTGGTCTGTTAGGAGAAAGTGCTTCCTAAAATTTTAAAGGAAGAAAGACTTATATGTGTACAAAATAAGGGTTGATACAATTAAGGGATGGAAGATGACTGTAAAGATGAAAATTATAAAAGTTTTTATAAAAGGAATTGATAAGATAAGAAGTTGTTTGAAAAAAGAAAGAAGATTTAAAAAAACGAAAGAAAAGAAAAAAAATGTAAGAGAATGTGATCAGGCAGGAGACTAGAACAAAGCCATACACTAGTGATTTAGGGTATATTTTGATCTGTTAGAAGAAACTGTATCTCAAAATTTTAAAGAGAGAACAACTTATATATATATATGCCAAAGATAAGGGTAACTACTATGACGGGATAAAATATGACTCTAAAAATGAAAAATAACAAATGTTTTTATAAAAAAGGGATTGATAAGGTGTTGGTTGAAAAAGGGTAAACGAAAAATTAAAAAAAAACAGTTAAAAAAATTAACTTTGAAAAACTAATGGATCATGGTAAAAAAGCCATGAATTCTATGTGCAGTATTCCCCTAGTGCTGGAGTTCTCCTGTTCTCCTTGATCGGTAAACTTGGTCTTGGCTGGCTGTTTGTGCTGATCTTCTGGGGGAGGGGCCTGTGGCCATGGTCCCCAAATGGCTTTGCTGGAGGCATAATTGCCCCGCCCTTGTCAGTCCCAGCTAAGCAAGCTGCTCGGGTTTGCTCTCAGTATCTTTTGTTCCCTGCAAGCTCTCGGCACAGCTTTGGAGGACCAGGGTGAAAATGGTGGCCTCCCAATCTCTGCCTGGAGGAGCTGAGAACTTGGGGCCATGCTCCTCAGTGCGCCCCCAGAGAAAAACAGTCTTTCCCGTCTCCCCGGTCTCCGGTCAAACTCTGTACTCACCCGGCCTGTTACCGAGTGTTTCTATCTCTGGCACCCGACCCCGTGTGGAGTCTCCAAACCCAGCAGATTGCTGCGGTGCACTCCCGCGCTGCTCCTTCCAGGGGAAGAAGGGGAGTCTCCCTGGATCTGCCGCTTGTTGGGTCCCTGCTTCCAGTAAGTGGTCGTTTCTCTGTGCAGAGAGTTCTGCTACTCTCTTCTTTGATCTCCTGTTGAGTTCGTAGGTGTTCAGAATGGTTTGATCCCTATCCTGCTGAATTCCTGGGACCAGACGAAATCCAGGTCTCCTACTCCTCCGCCATCTTGCTCTGCCCCTGTCCAAACAAACCTAAAATTTTTATGGAACCAGAAAAGATGCCAAATCACCAAGGAAATGTTAAAAAGAAAAGAAAAGAAAAACAAAACTTGGGGGTAATCATGTCACCTGATTTCCAGCTATATTACAAAGCTGTAATCACCAAGACTGAATGTAGTGGCACAAAAACAGACACATAGACCAATGGAACAGAATAGAAGGCCCAGATATGGACCCACAACTCTATGGTCAACTAATCTTCAACAAAGCTGGAAAAAAATATCCAATGGAGAAAAAGAAAGTCTCTTCAACAAATGGTGCTAGGAATATTGGACAGGTATATATAGCAGAATGGACCTGGACCATTCTCTTACACCATACACAAAGATAAACTCTAAATGGATGAAAGACCACAATGTGAGACAGGAATCCATCAAAGTCCTAGAGAGGAAGATCGGCAGTGATCTCTTCAACATCGACCACAGCAAACTTTCAAAACACTTCAACAAAGGCAAGGGAAAGAAAAGCAAAAATGAACTTTTGGTATTTCATCAAGATAAAAAGCTTCTGCACAGCAAAGGAAACAGTCAACAATACAAAGAGGCAACCCACAGAATGGGAGAAGATAGTTCCAAATGACATTACAGATAAAAGCCTTTATCCAAGGTTTATAAAAAACGTCTCAAACTCAACACCCAAAAAACAAATAATCAAGTCAAGTAATGGGCAGAAGACATGAACAGACACTTCTCCAAAGAAGACATACAAATGGCTAATGAGACACATGAAAAAATATTCAATATCATTAGCTATCAGGGAAATTCAAATCAAAATCACATTGAGCTATCACCTTACACCAGTTAGAGTGGCAAAAATGAACAAGGCAGGAAACAACTGTTGGCAAGGATGTGGAGAAAGGGGAACCCTCTTACATTGTTAGTGGGAATGCAAGTTGGTACAGCCACTTTGGAAAACGGTATGGAGATTCTTCAAAAAGTTAAAAATGAGCTACCCTATGACCCAGCAATTGCAGTACTGGGTATTTACCCCAACGATACAAAGGTAGTGAAAATAAAGGGCACATGCACTCCAATGTTCATAGAAACAATAACCAAACTGTGGAAGGTGCTTAAATGCCCTTCAACAGACAAATGGATAAAGAAGATGTGGTTCATATATACAATGGAATATTACTTAGCCAATAGAAAAGATGAATACCCACCTTTTCCATTGACATGGATAGAACTGGAGGGGATTATGCTAAGTGAAATAAGTCAAGCAGAGAAAGACAATTATCATATGGTTTCACTTATATGTGGAACATAAGGAATAGCATGGAGGACATTAGGAGAAGGAAGAGAAAAATGAAGGGTGGAAATACAGAGGGGGAAATGAATAGAATGAAGACAGATAAACAACTACTGGATGACAAGTGCACATGAGAGACTATGGACTCTGGGAATCAAACTGAGGGATTCATAGGAGAGAGGGGTGGGGAGATGGGTTAGTCCAGTGATGGGTATTAAGGAGGGCACATATTGCAATGAGCACTGGGTATTATACACAAATAATGAACCACGGAACACTACATCGCAAACTAATGGAGTAGTATATGGTGAATAATATAACATAATTAAAAAAAAAGAAAGGAGCAGAGACAATCTACAGGATCAGTGAATTTACAAGTAAAAACAAGGCATGAAATTCATATCTATCAATAATTACTATGAATGTAAATGGACTAAAGGTTCCAATCAAAGACATGGGATAGAGGGGGCAAAGCAAGATAGCGAACGAGTAGGAGACCGGATTTCATCTGGTCCCAGGAAATCAGCTGAATAGGCCTCAGGACATTCTGAACACCTATGAACTCAACAGGAGATAGAAGAAAGGAATAGCAACAACTCTCTGAACAGAAAAGCGACCACTTTCTGGAAGGTAGGACGTATGGAGAAGTGAATCCTAGACGATATTCGGGAGCATAGATGGCGGGGGAGGGGGCCTCCGTCGGCCGCTTCTGGCAAGTAATAGAGCGGCGGAGCACAAAATTGGAACTTTTAGAAGTCAGCTCCACTGAGGGTCGTCGCTCCAGTGGCTAAACAGGGGGTGGAACCCTCTCTGGGACAGTGTGGTCTCAGGACCCTCAGGCTCACAGAAACACCGGGGGTGCCTGAGTGCGACAGAGCTCCCAGGCGGTGGAGTGGGGAAGCCAGCTGCAGAGATGGAGCTGAAGAGTGGGCTCTCATCTCAGGGTTGCCATAAAACGTGACCACAGCACAGTCAGCCCACTGCTCCGCCAGCAGGGACCCAAGAAGCGGCAGGTCCGGGAAAACTCCCTTTCCTCCCCCAGGAGGAGCAGCGCAGGAGCGCACTGCAGGGATTTGCTGGGTTTGCAGACTCCACACGGGGTCAGGTGCCAGAGATAGGAACGCTCAGTCACAGGCCAGGTGAGCATGGAGTGTGGCCAGAGACTGGGGAACAGGAAGTGATTGAATGCTTTTCTATGGGGGCTCACTGAGGAGTGGGGCCCCGACTTCTCAGCTCCCCTGGGGCAGATATTGGGAGGCCGCCATTTTCACTCTCCTCCTCCAAAGCTGTATGGAAAGCTTGCAGGGAACAAAAGCTCCCGGAAGCAAACCCGAGCAGATTACTTATCCTAGACCTGGCAAGGGCGGGGCAATTCCACCTCCGGCAAAGACATTTGGAAACCATGGCAACAGGACCCTCCCCAGAAGATAAGCAAGAACAGCCTGCTAAGACCAAGTTTACAGATCAATTAGAAAGGCAGAACTCCAGTGCTATGGGAATACTGCACAGAGAATTCAGGGCTTTTTTACCATGATTCTTGTGTCTTCCAAGGTTAATTTTTTTTAACTGTATTTTTTTTTCTTTTTCCCTTTTTCAACCAACATCTTCTCAATCCTTTTTTAAAAAAATATTTTCTATTTTTCATTTTTAGAGTCATATTCTATCCCTTCATAGCAGTTACCCTTATTTTTGGCATACATATATATATAAGTTGTTCTCTTTAAAATTTTGAGATACAGTTTCTTCTAACAGATCAAAATATACCCTAAATCTCCAGTCTATGGCTTTGTTCTAGTCTCCTGCCTGATCACATTTTCTCCTTTTTTTTTTTTAAATCATCTTTATTTTTTCAACCAACTTCTTATCTTATCAATTCCTTTTATAAATCTTTTATAATGTTCATTTTTACAGTCATTTGATCCCTTCATCGTATTTTTTAAAAAGATTTTATTTATTTATTTGACAGAGAGAGACACAGCGAGAGAGGGAACACAAGAAGGGGGAGTACGAGAGGGAGAAGCAGGTTTCCCGCTGAGCAGATAGCCTGATGTGGGGCTCGATCCCAGGACCCTGGGACCATGACCTGAGCTGAATGCAGATGCTTAATCGACTGAGCCACCCAGGCGCCCCCCCTTCATCATATTAACCCTTATTTTTGGACATATGTAAGTTTTTCTTTCTTTAAAATTTTGGGATGCAATTTCTTCTAACAGACCAAAATACACCCAAAATCTAGTGTGTGGCACTGTTCTATGCACCAGCCTGATCATATTTGATCATATTCTGTTTCTTTTGTTTTATTTTCTTTTTGTTTGTTTTTATCTTTTTCTTTTTCTTTTTTTCCCTATCCCTTTCCTTTCCCACGGTTTCAGGTCTTTTCTGATTTGTTTAGTCTGTATTTTCTGGGGATGTTGTTACCCTGTTAACATTTTGTTTTCAAATCCATCTATTCTCCTCTGGACAAAATAACAAGATGGAAAAAATCACCTCAACAGAAAGAACAAGAGGCAGTACCCACTAACAGGGACCTAATCAGTACAGACACTAGTACGATGTCGGACCTAGAGTTCAGAATCATGATTTTAAAGACACTAGAATGGCTTGAAAAAACCATGGAAGTTATTAGAGAAACCCTAACTAAAATATAACCAAGTCAAAATCAAAAAGGCTATTAATGAGGTGCAATAAAAAATGGAGGCTCTAACTGCGAGGATAAACGAGGCAGAAGAGAGAATTATTGATATAGAAGAAAAAATGATGGAAAATAAAGAAGCTGAGAAAAAGAGAGATAAACAACTACTGGATGACAAGTGCAGAATTCGAGAGATAAGCAATACCATAAGATGAAACATTAGAATAATTGGGATCCCAAAAGAAGAAAGAGAGAGAGAGGCAGAAGGTATATTAGAGCAAGTTATAGCAGAGTACTTCCCTAATGTGGAGAAGGAAACAGGCATCAAAATCCAGGAGGCACAGAGAACCACTCTCAAAATCAATAAAAATAGATCAACAACCCAAAATCTAATAGTAAAACTGATGAGTCTCAGAGACAAAGAGAAAATCCTGAAAGTAGCTCAGGAGAAGAGAAACTTAACCTACAATGGTGGAAACATTAGATTGGCAACAAAACTATCCATAGAGACCTGGCAGGGCAGAAAGGACTGGCATGATATCTTCAGAGGAATAATGAGAAAAATGTGCAGCCAAGAATACTATACCCACCTAGGCTGCCATTGAAACTAGAAAAAGAGATAAAAATTTTCCAGGACAAACACTATAGGAATTTGCAAACACAAAACCAGGCCTAAGGAAATATTGAAAGGGATCCTCTAAGCAAAGAGAGAGCTTAAAAGCAGCATAGACCAGAAAGGAACACAGACAATATACAGTAACAGTCACCTTACAGGCAATACAATGGCACTAAATTCCTACATTTCAATAGTTACCCTGAATGTAAATGGACTAAATGCCCCAATCAAAAGACACAGGCTATCAGATTGGTTTAAAACACAAGACCCATCAATATGCGGTCTGCAAGAGACGCAATTTAGACGCAAGACACACCCAGATTGAAAGTGAGGGGGTGGAAAAATATTTATCATGCTAATGGACACCAAAAGAAAGCTAGGGTGGCAATCCTTACATCAGACAAATTAGATTTTAAACCAAAAACTGTAATAAGAGATGAGGAAGGACACTATATCCTACTTAAAGGATCTATCCAACAAGAAGATCTAACAATTGTAAATATCTATGCCCCTAACATGGGAGCAACCAATTATATAAGGCAATTAATAACAAAAGCAAAGAAACACATTGACAAAAATACAGTAATAGTGGGGGACTTTAACACCCTCCTGACTGAAATGGATAGATCATCTAAGCAAAAGACAACAAGGAAATAAAGACTTTAAATGACACACTGGACCAAATGGACTTCACAGATATATTCAGAACATTCCATCCCAAAGCAGCAGAATACACATTTTTCTCTAGTGCCCATGGAACATTCTCCAGAATTGATCACATCCTAGGTCACAAATCAGGTCTCAACGGGTACCAAAAGATTGGGATTATGCCCTGCATATCTCCAGACCACAATGCTTTGAAACAAAAACTCAATCACCAGAAGAAATTCAGAAAGCACTCAAATACATGGAGACTAAAGACCATCCTACTATAGAATAAGTGGGTCAACCAGGAAATTAAAGAAGAAATAAAAATTCTTGGAAACAAATGAAAATGAAAACACAGCTGTTCAAAATCTTTGGGATACAGTAAAGGCAGTCCTAAGAGGAAAGTATATAGCAATACAAGCCTTTCTCAAGAAACAAGAAAGGTCTCAAATACACAACCTAACCCTACACCTAAAGGAGCTGGAGAAAGAACAGCAAATAAAGCCTAAACCCAGCAGGAGAAGAGAAATAATAAAGATTAAAGCAGAAATCAATGAAATAGAAACCAAAAGAAGTGTAGAACAGTTCAATGAAACTGGGAGCTGGTTCTTTAAAAGAATTAACAAAACTGATAAACCCCTGGCCAGAATATCAAGAAAGAAAGAGAAATGACCCAAATCAACAAAATCATGAATGAAAGAGGAGAGAACACAACCAACAGCGAAGAAATACAAACAAATATAAGAACATATTATGAGCAACTCTATGCCAGCAAATTAGATAACCTGGAAGAAATGGAGGCATTCGTAGAGATGTATCAACAGCCATAATTGCACCAGGAAGAAATAGAAAACATGAACAGACCTAAAACCCCTAAGGAAGTTGAAGCAGTCATCAAAGACCTCCCAAGAATCAAAAGCCCAGGGCCAGGTGTCTTCCCAGGGGAATTCTACAAAACATTTAAACAAGAATTAACACCTATTCTTCTGAAACTGTTCCAAGAATTAGAAATGGAGGGAAAACTTCCCAACTCGTTTTATGAGGCCACCATTACCTTGATCCCCAAACCAGACAAAGACCCCATCAAAAAGGAGAATTACAGACCAATATCCTTGATGAACACCGATGCAAAAATTTTGACCAAAATACTAGCCAATAGGATCCAACAGTCCATTAAAAGGATTATTCACCACGACCAAGTGGGATTTATCCCTGGGCTGCAAGGTTGGTTCAACATCCACAAAAAAATCAACGTGATAACATATATTAACAAAAGAAAGAACAAGAGCCATATGATCCTCTCAGTAGGTGCAGAAAAAGCATTTGACATAGTACAGCATCCTTTCTTGATCAAAACTCTTCAGAGTATAGGTATAGAGGGTACATACTTCAGTATCATAAAAGCAATCTATAAAAAACCCACAGCGAATATCATTCTCAATGGGGAAAAATTGATAGCTTTCCCCCTAATGTCAGGAACACGGCAGGGATGTCCACTATCACCACCGCTATTCAACATAATATTAGAAGTCCTAGCCATATCATCGGACAACAAAAAGAAATAAAAGGCATCCAAATAGGCAAAGAAGAAGTTAAACTCTCACTGTTTGCAGATGATGTGATTCTTTATGTGGAAAACCCAAAAGACTCCACCCCAAAACTGTCAGAACTCATACAGGAATTCGGTCAAGTGGCAAGATATAAAATCAATGCACAGAAATCAGTGGCATTCCTATACACCAACAACAAGACAGAAGAAAGAGAAATTACAGAGTCGCTCCCACTTACAATTGCACCCAAAACCATAAGATACCTAGGAAAAAATCTAACCAAAGAGGCAAAGGATCTGTATTCAGAAAACTATAAAATACTCATGAAAGAATTTGAGGAGGACACAAAGAAATGGAAAAACATTCCATGCTCATAGATTGGAAGAACAAATATTGTTAGCATTTCAATGCTCCCTAGAGCAATCTACACATTCAGTGCAATCCCCATTAAGATACCATCAACTTTTTTCAAAGAAATGGAACATATAATCCAAAAATTTGTATGGAAACAGAAAAGAACTTGAATACCCAGAGGAATGTTGAAAAAGAAAAGCAAAGCTGGCAGCATCACAATTCCAGACTTCAAGTTCTATTACAAAGCTGACATCATCAAGACAGTACGGTACTGGTACAAAAATAGAAACATCGATCAATGGAACAGAATAGAGAGCCCAGAAATGCACCCTCAACTCTATGGTCAACTAAATTTTGACAAAGTAGGAAAGAATGTCCAATGCAAAAAAGACAGTCTCCTCAACAAATTGTGTTGGGAAAATTGGACAGCCACAGGCAGAAGAATGAAAGTGGACCATTTCCTTACACCACACACAAAAATAGACTCCAAGTGGTTGAAAGACGTAAACGTGAGACAGGAGTCCATCAAAATCCTAAAGGAGTACACAGGTAATAACCTCTTCAACCTCAGCCACAGCAACTTCTTCCTAGAAACATCGCCAAAGGCAAGGAAACAGAGGGGGAAAAATGAACCATATCAAGATAAAAAGCTTTTGCACAGCAAAAGAAACAGTCAAGAAAACCAAAAGACAACCGACAGAATGGGAGAAGATATTTGCAAATGACATATCAGAAAAAGAGCTAGTATCAAAAATTTATAAAGAACTTCTTAAAGTCCACACCCAAGGAACAAATGATCTAATCAAGAAATCGGCAGAAAACACTAACAGACATTGTTCCAAAGAAGACATCTAAATGGCAACAGGCACATGAAAAAGTGCTCAACATCCCTCGGCATCAGGGATATCCAAATCAAAACCTCAATGAGATACCACCTCACACCAGTCAGAATGGCTAAAATTAACAAGTCAGGAAACGACAGATGTTGGCGAGGATGCGGAGAAAGTGGAACCCTCCTACACTGTTGGTGGGAATGCAAGGTGGTGCAGCCACTCTGGAAAACAGTATGGAGGTTCTTCAAAATGTTGAAAATATAGAGCTCCATACGATCCAGCAATTGCACTACCTGGTATTTACCCCAAAGATACAAATGTAGGGATCCGAAGCGGTACGTGCACCCTGATGTTTATAGCAGCAATGACCACAATAGCCATAGTATGGAAAGAGCCAAGATGTCCATTAACAAATGAATGGTTAAATAGAAGTGGTATACATATACAATGGAATATTATGCAGCCACCAAAAGGAATGATATCTTGCCATTTGCAACGACGTGGATGGAACTGGAGAGTGTTATGCTGAGCGAAACAAGTCAAGCAGAGAAAGACATGTATCATATGACTTTACTGATATGAGAAATTCTTAATGTCAGGAAACAAACTGAGAGTGACTGGAGTGGTGGGGAGTGGAAGGCATGGGGTGGCTGGGTGATAGACTTTGGTGAGGGTATGAGCTATGTTGAGCACTGTGAATTGTGCAATTCTGTTGAATCACATATCTGTACCTCTGAAACAAACAATGCAGTATATGTTAAAAAAAAAGATGTTAGTAGGAGGCGAATAATGAAGGGGGGCAATCGGTGGGGAGATGAACCATGGGAGATGATGGACTCTGAAAAACAAGTTGAGGGTTCTAGAGGGGAGGAGGTTGGGAGGATGGGTTTGCCTGGTGATGGATATTAAAGAGGGCACGTCTGCATGTAGCACTGGGTGTTATACGCAAACAATGAATCATGGAACACTACATCAAAAACTAATGACGTAATGGTTGGTGATTAACATAACATAATAATAATTTAAAAAAATACATGGTATATCAGATTGGATGAAAAAACAAGACCCATCCATATGCTGTCTACAAGATACTCATTTTAGAGCAAAGACACTTCCAGATTGAAAGTGAAGGGGTTGCGAATGAGCTATCATGCTAATGGACATCAAAAGAAAGCTGGGGTAGCAATCCTTGTATCAGACAATTTAGAGTTTTAAACCAAAATCTGTACTAAGAAGTGAATAGGGACACTATATTCATACTTAAAGGATTTATCCAACAAGAAGTTCTAACAATTGTGAATATTTAAGTTCCTAACTTGGGAGCAGCCAATTATATAAATTAATTAATAACAAAATTAAAGAAACACACGGATAATAATACAATAATAATAGGGGACTTTAACCACCCCACTCAAGTAATGGACAGTTCATCTAAGCAGAAGATCAACAAGGAAACAAGGGATTTGAATGACACACTAGACCAGATGGACTTCACAGATATATTCAGAACATTTCATCCTAGAGCAACAGAATACACATTCTTATTTATTGCACATGGAGTATTCTCCAGAATAGATCACATCCTGGGTCACATGTCATGTCTCAACTATTACCAAAAGATTGAGATTATCCCCTGCATATTCTCTGACTACAGTGCTTTAAAACTTGAGCTCAATCAGAAGAGGAAATTTGGAAGGAACTCAAACACTTGGGGGTTAAAGACCATCCTACTAAAGAATGAATTGGTCAACCAGGAAATTAAAGAAGAATTTTAAAAATTATGGAAACAAATGAAAATGAAAACACCACTGTTCAAAACCTTTGAGATGCAGCAAAGGTTGTCCTAAGAGGGAAGCATATAGCAATGCAAGCCCTTCTCAAGAAACAAGAAGAAAATTCTCAAATACACAATGTAGCCTTACACCTAAAGAAGTTGGAAAAATAACAGGAAATAAAGCCTAAATCCAGCAGGAAAAGAGAAATAATGAAAATGAAAGCAGAAATCATTGACATAAGAACCAGAAGAACAGTAGAAAAGATCAATGAAACTAGGAGCTGTTTCTTTGACAGAATTAATAAAATGGATAAACCTCTAGCCAAACTTATCAAAAAAAAGAGACAGAGAGAGAGAGAGAGAGAGAGAGAGAGAGAGAAAGGGCTCAAATAAGGAAAATATGAATGAAAAGAATAGATTACAAACAACACTAAAGAAATACAAACAAATATAAGAACATATTATAAGTTACTATATGGCAACAAATTAGACAATCTGGAAGAAATGGATACATTCCTAGAAATATATAAACTACCAAAAGAGAAATAAGAAGAAATAGACAATCTGAACAAATTAATAGCCAGCAAAGTAATTGAAGAAGTAATCAGAAATCTCCCAACAAACAAGAGTCTAGGACAGATGGCTTCCCAGGGGAATTCTACCAAATATTTAAAGAAGAATTAATACACATTTTTCTGAAGCTGTTTCAAAAAAATAGAAACCAAAGGAAAACTTCCAAATTCATTCTATGAGGCCAGGGTTACCTTGATCCCAAAACCAGACAAAGACCTCATGAGAAAAGAAAATTACAGACCAATATCCCTGATGAACATGGATGCCAAAATATTCAAGAAGGTACTAGCCAATAGGATCCAACAATACATTAAAAGATTATTCACCATGACCAAGTGGGATTTATTCCTGGGCTGCAAGGATGGTTCAACATTCACAAATCATTCATCATGATAGATCACATTAATAAAAGAAAAGACAAGAACCATATGATCCTCTCAGTTGATGCAGAAAAAGCATTTGACAAAATACAGCTTCCTTTCTTGATTAAAACTCTTAAAGTGTAGGGTCAGAGGGAATATACCTCAATATCATAAAAGCCATTTATGAAAAGCCCACAGTGAATATCATTCTCAATTGGGAAAAAAGTGAGAGCTTTTCCCTAAGGTCAGGAACATGACAGGGATTCCCATTTTCACCACTGTTAGTTAACATATTACAAGAAGTGCTGGCCTCAGCAATCAGACAACATAAAGAGAGAAAAAGCATTCAAATTGGCAAAGAAGTCAAACATTCACTTTTTGCAGATGATATGATACTTTATGTGGAAAACCTAAAAGACTCCACCCCAAAATTGCTAGAACTCATACAGCAATTCAGCAACGTGGCAGGATACAAAATCAATACACAGAAATAAGTTGCATATCTGTACACTAACAATGAGATAGAAGAACAAGAAATTAAGGAATTGATTCCATTTACAATTGCACCAAAACCATTAGATACCTAGGAATAACCCTAACCAAAGTGATATAGGATATGTACTCCAAAAACAACAGAACACTTGTGAAAATAATTGAGGAAGACACAAAGAGTTGGAAAAACATTCCATGCTCATGAATTTGAAGAATAAACATTGTGAAAATGTCTATGCTGCCCAGAGCAATCTAACATTCAATGCAATCCTTACCAAAATACCATTGACACTTTTCACTGAGCTGGAACAAACAATCCTAAAATTTGTATGGAATGAGAAAAGACTCCAAATAGCCAGTGGAATGTTGAAAAAGAAAACCAAATCTGGTGGCATCACAATGCTTTACTTCAAGCTATATTACAAAACAATGATCACCAAGACAGCATGGTACTGGCACAAAAACAGACACATAGGTCAATGGAATAAAATAGAAACCTCAGAAATAGACCCTCAATTCCATGGTCAACTAATCTTTGACAAATCAGAAAAGAATATCCAATGGAAAAAAGACAGTCTCTTCAATAAATGGTGCTGGGAAAATTGGACAGCCACATGCAGAAGAATGAAACTGAACCATTCTCTTACACCATACACAAAGATAAACTCTAAATGGATGAAAGACCACAATGTGAGACACGAATCCATCAAAATTCTAGAGGAGAACATAGGCAGTAACCTCATCAACCTCGGCTGCAGAAACTTCTTGCAAGACATGTCTCTAAAAGCAAGGGAAACCAAAGCAAAAATGAACTTTTGGGAGTTCATCAAGATAAAAATCTTCTGCACAGCAAAGGAAGTAGTCAACAAAACTAAGAGGTAACCCATGGAATGGGAGAAGATATTTGCAATTGACAATACAGATAAAGGCCTGATATCCAAGATCTATAAAAAAACTTATTAAATTCAACACCCAAAAAAACAAATAATCCAGTGAAAATCGGGCAGAAGACATGAACAGACACTTCTCCAAAGAAGACATACCAATGACCAACAGACAGATGAAAAAATGCTTCACATCACTTGTCATCAAGGAAATACAAAACAAAACCACCATGAGATACCACATTACACCGTCAGAATAGTTAAAATAACAAGACTGGAAACATCAAATGTAGGTGAGGATGTGGAGAATGGGGAACTCTCTTACACTGTTGGTGGGGATGCAAGTTGATACAGCCCCATTGGAAAACAGTGTGGTGGTTCCTCAAAAACTTAAAAATAGAGCTATCCTTTTACCCAGCAATAGCAATACTGGCGATTTACCTCAAAGATACATATGTAGTGAAAAGAGGGCCACATGCACCCTAAAGTTCATAGCAGCAATGTTCACAATAGTCAAACTGTGGAAGGAACTGAGATGCCCTTCAACAGATGAATGGGTAAAGAAGTTGTGGTTCATATATACAATGGAATATTATTCAGCTGTCAGAAAGGATGAATATCCACCATTTGCATCGAAATGGATGGAACTGGAGGGTATTATGCTAAGTGAAATAAGTTAATTAGAGAAAGACAATTAACATATGGTTTCACTCATATGTGGAACATAAGAAATATTGCAGAGAATCATAGGGGAAAGGAGGGAAAACTGAATGGGAAGAAATCAGAGAGGGAGACAAACCATGAGAGACTCTTGACTCTGTGAAACAAAATGAGGGTTGTGGAAGGGGAGGAAGGTAGAGGGATGGGGTAACTGGTTGATGGGCATTAAGGAGGGCATGTCCTGTGGTGAGCACTGGGTGTTATACACCACTGATGAATTATTGAACACTTCGTCAAAAACTAATGTTGTATTATATGTTGGCTAATAGAATTTAAATAATAAAATTAATTAATGAATGAATACTTTGGGAACACAGACACAAAGGAACTGGAGGGTATTATGCTAAGTGAAATAAGTCAATCAGAGAAAGAGAATTATCATATTCATTCATATGTGCAAGCGGTGAGACTTTGCTCTTCTTACAGTGCGTCTATGAGGGGTAATGTTCACAGAGTTTCCTCAGGGACAAAACGCCAGCATTCACTATCTCCCCTCCCCTCCACTCTTAAGCGTAGGTGCAAAGACACCTACTCAGGGCAGCTAAAACAGAGACTGGTTGTTTAGACTGCTTTGCTCAAAAACCCATTGTCTTGTGCTCTGGCACAACTGCCATTCTTGGTCAAACCTATATCAGTCCCAGCACACTGAGACCCACCCCAGAAGACTGTGCAGGTTCCTGCCACATCAGTTCCCTAAAGTTTGAGTTTTAAAAGTCAGCAGGCTTGGCTGGGATAGAGCCCACCAGGCACTGCACTGCCCCAGGCAGGAAATCAAACTGGAGACAGACAGCGTGAAAACAGCGATCTGAAAAATGTCTGGGTTGCATGAGGTGAACTTACTTGCTCTTCTGAGAGTACTTTCCTGATAGCAGCAAGCATCATAAACCCTCTCTCAGGACAAAGATGCTGGCTTGTGCCATTTCCTACAACAGCCCCTCAGCATAAACCAACTTCAGTAAACAGCACAATGCCAACACAGCCTTCCTAATCTGCTTACACCAAGTCCCAACTCCCTGCTATCTGCTGGTACTGCTTTTCTCAGGCAAGTATGCTTAAGGACCAGTTCAGTGGGCCCCATCCCCAGAAAAGCAGCATAATCTTCCACACACACAATGTTTAGCAACCATAGAGTTCTCCAAAGCTTCAGTCCTAGTGGAAGTAGCATCAGGTCTCATTTAACAAGCCAACCAGAGCACATCCACTTAAAACTCACCACAGCCTGGCCAAGGGCTGAACACTGCCCCCTGGAGGCAAGGAGAACCTCTGCAGATAACTGATCTGAGGAATAGAGTAGCCAAAACAAAGCAGCAGAGTACACACAACACATAAAAGACATACTCCCTGAAGCAACAGGCCCTGGACACTATATGACCTCTTCCTCATAAAGCCATTACTCTCAGGAACAGGAAACATAACAAGCATTTCTAACACGGAGAATAAGACAGAGACCTAGACAAAATGCCAAATTAGAGAAATTCACATAAAGAAAGAAGAAGAAAAGTTCACAGCCAGAGATCTAATCAAAACAAATAAAAGTAATATACCTGATGCAGAATTTAAAGGTACAATCATAAGGATACTCATTGGGCTTGAGAAAAGGGTGGAAAACATCAAGGAGATCCTTATTGCAGAGATAAAAGAACTAAAAAACAATCAGGCAGAAATGAAAAATACAGTATCTCAGATTCAAAACTGACTGGATGTAATGACAATGAGGATGGGAGAAGTGGAGGAATGAATAAGTGATATAGGAGAATTACGGAAAATAATGAAGCTGAACAAAACAGAGAAAGAAAAATCATGGAAACAAGTGAAAATGAAAACATGACAATCCCTTTGGGATGCAGCAAAAGCAGTCAGAAGAGGGTAGTATATAGCAACACAGGCCTAGCTCAAAAAGAAAGAAAAATCTCAAATACATAACCTAAACTTACACCTAAAAGAGCTAGGAAAACAAACAAACAAGCAAACAAATAAAGACTAAAGCTAGCAGAAGAAGGGAAATAATAATGATTAGAATGGACATAAATGATATAGAAACAAACAAACAAACAAAAAATAGTAGAACAGGTCAATGAAACAAGGGGCTGGTTCTTTGAAAAAAAAATAGTAAAATTGATAAACCCTAGCCAGACTTACGAAAAAGAAAAGATAAAGACCCAAATAAATACAATCACAAATGAGAGAGGAGAAATAACAACCAACTCCACAGAAATACAAACTATAAGAGAATATTATGAAAACTTATATGCCACCAAATTGGACAATTTGGAAGGAAAGGATAAATTCCTAAAAACATAAACTACCAAAACTGAAACAGGAAGAAATAGAAAACTTGAACAGACTGATAACCAGTGAAGAAATTGAATCAGTAATCAAAAATGTCCCCAAAGTCCAAAGCCAGATGGCTTCACAAAGGAATTCTACCAAACATTTAAAGAAGAGTTAATACTTATTTTTCTCAAACTAGTCCACAAAATAAAAATGGAAGGAAAATTTCCAAAGTCATTCTACGAGGCCAACATTACTCTGATTCCAAAACCAAAGATTCCACTAAAAAAGAGAACTATGGGCCAATATCCCTGATGAACTTTGCATGCAAAAATTCTCAAAAAAACACTAGCAAATTGAATCCAAATGTACATTAAAAGAATCATTCAGGGGTGCCTGGGTGGCTCAGTTGCTTAAGCATCTGCCTTTGGCTCAGGTCATGATCCCAGGGTCCTGGGATCAAGCCCCGCATCATTGGAGAGCCTGTTTCTCCCTCTCCTTCTGTTGCTCTTGCTGCTTGCTCTCTCTCTCTGTCAAATAAATAAATAAAATATTTTAAAAAAATAATCATTCAGACAATCAACTGGGATTTATTCCTGGATTGCAGGGGTGGCTCAATATTCACAAATCAATCAACGTGATACACCACTTTAGTAAAAGAAAGGATAAAATCTATATGATCCTCTCAATAAATGCAGAAAAAGCATTTGACACAGTTCAATAGTCATTCGTCATAAAAACTCTCAAAAAGGAACTTACCTCAATATAACAAAGGTCATATATGAAAAACCCACAGCTAGTTTGGGAAAAGATGGCAGAGGAATAGGGGACCCTATTCCAACTGGTCCCCGGAATTGAGCTGGATATCTATCAGACAACTCCGAGCACCCATGAAATCAGCCTGAGATTTAAGAAGATCTGGATCTCTACAAACAGAATATCACGGACAGTTGGCTCCAAGGTACAAAGTGGGGAGCCGTGATTCCATGGGCAGATATCAGAAGATAAACAGCAGCAGGAGGGAGCCTGGCCATGGGGATCCTACACCGCTGGTGAGCGATAGCCTCCCAAGCTGGGGATGGGGCACAGACTCGCAGACTGGTAGCAGTGGGGAAAGGATTTTAGGGCAGCCCCCAGACTGAAACCCTGAGTGGTGGAGCCTCATGTGTGAACTGGGGGCAGCTGGTGGTTTTAGAAGCACAAAGGGCAGAGAAATGCCCAACCTGGAGGCAGGACTGGGAGCACTGGGCAGGAAGGCACAATCAAGGATACTGCAGTTTATAGCAGCACAGAAAGAAATGGAGACACTGTGGCCTGGAGAGCTCACTGAAGAACAGACTGTGATCTCTCTGCTCTGAGGTGGAGGGTTGGAAATGGTCTCCTTTGCTCTGACTCTCAGAAGAGACGTGTAAAGCTGCCAGGGAAAGCTGCCAGAGAACAAAAGCCCCAAAAAACCGGTTTACACTGAGCCCATCCACCACCACAGGGGGCAGGGCAACTCTGCCCAAACAGGGTTGCCAGAGTCAGCACGGCAGCCCCCGCCCCCCCAAGAAGACAAGCTGAGGAACAAGAGGCCAGCAACCCTAAGGTCCCTAGAAAATGGGTGCATCTTGCTTGGGTTGGGGTCAATAATTTGGCCTCTATACATTCCTTCAACCACTCATCAACAGAATGACTAGGAGGAGGAACCCCCAAAATAAGAAAGACTCAGAGATTATGACTTATGCCACAGAATTACAAATGGATGCAGATATAACCAAGATGTCAGAACTGGAATTCAGGCTAGCAATTGTGAAGACAATAGCTAGAATAGAGAAATCAATTAATGGCAACATAGAGTCTCTGAGGCCAGAAATGAAAGCTGAATTTGCAGAACTTAAAAATGCTATCCATGAGATCCAATCTAATCCAGATAATCTAACAGCTGGGTAAGTGAGGCAGAAGAATGAATTAGTGACCTGAAAGACCATTTAATAGGTAAAAAGGGAAAAGAGGAGGTCAGGGAAAAACAACTCAGAATCCATTGAAATAGAATCAGAGAAATAAGTGACACCATGAAGTGTTTCAATGTCAGAATTATTGGAATCCCGGAGGGGGGGGAGAGAGAGAGGGGACTAGAAGATATATTTGAGCAAATCTTAGCTGAGAACTTCCCTAATCTGAGGAATGAAAAAACATTTATGTCCTAGAGGCAGAGAGGACCCCTCCCAAGATCAAGGAAAACAGGCCAACACCCTGGCATGTAAGAGTAAAACTCACAAATCTTAGAACCAAGGAAACCATCTTAAGGGCAGTTAGAGGGAAGTGATTCCTTATGTACAGAGGGAGGAACATCAGAATAACGTCAGACCTATCCACAGAGACCTCGCAAGCTAGAAAGGGTTGGCAAGAAATATTCAGGGTACTAAATGAGAAGAACATGCAGCCAAGAATATTTTATCCAGCAAGGCTGTCATTTAGAATGGATGGAGGGAGGTAGAGCTTCCAAGACAGAAACTGAAAGAATATGTGACCACTAAGCCAGACCTGCAAGAAATATTAATGGGGGTTCTATAAAAGGAGAAAGACCCCAAGAGTGATATACAACAGAAATTTGCAGGGACAATCTATAAAAACAAGGTCTTCACAGGCAACATGATGACAAATAATTCGTATCTTTCAACGTGAATTCATAACTTTCACTCTCAACGTGAACGGCCTAAATGCCCCCATGAAGTGGCACAGGGTTGCAGACTGGATAAAAAGACAGGACCCATCCATGTGCTGTCTACAAGAGACTCATTTTGAAGTAAAGATACATCCAGACTGAAAGTGAAGGGATGGAGATCCATATTCCATGCCAGCCGACTTCAAAAGAAAGGTGGGGTAGGGATTCATATATCAGACAAATTAGATTTTAAACTAAAGACTGTAGTTAGAGACACAAAAGGACACTATATCATTCTTAAAGGGTCTATTCAACAAGAAGATCTAACAATTTTAAATATCTCTGCCCCCAACATGGGAACAGCCATCTATATAAGCCAAATGTTAACCAAAATAAACAGTCATATTGATATCAATACGTTAATTGTAGGAGACCTCAATACTCCACTCTCAGCAATAGACAGATCATCTAAGCCAAAAATCAACAACGAAACAAAGAGCTTTGAATGACACACTGGACCAGATGGACCTCATAGATATATACAGATCATTCCACCCTAAAACAACAGAATACTCATTCTTCTCAAAGACACATGGAACTTTCTCCAGAATAGACCACATACTGGTTCACAAATCAGGACTCAACTGATACCAAAAGATTGAGATTATTCCCTGCATATTCTCGGACCACAATGCTTTAACACTGGAACTCAATCACAAGAAAAAATTTGGAAGAAATTCAAATACTTGGAAGCTAAAGACCACTCTGCTCAAGAATGTTTGGGTCAATCAGGAAATCAAAGAAGAACGTAAACAATTCATGGAAACCAATGAGAATGAAAACACATCACTCCAAAACCTATGGGATACTGCAAAGGCGGTCCTAAGGGGGAAATACATAGCCATCCAAGCCTCACTCAAAAACAGAAAATCCTGAATTCACCAACTAACTTTACACCTTAAAGAATCAGAGAAAAAGCAACAAACGATGCCTAAGCCACGCATTAGAAGAGAAATAATTAAGATTAGAGCAAAGATCAATGAATTAGAAACCAGAAACACAGATCAATGAAACTAGAAGCTGGTTCTTTGAAAGAGTTACTAAGATAGATAAACCGCTGGCCAGACTTATCTAAAAGAAAAGAAAAAAAACCCACATTAATAAAATTATGAATGAAAGGGGAGATATAACGACTAACATCAAGGAAATAGAAACAATTATTAGAAATTATTATCAACAACTATATGCCAATAAATTGAGCAAGCTGGATGAAATGGATGCCTTCCTGGAAACCTCTAAGCTGCCAAGACTGAAACAGGAAGAAATTGACAACCTGCATAGGCCAATAACCAGTAACGAGATTGAAGCAGTGATCAAAAACCTCCTAAAAAACAAGAGTCCAGGACCTGATGGATTCCCTGGGGAATTCTACCAAACATTCAAGAAGAAATAATACCTATTCTACTGAAGCCATTTCAAAAAATAGAAACGTAAGGAAAGCTTCCAGACTCATTCTATGAGGCCAACATTACCTTGATCCCCAAACCAGGCAAAGACACCATCAAAAAGGAGAATTTCAGGCCAATATCCCTGATGAATATGGACTCCAAAATCCTCAACAAAATCCTAGCTAATAGGATTCCACAGTACTCCTACAATCAACTTATTGATAGTCCACCACGACCAAGTGGGATTTATCCCCAGGATGCAAGGGTGGTTCAACATTCGTAAATCAAACAATGTGATAGCACACATTAATAAGACGAGAGAGAAGAACCATATGGTCTTCTCAATTGATGCAGAAAAAGAATTTGACAAAATACAACATCCTTTCCTGATTAAAACTCTTCAGAATATAGGGATAGAGGAAACATTCCTCAAGTTCATAAAATCCCTCTGTGAAAAACCCACAGCAAATATCATCCTCAATGGGGAAAAGCTGAGAGCCTTTCCTTTAAGATCAGGAACATGTCAAGAATGCCCACTCTCACCACTATTGTTCAAGATAGTACTAGTCAAATAATCTTTGACAAAGCAGGAAAAAATCGTAATGGAAAAAAGGCAGTCTCTTCAAAAAACGGTGCTAGGAAAATTGGACAGCCACATGCAGAAGAATGAAACTCGACCATTCTCTAACACCATACACAAAGATAAACTCAAAATGGATGAAAGACCGCAATGTGAGACAGGAATCCATCAAAATCCTAGAACATAGGCAGTAACCTCTTTGACATTGGCCACAGCAACTTCTTTCAAGATGCATTTCCAAAGGCTAGTGAAAAAAAGCAAAAATGAACTTTTGGGACTTCATGAAGATAAAAAGCTTCTGCACAGCAAAGGAAACAGTCAACAAAACAAAGAGGCAACCCACAGAATGGGAGAAGATATTTGCAAACGACACTACAGATAAAGGCCCGTATTCAAGATCTATAAAGAACTTCTCAAACTCAACACCCAAAAAACAAATAATCAAGTCAAAAAATAGGCAGAAGACATGAAAAGACACTTCTCTGAAGAAGACATACAAATGGCTAACAGACACATGAAAAAATGTTCATCCTCATTAGCCATCAGGGAAATTCAAATCAAAACCACATTGAAATACCACCTTACACCAGCTAGAATGTTAAAAATGGTCAGGGAAAGAAACAACAAGTGTTGGAGAGGTTGTAGAGAAAAAGGAACCCTCTTACACTGTTGGTGGGAATGCAAACTGGTACAGCTACTTTGGAAAACAGTGTGGAGGTTCCTCAAAAAATTACAAAATCAAAGTACAGAAATCTGTTGTATTTCCATAGAACAACAATGAAGCAGCAGAAATAGAAATCAAATAATCAATCCCATTTACAATTGTACCAAAAACAAAAAACAACCTTCAGAATGGGAGAAGATATTTGCAAATGACATATCTAATGAAGGTTTAGTATCCAAAATATGTAAAGAATTTATAAAACTCAACACCTAAAAACAAAATACAGTTAAAAAATATGCAGAAGAAATGAGTAGACATTTTTCTGAAGACATAGATTGCTAACATACACATGAAAAGATGCTCAGCATCACTCATCATAAGAGAAATACAAATCAAAACTACAGTATCACCTCACACCAGTAATAATGGCTAAAATTAACAACACAGGAAACAAGTGTTGGTGAGGGTGCACAAAGGGGGAACCCTCTTATACTGTTGGTGGGAATGCAAACTGGTGCACCCACTCTGGAAAACAATATGGACATTCCTCAAAATGTCAAAAATAGAACAATTCTATAATCCAGAATTTGCAGTACTAGGTATTTATCCAAAAGATCCAAAAATACTGATTCAAAGGAACACATGCAACCCAGTGTTTATAGCAGCATT
This sequence comes from Eumetopias jubatus, assembly GCF_037043125.1. NCBI lineage: Eukaryota > Metazoa > Chordata > Mammalia > Carnivora > Otariidae > Eumetopias > Eumetopias jubatus. The sequence goes on along the minus strand of NW_028274819.1, from coordinate 82,746,861 downwards.
ATCAGTAATAGCCAAATTATGGAAAGAGCCCAAATGTCCACCAACTGATGAATACATGAAGAAGAAGTGGTATATGTATACAATGGGATATTATTCATACATTAAAAAGAATGACATCTTGCGAGTGCCTGGGTGGCTCAGTTAAGTGTTTGACTCTTGATTTCAGCCCAGGTCATGATCTCAGGGTTGTGAGACTGAGCACAGTCTGCTCGAGATTCTCTCCTCTTTCTCTCTGCCCCTCCCTGTTCTGCTCTCTCTCTCTTTCTTTCTCTCTCACATAAGTTAATTAATTAATAATAATAAATAATAAATAAAAATAAATCTTAAAAAATAAAAGAATGGTATCATGCCATTTGCAACGATGAAGATAGAGCTATAGAGTATTATGCTAAGCAACATAAGTCAGTCAAAGAAAGACAAATACCATAAGATTTCATTCCTATGTGGAATTTAAGAAATAGAATAGATCAACATATAAAAAAAAAAAAAAGACAAAGAGGCAAACCAGGAAACAGACTCTTAACTATAGAGAACAAACTGAGGGTTACTGGAGGGGAAGTGGGCAGATGAACAGGTTAAAAGGGTGATGGGTTTGTTACGGAACCTGGACTGGATCGCCCTACGGAAGAACCAAGCGGCACCCGGAGATCTTGGAGGATAGGAGGTTTATTTAAGGCCAAAGGGCTCAGAGGAGAGTGGTCTCCAAAGGTCTGAGCCCCGAGCACAAATAAAGGGGGCAATTTATACACTTGTACTTCCGCATATTTGGAACTTTTGGCACATGCACAAAGTGGGGCAGGGAGGACCAAGATTGGTGCGTGTGGGAAGCAGAGCAGGGAGAAGAACCCAGAAAAGCCCCAAGGCAAGGACTTGGACTCTCTCGCTGGCTTGGTCAGCCATCTTAGGACACAGATTTTCCTTATCATTCCCCACTTTGACGCCTCTTTAAACACCTAGTTTAGAGGGCATCATTTTCATTTTCTACTGGTGATAGTGAGTAAGGAGTAACTGAAGTCTGATTTTAGCCATTTGAGTAGTGATAAACCTAGTAAGGGCATTAAGAATATAAGGACCAAATGCTACTATGAGGAGAAGCAATAGGAGGGGACCAACAAGGGGGGTGAACCAAGGGAACCATTGTGAGAGGGTATCCCACCAAGTTGTCTGCTGAAGTGATTCCCACTGGCGATGTACTCGTTCCTGCAATTGAGTCACAGTTTCTTGGACCACCTCTGACTCATTAGCATAGAAACAACATTCCTCCTGTAAGAAGAGGCAGAGCCCCCCCTGTGTGGCTGTGAGTAAGTCAAGCCCGCGCCTGTTTTGGAGGACCACTGAGGCCAGTGAATCAAGTTGGCGCTGCAGGGCCAGGGCCGACTGAGTGAGGGCAGAAAAGTCTGCTGTGTGTTGTTGAGTTAACACCTGGTACTGAACCTGGGACATCCCGACCCCAGTGGCACCGAGGGCAACACCTGATGTGGTCAGCAGGCTCACAATAAGAGGGATGGCCACGGGGGAGTGTCGAGCACAGCTAGTAGTTCTCCATATGAGAAGGACATTGCTCCTGGTGAAGACTGAAAGATTGGGTAAGAGGGACGCCTGGATGGCTCAGTCATTAAGCATTTGCCTTCAGCTCAGGCCATGATCCCAGGGTCCTGGGATCAAGCCCTGCATCAGGCTCCCTGCTCCACGGGAAGCTGCTTCTCCCTCTCTAACTCACCCTGCTTGTGTTCCCTTTCTTGGTGTGTCTCTCTCTGTCAAATAAATAAATAAAATCTTAAAAAAAAAAAAGAAAGAAAGATCGGGTAAGAGATTGACAAGTGTGCATGATTGTGTGGGGTGATGCAGATGTATACACCTTGATCACAAGCCAGAAAAGTGTTGTTAGGCACACAGACCAGACTGTGGCATGTGATGGGAGAGGAAGAGTTGTCATATAGTGGTACCAGAGCCAGAAAGGGATAATCTGAGGTCCCCGGTGCCAAGGTGGGAGGTGACATGGTAGATTAATTGAGGATGACACTTAGGTATTGGACGGGACCAGGCTTTATACAGATCCAGCAGTCAGACACTAAGGGTGGATTTGAGTTGTTAAGCACTTGGTGGGAGGCGTTAATCATACCTAACAGTTGCACTATATATGCTAGCTGCGTGTGGATGGGGGACCCAGGGATGAGCCAGGGTGAGTTCTTTTCTGTCTGACTCAGGGGGTTGACTGTAAGCCTTGGAGTGAACATGGACTTAATCATAAATTTGGCCATGAGGTCGGTTCCCATAGGGTGATATTGGCCCAACAGGAGAATGATTCCTGTAGCCCATGAGGTGTCATTGGGTCCTAAGACTGAGAGGGTGAGTGGTATACAGTGATTGTTGGAGCAAGAGGATGCGGTGGCATTGTGTGACAAGGAAATCTGGATGTCACTGTGCTGTTTGAGGTGCCACCACCTGGTGGACCATCGTTCCATTCCCAGCCAAGTCGCCACCCATGACTCACATCCCCAGGCTTGCGAGCAGAACTGAGGGCAGGTGTTTTGCTGTTGAGGCATAGGGCCCCCACAGATGTAGATACCTACCAGCTGGTAACCTGAGTGAGGGCCATGGTAGGAGCACTGTCTATGAGGTTCCCAGGAGGTATCAAGAAGCTGGCAACCATCAAAATAGAGGTTAACCTTTGGTGTGTGGAAGAAGTCAGTGGGGGCACTGGTGTGGGATTGAGGGTGATAACCTGGAAAGTCCATTTGCCAGTAATGGTGATATGAGAGTTTGCCCTCCTTGCGTGGCTGGGCAAGCTAGAGACAGTGAGCAGGAACAGCACACCAGGTAGCAGAAGACCTGGACTGACTGAGGCCAGGAAAACCATGGTGAAGTGCACTCAGGAGTAGACAGCAGAGGGCCAGTAAAAGTGGGATCTATGACCTTAGGTAGAGGGAGCCATCGTGGTTAACCCACTAGCAGATGAAACCTGTGGACAAGTAAGTGCAGTAATACACCCTAGGGACACCAAATAAGCAATGACAATAGTAAGCCTCTGGGGGAAAGTCCAATCAGGAGGGGCAACAGTGTAGAGTCTGACTCCCAAGAGGAGGAAAATCATGCCGATGAGAGCCAGGGACCATGGTGAGCAGGTGTCCATCAGTTGATGGGGTCTTGTCGAAGGTGAAGCCGGAGCGGGTTCGTGAAGTCCAGCTGGGCTTTCCACTGGTGCGGCTCCTAATTGAAATGATGAACTTTCTTCACTCTGGAGTGGTGGACCCACGGGGTGACACCTGAGACCTTGAGGGCAGTAGGGGCGGTTGGGGCCCTGTTCACTGCTGTTTGAGGGGTCTTTCTTCCAATCTTTGACCCAAACTGAGTCCCCTGTCTGGAAGGAGTTTACCTGAGACCCTAAGGAGGTTGGGGCCCTCTCGATGGTGTACTTTTGTAATTTATTTAGGGTGGCCCCAGGGCCTGAAGCTGCTTCTTTTTCCCTTTATCTCCAACCTGATGTAAGTTTCTTGGAAGGCTTCCAAAGCACAGGGGAGGCCATCCATATATTAATTCAAATGGGGAGAAACCTGATGTCCCGGGCATGCAGCGAGCATGCAGGAGACTTAGGGGTAGCAGATCTGGCCATGGGAGGTTAGTCTCCTGACAAAACTTTGCTAAGGTTCCTTGAGGGTGAGATTCATTTGCTCTACTTTCCCTGAATTTTGGGGCGGTAAGCGGTGTGGAGTCTCCAGGTGATGTTGAGGGATTTGGTCAAGACCTGTCCAATGTCTGTCACAAATGCGGGCCCATTGTCACTATGGATTGTTAATGGTAGACCAAACCAGGACATGATCTCCCTCAAGAGGACTTTAGCTACTTCCCGGCTTTGCTCTGTCCTGGTTGGGAAAGTTTCGACCCACCCAGAGTATGTGCATACTATTACTAGGAGATATCTAGAACCACCTGCTCGGCTGCACATCTGTGAAATCTACCTCTAGATCTTCAAAGGGGGTTGCTCCCATCCTCTGGACACCTGGCAGGGGATGTGGTGCAGACTGAGCATTATTTTTAGCACTTGTTATGCCTTTCTCACTCATTGCTCAGCAGTGCTGGCAGCTGACTGATGTAGTAGCGCTTCTTGAAAAGGGCCTCTAATGCAGTTTTTCCCAGATGAGGGAGTTGGTGATATTCCTTGACTAGATGCCCTCCAGTTACTGTTGGAACAAAGATGTGCCCATCTGGCATCATCCACCATCCCTTTTCAGTCAGGGTGGCTCCCTCAGCCATGGCCCATTCCTTTTCCTTGTTAGTGTAACTGGGTGGAGGGAATTCTTCTGGAGGTGTTAGGGTCGTGGTGAGAGAAGGGGCTCTGTCCATGTCCTCACTGGCTGCAGTCTTGGCTACGTCATCTGCCAGACGATTTCCCCACTCTGGGGGGTTGTCTCCTTCCTGGTGTCCCTTACAGTGTAGGATTGTTACTTCCTTTGGAAGCCAGATGGCTCCAAGGAGTTTCAGTATCTCTTTCTTGTTCTTGATAGCTTTTCCTGCTGCTGTTAGGAGGCCCCTTTCCTTGTAGATGGCTCCATGTATATGTACAGTAGCAAAGCCGTACTGAGAGTCAGTATAGATGTTGACTCACTTGCCTTCACCAAGGGTGAGGGCTCGGACTAAGGCATATAATTCAGCCCGTTAAGCTGACCATCCAGCTGGTAATGTCGTAGCTTCTAAGACTTCAGTGGCTGTGATTACTGCATAACCCACTTTCTGGGCACCCTCTTGTAGGCAACTGCTACCATCGCTGAATAGCATGAGCTCTGGATTTTTTTATGGCTTGATCCCACAGATCTGGATGGCTCACTTAGACTTCATCAGTCACCTTGGAGCAGTCATGGTCTGGTTCCCCCTCTTCCATGGGGAGAAAGGTTGCTGGATTTAATGTCCTTACTATTTCAAGGGTGGTCGACCCATGGGTTTTTGCAGAGGAGCCCTTGGTATTGTGCTAGCTGAGAGTTGGAAAGAAAGTGGTGTCCCTGTGCATTCATGAGCGACACAACTGCATGAGAGACCTTGAAGTTAAGTTCTTGCCCCAGGGTAAGTTTGTCCACCTCCTCGAAGAGTAGGACTGTGCCTGTCAGCGTCCTGAGGCACGGTGGCAATCCCACTGCCACGGAGTCCAGCTTCTTTGACAGGTAGGCAACTGGCCTTTGCCAGGGTCCAACAATCTGGGTGAGTACCCTGAGTGCTATTTTTTCCTTTTCATGCACAAAGAGACTGAAGGGTTTTTCTATATCTGGTAGGCCCAGGGCTGGAGCCTGCCCCAGGGAAGGCTTTATCTCTGTGAAAGCAGCTTCTTCTTCCTCATTCCGGGCAGGGGGTTCTTGATCTGGTCCCACTAAGAGAGCATAAAGGGGTCTTGCTATTGCTAAGAAACCAGGAATCCAGATGCGGCAGAATCCTGCAGCCCGCAAGAATTCTCATAGGCTCCTTTTGGTCTGGGGCTGTGGCAGGGAGATGATGACCCTTTTCCTCTCCAGACCTAGTTCTCTTTTCCCTTGGGTGAGGAGGAAACCAAGATATCAGACCTGTTGTTGGCAGAGTGTGCCTTCTTCCATGAGTTTCAGTATCCCGAGTCTGACAGGAGCTGTAGGAGAGCCTCTGTGCCTTTTGTGCAGTCTTTTTGTGTGTCACTGGCAAGGAGGAAGTCATCCACATACTGGAAGAGGGTGCATCATGTGGCCTCTCTTGGGAAGCTGGTGAGGTCTGCAGCCAGGGCTTCCCCAAAGAGGGTTGGTGAGTTTTTAAACACCTGCAGGAGGCACGTCCAAGTCAATTGCTTCTGGCGCCCTGTATCAGGTTCAGACCCTTCAAAAGCAAATAGTGGCTGGCTCTAGGGAGCTAAACGGAGGCAGAAGAAGGCATCCTTCAAATCTAGGCAAGTGTACCACCTGGCCAACACTGGAATTTGGCTAAGAAGGGTGTATGGATTTGAGACCACTGGGTGCAGAGAGATGGTCACCTTGTTGATGGCTCATGGATCTTGAACTGGTCGGTATCTGCCTCCTGGCTTCTTGACTGGCAGGAGTGGGGTATTCCAGGTGAACTGGCTCTCGACTAGAATACCTGCTTCTTTGAGTTTGGTCAGATGTTCTTGGATGCCAATCTTAGCTTCTTGTGGAAGGCCTTTTGCCTCTGAGGTTGGGCTCCTGGGGATCAGTTCAACAATGATAGAGGTCCAATTCTGGGCTAGTCCAGGTGGGTTGTCTTCAGCCCATACTGAAGGGAAGGTGAGTCTGAACTTTGGTGGGCTGCTTGGTTGGGCCTGGGCACAGAATAGTCTCCATTATTCTTCCCTTGGCATGGTAATTGCTAGTATTAGACACCCCGTCTCCTCTGGCCTTGGGTTCAATTAGAGGCTAGTGTGTCCTGTGGGCTCAAAGGTTATCTGAGCCCTAAGTTTGGAGAGTATGTCTCGGCACAGGAGAGGGATGGGGCAATCAGGCTGATAAAGAAATTCGTGTAGGACCTTGTGGCCCCCAAGTTCATGCTGGCAAGCCTGGCAAAAGGACTGTTGTATCACCTGTGTCCCAGTGGCCCTGAGGATGGTCACAGCCCTTTTCTTGAAAAGTGTCACTGGGGAGGTGACAACAGAGTGCTTGGCCCCAGTATCAACCATGAAAGTCACTGGTTGGCCTCCCACCGTCACTTTGACCATGGGCTCATGGAGGCCAAGGAAGAAAGAGCCTGGTCCCCCTCAGTCTGAGCCCATTCCCTCAAGGCCTATGAGGTCCTCCTCTTGGGGTTCTTCTTTGTAGCGGCTGGGTTTTTGAGTCTTTCCTCGGTTGGGACATTCATTTTTCCAATGCCCTTTCTCTTTATAGTAGGCACATTGATCCCTTGCCAAGGGGGTTCTGGGCTTCCCCCTTTTTTGGTGGTTGGGGTCTCCCCATCTTTGTGTTATCCTTTTCTTTGAGGGTGGCAGCAAGGAGGCTGACATTCTTTTTCATCTTTTTGTCGGCTGCCGGTGTGGCTGTGACCTCCCTGTTCATGTAGAACTTATTGGCAATCTCTATTAGTTGGGTGATGTTCATTCTGGCAAAACCCTCTAGTTTCTGAAGTTTTTTTTTTCTGATGTCTGGGTCAGCCTGAGCCATGAAGGAGGTGTTTACCATCTGTTGGCTTTCTTGTGCCTCAGGGTCAAATGGAGTGTATATCCTGTAACCTTTACATAGTCTTTCATAGTACTCCCCTGGGGACTCCCCTGGTTGTTGAGGATACCTTAGTCATGTTCATGGGTTTCTTAGTTCCTGCCTGGATTCCCTGGAGGAGGGCCACCTTGTACTGGTGGATGTGGGCCCTGTCCCTAGGGTTGTGGTGAAGTCCCATGCTGGGCACTCTTCAGGTGCGGCTGTATTAGGCCAGGCAGCAGGGTCGATGACTCCTGCTGGTGTGTGCTCTTCCAGGTACTGCCGTGCACCTTTCATTATTCTCCTCCTTTCCTCTGTGTTAAACAGGGTGTGGAGTAACTGTTGGCAGTCTTCCCAGGGGGTCGATGAGTCTGGAAGAGGGATTCTATGAGGTCTACCATGGCCTGTGGTTTCTCAGAGGAGGATGGGGTGTGATGTTTCCAGTTGAGGACGTCAGTGGTGCAGAAGGGCTGGTAATACATCATGGAATGGCCAGGTTGGACCATCCCATCTTCATCGTGCCTCTTGGGTTCCCATGTCTCTCGTACTGGCATTTGGAGAGCACTAGCACCCAGCCTGGAGTGCAGCTTGGCTGTTGGTCCTGGAGAAAGTGGATCTTTTGGGCCTGGGGGAGCCAGTGGATCCTCTGGGCCTGCAGGCACTGGTGTATCCTCTGGGCCTGGGGGCGCTGGTGAAATTGATGGCAGCAGAGTGTCTGAAGCTGAAGGGCCAGGTGTAGGTGGTCTTGGGGGTACATATGGTAGGGGCAGGTTTGGTTCGTCCTTAGGATCTCCAACTAGGATTTGTGGAGACTGGGGCTTTTGCTGATTTTCTTTAGGTCACTTGGATGAGAAAGTTAAGACTCTGGCCTGTCCCTGCCTATTGCAAGCAAATCACACCCAGGGGGGAAGGGTCTGAACAATTCCTAGCCAGGAGTCCATGTATGGAAACTGGTCAGGGTGTCCTGGTTCTCCTGTTATGACTTGTCATACTCAACACATCATTGGGACATCCACTGTCCCTTCTGGAGGCCACCTGACATCAAAGGTGGGCCATTCCAATTCATATAAGGTTCTCAACTTGCTGGGGCTCATCCTGACTCCATAGTCTCCCAAAAACCCCTTCTTGAAATTTTTGATCAAGGTCTCTAGAACCATAGATTTATTCTGCCCTGACCCCACGGTGATGTCCCCGTGTGCAGTGGCGCAGAGACAGACAAAATGGGGGGTGTTTCCTCAGATGAGGAGACCAATCAGATGCCCATCTGGCCATGTCCCAAAGGAGCTTAGGTGAGGCTTAGCTGTAGCGCTTTCAGCATTGTGACTTATGATTGGAAACTATTCCGATGTCACCATAGACTGTATGCCATTCACCGCGGAATCACAGATGGACCCACTCAAACTCCGTAGGCTTTTGGGGATCTTAAGGGATCTCGCCTGTGGAGTCACAGAATCAGTCTGCTTGAGCATGCCAGGTCAGACTGCACATTCATTCACACATTCACACTCTAGAAGTTATTACATCCCCTCCCTGGGAATCCCTACCTGTGAGACCTCTAAGAGGTCTCTGGGAGATGATCAGGCTCCCCTTTCACCCCAGTGGGGGTGGGCCTCTCTGGGTCCTGGGGCCCCAGGCCTTATCAGAATCCAACGTCAGGACCAGGTCCTCCCCTGCCAAGTCTCCTTGAGTCCAGCGGGAACAGCAGAGTGGGGCCAGCCCGAGGCAACCAGGGCTGGAGACTGCCAAAAATTAGGCAGGGCTCCCCTTCTCCATTAGGATCCCTCATTCCGTCACCACCCCGCCATTGCCCCAAACCAGTGGCAACAATGGGCCAGCACGGTTGAGTTTCCCTGTCAGGGAACCAAATGTTACGGAACCTGGACTGGATCGCCCGATGGAAGAACAAAGCGACACCTGGAGATCTTGGAAGATAGGAGGTTTATTTAATGCTGGTAGGCTCAGAGGAGAGTGGTCTCCAAAGGTCTGAGCCCCCAGCACAAACAAAGGGGGCAATTTGTACACTTCTACTTCCGCATATTTGGCACTTTTGGAGCGTGCAAAAAGTGGGGCAGGGAGAAGGACTCGAATGAAGCAGAGCAGGGAGAAGAACCTGGAAGAGCCCTGGGGCAAGGACTGGGACTCTCTTGCTGGCTCAGTCGGCCATCTTAGGATAGAGATTTTCCTTATCAGGTTAAGGAGGGCATTTATTGGGATGAGCACTGGGCGTTGTATGTAAGCGATGGATCACTAAATTCTACCCCTGAAAGTAATATTACACTGTATGTTTACTAACTGGAATTTAAACAAAAACTTGAAAAAAATTTTAAAAAATTAAAAATGGTTGAAAACAAGATGATGAAAAAGGATACACCATGCAGCATAAAGAAAAACAAGTCTTATGTAACTATATTAATATCAGACAAAATACATATTAAGGCAATAAGCCCTACTAGAAATAAAAAGGGACATTTCAAATGAATGAAAAATAGCACAAGAGCAGATAAAGAAAACTATGTCACTAAATTTCAAAATTAGCTTGGATAGATTCATAAGAAAACATAATTAACCAAAACTGACATATGAATAAATAGAAGACCTGAATAGACCTAATCAAATTCTGGTAAGGCCTGGGGCCCCAGGACCCAGACAGGCCCACCGCCATTGGGGTGGAAGGGGAGTTGAGTTAGTAACTTAACTGAGTTAGTAACTTAAAATCTTCCCACACAGAAAATCCCAAGTCTAAATGACTTCACCAGAGAATCCTTCCAAACATAATAAAAATAAACATAAAACACAAATTCTTCCAAATAATAAATTAAAATATTAGATGTTACACACTAAAAGGTGTGTGGCAAAAGTTAAGACATGTCCTCAAAAGTGTTAGCTATACTTTAGGAAGAACATACTCAGCCTTACCCAAGTAATATAATAGTGCAATGAAATTTGTAGTTAAGCCTCAAAGGGATTGCTACAGATAGAAGCTGTGTATTAGAGTATACTAAGCCACTAAATAAGTATTTAGACGTATTCTAGTTTACTGTGACTCCATGTTGGTGTTCTATATTTGTGAAAGGTTTGTCTTCTTACACCGTGGTGAGGTATCTCTTGGCTCAGACACATTAACCAATGGAAATTCAAAGGGGACGCTGAGAAGAATCAGATCTTCAGGTTTGGGGGACTGAGGCTACCCCCATGTCTCTGTAGCATACTCATATATTTAAATACTATTTGCATTGTTTTTAAGAGAAAGCTTTCTCTCCTTTGAGGACAATGTCCCATATATGATTAGGTAAATGCTCTCTGCTTTCCTCAGATTCTATCTCTACCCAGGAAGCAATGCTGAATTTTATTTTCCTATTGTAATAATCTGATATAATGTTGCATTATTCATGTATTCACATTCTCTTGTTCATCCTGTGCTAATAATGTTTCTGTAATGAAAGGATATTTAAGAATTGGGATAATTATCACATTTGCAAATTTCCATAACTTTTTCTTAAATCTTCTATTTAATAGGCAGTATTGATAACCAAGCAAATACAGAAGTAGGTACTTCCCCCTTACACTTATAGTAAATGTCATATTGACCACTAGCATGGACAACATTATTTTCATTTATTCAATCACTCGGTCATGCCTTTACAAATATTCACTGAATATGTTTAGCAATATGGAATGATACACAGACAAATTCTGCAGCAGTAGCAGGAACCAGGAGCAAAGGACCTCAGAAAAACCATGACTACTTCCCCTTCAGAGGAAAAGAAAGTTTTATAAAGGAGGTGAACATTAAGCCAAGTCTTGAAAGATGGATGAGTAGGAGAGGAGCTTGCTAAAGAGAAAGAGTGAGAAAGCAAAAAGCCTTTCTTTCATCCAGGAGTGGGGGGTCAAGAGTGGGAGTGGAGGGGAAGTGAATCTGTTTGTTTAGTAAATATTTCTTGAGCATCTACTATGTGTCTTGAGTTGTGTTTAGTACAAGGGATGCAAATATTAATAAGGCACGATCTCTGTTCTTAGGGAGATCCTGATCTTTTGGAGAGATCAATTGACTTATAAATGTTTGCAGTAAACTTGGAAGGTGTTACAATGAGGGAAACATGAGTTGTTACAGTTCACAGATTAGCAACCCATATTAGGAAGATTGGGTAAGGCTTCTCTGACCATGTGACATCTAAGCAGAGCCTGGTTGGAGGAAAAGGAGTTGGCCAGAGAAGGAGGTGAAAAAGAATTCTCTGAATGGGAAAAGGCTTTGGAGGCATGGAGGCAGAGTGTTCAGTATGGCAAGAGACAAGAGTATGAGATGGGAAATGGATGAAAAAAACCTGGAAAGATGGGCACAACAAGAAATGAGGACTTTACTTGAAGGCTGTAGAAAGGTACACAGGAGCTAAAAGTAAGTTTTGTCACATCCACATTTGCACTCCTAGTAATAATAGTAAAAGAGCTATTGAGCTTTACTCAACACCAGGCCCTTCACTAAGCTTTTCTGAATCTCTGGGTCAGAGATGAGATGGTATTGGAAGAATGAGCTGGAGTCAAAGTGTGAGGTGCAGTGACAGGAAGGGGTCCGAGTTACAGCACTGGGAGCAAGAACTGGGCTTGTGAGCTGATACAGAATCGGAATCCACAGAATCTCACCATGATTGGCTGCAGGAGAAAGAGAGGGGACATGGAGGATTTCTGGCTTGACCCACAGGGGTGATAGATATCTCACTGAGTGAGATTGTGGGAAAGATTTGGTCATGGTACATTAGGTTGGGTCTAAAGGACATTAGACAGAGATGTCCTGGATGCAGCTCTTCATACCTTCACACACAGTGATTTATTTGATACTCATAACAGCCCCTCTTGAGTAGACCAGGCCATCTGCTATCAACATGGCAGGGGAGATTGACAACACTCTGGGATACATATGTGGAAAATGGGGGGAAAGATCTAACCAACTTTATCCCTGCCACAGTTTTTTTTTTTTTTTTTCTCCACCTTAGAGAGATAGAAAGGCTAGAGCTGGAGTTGGATATTTTTCTTTCCATAGGAAGATTAGGCTCTGATAAAACCCCAATAGATTAGTCTATGGTAAAATAGTTTCTTTCTTCCCTTTTTTTTTTTTTAATTTGAGTATAGTTGACACACAACGTTACATTAGTTTCAGGTATACAACTCTTTATGTTATGCTATGTTCACCACAAGTCTATCTACCATCTGTCACCATGCAATAATATTACAATGTCATTGACTATATATTCCCTATGCTGCACCTTTTATTTCCATGATTTATTCATTCTATAACTGGAAGACTGTATCTCCCACTCCCCTTCACCCACTTTGCTCATCCCCCACCTTCCTCCCCTATGGCAAGTTTGTTCTTTGTATTTATAGGTCTGATCCTGCTTTTTATTTGTTTATTAATGTATTTTTTTTAATTCCACATACAAGTGAAATCATGTGGTATTTGTCTTTCTCTGTCTGATTTATTTTACTTAGCATAATACCCTGTAGGTCCAAGGGCAGGCCTTATTAAGGAGAATAAAATACTCCAGCTTATTTCAAAATGGTTACTTTTCTTCTCCCCCTACTGGAAGCACAAGGGAATTTTTTTTCAGTCTTCATTGTGAGAGTCTGGTAGGGCAGCTGAAGATGAAACTCACACAACTATGGGGACCTCCTGCAGTTTTTGACTTCAAGTTTGTCCACACTGAACTTCTACCAATTTGTCAATTACAGATTAGGTTTTCTACCCTGGTACTGTCTCCTGCAGAGGCTTCTGCTCTGGTATGTTGTGATTCTCTGTATTTGTCTGTCTCCAATCTTGGAACAGAAGTTTTTGCTGTGATCTCAATTCTCTCACGGATCGAGGAAAAGTTGTTCATTTTTAATTTGTTCAGCTTTTATCTTGCTATTAGAACTTTCATATACACATGCCAGAGCAGAAATCAAAGGCTTCACATCCTTTTTATGACTTCTTTATGGCACTCACCATCTACTATTGCAACCTGCTGTTTTTGTATTTGTCTTCCCCAAAAGAATATGAGTTCTTGGTTGAGGAGGGAGTACATGTCTTATTCACCTTTATGCCTCTACAAAATAAGCCAGAGTGTTCTCTATGAGTTCTTGTTGAATAAATAAATAACATTTGTTTTAATGAAATTTTAATTTCATTCACTTTATCTCATTATTTCTGAATTACTTTTGAATTCTAATTTTGTGAACCAATCTATTAGTTACTAGTACTGGTTTTAGGTCATTCACATATTAAATAAGTGTATGTTTTCTGTGTTCATTTATTGTTGGCATAAAATACTTCACAGAGCAGAGCTGTGGGTGTCCATTACTGTGGGGCAAGAGCTCAAAGAAGGGAAATCTGGGAAAGTGGTATCAGAAGAGACTCTTGGAATTAAATGGGATTTGTTTAGATTTTCATAAGTGGGGCAGAAGAACAAGGACATCACTGGTGATGAAGGGAACAGGAGCAAAGGCTGAGAAGGTGAGCAGTCATTTCAGAGACAAGAAGACTGATCTGGCCTGGCCCACTTGGGGGTTTGATGTTGGGTATCAGGAATAAACTTTTGGAGATAGTGTCTGGTCTTTTCTTCGTCTCGTTCTGTTTGTTCTCCATAATCTCTCTCTTTTCATCACAGTACTATCTGTTCTTCAAGGTACAGCCACGTATCTCTTCTGGGAGCTCTCCTTTATTCTCCCAAATCTCATGTAATATTCCTTCTTCTTAGAAATCCTGAAACAATTTGTAGCTGTCTTATGGCTATTACTTTACTGTATTCATTTGTTCAACAAATATTTACTGAACATCTTTCAATATTGCAGGCAATGATCTGGGCATTGGAGTATGAATAGAGACATCTTATTTTATATTGATTTATTTGTCTTACTCCATACTAGTATGTCATGGGCGAGCTGTGTAGCAACTTTGAGACTTAGATTCCTCACCTATGAAAATGCAGATAATAATACTTATATTTAAAGAGTTATTGTGCAGATTAAATGAAATTATATCTGTAAAGGACTTGGCACAGGGCTTGGCACATGACAGAAACCCAATGCATAGATGCTTCTCACTCCTCATATCAAACTGAGAGAAGCAAGGTTCTGTCTCCTCTGGGGACTCTTCAAGGCTAACAGTCTATGGTTCTGCTTTACAGTTTACTAATTGTTCTGGCTTCTCTCTTTCTATCCCCTGTATTGTTTGCCTCCCCAGAGATCAGGATCTGCCACGCTGGTGGGTTCTCTCTCCTACCACATTCTTCCCAGTGCCTCCTCTAGACCCAGGCTTCCTCCACATGTGTTATGGTTTAACCTTCTTTGAACTATTTTCTGTATTTGAGAAATCTTTTAAAATTTTTTCAACTGCAGATGGTCTATATCATTTAAAAAATTTTATTGACTTATATCACTCTTAATTTCCTCTTTACTATTTTAATAGAATCTTGTAATGGAAGGGAGAGAAATGTAGGAGTTTAGGCTGCCAATTTAAATAGAGAGATCAAGAGTTTTTATTTGTTTTGCTTGTTTGGGGGCTTGATTTTGGATGAGCTCTGAGGAGGGACCAGGACCTCAATGGATAACAATGATGAGAGAGATTACAAAAGGAAGTTAGAGAACTAACAAGAGAGGGAAATAAAACAAAATGATATATATTAGATAATGATATTAGATAATGAAAAGGTACATCAGTAGTGGTGAAGGAGAATTCCTTAATTCTATTATATCCTCTTTCCTCTCTTCCTCTCTCTCTCTCTGTCCTATTTTCCAGCCTAGTAGACCAATTCAGCCCCTCTCAGGTAAATTAAACAATTCACAACAACTTTGATGGTCAGCATTTACAGTTAAGAAGGAATACAAATTTCCAATTTAAAACAGCTACATTTGGGGCACCTTTTGACTCTTGATTTTAGCTCAGGTCATGATCTCAGCGTCCTGGGATCAAGTCCCGCATTGGGCTCCCTGCTCAGAGGGGAGTCTGCTTGAAATTCTTTCTCTCCTTCTCCCTCTGCCCCTCCCCCTACTCAGGCAGTCTCTCTTTCTCTCTCTCAAATAAATAAATAAATCTTTAAAAAAATAAAAAATAAAAACAGCTATAATTATTCTCATTCCCACTGTTACTGTGACCTCTGTCTTTCCAATATAGCCTCTGTTTTGATTTCAAATTTATTCAAATATGTTCATTTATTTGTATTTATATATTATATTTATTTTAAATATATTCAAATTTTATGTTAATTTCAGGAACTACGTTCCATAATAAAATGAGAACATATTCAGCTCACCGTCTTATTTACAAATAAATGTTCCTACTGGTGTTTATGTAATGTTCCTGCAAAATTAAAAAAAAAAAAGAACTATTAGATTTCTGGTTCTGACCATGACACAATAATAGATATCAGAAATACCCTACTGACCAAGATGGCCCTAATGTTCCCCTCAGCCTGACCACACTTTATGCAGTTTCTTCCTGACTGTAGTCTCCTAATCTCCCTTTTTTCAGAGCATTTACTTTAGAAATCTCAAAATTGCAGTTTTTTTTTTCTCTGCTGCTTGAAGTGTAAATCTTCTCCCACCTTCTTGTCAGTTTTACAACCTGGAATATCTTTCTCAAGGACCTGGGAGATATCCTTGAATGGACAAAGAAAATGTGGTAGATACATACAATGGAATATTTCAGCCATAAAAAAAGAAGGAAATCTTGCCGTTTGTGACATGGATGAACCTGGAGGACATTATGCTAAGTGAAATAAGCCAGACACAGAAAGACAAATACTGTATAATCTTACTTATTTGTGGAATCTAAAGAAGTCAAACTCATAGAACCAGAGAGTAGAGTGGCTGATGCCAGGGTCTGGTGGAGGGTTGAGTAATGGGGAGTGTTGGTTGAAGGGTATAAACTATCAGTTACAAAAGAGTATATTCTGGTGTTCTAGAGTTCAGCATGGTGACTCTGTTCTCATACACACACACACACACAAAAGGTAACTATGTGAGGTGATATATGTGTTAACTTACTTTATTGTAACAATCATTTCATAATAGAAATGTATATCAAATCATCATGTTATAAACCTTAAATTTATGCAATTCTGTTTGTAAAACAAAAAGGATCTATGTAAAATTATGGATGTGTTAACTTGATTCACTTCACAAAGTATATGTATATTAAATCATCACAATGTACATCTTTTTTAAAAATCACATTGTACAACCTAAGTTTATAAAATTTTTCTCTGCTAATCTAACCTCAATAAATCTGGAAAAAAATTGAAATGTAACCATCAGAAAGATGGCATCCCTATCTCCCAGTTTCTGTAAGAGAGTAGGAGACTTACTTCAATGTAAGTGACAATTAATGAATACAGATTTCTTAATCACATTGAACATCCTCCCCTTTAACAGCCTTCAGTACTTTTCCACTTAACTCACTCCAATGTTCAAAATTCCTCCTGCCTTTAAATTGGGTGGAATTGAGTTCAATCTCTCCCTATTGCAATAGCCTTGGACAAAGTCTGAATTTTCTGTGACATTACCACAGTAAGCAACTATAAAACAAGACAAAACACATGAAGGGGATTTTTGCAGGCACTGGAAAACAGATAGAACAGGGCTATGATCCTTAAGAGAAGGGAAACACAATTGAGCTCCACATTTACTCTACCTTTCCACCTGGAGCCCTTTCCAAACCATGTATTTTATTGCCCTAATACTGCTATAACAAGTTACCACAAACTTAATGGATTAAAGCAACACAAATTTACTATCTGACAGTTCTGGAGGCCAGAAATCAGAAATGTGTCTCACTGGGCTAAAACTGAAGTGTTAGAAAGGCTGCATTCCCTTTGGAGTCTCCAGGAGGAGAATCTGTTTCCTTCCTTTTTCTAGCTTCTAAAGACTGCCCCTTTTCCCTGACTTGTGGCCCCATCCTCCATCTTCAAAGCCAGCATCTTCAATCTCTTTCTGCCTTTCACCTTCTGTCCTTCCTTTCCACACTTGAAGCATACTTAATTACATTGGTCACAACTGGATAATGCAGGATATTCTTAAAACATCTGATTATCAACTGTAATTCTATCTGCAAACCCCTTGCTATGTAACATAATGTGTTCACACATTCCAAGGATTAGTATATGGACATCTGTTGGGAGTGCCATTATTCTGAATACCACACCAGGGCCCAAACAAAAATTAACCATCTTTCTGAGGAAAGGAAACACATAGTAATATAAGGTGACTTGGGTTACCATAACTTGGAAGATAGTAGTACAAGAGATGAAGGAGCTATGCAGGGAAGGTAAGTGTTGGAATGTTTGAATGCTATGCTCTGAATGTTTTTTTTCTTCCAAAATTCATAAGTTTAAACCTAACCCCCAAGATGATGGTATTAGGATGTGGGGTCTTTGGAAAGTGATTGGCTCATAAGGGTAGAACTCTCATGAATGAAATTAATGCCCATATAAAAGAGGTCCTAGAGAGCTCCCTGGCCTCTTCCACCATGTAAGGATATAGAAGTCTGCTGTGTATGAAATTGAATTTGTTATTTAAAAAAAAATCTCTTGGGACCCCCGACTGGCTCAATCAGTTAAGTGTCTGCCTTCAGCTCAGGTAATGATCCCAGGGTCCTGGGGTGGAGTCCCGCATTAGGCTCCTTGCTCAGCGGGAAGCCTGCTTCTCCCTCTGTCTGCCAGTCCCCCTGCTTGTGCTCTCTCTCTCTCTCTCTCTTTCTGACAAATAAATAAATAAATAAAATCTTAAAAAAAAAATCTTCCCAGAGAGAAATGTCCAGGCTCAGAAGGCTTGTGTGTGTGTGTGTGTGTGTGTGTGTGTGTGTGTGTGTTTGTCTGTGTGTCTATGTCTGTGTGTGTGTCTATGTGTGAACCTTTATTGCTGCATCTGCCTTTTCTCTTAACAATTGTATCCTTCCATGATCTAGCCCTGGACTTTCCCGATATGTTTATCATTATATGCATTGTGCATGAATAATGATAAGAGTAAAAATACAAAAAAATAACAAAAATAATAATAATGATAAAAATGATTGATGCTGGGGTGCCTGGGTGGCTCAGTCGTTAAGCATCTGCCTTCAGCTCAGGTCATGATCCCAGGGTGCCTGTATTGAGCTCCACATTGGGCTCCCTGCTCCGAGGGAAGCCTGCTTCTCCCTCTCCCACTCCCCCTGCTTGTGTTCCTGCTCTCGCTCGCTCTCTTTCTCTCTGTCAAATAAATAAATAAAATCCTTAAAAAAAAATGATTGATGCTGTGTCAGTTTTCTCTGAAGGAAGAAAAGAAACTGTTATTTCTGAAGATAACATAGTTGGAGAACTGAAGGGCAAAATATATATTCAAACCGATTTATTAAGTTTCTATTTTAAGCCTTTAAGTGTAATACATAAGAATTGCTTAACACTTCTGAGTGATTACTAGCAACCAGGTTTATGTATACATTTTTAATGACATCAGAAATATGAGTAACATTGTGAATATTTGAAAGATGCTTCCTGCCTATACATATACTCAAGGCAAACTTGGCATTGACTTGCTACTTTATTGTCCATTAATATCCTCCAAGGAAAAAAATTCATAAAAGTGTATGACTTCTTATTCTGAACTTATTCATCAGCAGTAGGAGCTTCAACATTTTCTGGATAGCCTGCTTTTAATTTTTTTGTGGTGAATCATTGTGATTATTTGACTTAAGTTTTTTCAAGCCTCCAGAAATACACATGATCATTGTGCTTGTTTGTTTTCAGGATATCTTTGGAAAATAAAGTTCTGTTTTAAGGAAGCAGATTTTGCAGAGTACTGAGGGAGGCTATTTCTGTGCAGGCTCCTGCCTCTCTGACACTGGGAACAGCCTTCTTTCCCATTCTATGTCTTTGTTCTCCACCCTGCCAGAACAGGCTCCCTTCATCTTTTAAAGCAATGGAGACTATATGTTGGCTAATTGAATATTTTTTAAAAAATAATTAAATAATAATAATAATAAACCAATGGAGAGGTACTGCCTCCTAGCAGTGAGTTTACTGCCTGACTGGGCAGGGACTCGGGATTGGGGTAATAGGTGAGGGGAGAGAAGACTGGTACCCAATCAGTATTTGTCCTCTGGTCTGTGCATTTCTCACATGAACTTGCAATTTATTTACTGTTCATTCATTCCTTTATTCCATTATCCAGGATTTTCTCTGTGCCTGCTTTGTGCCAGGTGCTGGGTTGAGGTTTGGCTCTTGACTTCAAAATGATAAAGGGGTAGTGTTACTAAGGACTTTCATCTGTTCAGAAACAACTCCAGAGAACAGGAACTTTACATATCTGAACATATTTCTCCCTCACAATAACCCTATGAGATCAGTGATATTGTCATTTCCATTTACTAGATGAAAAAGCTGAAGTGACACTTGCCTATAGCAGTATCCAGGGAATAGATAAGACTCTACTTGCTCTGTTTCCAGGTCCATGATTCCCCCTATGCTATGTTGTTGGCCTGGGGCTCCCTATCCTCTCCACATTAACCTCAGCCTAAGATGATCTTCAAACACACTCTCTACACCTGGGTTCCTAATTGGGACCTTTGCCAATTGGGAACCTCTAGTACCAAATCAATATTCAAGTATTTGTGGAGAACCCATTCTTTCATTTAATAAGGCAGGGCCTTTACCTGGATTTTTCTACGTCTCCTCCTCTCACGTGATGTTCAGATCCCATACCCTGGTCACTGTTAAGGTGGATGTTTCCTTTTTACTAAAAACCTTTTCAAAATGTGGTACCCAAAATGTTCTGATGAGCATCAAGTATAGTGGGGCTATTAGCAGTCTTGACCTGGGGGCATAATTTTTTTCCATAAAGCCTAAGATTGCATTTGTGAGAAAAAAAAAGGATAGTAGTTCTTCTGCCCATCTCCCTTTTCAGCTACCCTCACACAACACATATGTACCACACAAACACACACTCTAGGAAGAAGAATTGTTAACTTGATTAGGGTCTAGATTGCAATAGTTGGTCTGAAAAGTAAGATTGCCTTGGTTCAAATTCTGGTTTCACTACTTGGTAACCATGTAACCTTGGGCAAGTCACTTAACCTCACCATCTATAAAAGGAGAATAAAGGTGGAATCTGCCTCAAAGAATGATTGTGAGGACTGAAGGACATAGCACAGAGTACTTTGCTCACAGTGGAATATAACAGGGCCTCTTTTAATGGCAATCAGAGATCCATGTGATAAAAAGCATGTAACATGCTCTTCTGCCTCTTTTTTCTGCTCCATGGGAACAGGTTAAGTCATCCTTTTCTCTTGTTTTTCCTTTTTCCCTATGCATGAAGCTTGGTAAGAAGTTTGAGACAGGATCTGCTGTGCCAACCAAACCAATTCATTCCCTCAGTTTCCTGTCCATTTTGGAAGATGCTATTTTGATTGTACCTGAAATCTAATTTATAGAGATGACTAAGTGACAACACGAAGAAGTCAATGCCATTGAAAATAGTTGTATTACTCAAAATTCCCAAGAGTAGAGGGCATGCCACACCACACAAAAACACACAGGAAAGTATCAGGGTCAATCAGAAGGCAGAAAAAGTGAGGGGAAAGCATGCCTCAGAGCCTTTATTACAGCTTCCATGGGAAGAAGTGCATGAGGCAAGACACACAAATCTGAAGAAATCTAGGATTGGGTAGTTTGAAAAATGTTGGCAAACTTTGGACTATAGCGGTGGTCTCTAGTTGTTCTCCAGTACTTGCCCCTTGGGTGATTTAGGGCATGGAAAATACTGTCTTTGAATGCAAGTTAGATAAAGAAGGTGGTTAGGTAAATGAGTTTTGGATTGGTTAGTTTGTATATGAAAGGTGTGCTAAATACAATTTGCTTGCTATCTCTAGGAATTTGCTAACTCTGGGAAGTATGGTTCATTCAGGATTCGCAACATCCATAGATGGTCAAAAGAGCATGATATATAGAAAAGAATGCATGGGACTAATACAAAAGGAAAGAAAGATATGGCCAAGAAATTCATGCATTTCTGGGCTCCAGCCCATACCCTATGTCCAAATGATCCTTAATATACTGTTGTTATCTAGTTTATCAGTATGGGTGATATATGGCCTACAGTGTTAGATTGCCTTGGTTCAGATACCTACTCTACCATTATTAGCTGTGTGATTTTTGGATGTCAACTTTATTTCTCCTGCCTCAGTTCATCCATAAAATGGGCATATCAATAATACCTAACTCTATGGGTGTAAGGATTTAGTAGATTGCCATATGTAAAGCACTTAGAGAAGTATTGGCACAGTATGTTGCAATCTTGAAGATATCAAACAGGATCTGAGCCGAGCTCCAGTAGGGACAAGTGAGAGTAGGCTGATGATGCAGGCTGGCCTGGTTTGAGGGCATAAAGCAGGTCCCACAGTACTAGCCAAAAGGGTCCTTAGCTTCACATAGAAGTCAAATGCAGGCTGAGAGGAAGTGATAACAGAGTTTACTGAAGACATAGAGAGAGTGTAGATATAGAGTGTCTGGGATACTCAGAAAGGAAGGAAAAGTGAGTCTCATTTTTGCTTGGGGTCTGGGATTTTTATTGAGGGTCGTGGTCCACTGGATGTGTCTTCTCAGGCATCCAGGAACGAAGACAAGTGTTTGGGTGTCCTCCATAAGTCACTTATGCCCTCATGCCAAGGGTCTTGGTGAGTCCATGGTCACAACAACTCCACCCAGTCACTCCTTAGATGTTATCTATTGTACTGGAAAACTCCAAAGAAATCATTATCTCCTTGACCTTTACAAGGACCCACATCTGTTCTATAAGGCACATGTAAGGCAGGGGTATAGATCCTAGCAAGAATGGAAACAGCAAAAGGAGTAAAAAAAAACAGTTTTTCATGGACTCCCTCTAGTTTTCTGGTCTCACTGAGACATGGATCACACTTAACTATTTTCTGGGCTGTGAGAAGTCTCTGCAGCTATCTGCAAAGCCCTGGGTGAAGAGTCTGGGACGGTCTGGAGGCAGATGTGAAAGGGGAATACAAGGCTGGGGCTGAGGGTGGGGACAAAGAGATCACCAATGAATACAAACAATGATATTTTCAGAGGCTGTCCCTTAAGTTGAATGGTTTTGAGGCTTCTTTATTTCAGGGTCTTTGTAAGTGCTGCCTTATGGTTCCTGGAGATGTCAGGATGCTGCTTAGACAGCAGATCAGTATTTCATCAGAATCTTCAATAGTGATCATGTAAACTCCTGATAGACTTGGAGGAGGACAGTCAGCAGGATCTCACAGGAGGTGGATTCATAATCCCATAAATGTGTAGAACAGCATCATCCTCTAGGATCCTGGGGTCTTTCCTCTGCCTGTCCAGTTAGCCTTGAAATCAAGAACTTGAAGGAAAGCTGAGGACTTATCCTTGGCATTTCAACTGATTACCCAAGCACCCACTCCTGATTCCAGAAAATCCAATTTCTGACTGACTCCTTTCTGCTTTTCAGTGATCTTTACTCACTGGACCCAAACCCTTGATTCTAAATTTACCCCATCCCCACCCCCGCCGGCTCACTGTTCTTCCTTACCTCTCTCTCAGTAGTTTGGTCCTTGTTCTTTGGCAGGACTTTGGCACCTACCATTGTCTGCAAAGGGCTAATCCCTCCCATCCTCAAGCCTCCCTAACCCTCTCCAGCCACCCATCAATGAGGAGCACTCAGCTTTACCAAACATGTGGGTGACATGCGAGGGGGGTAAATACTTTATACAAAGGCAGAATAAATGTTAATATCTATATACACTATCCATTGGTACAGCAAACCCAGAACAACAGAATCAAGTTTAAAAGGAATAAATAGAAAATCCTTCATTTGTATACAAAACAGGTATAATATAGGAAGTGGGAAAACTTCAGTACAATACATACATAATGGTGAAAAAGGCCTAAGGATTTTAGCTGCGTGGAGTGATCCAGCAGAGACTTCTTGCCCTCGTTAACATCTCTCACCCACAGACTTTGCTGTTCTTGCCTTTCTTCTCTCTTCTGAGAGAGAGAAAATGAGAGAGAGAGAAATTTACCTCATTTTGCACCTGGGAAGAAGGAGGCTTAAAGTTTATATTGCTATTTGGTCCACGCTTGTAAAAAGGAAGTGAAAATGGTGTTAATAATTCATATAATTAACAATATTTTTTTTTCTTAACGAACTGAATATTTTAGATCAACTACCTGGGTAATTGCACATAATCTTCATTCAATGTGTCAGGGGAGATCCTATGGTTATGGCAACAGTTTTAATATTTGTTTAGGAAATTTATGTTTTATTACTTGTTATCTCTTCATTCCATCTAAAAAGCAAAATATATGATTTGAAAGAGAAAAAAGGAAGCAAAGACTTAAATCTTATGATAGGAAAAATGTGGTTTTCTTTTGAGTTATTAAATAAGCACAATATATTAGAAAGCCTTTCCAATTATTTTTAGTCTTGTTAGAAGCAATTTTGGGTACTTGAAAGAAAAGAAAAAAAATTGGGATGTGATTAAAAAGCACATTTTGAGAGTGATTTACTTTCATTTTGGGTGATTAAACATCACACATTTTGAAGGTGCTTTACTTGTTCAAGAGGCAGACTTCCGGAGGTTCAAAGTCACTCAGACAAATTATCGTGCTGGCACCACATCTTGGAAATGTGATTCCAGAGTGCCTGAACCAGGGCAGGGGAACCTGTGTTCCCTGACACATTCTTGATACCCATTCTTATTTTTTTTAAGATTTTATTTATTTATTTGACAGATAGAGAGAGAGCACAAGCAGGGGGAGCAGGAGAGAGAGAGGGAGAAGCAGGCTCCCCACTGAGCAGGGAGCTTGATGCAGGGCTTGATCCCAGGACCCTGGGATCATGGCCTGAGCTGAAGGCAGACACTTAACTTACTGAGCTACCCAGGTGCCCCAATACCCATTCTTAGACACCTCTCTCAGGGGAGAAATCCATCACTATTCTCACAGAAAAGCACATCACAACTTCTCTTCCCCCAAAGTTGTTGGGAACTCATTTCTCAACATATTAGTGAGAATCTTTCACTGTCCCCTTTTCTGAATGGCAGTGCCTCTCACTTAATTTTCCATTTATGATAATCTATTCTGGCATACAAATAAATGCACCATCTTATCTCATAAAACACATTTCTGCCAAGAGTCACAAAGCATTATGCTGATTCATTTGCATAATAAGCTGCCAAAAATGTGGAAAACTATATATTAGTCCCTTCAACAGATACATCAGAAGATGCCTGGAACAAGCCAAACCCTTGGGTCATTAATATGGACATCCCAGTCACAGAGGATGCAGCTTCCAATACAACACTTGGACCCAGTAGATGGTGCCACATTACCTGAAATGTCTTGTCCTGAGAGGTTCTGGGGCACCTCTATTGTCTTCTCTAGGGTCCTGGTGGGCCCCAAAGAGGACAGGGCTGGGGAAAAGGGTGTGCATCAGCCAGACAAAAGGTGCTTACAGGACACTGACCCTGAACCACGTTCATACATGGAGGAGAGAGGCAGCAGTGAGTGATAGGAAAGCTCAGGCTTCCCCTGGACAGACTAAATGTGTCTTCTTTTTTATTCCTGATGGTTTGTCCATATTCTGGTCAAAAGGCCAGAAAGGTGTTCTTTATTTTTTTAAGATTTTGTTTATTTATTTGACAGAGAGAGAGATAGCGAGAGAGGGAACACAAGCAGGGAGAGTGGGAGAGGGAGAAGCAGGCTTCCCGCGGAGCAAGGAGCCTGATGCGGGGCTCCATCCCAGGACCCTGGGACCATGACCTGAGCTGAAGGCTGATGCTTAACGACTGAGCCACCCAGGCACCCAGAAAGGTGTTCTTCAAAGTGTCATAAAGAACTTTGGTGAACAAAACAGGAGAAAATTGCTACTGATATGAAAAGTAGAAGCTTGGATCTAAGAAGGGAGGAAAGAAAGAGGAGGATACTACTAGTGTCAAACTATACTTAGGAAAAGAGAGGTCTGAGAAGAGAGAGGGAGGGCTGCTGCCTGGGAGGAGCTGACAGTGGAGTGAGGGGGACGGAGTGCACTAGGAAAGATAGGGACCTTGTGGGGGTACCTGGAAGCCCATGTCCAACCTGAAGGAGGGAGAAATCTTCATGTCGTCTGTGTCCTGGGCTGGCCCCAGCTAATGGTCTATGTTGCCTGTGAGCCCAAACTTGGAGATAAGGGCTGCTGAGCTCAGCTCTTGGACTTTACTGGTCCTCAGAACTATAGGTGGAAGGAATTCACTTGCAACAGTAGATGTTTTCCTCCTCAGCTGGGAAACAAAACAACAAAACAAAAACACAAACAAACAAGCAAAAACCTAGTAAGGCTGTAGGTCAAACTTAGCTCCTCCAAGGTCTTGTAAGGAGAATCTTCCTACAAGGACAGCTGGATCACACGGGACCTTCTAGCTTCCGCAGAGACATATGTTCTCTTTGAGGATCTCTCACCATGTGTTTTTATTGCCCCCACACTGACTTTAGGTAATGTTGTCTTTCATTTACTGGTCAGGGTCATGCTTAGACACCTGAGACCCAGGTGAAGCTTTTGAATCTGAGCTACATCCCACAAGAATTATCATGTGTTAGCCCTGGAAAATTCATTTATCAAGTTACCTCATAGCTTTCCAACTCAACTTAGAGAATGTTCCTGTCCACACTAGGAGAAGTAAAACTCAGTATCTCACAGGGCTGGTTTTACTTGTACCATGTGCCTCAATTGACCATGTGTGTGATTCAAGAATTGCTAGGAAAACCGTGTTTCAAAATCAAAACATCTCCTCTATTCATGATCTTCGTGAGAATGGATGTTGTCATGATGGCATTTTGACCAGCAGGTATAGGAATACACAGTTCCTATGTTGTTTTACCAACTCTCCACCACATGTTATCTCCAAGGCAATGTATAGATAATGATACAAGTAAATCAAAGTAACTTATTATTAGGGTTTTCCTCCAAGCCAAATTTCAAGGTCTATTAAACTAGTTTTTCCCTCTGAAGAATTATTTTTGTTTAGTCTTGGGGCATATTAGAGCATAGAATCAAATAACCTTCACCCATACACATCTTCAGACCTTATAACTAGCCAATGCCCACCACTGGAGAAAAAAAAAATGTCAGGGCTGAGCTATTAATCATATATCTGGTTGTCATTTAGAGGAAGAGAAAACAGCCAAAGAGAGGAAGAAATGGTTGGTCCTTGAGTACTTACCACTTAAGCCATGTGGGTAGGTGAGAAAAAAATCAGGGGCCACACCTACCTCTGTGACTTCTGGAAACTCTACATCTAGACAGACTACCCAAACACTTACTTAGAGTAAGTGTTCTAAAGTGTGGTCTGACCTCAAGTTCACATTGGCTTCAGTGGGAACCTGTTAGACATGCAAGTTCTCAAGCCCCACCCCAGGCATACAGGATTAGACCCTCCGGGGGTGGGGCCTGAGATCTGTATTTTAAAGATTTATCCTTCCCCAGGCAGATGCTATGCAGATGAAATCTGGAAACCATTGGCCTGGAGCTGGGATTGTCCTGCTCTTCATTCTGACTCATCTTGAGCAGTATAACATTTGCTGAGATTGGAACAGAATGTGAGAAAAAGGGAGAGATGGAAGTGGTCAAGCTCCTCTTAGAGGTAGGCTCATACTAGCATTGATGCTTAAAATTCCACTGCGGGACCACTCCTCTTGATTACAGTATAGGGCCTCAGCTAAGTTATCAAGTTGCTATTCTCACTCATTACTCAAGCTTGGACCCATCACTGAGAATGGCTATTTGTCATCTTAGAAATTAGAAAGACTAAGGAAAGCCTGACACATAAATTCCTATCAGAGGGATGGGAGGATGTTGCTGAGGAGATAGGAAATGTAGGGATACAGAAGTGAGCACATATCTAGAGAAAGTAAAAGAAAGATCTCAACCCTGCTGGCTTTGCAATGGCCCCTGGAGCATTCTTTCAAGAAGCATTTTTAGGCTGGGCAGGAAATGTCATTTAGTCACCCATCAAAAGCCTCCTCTAATCACTTCTGTAAGGAAAATCAGGCCACCTATGAATGGGGTATATACTAGACATATTTCTTAGGTCCTGGAGCTCCTTTTATAAAGGATACATAAAACCAAATTGTCCTTATTTAATGTATGACTGAACATACTATTGGAATTTATACATTGTAAGCAGAGAATATCATTTAAGTCTTTTCAGTTGTAGATAACAAAAAGACTTTGGAAAGATATAGGGGAACTCATATAATGAAAAATCCAGAGACCCGGATTCCTAAAGCATAAGAATAAGAGGAGTGGTCCCAGTAATGTGGGTCTCAGGAGCCAATGACCATATCTTCGAGGTATTCTATATTCACAACATGTAAACTCCAATTATTTCAAGCTCTAGGTTCACATTTTAGGGTAAGAATATCTGCTTGGCCAGATTTGCTCACATGCTCATTACTTGGCTGAGAAGGGTGAGGTTTCTTTTCTTGGCTGAAAGATGATGAAGGTTCTTGGATAAAGGTTCTTTTCCCAAAACAAAATCAGGAACTATTATACCAAGTGTAGGCTATATACTGTGTGGAGGAGCCTCAAGCTGCATGGGCTGAGCCACCATCACCTGCATTCTGTACATCTCATCCCTGATTTTCTTACTGTGTGGAACTTGTCATCAACACTGAACAGCCACAGGATCAGAAAAGTGTACAGGAGCTAAGAGTTTATCTACCTACCCCAGCAGTATCCAAGTATATGAGAGGGTTTAGAGATTATCAAAAGCAGCGATCGCCAACTCTCCGAGGAGACTCAGAAGTTATCCACAGCAGTGGTCCCCAACTCTCTGAGGGGCTCGGAGGTTATCTGTACCAGCATTCCCAACTATCGAGGAATCAAGCTTTGCTTGTTTGTTTGTTTGTTTGTATGTTTATATTAATTCCCAATCTGTTGTGGACTGTAAAATACCATAAACATATTTTAAGAAGAAAAAAATAACACCAAAAGAAGCAAAAGAATAAGAAGAAAGCAAAACCAAAATAAAAGAAAATATAAAGAAATATTTGAAAAATAGTAGGCAATAAACTTCTGCGTGCATGGCCCTGCTGCCCCAGGCTCTGAGCGCCAGCTCCCTGCCGGAGCTAGCGGCCGGCTGCGCGCGCCTTCCCCAGCTTCCCACTGCCTCCGCGAGGGCCCACCCGCGCCCTCTATGGTTCCATGGCATGAAGGCAGGAGCCACAGCCACAGCGCCCTCCGCCCAACGCCGCGTCGTGGCCCCTTAAGTCCACCTGGTGATGGGACCTGCTCGGGCTGTCTGGCCAGCGCGCACAGGGTGGCCAAGCTGGGCGCTAGGGCCACCGTGGTGGAGAGCCACAAGCTGGGCGGCACATGCATGAATGTTGGATGTGTACCCAAAAAGGTAATGTGGAACACAACTCTCCGCTCTGAATTCATGCACGATCACGTTGATTACGGCTTTAAAAGTTGTAAGAATAAATTCAATTGGCACGTTATAAAGGAAAAGCGTGATGCCTGTGAGCTGCCTGAATACCATCTATCAAAATAATCTAACCAAGTCCCATATAGAAATCATCCAGAGCCACGCATCATTCACGTGTGATCTTGAGCCCACAGTAGAGGTCAATGGGAACAAATACACTGCTCCTCACATCCTGATTGCCATAGGTGGCATGCCCTCACGTCCTCAGGAGAGCCAGATCCCCGGTGCCAACCTAGGAATAACCAGTGATAGATTTTCCCAGCTGGAAGAATTGCCTGGCCGCAGTGTCATTGTTGGTGCAGGCTACACTGTTGTAGCAATAGCTGGGATTCTTTCTGCTCTGGGTTCAAAGACATCACTAATGATAACGGCTTGATAAGGTACTTAGAAATTTTGATTCAATTATCAGTTCAAACTGCACTGAAGAGCTGGAGAATTCTGGCATAGAGGTCCTGAAGTACTCACAGGTCAAGGAAGTTAAAAAGACTTCCTCAGGCTTGGAACTATGCATGATTACTTCAGTTCCTGGTAGGAAACCCACCTTGACCACGCGATTCCAGATGTTGACTGCCTGCTATGTGCCATTGGGCAGGACCCAAACTCCAGTGGTCTGAATTTAAACAAAGTGGGGATTCAAACTCATGACAAAGGTCATATCATAGTAGATGAATTCCAGAGTACCAGCGTAAAAGGCATCTATGCAGTTGGGGACATGTGTGGAAAAGCTCTTCTTACTCCAGGAGCCATAGCTATTCAACCACCTTTACCCCAATGCATCACCCGGTTACCAAAAGGAAAACAAAATGTGTGATGAAAATGGTTTGTGCCACCGCAGAGGAAAGGGTGGTTGGGATCCATATGCAAGGAATCGGGTGTGATGAAATGCTGCAGGGTTTTGCTGTTGCAGTTAAAATGGAAGCAACAAAAGCTGACTTTGACAACACAGTTGCTATTCACCCTACCTCTTCAGAAGAACTGGTCATGCTTTGTTGAAAACCCAGAGACTCTTATGGAGGGCAGCTGGACCAAGAGACCCAAAAAGAGTCAAGTTACCATGTTTACTTACCATTCCCATTTTACGTATTTCTTTAATGTAATCAGGATATTCTGATAGTGGAAATTTTCAGTGCATAATAGGACTTATTTATGTAATTAGAAAGTTGTTTTGTCATCCAGGGTTAATTTTCAATTGATTGCACCTCACAGTAATCGATATTTTAAAGTTGGGTTTTCTTTTCTTTTTTTTTTTTTTATTAACAGCTCGGTGCTAGCTTTTTTTTATTTTGTTCTGTTTTGTTTTTGTTTGAACCTCATCCCAGCTATAAAAATATATGAAGTACAGTAAGGTACTTGAATGAATATCGCTTGCTAATTTTTATAGGCTCTGCATATTGCAAAGTTGTTTCAGAGATGTGACCTTTCTCCAAAAGCGTATGACATGAGAGACCCGCCTTCCCTATTTTATTTCTTTTCCTTTAAATGATTAAAAATAATGTTCCTTTTATGAGGTGAAGACATCAAACTTGGGACAGATTTACACAAGTGAGGGGCATTTTGGAAGTGATTTCTGCTTTCAGAAGGAGAGGAATTCAAAGTCTCTTCCTCTGCTGAGAGATCATAGTTCAATGAATGATTTCAAGTATTTTATGTGTTCTTGTCATTTTTTTCCTGAAAACTATTTCTAAAAATGTGAAAATAAAATCATAGCCTTTTCTTCTTACAAAAAAAAATAGCAGATAATAAAGAGGAAATTATCCTGATCACTTGGATAGAGCAGCAATTTCAAATTGTTATAAAGTTTCTAAATGCTTATTCTGATTTTCAGTATTTATCTACTCTAATGATAATAATAACAGTGATTTTGACCACTAGTTCTCAACTTTAACAACATATTGGAATTACCTGGGGCAATTTAAAAAATATTAAAGTATGAGTACCCTCAGACTCCAAAGAAGACATATAAATGGATAACAGACATGTGAAAATATGTACATCATCATTAGCCATCAGGGAAATTCAAATCAAACCACATTGAGATACCACCTTACACCAGTCAGAATGGCTAAAATTGACAATGTAAGAAACAACAAAGTTGGAGAGGTTGTGGAGAAAGGGGAACCCTCTTACAATGTTGGTGGGAATGCAAGTTGGTATACAGCCACTTTGGAAAACAGTGTGGAGTTTCCTCAAAAAGTTAAAAATAGAGCTACCCTATGACCCAGCAATTGCACTACTGGGCATTTACCTCAAAGATGCAGATATAGTGAAAAGAAGAGCCACATGCACTCCAATGTTCACAGCAGCAATGTCTACCATAGCCAAACTGTGGAAAGAGCCAAGATGCCCTTCAACAGAAAAATGGATAAAGAAGATGTGGTCCATATATACAATGGAATATTTTTTTAAAGATTTTATTTATTTATTTGACAGAGAGAGAGAGATAGCAAGAGCAGGAACACAAGCAGGGGGGAGTGTTAGAGGGAGAAGCAGCCTTCCCGCCAAGCAGGGAGCCCGATGTGGGGCTCGATCCCTGGACCCTGGGATCATGACCTGAACCACAGGCAGATGCTTAATGACTGAGCCACCCAAGCATCCTATACAATGGAATATTACTCAGCCATCAGTAAGGATGAATACCCAACTTTTGCATCAACGTGGATGGAACTGGAGGAGATTATGCTAAGTGAAATAAGTCAAGCAGAGAATGTCAATTATCATATGGTTTCACCTATCTGTGGAACATAAGGAATGGCATGGACGACATTAGGAGAAGGAAGGGGCAAATGAAGAGGGGGAAGTGAACCATGAGAGACTATGGACTCTGACAAACAAACTGAGAGTTTTAGAGGGAAGGGGGGTGGGGGGGATGGGTTATACCAGTGATGGGTATTAAGGAGGGCATGTATTTCCATGGAGCACTGGGTGTTGTACACAAACAATAAATCATGGAACACTACATCAAAAACTAATGATGTACTGTATGGTGACTAACATAATAAAAAAATAAATAAATAAAAAATAAAAAATAAATAAAATGTAAATGGAGCAAACAAAAAAAAAATTAGTCCCCTCAGAGATTTTGATTTAATTAGTCTGTAGTGAGACCTACAGTTTAACATTTTTCCATTTTTTATTTAAATTCAATTAATTAACATATGTTTTATTAGTTTCAGAGATAGTGGTCAGTGATTCATCAGTACTATATAATACCCATTGCTCATTCCCCCACCGCCCTCCGTTCCAGCAGCCCTCAGTTTGTTTCCTATAGTTCAGTCTCTCATGGTTTTTCTCCCTCTCTGATGACTTCCCATTCAGTTTTCCCTCCCTTCCCCTATGATACTCTGTGCTGTTTCTTTATGCCACATATAAGCGAAACCATATAATTGTCTTTCTCTGATTGACTTATTTCACTCAGCAAAATGCTCTCCAGTTCCAACCACTTCAATGTAAATTGTAAGTATTCATCCTTTCTGATGGCTGAGTAATATTCTACTGTATATACATACCACATCTTCTTTATCCATTCAACTGTCAAAGGACATCTCAGCTCTTTCCACGGTTTAGCTATTGTGGACATTGCTGCTATGAACATTGGAGTGCAGGTGCCCCTTCGGATCACTACATATGTATCTTTGGGATAAATATCCAGTAGTGCAATTGCTGGGTCATAAGGTAGTTCTATTTTTAATTTCTTGAGGAACCTCCATACTGTTTTCCAGAGTGGCTATACCAGCTTTCATTCCCACCAACAATGTGAGAGGGTTCCCCTTTTTCCACATTCTCATGAACATCTCTCATTTCCTGACTTGTCAATTTTAGCCATTCTGACTGGTGTGAGGTGGTATCTCATTGTGGTCTTGATTTGTATTTCCCTGATGCCAAGTGATGTGGAATATTTTTTCATGTGTCTGTTGGTCATTTGTATGTCTTCTTTGGAGAAGTGTCTGCCCATTTCTTGATTGGATTATTTGTTATTTGAGTGTTGAATTTAATAAGTTCTTTATAGATCATGGATACTAGCCTTTTATCTTATATGTAATTTGCAAATATTTTTTCCATTCTGTAGGTTGTCTTTTGGTTTTGTCAGCTGTTTCCTTTGCTGTGAAAAAGCTTTTTATCTTGGTGAAGTTTCAGTAGTTCATTTTTGCCTTTGTTTCCCTTCTCTTTGGAGATGTATCTAACAAGAAGTTGCTATGGCCAAGGTCACAGAGGTTGCACCTGTGTTCTCCTCTAGGATTTTGATGGATTCCTATCTCACATTGAGGTCTTTCACCCATTTAGAGTTTATCTTTGTGTATGGTGTAAGAGAATGGTTCAGTTTCATTCTTCTGCATGTGGTTGTCCAATTTTCCCAACACCATTTGTTGAAGACACAATCCTTTTTCCATTGGATATTCATTCCTGCTTTGTCAAAGTTTAGTTGACCATACACTTGAGGGTCCATTTCTGGATTCTCTATTCTATTTCATTGATATATGTGTCTGTTTTTGTGCCAGTCTTTATGATTACAGCTTAGTAATAGAGCTTGAAATCCAGAATTTTGATGCTACCAGTTTGGGTTTTCTTTTCCAACATTTCCTTGGAGATTCGAGGTCTTTTCTGGTTCCATACAAATTTTAGAATTATTTGTTCCACCTCTGTGAAAAAAAAGTTGATGGTATTTTGATAGGGATTGCTATAGGTAGCATAGACATTTTAACAATATTTGTTCTTCCAATCCATGAACATGGAACATTTTTCCATTTCTTTGTGTCTTCCTCAGTTTCTTTCATGAGTGTTCTATAGTTTTTTTTCTGAGTACGGATCCTTTGCCTCTTTGGTTAGGTTTATTCCTATATATCTTATGGTTTTGGGTGCAATTGTAAATGGGATTAATTCCTTAATTTCTCTTTTTTCTGTCTCATTGTTAGTGTATGGAAATGCAACTGCTTTATTTGCTTTGATTATTTTATATCCTGCCACATTGCTGAATTTTGGTATGAGTTCTAGCAGTTTTGGGGTGGAGTCTTTTGGGTTTTCCACATAGAGTATCATGTCATTTGCAAAGAGTGATTTCTTTGCTGATTCGGATGCCTTTTATTTCTTTCTGTTGCCTGAGGCTAGGACTTAGAGTACTTTGTTGAACAACAGTGGTGAGAGTGGACGTTCCTGCCATATTCCTGACCTTAGGGAAAAGCTCTCAGCTTTTCCCCATTGAGAATGATATTCACTGTGGGCTTTTATATTGGTCTGTAATTCTCCATTTTGGTAGGGTCTTTGTTTTGGGGAAAAAGGTAATGTTGGCCTCATAAAACGAGTTTGGAAGTTTTCCTTCTATTTCTATTTTTTGAAACAGCTTCAGTAGAATAACTATTAATTCTTCTTTAAATGTTTGGTAGAATTCCACTGGGAAGTCTTCCTGCCCTGGACTCTTGTTTGTTGGGAGATTTTTTATTACTTCTTCAATTTCCTTGCTAGTTATGGGTCTGTTCAGGTTTTCTGTATTTTTCTGTTTCAGCTTGGTAGTTTATACATCTCTGAGAATGCATCCATTTCCTCCAGATTGCCTAATTTGTTGGCATATAGTTGCTCATAATATTCTCTTATAATTGTTTGTATTTCTTTGGTGTTGTGATCTCTCTTTCATTCATGATTTTATTTATTTGGGTTCTTTCTGTTTTCTTTTGGATGAGTCTGACCAGAGGTTTATCAATCTTATTAATTCTTTCAAAGAACAAGTTTTTAGTTTTGTTCATTTGTTCTACTGTTCTTTTGGTTTTTATTTCATTGATTTCTGCTCTGATCTTTATTATTTCTCTTCTCCTGTTGAGTTTAGGCTTTATTTCCTGTTATTTTTCCAGCTCCTTTAGGTGTAAGGTTAGTTTGTGTATTTGAGGACTTTCTTGTTTCTTGAGAAAGACTTATATTGCTATATACTTCCCTCTTAGGATGGCCGTGCTGCATCCCAAAGGTTTTGAACAGTGGTGTTTTCATTTTCATTTGTTTCCATTAATTTTTTAAATTCCTGTTTAATTTCCTGGTTGACCCATTCATTCCTTAGCAGGATGCTCTTTGGCCTCCATCTATTTGAGTTCCTTTCAAATTTCCTCTTGTCCAGTTTCAAAGCATTGTGGTCCAAATATATGCATGAAATGATCCCAATCTTCTGATATCTGTTGAGACCTGATTTGTGACCCAGTATGTTATCTATTTTGGAGAATGTTCTGTATACACTCAGGAAGAATGAGTTTTCTGTTGTTTTAGGGTGGAAAGTTCAATATATATCTGTTATGTCCATCTAGTCCAGTGTGTCATTCAAAGTCTTTGTTTCTTTGTTGATCTTCTGCTTAGATGATCTGTCCATTGCAGTGAGGGGATAGACCCTTTAATTATGATATAGTGTCCTTCCTCATCTCTTATCATAGTCTTTGGTTTAAAATCTATTTTGTCTGATATAAGGTTTGCTACTCCAGCTTTCTTTTGATGTCCATTAGCATAATAAATGGTTTTCTACCCCCTCACTTTCAATCTGGAGGTGTCTTTGGATCTAAAATGAGTCTCTTGCAGACAGCATATCAATGGGTCTTGCTTTTTTATCCAATCTGATACCCTGTGTCTTTTGATTGGGGCATTTAGCCCATTTACATTCAGAGTAACTATTGAAAGATATGAATTTAGTGCCATTGTATTACCTGTAATTTACTGCTTCTGTAGAAGGGCTCTGCTCCTTTCTGGCCTATCTTACTTTTGGGCTCTCTCTTTGCTTAAACAATCCCCTTTAATATTTCTTGCAGGGCTGGTTGATCACACATTCTTTTAGTTTCTGTTTTTCCTGGAAGCTTTCTCTCACTCCTTTTATTTTGAATGACATCCTAGCTGGATAAAGTATTCTTGACTGCATATTTTTCTCATTTAGCATCCTGAATATATCATGTCAGTCCTTTCTGGCCTGCCAGGTCTCTGTGGCTAGGTTTGCTGCCAATCTAATGTTTCTACCCTTGTAGGTTATGGACCACTTGTTACGAGCTGCTTTCAGGATTTCTCTTTGTCTCTGAGATTTGCAAGTTTCACTATTATATGTTGGGGTCTTGACCTATTTTTATTGATTTTGAGGGGGGTTCTCTGTTCCTCCTGGACTTGGATACCTGTTTCTTTCTCCAGATTAGGGAAGTTATCCACTATAATTTGCTCCAATATACCTTCTGACTTTCTCTCTCTTTCCTTTTCTTCTGGGAACCCAATTATTCTAATATTGTTTTGCCTTTTGGTATCACTTATCTCTCAAATTCTCCCCTCATAATCCAGTAGTTGTTTATCTCTCTTTTTCTCAGCTACTTTATTCTCCATAATTTTGTCTTCTATATCACTAATTCTCTCTTCTGCCTCATTTGTCCTAGCAGTTAGAGCCTCCATTTTTTATTGCATCTTGTTAATTTCCTTTTTGATTTTGACTTGGTTAGATTTTAGTTCTTTTATTTCTCCAGAAAAGGATTCTTTAGTGCCTTCTATGCTTTTTTCAAGTGCAGCTAGAATCTTTATAATCATTATTCTGAGCTCTAGTTCCAACATCTCACTTACGTCTATACCAGTTAGGTCCCTGGCAATCAGTACTACCTCTTACTCTCTTTTTTGAAGTGAGTTTTTCCGTCTTCCCAGTAGAAAGTGGTTGCTTTTCTATTTATAGAGTTGCAACTATTCTTAGATCTCTGGTTGAATTTGCAGGTGTTCAGAATTACTTGATAGCTATATAGCTGAATTCCTAGGACCAGAAGGAACTAAGGTCTCCTACTCCTCTGCCATCTTGGTGATAATCCTGCAGAATAATATTTTTAAAAACTTTTCAGGGCATTATGAAATGCAGCCACAGATCTAGACCAATGTTTTGAACCTAGGTAGTCATCAGAATCACCTGTGGAAATTTATTAATATATTTATGCCCAGGACTTACTCAAATCTCACAAATTCAAATTTCTGGTGGTAGTTCAGGGCAGTGGTACATTTACAAAGTGCAGCAGAAGATTCTGATGGACGCTCTGGATAAAAGCTGTGGATTCAGGCCAAATATCTTATTTTACTGATAAAGAAATGGAGGTTCTAAAAGGTACAATGTCAAACCCAAACATACACAAACCTAGTTATTATGTGAGAGAGAGTATTTAAGTTTTTAATATTATAAATTATCAACTATATACATCAGGTCCTCTTAAGTGTGAAGAAAGAGACCACATACAGCCATGAGTTATTAGGGCAAGGCAAGTGAAAGAAAAAAATCTTGCTTCAACTATGAGGATTTGATGCATTATATCTATCGAATTTGCTTGATGAGTTGAATTTAAATAATAGTATGTTTAATAGGTGTTTGTTGTTGAGTGTATGTAGATCTAAAAGATAAGAAATGGAAAAGAAAATAGAAAATTATGTCTAGACCTAATTGGTATAGACATAAGTAAGATGTTGGAACTAGAGCTCAGAATAATGATTATAAAGTTTCTAGCTGTGCTTGACAAAAGCATAGAAGGCACTAGAGAATCCCTTTCTGGAGAAATAAAAGAACTAAAATCTAACCAAGTCAAAATCAAAAGGAAATTAACAAGATGCAATAAAAAATGGAGGCTCTAAATTCTAGGATAAATTTAAAAACTGTTGCATCCATGTTGGTCCAGAACAATGAACAAAAAATTCACAGCATAATTAGATAGTTTTTAATGTTATGATTTATACTACTGTACATGAAGAATGGAATAGTGTGCTCTATGTAGAGTCAGGTAGGAGTGAGACTTGCAGGTTACTTCTGAACAAACTCAGTGATTTGGGCTCTACAGGGAAAAAACACTGAGAAAACATGGAAGTCGTTTGCTACCAGAAATGTCCTGTATCTAACAAGAGGGGAAGATGGGATTATTCTGGCTCAATGACACCATACAGATTAATCAAACAGTTAAAGATAGAAAGCCTAATATCAATATCAAGTCTAAACTATATCTGTAACTAATTTTATCTTATTTAAAAAATATTATTTTCTGTCATTGCTAATTAGAGGCAATAATATAAGGACCTAGAAAAACAAGAGAAATGAATTACATGTGATATTATTCAGTGTGCAATTTTTAAATCATAAATATGATTGCCCTGATCTGAAGGTAACATGGTAAATGTGATTAATATGTCCTACTGCCAAGCTGCCCTGAGATATGATTTTTAATATAATATTAGAACAGGATACAGGCTATAAGCATTGATAACAATAGTTTTCTACTGTGTATTCTGTCTCATTACCTTCCTGCCAATTGGAAGATCAAGCTAAATCAGCATAATCCCCATCCAGGTAAGAATTCCAGAGCTGAGACCAATGAGAGCACAGCAATCAAAATCCTATTTGAAGGTCAGAAGGGATACCAGGCTCTCTAAGGACAGCTTGGGCATGTAAAACATTCTTGGGAGCACAGCCATTCAGCCACATCCCACACCATACCTCTCCCTAGGTGAGTTTACCTCCACCATGACATCTAGACCATCCATGTGCTAACAACACCCAGATCCACCCCTCCAATGTAGACCTCTCATCTGAACAGCAAGCAGACTGTTCCACCTGACAGCTTCACTTCAATAATTTACTGATTGCCCCCTAAAAAATATCTTCCAAATGCCTTCCTTTCATCAACCTGTTCTCATGTAGTCTTTGTTATCTTAGTAAATTCCCAACCAGTTGCTTGAGTCCTATATATACAAGATATACTTGACACCTTCCTTTTTCTATCCCTTATTTGAAATTTACCCCCAAGTCCTGTCAAGTTTACCTCTAAAACATGTCTAAATTTGTCTACATCAAGCCACAATCATCTCTACCCTAGATATTACACAAAGACCTTACCAAAGCCTCCCAACTGTTCTCCCTGTGTCCACAATACTGCTACTCAAATGTCAGACTGGTCTTTAAAAACCATTATTAGACCACATCACTTTTCTGCTTGAGGAAAGTATGTAGCTTATTGCCCTTCAAATAAAGTCCTAAATTCTTACCCAGGTGTGATGCTTAGTTTTGTGTGTCAACTTGGCTAGGCTATAATAATGTAGATATTGCTGTGAAGGTATTTTGAAGATGTGGTTAACCTCTACAATCAATTGATTTTATGTAAAGGAGATTATCCTTGATAATGTGGGTGTGCCTCATCTAATTAGTTGACAGGCCTTAAGAAAAAAACTGAGGTTTTCTGTAGATGAAGCAATTCTGCTTCAAAACTGAAGCATTAGTTCCTGTCTGAGTTTCCAGTCTGCAACCTTGTCCTAAAAATTTTGGCCTTAACAGTCCTGCAATCACATGACAAATGAGCCTTGAATAAATTTCTACTCCCTCCTCTTTCTGTATGTATATGTGTATATATAAATACATATATATGTATATGCATTATTTGTATGTTATTATGCATATGTATGTGTATCCTGCTGGTTCTGTTTCTCTGTAGAACCCTGAATGATGCACCTGATGTGGGATGCACTGCACAGAGTGTGGCCATTCCCTTCCACTCCAACTTCATTTCACAGATTTTCTCCATAGTCATTCTCCAGCCACAGTGGCTGTATAGTGGCTGGCATCAGTTTGCTGTGCCTTTTGGGTGTGCAAGTTTAGGCTGGGCTTGTTGACCTAAGCAGAGTCTACTGAGCCCCAGCTGCTGGAGTTGAGCTCTCCTTCCCCACTGCCAGGTCAGCAGTCCCTTGATCAGCATCTGGTCATTGGAACTGCTCACAGACATGAACTCAGACTTGAGCACTCCCCAGGAGGGAGTCAGGGCTTTTGTCTCACCAAGTTTTGTCTCTTTGGCTGGCAGACTCCTTCCTCTGCAGTCACTGCACCAGCAGGAGGTAGGTGGGGGTGAAGACGGGGGAGAAATAAATTATTGCCCTGGGAATTATGGCTAGAGAATGAGAGACTCAAAATAGGAGAAAGAAAGAAAATACAGTTGGAAACTCTGTATGGATGTAGTA
The DNA here is from genome assembly GCF_037043125.1 of Eumetopias jubatus. Classification (NCBI taxonomy): domain Eukaryota; kingdom Metazoa; phylum Chordata; class Mammalia; order Carnivora; family Otariidae; genus Eumetopias; species Eumetopias jubatus. Next base: position 82,707,264 of record NW_028274819.1, on the reverse strand, counting down.
TGTGAGATACAAACTGCTATAAAAGATGATATGTATAAAAATAACATTATAGTTATTTGAATATGCTTATAGGAATTATTATAATAATTGGGCAAGAAAAATTAGTACCTTACATATAACTTAAATCCAAGATAATTTCTTAGTCTGATAAGCCCACAGTGGCTAAACAGGGCTCACATGAGGTGATGTTTATTAAAGCTAGTTTTAACCCCCCTAAAGTGCTACATAAATATTTGTGTGTGATATTTTAATGATATTTTAGTATTACTATAGTTGATAGAGCTCATATGGAACCTCCCAAATGACTAAAGTATACCTCACAAAATTCTATGTGGTAAAGGGGAGTAGGTACTATTATTTCAATTTTGCGGATAAAGCTAAGGTGAAGGACCAAACAATTGGAAATATAAATCTAAATTTGACATAGAACGAGGTCACATGATCCTCTACATGTTGTAGTTTCTATTGGGTCATGCTGCTTCTCAATAACACAATTAGATAGGAAGTCTTCATCAATCTGATATGAAGGACAACAATCTTATTCATTGGAATAAATGTTTGTAACAGCATATAGAACTGCCGAGGACAAGCCAGTAATTCATTAGCAGGAGGCTTTGTGAGGAAAGAATACAAGTGAAATCCTAAGATCCAAGCTCCCAGCTGCCATGCTGTGAAATTCTATTTATTGACCAACCCAACAGGGATTTCTGTGTACATTTTATCTTCTGCCAAACTATGGAGAATCAAAACTCAATATTCTTTTACAGTTCTGGCTAGTGGGGTAAAGTATACACTTTGGTAGCTTCTCAGAAGGATTTTCTTTTCCTTAAAAAAAGAAAAAGTTAAATCAGAGGCCACCACTCTTTCTTATTCCTTCTTCGAATGTAGATATGGTATCTGGAGCTACAGCTGCCATATTCTAAACAGGAGGCCACAAGTATGAGGAAAATGCCAGTCAAATTACAGGACCACTACCCTGACATTAGAACCAACACCAGCAGCTGCTAAGAAAATACATAAAACTTTATCTGTTTAAGCCATAGCCAAAGTTTTATTTTATGTGATACTAATACATATGTAATTGTTAGAAACTTTAGTGACATTGGGAATTGCACTTATCACAAACTTCCACTAAGCTGGTACAGTTTACAAGAGAGAACAGGCGAAAAAATAAAATAAATAAATAAAAGGGGGGTGTTGAGAATGATACTGAAAACAAAGTCCATTAAGAATATCTTGAGTGACAGCTTTTGTTGCATCCTTCTTCCTTTTCCTCCTCCTCTTGTTTCTCATTTGGGCATTTATATCCCTGTCAATGCTAAATTCAGTAAAATTTTCTTCATTGGACTTATCCCAAGATGAGGTATTAATTTGAATAGATAGATGGATGGATGGATGGATGGATGGATGGATGGATGGATGAATTGCTGATGGGTAAGTAAATAAGATAGGTAAATGGGTAGATTAATGGATAGGTGGGTGGATAGATGGGATAGACGATCAATGGATGGATGAAGCAAAATGGTAAACCAGGTGATATTTATTGTTTGAATTTCTTCTCTGCATTTTTTAAAAGAGCATTGTCCTGTAGAAGTAGAGAAATATTATGTGAGTCACATACATAATTTTAAATATTTTAGTAGCCACATTTTAAAAAGTAGAAAGAAATAGATGAAATTAATTTTTAAATGGTTCACTTAACCCAATATAGTCAAACTATTATTTCAACAGATAATCAATACAAAAAATAATCAACATTATATTTTTATTCTTTTTTCTTGCTAAGTCTTCAATATCAGTGTATCACTTACACACTGTCTCAATAGCCACATTTCAATAGCAGCATATGGCTACTGGTAACCATAGTGGACATGACTCAGATGCTCCATATGAAATTGTCCAGAAGCCTTGTTAATGTTCTTCTCCTTTGCACTTTATTCAGGAAGTACCCTGCTCTCAGCTACAGGACACAATTCTGTAGCTATGTCCCATTAAACCCTCATGTTTTAGGTTTGTGCTGGTAAAGGTACAAAATGTAACTTCTACCCACAATATTTTCATTTGAATGAAGTCAGAAAACCTTTAGGCCCCCAAAGAATAAATGTTCTACCACTGACATCTGTTTCTCAGGTCTTGGGTAACTAATTATTATCCTTGCTTGACCCCTATAATCCCATCTTGATTTCAAGGTCACAGGGTTAGAGATCATGGGGCAGAAGATAGTGTTTGTAGGTCAGGAATCTCTAGCAAGAAGAAAAACACATCCTGGGTGCCTGGGTGGCTCAGTTGGTTAAGCAACTGCCTTCGGCTCAGGTCATGATCCTGGAGTCCCAGGATCGAGTCCCGCATCAGGCTCCCTGCTTAGCAGGGAGCCTGCTTCTCCCTCTGACCTTCCTCCCTCTCATGCTCTCTCTCTACCATTCTCTCTTTCTCAATAAATAAATAAAAATCTTAAAAAAAAACTATTTAAAAAAAAGAAGCTAAACATATCCTGAATCCAAGAACTTAAGAATCCTTCCCATCATGGTTCTCTCTCTCCAGAAGATTTCATGGGTCTTGTTTTGCTGGAGATTTCTGTGAGTGCAGGGTTATGTCCAGCACTCTGCAGCACTGGGTTTTGTGGGAAAATGGGAGACAACAAACACCACAGGAGAGAGCCCAAAGCGTGGCGAGGGGGAAGCCCTTTCAGTGAGCAGTCTCAGTCCCTGCAGTAACAGCCCTGTGTTTCTGGGAGGTTAACCAAATCTTTTGAGCCCAGGTTTCTGGGAGAAGGGAATTAATGACATCCATCTCAGGTGTCTGGGCACAAGTACACTGGTCCCCACAAATGAGTGTTATATAATCATGTCATATTCTAGTGTATTAATTAGACAAATGAGGATGAACACATGGAGCCCAGACTGGGTGAGCCCAATTGTGAAGGCAAAGAGCCCTGTGAGGTGGGAACAGGTCTGAGAACCTAGGTCAACAGGCCAGAAAGCTGTTTGTAAAAAACAAATGATATGAAGGAGCATGTGAAGGTTCCAGGTATCAAATCACAACCCAGCATATCAGGGTAAATGGTTCCCTAAGAAACCAAGTAGTGATATGTGGCAGGAAGTATTAAGGCACTATACCAGGGAGAATTTCCAAACCAGGAAGACTGAGAGGAAAAATCCACATTTTATTTTTTTTAATCGATGAAACAGAGAGATGGTTTAACCCCCTGGCCACATTCTCTAGAATGTTTAATATCAGTCCAAACTGAGCAGTGGAGATAGCAGAAAGCATGGGGTTCTTTGACAAAGAGACCATTAGATCAGGCAAAATCTCTCAGGAGGCCATATGTTTCCTTGTTGAACATTGATCAGTATCCAAATGGCGCCCCAGGTGACACTGTAATGGGGCCCCTCTCTACAGCATCCTCATACACTGTCCCCAGCAGCCCATGGTTCTTTTGTTTCACTGAGGCAAAAGAGAGCCCACAGGGCTCAGAGTTTGTGCTTAACCACAAGTACCATACAGGGTGAGGTGACCAGAGCCAAGTGCACAGACACTTGAAAATGGGATATGAGGTTTCCCCCACCAGAGGCCGCAGGCAGTTACATTTGGAGACAGGCTCAGTCCTAAATTCTGTTTAAGATACTGCTGAGACAGATCACAGAAGTGAATTTGGACACATGTTTATAATATTGTAGTTTCTCTCTCACACTGGAAGATCAATACCAGTGTGTGGGGAGACCAGCTGTGCTCCAATTGCTGGAGAAGAGTAAAGAGAAAATAGCCCGGAAAAATAGCCTGGAGGATTGGAGTCAGCCAAAAAGAAGTTCTTACTAATGTGGATACACTTGGAAATAGGGATCAGGTGTTTCCTAGGCTAGTACCCCCAAAATATTCATAACTGACATGAAGCAACCAGGGAAGAAATGCATGTTCATTGAGTGTCCATCACACACCAGACATTATGTCCTTTTTTAAAATTTTTTTTTAAAGATTTTATTTATTTGACAGTGAGAGAGCGAGAGAGGGAACACAAGCAGGGGGAGTGGGGGAGGGAGAAGCAGGCTTCCCGTGGAGCAGGGAGCCCGATGCGGGACTTGATCCCAGGACCCTGGGATCATGACCTGAGCTGAAGGCAGATGCTTAACAACTGAGCCACCCAGGCACCCCCAGACATTATGTTTTTGCTCCCCTTAATCCTTGCAGCTCCTTAGAAATAGGCTGCTATTGTCTCCATGACAGAAGTGAAGACCATGGAGATAAAGATTGCACTGGGTTACATGATAACAAACATTAAAATCAATGGCAAATACTCATTTTGCTCTTACTTTATGCCACTTTCTAAGCAGTTCCCACGCCACAACAATTTGAGATGTACCCACTCTTTCCAGATGAAGACACTGGATCACACAGCTAAAATTTGATAAACCTGGAATTTAAACCAGGGCAACAGCTCTATGTCCAGGTCTTCCCACCATACCTGGCTGCCTCATGACACTTTCAGGGGATGATGATGAGAATATGATCCCAGGCCCACCTGCCTTAAAGCCTGCATGTTTCCAGCTTTGTGGTCACAGGAAGGTATAGGGCTAAAGTAAGAATGAGTTGAAGCTTTTGCTTTACATAAAGCAAATGGAAGGTTTTCTAGAACAGTAAACACTCAACAAATGTTCCCTAGTTTTAATAATTCATGCCTGTAGGCTTGTGATTTTGCAGCTTTCTCTGGCTAAAAGGCCTCCATTCAAAGTAGACTACAGCATCACATTAGATAAATTTCGTCTTGGATTTTAATCCAGTCCTGCTACATACTACCATTGTGACGTTGGGCAAGTTACTTATTACTAAAACTCAGTTTCTTCCACTGTAATATGGGAATAAAAGTAAAAGCTTCCTCAGATGACTATTGTGCAGAGGAAATGAGAAAACATTTTTAAGCACTCAATACAATGCCTAGTAAGTACTTGGTAAATAACTGCTATAATTTTGTTATTAACATCATTGAAGACAGCTCTGGCATTCTTTCTCCAGGATTTCTCTTATCCTCAAGGTTCCCGTCCTCCCTCTATGCTACTAGAGTGCCCTCTAGTGTTAACCAAGGGAGACACTGTGCAATCATGAACCACCCAATCCTAGAACCAGCACTTTTGTTCCAAATTCCATCTGAAGCTACTTTCACAACTATTATGAGCTACTAAGTTTCTTAATTTCTTATTATTAAATCTATAAAAGATGAACTTTAAAAAATGTGTGCATATATTTCTAGGCTTTGTAGAAAAACAGGAGGTCACTTTAGTCCAAGTTTCAGGACTGGGTGGGCTTCTTTATAACCCTACAAATGACAAACTGTGATTTCATTGCTAAAGTAAATAATATATAAAGTAGAGTCTATTTTTACTTGTGGAACGTTGTTTAGAAATGCTTCATTGTTTTTAGTAGGCTCATAGAACAGAACTAAAGAGCCTCACCCAACATAGAAAGTGAATATAACCGGGTACATTTTTTTCCCTGACAAACATATGAATTTTGTATAACCAAATGCATATTTCCTCCTCTAAATTAACCTGAGCTATACTTTTTGTTCCAATGATGTGTCCGCTGACCTGTAGTGGGCTGAATGACAGCCCCAAAGATATATTTACCAACTAATCCTTGGAATCTATAACTGATTTTTTATGCCAAGAGTGAATATTAGCTTATATGGGAAAGATATGATTAAGAATAGAGGGGAAGAAATTATCTACAAGAGGCAGAGGGTGACTAATTACAGAAGAGGAAAACATATGGAAGAGAAATTCATGTGAAGATGGAGATGTAAAGAGATTGGGGTGAGGTGGCAACAAACCTAGGAATACCAGGGAAGTCATCAGAAGCTGGAAGAGGCAATAAATGGATTCTCCTGTAGAAGCTTAGGAGGAAGTAAAGCTCTAAACCTGGAGGAGAGCAGGTCTTCCCATATTTTCATGATCAAGATTTTCACTCTGTCTGGAAGAGCAGGAGCCCAACTGTCAAATCACCAGCATCTCACTTTCCCAATATTTCCAGTGGCTTCCCCACCAGCCCAAAGACTGGAGACTTTGGAGAGGCCCTTCAGACTCAGGTGGGACAGCCAGCTTTGCAGATGAATGTAGCCTTGGCCCTCCTCCTGTCTTCTCTTCTCAATTCTGCCACCAACACCTCCCATACTGAGCAAGGTATTGATAAGCTTCCCTTCAAACAACCAGGAGTCTTTGAGAAGTGATAAGGATGCATTATAAACATAGATAAAGAAAACCACAGAAGAGCAAGGTGGGGACTGTAATGAAAAGAGAAATTGGTTATTGACTTTGAATTTTCTTTCATTTAGTCATTTAGATAACACAGAGCATGAGGAAGCAACTTGGAACAGTGCAAAGCCTGCTGAACCAGTGGGAATCAGAAACATGCTTCTAGTCACTGAGTAACCTACTCTACCCCCTGGGGATCAATGCCCACATTGGCACATAAGAAGGTTGCATGGCATGTGGTGGAGACTTTGGGGTCCCAGCTCTGCTACCAACTAGAATTTGGAAATGTGAAAGTCATTAATCTCTCTGAATTCCAGGTTCTTCATCTGTAAAGTCACTTACCTTGACTTACGGGGTTATTGTGAGGATTAGAGATGGTGTCGAAGGCCTGGCATGGAGGGAGGGTATCAGAGGCCTGACAAGGCTCAATGTACAGGAGAGCATAATAAAGGAAAGAAGAAGGGGAGAGTGATATTCAGAGAGAAAGGGGAACAGGGAAGAGGAACTATCACTGGGCAGGGCCCTTGGGCCAATCCCTAGGTAAGGAACAAAGCAGCAGCCAATTTCTAGGCTCTGATGGGGAACTTCCTTTCTTCTCAATGGGCCTTCTTTGGAGTCAGGCCTCTTCAAAAGGGATGGCAGACAAGACAGCGTGTGAATGCTTCAGGTTCAGCTGCAAGGGCAAGTAGGAGACTGCAGATATGACTAGGACCCACACATTCCCGAGGGGACCAAGGTGGGACCACTGTTCTGTTTTGAGCTCTGAGCTCCAGGCCTCTTTTAGTAGTATTCATCCTGGTGAGCAAGATCTTGGTCCTACAGGGGAAGAGGACAACTGACATGAAATGACAGTGATAGGAGACAGTGATAGAGAATTAAGTCAGAAAATTTAGCAGCAGCCCCAAGGTAGCAGCCAGTCCAACCAGAAAGATCCACCAAGGTTCCCCTTGATTGCTCTGAGTCATTCATCTGCTCTCCACAGGCTCATTTCCACAGCAGGAATCCAAATCGTCTTTTATTCTGTCCCTTCTCCATCTGATCTTTTTTTTTTTCCCCTTGAACTCCATTTTATTAAGTCAGACTCTAAAGTCAGCTATGTGTCATTATGGTTCATTCTCTGTATCCAACAAAGCATCTCCTTGAGCAGAAGAACCATGGAGGGTGGGGAAGAGAGGGGTAAAAGGAAGAGGAGTATAAAGGGTGAGGAGGTAGGAGAGGGATGGAGAAGGAGTGAAGGAGGGAGAGAGGTGAGTAGAGGTGGAGGAGGGAGAAAGGGAAGAAGGAAATGGGAAAAAAAAGGGACACAGAGTGTCAGAATTGACAGTGGGTCTATGGAAGGCTGGAGTCTCTTCTGCTAGGATCCAACCCCATATCTGAAGGCTGCAACTACAGTCGACCTCCCTCATTGACAGGTAAGCACACTTCAAAGATGGTGGTTGAGAAGGGAGACAATAGAAAGGTGCCATATGCAGTGGGAAGAAGGGTACTTTCCTGGCTGCAATAAAGCTCAGTTGTGACCCTGCCCCACCCCATGGCTAATGCAAAGCTCTTTAACCCTGGGATAATAAGCCAGACACACAGGGAATTTGTTTTGCACTTAGTAGGTACTCAGTGAAGGCCTGTGAATGAATAAATAAACAACTCAGAAGGGCAAGAATACAATTCATTGGTCCAGAATATAATCCCTGAGGCCCTGGGCTAAAGTTCTGGGCAGCACCTAAGGAGTTCCTTCTGGGGTTTTTGGAGGTAGAGAGGATGGACCATTGAGGGCAGGGGCTTTGGGCTCAGACTGGGCTTAGATACTGACATTGTTACTGCCTAGAGGTATGATGAGGGTATTTAGTCATGCTCTTCTGTGTGTCAGCCACTAATACTGACTTTAACACTTCGGTATAACTTGACTCAAAAGAGGGGTAGATGTAACTATCCAATCTTAGGTGAGGAAACTTAGCTTACAGAGGTCAAACTGGTAAGTTCCAGGGCTGGAATTTTTATCCATGTTTGTCCCAACTTGACTGCCAAGATTTGCTTTTCCAACCAGGTCACATGGCCCCAACCTAACTTACTTCAATATCTGAGCCTCACCTGTAGCACAGGGAACAACATTGCCTGCCAGGGTGGCTGGGAAGATCACGTAGGTAAACATAAAAAAAATTTCCAAAAGCAGTAGCTTGAAAATAACAGACAGAAGGTCATATTTCTTTCCTAGGGCTTAGATGCTGCAGAAGGCCAGAGGCACTGTGACAACTTTGTAAATGAGGACACAGGCTAATGTCAGCTCTGCAATTCCCTGGCTTGTTGACACCTTTATGCATTTATTATTTGTATCTTGACTTATTCTGGAAAGGAGCAGCTTATAAAAATCCTTACAACCCAACAAGATGAATTAAAATTCCAAATAAGTAGATAAAAAAACACAAGGCAAAGGAAAATTGAGAATGAGAAAAACAAAGTTAAAAGTTAGATGAGCATGCACAATGTATTATATTATAGATATTCCACAGTTTTTTGGAGACAGTGCTTTTTGAAGAGACCTTTCCCAAAAGACATCTCCCCAACTGGCCACTCATAAGAATGATATCATGTTTCCCCAACCACCATCCATTTGCAAACACAGCAACAAGCCTTATTGGGCTATTTCTAGAGTATTCCTCAGTGCATTCTAACGGCACATCACCAGAATCCCATCAGATGGAGCAATTCTACAAGCATCTCAAAAGAGTTGGTTCAGATCTGGAGCTTTCAGATGATGTATTTTGAGAAGGGTTAGCAAAAGCTAAATTTCCAGCAATTTGAGGTTAGGGATAGGAGGCTTAAGTGAAATGAAGAACAGAAAGTGAAAACAGCACCATGCAGAAAGCTGAGCCCTAAATTCTAGCTCCAGAACTCTCATAAAACTTGATGACCTACTACAGAATCTATAAAGAGATATCCAGCATCCTTGCCTATAAAAGGAATGGTGACCTACACCTGCCTTTTGACTCTATAGTATTAGGCTGTGTTCCTGTGCTTGAGATTACACTCTGTGTCCAAAACTCAGCAATCAAGTGTAAATCTACTTTGTCAAGTGATTTCCTTTGCTCATCTTGGGCCTGAGATGTTGCTTTTCTCTTCGGATATATTGCCTCACAACTTGAAGCACCAGACCCAAGTGAAGTTTGGGAAAGCTGGGTCTACCCCTCCTCAGGCCCAAATCATTTCACTCGATGAAATGGTTTTAATAACTTCTTGGAAACAGCACCCTGGGAAATAAAGTCATGGATCAATTGTTATCAAGATATGAATACCAGTGGAGGATCAATACTGTCCCACTCTCTTAACATGGACTGACCTCATTTGGGGATTTAGGGGAACTGCACATTTAAACAGGTGAAAAATCGATGCTGTCTCCCACACCCTTTGGCTAGCAGTGAGCACCTGCCTTTCACAGAAGTCAGAGTATTGTGAAACACTGCTAATGAGCTCCCCAAGTACATCCCCAGGTCCCTATCCATGCTGATAGAGATGTGGGGTGATGACTTCAACTTCCTCGCCCAGAAGCAGCCTGGAGCACTTGCTGACTGTATATCTCTTTTTGTTTGTTCAGTAATGAGGTTGTGGCCACCCTGAGTGGCTGGAAGGGGACTCCTCTTCTATGGGACCCACCCTACAGCCCAGGTATCAGCAAAAACAGCTCCCCAAAGCCCCAGGTCCCATGGTTAGCTGGGAAAGCCCTCAGAGCCACAGAAATCTGGTTTCTTAGCCCTGGTTGGGGAAAGAGGGGAAAGAGATGGCATATAAAGAAGAGCACATTATAGTGATTTGTAGTATGGGTTTGGGGTCAATCAGACCTGGGCTAGAATTTAAGCCTTGCCACTTACCAGCTGTGTGAGCTGGTAAGTCATTCAACCTCTGTGAGCCTGTTTCCTTTTCTGTAAAATAAAGCTAATGGTTCTCCATTAGCTCCAGTAACTCCAGAGGATTGATTTAATGAGATACTACATGTAAAGCATCTATCATAGTGCCTGGTGCATAGTAGGTACTCAGAAATGTTGTTGTTGTTCCTGCACTTCTATTTTGCTCTCAGGGGGAAATCTGATAGCAATGTATACACACATCTGCCATGACAAAGCAAGTCAGGAATGCAACTCAGTGGAAAGAACATGTAGTAAAGGTAAAGAACATCTAACTTGAGGAGGGATGGTCAGTGCATGAGAACTTGTTTGTGGTTTGGATTCAGTGACCTTTCAAAGATCTCCTACTGTGAGGCATTTGGATCAAATATTTTTGTCCCTTCCAAACTGCAGAGCAAGATCCTGGATGACCTGGATACTTCATGCTCCTGAAGCATGCTCCCATTCTCTACACCACTCTCCCAACACCTGCTGCAGAAAATGTCAAGGGCCAGCCCTTTAGGAGCACACATATCAGGGAGGGAGATAAAGGGCTCCCAGGACTTCCCCACCCACTTAGACCTCAATACAGTAGCCAGGCTGAGCAAGGGGAAAGGGAAGGTACTTGTCCTAGAAAGACTCAGGCCATGGCCCATGAGCTGCCCCAGTGTGGAGAACAGAGTTCTGGAGAGCATCAGCAGCCTGGTTTCCAGGGCCTGTCCATGTCCAGAGTAAACCCAGCCTCCCTGGATCTTGATTTCCCAATCTCTGAAAGGAGAACCTGCCCCCATTTTCTGCTCCAAGCTACTGACCTGGATGAGGACACAGGCTTATAGGAGAAGAGAGATCGCCCATGACTGCCACTTTTCTTCTCTTCAACTGAAACCTGCCCTGGGAAATTTTACCTGGACTTCTGCTCCCAGACATCGCTCTTTCTATATCCACTCTTGATCCTCAGGATTAAAAGGTATCTCATCACTAACCTCCTCTTAGTGAATACTCTCTGTCTTCCTGAGATGGCCTGGGATCTTTTCTGGCTCCCACTCCTCCCACCAGAGAGGGTCCTGATAGTGCCACACAAGCCTACCATTATGTATATTGTTCAGTGTGCAATTATGGGGCATGTGCTAGTCTCCTGGTGGTGCAGGGAACTATGACCCTGGGGCAGGGTGCTAAACATCTGCACAGACCTGTGATGCTGTGATGCTGAAGGAATGTGATTTTTTCATGGTCTGGGATTGGTAAAGCAATACCCTGGGCCCTGGATAGCCTCACAAGTGATAAGCCTGTGACCTGTGTGGTTCTAACCAGGTAAACATGGGAAATTTCAAAATATGGTCTTCAATCTCAGATTTCAGGGGTATGAAAATAGCATTTAGTGTATGCACACACTCTATGCAAAATTTTTACTTCTTATTTATGAAAACAATCATAAAAAGGCTTATCTAGCTATTATGTCAAAAGTGATAATATGAAATCTGAGGTACAATAAGATGAAGAAGTCAAACTCTGACTCTTCACAGATGACATGATACCTTATGTGGAAAACCCCCCAAAAAATGCCAGCCCAAAATTGCTTGAACTCATACAATGATTCAGCAACATGGCAGGATACAAAAACAATGCACAGAAATTAGTTGCATCTCTATACACTAACAATGTGACTGAAGAAAGAAAAATTAAGTAATTGATCCCATTTACAATTGCACCAACAACCAAAAGATACCTAGATATAAATCTAACCAAAGAGGTAAAGGATGTCTACTCTAGAAACTACAGAACACATATGAAAGCTCATGGATTGGAAGAATAAACATTCTAAATGTCTGCTGCCCAGAGCAATCTACACATTCAATGCAATCCTTATCAAAATAGCATCGACATTTTTCACAGAACTGGAACAAAGAATCCTGAAATTTGGATGGAATCAGAAAAGACCCAGAATAGCCAGGGAAATGTTGAAAAAGAAAACCAAAGCTGGTGACATCACAATTCTGGACTTCAAGCTATATTACAAAGCTGTGATCATCAAGACAGTATGGTATTGGCTCAAAAACAGACACATAGATCAATGGAAAAGAACAGAGAGCCCAGAAATGAACCCTCAACAATATGGTCAACTAATCTTTGAAAAAGCAGGAAAGAATATCCAATGGAAGAAAAGATAGTCTCTTCAATAAATGGTGCTGGGAGAAGTGGACAACCACATGCAGAAAAATGAAACTGGCCATTCTCTTCCATACACAAAGATACCCAAAATGGATGAAAGATCTAAATGTGAGAAGGAATCCATCAAAATCCTAGAGAACACAGGCAGCAACCTCTTCGACCTTGGCCACAGTAACTTCTTGCAAGACACATCTCTAAAGGCAAGGGAAACAAAAGCGAAAATGAACTATTGGGACTTCATCAAGATAAAAAGCTTCTGCACAGCAAAGGATACAGTCAACAAAACTAAAAGGCAACATATGGAACAGAAGAAGATATTTGCAAATGACATAACAAATAAAGGGCTGGTATCTGAGATCTATTAAGAACTTATCAAACTCAACATCCAAAAGTCAAATAATCCAGCCAAGAAATGGGCAGAAGGCATGAACTAAGGAGGGCACATACTGCATGGAGCACTGGGTATTATATGAAAACAATGAATCGTGGATCACTACATCAAAAACTAATGATGTATTGTATGGTGACTAACATAACATAATAAAATAAAATTAAAAAAAAGAAGACATGAATAGACACTTCTCCAAAGAAGGTATACAAATGGCCAACAAACACATGAAAAAATATTCCACATCACTTAGCATCAGGGAAATACAAATCCAAACCACTATAAGATACCACCTTACACTAGTCAGAATGGCTAAAATTAAGAAGACAGGGAAGAGCAAATGTTGGCGAGGATGTGGAGAAAGGGGAACATTTTACACTGTTGGTGGGAATGCACGTTGATACAGCCACTCTGGAAAACAGTATGGAGGTTCCTCAGGACATTAAAAATTGCAATTGCACTACTGGGAATTTACTCCAAAGATACAGATGTAGTGAAAAGAAGGGCCACATGCACCCCAATGTTCATAGCAGCAATGTCCACAATAACCAAACTGTGGAGCGAGCTGAGATATCCTTCAACAGATGAATGGATTAAGAAGATGTGGTTCATATATACATGGAATATTACTCAGCCATCAGAAAGGATGAATACCTACAATTTACATCGACATGGATGGAACTGGAGGGGATTATGCTAAGTGAAATAAGTCAGTCAGGAAAGACAATTATCATTTGGTTTCACTCATACGTGGAACATAAAAAATAGTGCAGAGGATCATAGTGGAAGGGAGGGAAAGCTGAATGGGAAGAAATCAGAGAGGGAGACAAACCATGACAGACTCCGGAATTCAGGAAAGAGACTGAGGTTTGCGGAAGGGGAGGTGGTGGGGGGTTGGGGTAGCCAGGTGATGGGTATTAAGAAGGGCACGTGTTGTGATACACATTGGGTGTGGTACACAACCAATGAATCATTGAACACTGCATCACAAACTAATGATGTATTATATGTTGGTTAATTGAATTTAAATTAAAAAAAAGAAATGCAACAGATATCTGTACATTGAATTTGTATCCTGTGACTTTACTGAATTCCTTTACCAGTTCTAGCAGTTTTTTTTTGGTGGAGTCTTCAGTTTTCTATCTATAGTATTATGTCATCTGCAAATACTGATAATGTTACTTCTTCCTTAACAATTTGGATGCATTTTATGTCTTTTTGTTGTCTGATTGTTGTGGCTAGGACTTCCATTACTCTGTTGAATAAAATGGTGAGTGGACATCATTGTTTTTCCCTGACCTTTGGGAAAAGGCTCTCAGTTTTTTCCCAGTGAGAATGATGTTAACCATGTGTTTTTCACATATAGTCTTTATTATGAGGGGCTTTATTCCCTCTACTAGTTTGAGGGTTTTTATCATGAATGGGTTTTAGAATTTGTCAAATGCTTTTTATGCATCTCCTGAAATGATCATATAGTTCTTATCTCTTCTGTTATTGATGTGATGTATCATGTTGTGATTTGGGAATACTGATCCACCCTTGCATACCAGGAATAAATTCCACTTGATTACAGTGAATAACTTTTTGTGTATTGTTGGATTCTCTTTGCTTATAATTTTTTTGAGGACTTTTGCATCTATGTTCATCAGAGATAGTGTTCTGCAGTTTTATTTTTTGTGGTGTTTTTATCTGGTTTTGGATCCAGGTAATGCTGTCTTCATAGCACTGGGTGTTACATGCCAATAATGAATCATGGAACACTACATCAAAAACTACTGATGGGGGGTGGAGCAAGATGGCGGAGGAGTAGGAGACCTGGATTTCATCTGGTCCCAGGAATTCAGCTGAATAGGGATCAAACCATTCTGAACACCTACGAACTCAACAGGAGATCAAAGATAAGAATAGTAACAACACTCTAAACAGAAAAGTGACCACTTTCTGGAAGGTAAGACGTATGGAGAAGTGAATCTGACGCGATATTCGGGAGGATAGATGGCGGGGGAGGGGGCTTCCATCAGCCACTTCTGGCAAGTGATAGAGCCGCGGAGCACAAAATCGGAACGTTTAGAAGTTGGGTCCGCTGAGGAATGTCGCTCCAGTGGCTAAGCGGGGGGTGGAACCCTCGTGGAACAGTGTGGTCTCAGGACCCTCGGGGTCACAGAAAGACCGGGGGTGCCTGAGGGCGGCAGAGCTCCCAGGTATCAAAGTGGGGAAGCCGGCTGTAGAGATGGAGCCGAGGCACAGGCTCTTAGCTTGGGGTTGCCATAAACTGTGATCCGAGGCACAGTCGGGCCACTGCTCCTCCATCAGGGACCCAACAAGCGGCAGAGACGGGGAGACTCCCCTTCCTCCCCCTGGGAGGAGCGGCACGGAAGCGCAACGCAGGGATCTGCTGGGTTTGGAGACTCCACACGGGGTTGGGTGCCAGACATAGAAACACTCGATCACAGGCCGGGTGAGCACAGAGTGCGGCCGGAGACTGGGGAGATGGGAGTGACTGCTTTTCTCTGGGGTCCACTGAGGAGCGGGGCCCCAAGTTCTCAGCTCCTCCGGGCAGAGATTGGGAGGCCACCATTTTCACCCTAGTCCTCCAAAGCTGTACCAGAGCTTGCAGGGAACAAAAGCTCCTGAGAGCAAACTGGAGCAGCTTGCTTAGCCCGGAATCACAGGGCGGGGCAATTCCGCCTCTGGCAAAGATATTTGGGAACCACGGCAACAGGCCCCTCCCCTAGAAGATCAGCACGAACGGCCAGCAAGCCAAGACCAAGTTTACCGATCAAGGAGAACGGGAGAACTCCAGCGTTAGGGGAATACTGCACATAGAATTCATGGCTTTTTTACCATAATTCATTAGTTTTTCAAAGTTAATTTTTCAACTGTTTTTTTTTTAATTTTTCTTTTTCCCTTTTTCAAACAACATCTTATCAATCCCTTTAAAAAATATTTTTTATTTTTCATTTTTAAAGTCATATTTTTATCCCTTCATAGTAGTTACCCTTATTTTTGGCATATATATATAAGTTGTTCTCTCTTTAAAATTTTGAGATATGATTTCTTCTAACAGATCAAAATATACCCTAAATCACTAGTGTATGGTTTTTTCTAGTTTCCTGCCTGATCACATTCTCTCCCTTTTTTTTCTTGTTTTTCTTTTTCTTTTTAAATCTTCTTCTTTCTATTTAAAAACAACTTCTTTTCAATTCCTTTTATAAAATCTTTTATAATCTTCATCTTTACAGTCATCTGCCATTCCTTCATTGTATCAACCCTTATTTTGTACATATATAAGTCTTTATTCCTTTAAAATTTTAGCAGGCACTTTCTTCTAACACACCAAAATATGCCCAAAAGCTAGTGTGTGGCACTGATTTATGCACTAGCCTGATCATATTGTTTTATTTTGTTTTGTTCTGTTTTTGTTTGTTTTTATCTTTTTTCTTTTTCCTTTTTTTTTTCTCTTCTTTCTTTCCTTTTCTTGTCCCCTGGTGTCAGGTCTTTTCTGATTTGTATAGAGTATATTTGCTGGAGACGTTGTTAACCTGTTAGCGTGCTGTTCTCTCATTCATCTGTTCTCCTCTGGACAAAATGACAAGACGAAAAAAATCACCTCAGCAAAAAGAACAAGAGGTAGTACCATCTGCCAGGGACCTACTCAATACTGACATTAGTAAGATGTCGGACCTAGAGTTCAGAATCATGATTTTAAAGATACTAGCTGGGCTTGAAAAAAGCATAGAAGATGTTAGAGAAACCCTTTCTGGAGAAATAAAAGAACAAAAATCTAACCAAGTCGAAATCAAAAAGGCTATTAATGAGGTGCAATCAAAAATGGGGGCACTAACTGCTAGGATAAATGAGGCAGAAGAAAGAATCAGCGATATAGAAGACCAAATGATGGAAAATAAAGAGGCTGAGAAAAAGAGACATAAACAACTACAGGATCACGAGGGCAGGATTCGAGAGATAAGCGATACGATAAGATGAAACAACATTAGAATAATTGGGATCCCAGAAGGAGAAGAAAGAGAGAGAGAGGCAGAAGGTATATTGGAGCAAATAATAGCAGAGAACTTCCCTAATGGGGGGAAGAAAATAGGCATCAAAATCCAAGAGGCACAGAGAACCCCTTTCAAAATCAATAAAAAAAGGTCAACACCCCGACATCTAATAGTAAAACTTACGAGTCTCAGAGACAAAGAGAAAATCCTGAAAGCAGCTCAGGAGAAGAGATATGTAACTTACAATGGTAAAAACATTAGATTGGCAACAGACCTATCCACAGAGACCTGGCAGGCCAGAAAGGACTGGCATGATATCTTCAGAGCACTAAACGAGAAAAATATGCAGCCAAGAATACTATATCCAGCTAGGGTGTCATTGAAAATAGAAGGAGAGATAAAAAGCTTCCAGAACAAACAAAAACTAAAGGAATTTGCAAACACAAAACCAGCCCTACAAGAAATATTGAAAGAGGTCCTCTAAGCAAAAAGAGAGCCTAAAAGCAGCACAGATCAGAAAGGAATACAAGACAATATACAGTAACAGTCCCCTTACAGGCAATAAAATGGCACTAAATTCATACCTTTCAATAGTTACCCTGAATGAATATGGGCTAAATGCCCCAATCAAAAGACACAGGCTATCAAATTGGATTAAAAAAAAAGACCCATCAATATGCTGTCTGCAAGAGACTCATTTTAGACCCAAACACACCCCGACATTGAAAGTGAGGGGGTGGAAAAAAATTTACCATGCTAATGGACACCAAAAGAAAGCTGGGGTGGAAATTCTTATATCACACAAATTAGATTTTAAAACAAAGACTGTAATAAGAGATGAGGAAGGACACTATATCCTACTTAAAGGGTCTACCCAACAAGAAGATCTAACAATTGTAAATATCTATGCCCCGAACATGGGAGCAGCAAATTATATAAGGCAATTAATAACAAAAGCAAAGAAACACATTGACAACAATAAAATAATAGTGAGGGACTTTAACACTCCCTCATTGAAATGGACAGATCTTCTAAGCAAAAGATCAAAAAGGAAATAAAGACTTTAAATTAAACACTGGACCAAATGGACTTTATAGACTTATTCAGACCATTCCATTCCAAAGCAACAGAATACACATTCTTCTCTAGTGCCCATGGAACATTCTCCAGAATGATCACATCCTAGGTCACAAATCAGGTCTCAACACGTACCAAAAGATTGGAATTATTCCCTGCATATTTTCAGACCACAATGCTTTAAAACTAGAACTCAATCACAAGAGGAAAGTCGGAAAGAACTCAAATACATAGAGGCTAAAGAGCATCCTACTAAAGAATGAATGGGTCAACCAGGAAATTAAAGAAGAATTAATAAATTCATGGAAACCAATGAAAATGAAAAAAAAACTGTTCAAAATCTTTGGGATACAGCAAAGGCAGTCCTGAGAGGAAACTATATAGCAATAAAAGCCTTCCTCAAGAAACAAGAAAGGTCTCAAATACACAACCTAACCCTAAACCTAAAGGAACTGGAGAAAGAACAGAAAATAAAGCCTAAACCCAGCAGGAGAAGAGAAATCATAAAGATCAGAGCAGAAATCAATGAACTAGAAACCAAAAGAACAGTAGAACAGATCAACGAAACTAGGAGCTGGTTCTTTGAAAGAATTAACAAGATTGATAAACCCCTGGCCAGACTTATCAAAAAGAAAAGAGAAATGACCCAAATCAACAAAATCATGAATGAAAGAGGAAAGATCACGACCAACACCAAAGAAATACAAACAGTTATAAGAACATAATATGAGCAACTCTATGCCAGCAAATTAGATAACCTGGAAGAAATGGGTGCATTCCTAGAGATGTATCAACTACCAAAATTGAACCAGGAAGAAAGAGAAAACCTGAAAAGACCTATAACCACTAAGGAAATTGAAGCAGTCATCAAATATCTCCCAACAAACAAAAGCCCAGAGTCAGATGGCTTCCCAGGGGAATTCTATCAGACATTTCAGGAAGAATAAATACCTATTCTCCTGAAACTGTTCCAAAAAATAGAAATGGAAGGAAAACTTCCAAACTCATTTTATGAGGCCAGCATTACCTTGATCCCAAAACCAGACAAAGACCCCATCAAAAGGAGAATTATAGACCAATATCCTTGATGAACATGGATGCAAAAATTCTCACCAAAATACTAGCCAATAGGATCCAACAGTACATTAAAAGGATTATTCACCATGACCAAGTGGGATTTATTCCTGGGCTGCAAGGCTGGTTCAACATCCGCAAATCAATCAAGTAATACAATACATTAACAAAAGAAAGAACAAGAATCATATGTCCTCTCAGTAGATGCAGAAAAAGCATTTGACAAAGTACAGCATCCTTTCTTGATCAAAACTCTTCACAGTATAGGGATAGAGGGTACATACCTCAAGATCATAAAAGCTATCTATGAAAAACCTACAGCGAATATCATTCTCAATGGGGAAACGCTGAGAGCTTTTCCCCTAAGGTCAGGAATGCGGCAGGGATGTCCACTCTCACCACTGCTATTCAACATAGTATTAGAAGTCCTAGCCACAGCAATCAGACAACAAAAAGAAATCAAAGGCATCCAAATTGGCAAAGAGGAAGTCAAACTCTCACTCTTTGCAGATGATATGATACTGTACGTGGAAAACCCAAAAGACTCCACCCCAAAACTGCTGGAACTCATACAGCAATTCAGTCAAGTAGCAGGCTATAAAATCAATGCACAGAAATCAGTGGCATTCCTATACACCAACAACAAGACAGAAAAGAGACAAATCAAGGAGTCGATCCCATTTACAATTACACCCAAAACCATAAGATACCTAGGAATAAATTTAACCAAAGAGGCAAAGGATCTATACTCAGAAAACTATAAAATACTCATGAAAGAAATTGAAGAAGACACAAAGAAATGGAAAAACATTCCATGCTCATGGATTGGGAGAACAAACATTGTGAAGATGTCAGTGCTACCTAGAGCAATCTACACATTCAATGCAATCCCCATCAAAATACCTTTCACCTTTTTAAAGAAATGGAACAAAGAATCCTAAAATTTGTATGGAACCAGAAGAGACCCCGATTAGCCAGAGGAATCTTGGAAAAGAAAAGCAAAGCTGGTGGCATCACAATTCCGGACTTCCAGCTCTATTACAAACCTGTCATCATCAAGACAGAATGGTACCAGCACAAAAACAGACACATAGATCAATGGAACAGAATCGAGAGCCCAGAAATGGACCCTCAACTCTATGGTCAACTGATCTTTGACAAAGCAGGAAAGAATGTCCAATGGGAAAAAGACAGTCTCTCCAACAAATGGTGTTGGGAAAATTGGACAGCCACATGCAGAAGAATGAAACTGGACCATTTCCTTACACCACACACAAAAATAGACTCCAAATGGTTAAAAGACCTAAACATGAGACAGGAGTCCAACAAAATCCTAAAGGAGAACACAGGCAGCAACCTCGTCGACCTCGGCCGCAGCAACTTCTTCCTAGAAATATCGCCAAAGTCAAGGGAAGGAAGGGCAAAAATGAACTATTGGGTTCTCATCAAGATAAAAAGCTTTTGCACAGCAAAAGAAACAGTCCACAAAACCGAAAGACAACCGACAGAATGGGAGAAAATATTTGCAAATGACATATCAGATAAAGGGCTAGTAGCCAAAATCTATAAAGAACTTATCAAACTCAACACCCAAAGAACAAATAATCCAATCAAGAAATGGGCAGAAGACATGAACAGACATTTTTCCAAAGAAGACATCCAAATGGCCAACAGACACATGAAAAAGTGCTCAACATCGCTCGGCATCAGGGAAATCCAAATCAAAACCTCAATGAGATACCACCTCACACCCGTCAGAATGGCTAAAATTAACAAGTCAGGAAATGATAGATGTTGACGGAGATGTGGAGAAAGGGGAACCCTCCTACACTGTTGGTGGGAATGCAAGCTGGTGCAACCCCTCTGGAAAACAGTATGGAGGTTCCTCAAACAGTTTAAAGTAGAGCTACTCTACGATCCAGCAATTGCACTACTGGGTATTTACCCCAAAGATACAAATGTAAGGATCCGAAGGGGTACGTGCACCCCAATGTTTATAGCAGCAATGTCCACAATAGCCAAACTGTGGAAAGAGCCAGGATGTCCATTGACAGATGAATGGATAAAGAAGAAGTGTTATATATACACAATGGAATATTATGCAGCCATCAAAAGGAATGAGATCTTGCCATTTGCAACGACGTGGATGGAACTGGAGGGTGTTATGCTGAGTGAAATAAGTCAATCAGAGAAAGACATGTATCATATGACCTCACTGATATGAGGAATTTTTAATCTCAGGAAACAAACTGAGTGTTGCTGGAGTGGTGGGCGTTGGGAGGGATTGGGTGGCTGGGTGATAGACATTGGGGAGGGTATGTGCTATGGTGAGCGCTGTGAATTGTACAAGACTGATGAATCACGGATCTGTACTTCTGAAACAAATAATGCAATATATGTTAAGAAAAAAAAGAAGAATATAGCAGGAGGGGAAGAATGAAGGGGAGTAAGTCAGAGGGGGAGACGGACCATTAGAGACTATGGACTCTGAAAAATAAACTGAGGGTTCTAGAGGGGAGGGGGTGGGGGGATGGGTTCGCCTGGTGATGGGTATTAAGGAGGGCACGTTCTGCGTGGAGCACTGGGTGTTATGCACAAACAATGAATCATGGAACACTACATCAAAAAACTAATGATGTAATGTATGGTGATTAACATAACAATAAAAAATTATTAAAAAAAACTACTGATGTACTATATGGTGACTAATGTACCATAATTAATTTTTTTTAATAAATTGCATCCAGAATGAAAAAAAAAGAATGAATTTGAAAGTTTTACTTCCTCTTCTCTGTTTGGAATGTTTACAAAGAATAAGTATTAATTCTTCAAATGTTTGGTAGAATTCACCTGTGAGACCATCTGGTCCTGGACTTTTGTTTTTGGGACTCTTTTTATTACTGCTTCAATATCTTTGCTGGCAGTCTGCCAGATTTTCTATTTCTTCCTGTTTCAGTTTTGGTAGGTTATATATTTCTAGGAATTTATCTATTTCTTCCAGGTTGTCCAATTTATTGACATATAGTTGTACATAAGATTCTCTTTTAACTGTATTTTTGTGGTATTTATTGTTATTTCTCCTTTCTTATTTGTAATTTTATTAATTTGAGTCCCTTCCCTTTTTTTCTTGATAAGTATGGCTAAGAGGTTTATCAATTTTATTGATTTTTTCAAATAAACATCTCCTAGTTTCATTGGTTTCTATTTTAGTTCCTATATCAGTTATTTCTGCTCTAATTGTTATTATTCCCTTCTTTATGCTGATTTTATTTTGTTTGTTACTTTTCTAACTCTTTTAGGAGTAATGTTAGGTTGTTTATTCGATATTTTTCTTGCTTCTTGAGGTAGGCCTCTATTGCTCTAAACTTACCTCTTAGAACCACTTGCTACATTCCAAAGGTTTTGAGTTGTGTTTTTATTCTCATTTGTTTCAGTGAAAGTTTTTTCTTCTTTTATTTCCTGGCATGTTATTTAACCTCCATGTATTTATGGTCTTTCTAGATTTTTATCTTGTGGTGATTTCTAATTTCATAGAGTTGTGGTAAGAAAAGATGCATGACATGACTTCATATTTTAAAATTTGTTTAAACTTATTTTGTTACCTAATATGTGATCTATTCTGTTGAATGTCCCATGTGCCCTTGAAAAGAATGTATCTTCTGCTGTTTTAAGATGGAATTTTCTGAATATGTCTGTTAAATCTATCTGGTCCAATGTGTCACTCAAAGCCATTGTTTCCCCTTTGAGTTTCTGTTTAGATTTATTACTTTTCATTACCCTGTCCTCCAGGTCGCTGACCCATTCTTTGCTTCCTCTAGTCTACTATTTATTCCATCTAGTGTATTTTTAATTTCAATTATTATATTCTTCATCTCTGATTTGTTCTTTTTTATAATTTCTATCTCTGTCAAGGGTCTCACAGAGGTTGTCCACTCTTCTCAAGTCCAGTGATTTTCTTTATGACCATTACTTTAAGTTCTCTCTCAGTCATATTACTTATCTCCATTTCACTTAGCTCTCTTGCTGTGATTTTGTCCTGTTCTTTCATTTGGGTCATTTTTCCTTTGTCTCCTCATATTATCTAAATGTCTGTGTCTCTTTCTATGCTAGGAAATTCAGTTATGTCACTTGTGCTTGAATATAGTGACCTTATGCAGAAGAGTTCCTATAGTGTTCTGCAATTCAATGTCCCCTGTTTGACAGAACCTAGCACTTCAGGAGTGTCTCCTATGTGTGTCATGTGAACCCTACTGTTGTGACTAAGTGGTTTTTGCCTTCAGTCATCTGTGCTGGCTTTCTTTGCCTATTCTGGGCAGACTTTGGCCACTGTTGTTAGTGGGCTATTCTGGGGCCATCTTGGGCTTAAGTTCAGTCAGAGCAGGCATTTACCAGACAGGCAGTAACACCAAACTGTGGGGCACTTCCCATATGTTGTCCCCTGCTATGTTTTTGTTGGTGGGAGATGCCTGCTGTCAGACCAGATTTCTGTCCCCATTCCTTTCCTGGGGTTGTAGTAGGACTGGTGTGTGGTTGTCTCCCCCTCCCTGTGGGGAAAGAATCACTTTTGAGTGGTGTTGATTCATGTTGGGGTTGCTTGCACACTGTCAAACTTCTGGCATCACTTTTTTTTGGGCTCTGGCCCAGGGCATATTGGAGGGAGAAAGTCCTCAGGAGAACATGGTGGGGAAGACATGCAATGGTACTAAAGTTAGAGCAAGACTGCTATGGGGGATGGGGACTGGAGCAGATATCTTGCTAGAGGGGAGGTGTCCTCAGGAGAATGTAGGAGTGCGATAACTGTTATCAAAGTAGGTAGTGAATGTTGGTGCTGTACTTGTTCTTACAGGTATCTGTGGTGTTTAGATTGGGGTCAGGAGAGGGAAATGTCACCTTCCAGGTCTTTTGTTCCTGTAGAAGTCCCCCAGTGATCCCTACCCCTCCAGCACATTCTCTGATTTAGTAAACAAATCTCCCTCCCTTATATGCCAGGCATTTTTCAAACCGCTGCTTCAAAACTGAATCTCAGCAGGGCTATTTGTTGTGCTGTGTCCTTAAGTGTGGGAACTCAGGTTGCTATTTCTCTTCTGGCTCTCCCAGAGCTGAGCCCTCTGATTTTCAAAGTTCTAGGTGTTAAGCTGCACTGATTGTAAGAAATTGCAAAATTATGCCCCTCTAGTTTTCAAAGTGAAATGTTAATGGGGATTCCCCATGCTTAAGTTTCCTGGTGTGAGGGTCTGTTTCCATCCCCCTCTCTGTTCCCTCAGCATCCCTCACTCAGATGGATAGTCTTGCAGATCCTTTTAGCTCCTGAATGAGTCTCTGTTCTTCCTATCCTCTTCAATATGGCTTTTCTGTACATTTAGCTATGGAGAGTCTGTTCTGCCTGTTTTCAGGTTGATTTCTGTATTATTTACACTAATGTGGGTGTTATCTAGTTGTATCTATGAAATGAGTGAGGTCAGATTTCTCCTACTTCACCAACTACACAAAGGGTCGCTCTTTTTTTTTTTAAGATTTTATTTATTTATTTATTTATTTGAGAGAGAGAGAGAGCACATGAGAGGGGAGAGGGTCAGAGGGCTAAGCAGACTCCCCGCCGAGCCGGGAGCCCGATGCCAGACTCGATCCGGGGACTCCAGGATCATGACCGGAGCCGAAGGCAGCCGCCTAACCAACTGAGCCACCCAGGCGCCCAAAGGGTCTCTTTTATAAGGCACTTATCCCATTCATGAAAGCTCTGCCCTCATGACCAAATCATTTCCCAGCTGCTCCACTTTCTAATAACATCATCTTGGGGGTTAGGCTTTCAACATATGAATTTTGGAGGACATAAACATTTAGACCATAGCAAACATGAATTAAACACACCCTCATGTGCAAATTATGAATACGTGTAATACCTAAATTAAAACACCCTTGTAGTAAATGATGCCTATGAAAGAATCCAAAACATAGTAGAAACTTGATCCATGTTGTGTCCCATCCATTACTTCCCTTCAGACTGAAGGATGGATTGGAATGCAGGAAAAGACAGTTATAGATGTTAATGCAGTAATGAAGGCAATAAATGACAAGGACTGTATATGGGATACAGCAGTGGGGAGAGAGCAACACTGGGAAAACTTAAGGTCTTTATTTACCTCAGAACCCATGCCTGAAAATGGCAAACAAAACTACAAATATTCGGGAGTAGGAGACCTAGATTACGTCTGGTCTCAGGAATTCAGCTGAATAGGGATCAAACCATTCTGAACACCTACAAACTCAACAGGAGATCGAACAGGAGAGTAGCAACAACTCTCTGAACAGAGAAGCGACCACTTACTGGAAGGTAGGGATTGCGGAGAAGTGAATCCGAGGCGATATTCGGGAGGATAGACGGTGGGGGAGGGACCTCCGCTGGCCGCTTCTGGCAAGTGATAGAACCGCGGAGCACAAAATCGGACCTTTTAGAAGTTGGCTCGGCGGAGGGAAGTCGCTGCAGTGGCTAAGCGGGGGGTGGAATCCTCCCGGGACAGTGTGGTCTCAGGACCCTTGGGATCACAGAGAGACCGGGGTGCCTGAGTGCAGCAGAGCTCCCAGGTATCAGAGCAGGGAAGCCGGCTGCAGATACGGAGCAGAGTCGCGGGCTCTCAGCTCGGGGTTGCCATAAACTGTGATCTGCGGCCCAGTCGGGGCACGGCTCCCCCAGCAGGGACCCAACAAGCAGCAGATCCGGGGAGACTCCCCTTCCTTGCCGGGGAGGAGCGGTGCGGGAACGCACTGCAGGGATCTGCTGGGTTTGGAGACTCCGCGCGGGGTCAGGTGCCAGAGATAGCAACACTCGATCACAGGCCGGGTGAGCACGGAGTGTGGCCGGAGACTGGGGACACGGAAGTGACTGCTTTTCTCTGGGGGCACACTGAGGAGCGGGGCCCCGAGTTCTCAGCTCCTCCAAGTGGAGATTGGGAGGCCACCATTTCTGCCCTGGGCCTCCAAAGCTGTGCCGAGAGCTTGCAGGGAACAAAAGCTCCTGAGAGCAAACCGGAGCAGCTTCCTTGGCCCGGACCGACAAGGGTGGGGCAATTCCGCCTCCGGCAAAGACATTTGGAAACCACAGCAACAGGCCCCTCCCCCAGAAGATCAGCACAAACAGCCAGCAAGCCAAGACCAAGTTGATCCATCAAGGAGAATAGGAGAACTCCAGCGCTAGGGGAATACTGCACATAGATTCATGACTTTTTTTTTTTTTTACCATGATTCATTATTTCATCAAAGTTAATTTTTGTTGACTGTTTTTTTTTATTTTTCTTTTTCCCTTTTTCAACCAACACCTTATAAATCCCTTTTAAAAAAAAAAAAACATTTTTTATTTTTCATTTTTAGAGTCATATTTTATCCCTTCATAGTAGTTACCCTTATTTTTGGCATATATATATAAGTTGTTCTCTCTTCAAAATTTTGAGGTACAGTTTCTTCTAACAGATCAAAATATACCCTAAATCACTAGTGTATGGCTTTGTTCTAGTCTCCTGCCTGATCACATTCTCTCCCTTTTTCCTTTTTTTTTTCTTAAATCTTCTTTCTTTTTTCAAACAACTTATCTTACCAAGTCCTTTTATAAAATCTTTTATAATTTTCATCTTTACAGTCATCTTCCATCCCTTCATTGTATCAACCCTTATTTTGTACATATATGTCTTTCTTCCTTTAAAATTTTAGGAGGCACTTTTTTCTAACAGACTAAAATACGCCCAAAATCTAGTGTGTGGCACTGATCTATGCACTAGCCTGATCATATTTGATCATATTCTGCCTTTATTGTATTGTTTTGTTTTTGTTTTTATCTTTTTTTTTCTTTTTCTCTTTCTTTTTCCTTTCTTTCCCTTTCTTTTCCCCTGGTGTCAGGTCTTTTCTGATTTGTATACAGTATATTTGCTGGGGACGTTGTAAACCTGTTAGCATTTTGTGCTCTCATTCATCTATTCTCCTCTGGACAAAATGACAAGAAGAAAGAAATCACCTCAGCAAAAAGAACAAGAGGTAGTACCATCAGCCAGGGACCTACTCAATACGGACATTAGTACGATGTCGGACATAGAGTTCAGAATCATGATTTTAAAGATACTAGCTGGGCTTGAAAAAAGCGTGGAAGTTATTAGAGAAACCCTTTCTGGAGAAATAAAAGAACTAAAATCTAACCAAATCGAAATCAAAAAGGCTATTGATGAAGTGCAATCAAAAATGGGGGCACTAAATGGTAGGATAAATGAGGCAGAAGAGAGAATCAGCGATATAGAAGACCAAATGATGGAAAATAAAGAGGCTGAGAAAAAGAGAGAGAAACAACTACAGGATCACGAGGGCAGAATTCGAGAGATAAGTGATATGATAAGACGAAACAACATTAGAATAATTGGGATCCCAGAAGAAGAAGAGAGAGAGAGAGGGGCAGAAGGTATATTGGAGCAAATTATAGCAGAGAACTTCCCTAATGTGAGGAAGGAAACAGGCATTAAAATCCAGGAGGCACAGAGAACCCCTCTCAAAATCAATAATAATAGGTCAACACCCCGACATCTAATAGTAAAACTTACGAGTCTCAGAGACAAAGAGAAAATCCTGAAAGCAGCTCGGGAGAAGAGATATGTAACCTACAATGGCAGAAACATTAGATTGGCAACAGACCTATCCACAGAGACCTGGCAGGCCAGAAAGGACTGGCAAGATATCTTCAGAGCACTAAACGAGAAAAATATGCAGCCAAGAATACTATATCCAGCTAGGCTATCATTGAAAATAGAAGGAGAGATAAAAAGCTTCCAGGACAAACAAAAACTAAAGGAATTTGCAAACACGAAACCAGCCCTCCAAGAAATATTGAGAGGGGTCCTCTAAGCAAAGAGAGAACCTAAAAGCAGCAAAGAGCAGAAACGAACACAGACAACAGACAGTTAACAGTCACCTTACAGGTAATACAATGACACTAAATTCATACCTTTCAATAGTTACCCTGAATGTAAATGGGCTAAATGCCCCAATTAAAAGACACAGGCTATCAGTTTGGATTAAAAAACAAGACCCATCAATATGCTGTCTGCAAGAGACTCATTTTAGACCCAAAGACACCCCCAGATTGAAAGTGAGGGGGTGGAAAACCATTTACCATGCTAATGGACACCAAAAGAAAGCTGGGGTGGCAATCCTTATATCAGACAAACTAGATTTTAAATCAAAGAATGTAATAGGAGATGAGGAGGGACACTATATCCTACTTAAAGGGTCTATCCAACAAGAAGATCTAACAATTGTAAATATCTATGCCCCGAACATGGGAGCAGCCAATTATATAAGGCAATTAATAACAAAAGCAAAGAAACACATTGATAACAATACAATAATAGTGGGGGACTTTAACACCCCCCTGACTGAAATGGACAGATCATCTAAGCAAAAGATCAACAAGGAAATAAAGACTTTAAATGACACATTGGACCAAATGGACTTCACAGACATATTCAGAACATTCCATCCCAAAACAAAGGAATACACATTCTTCTCTAGTGCCCATGGAACATTCTCCAGAATTGATCACATCCTAGGTCACAAATCAGGTCTCAATCGGTACCAAAAGATTGGGATCATTCCCTGCATATTTTCAGACCACAATGCTTTGAAACTAGAACTCAATCAAAAGAGGAAAGTTGGAAAGAACTCAAATACATGGAGGCTAAAGAGCATCTTACTAAAGAATGAATGGGTCAACCAAGAAATCAAAGAAGAATTAAAAAAATTCATGGAAACCAATGAAAATGAAAACACAACTGTTCAAAATCTTTGGGATACAGCAAAGGCAGTCCTGAGAGGAAAGTATATAGCAATACAAGCCTTTCTCAAGAAACAAGAGAGGTCTCAAATACACAACCTAACCCTACACCTAAAGGAGCTGGAGAAAGAACAGCAAATAAAGCCTAAACCCAGCAGGAGAAGAGAAATCATAAAGATCAGAGCAGAAATCAATGAACTAGAAACCAAAAGAACAGTAGAACAGATCAACGAAACTAGGAGCTGGTTCTTTGAAAGAATTAACAAGATTGATAAACCCCTGGCCAGACTGATCAAAAAGAAAAGAGAAATGACCCAAATCAACAAAATCAAAAAGAGGAGAGATCACAACCAACACCAAAGAAATACAAACAATTATAAGAACATATTATGAGCGAGGGGCGGAGCAAGATGGTGGAGGAGTAGGAGACCTAGATTTCGTCTGGTCTCAGGAATTCAGCTGAATAGGGATCAAACCATTCTGAACACCTACGAACTCAACAGGAGATCGAACAGGAGAGTAGCAACAACTCTCTGAACAGAGAAGCGACCACTTACTGGAAGGTAGGGCTTGCGGAGAAGTGAATCCGAGGCGATATTCGGGAGGATAGACGGCGGGGGAGGGGCCTCCGCCGGCCGCTTCTGGCAAGTGATAGAACCGCGGAGCACAAAATCGGACCTTTTAGAAGTTGGCTCGGCGGAGGGAAGTCGCTGCAGTGGCTAAGCGGGGGGTGGAATCCTCCCGGGACAGTGTGGTCTCAGGACCCTTGGGGTCACAGAGAGACCGGGGTGCCTGAGTGCAGCAGAGCTCCCAGGTATCAGAGCAGGGAAGCCGGCTGCAGATACGGAGCAGAGTCGCAGGCTCTCAGCTCGGGGTTGCCATAAACTGTGATCTGCGGCCCAGTCGGGGCCCGGCTCCCCCAGCAGGGACCCAACAAGCAGCAGATCCGGGGAGACTCCCCTTCCTTGCCGGGGAGGAGCGGTGCGGGAACGCACTGCAGGGATCTGCTGGGTTTGGAGACTCCGCGCGGGGTCGGGTGCCAGAGATAGCAACGCTCGATCACAGGCCGGGTGAGCACGGAGTGTGGCCGGAGACCGGGGACACGGAAGTGACTGCTTTTCTCTGGGGGCACACTGAGGAGCGGGGCCCCGAGTTCTCAGCTCCTCCAAGTGGAGATTGGGAGGCCACCATTTCTGCCCTGGGCCTCCAAAGCTGTGCCGAGAGCTTGCAGGGAACAAAAGCTCCTGAGAGCAAACCGGAGCAGCTTCCTTGGCCCGGACCGACAAGGGCGGGGCAATTCCGCCTCCGGCAAAGACATTTGGAAACCACAGCAACAGGCCCCTCCCCCAGAAGATCAGCACAAGCAGCCAGCAAGCCAAGACCAAGTTGATCGATCAAGGAGAATAGGAGAACTCCAGCGCTAGGGGAATACTGCACATAGATTCATGGCTTTTTTTTTTTTTTTTTTACCATGATTCATTATTTCATCAAAGTTAATTTTTGTTGACTGTTTTTTTTATTTTTCTTTTTCCCTTTTTCAACCAACATCTTATAAATCCCTTTTAAAAAAAAAAACATTTTTTATTTTTCATTTTTAGAGTCATATTTTATCCCTTCATAGTAGTTACCCTTATTTTTGGCATATATATATATAAGTTGTTCTCTCTTTAAAATTTTGAGGTACAGTTTCTTCTAACAGATCAAAATATACCCTAAATCACTAGTGTATGGCTTTGTTCTAGTCTCCTGCCTGATCACATTCTCTCCCTTTTTCCTTTTTTTTTTTCTTAAATCTTCTTTCTTTTTTCAAACAACTTAACTTACCAAGTCCTTTTATAAAATCTTTTATAATTTTCATCTTTACAGTCATCTTCCATCCCTTCATTGTATCAACCCTTATTTTGTACATATATGTCTTTCTTCCTTTAAAATTTTAGGAGGCACTTTTTTCTAACAGACCAAAATACGCCCCAAATCTAGTGTGTGGCACTGATCTATGCACTAGCCTGATCATATTTGATCATATTCTGCCTTTTTTGTATTGTTTTGTTTTAGTTTTTATCTTTTTTTTTTCTTTTTCTCTTTCTTTTTTCTTTCTTTCCCTTTCTTTTCCCCTGGTGTCAGGTCTTTTCTGATTTGTATACAGTATATTTGCTGGGGACGTTGTAAACCTGTTAGCATTTTGTTCTCTCATTCATCTATTCTCCTCTGGACAAAATGACAAGACGAAAGAAATCACCTCAGCAAAAAGAACAAGAGGTAGTACCGTCAGCCAGGGACCTACTCAATACGGATATTAGTACGATGTCGGACCTAGAGTTCAGAATCATGATTTTAAAGATACTAGATGGGCTTGAAAAAAGCGTGGAAGTTATTAGAAAAACCCTTTCTGGAGAAATAAAAGAACTAAAATCTAACCAAATCGAAATCAAAAAGGCTATTGATGAGGTGCAATCAAAAATGGGGGCACTAAATGCTAGGATAAATGAGGCAGAAGAGAGAATCAGCGATATAGAAGACCAAATGATGGAAAATAAAGAGGCTGAGAAAAAGAGAGAGAAACAACTACAGGATCACGAGGGCAGAATTCGAGAGATAAGTGATATGATAAGACGAAACAACATTAGAATAATTGGGATCCCAGAAGAAGAAGAGAGAGAGAGAGGGGCAGAAGGTATATTAGAGCAAATTATAGCAGAGAACTTCCCTAATGTGAGGAAGGAAACAGGCATTAAAATCCAGGAGGCACAGAGAACCCCTCTCAAAATCAATAATAATAGGTCAACACCCCGACATCTAATAGTAAAACTTACGAGTCTCAGAGACAAAGAGAAAATCCTGAAAGCAGCTCGGGAGAAGAGATATGTAACCTACAATGGTAGAAACTTTAGATTGGCAACAGACCTATCCACAGAGACCTGGCAGGCCAGAAAGGACTGGCAAGATATCTTCAGAGCACTAAACGAGAAAAATATGCAGCCAAGAATACTATATCCAGCTAGGCTGTCATTGAAAATAGAAGGAGAGATAAAAAGCTTCCAGAACAAACAAAAACTAAAGGAATTTGCAAACACGAAACCAGCCCTCCAAGAAATATTGAGAGGGGTCCTCTAAGCAAAGAGAGAACCTAAAAGCAGCAAAGAGCAGAAACGAACACAGACAACAGACAGTTAACAGTCACCTTACAGGTAATACAATGACACTAAATTCATACCTTTCAATAGTTACCCTGAATGTAAATGGGCTAAATGCCCCAATCAAAAGACACAGGCTATCAGATTGGATTAAAAAACAAGACCCATCAATATGCTGTCTGCAAGAGACTCATTTTAGACCCAAAGACACCCCCAGATTGAAAGTGAGGGGGTGGAAAACCATTTACCATGCTAATGGACACCAAAAGAAAGCTGGGGTGGCAATCCTTATATCAGACAAACTAGATTTTAAAACAAAGACTGTAATAAGAGATGAGGAAGGACACTATATCCTACTTAAAGGGTCTATTCAACAAGAAGATCTAACAATTGTAAATATCTATGCCCCGAACATGGGAGCAGCCAATTATATAAGGCAATTAATAACAAAAGCAAAGAAACACATTGATAACAATACAATAATAGTGGGGGACTTTAACACCCCCCTGACTGAAATGGACAGATCATCTAAGCAAAAGATCAACAAGGAAATAAAGACTTTAAATGACACACTGGACCAAATGGACTTCACAGACATATTCAGAACATTCCATCCCAAAACAAAGGAATACACATTCTTCTCTAGTGCCCATGGAACATTCTCCAGAATTGATCACATCCTAGGTCACAAATCAGGTCTCAATCGGTACCAAAAGATTGGGATCATTCCCTGCATATTTTCAGACCACAATGCTTTGAAACTAGAACTCAACCACAAGAGGAAAGTTGGAAAGAACTCAAATACATGGAGGCTAAAGAGCATCCTACTAAAGAATGAATGGGTCAACCAAGAAATCAAAGAAGAATTAAAAAAATTCCTGGAAACCAATGAAAATGAAAACACAACTGTTCAAAATCTTTGGGATACAGCAAAGGCAGTCCTGAGAGGAAAGTATATAGCAATACAAGCCTTTCTCAAGAAACAAGAGAGGTCTCAAATACACAACCTAACCCTACACCTAAAGGAGCTGGAGAAAGAACAGCAAATAAAGCCTAAACCCAGCAGGAGAAGAGAAATCATAAAGATCAGAGCAGAAATCAATGAACTAGAAACCAAAAGAACAGTAGAACAGATCAACGAAACTAGGAGCTGGTTCTTTGAAAGAATTAACAAGATTGACAAACCCCTGGCCAGACTGATCAAAAAGAAAAGAGAAATGACCCAAATCAACAAAATCATGAATGAAAGAGGAGAGATCACAACCAACACCAAAGAAATACAAACAATTATAAGAACATATTATGAGCAACTCTATGCCAACAAATTAGATAACCTGGAAGAAATGGGTGCATTCCTAGAGATGTATCAACTACCAAAATTGAACCAGGAAGAAATAGAAAACCTGAACGGACCTATAACCACTAAGGAAATTGAAACAGTCATCAAAAATCTCCCAAGAAACAAAAGCCCAGGGCCAGATGGCTTCCCAGAGGAATTCTATCAAACATTTCAAGAAGAATTAATACCTATTCTCCTGAAACTGTTCCAAAAAATAGAAATGGAAGGGAAACTTCCAAACTCATTCTATGAGGCCAGCATTACCTTGATCCCAAAACCAGACAAAGACCCCATCAAAATAGAGAATTACAGACCAATATCCTTGATGAACATGGATGCAAAAATTCTCACCAAAATACTAGCCAATAGGATCCAACAGTACATTAAAAGGATTATTCACCATGACCAAGTGGGATTTATTCCTGGGCTGCAAGGCTGGTTCAACATCCGCAAATCAATCAATGTGATACAATACATTAACAAAAGAAAGAACAAGAATCATATGATCCTCTCAATAGATGCAGAAAAAGCATTTGACAAAGTACAACATCCTTTCTTGATCAAAACTCTTCAGAGTATAGGGATAGAGGGTACATACCTCAATATCATAAAAGCCATCTATGAAAAACCTACAGCGAATATCATTCTCAATGGGGAAAGGCTGAGAGCTTTTCCCCTAAGGTTAGGAACGCGGCAGGGATGTCCACTATCACCACTGCTATTCAACATAGTATTAGAAGTCCTAGCCACAGCAATCAGACAACAAAAAGAAATCAAAGGCATCCAAATCGGCAAAGAGGAAGTCAAACTCTCACTCTTTGCAGATGATATGATACTGTATGTGGAAAACCCAAAAGACTCCACCCCAAAACTGCTAGAACTCATACAGGAATTCAGTAAAGTAGCAGGATATAAAATCAATGCACAGAAATCAGTGGCATTCCTATACACCAACAACAAGACAGAAGAGAGACAAATCAAGGAGTCGATCCCATTTACAATTGCACCCAAAACCATTAGATACCTAGGAATAAATCTAACCAAAGAGGCAAAGGATCTGTACTCAGAAAACTATAAAATACTCATGAAAGAAATTGAAGAAGACACAAAGAAATGGAAAAACGTTCCATGCTCATGGATTGGGAGAATCAACATTGTGAAGATGTCAATGCTACCTAGAGCAATCTACACATTCAATGCAATCCCCATCAAAATACCATCCACTTTTTTCAAAGAAATGGAACAAATAATCCTAAAATTTGTATGGAACCAGAAGAGACCCAGAATAGCCAGAGGAATACTGAAAAAGAAAAGCAAAGCTGGCGGCATCACAATTCCGGACTTCCAGCTCTATTACAAAGCTGTCATCATCAAGACAGTATGGTACTGGCACAAAAGCAGACACATAGATCAATGGAACAGAATCGAGAGCCCAGAAATGGACCCTCAACTCTATGGTCAACTTATCTTTGACAAAGCAGGAAAGAATGTCCAATGGCAAAAAGACAGTCTCTTCAACAAATGGTGTTGGGAAAATTGGACAGCCACATGCAGAAGAATGAAACTGGACCATTTCCTTACACCACACACAAAAATAGACTCCAAATTGTTGAAAGACCTAAACGTGAGACAGAAGTCCATCAAAATCCTAAAGGAGAACACAGGTACCAACCTTTTCGACCTTAGCCGCAGCAACTTCTTCCTAGAAACATCGCCAAAAGCACGGGAAGCCAGGGGAAAAATGAACTATTGGGATTTCCTCAAGATAAAAAGCTTTTGCACAGCAAAAGAAACAGTCCACAAAACCAAAAGACAACCGACAGAATGGGAGAAAATATTTGCAAATGACATATCAGATAAAGGGCTAGTATCCAAAATCTATAAAGAACTTATCAAACTCAACACCCAAAGAAGAAATAATCCAATCAAGAAATGGGCAGAAGACATGAACAGACATTTCTCCAAAGAAGACATCCAAATGGCCAACAGGCACATGAAAAAGTGCTCAACATCGCTCGGCATCAGGGAAATCCAAATCAAAACCTCAATGAGATACCACCTCACACCCGTTAGAATGGCTAAAATTAACAAGTCAGGGAACGACAGATGTTGGCGGGGATGTGGAGAAAGGGGAACCCTCCTACACTCTTGGTGGGAATGCAAGCTGGTGCAACCCCTCTGGAAAACAGTATGGAGGTTCCTCAAACAGTTGAAATTAGAGCTACCGTTCGATCCAGCAATTGCACTACTGGGTATTTACCACAAAGACACAAATGTAGGGACCCGAAGGGGTACGTGTACCCCAATGTTTATAGCGGCAATGTCCACCATAGCCAAACTGTGGAAAGAGCCAAGATGCCCATCGACAGATGAATGGAAAAAGAAGAAGTGGTATATATACACAATGGAATATTATGCAGCCATCAAAAGGAATGAGATCTTGCCATTTGCAACGACGTGGATGGAACTGGAGGGTGTTATGCTGAGTGAAATAAGTCAATCAGAGAAAGACATGTATCACATGACCTCACTGATATGAGGAATTCTTAATCTCAGGAAACAAACTGAGTGTTACTGGAGTGGTTGGGGGTGGGAGGGATGGGGTGGCTGGGTGATAGACATTGGGGAGGGTATGTGCTACGGTGAGTGCTATGAATTGTGTAAGACTGTTGAATCACAGTTCTGTACTTCTGAAACAAATAACGCAACATATTTTAAGAAAAAAGAAAAAGAAGAAGATAACAGGAGAGGAAGAAAAGGGGAGTATGTCAGAGGGGGAGACGAACCATGAGAGATGATGGACTCTGAAAAACAAACTGAGGGTTCTAGAGGGGAGGGGGGTAGGGGGATGGGTTAGCCTGGTGATGGGTATTGAGGAGGGCACGTTCTGCATGGAGCACTGGGTGTTATGAACAAACAATGAATCATGGAACACTGCACCAAAAACTAATGATGTAATATATGGTGATTAACATAACAATAAAAAAAATTAATAAAAAAAAACAGCTAAAAAATAAAAAAAAAACTACAAATATTCTCTTCCCTGTAGTTTAAAGTTTACTATCTTTCCCAAGTAGAGCCAAGTTAATCAAGATTTTTGCACATGGAAGTTGGATTTTACCTTATTTTTGTCTCCCTAGTTCTCCATCTATTTGAAGATGAGAATTAGTTTTCAAACTATTTCCTGCATGTCACTCTCTTTTTAATTTTAAATTCAATTAGCCAACATATAGTACATCATAAGTTTCAGGTATAGATTTCAGTAAATCATCAGTTGCATATAACACTCAGGGCTCATCAAATCACGTGCCCTCCTTAATTCCCATCACACAGTTACCCAATCCCCCCACCAACCTCCTCTCCAGAAATTGTCAGTTTCTTTCCAGTAATTTGTCTCCCACTCTGATTTGTTCCCATTGTGTTTATCTCTCCCTATGATCTTCTGCACCACTTCTTATATCCCTCATTAGACTGAAAACATATGCTATTTGCCCTTCTCTGTTCACTTATTTTGCTCAGCATAATACCCTCCAGTTTCATCAATAGCCTGTAAATGGTAAGATTTCATCCTTTCTGATGGATTGCCATAAGGAAAGTGCCATATACTTAACCCTAAGAAACAACACTGTAGAGAAACCATCTTTCAATTAACATCTTCTTTCCTGAAGATAGAAGCGTTTTCAAAAGTGTGTGAGAGAGCATAAGGAAACTGTCATGTACTTAACTCTGACAAAGAAGTCTGTGGACAATTTAAACTTTCAACTCACATCTTGATTCATGTAGATAGAAGCGTTTTCAAATCTATGTGTGGAAACATATGGAAATTGCCATCCACTTAAGTCTGAGAACCAAGTGTGCATAGAATACAACATTCAACTAATATTTTGTTCTAGGAAGATAGAAGTGCTTTCAAATGTATGTGTGAATGCATAAGGAAATTGCCATATACTTAACATTGAGGATAAAGATGTGGAGAACACAACTTTCTAATAACATCTAATTTTGTGATGATGCTTGCCCTTCATTCTGTCGTCGGGACAGAATTATGCCCTGCCATCAAAATGGTGCTTATCTACTCTTGGAATGAAATTCTAACCCTAGCTTTGGTTGAGGCCTTGACTACACCCCAACCATAAGTCTGAGAGTACAATGGATCTGGGACATGTGACCAGTCCCAGAATAATCAACAAGGAACACTTAAGGAAACTGAGCCACTTTCAACCCTCGGGATATTGTGGGAGAGTAGGATTCTAGCAAAAAACTGAAATCTCAGCAACTGGATGAGCATCCCCCTGATGCCAAAGAGGAAAGCAGAGCCTCACCCTAATGCTAGCTCTAAGCTCAGCCCTCAGGGCAGAACTCGGATCAGCCACCAAATCGAATCTGTGCTTCTTCTGAAATAAAACCCTAACCCTAGCATGGATGCGGCACTGTCCAAGTGACAACCTTAGTTCTGAATGCACAAATGACTTTGGGGACTTAGTCAATGCCAGAGTAATCAAGCAGGAAACCAGAAGGAATTATGTGCCACTTCTATCCTCAGGATGTATGATGGGCTCATGATTTTATGGAGAATCCCACAACTCAACAATACTATGGGCATTCCCCTGAGGCCAGCCAGAAGCCAAAGCCTCACCCTGATGCTAGCCCTCAGCTCTGCCCTCAGGGTAGGACTCCAAATGGCCATCTGATGATGGAACCCTACCATCTTCTGGAGTGAAACCCTAACCCTAGGATGATTGTGGGCCCTGACCATTTCCATTTCCTGGTTCTGAATGCAAAATGATGTTGGAGACCTGGTCAAAGCCAGACTAGTCAGCTAGGAACCCAGAAGAAAGACATGCCAATCATACCCCTGGGTTGTCTCATGAAAGCACGATTTATTGAAAAGCCTAAAATTCAGCAGCACTATGTGCATCCCCCTGAGCCAAAACCAGAAGCCAGAGCGTGACTCTGATGCTAGGTCTCAGCTTAGCCCTCAGGGCAGGACTCTGAATGGCCATTATATTGAAACCTAATGTCTTGCAGCATGAGACCTTAACCCTAGTGTGAATGTGGTCCTGACCACGCCTCAACCCTAGTTCTGAAAGCACAAATGATCATGGAGACCTGGTCAATGCCAGAATAATCAGGTAGAAGCCCAGAAGGAATACATGCCACTTGTACCCCTGGGATGTCTCCTGGGAGTATGATTATTACTCAAAACCTAAAACTCCACAATACGATGAACTTGCCCCTCAGGCCAAACTGGAAGCCTGAGCCTCACCCTGATGCTAGCCCCCAGGTCAGCCCTCAAGGCAGGTCTCTGCACAGTCCTCAAATTGAACCCTACCATCTTCCAGAAGAAAACCCTAACCCTAGCATGGATGTCGCCCTGACCATGCCATTTCCCTGGTTCTGAAGGGACAAATGATTTTGGAGACCTGGCAAATGCCAGACTAATCAGGTAGGAACACATGTCAGTTATACCCCTGCCAGGTTGTCTCCTCAGGGAAAGCATGACTTTATCAAACAAGGCAAAATTCAACAGCAAAACGAGCATGCCCCTGATGGCAAATCGAAAGCCATAGCATCACCCTGATTCTAGCCCTCAGTACAACCCTCAGGGCAGGATTCTGAACAGCCACAATATTGAACCCTTTCTTCCTCTGAAACAAAACCCTAATACTAGCATGGATGTGGCCCTGGCCAGACCCCAGCCCTACTTCTGAAGGCACAAATTCTCTTTGGAGACCTGGTCAATGCCAGAGTAATTAGGCAAAACTAAAAAAGGAATAGTGCCAGTTGTACTTCTGGAGTATCTCATGGGAGTATGATTTTACCCAAAAACCTAAAACTCCACAACACTATGAGCATGCACCTGAGGCCAAACCAAAAGCCAGATCCTCACCCTGATGCTCTCTTTCAGCTCAACCCTCCAAGCAGGACTCCTAAATGCCATCAAATTGAACCCTACCGTCTTCTGGAACAAAACCCTACCCATAGCATGGATGTGGGCCCGACCATGCCCATGTCCTATTTCTGAATGCACAAATGATGTTAGAGGCCTAGTCAGTGCCAGAGAGATCAGGCAGGAAAACAGAAGAAAGACGTGGTACCTTATACCTTGGGGTTGTCTCGCAAAAGCACAATTTTATCTAAAATCCTAAAATTCAACAACAGTGGTAACAGCATCCCCCTGAGGTTGAAAACGGAAGCCAGAGGTTCACCCTGATGCTATCCCTCAGGTCTGCCCTCAGGGTAGGTCTCCAAAAGGCCATCAAATGGAACCTTACCATCTTCTGGATCGTAACTCTCATTAGCCTTAGCATGAATGTGGCTCTGATCACACCCATTTCCTGGTTCTGAATGCACAAATGATTTTGGAGACCTGATCAGTGCCAGACTAATCAGCTAGGAATACAGAAAGAAAACATGCCACTTATCCACCTGGGCTATCTAGTGAAAGCATGGTTTTACCGAAAACCCTAAAACCCAACTTCATGAATCAGCATTCCCCTGAACCCAAACTTGAAGGCACAGGCTCACCCTAATGCTAACCCTCAACTCAGCTCTCAGGGCAGGTCTCCACACTGCCATCAGTTAGGTGACTACCATCTTCCAGAATCTCACTCTAGCCCTAGGCATGGACCTGGCCTTACATGTCCAGAAAGCTGTGTCTGAATAAGACGGGATTTCGGATACAAGAGTGGTGCAGGAAGAATCAGCCAAAGATACAGAATGAAACCATGCAAACTTGCCACCCCCCCCCCCAGGATATTGTTGGAAAGCAAGATTCTAGTGAAAATTTGAAATCTTAGCCACTATATGAGCATCCCACTGATGCCCAGCAGGCAGCCAGAGCCTCACCCTGATGCTAGCCCTCAGCTCAGCCCTCAGGGCAGGTCTCCAAACTGCCATCAGATGGATCCCATATGGTCTCCTGGAATAAAAACCTAACCCTAGGATTTTCAAATATACATGTGGATTCATAAGAAATGTGCCATATACTTAATTCTAAGGAAAAAGCCTGTCTAGAATGCAACTTGCAACTAACAGCTCGTTTCATGGAGAAGCATTTTCAATGTCTGTGTGGAAACATAAGGAGAGTACCATATACTTAACTCTAAGAAAAAGCACTGTAGAGAAACTGTCTATCAACTAACAACTTTCCTGTAGATAGAAACATTTTCAAAAGTCTGTGTAAAAACATAAGGAAGGTGCCAGAAACGTATCTCTTAGAAAAAGACTATTGAGAAACGGTCGTTCTACTAACGTCTTCTTATCTGAAGAGAGCATTTTCAAATGTATGCGTGGATGCATAAGGAATGTGTCATGCCCTTAACTCTGAGGTACAAGTCCGTGGTGGATGTAACTGTATACTAGTATCTTGTTTCATAATGATGGAAGCAGTTTCAAATGTATGTGTGGCAGTGTAAGGAAAGGGCCATGTCCTTAACTCTGAGAAACAAGTCTCAGAGAATGAAACTTTCAACTAAAATCTTGTTACAAGAAGAGAGAAGCACTGTCAAATGTATGTCTGGAAGCATAAGGAAGGGGTCATTAACTTAACTCTTAGAAACAACAATGTGGAGAAACGTAGTTCACCTTACATCTTCATTCCAGAAAAAAGAAAGAAGCATTTTCAAAAGTGTGTGTGAAAGCAAAAGGAAAGCGCTATGCATATACTTGTCTCTGAAAAATAAGTCTGTAAAATGCAACTTACAAGTAACCTCTTGCTTCATGAAGATAGAAGCTTTTTCAAAAGTACCCACGGAAGCAAAAGGAAAGTGTCATATGCTTAACCCCAAGAAATAACATTGTACAGAAACCGTCTTTCAACTAACATCTTTCCTGAAGATAGAAGCGTTTTCAACAGTGTGTGTAAAAGCTTAAGGAAAGTGCTCACTCTTACCTCTGAGAAACAAGTCTGTGTAGAATGTAACTTTAAACCTACATCTTATTCTTGAAGATAGAAGCCTTTGGGATCCCAATAATTTTTACATTGCAATGTTCATGGCATCATTAATCTCCCCTGTCCTTTTCTCACGGCCTATTCATTGTCTTTCTCTATTTTACTCAACTTTCTTTCTATCAGCCTGTTCTATAGATCACTTATTGTCTTCTGCCTCATTGATCCTAGGTGTTAGAGCATCCAATTTAGACTGCATCTCATTCCTTGCATTTTTAAGTTCAGCCTGATTAGATCTCATTTCTGCCCTTAGAGATTCTATATTGTCACTTATGATTTTTTCAAGCCTAGCTATTAACTTTATGATTGCTATCCTGAATTCCATCTCTGACATCTTTCTTATATCCGTATTGGTTAGCTCTGTGGCAGAGAACTTTCCTCTTGTTCTTTCTTTTGTTGTGAATTCCTCCTTATTGTCATTTTGCCCAAAGAAGGATGGGTAAGTGGATGAGCAGAGTCTAAAATAACCACAACCAAGCAAAATACACCCTAGAAAAATCTGAAGTGGTTGGGAACCACCACAGAAAAGGAAACAAAACCAAAATGAAACAAAACAATAAAAAGAGGAGAGAGACTATAATTTCACAGGGTGGACAAAGCAAGGTGATCCACTTGTTCCTGATTGCATTGTGGTCTCTGTGTTAGTAGACACTGCATCCCAAAGTTGCTAAGAAAGCAAAAGGTATAGAGTGAAA
Organism: Eumetopias jubatus; assembly: GCF_037043125.1. Classification (NCBI taxonomy): domain Eukaryota; kingdom Metazoa; phylum Chordata; class Mammalia; order Carnivora; family Otariidae; genus Eumetopias; species Eumetopias jubatus. The sequence goes on along the minus strand of NW_028274819.1, from coordinate 82,665,517 downwards.
ACAAGACTAAAATGAAGCCTATATTTATAAAATGGAGATGTAAAAAATAAAAGTTAAAAAGCGACCTAAAAAGATAAGTTGGTAAAATAAGAATGTAGTTGAAATGGCAAAAGGTAAAAAAAAAGAGAGAGAGAGAGAGAGAGATGGAAAATTTTAGACTGAAAGATAAATGAGTCATGAGAAAATGCTGTAGCTCAATATACTATTTTCCCCTGCCACTGGAGTTTTACAGTCTTGAGGGATCCATAAATTTTTTGTTTACCTGTTCTTCCAATTTGTCTTCTGGGGAAGAAGCCTGCTGTGCTGATTCTCTGGTGTCTGCCTGGGGGGAGTTGCCCTACCCCTTGTCAGGGGAATGGGCTCAGTGGAAGCTTGTCCTCTGTGTGGCTTTTGTTCCCTGGAGTCTTTCTGTGCCTCTTCAGAGGATCAGAGCAAAAATAGCTAAGCCCAGATCTCCAGCCCAAAAGTGAGAGATTGTGGTCCCTCTCTTCAAAAAACCTTCTGGGACAAACCATTTTCACTCTTGTGTGTGTCAGACTCCAGTGACTCTTGGAGTACACACCCACTGCAATCCCCCCAGTGGGGGGGATGGAATCCCCAGAGACCTGCAAGTGTCTCTACCATTTGTGTCTTTGCGATTGTGGATGGTTGCAGGCTCACACATGCACTTTACTCCACTGCTCCCGGGTCAAATGCCATCTTACTGTCCTTTTCGGGGCTGCCACTACCCTGAGAGCTGTTGCTTGGTTGTGGGCACAGCCATTTCACCCCTCCCAGGGGATGATAAATGGCCCACATGTTCCAGTCCTTTTCAGGGTGCTCAGGCAAAGTGGTCATCAGACCAGCCAGGCTCACAGTTTATGGTGACCTGAGCTGAGAGTCCCTCCTGGGTTTGCTGACCATAGTCAGTTTCACAACTCCATTGTTTGGGCACTCTATCAGTTCAGGCAGCCCCATTCTTTCTGTGTCTCCTGGGATCCAAAGAACACAATGACCCACTTAGAATTCTGCCCTTTTCATTTCCTGAACTCCTTTCAGAAAAGGATGTCTCTCGCTGGAGCAGTTTTCTAAAGGTTCTGATTTTGCACTCTGGTGTTATATCACTTTCTAGTAGCCAGCTTATGGAGGCTTCCTCCCTCCTCCATTTATCTTCTGATATCTCCTGCAGATTCATGATTCTACACCTCCTACCTTGCAAAAAGCAGTCGCTGTTCTATTTGTAGAGTTCCAGATATATTTTGTTACATCTCAGGCTGAATTCATGGGTGTTCAGACTGGTTTGATAGATATCCAGCTAAATTGAAGGGACCCGATGAAATGAGGTCCCCTACCCTTCTGCCATTTTGCCATCAGAATCTGTCTGGGGAACTCATTAATTCTCCTTCTATTCTGAATGATAGTCTTGCAGGAACAAGATTTTGTCTTGGCTACAGATTTTTCCTGTTCAGTAGGTTGAATATATCATCATTCCATTCCCTTCTGAAAGCCTGGAGTTTTAAGGTCATTGGGCCTGGCTGGATAGAGACTGGAGAGCACAGTCCTGCTCCTGGAAAGAAGGTAAGCAAAAAACCCAGGGGCAGATGGCATGGAAACTCACCCCTCAGCATAAACTCAGAGCCACTGTGAGAAGCAGTGCAGTGCCAACACTGGCTGCTTAACTTGTTTACAACAAGCCCCAACACTCTGCACTCTTCTGAGATTCCCCTCCGTAAGCTTGCCTCAGTCCCAAGGCAGAGGGCCCTGCCCCAGAAGACAGGTAACCCTTGTCCACACCACACATCCTGACCAGATAGTTTTTCAGGGCATCAGTTCTAGTGGAATAGTGTCAGGTCTCATTTCACATGCATCTCAGAGCACACCTAGTTACAACTTGCCAATTCAGGCCCAGGACCAAACACTGCCCACAGCAGGCAAGGACAGCCTCTGTAGACGACTGGCCTGAAGGTTAGAGCAGCCAAAACACAATAGCAGAGCATAGGCAGCACATACCAGAGACTCTCCCTGAAATGCCAGGCCCTAGACACTACTCAACTTCCTCTTCATAAAGCTGTTACTTTTAGGAGCAGGAAACATAATTGGATTTTCTAACACAGAAAAGAAGGCAGAGACTTAGACAAAATTCCTAGATGGAGGAATTTATCCCAAATTAAAGAAACAGATGAGACCACAGCCACAACTCAAGCAAAGCAGATATAAGTAACATGCTTGATGGAGAATTTAAAGCAACAATCATAAGAATACTCAATGGGCTTAAGAAAAGAAAAGAAGGCAACAGGGAGGCTCTTACCACAGAGATAAAAGAATTAAAAAAGAATAAGTCAGAGATGAAACATGCAATAAATGAGATTGGAAATAGGCTTGATGCAATGAACAGCAGGATAGAAGAAGCAGAGAAGCTAAATAGTCATATCGAAGACAAAATAATGGAAAATGATTAAATTGAACAAGGAGAGAGAAAGAATTATGGAACATGAGATGAGAATAGTCTTAGAGAATTCAATGACTCCATCACATGTAATAGCATTCATATTACAGGAGTCCCAGAAGAAGAGGGAAAAGAAGGCAAAAAAATTATTTGAGGAAATAATAGCTGAAAAATTCCCTAATCTGGGGAAGGAAATAGAAATCTAGATCCTGGAGGCACAGAGAGCTCTCATAAAAATAAAAAAAAGCAGCCAAAACCCATATATATTATAGTTGAATTTGCAAAATACAGTGATAAGCGAAAAAATCTTAAAAACAATAAGACAAAACTAGTCCTTAACTTATAAGGGAAGACCCATAATGTTAGCTGCAGATTTAGCAACAGAAACTTGGCAAGCCAGAAGAAAGTGGCATGATATATTCAATGAGCTGAATGGGAAAAATCTACAGCCAAGAATATTCTACCCAGTGAAGCTATGATTCAGAAGAGGAGAGATAAAGAGTTTCCCAGGCAAACAAAAACTAAAAATGTTCATGGCCACTAAATCATCCCTGCAAGAAATATCAATGAGGACTCTTTGAGTGGAAAGGAAAGACCAAAAGTGACAAAGACAAGAAAGGATCAGAGAAAATTTCCAGAAACAATGACAAAACAAGTATTAATTTGCAATAAATGCCTATCTGTCAATAACTACTCTGAGTGTAAATAAACTAAATGCTTCAATCAGAATGTGTAAAAAAACAAGACATCTATATGCTGCCTACAGGAGACTCATTTTAAACTTAAAGACACCTGCATATTGAAGATGAAGGGATGTATAAACATATCATGCAAATCGACATCAAAATAAAACCAAAGTAGCAATACTTAGAGTGGACAAACTAGATTTTAAAACAAAGACTAAAACAAGAGATGAAGAAGGACATATATCATAATAAAGGGGACAACCCAACAAGAAGATATACCAATTATAAATATTTATGCATACAACATGGGGACACACAATATATGAAACAATAACAAACATCAAGGAAGTTAATACAATAATAGTAAGGGACTATAACACACCACTTACATTGATGAACAGATCATCTAAACAGAAAATCAACAAGGCAATAATGGCTTTGATTCACACATTGGACCAGATGAACTTAACAGATACATTCAGAACGCTCTATCCTAAAACAACAGAATACACATTCTTTTCAAGTTCCCATGGACCATTCTCTAGAATAGGTCATGTATTAGGTCACAAAACAGACCTCAACAAATACAAAAAGATTGGAACCATACTATGCATTTTTTCTGACCACAAAGCTATGAAACTGAAAGTCAACCACAAAAAAAAACCCTAGAAAAGACCCCAAATACATTGCTGTTATACAACATGCTACTGATCAATGAATGTACCAACCAATAAATCAAGGAAAAAATTAAATATATATATATGGAAACAAATGAAAATGAAAACACATGGTCCAAAACCTCCAGGATGCAGCAAAAGCAGTTCTAAGAGGGAAGCCTATAGCAATACAGGCCTACCTCAAGAAGTAAGAAAATTTTCAAATAAACAACCTTTGCACCTAAAAAAGCTAGATAAAGAAGAATAAATGAAGCCTAAAGCCAGCAGAAGGAAGGAAATAATAAAAATTAGAGTAGGGACACCTGGGTGGCTCAGTCAGATAAGCATCTGACTCTTGATTTTGGCTCAGGTCATGATCTCAGTGTCATGATATTGAGCCCTGCATCTGGTTCTGTGTTGAGCGTGGAGTCTACTTAAAATTCTCCCTTTCCTCTCCCTTTGCCTTTCTTCCTCACTCACTCTCACTTGGTCTCTCTCTAAAAAAAAAAAAAAAAAAAAGAGCAGAAATAAATGATATAGAAACTAAAAAGCAATTGAACAGATCAATGAAGCCAGGAACTGATTCTTTGCAAAAATTAAAAAAATTGATAAACCTCTAACCCAACATCAAAAAGAAAGGAGAGAGGACTCAAATAAATAAAATCACAATTATAGAGGAGAAATAACAACCAACACCACAGAAATACAAACTATTATAAGAAAATATTTTGAAAAAGTATATGCTGGGGATTAGGTCCAAGATGGTGGAGGAATAGGAGACCTTAGTTTCATTTGGTCCCAGGAATTCAGCTAGATAGCTATCATACCATTCTGAACACCTGCAAACTCAACTGGAGATTTAAGAAAAGAATAGCTGCAACTCTACAAATAGAAAGTGACCACTTTCTGCAAGGTAGGAGGTGTGGAGAAGTGAATTCAAGGCAATCTATGGGAAAATAAACTGCAGGGGGAGGGAGCCTCCATAAGCCAGCTACCAGAAAGTGATACAGCAGTGGAGTATGAAATCAGAAATTTTAGAAGTCTGCTCCTGTGTGGAATGTCCCTGCCTGAAAGGGACTAAGCAGGGCAGAATCCTAGGTGATACAGTGTGGTCTCAGGATCCTTGGGGTCACAGGAAGACCAGGGGTGCCTGAGGGCAGCAGAGTTCCCAGGCATCGGAGTGGGGAAGCCGGCTGCAATCAGTGAGCCCAGGAGTGGTCTTTCAGCTTGGAGTTGCCATAAACTGTGAACCATGGCACAGTTGGGGACTGCTCCCCAAGCAGAGGTCCAGCAAGCAGTAGAACTGGCAAGACCCCTCTTCCTCCCCTGGCAGCAGTAGTGTTGGTGTGAGCTGTAGGAGTCTGCAGGATTTGGAGACTTAAAATGGGGCTGTGTGCCCAAGATAGAAATGCTCAGTCACAGGCTGTGTGAGCATGGAGTGTGGCCAGAGACCAGGGAGACAGGAGTGAATGACTGCTTTTTCCTGAGGGCATACTGAAGAGTGCAGCCTCGAGGTTTCAGCTCCAGGGCTGGAGATTGGGAGGCTGCCATTTTCATTCTTATCCTCTAAAGCAGTCCCGAAAGCCTTCAGGAAACAAAAGCCACAAAGAGCAACCTGGAGGAGATTACTTTGCCTGGCCCCCTGGCAAGGGTGGTGCAATTCTGCCTAGGCCAAAGACACCTGAGAATCAGTGGAACAGGCCCCTCCCCCAAAAGATCAGCAAGAACATAGGCTCAAACCAAGTTTACCAATCATAGAGAACTGCAAAACTCCAGCGCTAGGGGAAAATAGTAAATAGAATTTATGGTTTTCCATTCCCCTCTATTCTTTAGTCTTTGAATTTTAATTTTTTTCTCTTTCATTTTTCAATGAATTTCATATTTTATGAACTTTTTAAAAATCTATTTTAATTTTCATTTTTACAGTTACATTCTATCTTTTCATTGTATTTAATTTTATTTTTGTATATATCTGTTTTATATTCTTTACAATTTTGGGCTTTAGTTTTCTAACAAACAGACCAAAATACAGGATCCAATGTATTGCTCTATTCTGTTCTATTCTGTCAACATGTCTGATTATATTCTCTTTTTTCCTTTTAATTTTTTTCTTTTTTTTTTGGTTTTGGTTTTGGGTCTCTTCTGATTTGTTTAGTGTATATTGTCTGGGGTCGTTGTTGCCATTTTATTATTTGTTCTGTCAGTCATCTATTCTCTAGACAGAATGACAAGATGGAAAACTCACCTCAAAAAAAAAGAACAAGAGGCAGAATTGACTGCCAGAGACCTAATCAGTATGGACATAAGTAAGATGTTAGAACTGGAGTTCAGAATAATGAATATAAAGACACTAGCTGGACTTGAAAAAAGCATAGAAGACACTGGAGAATAGGCGATATAAAAGAACTTTCTGGAGATACAAAAGACCTAAAATCTGAACAATTCAAAATTAAAAAGACTATTAATGAGCTGCAATAAAAAATGGAGCTCTAACAGCTAGGATAAATGAAGAAGAAGGGAATTAGTGATATACAAGACAAAATGATAGAGAATAAAGAAGCTGAGAAAAAGGGGCTCCTGGGCGGCTCATCCATTAAGCATCTGCATTCTGCTCAGGTCATCATCTCAGCGTCCTGGGATCAAGCCCCACATCAGGCTGTTCAGCGGGGAGCCTGATTTTCCCTCTCCCTATCCCTCTGCTCCTCCTCTCTCTCTTGCTCATGTACTCTCTCTCAAATAAAAATAAATAAAATATTTTTTTAAAAATGAAGCTGAGAAAAAGAGATAAGCAACTACTGGATCATGAGGGGAGGATCTGAGAGATAAGCGATAACATAAATGGAAACAATATTAAAATAATTGGGATCCCAAAAGAAGAGGAAAGAGAGGGGCAGAAGGTATATTGGACCTATAATCACTAAGGAAATTGAAGCAGTCATCAAAAATCTCCCAACAAACAAAAGCCCAGGGCCAGATGGCTTCCCAGGGGAATTCTATCACACATTTCAAGAAAAATTAATACCTATTCTCCTGAAACTCTTCCAAAAAATAGAAATGGAAGGAAAACTTCCAAACTCATTTTATGAGGCCACCATTACCTTGATCCCAAAACCAGACAAAGACCCCATCAAAAAGGAGAATTACAGACCAATATCCTTGAAGAACATGGATGCAAAAATTCTCACCAAAATACTAGCCAATAGGATCCAACAGTACATTAAAAGGATTATTCACCATGACCAAGTGGGATTTATCCCTGGGCTGCGAAGCTGGTTCAACATCCACAAATCAATCAACGTGATACAATACATTAACAAAAGAAAGAACAAGAATCATATGTCCTCTCAATAGATGCAGAAAAAAAGCATTTGAGAAAATACAGCATCCTTTCTTGATCAAAACTCTTCAGAGTATAGGGATAGAAGGTACATACCTAAATATCATAAAAGCCATCTATGAAAAACTTACAGCGAATATCATTCTCAATGGGGAAAAGCTGAGAGCTTTTCCCCTAAGGTCAGGAATGCGGCAGGGATATCCACTATCACCACTGCTATTCAACATAGTATTAGAAGTCCTAGCAACAGCAATCAGACAACAAAAAGAAATCAAAGGCATCCAAATTGGCAAAGAGGAAGTCAAACTCTCACTCTTTGCAGATGATATGATACTGTATGTGGAAAATCCAAAAGACTCCACCCCAAAACTGCTAGAACTCATACAGGAATCCAGTAAAGTAGCAGGATATAAAATCAATGCACAGAAATCAGTGGCATTCCTATACACCAACAACAAGATAGAAGAGAGACAAATCAAGGAGTCGATCCCATTTACAATTGCACCCAAAACCTTAAGGTACCTAGGAATAAATTTAACCAAAGAGGCAAAGGATCTATACTCAGAAAACTATAAAATACTCATGAAAGAAATTGAGGAAGACACAAAGAAATGGAAAAACGTTCCATGTTCATGGATTGGGAGAACAAACATTGTGAAGATGTCAGTGCTACCTAGAGCAATCTACACATTCAAAGCAATCCCCATCAAAATACCATCCACTTTTTTCAAAGAAATGGAACAAAGAATCCTAAAATTTGTATGGAACCAGAAGAGACCCCGAATAGCCAGAGGAATCTTGAAAAAGAAAAGCAAAGCTGGTGGCATCACAATTCCGGACTTCCAGCTCTATTACAAAGCTGTCATCATCAAGACAGAATGGTACCAGCACAAAAACAGACACATAGATCAATGGAACAGAATCGAGAGCCCAGAAATGGACCCTCAACTCTATGGTCAACTGATCTTTGACAAAGCAGGAAAGAATGTCCAATGGGAAAAAGACAGTCTCTCCAACAAATGGTGTTGGGAAAATTGGACAGCCACATGCAGAAGAATGAAACTGGACCATTTCCTTACACCACACACAAAAATAGACTCCAAATGGTTGAAAGACCTAAACGTGAGACAGGAGTCCATCAAAATCCTAAAGGAGAACGCAGGTAGCAACCTCGTCGACCTCAGCCGCAGCAACTTCTTCCTAGAAACATCGCCAAAGGCAAGGGAAGCAAGGGCAAAAATGAACTATTGGGATTTCATCAAGATAAAAAGCTTTTGCACAGCAAAAGAAACAGTCCACAAAACCAAAAGACAACCAACAGAATAGGAGAAAATATTTGCAAATGACATAACAGATAAAGGGCTAGTAGCCAAAATCTATAAAGAACTTATCAAACTCAACACCCAAAGAATAAATAATCCAATCAAGAAATGGGCAGATGACATGAACAGACATTTTTCCAAAGAAGACATCCAAATGGCCAACAGACACATGAAAAAGTGTTCAACATCACTCGGCATCAGGGAAATCCAAATCAAAACCTCAATGAGATACCACCTCACACCAGTCAGAATGGCTAAAATTAACAAGTCAGGAAACGACAGATGTTGGCGGGGATGTGGAGAAAGGGGAACCCTCCTACACTGTTGGTGGGAATGCAATCTGGTGCAGCCCCTCTGGAAAACAGTATGGATGTTCCTCAAACAGTTGAAAATAGAGCTACCCTCCGACCCAGCAATTGCAGGGCTGGGTATTTACCCCAAAGATACAAATGTAGGGACCTGAACGGGTACGTGCACCCCAATGTTTATAGCAGCAATGTCCACAATAGCCAAAGTGTGGAAAGAGCCAAGATGTCCATCGACAGATGAATGGATAAAGAAGAAGTGGTGTATATACACAATGGAATATTATGCAGCCATCAAAAGGAATGAGATCTTGCCATTTGCAACGACGTGGTTGGAACTGGAGGGTGTTATGCTGAGTGAAATAAGTCAATCAAAGAAAGACATGTATCATGTGACCTCACTGACATGAAGAATTCTTAATCTCAGGAAACAAACTGAGTGTTGCTGGAGTGGTGGGGGATGGCAGGGATGGGGTGGCTGGGCAATAGACATTGGGGAGGGTATGTGCTATGGTGAGCGCTGTGAATTGTGCAAGACTGTTGAATCACAGAAATGTACTTCTGAAATAAATAATGCAACATATGTTAAGAAAAAAGAAAAAGAAGATAGCAGGAGGGGAAGAATGAAGGGGAGTAAGTCAGAGGGGAGACAAACCATGAGAGACGATATACTCTGAAAAACAAACTGAGGGTTCTAGAGGGGAGGAGGGTGGAGGGATGGGTTAGCCTGGTGATGGCTATTAAAGAGGGCACATTCTGCGTGGAATGAGGAAAGGGAAAGAGAAAGGACCCAAATTAATAAAATCATGAATGAAAGGGAGACGTCTCGAGTAATACCGAGGAAATCGAGACAGTTGTTAGATCTTATTATCAGCAGGTACATGCCAACAAATAAGACAATCTTGAAGAAATGGGTGCATTCCTGGAAACTTATGAACTACCAAACTGAAACAGGAAGAAATAAACAATCTCAACGGAGCAACAACCAGCGGGGAAATTGAAGCAGTAACCAAAAACCTCCCAAAAAACAAGAGTCCAGGGCCTGATGGATGCCCAGGGGAATTCTACCAAACATTTAAAGAAGAAATCGTACTTATTCTACTGAAGCTGTTTCAAAAATAGAAATGGAAGGAAAGCTTCCAAACTCATTCTATAAGGCCAGCATTATCCTGATCCCCAAACCAAAGACCCCATCAAAAAGGAGAATCACAGACCAATATCCCTGATGAACATGGATGCCAAAATACTCTACAAGATCCTAGGCAATAGGATCCAACAGTCCATTAAAAGGATTATTCACCACGACCAGGTAGGACTTTTTCCTGGGATACAAGTGTGGTTCAACATTCGCGAATCAATCAATGGGATAGAACGCATTAATAAAAGAAGAGACAAGAACCATATGATCCTTTCCATTGACAGAGGAATTATTTGACAATATACAGCATCATTTCCTGATTAAAACTCTTCAGAGTATAGGGATAGAGGGAATATACCTCAATATCATAAAAACCATCTATGAAAAGCCCACAGCGAACATATTTCTCGATAGGGAAAAACTGAGAGCTTTTCCCTTAAGGTCAGGAACATGAGAGGGATGCCCACTCTCACCACTATTGTTCAACATAGTACTAGAAGTCCTAGCCTCTTATTAATGTGTTCTATCACACTGATTGATTTGTGAATGTTGAACTACACTTGCATCCCGGGGATAAATCCCACTTTGTCATGGTGGATGATCCTTCTAATGTATTGTTGGATCCTGTTAGCTAGGATTTTGTTGAGAATTTTGGAACCGTATTCATCAGGGATATTGGTCTGAAATTCTCCTTTTTGATGGGGTCTTTGCCTGGTTTGGGGATTAAGGTAATGCTGGCCTCATAGAATGAGACTCAATCTTTCCTTCTGTTTCTATTTTTTGAAACAGCTTCAGGAGAACAGGTATTATTTCTTCTTTGAATGTTTGGTAGAATTCCCCAGGGAATCCATCAGGCCCTGGACTCTTGTTTTTTGGGAGGTTTTTGGTCACTGCTTCAATCTCGTTACTGGTTATTGGCCTCTTCAGGTTGTCAATTTTTTCCTGTTTTGGTCTTGGAAGTTTATAGCTTTCCAGGAAGGCATCCATTTCTTCCAGGTTGCTTAATTTATTGGCATATAGTTGTTGATAAAAATTTCTAATAATTGTTTCTACTTCCTTGGTGTTAGTCGTGATCTCTCCCCTTTCATTCATAATTTTATTTATTTGGGTCTTTTCTCTTTTCTTTTGGGTAAGTCTGGCAAATGGTTTATCGATCTTATTAATTCTTTCAAAGAACCAGCTTCTAGTTTCAATGATCTGTGTTTCTGGTCTAATTCATTGATCTGTGCTCTAATCTTAATTATTTCTCTTCTAATGCATGGCTTAGGCATCATTTGTTGCTTTTTCTCTGGTTCTTTGAGGTGTAAAGTTAGTTGGTGAATTCAGGATTTTTCTACTTTTTTGAGTGAGGCTTGGATGGCTATGTTTTTCCCCCGTAGGATTGCTTTGCAGTATCCCATAGGTTTTGGACCAATGTGTTTTCATTCTCATTAGTTTCCATGAATTGTTTAAGTTCTTCTTTGATTTCCTGGTTGACCCAAACATTCTTGAGCAGAGTGGTCTTTAGCTTTCAAGTATTTGAATTTCTTCCAAAATTTTTCTTGTGATTGAGTTCCAGTTTTAAAGCATGAGACTGGATTTGTGACCCAGTATGTGGTCTATTCTGGAGAAAGTTCCATGTGTGCTCGAGAAGAGTGAGTATTCTGTTGTTTTAGGGTGGAATGTTCTATATATAACTATGAGGTCCATCTGGTCCAGTGTGTCTTTAAAGCTCTTGTTTCTTTGTTGATTTTCTGCTTAGATGATCAGTCTGTTGCTGAGAGTAGAGTGTTGAGATCTCCTACCATTAACGTGTTATTATCAATGTGACTCTATTTTGGTTAAGAGTTGGCTTATGTAGATGGCTGCTCCCATGTTGGGGCATAGGTATTTACAATTGTTAGATCTTCCTGTTGGAGAGAAGAATCATATAATCCTCTCAATTGATGCATAAAAAGTATTTGACAAAATACAGCATCCTTTCCTGATTAAAACTCTTCAGAGTATAGGGATAGAGGGAACATTCCTCAAGTTCATAAAATCCATCTATGAAAAACCCACAGCGAATATCATCCTCAGTGGAGAAAAGCTGAGAGACTTTCTCTTAAGATCAGGAACACGTCAAGGATGCCCATTCTCCCCACTATTGTTCAATATAGTATTAAAAATCCTAGCAACAGCAATCAGACAACAAAAATAAATAAAAGTATTCAAATTGGCAAAGAAGAAGTCAAATTCTCTCTTCACAGATGGCATGATACTTTATGTGGAAAATCCAAAAGAATCCATCCCCAAATTACTAGAACTCATAGAGCAATTCAGTAATGTGGCAGGATACAAAATAAATGCAGAGAAATCAGTTGCTTTCTTATACACTAACAATGCAACTGTAGAAAGAGAAATTAGAGAAATGATTCCATTTATAATAGCACCAAAAACCATAAGATGCCTCAGACTAAACCTAACCAAAGAGGTAAAGGATCTATACTCTAGGAACTACAGAACACTCATGAAAGAAATTGAAGAAGACACAAAAAGATGGAAAAACTTTCCATGCTCATGGATCGGAAAAATAAATATTGTTAAAATGTCTATGCCACTCAGAGCAATCTATACCTTCAATGCCAATCCGATCAACATTCCAATGACATTTTTCAAAGTGTTGGAATGCACAATCCTAAAATTTGTATGGAATCAGAAAAGACCCTGAATTGCCAAGGAAATGTTGAAAAAGAAAAACAAAGCTGGGGGCATCATGTTACCTGATTTCAAGCTATATGACAAAGCAGTGATCACCAAGACAGCATGGTATTGGCACAAAACAGACATATAGACCAATGGAACAGAATAGAGAGCCCAGATGTGGACCCTCTACTCTCTGGTTTACTAATCTTCGACAAAGCAGGAAAAAATATGAAATGGAAAAGACAGTCTCTTCAATAAATGGTGCTAGGAAAATTGGACAGCCACCTGCAGAAGAATGAAACTTGACCATTCTCTAACACCATACACAAAGATAACTGAAAATGGATGCAAAACCTCAATGTGAGACAGGAATCCATCAAAATCCTAGAGGAGAACATAGGCAGTAACATCTTCCACATCGGCCACAGCAACTTCTTTCAAGATACATCTCCAAAGGCTAGAGAAACAAAAGCAAAAATGAACTTCTGGGCCTTCATCAAGATAAAAAGAAAGGAAACAGTCAACAAAACAAAGAGGGAACCCACAGAATGGGAGAAGATATTTGCAAGTGACATTACAGGAGAAAGCACCGATTTCCAAGATTTATAAAGAACTTCTCAAACTCAACACCAAAAACACAAACCATCCAGTCAAAAAATGGGCAGAAGACATGAACAGACACTTCTCCAAAGAAGACATACAGTTGGCTAATAGACACATGAAAAAATGTTCATCATCATTGGTTACTAGGGAAATTCAAATCAAAACCACATTGAGATACCACCTTACACCAGTTAAAATGTCAAAAATTGACAAGTCAAGAAACAACAAATGTTGGCAAGGATGTGGAGAAAGGGGAACCCTCTACACTGTTGGTGAGACTGCAAACTGGCATAGCCACTCTGGAAAACACTATGGAGTTTTCTCAAGAAGGTAAAATTAGAGCTACCCTATGAACAAGCAATTGCACTACTGGGTATTTACCCCAAAGATACAGGGCACATGCACCCCAGTGTTCATAGCAGCAATGTTCACAACAGCCAAACTGTAGAAGGAGCTGAGATGCCCTTCAACAGATGAATGGATAAAGAAAATATATTTCATATATACAATGGAATATTACTCAGCCATCAGAAAGAATGAATACCTACCATTTGTATCGACATGGATGGAACTGGAGAGGATTGTGCTAGGTGAAATAAATCAAGTAGAGAAAGACAATTATCATATGGTTTCACTCATATGTGGAACATAAAGAGTAGCATGGAGGACCTTAGGGGAAGGGAGGGAAACCTGAATGGGAAGAAATCAGAGAGGGAGAAACCATGAGAGACTCTGGACTCCAGGAAGCAAACTGAGGGTTACAAAGGGAAGGGGCTGGGGGTGGGGGGATGCAGTAACTCCGCGGTGGGTATTAAGGAGGGCATGTATGGTGATGAGCAGGGGGTGTTATAGGCAACTAATGAATCATTGAGCTCTACATCAAAATCTAATGATTACTATGTATTGGCTAATTGAACATAATTAAGAAAAAGAAATAGCAATCATTATTCTTGTTTGAAACCAGAATTCCAATGTCAGTTTTCTTTGTTTTTTTTTTTTTGTTTGTTTGTTTGTTTGTTTGTAATTCCAAGGCTAGTACTTTATGCATACAAGTACATAATGGTCAAAGTAGAGACTATCTCCAAGAGGAAAAGTATTGAAGTAATCATCAAACTCAGGTCAAGTTGCTCCTCTATCAGCAGTGAGGTTAGGTAAGAACAAATTATCTTTCAATTTACCACGCAAGGATAGCAGCAAAACAAAACAAAACAAAACAAAACAAAACAAAAAGCATCTTGACAAAAGTCAGCCACTAGATGGTGCCATTACCCCTCTCTGTATATGTGGTAATGCCCTCAGGATGTTGGCCCACCTTGCCTAAAGAAAGAGGTCCACACTTTTTAAATTTTGAGGACATAAATCTGGTTCTGCTTCTGCTTCTGCTTCCCATGAAATTCAGGAGATCACGAAGACAATTTTCCTTTAAACAAATAGGAATCTGAGGTTTATGGATGTAGACAACTTGATATGTTACATTTGAAACAGTCTTTGAAAGTTTTTTTTTTTTAACTTACTAGCAAATATATAAAAATGAATAGATGAAACCCAGGAGAGAAAAGAATAGTTCATGTTGTCTTTCTTGGTATAGCTTTAATTTCCTTTTTGAGGCAGAAGGGATCAGTCTGTGAATAATCAGCTTTACCCAGTTCTATCAGGAGAGTCAGAGAGTTTGAACTTTGATATAGGATATCATATCCCTAATCTCATCCCCTAACCACCACCACCATCCAGCTACCTTACTGGACATGGGAATAAAACAGTGGACAATACAGAGACTTTTTTTTCTTTAAATTTTTATTGTTATGTTAATCACCATACATTACATCATTAGTTTTTGATGTAGTGTTCCATGATTCATTGTTTGTGCATAACACCCAGTGCTCCATGCAGAATGTGCCCTCTTTAATACCCATCACCAGACTAACCCATCCCCCCACCCCTCCCCTCTAGAACCCTCAGTTTGTTTTTCAAAGTCCATCGTCTCTCATGGTTCGTCTCCCTCTCCAATACCCCCCTTCATTCTCCCCCTCCTGCTATCTTCTTCTTTTTTTTTCCTTAACATATATTGCATTATTTAATACAGAGACTTCTGTTCACACTGAGAACTTAATAACAAGTGAAACAAATGAAGAAATGAATGAATGACTGAAATCTCTGTCTAAATACCTCCAACAATAACAAGGTGATCATCACCTTTCCCAACTTCCCCTCCTGCCGTGGTCTTGAGCAGTCCCGCATATATGGATCAATAGTGATCATGTTGAAGATCAAAAATAGATGATGTTTAGGTTTGTCTTTTTCCATCCAGTGGTTACAGACCCAGCCTTACACTCATATGATGCTGCACTGATACCTGATGAGTTGAGTACGTAGAAGCTGGCTCTAATTAGGAGTAATAGATGGAACTGAGTCATGGAAAAGAGAGTATGGAACAATTTAAGAGAGAGATTAATGATAAAATCAACTCGTGTGTGTAATCATCTCCCATTAGGAGCAGTGACTGTCCCCAACCTTAATAACTTAGAAAAAGAAAGGCCTTGAGGCCTTCCAGGGTCAGGGGAAGGACAGCAAAGATACCCAAATGGGTTTTCCACATCTAGGTTGATTGACTGTTGAGAAAAGAAAGAACAGCTTGTACTATTCTGGGTAGTACGAGCACTGTAATCTGTGATAGCTATAGGTCATGTATCTATTTTTCTGTCTGACAAGGACAAAGAGCAGCTGGTGACTGGTAGAAACCCAGACTGGCTTGTTCAGGTTGTAAACTATGGAGATAGAGCCTCGGCTTTCAGTCTAAGCTATAAAGGAGGTAGGGTATGTGGTTAATGCTCGCATGTCTGCACAAATTTAACTGGAGCTAACAGATTTCTGGCTGTAGGTGGAAAAATGAAGCTTAATGATTCTAAGAACTCTGTCCTTAATTTCCCGAGTATGAAAAGAAAGTAGATTTTGCACCTTTTCCTTTTCTCTCTCCACTCTCACTGTGGCCACCTTCAATTCAATTAAATCTAACAAATATCAATGGAGCTTATTTAATACCTGACACTGTGCTAGGCACTGAGAACGTGAGGTGAACATGGCATGCTAACTGTGCCTCCAGGATTAGTTTAATACTGAAAGCAGACATATGCAACAACGTGGTTGGAACTAGAGTGTATTATGCTAAATGAAATAAATCAGAGAAAGACAAATATCATATGATTTCATTCATATGTGAAATTGAAGAAACAAAACAGATGAACATAGGGGAAGGAAAGGAAAAATAAAATAACATAAAAACAAAGAGGGAGGCAAACTGTAAGAGACTTTTTAATGTAGAGAACAAACTGAGGGTTGCTGGATGGGAAGTGGGTGGGGTGATGGGCTAAATGGGTGATGGTAATTAAGGAGGGTACTTGTTGGAAGTAGCACTGGGTGTTATATGTAAGTGATGAGCTACTAAATTCTACTCCTGAAACCAATACTACACTATATGTTAACTAACTTGAATTTAAATTAAAAATAAATAAATAAAATAAAGGTAATCTTTAAAAGCAACCAAACAAAAATACCGAGGGAAGACAAGTAATCAACTAGAATGGTAGTGGTGACGATAGATCTATGCACAAAAACTGCAAGATGCAGTACAGATAAGGGGGGATTTACTCTAAGGCTATAGAATAAGGAGAATTATAGAACACTTCTTAGTTAGTGGATATGAGAACACCATACTAAAGAATGCAGTGGGTCTTCAGCCCATAATCCCAATTTTCCCCTCCTGTAAGCCAACTAGGAAAAAGCAAATAGGTAGAAGGATAGTCTCATTTACAAGGTATGGATTCTTTCCAGCATGCCCCCAATCCATGTCCACCCCATGCCAAGGGATAAGCCTCCTTAGCTCTGACTGTCTGTTTTGCAGCCATTCTACTAATGTTGCTCAGAGGGTACTATTAGTGCATCTTTGCCCAACTTCATTTTATTTCATTATTTTTTTCCCTACAAAACTGTCTGTGATCTTCATTTTATTTCCTTTTGGACACACACAAAAAAGATCCCGGAAAATGTCCTTAGCTACAGTGTTTTGTCTCCTGTAGGCCAAAAGTACCAATGTTTCCCTTAGGCATTGTCAAAGATCCATGTAGTCATGCCACAGGTTAATGCATGTAATTAAATTATAAATTTAGGTAGTCCAAAACACAGGATTTCCTACTTGCTTTTAGTTTTCTTTACATGCTCATTAATTCTGTCCTCATTTGCCCCTAGTCCCTTCTTCTTGTTGTTGTTTTTTTAAGATTTTATTTATTTATTTGAGAGAGAGGATGAGCAGGCAGAGGGGCAGGGAGAAGCAGACTCCCTACTGAGCAGGGAGCCCGATGCGGGGCTCGATCCCAGGACCCTGGGACCATGACCTGAGCCGAAGGCAGACGCTTAACTGACTGAGCCAAACAGGCACTCCCCACCCAGTCACTTCTTAATGACACCTTCCACCAACCCTCATTTCACAGGCCCTTTCCTTGCTTGCCTATTATACCTCACCAAATAGGCATACTCATATAAACTATCAAATGACAATAGTACAATTTGGTAATTAGTTTAATGTTCTTTATTCAAGGGAACACAATCCGTGGATTGGGGCAGTACAGGGCCTCGGAAGTAGTAGAGCACATTACCCAAGGAATTTAGGCAAGATCAAGTTCTACAGAGTATTAGAAGAAGCCATTTGGAAATAGGGAATGATTGGCTAGGAGATTGGGGATTTTCTGTTAGGGTTAGCAGGTCTTATTTACTAGGGTAAGATGAGTTTGCTAAAGTTGAGTTGGAGACTTGAGATTGGTGTATTTTAGCTTTCCTTGACAGTGAAACATTTCCCCTGAGTTCAGGTTGACTTAGGTTTAGATTTGTGATATGGGCCAGACCACTGGGGCAGCCTTCATTCTGTGGGTCCTGATACATAAACACTTGACCAACACCATGACCAAAAAATAAAAATAAAATAACAAAGGGGAAAGAGGAAAGCCATAATGCTTATTGTTATAGGAGGGGCACTGTAATTCACTTTTGTGCACAGAAGGAGGATGAGTGATATGGGGATGGAAGACAAGCCTGTGTGTCTGGAAAATCTCATATTTGTGGAATAAATCCATGCCCTCAGATCCCAGTGAAAAGAAGTGAGTAATAAATGCATAAATATAAAAAAATATTGAAATAAATTCTCAATGTTATATGAAGAAAAGTTATGGAGTCTTTTAAGGAAATTGCATGTAGCAACTAAACATTCCACTATGTGGCAGCAATTTCTTTTACATTTCCAGAAAGTCCTCTGAGGCCCATCTTCCTGAGTTAACCATGGAGTATTTTAAAAATTGAATTATGTCCAACTGTCAGACTGGGCCTCAAGACTATAAGAAAACCAACAAGTGCTCCTATAAAGTTACTTCTCCCAAATCCTACATTCCTAGGATTTGTGGTGAGTACCAGCCAAGCACTTAAATCTTTTTCATTTGATTTAGGCTGCTTCCCTACTTGGGTCTGTCATATGCTCATCTCTGTGGAAATAAGCCCCTAACTCCAGAGAGGAATTGGCAAACATGTTCACTCTAAAGTAAACCAGGTTATGTTTAGACCACAGTACATACCAGGAAGCTTCTGAATGTATATGCATCCTGGAAGGGTTTGCTAAATGTCAGATTTTAATGTGCAATAGGTTTGAAAACAGACCACACATAAGAAGCCTTCAAACAGATGGGAAGTCTGGACTCATGGCTGTTATGATGTGTCATATAAACAGGGACAGTTTATTTAGCAAAAGCTTGGAAGTTTTAGTGTTGCCAAAGGAGATAGTCAGGAACATAATCCAGTACCCTTCAGTGTTAAATTAATTCAAACTGTGACTTGTTTTTCTCAGCCACCATGAACTTTGTCTTCTGATGGGACCTACTTGAATTTGGGGGGGGTAAAGAAACTGAAATAATTAACTGTACACCTCACAGTCTTGATCTGGCAACTTTTAAAGTTGAAGGCAGGGCCTACGGTTAAACATTATCATGCTGCCAAGGAAGCACACAGAACTTAAAATTGTCCCCATTCTTTATGACTCTGACTGCAGGAGGTGGCATCAAGAGGGGCAAAATGGATCAGCCTTATTTCAGTTGAGACTCCTTATTCAACAGGGGATGGCATCCTACATACTTTTCATTTATTTTTGAATTTTACACATGCCAGTCTTTGAGGCATTCCTTGTGGAAAGTTATGCCCCCCCAAACAGGACTGACCCCATAGGTTTTGTGGTAAATAATTTTGGGAAATGTTATGTACCTTATCTCCCACTTAAAAATTCATAATGCTCTTAAAGTCAAAACATTGTTTTGTATGCCTTTAAATATAGTTTTTTAGTACAGCATTTTCATTTTTTATTTTATTTTATAATTTAATTTAAATTTATTGTATTATGTTTTGTTAGTCACCATACAATACATCATTAGTTTTTGATGTAGTGATCCATGATTCATTGTTTTCGTATAACACCCAGTGCTCCATGCAGTACTTGCACTCCTTGATACCCATCACCAGGCTAACCCATCCCCCCACCCTCCTCCCCTCTAGAACCCTGTTTGTTTCTCAGAGTCCATAGCCTCTCATGGTTCATCTCCCCCTCTGATTTTCCCCCCTTCAGTTTTCCCTTCCTTCTCCTAGTGTCCTCCATACTATTCCTTATGTTCCACAAATAAGTGAAACTATATGATAGTTGACTTTCTCTGCTTGACTTATTTCACTTAGCATAATCTCCTCCAGTCCCATCCATGTTGATGTAAAAGTTGGGTATTCATCCTTTCTGATGACTGAGTAACATTCCATTGTATATATGGACCACGTCGTCTTTATTCATACATCTGTTGAAGGGCATCTCGGCTCTTTCCACAGTTTGGCTATTGAGGACATTGCTGCTATGAACACTGGGTTGCATAGGGCCCTTCTTTTCACTACATCTGTGTCTTTGGGGTAAATACCCAGTAGTGCAATTCCTGGGTCATAGGGTAGCTCTATTTTTAACTTTTTGAGGCACCTCCACAAAGTGGCTGTACCAACTTGCATCCCACAAACAGTGTAAGAGGGTTCCCCTTTCTCCACAATCTCTCCAACATGTGTTGTTTCTTGCCTTGTCAATTTTTGCCATTCTAACTGGTGTAAGGTGATAGCTCACTGTGGTTTTTATTTCAATTTCTCTGATGGCTAATGATGATGAACACTTTTTCATGTGTCTGTTAGCCAACTGTATGTCTTTGGAGAAGTGTCTGTTCATGTCTTCTGCCCATTTTTGACTGGATGATTTGGTTTTTGAGTGTTGAGTTTGAGAAGTTCTTTATAGATCTTGGAAATCAGCACTTAGTGTGTAATGTCATTTGAAAATATCTTCTCCCATTCTGTGGGTTGCCTCTTTGTTTTGTTGACTGTTTCCTTTGCTGTGCAGAAGCTTTTTATCTTGATGAAGGCCCAGAAGTTCATTTTTGCTTTTGTTTCACTAGCCTTTGGAGATGTGTCTTGAAAGAAGTTGCTATGGCCGATGTTAAAGAGGTTACTGCCTATGTTCTCAATTAGGATTTTGATGGATTCCTGTCTCACATTGAGGTCTTTCATCCATTTTGAGTTTATCTTTGTGTATGGTGTTAGAGAATGGTCGAGTTTCATTCTTCAGCAGGTGGCTGTCCAATGTTCCCAGCACCATTTATTGAAGAGACTGTCTTTTATCCATTGCATATTATTTCTTGCTTTGTTGAAGATTAGTTGACCATAGAGTAGAGGGTCCACATCTGGGCTCTCTATTCTGTTCCATTGGTTTATATGTCTGTTTTTGTGCCAGTACCATGCTGTCTTGGTGATCACTGCTTTGTCATATAGTTTGAAATCAGGCAACGTGATGCTCCCAGCTTTGTTTTTCTTTTTTTCTTTTTTAATTTAATTTTATTATGTTATGTTAGTCACCATGCATTACATCATTTGTTTTTGATTTAGTGTTCCATGATTCATTGTTTGCATGTAACACCCACTGTTCCATGCAATACATGCCCTTCTTAATACCCATCACCTAGCTAACCTATCCCCCCACCCCCTCCCTCTAAAACCCTCAGTTTGTTTCTCAGAGTCCATAGTCTCTCATGGTTTGTCTCCCCTCCGATTTACCCCCCTTCATTTTTCCCTTCCTACTATCTTATTTTTTAAACATATAATATATTATTTTTTTCAGAGGTGCAGGTCTGTATTCATCAGTCTTACATAATTCACAGCACTCAACATAGCACATACACTCCCCAAAGTCCATCACCCAGTAACCCCATCCGTCCCAACCCCCACCACTCCAGCAACCCTCAGTTAGTTTCCTGAGAGTAATAGTCTCTTATGGTTTGTCTCCCTCTGTGGTTTCATCTTGTTTCAGTTTTTCTTCCCTTCCCCTATGTTCTGCTGAATTGTTTCTCAAACTCCTCATGTCAGTGAGACCATATGATACTATATTTCTCTGATTGACTTATTTTGCTTAGGATAATACCCTCTAGTTCCATCCAAGTTGTTGCAAATGACAAGATTCTGTTTTTTGATAGCTGCATAATATTCCGATATATACCACATCTTCTTTATCCATTCATCTGTCAATGGACATTTTGGCTCTTTCCACAGTTTGGCTATTGTGGACATTGCTGCTATAAACATTGGGGTGCACATACCCCTTCAGATAACTACATTTGTATCTTTGCGGTAAATACACAGTAGTGCAATTACTGGGTCATAGGGTAGCTCTATTTTAAACTTTTTGAGGAACCTCCATACTGTTTCCCAGAGTGGCTGCACCAGCTTGCATTTCCACCAACAGTGTAGGAGGGTTCCCCTTTATCCACATCCCCGCCAACATCTGTTGTTTCCTGACTTGTTAATTTTAGCCATTCTGACTGGTGTTGGGTGATATCTCATTGAGGTTTTGATTTGGATTTCCCTGATGCTGAGTGGTATTGAAAACTTTCTCATGTGTCTGTTGGCATTTGGATGTCTTCTTTACAGAAATGGCTGTTATGTCTTCTCCCCATTTCTTGATTGGATTATTTGTTCTTTGGGTGTTGAGTTTGATAAGTTCTTTATAGATTTTGGATACTAGTCTTTTATCTGATATGTCATTTGCAAATATCTCCTCCCATTCTGTTGGTTGTCTTTGTTTGGTTGACTGTTTCTTTTGCGGTGCAAAAGCTTTTTATCTTGATGAAGTTGCAATAGTTCACCTTTGCCCTTGCTTCCCTTGCCTTTGGTGAAGTTTCTAGGAAGAAGTTGCTGCGGCTGATGTCGAAGAACATATATGAACATAATTATAAGAACATATTATGGGCATACAAATGAAGAGTTTATAGCCTGTGTTCTCCTCTAGGATTTTGATGGGTTCCTGTCTCACATTTAGATCTTTCATCCATTTTGAGTCTATTTTTGTGTGTGGTGTAAGGAAATGGTCCAGTTTCATTCTTCTGCCTGTGGCTGTCCAATTTTCCCAACGCCATTTTTTGAAGAGACTGTCTTTTTCCCACTGGACATTCTTTCCTGATTTTTCGAAGATTAGTTGACCATAGAGTTGAGGGCCCATTTCTAGGCTCTCTGTTCTGTTCCATTGAGCTATGTGTCTGTTTTTGTGCCAGTACCATACTGTCTTGATGATGACAGCTTTGTAATAGAGCTGGAAGTCAGGAATTGTGATTCTGCCAGCTTTGCTATTCTTTTTCAACATTCCTCTGTCTATTCGGTGTCTTTTCTGGTTCCATACAAATTTTAGGATTATTTGTTCCATTTCTTTGAAAAAAGTGGATGTTATTTTGATAGGGATTGACTTAAATGTGTAGATTGCTCTAGGTAGCATAGACGTTTTCACAATATTTGTTCTTCCAATCCATGAGCATGGAGTGTTTTTCCATTTTTTGGTGTCTTCCTCAATTTCTTTCATGAGTATTCAATACTTTCCTGAGTACAGATTCTTTGCCTCTTTGGTTAGATTTATTCCGAGGTATCTTATGGTTTTGGGTGCAATTGCAAATGGGATCAACTCCTTAATTTCTCTTTCTTCTCCGTTGTTGTTTGTGTATAGAAATGCAACTGATTTCTGTGCATTGATTTTATATTATGCCCATTTACTGAATTCCTGTATCAGTTTTAAGAGTTTTGGGGTGGAGTCTTTTGGGTTTTCCACATAAAGTATCATATCATCTGCTAAGAGTGAGAGTTTGACTTCTTCCTTGCCAATTCAGATGCCTTTTATTTTTTTGTTGTCTGCTTCCTGTGGCTAGGACTTCTAATAGTATATTGAATAGCAGTGGTGATAGTGGACAACCCTGCCGTGTTCTTGACCTTATTTTTTTCCCCATTGAGAATTATATTCGCTGTGGGTTTTTCATAGATAGCTTTTATGATATTGAGGTATGTACCCTCTATCCCTACACTCTGAAGAGTTTTAATCAAGAAATGATGCTGTACTTTGTCAAATGCTTTTTCTGCATCTACTGAGAGGACCATATGGTTCTTATTCTTTCTTTTATTAATGTATTGTATCACATTGATTGATTTGTGGGTGATGAACCAACCTTGCAGCCCAAGAATAAATCCCACTTGGTCGTGGTGAATAATACTTAAATGTACTGTTGGGTCCTATTGGCTAGTATTTTGGTGAGAATTTTTGCATTTATGTTCGTCAGGGATATTGGTCTGTAAGTCTCCTTTTTGATGGGGTCTTTGTCTGGTTTTGGGATCAAGGTAATGCTAGTCTCATAAAATGAGTTTGGAAGTTTTCTTTCCATTTCTATTTTTTGGAACAGTTTCAGAAAAATAGGTATTTTTCCAAAATTTTAAAGAAAGAAAAACTTATATATGTACAAAAATAAGGGTATATTCAATGAAGGAATGGAATAGGACTGTAAAGATGAAAATAATAAAAGATTTTATAAAAGGAATTGATAAGATAAAAAGTTGGCTAAAAAAAAAAGAAGACAAATTAAAAAAAAATAAAGGCGAGAATGTGATCAGGCAGGAGACTAGAACAAAGCCATACACTAGAGATTTAGGTTATATTTTTGTCTGTTAGAAGAAACTGTATCCCAAAATTTTAAAGAGACTACAACTTATATATATACAAAAAATAAGGTTCACTACAATGAATGGATAGAATATTACTCCAAATATGAAAAATAAAAAGATTTTTTAAAAAGGAATTGATAAGATGTTGGTTGAAAAAGAGAAAATGGAAAATTAAAAAAAAATAGAAAAAGAAAAAAAGAAAATTAAAAAAATTAACTTTGAAAGACTAAAGAATCATGGGGAAAAAAACCATGAATCCTATGTGCTGTATTCCCCTAGTTCTGGAGTTCTGCAGTTCTCATTGATTGGTAAATTTGGTCTTGGCCTGCTGTTCTTCCTGATCTTCTGGTTGAGGGGCCTGTTGCCATGATTCTCAAATGTCTTTGCCAGAGGTGGAATTGCCCCCCCTTTTCAGGGGCCAGGCTAAGTAATCTGCTCAGGTTTGCTCTCCATAACTTTTGTTCCCTGAAAGCTTTCTGTATAGCTTAGAGGATGAGAATGTAAATAGTGGCCTCCCAATCTCTGACCTGGAGGTGCTGAGAACTCAGGCCCCCACTCCTCAGTGAGTCCCCTGAGAAAAACAATCACTCCTGTGACCCCGTTTGGCACATGACCCTGTTTGGAGTCTCCAAACCCAGTAGATTCCTGCGGTGTGCACCCATGCCACTCCTCTTGGGGAAGGAAGGGTAGTCTCCCCGGATCTGCTTCTTGTTGGGTCCCTGCTGGAAGATTAGTGGCTCAACTGTGCCACGGATCACAGTTTATGGCAACCTCAAGCTGAGAGCCCACTCCTTAGCTCCATCTTTGCAGCCTGCTTCCCTGATCTGATACCTGGGAGCTCTGTCACACTCAGGCACCCCTGATCTTTCTGTGACCCCAAGAGTCCTGAGACCACACTGTCCCAGTGAGAGTTCCACCCCCAAATTAGCCACTGGAGCAATATCCTTCAGTGGAGGAGACTTCAAAAAGTTCCAATTTTTGTGCTCCACTGCTCTATCACTTATCAGTAGCGACTAATGGAGGCTACCTCCCTCCCCCATGGTCTATCTTCCCGAATATTGCCTTGGATTCACTTCTCCACACGTCCTACCTTCTAGAAAGTGGTCACTTTTCTGTTCATAGAGTTGTTGCTATTCTTTTCTCTGATCTCCTGTTGAGTTTATAGGTGTTCAGAATGGTTTGATAGCTATCTAGCTGAATTCCCTGGACCAGATGAAATTTAGGCCTCTACTCCTCCGCCATCTTGCACCTCCTCTTGTTTTTCTTTTTCAACAGTTCCTTGGCAATTCAGGGTCTTTTCTGATTCCATACAAATTTTAGGATTGTTTCTTCCAGCACTTTGAAAAATGCCACTGGAATTTTGATCGTATGGTGTTGAAGCCTGCTCTGAGTAGCATAGACATTTTACCAATGTTTATTCTTCTGATCCATGAGCATGGGATGTTTTTCCCTCTTTTTGTGTCTTCAATTTCTTTCATGACTGTTCTGTAGTTCCTAGAGTACAGATTCTTTACTTCTTTGGTTAGGTTTATTCCGAGGCATCGTATGGTTTTTGGTGCTATTGTAAATGGAATCATTTCTGTAATTTCTCTTTCTACAGTTGCATTGTTACTGTATAAGAAAACAACTGATTTCTGTGCATTTATTTTGTATCCTGCCACATTACTGAACTGCTGTATGAGTTCTAGTAATTTGGGAGTAGAGTCTTGGTTTTCCACATAAAGTATCATGTCATCTGCAGAGAGAGAGAGTTTGACTTCTTCTTTGCCAATTTGAATAATTTTATTTCTTTTTGTTGTCTGATTGCTGTTGGTAGGACTTCTAATACTATATTGAACAATAATGGGGAGAGTGGGCATCCTTGACGTGTTCCTGATCTTAAGGGAAAGGCTCTCAGCTTTTCCCCATCGAGGATGATATTTGCTATGCATTTGTCATAGATGGATTTTATGAACTTTAGGAATGTTCCCTCTATCCCTATACTCTGAAGAGTTTTAATCAGGAAAGGATGCTGTATTTTGTCAAATGTTTTTCTGCATCAATTGAGAGAACCATATGGTTTTTCTCTCTCCTCTTATTAGTGTGTTCTCACACATTGATTTGTGAATGTTGAGTCACCCTTGCTCCCCGGGGATAAACCCACTTGGTCGTGGTGGATGATCTTCTTAATATATTGTTGAATCCTATTAGGTAGGATTTTGTTGAGAATTTTGGAATCCATATTCATCAGGGATATCGGTCTGAAATTCTTTTTGATGGGGTCTTTGCCTGGTTTGGGGATTAAGGTAATGCTGGCCTCAAGAATGACTCTGGAAGCTTTCTTTCTGTTTCTATTTTTTAAAACAACTTCAGGACGATAGGTATTATTTCTTCTTTAAATGTTTGGTAGAATTCCCCAGGGAATCCATTAGGCCCTGGACTCTTTTTAGGGGGAAGTTTTTGAACACTGCTTCAATTTCATTACTGGTTATTGGTCTATTCAGGTTGTCAATTTCTTCCTGTTTCAGTCTTGGAAGTTTATAGCTTTCCCCAAAAGGCATCCATTTCTTCCAGGTTGCTTAATTTATTGGTATATAGTTGTTAATAATAATTTCTAATAATTGTTTCTATCTCTTTGGTGTTAGTCATGTTCTGCCCCTTTCATTCATAATTTTACTCTTTTCTTTTGGATAAGTCTGACCAGTGGTTTATCAATCTTATTAATTCTTTCAAAGAACCAGCTTCTAGTTTCGTTGATCTGATCTACTGTGTTTCTGGTTTCTAATTCATTGATCTCTGCTGTAATCTTAATTTTTTATCTTCTAATGCTTGGCTTAGGCATCATTTGTTGCTTTTTCTCTAGTTCTTTAAGTTGTAAAGTTAGTTGGTGAATTTGGGATTTTTCTTTTTTCTTTCTTTCTTTTTTTTTTTTTTTTTTGAGCAAGGCTTGGATGGCTATGTATTTCCCCCTTAGGACGGCTTTTGCTGTATTGCATAGGTTTTGGACAAATGTGTTTTTGTTCTCATTGTTTTCCATGAACTGTTTAAGTTCTTTTTTGATTTCCTGGTTGACTCAAATATTCTTGAGCAGATGGTCTTTAACTTCCAAATGTTTGAATTTATTCCAAATTTTTTCTTGTGACTGAGTTCCAGTTTATAGCATTATAGTCTGAGAATATGCAGGAAATAATCTCAATCTTTTGATATCGTTTGAGACTTGATTTGTGACCTAATATGTGGTCTATTCTGGAGAAAGTTCTGTGTGCATTCAAGAAGAATGCATTTGTTTCTTTGTTGATTTTCTTCTTAGATGATCAGTCTATTGCTGAGATTGGAGTGTTGAGGTCTCCTACAATTAATGTATTGTTATCAGTATGCCTCTTTATTTTGGTTAACAGTTGGCTTATCTAGATTGCTGCTCCCATGTTGGGGGCATAGATATTTACAATTGTTAGATCTTCTTGTTGGATAAACCCTTTACGAATGATATAATATTCTTCTCTGTCTCTAACTACAGTATTCAGCTTATAATTTAATTTGTCTGATATGACAATTTCTACCCCAGCTTTCCTTTGAGGTTTGTTGGCATGAAATATGTTTCTCCATCCTTTCACTTTCAGGCTGGATGTAGCTTTAGTTTCAAAATGAGTCTCTTGTAAACAGCACATGGATGGGTCCTGTCTTTTTATCCAATCTGCAGCCCTTTGCCATGTTATGGGAGCATTTAGGCTGTTCACCTTGAGAGTGATTATTGAAAGATATGAATTTATTGTCATCATGTTGCCAGTGAAGTCCTTGTTCCTATAGATTGTCTCTGTAAATTTCTGTTCTATGTCACTCTTGGGGTCTTTCTCCTTTTATAGAACCCCCCTTAATAGTTCTTGCTGGTCTGGCTTAATGATCACATATTCTTTCAGTTTCTGCCGATCTTGGAAGCTCTGCATCTCTCCATCCATTCTAAATGACAGCCTTGCTGGATAAAGTATTCTTGGCTGCATGTTCTTCTCATTTAGTACCCTGAATATGTCTTGCCAGCCCTTTCTGGCTTGCCTATCTCTGTGGTTAGGTCTGACATTATTCTGATGTTCCTTCCTCTGTACATAAGGAATCTTTTCCCCCTAACTGCCCTTAAGATGGTTTCCTTGGTTCTAAGATTTGCGAGTTTTACTATTACATGCCAGGGTGTTGGCCTGTTTTCCTTGATCTTGGGAGGGCTCCTGTCTGCCTCTAGGACACGAATGTTTGTTTCATTCCTCAGATTAGGAAAGTTCTCAGCTATGATTTGCTCAAATATATCTGCTAGTCCTCTCTCTCTCCACCCCCTCAGGGATCCCAGTAATTCTGACATTGGAAAGTTTCATGGTGTCACTTAATTCTCTGATTCTGTTTTCATGGATTTTGAGTTGTTTCTCCCTGGCCTCCTCTTTTTCCTTCTTTTCTATCAATTTGTCTTCTTGATCACTAATTCTTTCTTCTGCTTTGCTTACCCTAGCTGTTAGATTATCTAGATTAGATTGGATCTCATTGATAGCATTTTAAGATCTGCCAGTTCAGCTTTCATTTCCGCCCTTAGAGACTCTATGTTGCCATTAATCAATTTCTCCATTCTAGCTATTGTCTTCACAACTGCTACCCTGAATTCCATTTCTAACATCTTGGTTATATCTGTATCCATTTGTAAATCTGTGACAGAAGTCACAGTCTCTGAGTCTTTCCTATTTTGGGGGTTCCTCCTCCTAGTCATTCTATTGAGGGGTGGTTGAGGAATGTACAGAGTCCAAATTATTGATCACAACCCAAGCAAGATGCACCTGTTTTGTAGAGACCTTAGGGTTGTTGGCCTCTTGTTTTCCCAGCCTGTCTTCTGGGAGGAAGGGCCTGCTGGACTGTTACTCAGGCAACCCTATTTGGGCAGAGTTGCCCTTTCCCCTGTGTGGGGGATGGGCTCAGTGAAAACTGGTTTTGGGGGGCTTTTTTCCTCTGGTGAATTTCTCTGGTGACTTTCTGCATCTCTTCTGAGAGAGCAGAAAAGATTGTTTCCAACCCTCTGCTTC
This sequence comes from Eumetopias jubatus, assembly GCF_037043125.1. Classification (NCBI taxonomy): domain Eukaryota; kingdom Metazoa; phylum Chordata; class Mammalia; order Carnivora; family Otariidae; genus Eumetopias; species Eumetopias jubatus. The sequence goes on along the minus strand of NW_028274819.1, from coordinate 82,636,275 downwards.
AGAGCAGAGAGATCACAGTCTGATCTTCAGTGAGCTCTCCAGGCCACACTATCTCCATTTCTGTCTGTGCAGTGTCCTGGGTTGTGTGACCCTTAGCAGGTTGTGTGCCCCTCCTTGCCTCCAGGTCAGGCCTTGAGGGCACGTTTCTGCCCTTTTTGCTTCTAAAACCATCAGTCGCCCCCAGTTTGCATGAGTGGCCCCACTGCTCCAGGTTTCAATCTGGGAGGCTGCCCTAAACTCCTTTCCTTGCCGCTACCAGTCTGTGAGTCTGTGCCCTGTCCCCTGTGATAGAGGCTATCGCTCACCCTGCATCCCCATGTCTCCCTCCCCCTCCCATTTATCTTCAGATATGTGCTCACGGAATCACAGCTCCCCGCTTCATACCTCGAAACCAACCACCTGTGATATTCTGTTTGTAGAGATCCAGATATATATTCTTACATCTCAGGCTGATTTCATGGGTGTTCAGGGCAGTCTGGTAGATATCCAGCTCAATTCTGGGGACCAGTTGGAATAAAGTCCCCTTCTCCTCCACATCTTTTCCTCTCCCTTTATTTTATTTTTTTATAGATTTTATTTATTTATTTGAGAGAGAACGAGCATGGAGGAGGGGTAAAGGGAGAAGGAGAAGCAGACTCCTCACTGAGCCGAGAACCCAACATGAGACTCGATCCCAGGACCCTAGGATCATGACCTGAGCTGAAGGCAGACACTTAACTGACTGAGCCACCTAGGCACCCAGTCCAGCATTTTTAAAATTTATTTAACCATTGTTAAAAGGTAAACTGAGACCTAAAGACACCAAAAAACTCTACATCTAATAAATGAATTCAATAAAGATGCAGAAATTAAGACCCAGAAATCAGTTGTGTTTCTATACACTAATAATGAAGTAGCAGAAAATTAAGAAATCTATAAATTCAATGCAATCTGTATCTAAATACAAATAACATTTTTCACAGAACTACAATAAATAATACTAAAATTTGTTTGAAACCCCAAAAGACCATGAATAACCAAACCAATCTTGAGAAAGAACAAACCTGGAGGTGTCACAATCTCAGATTTCAAGATATACTACAAAGTTGTAGTGTTCAAAACAATATGGTACTGGCACAAAATAGACACATAGATCAGTGGAACAGAATAGAAAGCCCAGAAAAAAAACCCACATTTTTATGGTCAATTAATCTTGACAAACGAGGCAAGAATATACAATGGGGAGAAGATGGTTTATTCAACAAATGGTGTTGGGGAAACTGGTTAGCTACATACAAAAGAATGAACCTAGATCACTTTCTTATACCATACACAAAAATAAGCTCAAAATAGATTAAAGACCTAAATGTGAGACCTGATCCCATAAAATTCCTAGAAGAAAACATAGGCAGTAATCTCTTTGACATCAACTGTGGCAACATTTTTCTACATATGTCTCCTAAGTCAGGAGAAACAAAAGCAAAATTAAACTATTGAGACTACAGCAAAATAAACTTTTGCACAGCAAAGAGTTTGCACTACACCCAGTCACAAAACCACAGTCACTTTCACATGCTATGCCCAGGTCACTTCACCATCTCTGCATACCATATCCACACTCACACCTCTGGAAACTCCTGTGTGCAGCCATCAACCACTGCAGCACATCAGGTGATCTGGCATAGGATTAATGCCCCAGTGCAAATTTTGCTAACACCACCACCCTGCACCCAATTTCCACAACAGGCATGCCTCCTCAGAATTGGCCTAACTGGGTCTCACTAACACCACAGAGAGCAAGCACAGCCTACAATAATACAGACAACTGCCCTGAAAGGTAAAGTGACTCAGATACAACAGTAGGGCATAAGAAACACACGTAGGATACTCTCCTGAAGTGCTAGGTTATAGTGGAGAGGAGACACTGCACTGCAGGGCACTTAAGGACCTCTTCATCATAAGGTTACTACTTTCAAGAGTAGAATACATAGCTGAATTTCTTAACACAGAGAAACAGACACAGAGAGGCAAACAAAAGGAAGAGATAAGGAAATTAGTCTCAAATGAGAGAACAAGGCTACACCCAGAAATAAAATAAAAACAGATATAAATCACATGCCAGATAGAGAATTTAAAGCAGTGATCATAAGGATACTCACTGGACTTGAAAAAAAAAAGGTGGAAGATATGTGTGAGAGACCCTTAACAGAGAGATAAGCAACAACATACCAGAGGTAAAGGGCTCAATAAATGAAATGAGAAACATGCTTGATGGAATGAACAGCAAAATGGAAGTAGAGGAATGAATTAATGGCCTAGAAGACAAGTAATGGCAAGTAATCAAGCTGAACAAAAGAGAGAGAAAAGAATTATGCAGAATAAGAATGGAATTATGGAACCCAGTGACTCCATCAAACATAATAAGTTTAGCATTATGAAATTCCCAGAAGAAGAAGGGAGAGAAGAGGGGGGCAGAAATCTTATTTGAAGAAATAATAGCTGAAAACTTCCCTAACCTGGGGAACAAAGCAGATACCAGATCCAGGAGGCAAAGAGAACAAGGCCACAGCCCAACAGAATCAACAAAAAGAGATCCACACCAAGACATATTGTAATCATTTTGGCAAAATATAGTGACAAAGAAATAATTTTAAGAGTAGTGAGACAAAAGAAGACAATAACTTACAAGGGAAAACCCACAAGTCTAGTATTTCTCAGCAGACACTTTCCAAGCCAGAAAGGAAAGGCATGATATATTCAAAGTGTTGAATGGGAAAACCTGCAGCTAAGAATACTCTATACAACAAAGCCATCATTCAGAATAGAAAGAGAGATAGTTTCCCAGACAAACAAGACTTAAGCGAGTTCATGACTACTAAGCCAGCCCTGCAAGAAATGTTGAAAGGGACATTTTGAGTGGAAAGAAGAGACCAAAAGTGACAGCATAAAGGTAAGAAACACAAAACAGTAAAATTAAATATTTTTGTTAAAAATCAGTCAAGGAACTGTAAAGGGATGTAAAACATGACAACATATACCTAAAATGTGGGGAGGAGAGGAGAAAAGAATGGGTTAAAAATTAGGTGACCATCAACTGAATATAGCTTGCTATATGCAGAAGAATTTATATACAAATCTAATGGTAACCACATATCAAAGACTACTAATAAGTATGCAAGAAAAAAAAAAAAAGAAATCCAGGGGTGCCTGGGTGGTTCAGTCAGCTAAGTGTCTGCCTTCTGTTCAGGCCATGATCCCAGGGTGCTGGAATCAAGACCCGTATCAGGCTCCCTGCTCAATGAGGAGGCTGCTTCTCCCTCTCGTTCTCCCTCTGCCTTAACTCTTGCTCGTACTTTCTCTCTCACACTTTCTGTCTCAAATAAATAAATAAAATCTAAAAAATAAAAATAGAAGAAAAAGAAATCCAAATATATCATTGAAGAAAATCATCTAAACCATGAAAGAAAGACAAGAAAGGATCAGAGAAACTATTCAGAAACAATCACAAGACAAATAATAACATGAGAATAAATACATACCTATCAATAATTACTTAGAATGAAAATGGACAATACACTCCAATGAAAAGACATAGGGTGACAGAATGGATTAAAAAAAAAAAACAACAAAAACAAGACCCATCTATATGCTGCCTATAAGAGACTCATTTTAGATCTGAAGACACCTGCAGATTGAAAGTGAGAGAATGGAGAAATATCTATCATGCAAACGGATGTCAAAAGAAAACTGCAGTAGTAATATTTGTATTGATCAAAGTAGACTTTAAAACAAAACTCTAACAAGAGACAAAAGGGCACTATATAATAATAAAGGGGAGAATCCAGCAAGAAAATACAACAATTGTAAATATTTATGCACACAGTATGGGAGCACCCAAATACATAAAATAGTTAATAACAAATATAAAGAAACTAATTGATAGTAGTAAAATAATAGTAGGGGACTTTAACACCCCACTTACATCAATGGACAGATCATCTAAACAGAATATCAACAAGGAAACAATGGCTTTGAATGACACACTGGAACAGATGGACCTAACAGATATGTTCAGAACATTCTATCCTAAAACAGAATATACATTCTTTTCAAGTGCGTATAGAACTTTCTCTAGATTTTGAGGGAAGATTATAGCAATACAGGCCGACCTCAGGAAGCAGAAAAAAAATCTCAAATAAAAAACCTAACCTTGCACCTAAAGGATCTAGAAAAAGGAAAGCAAATAAAACCCCAAACCAGCAGAAGGAAGGCATAATAAAGATTACAGCACAAATATATGATATAGAAACTTAAAAAACAATAGAACAGATCAAAGAAACCAGAAGCTAGTTCACTGAAAAAAAAAAATAACATCGATAACTTATCAAGAAGAAATTAAGAAAAAGAACTCAAGTAAATAAAATCACAAATGAGAGAAGAGAAATAACAACCAAACCACAGAAATATAAATACAAAAACAATCCTAAAGGAATATAATATATATATATATATATATATGTTGGGGTGCCTGTGTGGCTCAGTTGTTTAAGCCTCTGTCTTTAGCTCAGGTCATGATCCCAGTGTCCTAGGACTGAAGCCCACATCAGGCTCCCTGCTCAGCAGGGAGTCTGCTTCTCCCTCTTCCTCTGCCCCTCCCCCTGCTCATGCATACTTTCTCCCTCAAATTAATAAAATCTCTAAAAAGTTTCAAAAAACTATATGCTAACAAATTGGACAACCTGGAAAAAATGGATAAATTCCTAGAAATATATAACTTACCAAAACTGAAACAGGAAGAAATAGAAAGTTTGAACAGATCTATAACCAGCAAGGAAGTTGAAACAGTAATCAAAACATTCCCAAAAAGAAGTCCAGGACCAGATAGATTCACAGGTGAACTCTACCCACATTTAAAGTAGAATTAATACTTATTCTCAAACTGTTCCAAAAAATAGAAAAGGATGGTAAACCCCCAAATTCATTCTATGAAGCCAGCATTACCCTGACATCAAGACAGATAAAAATATCATAAAAAAGAGAACTATCAGCCAATAACTCTGATGAACATAGATACAAGAATCTTCAACAAAATACTAGCAAACAGAATCCAATAATAAATTAGAAGATTCATTCACCAATATCAAGTGATATTTATTCCCAGGATGCAAGGGTGGTTTAATATTGCAAGTCAATCAACGTGATACATCACATTAATAAGAGAAAGAATAAAAACCATATGATCATTTCAATAGATGCAGAAAAAGCATTTGATAAAGTATAAATCCATTCATGATAAAAGTCCATAACAAAGTAGGTTTAGAGACAATCTATGAAAAACCTACAGCTAACATCATCCTCAATGGGGAAAAACTAAGAGCCTTTCCCCTAAGGTCAGGAAAAAGAAAAGGATGTCCACTCTCACTACCTTATTCAACTTATTAATACTGGAAGTCCTAACCACAGCAATCAGACAACAAAAAGAAATGATAGGCATCTAAATCAGTAATGAAATAAAGCTTTCAATATTTTCAAATGACATGATACTTAAATATAGAAAACCTGAATTGCTTTAGCAGAAACCTGCTAGAATTCATAAACAAAGTCAGTAAAGTATCAGGATACGAAATCAATTTACAGAAATCTGTTGAAGTTCTATGCACCGATAATGAATAATGAAGCAGCAGAAAGAGAAATTAAGAAAATAATTCCATTTACAATAGCACCCAAAATAATAAGATACCTAGGAATAAACTAACTAAAGAAGTGAAAGCCCTGAACTCTGAAAACTATAAAACACTGATGAAAGAAATCGAAGACAAGCCAAAGAAATGTAAAGACATTCCATGCTCATGGATTGGAGGAACAAATATTGTTAAAATGTCTATACTATTCAAAGCAATCTAGATATTTAATGCAATCCCTACCAAAATAACAACACCATTTTAACAGAAGTAGAACAATCCTAAAATTTGTATGGAACCACAAATGACCCCAAATAGCCACAGCAATCTGGAGAAAGAAAAGCAAAGCTGGAGGCATCACAATTTCAGACTTAGTTATATTACAAATCTTTAGTTATGAAAACAATCTGGTACTGGCACAAAAATAGACAGATCAATGGAACAGAATAAAAAATCCACAAATAAACCCACAATTATATGGTCAATTTTTGACAAAGCAGGAAAGAATATGCAATGGGAAAAGGACAGTCTCTTCAACAAACGGTGTTGGGAAAATTGGACAGCAACATGTAAAAGAATGCAACTGGACCACTTTCTTATATCATACACAAAAATAAATTCAAAATGTATTAAGGACCTAAAATGAGACCCGAAACCCTAAAAATCCTAGAAGAGGACACAGTCAGTAACTTCTTTGACATTGGCCTTAGCAACTTCTTTCTAGATATGTCTCCTGTGGTAAGGGGAATTAAAACAAAAATAAACTATGAGGACTATATGAAAATAAAAGCTTCTGCAACAGTGAAGGAAACAATCAACAAAACTAAAAAGCAGCCTATGGAATGGGAGAAGATATTTGCAAATGACATATCTGTTAAAGGGTTAGTGTCCAAAAATTACAAAGAACTTATACAATTAAACACCCAAAAAACAAGTAATCCAATTAAAAAGTGGACAGAAGACACAAACAGACATTTCTCCAAAGAAGACATACAGATGCTAACAGACTCATGAAAAGATGTTCATCATAATTTACCATCAGGGAAATGAAAATCAAATTATAATGAAATATCACCTCACACTTATCAGAATGGCAAACATCAACAACACGAGAAGCAAATAGATGTTGTCAAGGATGTGGAGAAAATGGAACACTCATGCAGTGTTGGTGGGAATGCAAACTGGTGCAGTCACTCTGGAAAACAGTATGGAAGTTCCTCAAAATGTTAAAATTAGAACTGGGTGATGAGCATTTAGGAGGGCACGTGATGTGATGAGCACTGGGAGTTATATGCAAATGATGAATTACTGAGCTCTACATCTGAAACTAATGATATACTATATGTTGGTTAATTGAATTAAAAAAAAAGAACTGTCTTATGATCCAGTGATCACATTACTGGTTATTTACCCTAAAAATACAAAAACACTAATACAAAAGGATACATGTGCCCCTATAGTTACAGCAGCATTATTTACAATAGCCACATTATGGAAGCAGTTCAAGTGTCCATCAGTTGATGAATGGATAAAGAAGATATGTATATAGATATAGATATAGATAGATATAGATATATATAAAGGATTATTAGTCAGACATAAAAAAGAATGAAATCTTGACATTTGCAATGACATGGATGACATGGATGGAGCTAGAGAGTATAATGCTAAATGAAATATGTCAGTCAGAGAAAGACAAATACCATATGATTTCATTCATATGTGGAATTTAAGAAAAAAAAAACAAATGAGCACAGGGAAAAAATAGAGAGGGAGAGAGGCAAATCAAGAAACATACTCTTAATTATAGAGAACAAACTGATGGTTACCAGAAGGGAGGGGTGAGGATGAGTTAAATAGGTGATGGGAATTAAGGCATGCACTTGTCATAATGAATATCAGGTGATGTATGAAAGTGTTGAATCACTATATTGTACACCTGAAACTAATATGCCACTGTATGTTAACTTACTGGAATTAAAATAAAAACTTTTTTAAAAAGAAGGAGCACTGGGTATTATACGAAAACAATGAATCATGGATCACTACATCAAAAACTAATGATGTATTGTATGGTGACTAACATAACATAATAAAATAAAATTTTTAAAAAATTTAAAAAATTAAAATAAAAAGAAGCTATTGCAAGACACCAAAGAGGGGTGTTAGTGACTTTGACTGGGGTAGTGGCAGTGGAGTTAAAGAGATGTGCATAGATTCAAAAGTTATTGAGCAGAAATCAACATGATTGATCATTGGGTGGATTAAGAGAAAGGATGGGGGCTGCACACAGCAAACTGATCATATTCATTCCTTCACTTGTCTCTTTATCTTAATTGTCTTCATAGCCCCAGTACCTAACAGCATCTGTCACATAATAGATATTCTGGGAATTGTTCATTGGTTCACTCAACACATATTTATTCTCAAATAACAATGACAAGATGCTGATTTATTTTCTGGATGTTGCTATTTAGAGAGTAAGGGTTGTCAAAAATTATCTAGATGTAAAAATTGCTAATAAAGAAATTTGAATAAATAGACTACAACTCTTAATTTTCATTAAAAAGGACTATGGTGAATGTATTACCAGAATTCTAAGAACTTACATAGTGTGGGTGATTTGGGGTGGCCATTTCTACAGAATAAAAGACTGTTAATTCAGACTTGTGACCCTATTCACAAAGACAGCAGAGAATATTTTTTGGTTTGCTCAGGCTTGATAAAAGCATAAACCCATATGAATTAATTTAAAATGAGTTCTTTGATTTTTAAAAGCCTATTAGAAAGTACATAATGACTAAGCACATTAAAAATCCAGTAGATTGAGATTCTACCAGCATACAATATATCTCAATTTGTAGTCAAAATCCTAAATATTGAAAGTGTTGGAATTTTTGTTTTGTTTTGCTTTTATATTTTCATCACTGAAAGACTTCTCTGCCCCAGACAGGTTTTATTGACCTTTCATGTTAGAACTCTATCAAAGCACTTACACATTACCAAAAAAATGATTGGATTTTTAGTCAGCCTCCCTTGTTTGAGTTCAAATTTCCTAAGGACGACAATGATGTTTTATTTATTTTTATGTCCTTATGGATAGTATTTGGCACACAACCAATGTATAATAAATATTGAATAAGTGGAACTCTGTGTTTACTGTTGACTCCTCCCCCCAAATATATTTGGATTATCAAAAGAATGGATTTCTTGAGAGGTGTACAGTCTAAAAATGTTTTTGGCTTGAGTTTAGTTGAGTTCATGTTTACTATCAATTTAAGACTTATTCTTTCATGATTTAGCTATCTAATTTCTTTATTTTGTACCTGGTTTCTCAACCTTAGTACTATAAACATTTTGGACTAGACAATTCTCTGTTGTGTGCGTGTGTTGGTTGGGGGGTGTGCTTCCTTGTGCATTATGGATTGTTTAGCAGCTTTCTTGGCCTCTATCCACTTAGCACCCACCTTGTTGTGACAATCAAAAATGCCTCTAGACATTGCCAAGTGTCCCTTGTGAGGTAAAATCACTCCAGGTTGAAAACCACTGCTTATGTCTGCCTGGAACTGTATGGCACAGAGGGATAAGGACAACAAAGTAAAGCAAAACAAAACAAAACTCTAAGACAGGTCAATTGGCATACACAACATTACGTGACCCAGAAGTGAGAGCCAGAACCTAATCTTCAGTCACATTACAATGGAAATAAAGCCTATTCAAGGATTATGGTAGGAATTACATGTAATAAAATGTGTAAGTACACCTGATAGAGTTCTTGGCATATTGGTCTGTGGAAGTGTTTGTGAATATGAATGCTGACATAGAATGGCTTTGGAAAGATATGTAACTTAGCAAAAACTGGCATCAAAGACATTTTGTGTCTGCTGTCAACATGTTCAACTGCTTTAGTGGTAGTTTACATGTTCCAGTATTTCTAGTTTCCATCCTCTGAATTTTTTCTCAGATGTCCCACTCTAGTCACTGCATCAGTAACCATATCAAAATCACAGCTTTTTTATCAGTGTGCTGAAGTAAAACCCCTGCATACAGTAAGGAAAAAATACAATTAGTAATTTAAGCATTTCATTATAGCTCACAACTACTGCAATAACATGGCTTCATCAACATGTGAATAATGCTTTTTTTAAGTTTTCTCCTAGAAATAAAGTAACCAAAATGATAGCCTTCATCTTTAGAAAGATGTCCAAAGGATTATATTATTTATACCAACACAGAACACTGTTGACATGCAGAATGAAAGAACAAAGTGGCCTATTTTTCATGCTTGAATCCTCTTACTTTATCTTTAGTTACCATTTACAAAAATATAGAATGAGAGCCTTAATTACTTTAATGTAATTATTCACTTTGGTCAAATTTTAATTTGTTCTATTAAAATTGTTCTATTAAAATTCATTTTGACATAAATGGAGCCTCACTACCACAAAAGTCAACATTTGACAAAAGTCATTACATCTTCTGGAATACTTTAGCCATCTTTATATTTTATTTTGACATAAAAATAGAGTTAGTGAGGATAATTGAACTTAACTGCATTTGTTTGTTGACAAGTCATTGAAAGAAGATACTAAATTATTAAACAAAGGAACACTACAATTTTTAATATTTTAAGTTTTTATTTAAATGCCAGTTAGTTAAAAGTGCAATATTAGTTTCAGTTGTACAACATAGTGATTCAACACTTCCATATATCAAATGGTACTTATCACAAGTGTACTCCTTAATCTCCATCACCTATTAAAAACAAACAGAAAAAGCACAATGCCAGTTCTAAGGAACACTGTACTTTAAATTTCATCTTGAAAAAATCTATTTTTTATCTCATATCCAAATTTTTGCACTAGTCAAATCTTAAGCAAGGAGAAGCTTCAAAAAATACACAAGTGTACAACATGCATTTTCTAGAAACATGACTGCCAAATAACTTCCCAAACTGGATATGTAGTTTAAGTAGCAGATTCTGCCTCATTTCCCGGCCCAGGCTTGAATATGAAAGGTCATGTTGTCCTACAGAAACAGGTCTCCATGGCCTTGGGTGTACTTTCATTTTGCTGTGGGAGAAGGAAAGAATAAATAACTGTTTTCCCCTGCTTTCAGGCAGGGGCAGCTCATCTCTTGGCAATTTGCTGCATTCCTCCTGGATTTGGAAGCAGCCTACACAAAGTCCTGGACATCTTACCACGCTGGGACTTCTCCATGAGTCTGAGAAGAGTTTGAGATCAAATTTGAGACAGGGGCAGTACAGAGGCCAAAAGGCAGTGCTCCACTCCTGCTCAAGTATCATCTGAACGTTCAGGTCTGTTCAGGTCTTGGCTCTCCACCATTACCCTGGCCGCCCAGATCCCTAGCCCCCATTATTTGTCCTGGTGTAGGTTCCTTAAAAATGTCTCCTTCTCCTTTCCTCAGGACTGCCTCAAAGACCTTCCATGAGCTTCTGCTCTTCCCAGTCCCACGAAAACTCCACACACTGCTTCATCACTCCCTGCCCCATGACCATGACTTCTTGCTTCTCATGGGAGCCCTTATAAAGAAGCCTAGTTTCCTTTGCCTGTGTGTACAGAGACCACAGTTGAGGATTTACTCCTTTGGAAGGAGAATTTACTCCTTTGTAAGGACTGTAAAGAAATCATACAGGCAGCTTTGTATGCTTAAGGAATATAACTTTTCTAGCTATCAGACAGCTAATATCTAATATCTTGCTTTTTATCAGTACTGGAAGTTGTATTCACATTGATCTAAGCTTAAAGACAGAACTATTATTTTGTGAGGCAGTTTCTGGAAAAAAAAAAAAACCTGCTGTTCCTTGTCAGTGTGTTCTGCAGTAATAATAAAGATGTCTGTACCAGTCATCCTGAGAGATGGTGAGATGTTTCCTTGCCAGCAGGTGGATTAAAGCTACTTACTGTTATTAATAATAATTAATAACTCCATAGATAATTTTTAATCCTCACATAATCCTTTAAAAGAGGCATAACTATTATCCCCATTTCAACCAAAGCATAAAAAAACTTGCTCACTCTCTGGGGTGCCTGGGTGGCTCAGTCGGTAGGCATCTGCCTTTGGATCAGGTCGTGATCCTGGGGTCCTGGGATTGAGCCCTGCATCAGGCTCCCTGCTCAGCGGGAAACCTGCTTCTCCCTCTCTCTATCCCCGTGCTTGTGCTCTCTCTCTCTCTGTCAAATAAATAAATAAAATCTTTAAAAAAAAAAAAAGAAAAACTTGCTCATTCTCTGACAGCTAATAAATAATGGAGGCATGATTCAAATATAGCTCTGTCTGATTCCAATATCTGTGTTCTCTACCACTGGGTTCTCCTGCTCAGACTACCTAGATTCATATAAGTCCTAGTTCTGGAACTTAGATATTACATCATGTTGCTTTGCCTCAATTACTTCACTCATTTGAAGGGTATGGTAACACCTACCTTAGAGGACATTTGTAGAAATGAGAGAGATAATGGATGTGGAAGGGAAAATATTTAGTTAGAATATGTCATTGTTATAAAGGATGTGGTACACTGTTGAGCTTAAAGTTATGCTTATGGAGGGGCTTCTGAGAGAAGTTTTCATAATTGAATTTTAAAAAGCATGTCTGTATCTTTGTGTTCTGATCTTTTTAGAAAGTCAGTTTGGGTTACATATTATTTTGTGACATGTTGAGTTTCAAACAAAACACCTGGATTTGCTTTGCCAACCTGGATTAATAGTTTGTCCCTCTGATCCTCAAGGAGGAAACAGCAAAAGTTGGGACAACACCTGGCATGTCTATTATAGGCAGTCATATGGCCAAAACAAATGTGAAGCTTTAGTGAAGGTTTGTATTTATGGAAAGAATCCAAACTAATGCTATTTAATAGTATTTCAAGAAATTGGATACTAACACTTTTTAAATGCTGCAAGAAAGAACTACAAGGTATTGGAAATATTGGATGACCAAGAGAAATAAGATATAAAATAGAATGGCTGAAAAGAAATGATAAAGCTCAAGATAAAGCTCTTCCCAGTCCCATGGGAAAGCTCAAGGGCTGACCCATGTGAAGATCATGTGAGAGTCATTTTATAAACACAGAAGGATTCTCTTCCTCAAAATTTGCCCAGTGCAGATATAATTTTCCCTGCCTGCTCTATTTAGAAAATGTTTTCTCTTTATTTTCTTTCTCAGCCCCCTTGTAATTATTTAAATGCCATAAAGGAAATAATTCCATGTTCTAATGTTTTCTTGTTTATTCTCTGGCCTCCTCTCACTAGAATGTGAACTACCTAGATGGCAGGCTGTGTCTTTTTTACCATGCCTGAGATTCTACTATTGGAGAACCTCCTTTGGTCTAAGTATCACCATCTTCCTGTCTTTCACTTCTTAAATGGAAACCTTATGGAGGGGAATCCCAGAGTTCTCCTAGCATGCGGACGATTAGTTTTTCAGATAATTTACTGAAAGCTTCTTATAAGGGAAATTGAACTTGTTTCTAAGTCAAACATACCTGAATTCATTTCAAATTTCAGCTTGTGGCTTTAAAAATTTTTATGTATTTATTTATTTAATTTATTTATTTAGAGAATCTGCACTGAGCATGGAGCCCAGTGCAGAGCTTGATCTCAAGACCCTGAGATCATAACCTGAGCTGAAATCAAGAGTTGGATGCTTAACAGTCTGAACCACCTAGGTGCCCCATCAGTTTTGCCATTTTTTAGCTTTATGATTATAAGCAAGTTACATAAGTACTCTGTATCCCAATTTTTTTCCTCTGTGTAGTTTATGTTGTACATACTGGAGAAGTAGATCTGAGTTTGCTATATAGGAAGCACTTGATAAATTGTTCCCTGCCACCACACCCCCCATCTTTGTTCCCCATGATTATTCAATTTTGATCTCAGCGGGAGGAAAGAAAAAGGAAAGTAGGAAGCTAGAAATGGCTTCACCTTAGCAATGGTCCTGTCAGTTATACCTAAATTTAGCCAATATCTTCTCCCTTGGGTTGGCAGCCCTCTCATCCTAGAAGGAACAGTTAGTATTTAATTTGGTATTAGCAGTAGTACTTAAGAACAGTAAGTATCTTTAAAAGATGGCTCACTTTTTGGGGAGCTGGTGGTGTCCAGGGCTTTATGTAATGGAGACAAATGAGTTATTATAGTTATGAGATAGCAATTCTTAAAATTTCAGGTTTAATACAGGCTATAAGAAGTTTCCTATTTGCTTTTTTCTGGATATAATCATCAGTAGTTAACATCTGATCAAACAATATTTCCTTCCATTTTTTTCAGACTAAAGTCCCTGACATCATATAGTGCCTGAAGCCTCAACCAAAGATCTGTGCAAATGTTAGAGATGAGATAAGCTCTTTTCTGAGGAAAATGCTGATTCCTCCTGCTGGCAGCGCTTCTTCCAGCTTCCCTCCACCTCGTGATGGGACATGCTACCTGCCCCTCTGTTCAGGCAAATCTACAAATCCTGCTCTCAATCCTCCACAGCATAGTGGAAGCCTGGGCCCTTTCCAGAGGTGAGAACTACAGCACTTAACTCTCACTAAAACCAGCACAGTATCTGTGCTTTAAGAAATTCAATTATGTTATTGGCTAACTGAACATAATAATATTAATAATAATAATATAGAAATTCAAGAATGTGGTCGATGTTGCAAAAAACAGTAGTAAACAAGACTTAGCCTGTTGTACAGGTAGCTCACATTTTAGTGAGAGGAGGCCAGAGAATACACAAGAAAACTTTAGACCCTGGAAGTATTTCCTTTAAGGTACTTACATAATTAAGTAAAAAGCACTGGGTATTACATAAGACTGAAGAATCACTGAACTCTACCTCTGAAATTAATACACTATATGTTAATTAATTGAATTTAAATAAAAAAATATTTAAGAAAGAAAAGACATTTCCTAAATAGGGCAAACAGAGAAAATGATATTTCAGCCTAAAAAAGCAAGTCATGTAAAGGGCTAGAGCAAGAGCCATCCAGATGGAAGAGCCATTGGGTTAAAGGCTCTGAAGAAAAAAAGAACTTGGTGCATTTAGAGGAAACCCGAAAGGATTGTGGATAGTCTGAGAGAACAGCATTTGGGGAAGAAGGTTAAGGGGTGATTTGAAAATGGAAGCTGGGGGAGAAATGTACCTCAGAGCCTCTTCTCCTTCATAAAACAGTCTAATTGGAGATATCTTCAAACAAACCTCAACTCAGGACACCTGGTTCTTGTCTTGAGGCAGGGTTCCAGAGACCGTCTGCATCAGTTTTCCCCAAAGATGCCAGAGGGCAGGTAGGATGAGATAAGCTGTCTTAAATCCCTCACTCAATTCCCTGAAGGAGCCCCTTCATCTCTAAGACCTGGACTGACTCAATTTCTTAAAGGACAGATACTGTTCAGCTCACCAGGGTTTGTCACAGCTGATACTAAGCATTTTTGGAAATAAATGATAATACTGGAATGTTTTGGTGTTGTAAAACTACTGGCCAGTACAGCGTAGAAGGACTATTGGAATAGACAGTTTGTCAGAACAAAGGGATTAAGGACCATTTCCATAGTTTACAGGGAGACCAAGCTGCAGCACTCCTCTTCCTAAAATTCTTTTTTTTTTATATCCATGTGCCCTGAATTCCCCCCATCTACTCTGTAATCGATTACTTCCTGATACTAGCCCAAATCTGCCACCACTGGGCAATTTTCAATAATCTACAACCATCAATCCCTACTGGCCACATCACTATCAAATCTCTTTCCCCAAAATAAATAGATAATTTTAACTTCTGGTTGATGTTGGAGTGGGAGTGGGGAGATGAATCATTTACATAAATCACACTAGGCACCTAGGTGGCTTATTCAGTTAAGCGTCTGCCTTCAGCTCAGGTCATGATCCCAGGGTGCTGGGATCAAGCCCCACGTTGGGCTCCCTACTCAGTGTGGAGCCTGCTTCTCCCTCTACCCTTCCCCCTTGGCTCATGATCTCTCTCTCGCACAGATAAATAAATAAAATCTTAAAAAAATAAAACAAGTCACACTAAGATGTAAATAACTAAGATTCCACTTCATACCTCCCCCAAATACTTCCATTTTTGGAGAATAGTCCAATATCTCAGAAAATAATAGTTCTCTGATGGTAGAATTCTAGAAAAGGTAAGTTTGACTTTGTGTGTATTAAACTTATCTGAGTTAAATAAAAGATTAAGAAACACAAATGAGATTTAAAGAATTTACCTAAGTGTTGATCCTACTTTCTTACCTCATAGTCAGCTGATCCAAATTTAGATAAAACACTTCTTTCCAATAAAGATGAACTTAATCAAATAAAATTAACTCTTAAGCTAAATGCCTAGTTTGCTTCTAGGAAATAACCAACCATATTTGTATAACCAGGGTAGACTGCATTTTGGAAGGGCTTTTAAGCATTAGTAAATGTAGTCTGTTGATTCACTGAGGATCTATATAATCCTGTTAGAGTAATATTGTATGCTCTGGCCTTTTTCCTCGTTAGTAAAATGATGAAGTTGAACTAGACATACATGTTGGGGATTACAAGAATGTCTGATCTGTATTACTTATGAGCTCATGAAATACATACTTCTTTTTTTTTTTTTTTTAGAATGCACTAGCTAAATCACATAAGCTTCTTTTGACACAACATTTTTCAATAGATAATCACAGCATCCTTTTTATGGCCAGCAGAAAATGTCATTGATCTGAAATGACTAAAGAACACTTGAATTTATGCCAACAAAGAAAATATTTTTTAAAGTAAAGCAGTAAAAACAATGTAATACAATCATAATTTTTTTTACCAAATACATATTTTCTAATTCTTGTATTTTTATTTTTGCTTTCTATTTGAAAGGTGAACACCAAAACTGTTTCTTCTTTTTTATGCTACAAAGTTATAACACATTCAGCAAAAGCTAGATAGAGTTTGTGCAGTGTGATGCATGCAGCTAGGCAGTGGCAGGGCTCTGAGGAGGACTCTAAAACAACTTGAGGATTTTTATAGAGTTGGCTGAGTAGCATATCCCAGGAGTTAAATTGAGTCATGATTTTGACCAGATTAGATTTCTGATGACAATAAAAAAGAAGGTGGGGAACAATCCTGAAAGGAAGAAGTTTCTTTCTTAAATCTGCTGCTGACAACTTTCCTTTTTTTTCAATTAATTAATTAATTTTTATTTAAATTCAATTAGCCAACATATATCATTAATTTTTGATATAATGTTCAATGATTCATTAGTTGCATGTAACACCCAGTCCTCATCACATCAAATGGCCTCCTTAATGCCCATCACTGAGTTACCCCACCCCCCACCTCCTTTTCCACAACCTTCAGTTTGGCAACTTTTCCTTTTGACAGTTCATCAATACCCCTCATTCCAGACCTTTTATTCATGAAACTGCTTTACTTTGATATGGAATTCAATTGCATCCATTCTTGAGATTTATCTAACCTAAATCCTAAGTAACAGTATTTGTTTCTAAGCCTTTATTATAATTCCAGCATTGTTGACACACAGTATTATATTAGTTTCAGGTGCACAATATAGTGATTCAACAATTCTATACATTACTGACTGCTTACCATGATAAATGTACTCTTTAATCTCCATCACCTATTTCACCCCCCACCTCCCTTCTCATAATCCCTAGCTTGTTCTCCTTAGTTAAGAGTCTGTTTCTTGGTTTGTCTTGCTCTCTCTTTTTTCCTTTGCTCATTGTTTTGTTTTCTAAATTCCACATATGAGTGAAATCACATGGTATTTGTCTTTATCTGACTGACTTATTTCTTTTAACATTATACTCTTTAGCTCCATCCATGCTGTTGCAAATGGTAAGATTTCATTTTTTTAATAGCTGAATAATGTGTGTACATATATATATGTATATATATATATATATAATGTATTTATATCTATATCTTCTTCATTAATCTATCAATGGACATTTGGGCTGCTTCCATAATTTGTCTATTATAAATAATGCAGCAATAAACCTAGGGGAGACTGTATCTTTTTGAATTAGTGTTTTTGTATTTTTGGTAAATACCCAGTAGTGCAATTTCTGGGTAGTAGAATGCCTCTACTTTTAACTTTTTGAGGAAACTCCATACTGTTTTCCACAGTGGCTGCACCAATTTGCATTCCCACCAGACCTCAAATAACCGAAGCAATCTTGAAAAGGCAAAGCAAAGCTGGAGGCATCCCAATTCCAGACTTCAAGTTATACTGCAAATCTGTAGTAATCAAAACGGTATGGTACTGGCAAAAAAAATAGAAACAAAGATCAATGGAACAGAATAGAAAACCCCAGAAATAAACCCAGTTATATGGTAAATTAATCTTTGACAAAGCAAGAAAGAATATACAATGGGAAAAGGACAGTCTCTTCAACAAACAGTGTTGGGAAAATTGGACAGGTACAAGCAAAAGAAGAAAACTGGATCACTTTCTTACACCATACATAAAAATAAACTCAAAATGGATTAAAGAGCCAAATGTGAGTCATGAAACTATAAAACTCCTAGAAGAAAAAAATAGGCAGCTATCTCTTTACATCAGCCATAGAAATATTTTTCTAGATATGTGTCCTGAAGCAAGGGAAATAAAAGCAAAAATAGACTGCTGAGACTACATCAAAATAAAAAGTTTCTGTACAGTGAAGGAAACAATCAACAAAACTAAAAGATAACCTACTAAATGGGAGAAGATATTTGCAACTGACATATCTGATAAAGGGTTAGTATCCAGAATATATAGAGAACTGATGGAACTCAACAAAGAATCCAATTAAAAACTGGTCAGAAGAGGGGTGCCTGAACTCTGAACATCCTTTAAGCTTGCAGGACATTAATCATTATGAGGTGATGCCTTAATTCCTGAAATTCAGGCTGTTAATCTAAGGAAAAAGTCCAAAAATCAAGTTAACCATTCATGCATCTTAATTATGTGCCAAATTTTTCCTGCATGAAGTTATCATGTTTCTTACTTAAATTTCTGGGTTTTTTTTTTCTATATGAAGAGAATATAGAATTTTCAAGCTTCCTGTAGAAATTCTACACTGAATAAAGCGGTGCTGCTATATTTAAGCTTCTTACAATTTTTAAAGAAAGAAAACATTTCACACTCTTTACCATCTCTTCCGGGGACTATGTCTTTGTAGAAATAGCTGTGGGAACTAGATTTAGACTGGAACATCCTAGGGAGCCACCTCTGGCAAACATGGTTCTTCTCTCTTCACTTAAATACTCAACAAGTGGAAATTAACACTGATGCTGTTGTTATTATCACTATTATTATTATTATGTACCATACTAAGTGCTTTATAATATCTCATTTAATATTTACAGCAGACTATTTGTGTAGGTAGATAGTATTTTCTATATGCTATAGTTAGTATTCTGTGGATACGTGGAATCACAGCAACTATAGCCAAGGTCTCAAGATTAAATAGATTTCATAGTTTCTTCGATGTACTTTTAATGCCCCATTATAGTCCTGGAACTTCTCTCATCTAACTCAAATTAATTTTGCACTCTTAGTAAGTTCAAATCAGAATCAGGGTAGAGTTTTCAGGTCAGTTTTCATTCAGTCCAAGCTCTCCAAGCTCAAGATAAAATTGTCTGTTTTTAACAAGTTGAGTATTTGCTCCATGAATACTCTTCTTTTATGATTCTTTGTTTGTACATCTTTTTACTGCAAAAGGGCCCATTCAAATTGGCAATAAAAAGAAAAAGTATTACCTCACCTAACAATAAACTCAGAAGTAGCATGGGCTCCAGGTTTGTTGTTTCATTCTAAACAATGTCTTCCAGTACACAAGCTCTTTATACCTTTTCCTCTTAGCAGCAAAATGGCTGAAGCAGTTCCAGGAGTCATGTCCAGAAATAACAGGATCCAGTAGAAGAAAAGAAACTATTTCTCTATAATGACCTCTCTTAGGAACAATAAAACTTTTGAAAGGGGGATGGAAATTTCATGAAAATCTGGGGTATAATGGGTACTGGGCAATCAAGAACATTGTCTACTTCAACTTTTAGACTGCTTCTACTCAGGAAATAATTCACACTTAAACATAGCTTTCACATATATGAATTTATAACAATGTTGTTAGGTGGATATTATTAGATTTCCCATTCTACAGATATAAAAACTGAGGCCCAGAGAGGGAGTGTTTGTTCATGGTGAAATTGCTAACAGAGTGAACTAGGCCTAAAGCACAAGCTCTTTTCACTAAAATGAAACAGGCACAGATTAGTATCTAATTATAGAGTTGTTCCCCTTATTTTCAGACATGACTTCTGAATCCAAATTCTTTCATCAACTCTATGGTTGAAATGAATTGTCAAAGATACACATATAAGTGTATATTTCCCTACCTTTTATTTACTAATCAATTTCTAAAGCAAGTGGTTCTCAATCCTGGCAGCTCATTAAAATAAAAACAAAACAAAATAAAACAAAATAAATAAATAAAAACACTGGGGAAATTAAGAAAAACTGGTGCTCATGACTCTCTCATACAAACTAAATAAACATTTTTGTGAAATATGATATATTTCACTCATATGTGGAATTTGAGAAACAAAAGAGATGAACATAGGGGAAGGGAAGGAAAAATAAAATAAGATAAAAACAGAGAAGAGGCAAACCATAACAGACTCTTAACTATAGGAAACAAACTGAGGGTTGCTGGAGGGGAGGTGGGTGGGGGGTGGGGCATTTGGGCAATAGGAATTAAGAAGACCACCTGATATAATGAGAAGGGGGTGTTATATGCAACTGATGAATCACTAAATTCTACCCCTGAAACTAATAATAGACTATATGTTAACTAAATTTAATTTAATCAAAAAATTCTTTAAAAATTTTGTGAATGGGATATAGAATTTCTTAAAGCTCCCCAAGTTGATTATTATGCAGCCAGATTTGAATCATAGTCTTAAAAATAAAATATGAGCTTCTGTCTTGAAACAGAAGATTTAACATATGATTTATCAGATTTATCTAACATTTTCCTGTGTCACCAATGAGGTCTCTGTCTCTCCAACCCTTGAGAATTTATCTTTAATAGTACCAACCTGTTTCTGAATTCCTGAGTGTACCAGGCTATTTCATGATTCTGAGCCTTTGTACATATCTATCTTTTTGTCTGAAATCCTTATTCAACTACTACCTATTCCCTACCACAGCAACTTGATAAACTCCAATTCAGCCTTTCAATTTTAGCTCAGATACAACATCTTCTGGAACATCCTTCTGGAAATGCATTAATAGATAGAGGTGATTCTTATTTGTGCTGTGTTCTCTCATCTTATTTACATGTCTGAATGCAATACCAAAATTACATATCAAGTAAAGTGAGATTGAGTATCATGTCTCCTCTAATGGGCCATGAGCTTTTCAAAAACGGAGATTGGATTTTATTATCTTGGTATTCTCAGCACTCAATAGGATGCCCAGCAATTAAGAAACAATAAGCGTTTGTTGAATTAATTTCTTTTACTTTTTCTTGAATTTCAATTATTTTCAAGAGGCATCCCCTTTTCTAGGCATTCTTTAAAAAATACAGAGCAAGGGCATATTTATTTTTATAATCTACCTATGTATAGCCCAGATGGCTTTCTTACCATTTATCATTCAACATTAGCAAGAGAATATTGTGCTAATTTATTCTCTGATAGCTCCACTAGAGCAAATGAAAAAAGAATCACTCTTTCCCTTGGAAGAAAAATCATACTGTCACCAGTATAGCAATTTGATAAAAGTCCACTGTATTCTTATCTATCACATTTCAAGTTTGGGACAGGCTAGGAAACCTGACATTCATTTTGCATCTAAGAAAGAAGAAGAAAACAGGGATGTTTGAATACAGTGCAATGGATTTTGTAATATATCATTGAAAGTAATAATCTAACATACGCCTAGTCTGAAAAGACAAGTGAATATTGCTACAGATACATTTAGATTCAAAGTGTACATGAAGAGCTAAGTGAATTTTCATAATCTTCCAGCCTAGCTTTCACAAGAAGACATTATCAAACAGGAAGAAAAATCATGTATACCAAATTGAGAGGACTTGTAATACTATGAATCTGAAGTGAAGAAAAATCATCCAGAATGCAAAAACAAAAACAAAAACAAAAACAAAAAAATACCAAAAACATTAATGACAGAAGATGCAATCCTGTGCAATAAAGAACTAATTATTGATAAGAAAGAATAAAAACCTCTTGGTTGGTGTTGGCAGCAATTATTTGGCTAGAACACCAAAAACACAGGCAAAAAAAAAGCAAAATTAAACAAGTAGGATGGCATCCAATTAAAAAGCTTCCCAGAAAGAAATAAAGAACTTGAACAGAACGATTATCAGCAATGAAGTTGAATCAAAAATCTCCTAACAAACAATAATCCAAGATGAGATGGCTTCACAGGAGAATTCTACCAAATATTTATTTATTTACTTACTTACTTACTTATTTATTTAGAGAGAACCTACAGATACTTTATTGCTCACCTTTCACACAAAGTGCACCTCCAGCTATTTTCTTTCACAGCTTGACAATGTTTATGTATATAAAAATCCAGCAAGAAGTTTCATGTAGATTTCAGTAAAGGAGAATATAAAACATCAACTCAGCTAGGCTTTTGTTTTCTGCAGCAATAACAAAGGGCCTCCTGCAGTAAGCAAAAATCTGTCCTCTTACTTGGTAGTGCATTTCTTCCATTACAAAAAAAAAGTCTCCTGCCCAAAGCAAACTAACTTGTATTTGCTGAGCCAGTGGTATTAACTCATGCATAAAACAAATTGCAGTTTGCTATTTCTTCTAACAGATATCAAGTAAAAATAAGGTTTAAGGAAGAACTTGTTTTGAATGGACACAGGTCATTTTGAATTGTTATACTATATAAATGCCTACGTGTACTATGGGCTCATGACTTAGTTTGCTTTTATAATCTTTACGGCTTTTGGCTGTGTTCAAGGTTTTCAGAGTCAAGCATATGATACAGTATTCCTTCAGAAGGATTAAGCTCCTGAATGTGCTATCTGCAGAAAAGCTCATTTAATAGGAACAGACCTAAAAGTCTATCATGAAGCAAATGTGGCATAATCTCTCTGAATAAAAAGCCAATCAGGACAGAACTGTGCTTGGAAAATAGGCATTAGGATACCTTAAGGAAAACACATATAAATGGATTGTTGATATGAAGAAGGTTTCCTAGTTGTAAATCTAAAAATATCTAGGAGAATCCTCATTTCCAAAAACGCTTTTTGAAAACTAATTATTCAAGTAATTTCTTCCTAAAAATGTATGCATATTCTGACTGTGGAATGTCTACTGGTCAATTACCTTTAATTACCTTTTAAAAAGTTCTTTATATAAAGGAGAGATGTACATATTTCTCAAACAAACTGCCGTTCTATAAATCCTTAAAAAAAAAAACCAACAGAACTGAATGAAGACCTACAAATATTTATGACAGGCAGGAATCTGCCTGCCACCCGTGGTCTCACATTAATTCAAAATTGATGCTGGACTCATGATTCTGAAACTAAGTTTCTATTACTCGAGCTCTAGCCAAGTGTAAGGTTCTGTACCCTCAACTAGTATGTCTTTCCTGTTTAAATCCAGAATGATTATACTGATACCTCCATGCTGGAACTGCTGTTCAAACTGTCCCCCTTGGTGATAATTCTGGCTCCCTCTTCCTCCCTAACCTCCTCTTTGGCCTCCACTTCCAACTCAGCCTCCACGACCACCTCTCCCTCCACGGCCACTGCCTTGATAATTATGGTGCCACCATCTTGGTATCTATTGTCCTGCTGGTATCCACCACCCTGGTATCCACTTCCTGTATATGTAGATGTTTGGAAGGCACCATACCACTGCTTTGTTATCTACCACTGTGGCCACCACCAAGATAGCCACCTGGCTGGGAACCCGAATATCAATAACCACCATCTTGATAGCCACCTCTTCCTCCACTCCCTCCATCCATCCATCTTGCCTTTTCCAACATGGTGACATCTCGGGAGGTTCAATTTCATTGGGTCTACCTCCTCTGTCAGGCACTCTGCCCCTCAACACCTTATTGATGGCAGAGGCAGTCTTTTCTCTTATAGAGTAACTCCTTGTTCTTAAAATCTTCAAGTCTTGTCTTGCAGCCAAAAAGTGAGCAACAGAAATAGTACTTTTAGGAGATAAGACTGGGTGTTTCAACTGGTAAACCTTTGCTTATTTTTCTGTCTCTTAGCTCTGTCAGACTAGCCAAAAGACTGGACAGTGACATCCAAACCTTTTATTAGCTGCTTTCTCTGAACTTCATATTCACTGGCTATAGCTTGGTTAATTGCTTCTGTCTTTTCCCAGTGGGCTGGTCCCACTGGCTTCTTCAATAAAGGCTTTCCCACATGGTTAGGTGGAAGTTTTGTTAATGTCTCCTTTAATTTTTTTTAATCCCGCTGAAGAATTGGAACATAGTTATATTGACTGGAAGTTTGGACATTCCTAGAGCAATATATATGTCTTTCAACTCTTGAAAGACCTCACTACTGCCTCCTTCTTTAGCTTTTTTTTTTTTTTTGGAGGAGTATTCACACAGAGTATTCTGGCAGCTCCTAGTTCTGAGATGAGGTATGTGAGCAAAAGGAGGCAGTTCTTCTGAAGGAGAAGGTGCTTGGTCACATCCCCAGCTGTTAGTGATAGATATGGACAGTTCATTTCCCTAGTAGCCCACTCACCTCTAGCTGGAATTCTTCAGCTTCACTTGGACTGTTAGTTGCTTGCATATTTTCCTCTAGTTTACAGAACACTCTTACTTCAGACACCAGCCAAGCACAGAGTTTGGTAAACTTGGGGGAACTTGCTCTAGCAGAGACTGCCTGAAACAGAGTACCATCTTCCAACAATGGACTCTTATAACCTAGATATTCCAGTAACTCCAAGATGTCAGTCTCCATGAGGTCACACTCCATGCTCTACCAAACATTTAAAGGAGTTAATACCTATTATTCTCAAACTATTCTAAGAAATAGAAATGGAAGGAAGACTTCCAATTCATTCTATGAGGCTAGGATTATTCTGATACCAAAACTAGATAAAGACTCCACAAGAAAAAAGAACTACAGGCCAATATTCCCTGATGGACATGGATGTAAAAATTCTAAATAAAATACTGGTAAATCAAATCCAACTCTATATTTAAAAAAAAAAAATCATTCACCACAATCAATTGTGACTTATTCCTCGGTTGAAAGGGTGGTTCAATATTCACAAATCAAACATGATACACCAAATTAATAAAAGAAAGGATAAGAACTGTATATTCTGTTAATAGATGTAGAAAAAGCATTTGACAAGTACAACATCCATTCATGATAAAAACCCTCAATAAAGCAGGAATAGAGGGAACATCTCAACATAATAAGGCCATAAATGAAAAACCCACAGCTAATATCATCCTCAATGGGGAAAGACTGAGAGATTTTCCTCTATGGTCAGGAAAAAGAGAGGGATGGCCAATCTCACCACTATTATTTAACAGTATTGGAAGTCCTAAATTCAGCAATCAGACCACACACACACACACACACACAAGGCATCCAAACCAGCAAAGTGGAGCTTCTATTTGCAGATTAAATGGTACTCTATGTAGAGAACTCGAAAGACTCCACCAAAAAGTTGCTAGAACTTTTACACGAATTCAGTGAAGTTGTAGAATACAAAATCAACATACAAAAATCTATTGCATTTTTTTTGAAAGAGAACATTTTTTATTGTTATGTTAATCACCATATGTTACACATTAGTTTTTGATGCAGTGTTCCATGATTCATTGTGCATAACACCCAGTGCTCCACGTAGAATGTGCCCACTTTAATACCCATCAAGAGGCTAACATATCCCGCCACCCCCCTCCCATCTAGAACCCTCAGTTTCTTTTTCAGAGTCCATCATCTCGCATGGTTCATCTCCCCCTCCGATTTTCCCCCCTTCATTCTTCCCCTCCTGCTATCTTCTTTTTTTTTTCTTAATATATATTGCGTTATTTGTTTCAGAGTTACAGATCTGTGATTCAACAGTCTTGCACAATTCACAGCACTCGCCATAGCACATACCTCCCCAATGTCTATCACCCAGCCACCCCATCCCTCTAACCCCCCCACCACTCCAGGAAACCTCAGTTTGTTTCCTGAGATTAAGAATTCCTCATATCAGTGAGGTCATATGATACATGTCTTTCTCTGATTGACTTATTTCACTCAGCATAACACCATCCAGTTCCACCCAAGTCATTGCAAATCGCAAGGTCTCAATTTTGATGGCTGCATAATATTCCATTGTGTATATATACCACTTCTTCTTTATCCATTCATCTGTCGATGGACATGTTGGCTCTTTCCACAGTTTGGCTATTGTGGACATTGCTGCTATAAACATTGGGGTGCACATAACCCGTCTGATCCCTACATTTTTATCTTTGTGGTAAATACCCAGTAGTGCAATTGCTGGATCCTATGGTAGCTCTATTTTCAACTGTTTGAGGAATCTCCATACTGTTTTCCAGAGTGGTTGCACCAACTTGCATTCCCACCAACAGTGTAGGAGGGTTCCCCTTTCTGCACATCCCCGCCAACATCTGTCATTTCCTGACTTGTTAATTTTAGCCATTCTGAGTGGTGTGAGGTGGTAGCTCATTGAGGTTTTGATTTGGATTTCCCCGATGCCAAGAGATGTCAAACACATTTTCATGTGTCTGTTGGCCACTTGGATGTCTTCTTATGAAAAATGTCTGTTCATATCTTCTGCCCATTTCTTGATTGGATTATTTGTTCTTTGGGTGTTGAGTTTGGTAAGTTCTTTATAGATTTTGGATACTAGCCCTTTATCTGATATGTCATTTGCAAATATTTTCTCCCATTCTGTCAGTTGTTTTTTGGTTTTGTGGACTGTTACTTTTGCAATACAAAAGCTTCTTATCTTGATGAAATCCCAATAGTTCATTTTGCCCTTGCTTCCCTTGCCTTTGGTTATGTTTCCGGGAAGATGCTGCTGCGGCTGAGGTTGAAGAGGTTGCTGCCTGTGTTCACCTTTAGGATTACCTGTCTCACGTTTAGGTCTTTCAACCATTTGGAGTCTATTTTTGTGTGTGGTGTAAGGAAATGGTCCAGTTTCATTCTTCTGCATGTGGGTGTCCAATTTTCCCAACACCATTTGTTGGAGAGACTGTCTTTTTTCCATTGGACATCCCTTCCTGCTTTGTCAAAGATAAGTTTACCGTAGAGTTGAGGGTCCATTTCTGGGTTCTCTATTCTGTTCCATTGATCTATTGGATCTATTGTGGTGCCAGTACCATACTGTCTTGATGATGACAGCTTTGTAATAGAGCTGGAAGTCCGGAATTGTGATGCTGCCAGCTTTGCTTTTCTTTTTCAAGATTCCTCTGGCTATTCGGGGTCTCTTCTGGTTCCATACAAATTTTAGGATTATTTGTTCCATTTCATTGAAAGAAGTGGGTGGTATTTTGATGGGGATTGCATTGAATGTGTAGATTGCTCTAGGTAGCATTGACATCTTCACAATGTTTGTTCTTCCAATCCATGAGCATGGAACATTTTTCCATTTCTTTGTGTCTTCTTCAATTCTTTCATGAGTATTTTATAGTTTTCTGAGTACAGATCCTTTGCCTCTTTCGTTAGATTTATTCCGAGGTATTTTATGGTTTTGGGTGCAATTGTAAATGGGATCGACTCCTTGATTTGTCGCTCTACTGTCTTGTTGTTGGTGTATAGGAATGCCACTGATTTCTGTGCATTGATTTTATAACCTGCCACTTGACTGAATTCCTGTATGAGTTCTAGCAGTTTTGGGGTGGAGTCTTTTGGGTTTTCCACATAAAGTATCATATCATCTGCAAAGAGTGAGAGTTTGACTTCCTCTTTGCTGATTTGGATGCCTTTGATTTCTTTTTGATGTCTGATTGCTGTGGGTAGGACTTCTAATACTATTTTGAATAACAGTGCTGATAGTGGACATCCCTGCCGTGTTCCTGACCTTAGGGGGAAAGCTCTCAGGTTTTCACATTGAGAATGATACTTGTTGTGGGTTTTTCATAGATGGCTTTTATTATATTGAGGTACATACCCTCTATCCCTATAGTCTGAAGAGTTTTGAACAAGAAAGGATGCTGTACTATGTCAAATGCTTTTTCTGCATCTATTGAGAGGATCATATGATTCTTGTTCTTTCTTTTGTTAATGTATTGTATCACGTTGATTGATTTGCGGATGTTGAACCAATCTTGCAACCCAGGGATAAATCCCAATTGGTCATGGTGAATAATCCTTTTAATGGACTGTTGGATCCTATTGGCTAGTATTTTGGTGAGAATTTTTGCATCCATGTTCATCAAGGATATTGGTCTGTAATTCTCCTTTTTGATGGGGTCTTTGGTTTGGGGATCAAGGTAATTGTGGCCTCATAAAACAATTATGGAAGTTTTCCTTCCATTTCTAATTTTTGGAACAGTTTCAGTAGAATGGTATTAATTCTTCTTTAAATGTTTGGTAGAATTCCCCTGGGAAGCCATCTGGCCCTGGGCTTTTGTTTCTTGGGAGATTTTGGATGACTTCTTCAATTTCCTCAGTGGTTATAGGTCTGTTTAGGTTTTCTCTTTCTTCCTGGTTCAATTTTGGTAGTTGATACATCTCTGGGAATGCATCCATTTCCTCCAGGTTATCTAATTTGCTGGCGTATAGTTGCTCATAATATGTTCTTATAATTGTTTGTATGTCTTTGGTGTTGGTTGTGATCTCTCCTCTTTCATTCATGATTTTGTGGATTTGGGTCATTTCTCTTTTCTTTTTGATCAGTCTGGCCAGGGGTTTATCAATCTTGTTAATTCTTTCAAAGAACCAGCTCCTAGTTTCGTTGATCTGTTTTACTGTTCTTTTGGTTTCTAGTTCATTGATTTCTGCTCTGATCTTTATGATTTCTTTTCCCCAGCTGGGTTCAGGCTTTATTTGCTATTTTTTCTCCAGCTCCTTTAGGTGTAGGGTTAGGTTGTGTATTTGAGACTTTTCTTGTTTCTTAAGAAAGGCTTGTATTGCTATATAGTTTCCTCTCAGGACTGCCTTTGTTGTATCCCAAAGATTTTGAACAGTTGTGTTTTCATTTTCATTGGTTTCCATGAATTTTTTTAATTCTTCTTTAATTTCCTGGTTGACCCATTCATTCTTCAGTAGGATGCTCTTTAGCCTCCATGTATTTGAGTTCTTTCCAACTTTCCTCTTGTGTTTGAGTTCTAGTTTCAAAGCACTGTGATCTGAATATATGCAGAGAATAATCCCAATCTTTTGGTACCAGTTGAGACCTGATTTGTGACCTAGGGTGTGATCTATTCTGGAGAATATTCCAAGGGCACTACAGAAGAATGTCTATTCTGTTCTGTATATGTCTGTGAAGTACATTTGGTCCAGTGTGTCGTTTATTGTCTTTACTTCTTGTTAATCTATTGCTTAGATGATCTGTCCATTTCAGTCGGGGGGTGTTAAAGTCCCCCCATATTATTGTATTGTTGTCAATGTGTTTCTTTACTTTTGTTATTAATTGGCTTGTATAATTGGCTGCTCCCATGTTAGGGCATAGATATTTACAATTGTTAGATCTTGTTGGATTGACACTTTAAGTAGGATATAGTGTCCTTCCTCATCTCTTATTACAGTCTTTGTTTTAAAATCTAATTTGTCTGATATAAGGATTGCCGCCCCAGCCTTTTTTTCGTGTCCATTATCATGGTAAATGGTTTCCACCCCCTCACTTTCAATCTCGGGGTGTCTTTGGGTCTAAAATGAGTCTCTTGCAGACAGCATATTGATGGGTCTTATTTCTTAATCCAATCTGATAGCCTGTGTCTTTTGATTTGGGCATTTAGCCCATTTACATTCAGAGTAACTATTGAAAGATATGAATTTAGTTCCATTGGATTGCCTGTAAGGTGACTGTTACTGTTTATTGTCTGTATTCCTTTCTGGTCTATGCTGCTTTTAGGCTCTCTCTTTGCTTAGAGGACCCCTTTCATTATTTCTTCTAGGGTTTGTTTCATGTTTGCAAATCCTTTAGTTTTTGTTTGTCCTGGAAGCTTTTGATCTCTCCTTCAATTTTTAATGACATTCTAGCTGGATATAGTACTCTTGGCTGCATATTTTTCTCATTTAGTTCTCTGAAGATATCATGCCAGTCCTTTCTGGCCTGCCAGGTCTCTGTGGATAGGTCTGTTGCCAATCTAATGTTTCTACCATTATAGGTTACATATCTCTTCTCCCAAACTGCTTTCAAGATTTTTTCTTTGTCTCTGAGACTCATAAGTTTTACTATTAGATGTTGGGGTGTTGACCTATTTTTATTGATTTTGAGAGTGGTTCTCTGTGCCTCCTGGATTTTGATGCCTGTTTACTTCCCCACATTAGGGAAGTTCTCTGCTATAATTTGCTCCAATATACCTTCTGCCCCTCTCTTTCTTCTTCTTCTGGGATCCCAATTATTCTAATGTTGTTTTGTCTTATGGTATTGCTTATCTTTCGAATTCTGCCCTCGTGATCCAGTAGTTGTTTGTCTCCCTTTTTCTCAGCTTCTTTATTTTCCAATATTTCGTCTTCTATATTGCTGATTCTCTCTTCTGCCCCATTTATCCTAGCAGTTAGTGCCCTCATTTTTGATTGCACTTTATTTATAGCCTTTTTGATTTTGATTTGGTTAGATTTTAGTTCTTTTATTTCTCCAGGAAGGGTTTCTCTAATAACTTCCATGTTTTTTTTCAAGCCCAGCTAGTATCTTTAAAATCATGATTCTGAACTCTAGGTCTGACATCGTACTAATGTCCGTATTGAGTAGGTCCCTGGCAGACGGTACTACCTCTTTTTCTTTTTGCTGAGGTGATTTTTTTCATCTTGTCATTTTGTCCAGAGGAGGATAGATAAATGAGAGAACAAAATGCTAACAGGTTAACAACGTCCCCAGAAAATATACCCTAAACAATCAGAAAAGGCCTGAAACCAGGGTAAACGAAAGGGAAAGAAAGAAAAAAGAAAGAGAAAAAAAAAAAGAAAAAGAAAAAGATAAAAACAAAAAAAAACAGAAAAAAAACAAAAAAAAACAGAATATCATCAAATATGATCAGGCTAGTGCATAGATCAGTTCCACACACTAGATTTGTGTATATTTTGGTCTGTTAGAAGAAAGTGCCTCTTAAAACTTTAAAGAAAGAAAGACTTATATGTGTACAATTAAGGGTTGATACAATGAAGGGTTGGAAGATAACTGTAAAGATGAAAATTATAAAAGATTTTATAAAAGGAATTGATAAGATCAGAAGTTGTTTGAAAAAAGAAAGAAGATTTAAAAAAAAAAAAGGGAGAGAATGTGATCAGGCAGATTAGAATAAAGACATACACTAGTGATTTAGGGTATATTTTGATCTGTTAGAAGAAACTGTATCTCAAAATTTTAAAGAGAGAACAACTTATATATATATGCCAAAAATAAGCATATTTACTATGAAGGGATAGAATATGACTCTAAAAATGAAAAATAATTTTTTTTTCAAAAAGGGGTTGATAAGATGTTGGTTGAAAAAGGGAAAAAGAAAAAAATCAAGAAAGGAAAAAACAGTTAAAAATTGACTTTGAAAAACTAATGAATCATGGTAAAAAAAATCCATGAATTCTATATGCAGTATTCCCCTAGCGCTGGAGTTCTCCCGTTCCTCTTGATGGGTAAACTTGGTCTTGGCTGGCTGCTCCTGCCGATCTTCTGGGGGAGGGGCCTGTTGCCGTAGTTCCCAAATGTCTTTGCCAGAGGCATCATTGCCCCGCCCTTGTCGGTCTGGGCTAAGGAATCTGCTCGGGTTTGCTCTCGGGAGCTTTTGTTCCCCGCAAGCTCTCGGTACAGCTTTGGAGGAGGAGAGTGAAAATGGTGGCCTCTCAATCTCTGCCTGGAGTAGCCGAGAACTTGGGGCCCAGCTCCTCAGTGTGCCCCCAGACAAAAGCAGTCAGTCACTCCCGTGTCCCCGGTCTCTGGCCGCACTCGGTGCTCACCTGGCCTGTGACCCAGCGTTTCTATCTCTGGCACACGACTCAGTGTGGAGTCTCCAAACCCAGCATATCCCTGCAGTGCGCTCCCGCGCTGCTCCTCCCATGGGAGGAAGGGGAGTCTCCCCGGCTCTGCTGCTTATTGGGTCCCTGCTGGAGGAGCAGTAGCCTGACTGTCACTGATCACAGTTTATGGCAACCCCGAGCTGAGAGCCCATGCTTCGGCTCTGTCTCTGCAGCCGGTTTCCCCGCTCCGATACCTGGGAGCTCTGCCGCACTCAGGCACCCCCAGTCTGTCTGTGACCCCAAGGGTCCTGAGACCACACTGTCCCACGAGGGTTCCACCCCCTGCTTAGCCACTGGAGCGATGTCCCTCAGTGGAGCCAACTTCTAAAAGTTCCGATTTTGTGCCCCGGTGCTCTATCACTTGCCAGAAGTGACCGATGGAGGCCCCCTCCCCTGCCGTCTATCCTCCCGAATATCCTATATGTAGGACATTGTGGTCTTGAGATATGAGGAACCACAGAGCAAAAGAGGGTGCTTGAACTGGTAGAGTGCCTGAGCAGTGGAGCCAGGAAGCAGGTTATGGTCAGAGAGCCCAGGAACTCTCACCTCAGATCACCATAAACCATGAGCCGGGCTGGCCAATAATTGATCTTTTCTTGAGCAGCCTGAAAAAATCTGGAACCTGTGCCCACAGCTGGGCAAAAACTCACAGGGAGGTAAGAGCCTGGGAAGGACATTAGGGTGGCAACCAGACATGATCCAAGAGTTTCAGGTGCTTGTGAGAATCCACTGCCGCTAGCAGTTTTAGAATCACAAAGGGCAGTGGCACTTCCAGGCCCCTAGGACTACCTCTGAGAGAGTTGCTGTGGGCGCACACCACGGGAGGCTGTGGTCTTTGGTGGCACACACAGAAGAGGAGACTGTTTGTCCTAAAGAGTTTATTAAAGAGGGCAGACTGCAAATTTTCTGCTCTGGGCAACAGACTGGCTATGACCATTTTTGCTCTGATCCTCTGAAGAAGCATGGAAAGCCTCTAGGGAACAAAAGCCACAGAAAGGATGGGTTTCCACTGAGCCCATCCCACTGACAGGGCGTGGGGCAACTCCACCCAGGCAGGGTTACCTGAGAAAGAGCACGGCAGGCCCCTCCCCCAGAAGACAGTTTGGAAGAACAGGTGGATGACAATCCTATGGATCCCATAAGATTGTAAAATCCCAATGCCAGGGGAAAACAGTACATTGAGCTCCAGGTGCGGTCTCACAACTTGTTTATTCTTCAAATAAAATTTTTCTTTTCTTTTTTTTATTTCTTATGCTTTTTCTCTTTTATTTTCTTCTTACCTTCTCCTTATTTCAACTAGTTGTTTATTATATCAACTTATATTTCATAGTCATTCTTTAAAGTGCATTTTTCAACCTATACTTTTTATAGATATATGTTTTATTTTGGTCATTTTTTTCACTGTATTCAATTTTACCTTTATATGTATACAAATTTTACCTTCTTTGTAATTTGGGGACATAGTGTCCTCTAACAACAGACCAAAATTAACCCAGGAATAACTGAAACACTCTGCTTTGTCCACACTGAGAGATTATAGTCCCCTTTCCCCTAGCCCCCTTTTGAATTTTTTTTAATTTTATTCTTGTGTTTATTTTGGCTTTGTTTTTTGGTGGTGCCTTCTGACCACTCTGGATTTTTGAATTTATTGGCATATAGTTCTGGATAACAATTTCTAATAATTGTTTCTATTTCCTTGGTGTTAGTCCTGAAATCTGCCCTTTCATTTATAATTGTATGAATTTGGGTCCTTTCTCTTTTCTTCTGGATAAGTCTGGCCAGTGGTTTATCGATATTATTAATTCTTTCAAAGAACCAGCTTCTAGTTTCATTGATCTGATCTACTGTGTTTCTGGTTTCTAATTCATTGATCTTTGCTCTAATATTAATTATTTATCTTCTAATGCATAGCTTGGGCATCATTTGTTGCTTTTTCTCTAGTTCTTTAAGGTGTAGAGTTAGTTGGTAAATTAGGGATTTTTCTATTTTTTTGAGTGAGGCTTGAATGGCTATGTATTTCCCCCTTAGGACCACCTTTGCATTATCTCATAGGTTTTGGACTGATGTGTTTTCATTCTTATTAGTTTCCATGAATTGTTTAAGTTATTCTTTGATTTCCTGGTTGACCCAAACATTCTTGAGCAGAGTGGTCTTTAGCTTCCAAGTGTTTGAATTTCTTCCAAATTTTTTCTTGTGATTGAGTTCCAATTTTAAAGCATTATTGTCTGAAAATATGCAGGGAATAATCTCAATCTTTTAGTATTGGTTGAGACGTGATTTGTGACCCAGTATGTGGTCTATTCTGGAGAAAGTTCTATGTGTGCTCGAGAAGAATGAGTATTCTTTTCTTTTAGGGTGGAATATTTTGTATATATATCTATGAGGTCCATCTGGTCAAGTGTGTCATTCAAAGCTTTTGTTTCTTTGTTGATTTTCTGCTTAGATGATCTGTCCATTGCTGAGAGTGGAGTATTGAGGTCTCCTACAATTAACATATTATTATAATATGACTCTTTATTTTGATTAACAGTTGGCTGATATAGATGGCTGCTCCCATATTGGAGGCATAACTATTTACAATCGTTAAATCCTCTTGTTGGATAGACCTTTCAAGAATGACATAGTGTCCTTCTGTGTCTCTAACTATAGACTTTAGCTTATAATCTAATTTGTCTGGAATAAGAATTGCTACCCCAGATTTCTTTTGAGGTCCATTGGCATGGAAGATGGATCTCCATCCCTTCACTTTCAGTCTGGATGTATCTTTAGGTTCAAAACGAGTCTCTTGTAGACAACATATGGATGGGTCCTGTCTTTTTATCCAATCTGTGACCCTGTGCCTTTTTATGGGAGCATTTAGACCGTTCACATTGAGGTGATTATTGAAAGACGATTTTATTGTCATCTTGTTGTCTGTGAAGTCCTTGTTTCTAGAGATTGTCTCTGTAAATTTCTGTTCTATATCTCTCTTGGGATCTTTCTCCTTTTATGGAACCTCCCTTAATATTTCCTGCAGGGTCAGCTTTGTGGTCACATATTCTTTCAGTTTCTGTGGGTCCTGGAAACTCTGTATCTTTCCATCCATTCTAAATGACAGCCTTGCTAGATAAGTATTCTTGGCTGCATATTCTTCTCATTTAGTATCCTGAATATGTCTTGCCAGTCCTTTCTGGCTTAGCAGGTCTCTGTGGATAGGTCTGATATTATTCTGATATTCTTCCCTCTGTATGTAAGGAATTTCTTCCCCCTAACTGTCCTTAAGTTGGTTTCCTTGGTTCTAAGATTTATGAGTTTTACTATTACATGCCAGGGTGTTGGTCTGTTTTCCTTGATCTTGCGAGGGGTCCTCTCTGCCTCTAGGACACAAATGTTTGTTTCCTTCTCCAGATTAGGGAAGTTCTCAGCTACAATTTGCTCAAATGTATCTTCTAGTCCTCTCTTTCTCTCTCCACCCCCTCAGGAATCCCAGTAATTCTGACATTGGAATGTTTCATGGTGTCACTTATTTCTCTGATTCTGTTTTCATGGATTTTGAGTTGTTTCTCCCTGGCCTCCTCTTTTTCCTTCTTCTCTATCAATTGATCTTCTAGATCACTAATTTGTTCTTCTGCCTCACTTACCCTAGTTGTTAGATTATCTAGATTAGATTGGATCTCATTGATAGCATTTTTTTAAATATTTTATATATTTATTTGACAGACAGCAAGAGCAGGAACACAAGCAGGGGGAGTGGAAGAGGGAGAAGCAGGCTTCCCACAGAGCAGGGAGCCCGATGTGGGACTCGATCCCAGGACTCCGGGATCATGACCTGAGCTGAAGGCAGCCGCTTAACGACTGAGCCACCCAGGCGCCCCTCATTGATAGCATTTTTTAAGTTCTGCCGGTTCAGCTTTCATTTCTGCCCTTAGAGATTATGTTGCCATTAATTGATTTCTCCATTCTAGCTATCGTCTTCATAACTGTTACCCTGAAGTCGATTTCTGACATGTTGGTTATATCTGTATCCATTTGTAAATCTTTGGCAGAAGTCATAGTCTCTGAGTCTTTTCTATTTTGGGGGTTCCTCCTTTCTGTTAAGGGGTGGTTGAGGGAAGGTACAGAATCCAAATTATTGACCACAATCCAAGCAAGATGCAACTGTTTTGTAGGGACCTTAAGGTTGTTGGCCTCTTGTTTTCCCAGCCTGTCTTCTGGGAGAGGGGCCTGCTGTGCTGCTACCCAGGCAAACTTATTTAGACAGAGTTACCCTGCCCCTGTGTGTGTGTGTGTTGGGGGGAGATATGCTCAGTGAAAACCGGTTTTGGAGGGCTTTTTTTCTCTGGTGGCTTTCCCTGGTGGCTTTCCTTGTCTCTTCCAAGAGTCAGAGCAGAAGAGACCATTTCCAACCCTCTGCCTCAGAACAGAGATTGCAGTCTGTTCTTCAGTGAGCACTCCAGGCCACACTATCTCCGTTTCTGTCTCTGCTGCTAAAAACTGCAGCATCCTGGGTTGTGCTCTCCTCAGCAGCGCTCCCAATTCTTGCCTCCAGGTTGGGGCACATATCTGCCCTTTGTGCTTCTAAAATCGCCAGCTGCCCCCAGTTTGCATGTGTGGCCCCACTGCTCCAGGCTGCCCTAAAGTCCTTTCCCTGTCACTACCAGTCTGAGAGTCTGTGCCCCATCCTCAGTGTGGGAGGCTTTTGCACTCCGGCCATGAAGGATCCCAATGGCTCCCGCCCCCTTTAGTTTA
This sequence comes from Eumetopias jubatus, assembly GCF_037043125.1. Lineage (NCBI taxonomy): Eukaryota > Metazoa > Chordata > Mammalia > Carnivora > Otariidae > Eumetopias > Eumetopias jubatus. The sequence continues at coordinate 82,599,734 of NW_028274819.1, read as the reverse complement.
TCCTCCAATATCTGCCTGTGGAATCACAGCTCCCCACTTCATACCTCAAAACCAAACACCTGTGATATTCTGTTTGTAGAGATCCAGATATATCTTCTTTCATCTCAGGCTGATTTCGTGGGTGTTCAGAGTGGTCTGGTAGATATCCAGCTCAAATAAGGGTACTGGTTGAAATAGGGTCCCTACTCCTCCACCATCCTTTTTTCTCCTGAGAGCTTTCCCTTAAAGTCAGGAACATGACAGGGATGCCCACTCTCACCACTATTGTTCAACATAGTACTAGAAGTCCTAGTATCAGCAATCAGACAACAAAAAGAAATAAAAGGTATTCAAATTGGCAAAGAAAAAGTCAAACTCTCTTTCTTTGTAGATGACATATTATTTATGTGGAAAACCCAAAAGACTCTCCCCCCAATTTACTAGAACTCATACAGCAATTCAGCAAGGTGGCAGGATAAAAAATCAATGCACAGAAATTAGTTGCTTTCCTATACACCAGCAATGTAACTGAAGAAAGAGAAATTAGGGAATCAATTCCATTTACAATAGCACCAAAAACCATAAGATACCTAGGAATAAATTTAACCAAAGAAGTAAAGGATCTATACTCTAGAAGCTACAGAATACTTATGAAAGAAATTGGGGAAGACACAAAGGGATGGAAAAACATTCCATACTAATTGACTGGAAGAATAAACATTGTTATTCTGTTCCATTGATCTACATATCTATTTTTCTGCCAGTATATTGTTTTGATTACTACAGCTTTGTACTATATATGAAATCTGGAATTGTATACCTCCAGCTTTGTTCTTGTTCTCGAGATTGCTTTGGATATTGGGGTCTTTTGTGGTTCCATACAAGTTTTAAGATAATTTGTTCTACTTCTGTACCAAATGCTGTTGGTATTTTGATAAGGATTGCATTAAATTTGTAGATCGCTTTGGGTACTACCTTTTAACAATATTGGCTCTTCCAATCTGTGAGCTTGGAATATCTTTCCATTTGTTAGTGTCATTTTCAATTTCTTTGATAGTATTCAGGGTATGGATACTTCACCTCCTTAGTTTAGTTTATTCTTAGGTATTTTATTATTTTTGGTGGAATTGTAAGGGGGATTGTTTTCTAATTTTTCTTTCTGTTACTTCATTATTAATGTATAAAATGCAACTGATTTCTGTATGTTAATTTCGCTTTCTGTTACTTTACTGAATTCATTTATCAGTTCTATCAATTTTTTGGTGGAGTCTTTAGGGTTTTCTATGTATATTATTATGTCATTTCCAAATAGTGAAAATTTTACTTCTTCCTTACCAAAATGGATGCCTTTTATTTCTTTTTCTTGTCTGATTGCTAGGACTTCCAGTATGTTGAATAAGAGTGGTGAGAGTGGACACCCTTATTTTATGGTAGAGTAAGAGCCCTTAGTTTTTCATCATGTATGATGTTAGCTGTTGTTTTTCCCTATGTATCATATTATTTTGAGGTATGTTTCCTCTAAACCTACTTTGTTGTTGAGTTTTTATCATGAATAGATGTTGTACTTTGTCAAATGCTTTTTCTGCACCTATTGAGATATGATTTTTATCATTTTTTCTTGCTAATGTGATGTAATACATTGATTGATTTGTAAATATAGATCCAAACTTTATTCCTGGAATAAATCTCACTTGATTATGGTGAATTATTTTTTTAATGTTGTTGGATGTGATTTGCTAATATTTTGTTGAGGATAGTTGCACCTGTGTACATCTGAGATATGGTCCTGTAGTTTTCTTTTGTAATTTCTTTATCTGGTTTCAGTATCAGGGTAAATCTCTCCTTGTAGGATGAATTTGGAAGCTTTCCTTTCTCTTCTATTTTTTGAAATAGTTTGAGAAGAATAAGTATTCAGTCTGTTCAAATTTTCTCTTTCTTTCTGATTCAGTTTTGGAAAACTATTATTTCTCGGAATTCACTCATTTCTCCTAGACTGTCCAATTTGTTGGCATGTAATTTTTCGTAATATTTTCTTAAAATCCATTGTATTTCTGTGGTTTTGGTTGTTATTTCTCTACTTTCATTTCTCACTTTATTCATTTGAGTTCTCTCTTTTCCTTTTTTGATGAGTCCAGCTAAAGATCTGACTAAATTTTGTTGATCTTTAAATGAACCAGCTCCTCATTTTTTTGATCTGTTCTATTGTTTTTGTTGTGGTGGTGGTTTAGTTTCTATTTAATTTATTTTTGCTCTCATCTATATTATTTGCTTCCTTCTACTGGCTTTGGGCTTTGTTCTCTTTCTAGCTCCTTTAGGTGTAAGGGTAGATTGTTTGAGACTTTTCTTGCTTCTTAACGAAGACCTGTATTACTGCAGTCTTCCCTCTTAGAACAGCTTTTTCAGCATCCCAAAAATTTTGTACCAGTGTGCTTTCTCTTTGTCTCCATGTATATTTTGATTTCTTGTTTGATATATTGGTTGACCTACTCACTGTATAATAGCATGTTATTTTGCTTCCATGTATTTGTGTTCTCCAGATTTTTCGTTGTGATTGATTTCTAGTTTCATACTATTGTAGTTGGGACAAAATGCATGGTATGATTTCAAACTTTTTAAATTTATTGAGATTTGTTTTGTCACCTAACATGTGAGCTCTTCTGGAGAATGTTCATGTGCACTTGAAAAGAATAATATTTCAGTGTTTTGCATGGAAGTTCTAAATATATCTGTTAGGTCCTTCCAATCCAAAGTGTCATGTCAGTCAAGGCCACTGTTTCCTTGTTGATTTTCTGTCTGAATGATCTATCCGTTGATGTAAGTGGGGTGTAAAAGTCCTCTATTATTATTGGATTACTGTCAATTTCTTTCTTTATGCTTCTTAATAGTTACTTTATGTATTTAGGTGGTCCTATGTTGGGTTCAGAAATACTTACAATGATATATCTCTATAGATTGTTCCTTTTATCATTATGTAGTGTCTTTCCTTGTCTCTTGCTACAGTCTTTGTTTTAAAGTATATTTTGTCCAATATAAGTATTGCTACCCAGGCTTTCTTTTCACTTCCATTTGCATGGTTAAAGTTTTTCCATCCCTTCACTTTCAGTCTGCCTGTGTCTTAAGGTCTCAAGTGAGTCTCAGCATGTAGATGGGTCTTGTTTTTTTATCATTCAGTCACTCCATGTCTTTTGACTAAAGCATTTAAAATAATTATTTATAAGTACATATTGCCATTTTGTTGCTTGTTTATGGCTGTTTTTGTAGTTCTCTGTTCCTTTCCTCTGCTTTCGCTCTCTTCCTTTGTGGTTCAATGGCTCTCTTTAGTGTTATGCTTGGATTCCTTTATCTCATTTTTTGTCTATTATAGGTTTTTGATTTGTGGTTACCATTAGGTTCATATATAACATCTTCTGCCTATAGTAGTCTATATTAAGCTGATGGTTGCTTAAGCTTGAACCCATTCTAGGAGCACTAATTTTTACTCTCCTCCCTCACATTTTAAGTATATGTCATACATCTTTTTATTTCATGAATCCCTTGATTAATTTTTATAGATACAATAGATTTTTACCCTTTCCGTGCTCTAATCTCCATACTGGTTTTATAAGTGATTAACCTACTACTTTTATTATGTGTTTGTATTTACCTATTATTCTTTTTTTTTCTTTCCTACTTTTAATTATGGTTTTTTCCTCCCCAACTCAAATAATTCCCTTTAATGTTTTTTTGTAAGGCTGTTTTAATGGTATTGAACTCTTTTAACTTTTCTTGTGTGGGAAAATCTTTATTTCTCCTATTCTAAATGATTTTTCTGGATAGAGTATTCTTGGCTGTAGTTTTTTTTTTTTTTTCCTTCATTACTTTGAATATATTATACCACTCCCTTCTGGGTTGCAATGTTTCTGCTGAAAAGTCAGCTGACAGCCTTATAGGGTTCCCTTGTATAAAACTTTTTTCCCCGTTTTTTTAAATTGTCTCTTTATCACTACTTTTTGCCCCCATGTTTCAACACTGTGTTTTTATATTACATTATAATTCTGATCCTGACCAGTGATATCAACATTCTGTCCACTTGGCAATACTGGCACACAGAACAAAGAGTAAGTCATCAGCCCCTCACAGCATAGTGAAAAATATCCACTAAAGTCTCCAAGCTGGCATTCTCTGTTCTCCATCTTTTTGGTTGTTCATCAGTTTACACAGCTGCTTTTATTCCCAAAAAAGTTAGGCATGATACTGTATATAAATATTTAATCTACCTAATAGCTTCAGACTCAAATGTAAATTATTTTGAATCAGTTTTCCAGAGTGGAATATCTCTTAGTAAATGAACAAGTAAAATTCCATTTCTTGAATTGGAGTATCAGAGGACAAGATTTCATAGCATATAACTACAACAACGTTTTAATGTCTGCCCAAAACAGAAGCCAAACTCCTCTTTTGTTCCAAACCATGAATAAGAAGTTTGCTCAAAAATTTGTGTCAGGGATGCTTGGGTGGCTTAGCCAGTTAAGCAGCTGCCTTCAGGTCATGATTCCTAAGGTCTTCGGATTGAGTCCAACATTGGGCTTCTTACTCAGCAGGGAGTCTGCTTCTTCCTCTGCCTGCCACTCCCCCTGCTTGTGCTCACTCTGTCTCTTTCTGATTTAAAAAAATGTTTCAGTTTAATTCAACAAACATCTGTTGAGGATTGAATATATGCAAGGTGCTGAGCTCATGGAAAAAGGAATCTCTGAGAATCTGCTCAAGCCCTTTCCTGTCCATAAAAATTTTCACCAGATACTGTATATCTTTCTCCATGAGTGATAATAGGACTTAACAAAGCTACATATACTAATGAGAAAATCAATGTGGTATAATTAGTATTACTCTTTTATTTTTTCAGTAAAGACTTTAAACTCTACAAGGGCAGAAGCTGTATAGATGTATGTTTTGTTCACTGCTGTAATCCCTATTTTCTAACACACCGCACAGCAGGTATTAGGCATTTATTAAATACTTGTTGAATTAATTGTTGAGTCAGTTAGTCTTGTTCCTCACTCTGTAGGCTAACAAACTTGTTCCAATTTGCTGGAGAGTTCTTGGTTTCTCACTAAAAGTCTTACATCCCAGTGTATGCCTAAGTTTCAGACCAATGAGAAAGGTTAGTCACTCACCCTATTATAGGAATTTATAATCTGGTCAACTTGTAAAAATCATGGCTTCTAAAAGTACATACCCTGAGTCTCTGCTGATTATGTAATAAATAATTAATATATATTCATGCTGCTTTTTCTTCCCAGATACATCTAACTAGAATTCTTTCAAAGGAGATTGTTTTCCCAGACTATTCCCAAAAATCTACTAATACTAACCTCACATGACTAGAATTATTTTGGAGACTCTTTTCTTTGGCAAATAAATAAATTCCTCTGTCATTAAAATCTGACTCTCAGAGATGCTCAAGCGACCAAGGATCAGGGCAGTTCACAGGAAAGAGAGCATAGTGACCCAGCAGTTCCTGTGAATGTCCATAAATGTCTCACAAAACATCAAAGTGAAGAGTTATTTCCCTTAGTTATAGTGACTATATCTTGTAACCCTTCTTAGATGCAACAAAACTGGCAGTCTCTCTCTCTCTCTCTCTTTTTTTTTTTTTTTTTTTTTTGGTCCCATAGCCTGAAGGTGTGGTGATAAAAAGTGTAGAAGACACATCCATATTGTTTTCTACATTGGCTGCACCAATTTGCATTCTCACCAAAGTTGCATGAGGGTTCCTTTTTCTTTGCATCCTTGCCAAAACGTTATTTCTTGAGTTTTTTACTTTAGCTATTCTGACAGATGTGAGGTGATATCTTATTGTGGTTTTGATTTGCATTTCCCTGATGATTAGTGGTTTTGAGAATCTTTTTGTGTCTGTGGGCCATCTGTATGAGGTCTTTGGGATAATGTCTATTCAGATCTTCTGCCCATTTTTTTAAAAGAGATTATTTGGTTTTGGGGTTTTGAGTTGTATACATTCTTCATATATTTTGCATATTAACCCCTTATTGGATATATAATTTGCAAATACCTTCTCCTACTCACTAGATTGTCTTTTTGTGTTATTGATGGTTGCCTTCACTTTGGAAATGTTTTTTATTTTGACATAGTCCCAGTAGTTTAGTTTTGTTTCCCTTCCCTCAGGAGACATATCTAGAAAAATGTATCTATGTCTGATATAAAGAGATAACTGCCTATTTTTTTGTTCTAGGAGTTTTATGGTTTCATTATTCACGTTTAGGTCTTTAATCCATTTTGAGTTTATTTTTGTGTATGGTGTAAGAAAATGATCCAGTTTCCTTCTTTTGCGTGTAGCTATCCAGGTTTCCCAGCATCATTTGTTCAAAAGACTCCTTTTCCCATTGTGTATTCTTGCCTCCTTTATCATAAATTAATTGACATTAAAAATGTGGTTTTATTTTTGGGTTCTCTGTTCTATTCCATTTATCTATATTTCTATTTCTGTGCCAGTACCATACTGTTTTGATTACTACAGATTTATAGTATGTCTTGAAATCTGGGATTGTGATACCTCCAGTTTTATTCTTTTTCAAGGTTGCTTTGGCTATTTGGGATCTTTTGTTGTTCCATACAAATTTTAGGATTATTTGTTCTAGTTCTGTGAAAAATATTTTTGGTATTTTAATGGGCATTTCATTGGGTAATATGGACATTTTAACAATAGTGGTTATTCCAATCCATGAACATGGGAAAGCTGTTTGTTTGTGTCATCTTCAATTTCTTTCATCAGTGTTTTTATAGTTTCTGGTGTACAAGTCTTTCACTTCCTTGGGTAAGTTTATTCCTATGTATTTTATTATTTTTGTACGATTGTAAATCATTATATTGTACACCCGAAACTAATATAACACTGTACATTAATTATACTTGAATTAAAAAAAATAAATTTTAAAAACACCATAGAAGGTGTTCTCTATTAGCTGAAGATTTTATACTTTTTGATCCCATTTCCCGCTTATGTCTCAGATAAATAATGCAATGCATATATTCTAATTGTATTGAAAATAAGTATATAAAGCAAACAGTTCCAAATACAGTCCCCACCCCACACCCATCCTTGTTAAAATCTTTCCCTCCTCAAAATTGAGTTCTCTAAATGTTTTAGTGTATATCATTCTTGAAATTTTCTTGAGAATTTATGGAAATATTATATATAAACATAATTTGTTCATAAGTAGAATTATTCTTCTGCTTTTCTTATTTCACATGTCTTTCTCAGAAAACATACTATTATTATTATTAGTATACATTTACCTCATTATTTTGATAACTTAAATTGTACCATCATATGGATGTAATAATTTACCTATTTTCTCTTTGGTACATAGTTTATTTCTAAGTTTTTGCTATTACTCTTATCCTACAAAAAAAATCTGTGCTTGTTTTATTGCTGCATAAGGAATTTTAATTTAATATATTGTTAATGGGTTTATAATTTATTTCTTTTTTTAGAGGGTACTTTGGCATTATCTGGTGCACCTAGTTGACCATATCCTTACCAACCCTAGATAGTATTAATCTTAAAGAAAAAACTGCCAATATGACAAGGAAAATACATCACACTGTCATTTTAATATTACTTGCCTTAATTGTTAGGTAAGTTTTATTCATCAAATCAACAACTCTTTTTGGAATACTTACAATATGCAAGACCTCTTTTAGGTGCTCTTATTAGGCTAACTTATTCGATGGGGATAGTGTGGTAAGTAAAACAGACAGGTCCCCCATTCTCATGGGATTTATATTCTACTCCAGGAAACAGACAATAAAAAAATCACAAACACATGTGTCACGTGTTTTTAAACTCTCTGAGTCACTATTAATTAGGGAATGGAAGATAGAGTTCCTTGGGGAGCATAATGTTTTTATAGGGTATATCTGACTAGATGACATTAAAATAGAGACCTGATGGGCGCCTAGGTGGCTCAGTTGGTTGAGTGGCTGCCTTCAGCTCAGGTTATGATCCTGGAGGCCCAGGACTGAGTCTTGCGTTGGGCTCCCTGCTCAGCGGGGAGTCTGCTTCTGCTTCTGACCCCCACCATGTTCTCTCTCTCTTATTCTCTCTCTCTCTCTCAAATAAATAAATAAAATCTTTAAAAAAAATAGAGACCTGAAGGAAGTGAGATAAGTCATGTGGCTATCTGTGGGCAATGGGGTTTCAAGCAGAGGAAACAGCAAGTGAAAAACAATTTGGCAGAAACACCTTGGCAAGTTTAATTTCTTGGCCATTTGCTATTTCTTCTGTGAGTTATTTATTCATACACTTTCTTGATGTTCCCACAGGGTTACTTTTTCTAGTTAATGAACAGGGACTCAATATATTGAGGATAGTCATTCTTTGTCTTTTACTTATATTTTTCCCAGTTTGTTTGTTTTTTTACAAGTACTCCATGTATGATGTTTCTTGTTTTATTCTTATGAAGAGGAGTTTTAAAGTTCTGTGTCTAGTGGAAGGAGATTTTCCTGAATAAGTCATTTTCATTTTTCCCATGAAACTAGAGTTCATAATTATTGCAGATCAATTACCTTCAGCTGCCTTCTTTCTTTTCTTTTTCTATTGTGGCTGACATAAAATATTATATTAATTTCAGGTGTATAACATAGTGATTCAACATTTATGTACAACACAAAGTGATCACTACAATAAACATAGCTATCATCTGTCACCATACAAAGTTGTTATAATATCATTAACCATGTCTTATTTATTTAAAACTGGAAGTTTGTACCTTTTAACCCCCTTCACCACCTTTGCCAATCCCTCCTTGCCCTCTGTCAACAGCCAGATTGTTCTCCATATCTATGGTTCTGTTGTGTTTTGGTTTCTGTTTTTCAGATTCTGCACATAAGTGAAATCACATGGTATTTGTCTTTCTCTGTCTGACTTATTTCACTTAGCATAATACCCTTTAGGTCCATCTATGTTGTTGCAAATGATACATTTTATTCTTCATTGTGACTAATATTCCGTTCTGTGTGTATGTGCATGTGTGTACATGTAGATATATATCACATCATTTTTATTCATTCATCTATCAATGGCTATTTAGTTTGCTTCCATATCTTGTAATAATACTACAATAAACATAGGGGTGAATATATCTTTTTGAATTAGTTTTTCATTTTTTTGGATAAATACTCAGAAGTGGGATTGTTGAATTGCATGGTAGTTGTTTTTGAATTTTTGAGGAAACTTCATACTGTTTTCCATAGTAGCAGAACCGTTTTGCATTCACCAACAGTGCAGAAGGGCTCTTTTCTCTCCACATCCTCACCAATTCTTGTTATTTCTTGTTTTTTGATACTAGCCATTCTGACAGGCATAGAGAAATGTCTTATTGTGGTTTTGATTTGCATTTTTCTGATTAGTGAGTTGAGCATCTTTTCATGTGTTGGCTGTCTGTATGACTTCTTTGGAGAAATGTCTATTCAGGTCTTCTGCCCAATTTTTAATTGATTTTTTTCCATATTAAGTTTTGTGAGTTTTTAAATATTATGGGTATTAACCCTTTATTGGATATCTCATTTGCATATACCTTCTCCCATTCAGTAGGTTGTCTTTTCATTTGCTGATGGTTTCCTTCACTGTGAAAAAGCCTTTCTTTTATTATGTTATATTGTCACCATACAGTACTTCATTGGTTTTTGATGTAGTGTTCCATTATTCATTGTGTATAATACCCAGTGCTCATTGAAATATGTGCCCTCCTTAATACCCATCACTGGTGAAAAAGCTTTTTGTTTGATGTAGTCCCATTTGTTTATTTGTGTTTTTGTTGCCCTTGCCTGAGGAGAGAGATCCCAAAAAATATTGCTAGGAGTGATATCCAAGACCTACTGCCTGTTTTCTTCCAGGAGTTTTGTGGTTTCCAGTCTTACATTTAATTCTTTGATCTATTTTGAGTTATATTCATATAAGGCATAAGAAAGTAGTACAGTTCCATTCTTTTGCATGTAGTTGTCCAGTTTTCTCAGCACCATTTATTGAAAGACTGTCTCCCCCCCATTGTATATTCTTGCCTCCTTTGTCATAGATTAATGGACCATAAAAATGTAAGTTTATTTCTGAACTCTGTATTCTCTTCCATTAATCCAAGTATCTGTTTCTGTGCCAGTATAATACTGCTTTGTAGCTTTGTAGTGCAGTTTGAAATCAGAAAGCATGACACCACCTGCTTTATTTCTCAAGATTGCTTTGGATATTCTGGGTCTTTATGGTTTGATATAAATTTTAGGGTATTTTGTTCCAGTTCAGTGAAAAATGTCATTGTTATTTTGATGGGGATTTCACTGAACCTGTAGATTCAATGAGTAGTATGGTCATCTTAACAATACTAATTCTTCCAATCTATGAGCATGATCTATCTTTCCATTTATTTCTGTCTTTTTCAATTTCTTTCGTCAATGTCTTATAGTTTTCAGAGCACAGGTCTTTCATCTCTTGGTTAAATTTATTTCTAGGTTAATTTTATTCTTTTTTATGTAATTATAAATGATATTGTTTTCTTAATTTCTCCTTCTAATAGTTCATTATTAGTGTAGAAATGTGATAGATGTCTGTATATTAATTTGCATTATGCAAATTTACTGATTTCATGTATTAGTTCTAATAGTTTTTTAGTGGAGTCTTTAGAATTTTCTATATATAGTATCATGTCTGTAAAGAGTTTTACTTCTTTCCTAATTTGGATGCTTTTTATTTCTTTTTCTTGTCTGATTGCTATGGCTAGGATTTCCAGTACTGTGTTGAATAAAAATGCTCAAAATAAACATCCTCATCTTGTACCTGATCTTAGAGAAAAAATTTTCAGCTTTTCATTGTTGAGTATGATGTTAGCTGTGGGTTTCTCATTTATGACCCTTATTATGTTGAGGTATATTCCTTCTGTACTAACTTTGTTGAGGTTTTTATCATAGATGGATATTGAAATTTATCACATGCTTTTTCTGCATCATATGATTTTTATCCTTCTTTTTGTTAATGTGGTGTATCAGGTAGATTGATTTGTGAATATTGAACCATCCTTACATCCCTGGAACAAGTCCCACTTGATCATGGTGCATGATTATTTTAATGTATTGTTGAATTTGGCTTTCCAATATCTTTTTTTTTTTAATTTAAATTCAGTTATCCAAGGTATCATCAGTTTTTGATATAATGTTCACCGATTCATTAGTTGAGTATATCACCCAGTGCTCCTCATATCATGTGCCCTCTTTAATGCCCATCACCCAGTTACCCCATCCCCCCACCCACCGCAATCCTCAGTTTGTTTCCCAGAGTCGAGAGTCTCATATGGTTTGTTTCCCTCTCTGATTTCTTCCCATTCATTTCCCCTCAACCCTATTGTCCTTTGCACTATTCCTTGTGTTCTACATATGAGTGAAACCATATAATTGTGTTCCTCTGATTGACTTATTTCAGTTAGCATAATACCCTCCAGTTCCATCCATGTCAATGTAAATGGTAGATATTCATCCTTTCTAATGGCTGAGAAATATTCCATTGTATATATGAACCACATCTTCTTTATTCAATCATCTGTTGAAGGACATCTCAGCTCCTTCCAACAGACACATAAAAAAATGCATCACTTGCCATCAGGGAAATACAAATCAAAACCACAATGAGATACCATCTTACACCAGTCAGAATGGCTAAAATTAACAAGACAGGGAACAACAAATGTTGGTGAGGATGTGGAGAAAGGGGAATGTTTTTACACTGTTGGTGGGAATGCAAGCTGGTACAGCTACTCTGGAAAACAATATGGAGGTTTCTCAAGACATTAAAAATAGAGCTACCCTGTCACCCAGGAATTGCACTACAGAGTATATACCCCAAAGATACGTAGTGAAAAGAAGGAGCACATGCAATCCAATGTTCATAGTAGCAATGTCCAAAATGGCTTTCCAACATCTTGTTGAGGATTTCTGAATCTATATCTTCAGAGATATTGGCCTGTAATTTTCTTTTTCTGTGGTGTCTTTTTATGGTTTTGGTATCAAGGTAATGCTGGCCTCATAGAATGCACTCAGAAACATTCCTTCCTCTTCAAGTTTTGAAATAGTTTGAAAAGAATAGGTATTACCACTTGTTTAAATGTTTGGCAGAATTCACCCATGAAATCATCTTGTCCTGGTCTTTTGTTTGTTGAGAGTCTTTTAATTACTGATTCAATTTCTTTTTTTTTTTTTTTTCATTACTAGGAATTGGTCTGTTCGGATTTTCTATTTCTTCTTTATTCAGTATTGGAAGATTGTATGTTTCTAGAAATTTATCCATTTCTTTTAGTTTGCCCCCTTTGTTAACATACAATTGTTCATAGTGGTCTCATGATCCTTTGTATTTCTGTAGCATCAGTTGTTATTTCTCCTCTTTTATTTATAATTTTATTGATTTGGGACCTCTTTCCTTTTTTCTTGATGGCTGGCTAAAGATTTATCAATTTTATTTATCATTACAAAGAACTCTTAGTTTCATTGATTTTTCCCCATTTTTTGTTTCTTTTTTATTAATTTCTGCTCTGTTATTATTTATTCTCTTCTAGTAATTTTGGGCTTTGTTCTTTTTCTAGTTCCTTTTAAATAAAATGTTAAATTGTTTGAGATTTTTCTTGTTTTGAGGTAAATGTGTATTGTTATAAACTTCCCTCTTAAAATTGTCTTTGCTGCCTTTGATAGATTTTGGACTGTTGTGTTTCCATTTTCATTTGAAGGTATTTTTTTATTTCCTCTTCAAATTTACTTGTTTAGTATCATGTTGTTTAGCTTCCATGTGTATTTTTAAAGCCAAATGACCAATTCTGGTGCCCATACATGTTTGGGAAACCTGAATGCAAACATCAAGCACATATCACACTATTTTGCCAATTATCTGTATAAGGCCATTGCATCTGTTCTATTCCCAAACAACTTCAGAATGTTTGAATATTATGGGCTACCTAATCATCTTTTGTAAGAATATTGAGTGGTGAATGTTTTATAAAACAGAGCATACATACTTTTAGTCATTCAGTTTTGTGAAATGAAACACTGAGTTTTGCCTCTCAAAGAATTATGGGCCATTTGTGGCAGCATACCTCAAGTTTGTACGTTTTTGTGGTTTGTTCTTGAATATGGAGTCTTTTAACTTGCTTTTGTTCTTTCTTCCCACTGATTTCTTATTTCCTCCGAAGTGAGAATGTTTTCTTTCTATCAAAAACAATATTGAAACAGAATGTTTTATAAACATATACTATCTAACCACATGCTTCAGAAATCAGGGAACTAAATAAATCACTATTACTTTAAGACTTGGGTGACTAAACAGCATAATTAGGTTCTCCATGTACTACCCATAAAGGATGATGGCTTATTAATTAACAATCATCATAAAAAGTACATCAGCTTTAAAGACAAATAAAAAAAGACTTCCTTATCTTGAGTAAAGTTCCAAACCATAAAGAAGATATCTAACTTGTGTGGTTAGAAAATAAAACCCATATTGCAATTCAAATACTAGCATACATAAAATGATTTTTTTTTCTGAAAGGTCAAATTTGAGGGAGTGGTGAAGATATGGGAGACATGTAGAGAACACACTTCCAAGCAGCCTTCACTCTTTTTATGACCCTACAAAAGCATTGTAGGAGTATGTCATTCCAACCCAAATAACAAGACATAAAAGTACTCTCCTTTGCCCTAACTTCCAGAGAACTGCAAAACCAAGTTTATGATTCTTTCAGAAATCCATGATTCACTTGAATGAATCAGAGTCCAACACAAACCATCAAGTCTTCTGAACCACACTAGGATAGAATACTGCACATTTTAGAGCTCCATCTGAGAAACTCTGTTTTACTAAATTCATCCTGTGTCCAGTTGGATGCTTTTGTATGTTCCCCATCATCCAGCTTCTTATTTATCGCTTTGCCCTAAGTTTTTCCCTGGGTGCTACCCATTACTCCATGCATTCCAGCAAGACTGACAAAAACATTACAGCTAAGTATCCTTGTTTTCTTCCCCTCTCGACATTCTAAGAGGAATCTGTGTTTTAATTATTTAGCTCTGTATTACTTAACTCTGGAACCATTGTGTGGTCAAGATAATGGAGAAGCCAGGAAGGGGTGAAAGAATATATATAATACAGAACAAGGAAATTATCCTCCCAACTTTATGCCTTCTGCTGATGGCTGTTATGGGTACAAAAGAGAAACTTTTTTTCTTGAGGGATTAGGGAGGCAATTCTGTGGTGTGATTTATGCTACAGAGCCTTTCCCCAGTAGATCAGGCCAAAGCTAGATATTACCTGAAAACACATCCTTGCTTAGTTCTATATCTTTTATCATCCTGCTTTCCTTTACTGGTTCTTCCTGAAGAACACTTCCTGAGTGTATCACATGTACCCCAATCCCTGCCTCAGGCTCTGTTTCTAAGGGACCTAAACAGAGTCAATGTTTAAAAATGGACTATTAGGAATTTTACTATGTGTTATGTGACTTGCTATAGTTCCAAGCTTTTTGGTATTAGCATTTTGTTTGTTTTGACTATATCACTACACTTAAGGACAAATGCAAGAAGGCCTAGATTATTCACATTACAATGAAATTCTCTGAGTTTCATCAAAAGTACCTTACCTCCTCTTTAGATCTTCTTACAGGCCATTCCCTAGCTCTAGGACAATTTTCAACCTATTTTTTGTCTAGAAAACTCTAATTTATCCTCAGTTTATATTCTTCCAAGAAACCCTCCCAGATCATCCCTACCGTGCCTTCCTAAATCTATGTTATGTGTAGTCCTGTAACACTCTGTACATCTTCTGGTCATGATATCAACTCAAGAATGATATGAACTAAATCTATCTTGGTCATTTCAAAACCACCAGAATCTAGCATACTACCTGACATATAATATGAACATAATTTTAAATTAAAAATGAGTGAATGTGTGAATGCTAACAAAATGCAAGATATGTTGGGTGGTATGTTTATTATGTGATACCCAAAATAGTCTTGGACATAATATGGGCTTGGAGCAATTTTTCTTACCAGATGGACAACTGTACTCTATCCCATATCTAGCTTCCACCAATTCCTTCTCTGCCACCTTTCCAAAATAGTGTTTCAGATGGGGGTAGGTGTTCCATATTGCACTTAGAAAGAACTTGAATTATGACCACTAAACTCTAAGCTGCTTAATGGAAAGGACTGTGTCTTATTGATCTCTTTATTCCAAAACTCTGTCACAGTGCAAGGCAAACAGAAAATGTCCAGGAAATAATAAATAAGCAAATTATCTTAGTTCTCTGGAACATAGTCTAGTGCCATGTAAACTCATTAAAAATAAACTTCTGAATCTGACTTTCATACCCACTGTTTTCATTGCTACTTCTTAATACTGTATTCACCTTCTTCTAGAATCAACTTACTGTCTCCTTCTATTGCCAGTCACATTCCCATGCCTCCAAATATGCTATTCTTATTATATAAAACACCTTCCCTATTTCTTCTGTGCATCCAAAACCCAAACAGTCCACTGAAGTCCTCAGTTGATTCATGAGGCTTTCTTTCCCAGACTCTTCCAGCTCTTGTTGACCTTCTTCTTCTTTGGATTTCATAAAACTAAAAACCACAAAAATGTCATTTCCTCTAGGGCAAAAGCACTCTCTTAGACACTGGGAATGCAGAGATAAATAACACAGTGTCCAGAACAAAACTGGCATACAGTAAATGTTTTGGGATTTTTTAGTAAGTCAGTATAGCAGAGTGGGGGGAGCTAAAATGTCTTTCATCACTTTCTATAGTCCAGAACTAAATTTAAGATTAAAAAAAAAGCAGATTGGGACCAGGAGCATTCAATGGCAGTTAATGTAAGGAAATTTACAAATTTGCCTAATGTACCAAGAAGGTTAATATATTCCTTTTTTTTCCTTTTTAAAAAACTTTTTATTTAAATTCCAGTTAGTTAACATACAGTATAATATTAATTTCAGGTGTACAATATAGTGATTCAACACTTACATAAGACACTCAGTGCTCATCACAAGTGCACTCCACAGTAGCTGCACTAATTTGCATTCTCACCAACAGGGCACAAGGGTTCCCCGTCTCTATACCCTCACCAACACTTGTTATTTATTGTGTTTTATTATTTTAGCCATTCTGAGAGGTGTAAAGTGGTATCTCATTGTTTTGATTTGCATTTCCCTGGTGATTAGTAATTTTGAGCATCATTTCATGTGTCGGTTGGCCATCTGTATGACTTATTGGAAAAGTGTCTATTCAGGGCCTCTGCCCACTTTTAATCAGATTATTTGGTTTTGGGGTGTTGAGTTGTATACATTCTTCATATATTTTGGATATTAACCCCTTATTGGATATATCATCTGCAAATATCTTCCTCCATTCAGGAGGTTGCCTTTTTGTTTTGTTGATGGTTTCCTTTGTTATGCAAAAATTATTTATTTGCTATAGTCCCAATAGCTTAATTTTGTTTTTGTTTGCCTTGCTAAAGGAGACATATCCAGATACAGTTGATGATACAGTTGATGTCAAATGACTGCCTGTGTTTCCTCCTAGGAGTTTCATGATTCACATTTAGATCTTTAATCCGTTTTGAGTTTATTTTTGTGTGTGGTGTAAGAAAGTGACCCAATTTCCTTCTTTTGCATGTAGCTGCCCAGTTTTCCCAACACCATTTGTTGAAGAGACAGTCTTTTCCCATTGTATATTCTAGCAAACTTTGTCATAAGTTAATTGACCAAAGAAGTATGCATTTATTTCTGGGCTTTCTATTCTGTTCCACTTATCTATGTTCCTATTTTTGTGCTAGTGCCAAACTGTTTTGATTAAACACCTTTGTATATAGCTTGAAATCTGGGATTGTGATACCTCCAGTTTTGTTCTTTTTTCTCAAGATTGCTTTGGTTACTGGGATCTTTTTTTTTAAGTTTATTTTTTTTATTTATTTATTTGAGAGAGAGAATGAGAGAGAGAGAGCGCACATGAGAGGAGAGAGGGTTAGAGGGAGAAGCAGACTCCCTGCTGAGCAGGGAGCCCGATGCGGGACTCGATCCTGGAACTCCAGGCTCCAACTGAGCCACCCAGGCACCCTGGTTACTGGGATCTTTTGTCATCCCATACAAATTTTAAGATAATTTGTTCTAGTTCTGTGAAAGTATTGTTGGTATTTTGATAGGTATTGTGTTAAATCTTAAATTGCATTGAGTAATATGGACATTTTAACAATATTAGGTCTTCCAATCCATGAACATGGAATATCTTTCCATTTTTTGGTCTCATCTTCAATTTCTTTAATCAATATTTTATAACATTCAGACTATGGATGTTTTACTCTCTAGTTTAGTTTATTCCTAGGTATCTTATTATTTTTGGTGCAATTGTAAATGAGATTCTTTTCTTAATTTCTATATCTGCTACTTCATTATTATCATATAGAAATGCAACAAATTTCTTTATTTTAATTTTGTATCCTGCAACTTCACTGTATTCATTGATCAGTTCTAGACCTTTTTTTTTTTTTTTTGGTGGAGGTTTTACAGTTTTCTATGTATAGTGTCATGTAATTTGCAAATAGAGGGGCCTTCTATTTCTTTTTCTTGAGTAACTGCTGTGACTAGAACTTCCAGTACTAGTTGAGTAAATGTAGTAAAAGTGGACATCCTTGTCTTATTCCTGATCATAGAAGAAAACTTTTCAGTTTTCCACCACTGAGTATGATGTTTGCTGTGGGTTTTTCATATATGGCCTTTATTATGTTAAAGTATATTTCCTTTAAGCCTACTTTGTTGATGTTCTCATGAATAGATATTGTACTTTGTCAAATGCTTTTTCTGCATTTATTGAGATGATCATCTGTTTCTTATCCTCTTATTGATGTGATGTATCATATCGTTTGATTTGTGAATATTGAACCACCCTTGCATCCCTAGAATAAATCTCACTTGATTGTGGTGAATTATTTTTAAATATATTATTAGATTCAGTCTCCTAATATTTTGTTGAAGATTTTTACATCTGTGTTCATCAGAGATATTAGCCTATAGTTATCCCTCCTTTTTTTTTTCTGTAGTGCCCCCTTTTTAATTCGTACTCCTTTTTCTCCTTCAAGATTTTTTTTAAATTCCAGTTAGTTAACATACAATGTAATAGCAGGTGTATAATTTAGTGATTCAACAATTCCATATAACACCTCATGCTCATCACATGTACACTTCTTAATCTCCATCACTGATTTAACCCAAACCCCCACCCCCTCCACTCTCGTAACTGTCAGTTTGTTCTCTATAGTTATGAGTCTGTCTCTTGATTTGCCTCTCTCTCTTTTTCCCCCCATCTTATTTGTTTTGTTTCTTAAATTCCACATATGAATGAAATTATATGGTATTTGTCTTTCTCTGGTTGACTTATTTTGCTTAGCAAAATACTCTGTAGCTCCATCCACGTCATTGCAAATGGTAAGACTTCATTCTTTTTAATGGCTGAGTAATATTCAATTGTATATATCCCACATCTTCTTTATCCATTAATCAATCAATGGACACTTGAGCTGTCTTCATAATTTGGCTATTGTAGATAATGCTGCTATAAACATTGGGGTGCATATATCACTTTGAATTACTATTTTTGTATTCTTTGAATAAATACCTCTTAGTGAAATTGCTGGATCCTAGGGTAGATCTGTTTTTAACTTTTTGAGGAACCTCCATACTGTTTTCCAGAGTGGCTGCACCAGTTTTCATTCTCACCAACAGTGCAGGAGGGTCCCCTTTCTCCACATCTTTGCCAACATATGTTGCTTCTTGTGTTGATTTTAGACATATTGACAGGTGTGAGGTGATATCTGATTGTAGTTTTGATTTATATTTCCCTAATGATGAGTGATATTGAGCATCTTTTCATGTGTCTATTGGCCATATCTAAGTCTTCTTTGGAAAAAATGTCTATTCATGTCCTTTCCCATTTTTATTTAGCTTATTCATTTGGGGCTGTTTATAAGTTCTTTATGTATTTGGGATACTAATCTTTTATTGGATATGTCATTTGTAAATACCTTTTCCCATTCCATAGGTTGCCTTTTAGGTTTTATTATTATTATTCTTTCACTGTGCCAAAGCTGTTTACTTTTATGAAGTTCCAATAGTTTATTTTGTTTTTGTTTCCCTTGCCTCGGGAGATATATCTAGAAAAATGTTGCTGTGGCCTATGTCAAAGAGATTACCTGTGTTCTCCTCTAGGATTATGATGGTTTCCTGTCTCAAATTTAGGTTTTTTTCCATTTTGAATTTATTTTTGTGTATGGTGTAAGAAAGTGGTCCAATTTCATTCTTTTGAATGATGGTTTACAGTTTTCCCAACACCATGTGGTAAAGAGCTAGTATTTTTCCCATTGGATATTCTTTCCTGCTTTGTCAAAGATTGTATTGTATTGATCATTGTAGTTCTGGGCTCACTTCTGGGTTTTCTATTTTGTTCTATTGACTTATATAACTATTTTTTGTGCCATTACCATACTCTTTTGAATCACTCAAGCTTTGTAATATAACTTGAAGTCCAGAATTATGATGCCTTCAACTTTGCTTTAGTTTTTCAAGGTTTCTTTGGCTATTCTTTTGTGGTTTCATACAAATTTTAGGATTGTTTGTTTTAGCTTTGTGAAAAATGCTGGCAGTATTTTGATGGGGAATGCATTCAATGTGTAGATTGCTTTGGGTAGTATAGACATTTTAACAGTATTTGTTCTTCCAGGCAAAGATGATGGAGGAGTAGGGGACCTATTTCAACTGGTCCTCTGAGTTGAGCTGGATATCTACCAGACCACTCGTTCAGAGTGAAATCAAATGATGTCAGACTCACAAAATCAGCCTGAGATGTAAGAAGATATATCTGGATCTCTACAAACAGAATATCCCCAGCAGATGGTTTTGAGGTATGAAGTTGGGAGCCATGCTTCTGCAGGCAGATATTGGAAGATAAATGGAAGGGGGGGGGGGGCTCTGGGATCCCTCCAGTGGTGCTGGAGCAAAAAAACCTCCCACACTGGGGACTGGGCACAGACTTGCAGACTGGTAGCAGGGGAAAAGGACTTTAGGGCGGGCCCCCAGACTGAAACCTGGAGCTGTAGGGGCACACGTGTGAACTGAGGGCAGCTTGTGGTTTTAGAAGCACAAAGGGCAGAGACTGCCTGGACCTGGAAGTGAGGGCTGGGAGTGCTGCTGTGGGGGCCACAAATCAGGATGCTGCCATTTATAGCAGCACAGACAGAAATGGAGAAACTGTGGCCTGGAAAGCTCACTGAAGAACAGACTGTGACCTCTCTATTCTGAGACACAGGTTTGGATATGGTCACTTCTGCTCTGACTCTCAGAAGGGATATAGGGAGCCACCAGGGAAAGCTACCAGAGAACAAAAGCCCCCAAAACCCGGTTTTCACTGAGCCCATCCCCCCACAGGGAGCAGGGCAACTCTACCCAAACAGGGTTGCCTGAGTAACAGTGCCACAGGCCCCTCCCCCAGAAGATAAGCAAGAAGAAAAAGAGGCCAGCAGCCCTAAAGTTCCTATAAAACAGGTGCATCTTGCTCGGGTTGTAGTCAATAATTTGGACTTTGTAGATTCCCTCAAACACCCCTCAAAAGAATAAGAGGAGGCACCCCCAAAATAGGAAAGACTCAGAAACTGTGACCTCTGCCACATAACTAATGGATATGAATATAAGCAAGATGTCAGAAATAGACTTCAGGGTAACAGTTATGATGACAATAGCTAGGATGGAGAAAACAATTAATGACAACATAGATGCCTAAGGGCAGAAATGAGAGCCAATTTGACAGAACTTAAAAATGCTATCAGTGAGATCCAATCTAATCTAGATACTCCAACAGTTAGGGTAAATGAGGCAGAAGAATGAATTAGTGGCCTAGAGCACAAAATGTTAGAAAGGAAGAAACAGGAGGAGGTCTGGAACAAACAGCTTAAAATCCACCAAAACAGAATAGGAGAAATAAATGATGCCATGAAACGTTCCAGTGTCAGAATTATTAGGATCCTGACGGGGTGGAGAGAGAGGACTAGAAGATACATTTGAGCAAATTGTAGCTGAGAACTTCCCTAATCTGGGGAATGAAACAAGCATTCATGTCCTAGAGGCAGAGAGGACCCCTCCCAAGATGAAGGAAAACAGACCAATGCCCCGGCATGTAATAGTAAAACTCGCAAATCTTAGAACCAAGAAAACCATCTTAAGGGCAATTAGGGGGAAGAGTTTCCTTACATACAGAGGGAGGAATATCAGAATAATGTCAGATCTATCTACAGAGACTTGCTAAGCCAGAAAGGGCTGGCAAGACATATTCAGGGTACTAAATGAGAATAACATGAAGCCAAGAATACTTCATCAAGCAAGGCTGTCATTTAGAATGTGTGGAAAGATACAGAGTTTCCAGGACCAACAGAAACTGAAAGAATATGTGACCATGAAGCTGTCCCTGCAAGAAATATTAAGGGAGGTTCCATAAAAGGAGAAAGACCCCAAGAGTGATATAGAACAGAAATTTACAGAGACAATCTATAGAAACAAGGACTTCACGGACAACAAGATGACAATAAAATCATGTCTTTCAATAATCACCTCAATGTGAATGGTCTAAATGCTCCCATAAAAAGGCACAAGGTTGCAGATTCGATGAAAGGACAGGACCCATCCATGTGCTGTCTACAGGAACTCGTTTTGA
The DNA here is from genome assembly GCF_037043125.1 of Eumetopias jubatus. Classification (NCBI taxonomy): domain Eukaryota; kingdom Metazoa; phylum Chordata; class Mammalia; order Carnivora; family Otariidae; genus Eumetopias; species Eumetopias jubatus. Next base: position 82,577,985 of record NW_028274819.1, on the reverse strand, counting down.
AGTTAGTGATACAACCAGGCTGAAAGTGAAGGGATGGAGAAACATATTTCATACAAGTGAACCTCAAAAGAAAGCTGGGGTAGTACCTCCCATATCAGACAAATTAGATTTTAAGCTAAACACTGTAGCTAGACACAGAAGGCCACTATATAATTCCCAAAGGGTCTATCCAACAAGAAGATCTAAAAATTGTAAATATCCATGCCCCTAACATGGGAAGAGCCAACTACATAAGCCAACTGCTAACCAAAATAAAGAGACATATTTATAATACTGCATTAATTGTAGGACACCTCAGCACTCCATTCTCAGCAATAGACAGATGATCTAAGTAGAAAATCAACGAAGAAACAAGAGCTTTGATTGACAAATTGGGCCAGATGGACTTCGTAGGTATATACAGAACATTCCACCCTAAAACAACAGAATACTCATTCTTCTTGAATGCACATGGAACTTTCTCCAGAATAGATTACATACTGGGTCAGAAATCAGGTCTTAACCCATACGAAAAGATTGAGATTATTCCCTGCATGTTATAAGACCCCAAGGCTTTGAAACTGGACCTCAATTACAAGAATAAATTTGGAAGGAACTCAAAAACTTGGAAGGTAAAGACCATCCTGATCAAGAATGTTTGTGTCGGGCGCCTGGGTGGCTCAGTCGTTAAGCGTCTGCCTTCAGCTCAGGTCATGATCCCAGGGTCCTGGGATCGAGTCCCACATCGGGCTCCCTGCTCAGCGGGAAGCCTGCTTCTCCCTCTGACCCTCTCCCCTGCTTGTGTTCCTGCTCTCACTGTCTCCCTCTCTGTCAAATAAATAAATAAAATCTTTTAAAAAAAGAATGTTTGTGTCAACCAGGAAATCAAAGAAGAACTTAAACAATTCATGGAAATCAATGAGAACAAAAACACATTGGTCCAAAACCTATGGGATATGGCAAAGGCAGTTTTTTTTTAATTTTTATTGTTATGTTAATCATCATACATTATATCATTATATCATATCATTAATGATATTATATCATTATATCATATCATATAATGATATATCATTATATCATATCATATAATGATATATCATTATATCATATCATATAATGATATTATATCATTATATCATTAGTTTTGATGTTCCATGATTAATTGTTTGTGCATAAAACCCAGTGATCCATGCAGAACGTGGCTAACCCATCCTCCCACCCTCTTCCCTTCTAGAAACCTGTTTGTTTTCAGAGTCCATCGTCTCTCATGGTTGGTCTGCCCTCCGATACCCCCCGCCTTCATTCTTCCCCTCTTGTATCTTCTTATTCTTTTTTTTTCTTAACATATATTGCATTATTTGTTTCAAAGGTACAGATTTGTGATACAACAGGCTTACACAATTCACAGCATTCAACAAAGCACATACACTCCCCAATGTCTATCACCCAGTCACCCCATCCCTCCCAACCCCCACTCCAGCAACCCTCAATTTGTTTCCTGAGATTAAGAATTCCTCATATCAGTGAGGTCATATGATACATGTCTTCCTCTGATTGACTTATTTCGCTCAGCATAACAACCTCCAGTTCCATCCACATCATTGCAAATGGCAAGAGTTCATTCCTTTTGATGGCTGCATAATATTCGATTGTGTGTATATATATATATATATATATATATATATATATATATATATATATATACCACCTCTTCCTTATCCATTCATCTGTTGATGGATATCTTGGCTCTTTCCACAGTTTGGATATTGTGGACATTCCTGCTATAAACATCGAGGTGCACGTCCCCATTCAGATCCCTACATTTGTATTTTTGGGGTAAATACCCAGCACTGCAGTTACTGGGTCGGAGGGTAGCTCTATTTTCAACTTTTTGAGGAACATCCATACTGTTTTCGAGAGGGGCTGCACCAGCTTGCATTCCTACCAACAGTGTAGGAGGGTTCCCCTTTCTCCGCATCCCCGCCAACATCTGTCGTTTCCTGACTTGTTAATTTTAGCATTTCTGACTGGTGTGAGGTGGTATCTCATTGAGGTTTTGATTTGGATTTCCCTGATGCTGAGTGATGTTGAGCACATTTTCTGTTCATGTCTTCTGCCCATTTCTTGATTGGATCAGTTGTTCTTTCAGTGCTGAGTTTGATAAGTTCTTTATAGATTTTGGATACTAGCCCTTTATCTGATGTGTCACTTGCAAATATCTTCTCCCATTCTGTCGGTTGTCTTTTGGTTTTGTTGACTGTTGTTTTGCTGTGCAAAAGGTTTTCACTTGATGAAGTCCCAATACTTCATTTTTTCCCTTGCCTCCTTGCCTTTGGTGATGTTTCTAGGAAGAAGTTGTTGCGGCTGAGGTCAAAGAGGTTGCTGCCTGTATTCTCCTTTAGGATTTTGATCGAATCTTGTCTCACATTGAGGTCTTTCAAAAATTTTGAGTCTATTTTTGTGTGTTGTGGATTGAAATGGTCCAGGTTCATTCTTCTGCATGTGGCTGTCCAAAGTTCCAACACCATTTGTTGAAGAGAGTATATTTTTTCCATTGGACTTTCTTTCCTGCTTTGTCAAAGATACGTTGACCATAGAGTTGAGGGTCCAATTCTGGGCTCTCTATTCTGTTCCATTGATCTATGTGTCTGTTTTTGTGCCACTACCATACTGTCTTGATTATGACAGCTTTGTAATAGAGCTGGAAGTCTGGAATTGTGATGCCACCAGCTTTGCTTTTCATTTTCAACACTCTTCTGGCTATTCCGGGTCTCTTCTGGTTCCATACAAATTTTAGGATTATTTGTTACATTTCTTTGAAGAAAGTAGATGGTATTTTGATAGGGATTGCACTGAATGTGTAGATTGCTGTAGGTAGCATTGACATCCTCACAATATTTGTTTTTCCAATCCATAAGCATGGAAATTTTTCCATTTCTTTGTGTCTTCCTCAATTTCTTTCATGAGTATTTTATAGTTTTCTGAGGACAGATTCTTTGCCTCTTTGGTTAGATATATTCCTAGGTATCTTATGGTTTGGGGTGCATTTGTAAATGGGAGCAACTCCTTAATTTCTCTTTCTTCTGTCTTGTTGGTGTAAATGATTGACACTGATTTCTGTGCACTGATTTTATATTCTACCACTTTAATGAATTCCTGTATGAGTTCTAGCAGTGTTGGTGTGGAGTCTTTTGGGTTTTCCACATAAAGTATCATATCACCTGCAAAAAGTGAGAGTTTGACATCTTCTTTGCCGATTTGGATGCCTCTGATTTCTTTTTGTTCTCTCATTGCTGTGAATTGGACTTCTAATACTAAGTTGAATAGCAGTGGTGATAGTGGACATCCCTGCCATGTTCCTGACTTAGGGGGAAAGTTCTGTTTTTTTCCCATTGAGAATGATATTCACTGTAGGTTTTTCATAGATGGCTTTTATGATATTGAGGTATGTATCATCTATCCCTATACTCTGAAGAGTTTTGATCAAGAATGGATGCTGTACTTTGTCAAAAGCTTTTTCTGCATCTATTGAGAGGATAATATGGTTCTTGTTTTTTCTGTGTTAATATATTGTATCACATTGATTGATTTGTGGATGTTGAACCAAACTTGCAGCCCAGGAATAAATCCCACTTGCTCCTGGTGAATAATTCTTTAAATGGACTGTTGAATCGCTTTGGCTACTATTTTGGTGAGAATTTTTGCATCCATATTCATCAAGGATATTGGTCTTGAATTCTACTTTTTCATGGGGCCTTTGTCCCGTTTGGGGATCAAGGTAATGGTGGCCTCATAAAACGAGTTTGGAAGTTTTCCTTCCATTTCTATTTTTTGGAACAGTTTCAGGAGAATAGGTATTAATTCTTCTTTAAATGTTTGGTAGAATTCCCCTGCGAAGCCATCTGGCCCTGGGCTTTTGTTTCTTGGGAGATTTTGGAGGACTGCTTCAATTTCTTAACTGGTTATACGTCTGTTCAGGTTTTCTATTTCTTCCTGGTTCAGTTTTGGCAGTTGATACATCTCTAGGAATGCATCCATTTCTTCCAGGTTATCTAATTTCCTGGCATATAGTTGCTCATAATATGTTCTTATAATTGTTTTTATTTCCTTGGTGTTGGTTGTGATCTCTCCTCTTTCATTCATGATTCTGTTGATTTGGGTCATTTCTCTTTTCTTTTTGATAAGTCTGGCCAGGGGTTTATCAATCTTGTTAATTCTTTCAAAGAACCAGCTCCTAGTTTCGTGGATCTGTTCTACTGTTCTTTTGGTTTCTAGTTCATTGATTTCTGCTCTGATCTTTATTATTTCTCTTCTCCTACTGGGTTTAGGGTTTATTTTCTGTTTTTCCTCCAGCTCCTTTAGGTGTAGGGTTAGGTTGTTTATTTGAGACCTTTCTCGTTTTTGAGAAAATCTTCTATTGCTATATAATTTCCTCTTCGGACTGCCTTTGCTGCAGCCCAAAGATTTTGAAAAGTTGTATTTTCATTTTCATTGGATTCCATGAAGTTTTTTAATTCTTCTTTAATTTCCTGGTTGACCCATTCATTCTTTAGTAGGATGCACTTTAGCCTCCAAATATTTGAGTTCTTTCCAACATTCCTCTTGTGTTTGAGTTCTAGTTTCACAGCATTGTGGTCTGAAAATATGCAGGGAATAATCCCAATATTTTGCTACTGATTGAGACCTGATTTATGACCTAGGATATGATCTATTCTGGAGAATGTTCCATGGGTACTAGAGAAGAATGTGTATTCTGTTGCTTTGGAATGGAATGTTCTGAATATGTCTGTGAAGTCCATTTGGTCCAGTGTTTCATTTTAAGTCCTTATTTCCTTGTTGATCTATTGCTTAGATGATCTGTCCATTTCAGTCAGAGGGATTTTAAAGTCCCCCACTATCATTATATTGTTGTCTTTGTGTTTCTTTGATTTTGTTATTAATTGCCTTATATAATTGTCTGCCCCCATGTTAGGGGTATAGATATTTACAATTGTTAGATCTTCTTGTTGGATAGACCCTTTAAGTAGGATATAGTGTCCTTCCTCATCTCTTATTACAGTCTTTGGTTTAAAAACGAATTTGTCTGAAATAAGGATTGCCACCCCAGGGCGCCTGGGTGCCTCAGTCATTAAGCGTCTGCCTTCGGCTCAGGTCATGATTCCAGGGTCCTGGGATCGAGACCCACATTGGGCTTCTTGCTCAGCGGGAGGCCTGCTTCTACCTCTCCCACTCCCCCTGCTTGTGGTCCTGCTCTCACAATGTCTCTGTCAAATAAATAAATAAAATATTTAAAAAAAAAAAAAAGGATTGCCACCCCAGCTTTCTTTTGGTGTCCATTAGCATGGTAAATTGTTTTCCACCCACTCACTCTCTATCTGGTGGTATCTTTGAAGCATATCGATTTGTCTTGTTTTTAATCCAATCTGATAGCCTGTGTCTTTTGATTGGTGCATTCAGCCCATTCACATTCAAGGTAACTTTTGAAAGATATGAATTTAGTGCCATTGTATTGCCTGTAAGGTGACTGTTACTGTATATTGTCTGTGTTCCTTTCTGGTCTATGTTGGTTTTAGTGTCTTTGCTTAGAGGATCCCTTTCAATATTTCTTGCAGGGCTGGTTTTGTGTTTGCAAATTCCTTTAGTTTTTTATTTTTTGTCCTGGTAACATTTTATATCTCCTTTTATTTTCAATGACAGCCTAGGTGGCTATAGTATTCTTGGCTGCATATTTTTCTCATTTATTGCTCTGAAGATATCATGCCAGTCCTTTCTGGTCTGCTAGACCTTCAGATAGTTCTGTTGCCAATTTAATATTTCTACCATTGTAGGTTCCAAATCTCTTCTCCCGAGCTGCTTTCAGGATTTTCTCTTTGTCTCTGAGTCTCATAAGATTTACTATTAGATTTTGGGGTGTTGACCTATTATTATTGATTTTGAGAGGGGTTCTCTCTGCCTCCTGGATTTTGATGCCTGTTTCTTTCCCCAAATTAAGGAAGTACTCTGCTATAATTTTCTCCAATATACCTTTTGCCCCTCTCTCTCCTTCTTCTTCTTCTGGGATCCCAAGTATTCTAATGTTGTTTCGTCTTATGGTATCGCTTATCTCTCGAATTCTGCCCTCGTTATCCAGTAGTTGTTTATCTCTCTTTTTCTCAGCTACTTTATTTTCCATCATTTGGTCTTCTATATCACTGATTCTCTCTTCTGCCGCACTTATCCTAACAGTTAGCCTCCCCATTTTTGATTGCACCCCATTAATAGCCTTTTTGATTTCCACTTGTTTAGATTTTAGTTTTTATTTCTCCAGAAAGCATTTCTCTATTAACTTCCATCCTTTTTTCAAGCCCAGCTAGTATCTTTAAAATCATGATTCTGAACTCTACATCCAAAATCATACTAATGTCTGTACTGTGTAGGTCTCTGGCAGTCAGTACTACCTCTTGTTCTTTTGGTTGAGGTGATTTTTTTCATCTTCTCATTTTGTCCAGAGGGGAATAGATGAATGAGAGAACAAAATACTAACAGGGTAACAATGTCCCCAGAAAATATACTCTAAACAAATCAGAAAAGACACGAAACTGGGGGAAAAGAAAGGGAAAGAAAGAAAAAAGAAAAAGAAAAAGATAAAAACAAACAAAAAGAGAACAAAACAAAAAAAAGAGAATATGATCAGTTATGATCATGCTGATGCATACATCAGTGCCAGACACTAGATTTAGGGTGTATTTTGGTCTGTTAGAAGAAAGTTTCTACCAAAATTTTAAAGAAAGGAAAACATATATGTATAAAAATAAGGGTTGATACAATGAAGGGATGGAATATGACTGTAAAGATGAAAATTATAAAAATTTTATATAAGGTATGAAGGGGGCAGAGCAAGATGGCGGAGGAGTAGGAGACCTAGATTTCATCTGGTCTCAGGAATTCAGCTGAATAGGGATCAAACCATTCTGAACACCTACGAACTAAACAGGAGATCAAAGAGGAGAGTAGCAACAACTATTTGAACAGAGAAGCGACCACTTACTGGAAGGTAGGACGTACAGAGAAGTGAATCCGAGGCGATATTCGGGAGGATAGACGGCGGGGGAGGGGGCTCCGCCGGCGCTTCTGTCAAGTGATAGAGCCGCGGAGCACAAAATCGGACCTTTTAGAAGTCGGCTTCGCTGAGGGACGTCGCTCCAGTGGCTAAGCGGGGGTGGAACCCTCGCGGGACAGTGGGGTCTCAGGACCCTTGGGGTCACAGAAAGACCGGGGGAGCCTGAGTGCGCCAGAGCTCCCAGGTATCGGAGCGGGGAAGCCAGCTGCATAGACGGAGCTGAGGCGCGGTCTCTCAGCTTGGGGTTGCCATAAACTGTGATCCGCGGCCCAGTCGGGCCACTGCTCCTGCTGCAGGGACCCAAAAGGCGGCAGATCCGGGGATACTCCCCTTCATTCCTGGGGAGGAGTGGCGCGGGAACGCACAGCAGGGATCTGCTGGGTTTGGAGACTCCACACGGGGTCGGGTGCCAGAGATACAAATACTGGGTCACAGGCCGGGTGAACACGGAGTACGGCCGGAGACCAGGGACAAGGGAGTGACTGCTTTTCTCTGGGGGCGCACTGAGGAGCGGGGCCCCGAGTTCTCAGCTCTTCCGGGTGGAGATTGGGAGGCCACCATTTTTGCCCTGGTCCTCCAAGGCTGTAAGGAGAGCTTGCAGGGAACGAAAGCTCCTGAGATCAAACCGGAGCAGCTTGCATAGCCCGGACCGACAAGGGCGGGGCAATTCAGGCTCCGGCAAAGACATTTGGTAACCACAGCAACAGGCCCCTCCCCCAGAAGATCAGCATGAACAGCCAGCAAGCCAAGACCAAGTTTACCGATCAAGGAGAACGGGAGAACTCCAGCGCTAGGGGAATACTGCAGATAGAATTCATGGCTTTTTTTAACCATGATTCATTAGTTCATCAAAGTTAATTTTTGTTAACTGTTTTTTTTTCTTTTACTTTTCCCTTTTCAACCAATATCTTATCAATCTCTTTTTTTAAAAAAAAAACATTTTTACTTTTCATTTTTAAAGTCATATTATATCCCTTCATAGTAGTTACCCTTATTTTTGGCATATATATATAAGTTGTTCTCTCTTTAAAATTTTGAGATACAGTTTCTTCTAACAGATAAAAATATACCCTAAATCACTAGTGTATGGTTCTGTTCTAGTCTCCTGCCTGATCACATTCTCTCCCTTTTTTCTTTTTTTTTTTTAAATCTTCTTTCTTTTTTCAAACAACTTCTTATCTTATCAAGTCCTTTTATAAAATCTTTTATAATTTTCATCTTTACAGTCATCTTCTATCCCTTCATTTATCAACCCTTATTTTGTACATATGTCTTTCTTCCTTTAAAATTTTAGGAGGCACTTTTTTCTAACAGACCAAAATACGCCCAAAATCTAGTGTGTGGCACTGATCTATGCACTAGCCTCATCATATTTGATCACATTCTGCTTTTTTGTATTGTTCTGTTTTCGTTTTTTTCTTTTTTTCTTTTTTTTTCTCTTTCTTTTTTCTTTCTTTCCCTTTCTTTTCCCCTGGTTTCAGGTCTTTTCTGATTTGTATACAGTATATTTGCTGGGGACGTTGTAAACCTGTTAGCATTTTGTTCTCTCATTCATCTATTCTCCTCTGGACAAAATGACAAGACGAAAAAAATCACCTCAGCAAAAAGAACAAGAGGTAATACCGTCAGCCAGGGACCTACTCAATACGGACATTAGTATGATGTCGGACCTAGAGTTCAGAATCATGACTTTAAAGATACTAGCTGGGCTTGAAGAAAGCGTGGAAGTTATTAGAGAAACCCTTTCTGGAGAAATAAAAGAACTAAAATCTAACCAAGTTGAAATCAAAAAGGCTATTGATGAGGTGCAATCAAAAATGGGGGCACTAATTGCTAGGATAAATGAGGCAGAAGAGAGAATCAGTGATATAGAAGACCAAATGATGGAAAGTAAGGAGGCTGAGAAAAAGAAGGAGAAACAACTACAGGATCATGAAGGCAGAATTCGAGACATAAGTGATTCGATAAGACAAAACAACATTAGAATAATTGGGATCCCAGAAGAAGAAGAAAGAGAGAGAGGGGCAGAAGGTATATTGGAGCAAATAATAGCAGAGAACTTCCCTAATGTGAGGAAGGAAACAGGCATCAAAATCCAGGAGGCACAGAGAACACCTCTCAAAATCAATTAAAATAGGTAAACACCCCGACATCTAATAGTAAAACTTACGAGTCTCAGAGACAAAGAGAAAATCCTGAAAGCAGCTCGGGAGAAGAGATATGTAACCTACAATGGTAAAAATATTAGATTGGCAACAGACCTATCCACAGAGACCTGGCAGGCCAGAAAGGACTGGCAAGATATCTTCAGAGCACTAAACGAGAAAAATATGCAGCCAAGAATACTATATCCAGCTAGGCTGTCATTGAAAATAGAAGGAGAGATAAAAAGCTTCCAGAACAAACAACAACTAAAGGAATTTGCAAACACAAAACCAGCCCTCCGTGAAATATTGAAAGGGGTCCTCTAAGCAAAGAGAGAGCCTAAAAGCAGCAAAGATCAGAAAGGAACACAGACAACATACAGTAACAGTCACCTTACAGGCAATACAATGGCACTAAATTCATACCTTTCAATAGTTACCCTGAATGTAAATGGGCTCAATACCCCAATCAAAAGACACAGGCTATCAGATTGGATTAAAAAACAAGACCCATCCATATGCTATCTGCAAGAGACTCATTTCAGACCCAAAGACACCCCCAGATTGAAAGTGAGGGGGTGTAAAACCATTTACCATGCTAATGGACACCAAAATAAAGCTGGGGTGGCAATCCTTATATCAGACAAACTAGATTTTAAAACAAAGACTGTAATAAAAGATGAGGAAGGACACTATATCCTACTTAAAGGGTCTATCCAACAAGAAGATCTAACAATTGTAAATATCTATGCCCTGAACATGGGAGCAGCCAATTATATAAGGCAATTAATAACAAAAGCGAATAAAGACATCGACAGCAATACAATAATACTGAGGGACTTTAACACCTCCCTGACTGAAATGGACAGATCATCTAAGCAAAAGATCAACAAGGAAATAAAGACATTAAATGACACACTGGACCAAATGGATTTCACAGACATATTCAGAACATTTCATCCCAAAGCAACGGAATACACATTCTTCTCTAGTGCCCATGGAACATTCTCCAGAATTGATCACATACTAGGTCACATATCAGGTCTCAACCGGTACCAAAAGTTTGGGATCATTCCCTGCATACTTTCAGACCACAATGGTTTGAAACTAGAACTCAATCACAAGAGGAAAGTCGGAAAGAACTCAAAGACTTGGAGGCTAAAGAGCATCCTACTGAAGAATGAATGGGTCAACCAGGAAATTAAAGAAGAATTAAAAAAATTCATGGAAACCAATGAAAATGAAAACACAACTGTCCAAAATCTTTGGAATACAGCAAAGGCAGTCCTGAGAGGAAAGAATATAGCAATACAAGCCTTTCTCAAGAAACAAGAAAGGTCTCAAATACACAATCTAACCCTACACCTAAAGGAGCTGGAGAAAGAACAGCAGATAAAGCCTAAACCCAGCAGGAGCAGAGAAATCATAAAGATCAGAGCAGAAATCAATGAACTAGAAACCAAAAGAACAGTAGAACAGATCAACAAAACTAGGAGCTGGTTCTTTGAAAGAATTAACAAGATTGATAAACCCCTGGCCAGACTGATCAAAAAGAAAAGAGAAATGACCCAAATCTACAAAATCATGAATGAAAGAGGAGAGATCACAACCAACACCAAAGACATACAAACAATTATAAGAACATATTATGAGCAACTCAATGTCAGCAAATTAGATAACCTGGAAGAAATGGGTGCATTCCTAGAGATGTATCAACTACCAAAACTGAACCAGGAAGAAATAGAAAACCTGAACAGACCTATAACCACTAAGGAAATTGAAGCAGTCATCAAAAATCTCCCAGGAAACAAAAGCCCAGGGCCAGATGGCTTCCCAGGGGAATTCTATCAGACATTTAAAGAAGAATTAATACCTATTCTCCTGAAACTGTTCCAAAAAATAGAAATGGAAGGAAAACTTCCAAACTCATTTTATGTGGTCACCATTACCTTGATCCCAAAACCAGACAAAGATCCCATCAAAAAGGATAATTACAGACTAATATCCTTGATGAACATGGATGCAAAAATTCTCACCAAAATGCTAGCCAATAGGATCCAACAGTACATTAAAAGGATTATTCACCACGACCAAGTCGGATTTATCCCTGGGCTGCAAGGCTGGTTCAACATCCGCAAATCAATCAACCTGATCCAAAACATTAACAAAAGAAAGAACAAGAATCATATGATCCTCTCAAGAGATGCAGAAAAAGCATTTGACAAAGTACAGCATCCTTTCTTGATCAAAACTCTTCAGAGTATAGGGATAGCGGGTACATACCTCGATATCATAAAAGCCATCTATGAAAAACCTACAGCGAATATCATTCTCAATGGGGAAACGCTGAGAGCTTTTCTCCTAAGGTCAGGAACACGGCAGGGATGTCCACTCTCACCACTGCTATTCAACATAGTATTAGAAGTCCTAGCCACAGCAATCAGACAACAAAAAGAAATCAAAGGCATCCAAATCGGCAAAGAGGAAGTCAAACTCTCAGTCTTTGCAGATGATATGATACTTTATGTGGAAAACCCAAAAGACTCCACCCCAAAACTGCTAGAACTCATACAGGAATTCAGTAAAGTAGCAGGATATAAAATCAATGCACAGAAATCAGTGGCATTCCCATACACCAACAACAAGGCAGAAGAGAGACAAATCAAGGATTCGATCCCATTCACAATTGCACCCAAAACCTTAAGGTACCTAGGAATAAATTTAACCAAAGAGGCAAAGAATCTGTACTCAGAAAACTATAAAATACTCAGGAAAGAAATTGAAGACGACCAAAAGAAATGGAAAAACTTTCCATGCTCATGGATTGGAAGAACCAACATTGTGAAGATGTCAATGCTGCCTACAGCAATCTACACATTCAATGCAATCCCCATCAAAATACCATCCACTTTTTCAAAGAAATGGAACAAATAATCCTAAAATTTGTATGGAACCAGAAGAGACTCCGAATAGCCAGAGGAATATTGAAAAAGAAAAGCAAAGGTGGCGGCATCACAATTCCGGACTTCCAGCTCTATTACAAAGCTGTCATCATCAAGACAGTATGGTACTGGCACAAAAACAGACACATAGATCAATGGAACAGAATCAAGAGCCCAGAAATGGACCCTCAACTCTATGGTCAACTGATCTTTGACAAAGAAGGAAAGAATCCCCAGTGGAAAATTGACAGTCTCTTCAACAAATGGTGTTGGGAAAATTGGACAGCCACATGCAGAAGAATGAAACTGGACCATTTCCTTACACCACACACAAAAATAGACTCCAAATGGTTGAAAGACCTAAACGTGAGACAGGAGTCCATCCAAATCCTAAAGGAGAACACAGGTAGCTACCTCTTTGACCTCAGTCGCAGCAACTTCTTCCTAGAAACATCACCAAAGGCACAGGAAGCCAGGGCAAAAATGAACTATTGGGATTTCATCAAGATAAAAAGCTTTTGCACAGCAAAAGAAACAGTCCACAAAACCAGAAGACAACCGACAGAATGGGAGAAAATATTTGCAAATGACATATCAGATAAAGGGCTAGTATCCAAAATCTATAAAGAACTTATCAAACTCAACACCCAAAGAACAAATAATCCAATCAAGAAATGGGCAGAAGACATGAACAGACATTTTTCCAAAGAAGACATCCAAATGGACAACAGACACATGAAAAAGTGCTCAACATCACTCGGCATCAGGGAAATCCAAATCAAAACCTCAATGAGATACCACCTCACACCCATCCGAATGGCTAAAATTAACAAGTCAGGGAACGACTGATGTTGGCGTGGATGTGGAGAAAGGGGAACCCTCCTACACTGTTGGTGGGAATGCAAGCTGGTGCAACCCCCCTGGAAAACAGTATGGAGGCTCCTCAAACAGTTGAAATTAGAGCTACCATTCGATCTAGCAATTGCACTACTGGGTATTTACCCCAAAGATACAAATGTAGGGACCCGAAGTGGTACATGCACCCCAATGTTTATAGCAGCAATGTCCTCAATAGCCAAACTGTGGAAAGAGCCAAGATGTCCATCGACAGACGAATGGATAAAGAAGAAGTGGTATATATACACAATGGAATATTATGCAGCCATCAAAAAGAATGAGATCTTGCCATTTGCAACGACGTGGATGGAACTAGAGGGTGTTATGCAGAGTGAAATAAGTCAATCAGAGAAAGACATGTATCATATGACCTCACTGATATGAGGAATTCTTAATCTCAGGAACAAACTGAGGGTTGCTGGAGTGGTCGGGGGTGGGAGGGATGGGGTGGCTGGGTGATAGACATTGGGGAATATGTGCTACGGTGAGCGCTGTGAATTGTGTAAGACTGTTGAATATCAGATCTGTACTTCTGAAACAAATAACGCAACATATTTTAAGAAAAAAGAAAAAGAAGAAGATAGCAGGAAAGGAAGAATGAAGGGGAGTAAGTCAGAGGGGGAGATGAACCAGGAGAGATGATGGACTCTGAAAAACAAACTGAGGTTTCTAGAGGGGAGGAGGGTAGGGGGATGGGTTGGCCTGGTGATGGGTATTAAAGAGGGCACATTCTGCATGGAGCACTGGGTGTTATGAACAAACCATGAATCATGGAACACTACACCAAAACAAATTATGTAATATATGGTGATTAACATAACAATAAAAAATTAAAAAATATTTTATATAAGGTATTGATAAGATAAGAAGGTGTTTCAAAAAAGAAGAAGTTATAAAAAAAAAGGGAGAGATTATGATCAGGCAGGAGACTAGAACAAAGCCATACACTAGAGATTTAAGATATATTTTGATCTAGTACAAGAATCTGTGTCTCAAAATTTTAAAGAGAGAGCAACTCATATATATATATATATGCCAAAAATAAGGGTAAGTAGTATGAAGGGAGAGAATATGACTCTAAAAATGAAAAATGATAATCTTTTTAAAAAAAGGATTGATAAGATGTTGTTTGAAAAAGGGAAAAAGAAAAGTTAAAAAAAGAGTTAAAAATAATTAACTTTGAAAAATTAAAGAATCATGGTAAAAAAAGCCATGGATTCTATGTGCAGTATTCCCCTAGCTCTGAAGTTCAGCCATTCTCATTGATGGGTAAACCTTGTCTTGGCTGGCTGTTTTTGCTATCTTCTGGAGGAGAGGCCTGTTGCCATGGTTCCCAAATGTCTTTGCTGGAGGTGGAATTGCCCCGCCCTTGCCAGTCTGGGCTAAGTAATCTGCTCGGGTTTGCTCTCAGGAGCTTTTGTTCCCTGCAAGCTTTTGGTACATCTTTGGAGGATGTGGTTGAAAATGGTGGCCTCCCATTGTCCACCCTGGAGGATCCAAGAACTCTGGGCCCCACTCCTCAGTGCACCCCCAGAGAAAAGCAGTCCATGACTCCCATCTCCCTGGTGTCTGGCCGCACTCAGTGCTCATCCGGCCTATGATTGAGCATTTCTATCTCTGGCACCTGACCCCGTGTGGATTCTTCAACCCCAAAAGATCCCTATGGTGCAGTCTTGTGCTGTTCCCCCCAGGGGAGGAAGGGGAGTCTCCCTGGATCTGCCACTTTTTGGGTCCCTGCTGGAGGAGCAATGACCCGACTGTGCCAGGGATCATGGTTTATGGCAACCCCGAGCTGAGAGCCCACTCCTCTGCTCCATCTCTGCAGCCGGCTTCCCTGCTCCAATACCTGGGAGCTCTGCTGCCCTCAGTCACCCCCAGTCTTTCTGTGATCCCAAGGGTCCTGAAACCACACTGTCCCAGTGAGGGTTCCACTCTCCACTTACCCACTGGAGCAACATCCCTCAGCAGAGCTGACTTCTAAAAGTTCCGATTTTGTGCTCTGCAGCTCTATCACTTGCCAGAAGAAGGCTGACAGAGGCTCCTTCCCCCACCGTCCAACCTCCCAAATATTGCCTCTGATTCACTTCTCCGCACATCTTACCTTCCAGAAATTGGTCGCTTTTCTCTTCAGAGAGTTGTTGCTATTCTTTACTTCGATCTCCTTTTGAGTTCGTAGGTGTTCAGAATGGTTTGATCCCTATCCAGCTGAATTCCTGAGACCAGACAAAATCCAGGCCTCCTATTCCTCTGCCATCTTGCTCCGCCCCCTGCAAAGGCAGTCTTAAGGGGGAAGTACATAGCCATCCAAGCTTCACTCGAAAAAAAAAAAAATACAACAACCCGAATTCACCAACTAACTTTACATCTTAAAGAACTAGAGAAAAAGCAACAAACGATGCCTAAGCCACGCATTAGAAGAGAAATAATTAAGATTATAGCAGAAATCAATGAATTAGAAACCAGAAGCACAGTAGATCAGATCAGTGAAACTAGAAGCTGGATCACTGAAAGAATTAATAAGACCAATAAACCACTGGCCAGGCTTATCCAAAAGAAAATAAGAAAGGACCCAAATTCATACAATTATGAATGAAAGGGGAGGGATCACGATTACCATCAAAGAAATAGAAACAATTATTATAAATTATTATCCACAAATATATGCCAATAATTTAAGCAACCTGGAAGAAATAAATGCCTTCCTGGAAAGCTATAAACTTCCAAGACTGAAACAGGAAGAAATTGACACCATGCATGGACAAATAACCAGTAACAAGATTGAAGCAATAATCAAAAACCTTCCAAAAAACAATAGTCCAGGGCCTGAGGGATTCCCTGGGGAGTTCTACCAAACATTCAAAGAAAAAATAATACCTATTATCCTGAAGCTGTTTTAAAAAATAGAAACAGAAGGAAAGCTTCCAGACTCATTCTATGAGGTCAGCATTACCTTACTCCCCAAACCAGGCAAAACCCCCATCAAATAGGAGAATTTCAGACCAATATTCCTCAGGAATATGGACACCAAAACTCTTAACAAAATCCTAGCTAATAGGATCCAAAAATACAGTAAATAGATCATCCATCACAACCAAGTAGGATTTATCCCAGTGATGCAAGGGTGGTTCAACATTCGCAAATCAATCACTGTGATAGAACACATCAATAAGAGGAGAGAGAAGAATCATATGATCCTCTCAATTGATGCAGAAAAAGCATTTGACAAAATACAGCATCCTTTCCTGATTAAAACTCTTCAGAATATAGGGATAGAGGGAACGTTCCTCAATTTCATAAAAACCATCTATGAAAAACACACAGCAAATATCATTCTCAATGGGAAATGCTGAGAGCCTTTCCATTAAGATCAGGAACAAGCCCACTCTTGCCACTGTTTTTCAACATAGTACTAGAATTCCTAGCAATGGCAATCAGGCCAACAACAACAAAAATAAAATGTATTCAAATTGGCAAAGAAGTCAAATTCTCTCTCTTCACAGATGACATGATACTTTATGATGAAAACCCAAAAGACTCCACCCACAAATTACTAGAATTCATACAGCAATGGGAAATGCTGAGAGCCTTTCCATTAAGATCAGGAACAAGCCCACTCTTGCCACTGTTTTTCAACATAGTACTAGAATTCCTAGCAATGGCAATCAGACAACAACAACAAAAATAAAATGTATTCAAATTGGCAAAGAAGTCAAATTCTCTCTCTTCACAGATGACATGATACTTTATGATGAAAACCCAAAAGACTCCACCCACAAATTACTAGAATTCATACAGCAATTCAGTAATGTGACAGGATACAAAATCAATGCACAGAAGTCAGTTGCTTTCTTAAACATTAACAATGCAATTCTAGAAAGAGAAATTAGAGAATAGATTCCATTTACAATCACACCAAAACCCATAAGATACCTCAGAATAAACCTAACCAAAGAAGTGAAGATCTATACACTAGGAACTACAAAACACTCATGAAAGAAATTGAAGAAGACACAAAAATATGGAAAAACATTCCATGCTCATGGATTGGAAATACAAACATTGTTAAAATGTCTATGCTGCCCAGAGCAATCTATACCTTCAACACCATCCCAATCAAAATACCAATGACATTTTTCAAAGTGCTGGAACAAACAATCCTAAAATTTTGTATGGAATCAGAAAAGACCCTAAATCACCATGGAAATGTTGAAAAAGAAAAATAAAGCTGGGGGCATCACGTGGCCTGATTTCAAGCTATATTACAAAGCTGTGATCACCAAGACAGCATGGTACTGGCACAAAACAGACACATAGACCAATGGAACAGAATAGAGAGCCCAGATATGGACCCTTAACTTTATGGTCAAATAATCTTCAACAAAGCAGGAAAAAATATGTAATGGAAAAAAGACAGTCTCCAATAAATAGTGCTGGGAAAATTGGACATCTCTATACAGAAAAATGAAACATTCTCTTACACCATACCCAAAGATAAACTCAAAATGGATGAAAGACCTCAGTGTGAGACAGGAATCCATCAAAATCCTAGAGGAGAACATAGGCAGTAACCTCTTCGATATTGGCCACAGAAAATTCTTTCAAGACACGTCTCCAAAGGCAAGGGAAAAAAAGCAAAAATGAACTTTTGGGAATTCATCAAGATAAAAACTTTTGCTCAGCAATGGAAACAGTCAACAAAACAAAGAGGCAACCCACGGAATGGGAGAATATATTTGCAAATGACACTACAGACAAAGGGCTGATATCCAAGATTTTTAAAGAACTTCTTAAACTCAACACCCAAAAAAACAAATAATCCAGTCAAAAATGGGAAGAACTCATGAACAGACACTTCTCCAAAGAAGACATACAAATCTCTAACAGACACATGAAACAATGTTCATCATCATTAACCATAGGGAAATTAAAATCAAACCACATTGAGATACCACCTTTCACCAGTTTGAATGGCAAAAATTGACAAGGCAAGAGACAACAGATGTTTGATAAGGTTGTGGAGAAAGGGGAACCCTCTTACACTGTTGGTGGGAATGCAAGTTGGTACAGCTACTTTGAAAAACAATGTGGAGGTTTCTCAAAAAATTAAAAATAGAGCTAACCTATGACCCAGCAATTGTACTACTGGGTATTTACCCTATGGACACAGATGTAATGAAAATAAGTGTCATATGCACCCCAATGTTCATAGCAGCCGTGTCCTCAATAGGTAAACTGTGGAAGGAGCCAAGATGCCCTTCATAGACAAATGGATAGAGAAGATGTGGTCCATATATACAATGGAATATTACTCAGCCATCAGAAAGGATGAATACCCAACTTTTACATCAGCATGGATGGGACTGGAGGAGAGTATGCTAAGTGAAATAAGTCAAGCAGAGAAAATCAATTATCATGTGGTTTCACTTACTTGTGGAACATAAGGAATACCATGGAGGACATTAGGAGAAGGAAGGGAAAAATAAAGGGGGAGAAATCTTAGGGAGAGATAAGCCATGAGAAACTATGAACTCCAAGAAATAAACTGAGGGTTTTGGGGGGAGACTGCTTTAGCCCAGTGATGGGTATTAAGAAGGGCACGTATTGCATGGAGCACTGGGTGTTATACAATGAATCATGGAACACTACATCAAAAACTGATGATGTACTGTATGGTGACTAATATAACATAATAAAAAAATTATTCTTCCAATCCATGAGCATGGAATGCTTTTCCATTTCTTTGTGTCCTCTTCAATTTCTTTCATCAGTGTTTTATAGTTTTCAGTACAGGTCTTTCACCTCTTTGTTTAGGTTTAGTCTTAGGTATCCTGTGTTTTTTTTGTTTGTTTGTTTGTTTGTTTTGTTTTGTTTTGTTTTGCAATCGAAATGGGATTGATTCATTAATTTTACATTCTGCTGCTTCTTTATTGGTGTACAGAAATGCAGCAGATTTCTGTGCATTGATTTTGCATCCTATGACTTTAAATTTGTTTTGGAGTTTTTTGGGTTTCCTATATAGAATAAGATATCATCTGCAGATAGTGAGTGAATGTTTTATTTTTCCCTTGTGGATATATCTGGTATTGGTATTGGGGTAATGATGGCTTTGTAGAATGAATTTGGAAACTTTCCTTGTCTTCTATTTTTTGAAAGAGTTTGAGAAAAATAAGTATTAAGTCCTTTATAATGTTCAGTGGAATTCACCTTTGAAGGCTTCTGGTCTTGAACTGTTGTTTGTTAGGAGTTTTCTTAGTACTGATTCAATATCATTGCTAGTAATCAGTGTGTTCAAATTTTCTATTTCTTTCTGATTCAGTTTTGGGAAAATTATTATTTCTAGGAATTCATCCATTTCTCCTAGGTTGTCCAATATGTTGGCATGTTGTTTTTCATAATATTTTCTTAAAATCCATTGTATTTCTGTGGTGTTGGTCTTTATTTCTCTACTTTCATTTCTCATTTTATTCATTTGTGTTCTCCCTTTTCCTTTTTTGATGAGTCCAGCTAAAGGTCTGACTAAATGTTGTTGATCTTTTCAATGAACCAGCTCCTCATTTTGTTGATCTGTTCTATTGCTTTTGTTGTTGTTATTGCTTAGTTTCTATTTAATTTATTTTTGCTCTAATCTTTATTATTTGCTTCCTTCTACTAGTTTTGGGCTTTGTTCTTCTCTTTCTAGCTCCTTTAAGTATAAAGGTAGATTGTTTATTTGAGACTTTTCTTGCTTCTTAATGTAAGCCTGTATTGCCGCAATCTTCCCTCTTAGAACAGATTTTTCTCCATCCCAAAGATTTTGTACCATTGTGCTTTCACTTTGTCTCCATGTATTTTTTGATTTCTTGTTTGATATCTTGGTTGACCCATTCACTATATAATAGCAGGTTATTACAGTCTTCTGAAAATTCTAAATTCTGGAGACAGTAACTAATGCTTTTAGGGTCAATGAATAGAAATAGCAAAAGCAAATCAATAAAAATATTTAAATTGTATTTTGAAGCTAAGCAATGTGACATTAGAAGTCTACTGTTCATAGTCGTTCCCAGGCTAAATAGATTCATTGACCTTTCTTTATCAGTCCTGGGACTTGAAGTATTAAACCATTATTGGGTCTACCATTATGCAATTTATACTGAGTTGCCTAAAATCCCTGGGTGAGGAAACATCTATCCATCTCCCAGTCTTAATTATTATAATTTAATGTGAGAAAGCAACAAGAGATTTTAAAAATGCTAATTATTCCTTTTGGCCCCCATGTGTATTTTTTTTAGGGGGGGATCTTTCATGTGCCTTTGTTGTAAAAAAAATCAGATAGATTTTCCTTAAGATATTCTTAATTTCACACCCTCATATTGACAGTCTTTTTGGGAAAATCTTCAAAGACGTTACAGCCTTATAAAATATAATTTAATTTTACTTTTATCATAAACTAATGATTTTACTCAGAAAAATAATCATAGAATGTTAGATTTAAAGGAACTTTTCAGATCCTCTTGTCCAAATCCCTGAGGAAATGGAGGCCCAGGAAGTTACCTGATGAAGTCAAAATTATACTGATTGATGAGGCTATCAGACAACAAAAGAAATAAAAGGCATTCAAATTGGCAAAGAAGTCAAAGTCACTCTCTCTTTGCAGATGACATGATACTTTATGTAGAAAACGCAAAAGACTCTATTCTCAAATTACTAGAACTCATACCACAATTCAGCAACATGGCAGGATACAAAATCAATGCACAGATCAGTGGCATTTTTTAAATATTTTATTTATTTATTTGACAGAGAGAGACACAGCGAGAGAGGGAACACAAGCAGTGGGAGTGGGAGTGGGAGACGGAGAAGCAGGTTTCCCATGGAGCGGGAGACGGAGAGGCAGGTTTCCCATGGAGCAGGGAGCCTGATGGGGGCTCAATCCCAGGACCCTAAGATCATGACCTAAGCCGAAGGCAGGCGTTTAATGACTGAGCCACCCAGGCGCCCCAATCAGTTGCATTTTTATACACTAACAATTCGATTGAAGAAAGAGAAATTGGGGAATCAATTCCATTTACAATAGCACCAAAAACTATAAGATACCTTGGAATAAACCTAACCAAAGGATCTATACACTAGAGACTACAGAACACTGTTGAAAGAAATTGAGGAAGACACAGAAAGATGGAAAAACATTCCATACTCATGGATCGGAAGAATAAACATTATGAAAATGTCTATGTTGCCAAGAGCTCTACACTTTCAAAGCCATCCTTATCAAAATACCATTGGCATTTTTCAAAGAGCTAGAACAAACAATCCTAAAATTTGTATGGCACAAGAAAAGACCCCGAATAGCCAGTGGACTGTTGAAAAAGAAAACCAAAGCTGGAGGCATCACAATGCCTGACTTCAAGCTATATTACAAAGCTGTGATCATCAAGACAGCATGGTATTGGCACAAAAACAAACACATAGATCAGTGGAACAGAATAGAGACTCCAGAAATGGACCCGCAACTCTATAGTCAGCTAATCTTCAACAAATCAGAAAGAATATACATTCGAAGAAAGGCAGTCTCTTCAATAAATAGTGCTGGGAAATTTGTACAGCCACCTGCAGAACAATGGAACTGGATCATTCTCTTATACCATACACAAAGATAAACTCAAAATGGATGAAAGAGCTTAACGTGAGACAGGAATCCATCAAAATCCTAGAGAAGAACTTAGGAGTAACCTCTTTGGCATTGGCCACAGCAACTTCTTTCAAGACACACCTCCAAAGGCAAGGGAAACAAAAGCAAAAATGAACTTTTGGGAGTTCATCAAATAAAAAGCTTTTGCACAGCAAAGGAAACAGTCAACAAAACAAAAAGGCAACCCATGGAATGGGAGAAGATATTTGCAAATGACATTACAGATAAAGGGCTAGTAGCCAAGATCTGTAAAGAACTTCTCAAACTCAACATCCAAAAAACAAATCATCCAGTCAAAAAAAAGGGGGGGGGCAGAAAACATGAACAGACACTTCTCCAAAGAAGACATACAAATGGCTAACAGACACATGAAAAAATGTTCAACATCACTAGCCATCAGGGAAATTAAAATCAAAACCACATTGAGATACCACCTTGCACCAGTTAGAATGGCAGAAATGATCAAGGCAGGAAACAAGTTTTGGTGAGGATGTGGAGAAGGGGGAACACTCTTACACTCTTGGTGGGAATGCAAACTTGTATAGTAACTCTTGAAAGCAGTATGGAGTTTCCTCAAGACGTTAAAAATAGAGCTACCTTACAACTCAGCAATTGTACTACAAGGTATTTACCACAAAAATACAGATGTAGTGCAAAAAAGGGGCCACATGCACCCCAATGTTCATAGCAGCAATATCCACAATAGCCAAACTGTGGAAGGAGCCAAGATGCCCTTCAACAGATGAATGAATAAAGATGTGGTTCATATGGGGCGCCTGGGTGGCTCAGTGGTTAAGTGCCTGCCTTCAGCTCAGGTCATGATACCAGGGTCCTGGGATCAAGCCCTGCATTGGGCTCCCTGCTCAGTGGGAAGCCTGCTTCTCCCTCTCCCACTCCACCTGCTTGTGTTCCTGCTTTCACTATCTCTTTCTGTCAAATAAATAAAATCTTTAAAAAAAAATGTTGTGGTTCATATATACAATGGAATATTACTCAACCATCAGAAAGGATGAATACCCACCATTTGCATTGACATGGATGGAACTGGAGGGGATTGTGCTAAGTGAAATAAGTCAAACAGAGAAATACAATTACCATATGGTTTCACTTATATGTGGAACATAAGGAATAGCATGGAGGACCATAGGGAAGGGAGGGAAAACAGAATGGGAGGAAATCAGAGAGGGATATGAACCATGAAATACTGGACTCTGGGAACCAAACTGAGGGTTACAGAACGGAGTGTGGTGGGGGGATGGGGTAACTGGGTGCTTCTAAAACCATGAGTTGCCCCAGTTTTCATGCACACACCTGCAGCTCCTTGATCCGCTCTGGGGGCTGCACTAAAGTCCTTTCCCCACAGCTACTGGTCTCAGAGTCTGTGCCCAATCCCCAGCATGGGACACTTTAGGGCTCTGGTATTATATCACTTTCCCGGCACCAGCTTATGGCGGCTCCCTCCCCCTTCTGTTTATTTTCCAACCTCTGCCTGCAGAATATCAGCTCTGCTCTTCATACCTTGAGACTGCCAGAGATTTTCTGCTTGTAGATATCCAAATATATATTCTTACATCTCAGGCTGATTTCATGGGTGTTCAGAATGGTTAGGTAGATATCCAGCTAAGTTCAGGGAACGGGTTGAAATAGGGTCCCCTGCTCCTCCACCATCTTACCTCTGCCCCTTTATTTTATTAATATGGTGTATCACATTGATTGATTTGAGAATATTGAATCATACTGCAGCCCATCAATAAATCCCACTTGATTGTGCTGAAAAATTCTTTTAATGTACTGTTAAATTTGATTTGTTAGTATTTTATTGAGAATTTTTGCATCCATGTTCATCAGGTATATTGGCCTGTAAATTTCCTTTTTAGTGGGGTCTTTGTCTAATTTTGGAAACAAGGTAATGCTGGCTTCAGAACATACCTCAACATCATAAATGTCATATACGAAAGACCCATAGCTAATACCATCCTCAATGTGGAAAAACTGATAGCCTTTCCCCTATACTTGAACAATACAAGGATGTCCACTCTCACCATTACAATTTAACATACTGCTGAAAGTTGTAGCCTCAGCAGTCAGACAACAAAAAGAAATAAAGACATCCAAATTGGCAACAAAGAAGTCAAATTTTCACTATTTGTAGAAAACATGATACTGTCTGTAGAAAACACGGAAGACTCTAAAAAAATTGTTAAACCCATATATGAATTCAGCAAAGTTGTAGGATATCAAATCAAAGTGCAGAAATCTGTTGCATTTCTATACACCAATAACGAGGCAACAGAAAAAAAAGGAATCAATCTCTTTTGCAACTGCACCAAAAACTCTAAGATTCCTAGGAATAAATCTTTTTTTTTTAATTTTTTTATTCTTATGTTAAGCACCATATATTACATCATTAGTTTTTGATGTAGTGTTCCATGATTCATTGTTTGTCCATAACACCCAGTGCTCCATGCAGAATGTGCACTCTTTAATACCCATCACCAGGCTAACCCATCCCCCTACCCTCCTCCCCTCTAGAACCCTCAGTTTGTTTTTCAGAGCCCATCGTTTCTCATGGTTCGTCTCCCCCTCTGACATACTCCCATTCATCTTCCCCTCCTGCTATCTTCTTCTTTTTCTTTTTTCTTAACATATGTTGCATTATTTGTTCAGAAGTACAGATCTGTGATTCAACAGTCTTGCACAATTCACAGCACTCACCATTGCACATACCCTCCCCAATGTCTATCACCCAGCCACCCCATCCCTCCCAACCCCCACCACTCCAGCAACACTCAGTTTGTTTCCTGAGATTAAGAATTCCTCATATCAGTGAGGTCATATGATACATGTCTTTCTCTGATTGACTTATTTCACTCAGCATAACACCCTCCAGTTCCATCCATGTCGTTGCAAATGGCAAGATCTCATTCCTTTTGATAGCTGCATAATATTCCATTGTGTATATACACCACTTCTTCTTTATCCATTATTCTGTCGATGGACATCTTGGCTCTTTCCACAGTTTAACTATTGTGGACATTGCTGCTATAAACATTGGGGTGTGCGTACCCCTTCGGATCCCTACATTTGTATCTTTGGGGTAAATACCCAGCCCTGCAATTGCTGGGTCGGAGGGTAGCTCTATTTTCAACTGTTTGAGGAACATCCATACTGTTTTCCAGAGGGGTTGCACCAGATTGCATTCCCACCAAAAGTGTAAGAGGGTTCCCCTTTCTCCACATCCTCGCCAAATCTGTCGTTTCCTGACTTGTTAATTTTAGCCACTTTGACTGGTGTGAGGTGGTTATCTCATTGAGGTTTTGATTTGGATTTCCCTGATGCCGAGCGATGTTGAGCACTTTTTCATGTGTCTGTTGGCCATTTGGATGTCTTCTTTGGAAAAATGTCTGTTCATGTCTTCTGCCCATTTCTTGATTGGATTATTTGTTCTTTGGGTGTTGAGTTTGATAAGTTCTTTATAGATTTTGGATACTAGCCCTTTATCTGATATGTCATTTGGAAATATTTTCTCCCATTCTGTCAGTTGTCATTTGGTTTTGTGGACTGTTTCTTTTGCTGTGCAAAAGCTTTTTATCTTGATGAAATCCCAATAGTTCATTTTTGCCCTTGCTTCCCTTGCCTTTGGCGATGTTTCTAGGAAGAATTTGCTGTGGCTGAGGTCGAAGAGGTTGTTACCTGTGTTCTCCTTTAGGATTTTGATGGACTCCTGTCTCACGTTTAGGTCTTTCAAACATTTAGGGTCTATTTTTGTGTTTGGTGTAAGGATATGGTCCAGTTTCATTCTTCTGCATGTGGCTGTCCAATTTTCCCAACACCATTTGTTGAAGAGACTGTCTTTTTCCCATTGGACATTCTTTCCTTCTTTGTCAAAGATTAGTTGACCATAGAGTTGAGGGTCCATTTCTGGGCTCTCTATTCTGTTCCATTGATCTATGTGTCTGTTTTTGTGCCAGTACCATACTGTCTTGATGATGACAGCTTTGTAATAGAGCTGGAAGTCTGGAATTGTGATGCCGCCAACTTTGCTTTTCTTTTTCAATATTCCTCTGGCTATTCGGGGTCTCTTCTGGTTCCATACAAATTTTAGGATTATTTGTTCCATTTCGTTGAAAAAAGTGGGTGGTATTTTGATGGGAATTGCATTGAATGTGTAGATTGCTCTAGGTGGAATTGACATCTTCACAATGTTCGTTCTCCCAATCCATGAGCATGGAACATTTTTCCATTTCTTTGTGTCTTCTTCAATTTCTTTCCTGAGTATTTTATAGTTTTCTGAGTACAGATCCTTTGCCTCTTTGGTTAAATTTATTCCTAGGTATCTTATGGTTTTGAGTGCAATCGTAAATGGGATCGACTCCTTGATTTGTCTCTCTTCTGTCTTGTTGTTGGTGTATAGGAATGCCACTGATTTCTGTGCATTGATTTTATAACCTGCTACTTGACTGAATTCCTGTATGAGTTCTAGCAGTTTTGGGGTGGAGTCTTTTGGGTTTTCCACATAAAGTATCATATCATCTGCAAAGAGTGAGAGTTTGACTTCCTCTTTGCCGATTTGGATGCCTTTGATTTCTTTTTGTTGTCTGATGGCTGTGGCTAGGACTTCTAATACTATGTTGAATAGCAGTGGTGACAGTGGACATCCCTGCTTCATTCCTGACCTATTGAGAATGATATTCACTGTGGGTTTTTCATAGATGGCTTTTATGATATTGAGGTATGTACCCGCTATCCCTATACTCTGAACAGTTTAGATCAAGAAAGGATGCAGTACTTTGTCAAATGCTTTTTCTGCATCTATTGAGATTGATTTGCAGATGTTGAACCAGCCTTGCAGCCCAGGGATAAATCCCACTTGGTCATGGTGAATAATCCTTTTAATGTACTGTTGGATCCTATTGGCTAGCATTTTGGTGAGAATTTTTGCATCCATGTTCATCAAGGATATTGGTCTGTAATTCTCCTTTTTGATGGGGTCTTTGTCTGGTTTTGGGATCAAGGTAATGCTGGCCTCATAAAATGAGTTTGGAAGTTTTCCTTCCATTTCTATTTTTTGGAATAGTTTCAGGAGAATAGGTATTAATTCTTCTTAAAATGTCTGATAGAATTCCCCTGGGAAGCCATCTGGCTCTGGGCTTTTGTTTGTTGGGAGATTTTTGATGACTGCTTCAATTTCCTTAGTAGCCCTAAGTCTGTTCAGGTTTTCTATTTCTTCCTGGTTCAGTTTTGGTAGTTGATACATCTCTAGCAATGCACCCATTTCTTTTAGGTTATCTAATTTGCTGGCATAGAGTTGCTCATAATATGTTCTTAAAATTGTTTGTATTTCCTTGGTGTTGGTTGTGATCTCTCCTCTTTCATTCATGATTCTGTTGATTTGTGTCATTTCTCTTTTCTTTTTGATCAGTCTGGCCAGGGGTTTATCAATCTTGTTAATTCTTTCAAAGAACCAGCTCCTAGGTTCATTGATCTGTTCTACTGTTCTTTTGGTTTCTAGTTCCTTGATTTCTGTCTGATCTTTATTATTTCTCTTCTCCTGCTGGGTTTAGGCTTTATCTGCTGTTCTTTCTCCAGCTCCTTTAGGTGTAGGGTTAAGTTGTATATTTGAGACCTTTCTTGTCTCTTGAGAAATGCTTGTATTGCTATATACTTTCCTCTCAGGACTGCCTTTGCTGTATCCCAAAGATTTGGAACAGTTGTGTTTTCATTTTCATTGGTTTCCATGAATTTTTTTAATTCTTCTTTAATTTCCTGGTTGACCCATTCATTCTTTAGTAGGATGCTCTTTAGCCTCCAAGTATTTGAGTTCTTTCTGACTTTCCTCTTGTGATTGAGTTCTAGTTTCAAAGCATTGTGGTCTGAAAATATGCAGGGAATGATCCCAATCTTTTGGTACCGATTGAGACCTGATTTGTGACCTAGGATGTGATCAATTCTGGAGAATGTTCCATGGGCACTAGAGAAGAATGTGTATTCCGTTGCTTTGGGATGGAAAGTTCTGAATATGTCTGTGAAGTCTATTTGGTCCAGTGTGTCATTTAAAGTCTTTATTTCCTTGTTGATCTTTGCTTAGATGATCTGTCCATTTCAGTGAGGGGGGTCTTAAAGTCCTCCACTATTATTGTATTGTTGTTGATGTGTTTCTTTGCTTTTGTTATTAATTGCCTTATATAATTGGCTGCTTCCATGTTAGGAGCATAGATATTTACAATTGTTAGATCTTCTTGATGGATAGACACTTTAAGTAGGATATAGTGTCCTTCCTCATCTCTTATTCCAGTCTCTGGTTTAAAATCTAATTTGTCTGATATAAGGTTTGCCACCCTAGCTTTCTTTTGGTGTACATTAGCATGGTAAATGGTTTTCCACCCCCTCACTTTCAATGTGGGTGTGTCTTTGTGTCTAAAATGAGTCTCTTGCAGACAGCATATTGATGGGTCTTGTTTTTTAATCCAATCTGATAGCCTGTGTCTTTTGATTGGGGCATTTAATCCATTTACATTCAGGGTAACTATTGAAAGGTATGAATTTAGTGCCATTGTATTGCGTGTAAGGTGACTGTTACTGTATATTGTCCGTGTTCCTTTCTGATCTATGCTGCTTTTAGGCTCCCTCTTTGCTCAGAGGACCCTTTCAATATTTCTTGGAGGGCTGGTTTCGTGTTTGCAAATTTCTTTAGTTTTTGTTTGTTCTGGAAGCTTTTTATCTCTCCTTCTATTTTCAATGACACCCTAGCTGGATATAGTATTCTTGGCTGCATATTTTTCTCGTTTAGTGCTCTGAAGATATCTTGCCAGTCCTTTCCGGCCTGCCAAGTCTCTGTGGATAGGTCTGTTGCCAATCTAATATTTCTACCATTGTGGGTTACATATCTCTTCTCCCGAGCTGCTTTCAGGATTTTCTCTTTGTCTCTGAGACTCATAAATTTTACTATTAGGTGTTGGTAGTTGACCTATTTTTATTGATTTTGAGAGGGGTTCTCTGTGCCTCCTGGATTTTGATGCCTGTTTCCTTCCTCACATTAGGGAAGTTCTCTGCTATTATTTGCTCCAATATACCTTCTACCCCTCTCTCTCTTTCTTCTTCTTCTGGGATCCCAATTATTCTAAGGTTGTTTCATCTTATCGTATCAATTATCTCTCGAATTCTGCCCTCGTGATCTTGTAATTGTTTATCTCTCTTTTTCTCAGCCTCTTTATTTTCCATCATTTGGTCTTCTATATCACTGATTCTCTCTTCTGCCTCATTTATCCTAGGAATTAGTGCCCCCATTTTTGATTGCACCTCATCAATAGCCTTTTTGATTTCGACTTGGTTAGATTTTAGTTCTTTTACTTCTCCAGAAAGGGTTTCTGTAATAACTTCCACGCTTTTTTCAAGCCAAGCTAGTATCCTTAAAGTCATGATTCTGAATTCTAGGTCCGACATTGTACTAATGTCAATATTGAGTAAGTCCCTGGCTGACAGTACTAACTCTTGTTCTTTTTGCTGAGGTGATTTTTTTTCGTCTTGTCATTTTGTCCAGAGGAGAATAGATGAATGAGAGAACAAAATGCTAACAGATTAACAACGTCCCCAGCAAATATACTGTATACAAATCAGAAAAGACCTGAAACCAGGGGAAAAGAAAGGGAAAGAAAGAAAAAAGAAAAGGAAAAAAAAAGAGAAACAGATAAAAACAAAAACAGAACAATACCAAAAAAGCAGAATATGATCAAATATGATCAGGGTAGTGCATAGATCAGTGCCACACAGTAGATTTTGGGCGTATTTTGGTCTGTTAGATAAAAGTGCCTCCTAAAATTTTTAAGGAAGAAAGACATATATGCACAAAATAAGGGTTGATACAATGAAGGGATGGAAGATGACTGTAAAGATGAAAATTATAAAAGATTTTATAAAGGAATTTAAGATAAGTTGTTTGAAAAAAGAAAGAAGAAGATTAAAAAAAAAAAGAAAAAAGGGAGAGAATGTGATCAGGCAGGAGACTAGAACAAAGCCATACACTAGTGGTTTAGGGTATATTTTGATCTGTTAGAAGAAACTATCTCAAAATTTTAAAGAGAGAACAACATATATATATGACAAAAATAAGGGTAACTACTATGAAGGGATAAAATATGACTCTAAAAATGAAAAATAAAAAATGTGGTTTTTTAAAAAAAGGGATTGATAAGATGTTGGTTGAAAAAGGGAAAAAGAAAAATTAAAAAAACATTTAAAAAATTAACTTTAATGAACAAATGAATCATGGTAAAAAAAAGCCATGAATTCTGTGTGCCGTATTCCCCCTAGCGCTGGAGTTCTCCCGTTCTCCTTGATCGGTAAACTTGGTCTTGGCTTGCTGGCTGTTCGTGTTGATCTTCTGGGGGAGGGGCCTGTTGCCGTGGTTTCCAAATGTCTTTGCCGGAGGCTGAATTGCCCCGCCCTTGTTGTCCGGGCTAAGCAAGCTGGTCGGGTTTGCTCTCAGGAGCTTTTGTTCCCTGCAAGCTCTCGGTACAGCTTTGGAGGATGAGGGCGAAAATGGTGGCCTCCCAATCTCCACCCGGAGGAGCTGAGAACTCGGGGCCCCGCTCCTCAGTGTGCCCCCAGAGAAAAGCAGTCATTCCCTTCTCCCTGGTCTCCAGCCACACTCCGTGCTCACCCGGCCTGTGACCGAGCGTTTCTATCTCTGGCACTCGACCCCATGTGGTGTCTCCAAACCCAGCAGATCCCTGTGGTGTGCTCCCGTGCCGCTTCTCCCGGGGGAAGGAGGGGAGTCTCCCCGGCTCTGCCGCTTGTTGGGTCCCCGCTGGAGGAGCAGTGGCCCGACTGGGCCGCGGATCACAATTTATGGCAACCCCGAGCTGAGAGCCTGCGCCTCGGCTCCGTCTCTGCAGCCGGCTTCCCCGCTCCGATACCTGGGAGCTCTGCCTCACTCAGGCACCCCCGGTCTTTCTGTGACCCCAAGGGTCCTGAGACCACACTGTCCCAGGAGGATTCCACCCCCCGCGTAGCCACTGCAGCGACATCCCTCAGCGGAGCCGACTTCTAAAAGGTCCAATTTTGTGCTCTGTGGCTCTATCACTTGCCAGAAGCGGCCGAGGGAGGCCCCCTCCCCCACCGTCTATCCTCCCGAATATCGCCTCGGATTCACTTCTCCGCACGTCCTACCTTCCAGTAAGTGGTCGCTTCTCTATTCAGGGAGTTGTTGCTACTCTCCTCTTCGATCTCCTGTTGAGTTCGTAGGTGTTCAGAATGGTTTGATCCCTATTCAGCTGAATTCCTGAGACCAGATGAAATCCAGGTCTCCTACTCCTCCACCATCTTGCTCCGCCCCCCACTCCTAGGAATAAATCTTATTAGAGGAGTAAAAGTTCTATATTCTGAAAACTATAGAAAACTTATGAAAGAAATTGAAAAGGAACAAAGAAATAGAAAAGCATTTCATGCTCATAGATCAGAAGAACAAATATTGTTAAAATATCTATACTACCCAAAGCAATCTACACATTTATTGCAATCTACACCAAAAGGTCACCAGAAATTTTCACAGAGGTAGAATAAACAACCCTAAAATTTGTATGGAACCACAAAGACCTGGAATAGCCAAAGTAACTTTGAAAAGGAAAGGAAATCTTCAGGTATCAAAATTCCAGACTTCAAGCTATATTATAAAGCTATAATCATCAAGACACTATGGTACTGGCACAAAAACAGACACATAGATCAATGGAACAAAATAGAGAACCTAGAAAAGGACCTACATCTATATGGCCAACTAATCTTTGACAAAGCAGGGAAAGAATATACAATGGAAAAAAAGACAGTCTCTTCAACAAATGGTATTTGGATAACTAGACAGCAACATGCAGAAGGATGAAATTGGACCACTTTATTACAGCATACACAAAAATAAATTCAAAATGGATGAAAAACCTAAATATGAGACAGAAAACCATCAAAATCCTAGAGAACAAAGGCAGAAACCTCTGTGACCTCAGCTGTAGCAATTTCCTACTAGTCACATCACCACAGGCAAGGGAAACAAAAGCAAAATGAAATATTGGAACTTCATCAAGATAAAAAGCTTCTGCACAGTGAAGTAAACAATCAACAAAACTAAAAAACAACTTTTGGAATGGGAGAAAATATTTGTAAATGACATATTTGATAAACGGTTAGTATCCAAAATCTTCAAAGAACTTATGAAACTCAACACCCAATAAATAACCTTGTTAAGAAATGGACAGAAGACATGAATATACAGTTTTCAAAAAAAGATATCCAGACGGCTAACAGACACACAAAAATGGTTAACATCACTCATCATCAAAGAAATAGAAATCAAAATCATGATGAGCTACCATCTCACACCTGTGAAGATAGGTAAAATTAACAACACAGGAAACAACAGGTGTTGGTGAAGATGCAAAGAAAGTGGAACTCTCTTCCACTCTTGGTGGTAATGTACACTGGTGCAGCCACTTTGGAGAACAGTATGGAAGTTCCTCAAAAAGTTAAAAATAGGACTACTAAATGATCCAGGAACTGCACTAATAGGTATTTACACAAAGGATCCAAAAATAACATTTGAAATGATACATGCACCCATATGTTAATAGCAGCAATATCAACAATAGCCAAAATATGAAGAGAGCACAAATGTTCTTCAACTGATGAATGGATAAAGATGTGATTGATATACATACACACAATGGAATATTACTCCGTTATCAAAAAGAATGAACTCTTGCCATTTGCAATGACATGGATGAAGCTAGAGTGTATTATGCTAAGTGAAATAAATCAGTCGGAGAAAGACAAATACTATATGATCTCACTCATGTGTGAAATTTAAGAAAGAAAACAAATGAATATATGGGAAGGGAGAAAATAAAGGAGAGAGGAAAACAAGTGGAAGAGATTCTTAATGATAGAGAACAAACTGAGGTTTGATGGAGGGAGGTGTGTGAGGGATGGGGTAGATGGGTGATGGGTATTAGAGAGGGTATTTGAGATGAGCACTGGGTGTTGTATGTAAATGATGAATCAGTGAATTTTAATCCAGAAACCAATATTGCACTGTATGTTAACTAGTACAATTTAAATTTAAAAAATGACAAAAAATAAATGTCAAATAACTTCCAAATTTGTATATATCATTCTCAAAACTTGCTTCTGAGTTTCATTCTCCATAGTCCAAATATTCACTATATCATTACATAAATACATTTTAGGAACTTCAAACTCATTTCAGCTGAAATAAAATGTATGGTTCTTCTCTGTCCCACTGCCCAAACATGTTTCTTTGTCTGTGTTCCAAAACCCAGTAAATGGTCCTGTATCTGTTTATTTATGAGAGAACCTGAAAAAATCATCCTTGACTTTTCCCTCTCACTACTGCAGATCATGTCTGTTCCAAGTCTTGATCCTTCAATTCCTGAAACACTGCTGTTATGCTCTCTACCTCTTAGTCTCATTTTTCAGGCGTTGAACAGAGATATCTTATTAAAATAAAAAATTAATAAGGGCATTCTGCTTAAAACTATTCTACAAATCCCTATTGCTCTTAGGAGAAATTTTTAAACATTTCACATGCCCTTTCAGATCCCCTTATGTTCCTTGCTCTCATTATAAAACTGTCTTAGTTTTCACATCTATAAGATGGGAATAATATTGCCTTATAGGATTTTTATAAGGATTAACTGAATAAATATTTACATGACACTTACAGCTGTTCATGGCACAGAAAAAATGTTATATAAATGTTTATTAAACAAACAAGACTATTAAACAAACTGTTCATCCTTTTTTTTATTTTCTCAACAATGTTGACTCCCCTTTAATTCCTTGACTACTTCAAACTTGTTCTCCCCTTAGCACTTCTGCCTAATTTAATTTCTCTACCAGCATTTCTCCTCCTCACCTCATTCTGTTACCTCCACTCATTCTTTGGGCCCAGTTTAAAAAGGGAAGCTTTTGTTGACATTCCACCCTCCAAACTGAATTAAGTTCCCCTACTACATATTTTATAGCACCTTCTACTTTTCCTTTATTGGGCTTATTACCATTCTAATTATTTATGTGGTTTCCTGCTCAATGCCCATGTGCCTAACTAAATTAGAAGCCCCAGGACACCAGCACTAGGATTGTTTTTGTGATGTTTATGTTCTAACCCCAGCATTTATCACAGTGGCTAGCACATGATAGGTTCCTAATAAATATTTAGTAAATGAACAAATGAATTAGTGAATGAAAAAATGATACCCCAACTCTCCTTATATGTACATAATCCTGTTACCCGTGAGTTTCAAACATTCCTTGTAACAAAATGGCAGCACAGTCTTGACAGTTTATGATAGATTGCCAAAGCTGAGCTTTAGACACTCAGTTTGGATGGCTCTGTGTTGTGTGACCATTTGTTTAAAGCTGTCTAAGTGTGAATATTGACACACAGTTTCACTCTGTCTTAGAAGATGTAGCAAAATTAGTGAATTTCCAGGCCAATGGTAAATTATTTCCTTAGTCATAAAGGAGTTCAGATAAAGTTATTCTGTTTATAAGATGCCCTCCTGTTATCAGTGACTATACAATGAGTTGAGTAACTCTTCCTAAAGTGGTAGGTTTGTCTCAGGGCCTTCAACAGGTCAAACCTCCGTTTCTACATAGGGGATCTCAGGAAATCAAGAGAAAGTCATCTCTATAGCATCTAGCTGTGAGATACGTGCAAGATTAAATTGTAGTCCTATAAACCAATAAGAAAAAAATACTTTGTTTTTAACCATTTTAGATTTTTTAAAAATTTCTGTTTCCAAGGGAACAGTGCATTTAAATCACAAGGACTGGAGGGGCTTTAAAACTTACTTCTATTTACCCCTAAAAAAGCATCTATTTATTTGTATAGTTGCTGTCATGTTCTGAAGCAGCTCAACCTTGGACTGGGTGATTTATGAAGGAATCAACTCAACTGTGAGCCAAGAACTCTCCCTGTAACTAGCAAAAGATATAACTATTTTCATGGCAACAATGTGTTTTGACATTATGAGGTAAACTATGTCCTCTTGGATACCAAGTGGTACCAGGAAAAAATAATTTACCTTGTTCAGGCTAGACACCCCCAGAGGATAAAGCACTCACCCAGAGGAGAAAATTGCTTTTTCCTTATCATTATGGAGTGCCCTCCTGATACTCTGTTCTTTTTGCCCTGGTCCATCAGAGAGCTGGCTATTATGATTCATTTTTATGCTCTTCTCTCCTTTCAGTGTATAGCTAAGGAAAGAACTCAGTGTCAAAATGAAGAGTGTCATTTCCACTGAAAATCAAAGGCCACAATTCAATGGAGTAATACTCAGATTCACATCCCTAAAACACAGATAGTATCTACATTAAAGATAAGAGTGCATTTCCAAAAGAGAAACAGAACAGCAAGGTATAAACATGTTCAACCAGGCTGATTTACAGCCACATAGAAGCAGCCTGAGAATAAACATTCTGAATAATATTTCTTACAAAGACTCATTTCAACCATTTATAACTACTTTACTAAACTGTATAGCATTAACTCTTGAGTTTAATTTGGCATTTAAAAGCTCTGCAACCCTTTAGTGAGAATGAGGAGATGACCTCTTTCAGGAGATCCATGAGTTTTTTTCAGTCATGAGGGCAACATGTTATGTCCTCAAAAACTCAATTTCATAAATTATCCTTTGTGTCTTCCAAGAGTTAATGTGACTGCCCTCTTCCCAAATGACTCGCTTTATTTTCGTCTGCAGTGACAGGTGTGCCATGGATTTGATTGCATCAAAAATAAGCACTAAGGATAAAATGTTTACAGAATTAAAGGCAAGAGAAAATATTAGACATATATCAAGATGGGCAGGTATAAAAAATACACAAGGGTGTCCTGACCCATCATGGTTTTCATGGAAGAATTAACTTCAAACAGGCAATGATTTTTGTGGTTTCCTTTATTTTGTTTTCTGGGAATAGTGCTATATTAATTGAGAGAAATAGAACATACCACAAGCCTTCATATGTACAGTTATTATTTTGGTAATGTGATTTTGCTCCAAGCTTTATTTATAGGCTTCAGTTTGCAGCCATAGAAAATTAACATTTTAAAATAATCTTTTGGAGTAACATCAAATTAAAGGAAAAAATAGTGTGAAATTATGCTGCTGTAAATAGTAAATTGTAAATAAAATAGCGTACATTAATGTAATCCAGAGCACTGCTTATTTTCCCTTTGTATCCCCACAGATAAAGAGAAACACAAAGCTAGAAAGGACTTAAAGGTAGTCTTGTCTGATTTTTCAATTACCTATAGTACCGTCTGCTCTGGTTAGATTCATATTTAATCTATCTAGTCCCTACCAAACCCTATCAACATAATTATCTGGCTAATGAGTTTTAGGTTCCCTAAAAATAACATATGTAATATCAAACATGGAAAAGAGGAAGAGAGGAAGAAGGACATACCTAAGATAGAATTGAAAAAAGGGGTGGACTTGACAGTATGCAGCCCACTCCCTTGGGGTGGGCAATGACTAGGAGGCAATCTTCAAAACTCTGGGTCATATCCTGTTGTACATATTTTTGGCAAGCCTGGGTTCCCACCTCACTTTTAAGCAATAGCTAATCACTTCTGCAAATCATTCTTCCATTTCCTTTCTGCATTCCTTTTTTCACTTCTATTTCAGTTTTATTGTATAAACATTTTAAAATCAGTATGTGTTACCCAAATATACGATTTCCATCTCTTTCCTCCAGTGTAGCTGGGATTTTATACGCTTGTCCATTTATTCAATCAATCATTTATAGATTGAATTTTATCTGCTAGAATTTGTATGAGATAATGGAGTTGTTGCATTGGAGAAGACATAATTGTTCTTTCTCCAACATGTAAAAATCCTACAAACACAAAGTTATGTTGTGAATATAAAAATTAAGAAACATGGGCTTTCTTTCTTCCTCTCTTTTTCTTTCTTTCTTCTTTCTTTCATCTCCTTTCTTTCATCTCCTATCTTTTTCTTTCTTTCTTTCTTTCTTTCTTTCTTTCTTTCTTTCTTTCTTTCTTTCTTTCTTTCTTTCTTTCTTTGTTTCTTTCTTTCTTTTTCTTTCTTTCTTTCTTTCTTTCTTTCTTTCTTTCTTTCTTTCTTTTTCTTTCTTTCTTTCTTTCTTTCTTTTTCTTTCTTTCTTTCTTTCTTTCTTTTTCTTTCTTTCTTTCTTTCTTTCTTTCTTTCTTTCTTCCTTTCTTCCTTCCTTCCTTCCTTCCTTCCTTCCTTTCTTTCTTTCTTTCTTTCTTTCTTTCTTTCTTTCTTTCTTTCTCTTTCTTTCTTTCTTTCTTTCTTTCTTTCTTTCTTTCTTTCTTTCTTTCTTTCTTTCTTTCTTTCTTCCTTTCTTTCTTTCTTTCTCTTTTCTTCAATTCTGCATTGCCAAAGATAAGCAATAAAAGGGTAAGAGACTTCTGCTTCTAGACAAGATGGAGTAATAAGGACTAGAGTTATCTCTGTCTGAAATAACCAAAAAACTAGACACAATGTGTGAAATAATGGTTCCAGCATTTAACGTCAGGCAACAAAGGACAGAGACTGGGAACAGATGAGGTGAATGCTACAAATTCTTCAGCTTACTGCCTTGAGATATTTCTATCTACAACAGAAGGTGGGGGAAACTAGGCAGAGCATGACAGATTCTTTGAGTTGAGGAAATGAACCTGAGAGTCCAGAAGGATCAAGGTAGCTGAAGTTGGCACAACAGAGTACTGGAGAAGACAAAGCTGAACAAAGAATTTTCAATGTCTCAATAGGGTCCCCTTGAGAATATAGCAGAGTATTAATAAAGTCATGTATATCAGTAAACTACCCAAAGCTGTGGGAAAAATACCCCAAAGACTTAGAAGTTACAGTGCTGAGCACTCACACAAGGAGAGTCATAATATTTTCTCCTATCACCCAGACTAGAAAACTTTCTAATTCATGGAATATTGGATAGAGTACCAGAAGTGGCTTGCTTCAGTAATGCAGAATAGTTAGGCTAAATAAATCACTGCTCTGATCCTACTTAACACATTTTTAAAGCAAGACCAAAAAAAGATCAACCTGGTCAAAGTAACTTAACTACACTACAGAGCAAAGCTTAAGAATGTTTATAGCAATATGAACATATTTAGCAGTCAGAAAGGTAAAATTAAGAATTCTAGACATCCAATCAAAATTGGCAGGAATGCAAAGATATAAGATGATACCAATCATGAAGAAGAGAAAAACCAATCAATCAAAACAATGAAAAACTGGCACAGATATTAGAAGTTGCAGACAAAGACATTAAAAGGGTCCTTATAAATGTATTCCATATGTTCAAGACGTTAAGGAGTGACATGAAATATATATAAAAAAAGAAATATATAAAAACAGCAAGCTCAAGTCTCTAGAGACTAAAACTGCAATGCTTGAAATGAAAAATACACCGGATAGGAAAGTAGTAGATTAGACATTTGCAGAGGAAAAAATTCCTGAACTTGAAAACATAGAAGTAGAAATTATCAAAAACTTAAACAGTGAGATAAAAAAGATTAAAAAAAATCATCAGTGAGCTATGGGACTAAGGTAGCAGCATAACATCATGTTATTGTGATCACTGAAAGAGAGAAGGGACATAAAAAAATCAAAGAAATGATGGTTGAAAATTTTCCATATCTGATTAAAACTACAAGAATCTCAATGGAACCCCAAGATCAAAAATATAATAAAAATGAGAGCAAGGCATATCATAATCAAATCTTTGGAAAGCAGTGATAGGAATGCATCCATTTCTTCCAGATTGCCTAATTTGTTGGCATATAATTGCTCATAATATTATCTTTAAATTATTTGTATTTCTTCAGTGTTGTCTGTGATCTCTCCTCTTTCATTCATGATTTTATTTATTTGGGTCCTTTCTCTTTTCTTTTTGATAAGTCTGGCCAGGGATTTATAGGTTTTATTAATTATTTCAAAGAACTTGCTCCTAGTTTCATTGATCTGTTCTACTGTGGGTTTTTTTAATTATTATTATTTCTATGTCATTAATTTCTGCTCTAATCTTTATTATTCTCTTCTCCTGATGGATTTAGGCTTTATTTGCTGTTCTTTTCCCAGCTCCTTTAGGTGTAAGGTGTAAGGAACTTCTCTTATTTCTTTGGAAATGCCTGCATTGATATATATTTCCCTCTTAGGACTGTTTTTGCTGCATCCTGAAGGTCCTAAACTGTCATGTTTTCATTTTTAATTTGCTTCCATTTATTCTTTAAATTCTTTAATTTACTGGTAGATTCATTCATTCTTTAGTGGGATGCTCTTTAACCTCCATGTTTTTGTGTTCCTTCCAAATTTTTTCTTGTGATTGAGTCCAAATTTTAAAGCATTGTGTTCTAAGAATATGCAGGATTTAATCTGAATCTTTGGTACTGGTTGAAACCTGATTTGTGGCACAGTATGTGATCTATTCTGCAGAATATTCCATGTGCACTTGAGAATAATGTGTATTTTGTTGCTGTAGGATGAAATGGCCCGAATATATCTATTAATGGATGCATTCATAGAAACATATAAATTACCAAAACTGAAACAGGAAGAAATAGAAAACCAAAACAGACCCACAACCAAAAAAGAATTTGAATCAGTAATCAAAAATCTCCCAATAAACAAGAGTCCAGGACCAGTTGGTTTCCCAGCAGAATTCTAGCAAACATTTAAAGAATTAATAATTATTCTTCTGAAACTGTTCCAAAAAATAGAAATGGAAGGAGAACTTCCAAACTCATTCTATGAGGCCAACATTACCTTGACCCCAAAACCAGACAAAGATCCCACCAAAAAGGAGAATCACAGACCAATATCCCTGATGAAGATGGATGCAAAAATTCTCACCAAGATACTAGTCAAGATGATCCAATGGTCCATTAAAAGGATTATTCACTAGGACCAAGTGGAATTTATTCCTGGGCTGCAAGGGTGGTTCAACATTCTCAAATCAATCATGATACACAACATTAATAAAAGAAAGGACAAGAACCATATGATCCTCTCAGTGGTTGACAAAATACAGCATCCTTTTTTGATTAAAACTCTCCACAGTGTAGGGAGAGAAGGAACATACTTCAATATCATAAAAGCCATATGCAAATAACCCCACAGCACATATCATCCTCAAAAGGGAAAAACTGAGAGCTTTTACATTAAGGTTAGGAACATGACAGGGATGTACACTCTCACCACTGTTGTTCAACATAGTACTGGAAGTCCCAGCCTCAGGAATCAGACAACAGCAACAAAAATAAAAGGCATCCAAATTGGCAGAGAAGAAGTCAAATTTTCACTCTTCACAGATGACATGTTATTCTATGTAGAAAACTGAAAGATTCCACCCAAAAACTGCTAGAACTGATACAGGAATTCAGCAAAGTCACAGGATATAAAATCAATGCACAGAAGTCAGTTACATTCTTTACACTAACAATGAGGCAAAAGAAAATGATATCAAGATATTGATCCCATTTATACTTGCACCAAACATCATAAGATACCTAGGAATAAATCTAACCAAAGAGATGAAGCATCTGTACTCTGAAAACTATAGAACACTTATGAAAGAAATTGAGGACACAAAGAAATGGAAAAACATTCCAATCTCATGGATTAGAAGAACAAATATTGTTAAAATGTCTATGCTACCCAAAACAATCTCAGCATTCAATATAATTCCTATGAAAATATCATCAGCATTTTTCATAGAGCTGGAACAAACAATCCCAAAATTCGTATGGAACCACAAAAGACCCCAAATAGTCAAAGTAGTGTTGAAAAAGAAAACCAAACCTGGAGGCATCACAATTCTGGACTTCAAGCTGTATTACCTCAGCTATAATCAAGACACTATGGTACTGGCACAAAAACAGACGCATAGATCAATGGAACAGAATAGAGAACCCAGAAATGGACCTTCAACTCTATGGTCAACTAATCTTTGACAAAGCAGGAAAGAATATCCAATGGAAAAACGACAGTCTCTTCAACAAATGGTGTTGGGAAAATCGGACAGCCACATGCAGAATATATCACTTTTCTACACCATACCCAAAGATAAATTCAAAATGGATGAAAGACCTAAATGTGAGATAGAAACCCATCAGAATCCTAGAGGGTAACACAGGCAGCAACCCCTTTGACCTTGGCTGCAGGAACTTCTTGCTAGCTACATCTCCAAAAGCAAGAGAAACAAAAGCAAAAATGAGCTATTAGGACCTCATCAAGATAAAAAGCTTTTGCATAGCAAAGGAAACAGTCAGCAAAACTAAAAGGCAACCTATGGAATGGGAGAAGATACTTGCAAATGTCTTATCAGATAAAAGGCTGGTATCCAAAATCTTTCTAGAAGTTATCAAGCTCAACACCTAAAAAACAAATAATCCAGTCAAGAAATGGGCAGAAGACACAAAGAGACGTTTCTTCAAGGACATACAAATGGCTGACAGACACATAAAAAAATGTTCAACATCACTTGTCATCAGGGAAATACAAATCAAAACCTCACACTAGTCAGAGTGGCTCAAATTAACAACTCAGGAAACAATAGATGTTGTTATATATATATAATGAAATATTACTCAGCCATTGTAAAGAATGAAATCTTGCCATTTACAGTGACATGGATGGAGCTAGAGGGTATTATGCTACTTAAAATAAGTCAGTCAGAGAAAGATAAATACCATGTGATATCACTCATATGTAGAATTTAAGAAATAAAACAAATGAACATAGAGGAAGGGAAGGAAAAATGAAATAAGATGAAAATTGAGAGTGAGGCAGAACATAAGAGATGCTCAACTCCAGGAAACAAACAGGTTGTTGGAGTTGAGGTGGGTGGGGTGAAGGGCATGAGGGCATGATGGGCATTAAGGAAGGCACTTGATGTAATAAACACTGGGCTTATATGCAACTGATGAATCTCTAAATAATATCTCTGAAACTAAGAATAATAATAATAAACAATAATAATAATAACAAAAACAACTAGTGATAAAGAGAAAATCCTACACAGAGCCAGAGATAAAATCGACTTGTTATATACAAGGAAGAAAATATGGATGATGGCAGATATCTTATTGGAAACAATGCAAGTGAGAAGACACTGGAGCAACATATTTAAAGTAATAAAAGAAAAAAATTCAAATCAGAATTCTACACCCATCAAAAAAAAAACTTTCAAAAACAGATGTAAAATAAACCCTCTTATTGGCATGGAAAGCCAAAACAATTAATCTATAGCAGATCCATACAACAAGAAATATTAAAGGAAGTACTTTAGGGAGAAAAAAATGACACCAGATGAAAAATGGATCTACACAAAGAACAGAAAATATGAAGGTCAATAAACAATATGTTTATTTCTTAGCATTTAAAGCTCTAAAAGATAACTGAGTGGGACTTCTATTTCTAGAAAAATAGAGTAGACATCTCTCCCTAATTCCTTCTACTAATACAACTAAAAATCATGGTGATTATATATAAAACAGAGAAAGATTCTGAAAGAAGGCACACTAGAACCTTAAAACCCAAGAAATGACATGGTGGTCAATTCCCTGACTTTTCTTTCTGCCTCATATATCCCAGACTGGGGGCCAAAGAAGCCAGCAACCAATAAAATGCTAATAGGCACAGACAATATAAGTACCAAGAAAATCCTAGTTTCTCTAGCTATAAGACTAGGGAAAGGATCAATTCAGGAAGAAGAAAAAACAAAACAAAACAAAAACCTTAATGGTGAAGACTGAATGCTATCCCCCTAAGATCAGGAACAGACAAGGATCTCTGCTCTCACCACTCTATTCAACATTATACTGGAGTGTATAGCCAGTGCAATAAATGAAAAAATAATAAAATAATATAATTAGAGAAAATGCATCACCAAGAATCCATTCAGAAAAGATTGGAATATTAAAGAAGATCTAAAAGAATAGAGAGATATATTGTGCGTATGGTTTGGACTCAATATTGTTCATATGTGAGTTCTCCCCAAATTGATCTATAGATTTAATATAATTCCAAACAAAATTTCAACAGGCTTTCTTTTTTTTATAGAAAATAACAACCTGATTCTAAAACTCATATGAAAAAGCACAGAACTTATATAGTCAATATAACTTTGAAAAAGAACACGACATATTTTCAAGATTTATTATAAAGTTTCAGTAACCAAGATTTTGATAGTGAGATAAATATAGAGAAATAGACTTATGAAACAGAATGGAGAATCTAGAAAAATTCTCATACATAACGAATGGTGCTGGAACAATTAGATAACCATATGTTTAAGAGAAATGAACTTTGATTCATAACTTGCACCAGATACAAAAATTAACTCAAAATGAATCATACATAGTCTTAAGTGTAAAATACAAAACTATAAAACTTTAAAAAAATAACATAGGAGAAAATCTCTGTGACTTTGGATTAGGCAACTATTTCTTAGATGTGGCACCAACAGTGTGATCAAGAAAATAAAAAAGTTATAAATTAAACTTTATCAAAATTAAAACCTCTGTTCTTCAAAAATATACAGAAAAGCCATGGACTGGAAGAAACTATTTGTAAATCATATATCTGATTTAAAAAAAGTGGGTTTAGAATATATAAAGAACCCAAAAAGCCAGTAATGATAAAAAAAAAACAACCAAATAAAGAAATGGGCAAAGATTTGAATACTTCACAAAAGAAGATATAGTAATGGCAAATAAGCACATAAAAGATGTTCAATATTATTTTTGATGAAGTCCAATCACAATGAGATGCTAATACGTTCTATTAGAATGGCTATAATTAAAAATACTGATTATACACCTGCCATATGATTCAGCCTTTCCACTGCTAGGTATTTTACCTAATAGAAATGATAACATATTTCCCTACAAAGATTTATTCATGAATGTTCATAGCAAGTTTATTTGTAATAGCCAAACACTGGAAACAACTCCAGTGTCTATCAACAGGTAAATGGATAAACAAATTGTGGTATATCCATAAAATAAAATATTACTCAGCAATAAAAAAGAATAAAGTATTGATACAAACAACAACATTGATGAGTTTCAAGATAATTATATTAAGTAAAAAAAAGCTGAAAAGAAAGAACATGTACATAGATTCCATTTATATAAAACTCTAAAAATGCAAACTAAGCTATAGTCACAGAAGGCAAATCTGTGGCTGCCTGGGGATGGGAAGGTGGGAATGAATGGGTGAGAGTGATTACTAAGGGTCCTGAAGAAACACTTTGGGATGATGGCTGAAAACTTACCAAATTTGATACTTGAATTATATGCA
Source organism: Eumetopias jubatus (assembly GCF_037043125.1). Classification (NCBI taxonomy): domain Eukaryota; kingdom Metazoa; phylum Chordata; class Mammalia; order Carnivora; family Otariidae; genus Eumetopias; species Eumetopias jubatus. The sequence continues at coordinate 82,533,895 of NW_028274819.1, read as the reverse complement.
GTTTTTTGTTTGTCCATTATTCCTCAATAAAGCAGTAAAGAATAGGTTAAAAAATAAAAAGATGATTTGTGTTAGTATTGAAAATGGTCAGGGTTTGAATATTAATACACCTAGGTTTGAGTACTAACTCCCTACTTAATAGCAAAATGAGTTGTGCCTGGACCCAAATCTGTTTCCTCATTTATAAAAACAGTAATAACAGTAATTCCCCTCATAATATTGGCATGGGATTAAATAAAATAATATATGAAAAAAGCACTTTGTGAGCTATTAGCCATTACAAAATGAAACATACAACAGATGGATGGATGAATGAATGAGTGGATGGATGGATAGATGATGATGATAGATGATAGATGATAGATGATAGATAGATGATAGATATAGATAGATGATAGATAGATAGATAGATATAGATAGATAGATGATAGATAGATGATAGATGATAGATAGATGATAGATAGATAAAGTATAGTTACACTATCTGTTAATCTACTGGCATTAAAGATCTTATTCCATTTTAATTGATAATCTTTCTCAAGAATTATTCCTAATTATTTAAGAAAAGAGGTTATACTTTGAGTTTTATATTTACAATCAACAAATATGTTTGAATAAATTGACTCTTAACCTTTTTCTGGGTAATAAATATGGTAAAAGGTATGATTTTCTTCCCAGAAAAATCACAATTACATAAGCATACAACATTTTGGATACTATGTTGATGTTTTATGGACCTCTTGTAGCCCACCAACCATGAACCTCAGGAGGTAAAGACCCCACAATTAAAACATATCATTAGAAGTACACTTAAATACTATCTAATCCAAGTTCCTACTCAATAAAGAAATTTCCTCTACAACACTTTTCAACTAGGGCTTCCCAGGCTCTGCATAGACAGCTCCAGTGCCAGGAACCTTAGGCAATGCTGTATACTCTGAAGAGTTGATAATTCTTAAGAAATAAGCACTCTGAGAAACACTGTATTTATCATCATAGAAGGCACCTGGGCTGAGTAGCTAAGAAAGCAGGCTGTGGAATCTGTGGAATCTGTTCAAATACTATCATACTAAACTTCCCTAATCCCTAAATCATCATACTGTGTGTACTCTGAAGGCCACACATAAATATTACCCAGGTAATCTTACATTTTGTTCAAAAAACCCATTTGAGGTACAGAGTATAAAAACAGGAACAGAAATATTATCAGATACCACTGCTTTGAGATTTTAGAAAACTCCTACACGTATTGACTTCCTCATTCTCCATCAGTGATATATAGATGAATTTCTTTTCCTCTGAAAACTTGGAGTCAGCCTAGCCAGACACAGGGAGGAGCTCTACTTTTACTCCTTTGAGATTTTCCAGGTCATAAAACCTTAAAAATATATTGCACTCTCTCAAAGAAATAGTGTCATGAATAAAATGTTCTCCACATTCTTACTATTATAAATACTAAACATTTGTTTTTTAATAAACAAGAGATAAACAGGGCATCATAGACAATGTGTTCAGTGACCACAGGTTCCTATTTTATTGGAGCATTGGCAGCATGAATGCTACCATCCTGATGCCCTGCAGGTGGAGACTGTGAGCTTAGAAACACAGAAATCTGTGTTTCAAACTCTAACCTGAAATTGTAGTTTAATCTGAAGCAATTTAATATTCATCTCCTCAGATGTAGACCGGGAATAATAAAATAGCTACCTTGCAGTGTTTTCTTATGATCAATTGAGAATACAAATGTAAAATAATTGTCACAGAGTGCATCCCTGATAAGAGGTAGGCAATATTTATCATTACAATTGCATGGTACTTTTATGGGCATAACAAGACCTATTACAGACAACTGAAGTCCAGTTTTTTCCAAAGGCTGTTTTCAATTTGATAACTTGAAGCAAATAACATTAAATATTTTAGGCAATGTGTTTTGAAGTGATTATAACTCTAACTTGTCTCCAAGGATGCTGGAAAGAAAATTATTTTCAGTGTTTGGTTCCAAATATAGATTAAGTATCTTTTAACTATTTTATAGCAGTATTGTAAAATTTTCCTCAAAAGATATCAGAGGGAACCAATATGTTTATGACTAGTTTATAAAACCAGATTAAATGGTTTGTGTGAAGATCATAGGTTTATTTTCCAGCTTTTTTAAATATTTGAAGAGTATCTATGATTTCAAGATAATTACAAAGACATAATTAGTACCATCTGAAATTACTTATCTGTGAGAATCAGGATCATTCCCAAACTTTGAGCCAAATGAAATACATAAATAGGTTGTTGTTAAATATTAAATAATAAACTCTTAAATAATTGACCGCTATTAAGCAATAGACTGATGTAAAATTGTAAAGATGGCGTTATAACTTCCAACTCAAAATATCTGTGTTCATCAAAACAATTCTTATCAACTGATTTAATAATAAGCTAAATATGATTTTGAATTATATTTATTACTCTGACCCTAGAAAAATATAATTATATTTAGCATTTATCTGTGGGTAAAGGACAGTTTTATTATGAACAAAGTTTAGAATTCTAAGGCATATAAGTGGACCTTTCTTACTCATTACTTACCTTTAAGGAATTTAGCTGTTATGATAAAATGAAATGCATACATATAAACCTTAAGCCATATAATCTTAATTACAAAGTATTATTCTTTGAGATGACTTGTCAAACTCGAGGAAATATAAAATGAAAAACTTTAGACTAAGAAAAAGAAATCAAATGATTGAGTATAGATGAATGGCAGAGAAGAAGTATTAGTGAAGAAATGTCTAGGTTTTATTAAAGGAAAGGATTACTTTGTTGCAATGAAGAAAAGACAACGTTAATTTACCTAGGTTAGTGGCAGTGAAATAAAAGGATGATGGAGATTTGGGGGTTGGAGGTGGTGGAATGTTCTTGCTCCAAACAGTTTACAAAGTCAGCAGCCCAGTGTTTTACAGATTAGACACTCATTTACTATTTATGCTGTTATTGCTCAAAATGATGATGACTATTTGCTGCATGTCAATCAACAGAGAGACACTTTGCCTCTTGTGCAAAAACCCCCACCGATTATGGATACTCACTGAATAGTAAAATATGGAAGGAAAGAGAAAGGGGAGGGAATAAATTACCATCTATTAAATGCCTGTTCTTCCAGGGTTTGTCAGACTTATTTACACATGGAGTTTTACCAGATCCTCTTAGCAGCAGTTGGTATTATCACTTCATACTGATAAAGCTAAAGTTCTGAAATGTTAAAATATGTAAATTCATTCTACATATGTTGCATACCAAATATGTATTATAATTGTGCTCATCTCTGAGAATACAAAGATGAAAACAAACAAATGAGATCTCTTCTTTCAAGGAAATTGTTGGGCAAATATGGAACAACCATAAATATGTGACTTACTGAAGATCACATAACTGGTGTGTGGAAAGGAATTTGAAAACAGGTTTCCTTAACTGTTAGCACCCATCCTCTTTTTAAAATCATACTGGAATGGGAGCAAAGAGTTGCTTCTCCTCATTATGTTCTTCCAACAATGTCCAGACTGAGGGTGTGGGCAGGTCCAAAAGCACATTTCTCTCTACTTTCTGAGCCTGATTTTGTAGGCCTTGACTGGGCACCTACCAAGCTGTTGAATCCAACTGTAGTAATTGTTCAGAAATCTGTCATAACAAATCATTACATGAGCCAAAAATTTTAACTGAAACATATTTTGAGATACTGATTTACTTGTTATTTTTGTCTCTCTGAATTTTACTTTTCTTTTTTCTACTATTTAAGTTTGTGGATGGCTCTATGTTCACTGCTTTAGGGAAAGTATGTGTCAAAGAGAAGGAAGTTCTTGTGGCTTTTGTTTCTCTAAAGAGTAAATGTATAAACAAAATATTTTGGAAGAGGAAGGTTGTTTCCCAACCCCATTCATTGACTTAAATGAGACCCTTCTGGGCTAAAGAAGTGAGGGAGAGGGAATAGAGCCCTCTACCTGGATTTCTAGCAGCATTATTCAGAGAAGACAAGACCCCTAAAAAGAAAGATTTTTTATGGTGCATTTGGACACACATGAAGTAGGAAGCATTACAGAAAATTTCTATTCCCCAAATGCAGTGCCAAAGCAATGGAGAATGAGGAGACTTATGGATTAGGACAATGAAACACAGACCAGAGAGTTTCATACACACACCCCACCTAGAGGATGTAGCCAGGAAACTAACACAATTTTGGGAAGCAGCAAAGGGAATAAGATGTTTCCCACAAGCTCAGCAGGTTACAGAACTCAGAGACAAAGAAGTTGAGGCCTAGAAGTTGAGTTCTAGAAGTTAAGTTCTATGTTTCTCACACTCTTAGTTTGTATACTAATATTTAAAACTCCATCAGGGACTGTGGAAGAATGGAGAGGAGTGGACAGAGGTAAGGAAAGGACATTACATTCATTAGGACTTTAGAAAGCATATCATGAGCTCTTTCACTGATATAAACCCTGATACCCCCCTCCCCCACACACATATTAGATAAAGGCCTTCTAAGACACATCTGATCTGCCTAGTCTAAGTAATAAAATTTTTACTTTGGTAAAATCTTTACTTACCACCAGGCCCAAATACCTAGCTAAAATAAACCTTGGGGAGGTTAATCTCTTTGTTAATACAGGAATTTATTAATGTAATAGAAACAATTAGATGAGCCAGGCTTAATAATATGTATATGTTATTTATTATATTAATTTTAGCATAATAAATGTAAAGGTTTTGCAATTTAACTGTGTCATATCCAGTATATAGACTCCAGAACATAAGGTAGATCATTGTTTACCACTAATTAGATACTCATGATGGGTGAATCAAAAAGAACATATGCTCTAAAAATCAATACTTATAGAGGCAAAGGCAATAAAATAGATGATGATTATATTTTAAAATATCATGTGAAATTGAAAACAAACATAAAAATGAAACAAAAATGGCTCTGATTCAAAGTTTTTCCTAAAGAAGAATGAGTTCATGATCCAACTGATCAGCTACCGTCTAATATATATCCTACCCATTCTACACCTGTGATAGCTCCAACTTGTCCACATATACATTTTGCTTCTTGCATTTGGAGGTGCCCTATAGCTACCATGGATTGTTAGAACACCAACATCCACCAGGGTGCTGTCTTCAGCTGCACCCATTACTTCCTACTTCAAACCATAGGTACATTTTTGGGTTCTGGCAGGTAGTGGCTGCCTGCTCAAGGGAAGTCTTCTTCACCTGTCACCAAGGAGTTCTGCTTCTTCCAAAAGTCTAAGGACATTGTTCTGGCTTAGTTGCATCTGATTTTGCCATGACACAATCACATCAATGCCACCTATTCCATCCTTTAGCCTTTCGTCCCCAGATTCAGATCAAGCTCAATCTTTCCCCATTTATAAAGAATAACATATCTGACAGAGAGCAGAGCAGTGGCAGTGATACTGGTAGGGAAGTTCCCTATTGTTTGTAAAGGCTTGCTTTACTGAATAAAAAAAAAAGTTACACTTTATAAAAAGCCTCTTGTTTCTTTTCATATCTGTTAGTGGATTCATGGGCAAAAGACTCAGGATTTCACTATTAGTTTGTAAAGTCTTTATTACACTGAAACCTTAGGGGAGACAAAATACTCTGGGTTTTGACCCATTACCCATATATCTGAGTTATGGGATTATATTGATTTATATTTTCTATTTCATACCTTAGATTTTTTCCTGTATTTTTATAGTAAGCAGGTATAACCTTTTATGATCTAAAAATGTCATACATAAGAACCTGAATCTTCTTGACCAACTAGTTCTTGGAATTCTGTGATGTGGGCAAGAATGATGATATCTGCTCCTCCTGATATAATACCCCATGGAGTTCTGAACCAGGTATACTCCCAGTAAATATATTCACTGGTTGAGTTCATAAGCCTTTCTCTCAAGAAAATTGTTCCTGTTATACCAAGTTATTCTGCATTAGCCACAGGCATTTGCCAAAGGTCTACAGCACTTCCCTGTTTGAAATAATTTTTAGTATTTTGCTTGTTTTTTTTTCCATGTTGCCTAATTCCAACTCACTGTGCAGGAATTTTTAAAAAATTACCTGTTGTCTCTACTCTATATATGCTCTATTGCTGATTGTGGACTGGCACTTCTCAGAAGGATGTTAGGTGAAAAGTCTCTTAACATTCCATGGGGAATGTTGCATGGGCTCTAAGCTACAAATTACAAATGTGCAAAATAATTTCTCATTTTGTCCTTCAAGTTCACAATGATTTCACACTTTGTTTAAAGTCAGTGATTTGAGATATGGCAAAGATGACACACATATTCAGTAGTCTAATATCATAAAGATGTCATTCTCTTTAATAGAAGCAATTTGTTAAATCAAATGTGGCTTAAAATCTATGCCTTGTCATAATTGTCTAGTAAATAAATTCACAAATCAGAAAAATGTCAGACCACATGTCTCAGTTTGAGGTTTGGAAGATATGGACACATAAGCCATGCCTGAGTTGATGGTGATTTGCACTATGCCAGTCTCCTACCTTTCCTTCACATGGTTCCTGTGCTACAGTCATTGGCAGGACTCTTGATGCACCAGTTTTCTTTCTCACTTTCATTGTTCTTCCCTCTTCTTGATATACCATTCTCTTCTTTCCTCTTCTGCATGTTGAAGAAATTTCAAGACTGAGTTCTTTCCATTACTCTGTCCCCAAATTTCATACACCTCTGCCATAGAACGCACTACATTTCTCTGATTCTCATATATGTCCCAACACTTGATTAAGTTTTTATGTAAATTAATCCTTTAGAAAATAAAATGTCCCTTTGCACATGAAAAAGTGTTCAACATCACTCAGCATCAGGGAAATACAAATCAAAACCTCAATGAGATACCACCTCACACCAGTCAGAATGGCTAAAATTAACAAGGCAGGAAACAACAAATGTTGGTGAGGATGAAGAGAAAGGGGAACCCTCCTACACTGTTGGTGGGAATGCAAACTAGTGCAGCCACTCTGGAAAACAGTATGGAGGTTCCTCAAAACGTTGAAAATAGAGCTACCCTATGACCCAGCAACTGCACTACTGGGTATTTACCCCAAAGATACAAATATAGTGATCTGAAGGGGTATGTGCATCCCAATGTTTATAGCAGCAATGTCCACAATAGCCAAACTATGGAAAGAGCCAAGATGTCCATTAACGGATGAATGCATAAAGAAGATGTGGTATATTGGGGCGCCTGGGTGGCTCAGTCATTAAGTGTCTGCCTTCGGCTCAGGTCATGATCCCAGGGTCCTGTGATCGAGCCCCGCATCGGGCTCCCTGCTCAGTGGGAAGCCTGCTTCTCCCTCTCCCACTCCCCCTGCTTGTGTTCCTTCTCTCACTGTGTCCCTTTCTGTCAAATAAATAAATGTAATCTTTAAAAAAATCTTTAGGTGCCTGGGTGGCTCAGTTGGTTAATCAACTGCCTTCAGCTCAGGTCATGATCCTGGAGTCCCAGGATCGAGTCCTGCATCGGGCTCCCTGCTCGGCGGGGAGTCTGCTTCTCCCTCTGACCCTCCCCCCTCTCATGTGCTCTCTCTCTCTCTCTCTCTCTCACTGTCTCTCAAATAAATAAATAAATAAAATCTTAAAAAAATAAAATAAAAATTTTTTAAAAAAAAAGATGTGGTATATAAATACAATGGAATATTATGCAGCCATCAAAAAACTGAAATCTTGCCATTTGCAACAACGTGGATGGAACTAGAGGGTATTATGCTAAATGAAATAAGGCAATCAGAGAAAGACAAGTATCATATGATCTAACTGATATGAGGAATTTAAGAAACAAGACAGAGGAACATAGGGGAAAGGAGTTAAAAATGAAACAAGATGAAACCAGAGAGGGAGACAAACCATAAGAGACTATTAACTTCAGGAAACAAACTGAGGGTTGCTGGAGTGGTGGGAGGTGGGAGGGATGGGTGGCTGGATGATGGACATTCGGGAGAGTATGTGCTATGGTGAGCACTGTGAATTGTGTAAGACTGTTGAATCATAGACCTGTACCTCTGAAACAAATAATACATTATATGTTAAAAAAAAAAGAAAATAGTAGGAAGGGAAAGATGAAGGGGGGGAAATTGGAGGAGAGGATGAACCATGAAAGACCATGGACTCTGAGAAACAAACTGAAGGTTTTAGAGGGAAGAGGGGTGGGGGGATGGGTTTCCCGGTGATTGGTATTAAGGAGGGCACGTATTGCATGGAGCACTGGGTGTTATACACAAACAACAAATCATGGAACACTACATCAAAAACTAATGATGTAATGTATGGTGACTAACATAATAAAATAAAATTTTAAAAAAATGTCACTTTGCGTTTAAGGCCTAGAAAGTCTTTCATTCTTGGGTAACACTCAGTTTTTATTTTGAATGACAAAGTATTTTTTGTTGAGGACACACAAGTCTGAGACACCTCCAAAGATGCTAACCTGTGGTGATTATATAACAACTGATTGAGGGGAAAAAAAGAGAAAGAAATTTAACTCAGAATTAATAATAAGTCCTAGGGGTAAGGCTTCATTATTGCACATATTAGAAGTTTTAAAAGCCTTAAACTGACCCTTTAAAAAATTATCTTTTGGGATGCCTGAGTGGCTCAGTTGGTTAAGCATCTGCCTTTGGCTCAGGTCATGATCCTGGAGTCCTGGGATCAAGTCCTACATCTGGTTCCTTGCTCAGCAGGGACCCTGCTTCACCCTCTACCTGCCACTCCCCCTGCTTGTGCTCTCTTGTTCTTGCCGTCTCTCTGACAAATAAATAAATAAAATCTTTAAAAATAATAAAAATAAAAAATAATTAAAAATAATAAAATATTACTTTTTAATACTGTTAGAATAGTTGATTCCATGAAGATCTCAAATACCTGTATCATATGAAAAGTTAAAATTTCTACCTCATGTATAAATTCCCAAAAAATAACGTAACTCAAATAATTTGTATACACACTTTGAAAAATTAAGTTAGATGACTGAAAAAAAACTAATAAAGACCAAAAACCCCACAAACATTAAATATATGTGTAAACAAACTAAATAAAATTTGATTAATAAAATGTGAAAATGGAAAAAATTTAAATTAGTACATTATATGTATAATCTTCAACATGAACTCAAAATTCAATTGATTAACTCAAAAATTACAGCAGATTTTTTCAATTTAAATTCAATTAGCCAACATATAGTACATCATTAGTTTCAGATGTAGAGTCCAATAATTCATCAGTTGAATATAAAACCCAGTGCTTATCACATCACATGCCCTCCTTAAATCCCATCACCCAATTATACCTTCCTTCCACTCACCTCCCTTCCAGCAACCCTGTTTGTTTTCTAAAATTAAGAGTCACTCATAGTTTGTCTCCCTCTTTGATAACTTCCCATTCAGTTTTCCCTCCCTTACCCTATGATTCTCTGTGCTGTTTTTTATATTCCACATATGAGTGAAACCATACAATGATTGTCTTTCTCTGCTTGACTTATTTCACTCAGCATAATACCCTCCAGTTCCATACATGTTAATGTAAATAGTAGGTATTCATCCTTTCTGAAGTTTGAGTAATATTCCATTGTAAATATATATATCACATTTTTTCCTTTTTTTAAATTTTATTATGTTATGTTAATCACCATACATTACATCATTAGTTTTCGATGTAGTGTTCCATGATTATTGTTTGTGTATAACACACAGTACTCCATTCAATACGTGCCCTTTTTAATACCCATCACCAAGCTAACACATGCCCCCACCCTCCTCCCCTCTAGAACCCTCAGTTTGTTTCTCAGAGTCCATAGTCTCTCATGGTTCATCTCCCCTTCCGATTTCTCCCCCTTCATTCTTCCCCTCCTGCTATCTTCTTTTTTTTTTTAAACATATAATGTATTATTTGTTTCAGAAGTACAGGTCTGTGATTCAACAGTCTTACACAATTCACAGTGCTCACCATAGCACGTACCCTCCCCAATGTCTATCACGCAGCCACACCATCCCTCTCAACCCCCACCACTCCAGCAACCCTCAGTTTGTTTCCTGAGATTAGGAATTCCTCCTATCAGTGAGGTCATATGATACATGTCTTTCTCTGATTGACTTATTTAGCTTAGCATAATACACTCTAGTTCCATCCACGTCATTGCAAATGGCAAGATTTTGGGGGTTTTTTGATGGTTGCATAATATTCCATTATATATATATATACCACATCTTCATTTTTTAAAATTTTATTATGTTATGTTAATCACCATACATTACATCATTAGTTTTTGATATAGTGTTCCATGATTCATTGTTTTCATATAACACCCAGTGCTCCATTCAGTACATGCCCTCTTTAATACCCATCACCAGGTTAACCCATCCACCAACCCCCCCCAGAACCCTCAGTTTGTTTCTCAGAGTCCATAGTCCCTCATGGTTCATCTCCCCCTCCAAATTTCTCCCACTTTATTTTTCCCTGTCTTTTTTTTATTCAGTTAACCACCGTACAGTACATCATTAGTTCATAATGTAGTGTTCAATAATTCATTCCTTGTGTATAAGACCCAGTTCTCATCACAACACATGCTCTCCTTAATACCTATCACCTGGCTACCCCATCCCCCCACCCCTCCCCCTCTGAAAACCTCAGTTTGTTTCCCAGAGTCCATAGTCTGTCATGGTTTGTCTCCTTCTCTGATTCCCCCCCTTCAGTTTTCCCTTCCTTCCCCTATTGTCCTCCATGCTATACCTTATGTTCCTCATATAAGTGAAACCATATAATTGTCTTTCTCTGCTTGGCTTTTTTCACTTAGCATCATCCCCTTCAGTTCCATCAATGTCGATGCAAATGGTGGGTATTCATCCTTTCTGATGGCTGAGTAATATTCCATTGTATATATGAACCACATCTTTTTATCCAGTCATCCCTTGATGGACATCTCAGCTCTTTCCATAGTTTGGCTATTGTGGACATTGATGCTATAAACTTTGGGGTGCATGCGTCACTTCGGATCATTACATTTGTATCTTTGGGGTAAATACCTAGTAGTGCAATTGCTGGGTCATAGGTAGTTCTATTATTAACTTCCTGAGTAATCTCCATACTGTTTTCCAAAGTGGCTATACCAGCTTGCATTCCCACCAACCGTGTAAGAGAATTCCCCCTTCTCTGCATCCTCACCAACATTTGTTATTTCCTGACTTATTAATTTTAACCATTCTGACTGGTGTGAGGTGGTATCTCATTGTACTTTTGATTTGTATTTCCCTGATGACAAGGGATGTGGAGCATTTTTTCATTTGTCTGTGAGCCATTTATATGTCTTTGGAGAAACGTCTGCTCATGTCTTCTGCCCATTTCTTGATTGGTTATTTGTTTTTTGGGTTTTGAGTCTGATGGGTCCTTTATAGATCTTGGATACTAGCCCTTTATCTGATATGTCATTTGCAAATATATTCTCCCATTCCATGGTTTGCTTGACTGTTTTGTTGACTGTTTCCTTTGCTGTGCTAAAGGTTTTTATCTTGATGAAGTCCCAAAAGTTCATTTATGCTTTTGTTTCCCTTGCATTTTGAGTCGTGTCTAGCAGACATTGTTGTGGCCAAGGTTGAACAGGTTGCTGCCTGTGGTCTCCTCTAGGATTTTGATGGATTCCTATCTCACATTGAGGTCTTTCATCCATTTTGAGTTTATTTTTCTGTATGGTGTAAGAAAATGGTCCAGTTTCATTCTCCTGCATGTGGTTGTCCAATTTTCCCAACACCAGAGACTGTCCTTTTTCTATTGGATATTCTTTCCTGTTTTGTCAAAGATTACTTGACCATACAGTTGAGGATCCATTTCTGGGTTCTCTATTTTGTTCCATTGATCTATGTGTCTATTTTTGTCCCAGTACTGTACTGTCTTGATGATTACAGCTTTGTAATATAGCTTGAAGTACAGAAATGTGATGACACCAGCTTTGGTTTTCTTTTTCAATATTCCTCTGGCTATTCAAGGTCTTTTGTGGTTCCATACAAATTTTAGGATTGTTTGTTCTAGCTCTGTGAAAAATGTCAGTGGTATTTTAGTAAGAATTGCATTGAATGTGTAGATTACTCTGGGTAGCACAGACATTTTCACAATATTTATTCTTCTTTTTAAAATTAATTAATTAATTATTTTTAAAATCATGTTATGTTAGTCACCATACAATACTTCATTGGTTTTTAATGTAGTGTTCCATGATTCATTTTTTTGCGTATAACACCCAGTGCTCATTGCAATTGTGCTCTCCTTAATACCCATCAGCAGGCTAACCCATCCACCCACCCCGTTCCCCTTCAAAACCCTTAGATTGTTTCCCAGAGTCTATAGTCTCTCATGGTTCGTCTTCCCCTCTGATCCCCCCCCTTCATTTTTCCCTTCCTTCTCCTAATGTCCTCCATGCTATTCCTTATGTTCCACATATGAATGAAATCATATCTTCCAATCCATGAGCATGGAATGTTTTTCCATCTCTTTGTGTCTTCCTCAATTTCTTTCATAAGTGTTCCATAGTTTTTAGAGTACAGATCCTCTACCTCTTTGGTTAGGTTTATTCTTAGGTATCTTATGGTTTTGGGTGTAATTATAAATGGGATCAATTCCTTAATTTATCTTTCTTCTGTCTCATCGTTATTGTATAGACATGAAATTGATTTCTGTGCATTGATTTTATATCCTGCCATGCTGCTGAATTGTTGTATGTGTTCTATCAATTTTGGGGTGGAATCTTTTGGGTTTTCCTCATAAAGTATCATGTCATCTGCCAAAACTGAGAGTTTGACTTCTTCTTTGCCAATTTGGATGCCTTTTATTTCTTTTTGTTGTCTGATTGCTGAGGCTAGGACTTCTAGTACTATGTTGAAGAATAGTGGTGAGACTGGGCATCCCTGCCGTATTTGTGACCTTAGGGGAAAAGCTCTCAGGTTTTCCCCATTGAGAATGATATTCACTGTGGGCTTTTCATAGATGGCTTTTATGATATTGAGGTATGTTCCCTCTATCCCATCCTGTGGAGAGTTTTAATCACGAAAGGATGCTGTATTTTGCCAATGCTTTTTCTGCATCCATTTAGAGGATCATTGGTTCTCATACTTTCTTTTATTAATGTGATTTATCAGATTGATTGATTTGCAAATGTTGAACCACACTTGCATCCCAGGAATAAATCCCACTTGGTCGTGGTGAATAATCCTTGTAATGGACTGTTCGATCCTATTTGCTAGTATCTTGGTGAGAATTTTGGCATCCATGTTCCTCAGGGATATTGATCTGTAATTCTCCTTTTTGATGTTATGGCGTCTTTGTCTGGTTTTGGGATCAAGGTAATGTTGGCCTCATAGAATGAATTTGGGAATTTTCCTTCCCTTTCTTTGTATTGAATCAACTTCAGAAGAATAGGTATTAGTTCTTCTTTAAATGTTTGGTAGAATTCCCCTGGAAAGCCATCTGGCCCTGGACTCTTGTTTATTGGGAGATTTTTTATTACTGCTTCAATTTCCTCGCTGGTTATGGGTCTGTTCAAGTTTTCTATTTCTTCCTATTTCAGTCTTGGTAGTTTGTACAGTTTCCAGGAATACATCCATTTCTTCCAGATTGCCTAATTTGTTGGCATATAGTTGCTCATAATATGTTCTTAAAATTGTATTTCCTTGGTGTTGGTCATGATCCCCCCTCTTTTATTCATGATTTTATTAATTTGAGTGCTTTCTCTTTTCTTTTTGATAAGTCTGGCTAGGGGTATATCAATCTTAGGTTTTGTTGATCTGTTCTCTTGTTCTTTTAGTTTCTATTTCATTAATTTCTGCTCTAATCTTTATTATTTCTCTTATCCTGCTCTGTTTAGCCTTTCTGTTCTCTCCCCAGCTCCTTTAGGTGTAAGTCTAGCTTGTGTATTTGAGATTTTCTAATTTTTTGAGAGAGGCTTGTAATGCTCTGGACTGCCCTCTTAGGACTGACTTTGCTGCATCTCAAAGGTTTTGAACAGTTGTGCATTCATTTGTTTCCATGATTTTTAAAAATTCTTTAATTTCCTAATTGATGCATTCATTCTTTGGTAGGGTCCTCTATAGCCCCCAAGTGTTTGCTTTCCTTCCAAATTTTCTCCTGTGATTGAGTTCAAGTTTCAAAGCTTTGTGGTCTGAAAATATGCAGGGAATAATCCTAATCTTTTGGTACCAGCTGAGACCTGATTTGTTTATATATAGATCACCAGTATGTGATCTATTCTGGAGAATGTTCCTTGTGCACTGGAGAAGAATGTGTTTTCCATTGCTTTAAGGTGGAATGCTCTGAATATATTTGTGAAGCCCATCTGGTCCAGTGTTTCCTTCAAAGCCCTGTCTCCTGGCTGATCTTCTCCTTTGATGTCCATTGCTGTATCATATTGAAGTACTCTACTATTATTGTATTATTCTCAATGTGTTTCTTTAATTCGGCTATTAATTATTTTATGTAATTGGCTTCTCTGAAGTCATGAGCATAAATATTTATAATTTTTAGATCTTCTTGTTTGATAGACCCTCTAAGTATGATATAGTGTCCCTCTTTATCTCTTACTAGAGTCTTTGGTTTAAAATCTAATTTGTCTTATATAGGATTGCTACCCCAGCTTTCTTTTGAGGTTCATTAGCATGATAAATTTTTCTCCACCCCCTTTCTTTCAGTCTGGCTGTGTCTTTAGGTCTAAAACGAGTCTCTTGTAGACAGCATATGGATGGATCTTGTTTTTTATTCCACTCTGATACCATGTGTCTTTTGATTGGAGCATTTAGTCCATTTACATTCAGAGTAACTATTGAAAGATATGAATTTAGTGCCATGGTATCACCTGTAAAGTCCATGTTTCTGTATATTGGCTCTGTTCCTCTCTGGTCTATCTTACTTTTGGGCTCTTTCTTGGTTTACAGGATCCCCTCTAATAATTTTTTCAGGGCTGGTTTATTGGTCACATATTCTTTATTTTCTGTTTGTCCTGGTACCTCTTCACTTCTCTTTCTTTTCTGAATGACAGCCTTGCTGGATAAAGTATTCCATGTTTATCTCATTTAGTACACTGAATATATGGTGCCAGCACTTTCTGTCCAGCCAGGTCTCTGTGGATAGGTCTTCTGCCAGTCTAATGTTTCTACCCTTGTAGGTTAAGGAACTCTTGTCTTGAGGTGCTTTCAGGATTTTCTCTTTGTCTCTGTAATTTGCAAACTTCACTATTATAATTCGGGGTGGTGATGTATTTTTACTGATTTTGGGAAGGGTCCTCTCTGCCTCTTGGACATGAATGCTTGTTTCCTTCCCCATGTTAGGGAGTTTCTCACCTGCAATTTGCTTAAATATACCTTTTGTCCCTCTCTCTTTCTTCTTCTTGGGGACCCCAATTATTCTAATATTGTTTTGCTGTATGGTATCACTGATTTCTCGAAGCCTCCCCTCATAATCCAGTCGTTGTTTTTCTCTCTTTCCCTTAACTTCCTTACTTTCCATCATTTTGTCTCCTATGTCAGTGGCTCTCTCTTCTGCTTCATTTGACCTTGCTGTTAGAGCGTCCATTTTAGATTGCATCTCATTTAAAGCATTTTAAATTACTGCATGATTAGAATTGAGTTCTTTTGTTTCTGCACTTATGGATTGTCTAGTGTCTTTTATGCTTTTTTCAAACACAGGTAGTGCCTGTATAAACACTATTCTAAATTTGAGGTCTGACTTTTTACTTATATCCATATTGAATAAATCTGTGGCAGAGTATTAACTCTGTTTTTTTCTTTTGTTGTGGATTCCTCCTTCTAGTCATTTTGTCCAGAAGAATAAATGAATGAGAGAACAAAATCAGAACAAAACCATGACCTCAGCAAAATATACACTAGATAAATCCAAAGAGATTAGAAACCAAAAAAGAAAAAAACGGGTGGAGGGAGAGAATACAATTTAACAGACACTAGATCCCAAAGTTGTAAAGAAAGAAAAATTTCTATATAAATACACAAAAATAAAATTGAATACAGTGAAAGGAAATCAAAAATAAAGAATATATCTATAAAATATAAATGTAAAATAAAAAATACTTAAAAAAGAATTGATAAAATACAAAGTTAGTTGAAAAGGAAAAAAAGAAAAAGAAAATTTTAAACTGAAAGATTAAAGAATCATGAGGAAATAAACTTCAAATTTTATATACTATTTTCCCAACACAGGAGTTTCTCAGTTCTGTGTGATCCATAAACTTGGTATTAGCCTAATGTTCCTGCTGGTCTTTTGTGAGAGGGGCCTGTTGTACTGATTCTAAGGCTTATTGCTTGGAAAGAGTTGCAACACCCCTTGGAAGTGGCTGGGCTCAGTGTAAGCTGCTTCAGGTTGCACTATGTGGCTTTTGTTCCCTGAAGGCTTTCCACACCGCTTTAGAGGATTTAAAAAAAAAAAAATGGCAACACCCTGAACTCCAGGCCTCGAGCTAAATGATCATGGCCCCCACTCTTTGTGCACCTTCATGGAAAAGCAGTTAGTCACTTGTGTGTGCACCTAACTCTTCAGGCATCTATGGTGCACACCTGCACCAATTCTCTCAGTAGACGGAGGGGAGACTCACAATGGCCCCACTTAAATACTTTTTTTTAAATTTTATTATGTTATGTTAATCATCATACTTTATATCATTAGTTATTGATGTAGTATTCCATGATTCATTATTTGCGTATAACACCCAGTGCCCCATTCAATACGTGCCCTCCTTAATACCAATCACTGGGCTAAACCATCTCCACAACACACTCCCCTTAGGAACCCTCAGGTTTTTCTCAGAGTCCGTAGTCTCTCATGGTTCATCTCCCCCTCTGACTTCCCCCTCTTCATTTTTCTTTTCTTGCTATCTTCATTTTATTAAATTTTTAGTATAATGTATTATTTGTTTCAGAGGTACAAGTCTGTGATTCAACACTCTTAAAAAATTCACAGGGTTCACAATAGTACATACCCTCCCCAATGACAATCAGCCAGCCACCCCATCCCTCCCACCCCCCACCACTCCAGCAACACTAAGTTTGTTTCCTGAGATTAAGAATTCCTCCTATCAGTGAGATCATATGATACATGTCTTTTCCTGATTGACTTATTTCAATCAGCATAATACCCTCCAGTTCCATCCACGTCATTGCAAATGGAAAGATTTCATTCCTTTGGATGGTTGCATAATATTCCATTATATATAAATACCACCTCTTCTTATCCATTCATCTGTCAATGGACATCTTGGCTCTTTCTATAATTTGGCTATTGTTTGGACATTGCTGCTATAAATATCGGGGTGCATGTACTCCTTCAAATCCCTACATTTGTATATTTAGGGTAAATACCCAGTAGGGCAATTGCTGGGTTGTAGGGTAGCTCTATTTTCAACTTTTTGAGGAACCTCCATACTGTTGTCCAGAGTGGCGGCACCAGCTTGCATTCCCACCAACAGTGTTGGACGGTTCCCCTTTCTCCACATCCCTGCCAACGTCTGTCGTTTCCTGACTTGTTAATTTTAGCCATTCTGACTGGTGTGAGGTGATACCTCATTGAGGTTTTGATTTGGATTTCCCTGATGCCGAGTGATGTTGAGCACTTTTTCATGTCTCTGTTGCTATTTTGATGTCTTCTTTGGAAAAAGGTCGTTCATGTCTTCTGCCCATTTCTTGAGTAGATCATTTATATTCTGTTGAGTTTGATAAGTTCTTTATAGATTTTGGATACTAGCCTTTTATCTGATATGTCATTTGCAAATATCTTCTCCCATTCTGTCGGTTGTCTTTTGGGTTTGTTGATTGTTTCTTTTGCTGGGCAAAAACTTTATCTTGATGAAATCCCAATAGTTCATTTTTACCCTTGCTTCCCTTGCCTTTGGTGATATTTCTAGGAAGAAGTTGCTGCGGCTGAGGTTGAATAGGTTGCTGCATGTGTTCTCCTTTAGGATTTTGATGGACTCCTGTTTCACATTTAGGTCTTTCAATCATTTGGAGTCTATTTTTGTGTGTGGTGTAAGAAAATGGTCCAGTTTCATTCTTCTGCATGTGCCTGTCCAATTTGCCCAAAACCATTTGTTGAAGAGACTGTCTTTTTGTCATTGGACATTCTTTCCTGCTTTGTCAAAGATTAGTTGACCATAGAGTTGAGGGTCCATTTCTGGGCTCTCTATTCTGTTCCATTGATCGATGTGTCTGTTTTTGTGCCAGTACCATACTCTCCTGATGATGACAGCTCTGTAATAGAGCTTGAAGTCCGGAATTGTGATGCCATCAGCTTTACTATTCTTTTTCAATATTCCTCTGGCTACTCGGGGTCTTTTCTGGTTCCAAACAAATTTTAGGATTATTTGTTCCATTTCTTTGAAAAAAGTGGATGGTATTTTGATGGGGATCGCATTGAATGTGTAGATTGCTCTAGGTAGCATTGACATCTTCACAATATTTGTTCTTTCAATCCATGAACATGGAACGTTTTTCCATTTCTTTGTGTCTTCCTCAATTTCTTTCAGGAGTATTTTAAAGTTTTCTGAGTACAGATTCTTTACTCTTTGTTTAGATTTATTCCTAGGTATCTTATGGTTTTGGGTGCAATTGTAAATGGGATCGACTCCTTGATTTGTCTCTCTTCTGACTTGTTGTTGGTGTATAGGAATGCCACTGATTTCTGTGCATTGATTTTATAGCCTGCTACTTGACTGAATTCCTGTATGAGCTCTAGCAGTTTTGGGGTGGAGTCTTTTGGGTTTTCCACATACAGTATCATATCATCTGCAAAGAGTGAGAGTGTGACTTCCTCTTTGCCGATTTGGATGCCTTTGATTTCTTTTTGTTGTCTGATTGATGTGGCTAGGACTTCTAATACTATGTTGAATAGCAGTGGTGAGAGTGGACATCCCTGCCTCGTTCCTGACCTTAGGGGAAAAGCTCTCAGCTTTTCCCCATTGAGAATGATATTCACTGTAGGTTTTTCATAGATGGCTTTTATGATATTGAGGTAGATCAAGAAAGGATGCAGTACTTTGTCAAAAGCTTTTTCTGCATCTACTGAGAAGATCACATGGTTCTTGTTTTTTCTTTTATTAATGTATTTTATCAAATTGATTGATTTGTGGATGTTGAACCAACCTTGCAGCCCATGGATAAATCCCACTTGGTCATGGTGAATAATCCTTTAAATGGACTGTTGGATCCTGTTGGCTAGTATTTTGGTGAAAATTTTGCATCTATGTTCATCAAGGGTATTGGTCTGTAATTCTCCTTTTCGACGGGGTCTTTGTCTGGTTTTGGGATCAAGGTAATGGTGGCCTCATAAAACGAGTTTGGAAGTTTTCCTTCCACTTCTATTTTTTGGAACAGTTTCAGAAGAATAGGTATTAATCTTCTTTAAATGTTTGGTAAAATTCCCCTGGGAAGCCATATGACCCTGGACTTTTGTTTGTTGGGAGATTTTTGATGACTGCTTCAATTTCCTTAGTGGTTATACGTCTGTTCAGGTTTTCTATTTCTTCCTGGTTCCAGTTTGGTAGTTGATACACCTCTAGGAATGCATCTATTTCTTCCAGATTATCTAACTTGCTGGCATATACTTGCTCATATGTTCTCATAATTGTTTGTATTTCTTTGGTGTTGGTTTCGATCTCTCCTCATTCATGATTTTATTGATTTGGGTCATTTCTCTTTACTTTTTGAGTAAAGAGACTGGCCAGTTGTTTATCAGTCTTATTAATGCTTTCAAAAAACCATCTCTTAGTTTTGTTGATCTGTTCTACTGTTCTTTTGGTTTCTATATCATATTTCTGCTCTGATCTTTATTATTTCTCTTCTCCTGCTGGGTTTAGGCTTTATTTGCTGTTCTTTCTCCAGCTCCTTTAGGTGTAGGATTAGGTTGTGCATTTGAGTCCTTTCTTGTTTCTTGAGAAAAGCTTGTATTGCTATATATTTTCCTCTTAGGACTGCCTTTGCTGTACCTCAAATATTTTGAAAAGTTGTGTTTTCATTTTCTTTGGATTCCATGAATTTTTTTAATTCTTCTTTAATTTCCTGGTTGACCCATTCATTATTTAGTAGGATGCTCTTTAGCCTCCATGTATTTGAGTTCTTTCCGACTTTCCTCTTGTGATTGAGTTCTAGCCTCAAAGCACTGTGGTCTAAAAATATCCAGGGAATGTTCCCAATCTTTTGGTACCAGTTGAGACCTGATTTGTGACCTAGGATGTGATCTATTCTGGAGAATGTTCCATGGGCACTAGAGAAGAATGTGTATTCCGTTGCTTTGGGATGGAATGTTCTGAATATGTCTGTGAAATCCATTTGATCCAGTGTGTCATTTAAAGTCTTTATTTCCTTGTTGATCTTTTGTTTAGGTGGTCTGTCCATTTCAGTGAAGGGGGTGTTAAGTCCCCCACTATTATTTTATTGTTGTTAATGTGTTTCTTTGCTTTTGTTATTAATTGTTTTATAAGTTTGGCTCTCCCATGTTAGGGGCATAGATATTTACAATTATTAGATCTTCTTGTTGGATAGACCCTTTAAGTAGGATATAGTGCCCTTCCTCATCCCTTGTTATAGTGTTTGGGTAAAAACTAATTTATTTGATATAAGGATTGCCACCTCCACTTTCTTTTGTGTCCATTAGCATGCTAAATGTTTATCCACCCCCTCACTTTCAATGTGGGGGTGTCTTTGGGTCTAAAATGAGTCTCTTGCAGACAGCATATCGATGGGTCTTGTTTTTTTTTTTTTATCCAATATGATACCCTGTGGTTCTTGATTGGGGCATTTAGCCCATTTGCATTCAGATTAAGTATCGAAAGATAGGAATTAAGTGCCACTGTATTGCCTGTAAGGTGACTGTTATTGTGTATTGTTTGTGTTCCTTTCTGGTCTATGTTACTTTTAGGCTCTCTTTGCTTAGAGGACCTCTTTCAATATTTCTTGTAGGTCTGGTTTCGTGTTTGCAAATTCCTTTATTTTTTGTTTGTCCTGGAAGCTTTTTATCTCTCCTTCTATTTTCAATGACAGCCGAGCTGGATATAACATTCTTGGCTGCATATTTTTCTCATTTAGTGCTCTGAAGATATCATGCCAGTCTTTTCTGGCCTGCCAGGGCTCTGTGGATAGGTTTGTGCCCAATCTAATGTTTCTACCACTGTAGGGTACAGATCGCTTATCCCGAGGTGCTTTCAGAATTTTCTTTTTGTCTCTGAGACTTGTAAATTTTACTATTAGATGTCGGGGTGTTGACCTCTTTTTATTGATTTTGAGGGGGGTTCTCTGTGCCTCCTGGATTTTGATGCCTGTTTCCTTTCCCAAATTAGGGAAGTTCTCTGCTATAATTTTCTCCAATATACCTTTTGCCCCTCTCTCTCTTTCTTCTTCTTCTGGGATCCCGGTTATTCTAATATTGTTTCATCTTATGGGATCACTTATCTCTCTAATTCTGTCCTTGTGATCCAGTAGTTGTTTATCTCTCTTTTTCTCAGCTTCTTTATTTTCCATCATTTGGTTTTCCATATCACTAATTTTCTCTTCTCCCTCATTTATCCCAGCAGTTAGAGCCTCTATTTTTAATTGCACCTCATTAATAGCCTTTTTGATTTTGACTTGGTTAGATTTTAATTCTTTTATTTCTCCAGAAAGGGTTTCTTTAATATCTTCCATGCTTTTTTTCAAGCCCAGCTAGTATCTTTAAAATTGTCATTCTGAACTCTAGTTCTGACATCTTACTAATGTCCGTATTGACTAGGTCCCTGGCAGTCAGTACTGTCTCTTGTTCTTTTTATTGAGGTAATTTTTCCATCTTGTCATTTTGTCCAGAGGAGAATAGATGAGTGAGAGAACAAAATGCTAACAGGGTAAAAATGACCCTAGAAAAATATACACTAAACACATCAGAAGAGAGCTGAAGCTGGGGGAAAAGTAAGGGAAAGTTAGAAAAAAGAAAAAGATAAAAAACAAACAAAGAAACAAAAAAACAATATGATCAAATATGATCAGGCTGGTGCATAGATCAGTGCCACACACTAGATTTTGGGCATATTTTGTTCTGTTAGAGTAAGTGCTTCCCAAATTTTTAAAGAAAGAAAAGCTTATATATGTACAAAAATAAGGATAAATATGATGAAGGGATGGGATATGACTGTAAAGATGAACATTATAAAGGATTTTATAAAAAAGAATTGTTAGAAGTTGGTTGAAAAAAGAAAGAAGAGTTTAAAAAAAAAGGGAGAGAATGTGATCAGGCAGGAGACTAGAACAAAGCCATATACTAGGGATTTAGGGTACATTTTAGCCTGTTAGAATAAACTGTATCCCTACATTTTAAGGAGAGAACAACTTATATTTATATACCAAAAATAAGGTTAACTACTATGAAGGGATAGAATATGACTTTAAATGAAAAATAAAAATGATTTTTAAAAAAAGGGATTGATAAGATGTTGGTTGAAAGAGGGGAAAGAAAAATTTAAAAAAAAGAAAATTTAAAAAACTAACTTTGAAAGACTAAAGAATCATGGGGAAAAACCATGGATTCTATGTGCTGTCTTCCCCTAGCGCTGGAGTTCCGCTGTTCTCATTGATTGGTAAACTTGGTCTTGGCTGGCTGTTCTTGCTGATCTTCTGGGGGAGGGGCCTGTTGCAGTGGTTCACAAATGTCTTTGCTGGAGGCGGAATTGTCCTGCCCTTGCCGGGTCTCTTCTAAGTAATCTCGGGTTTGCTCTAGGTAGCTTTTGTTTCCCGCAAGCTTTACATACAGCTTTGGAGGATGAGAGTAAAAATGGCGGCCTCCCAATCTCCACCCCGGAGGACCCGAGAACTTGGAGCCCTACTCTTCAGTGAGCCTCCAGAGGAAAGCACTCAATCACTCCCATCTCCCCGGTCTCCAACCGCACTCCATGCTCACCTGGCCTGTTACTGAGCATTTTATCTCTAGCACCCGATGCAGTGTGGAGTCTCCAAGCCCAGCTGATTCCTGCAGTGGGCTCCCACACTGCTCTTCCCAGGGGAGGAAGGGGAGTCTCCCCGAATCTGCCACTTGTTGGGTCCCTGCTGGAAGAGCAGTGGCTGACTGCTGCGGATCACGGTTTATGGCAACACTGAGCTGAGAGCCCACTCCTCAGCTCCGTCTCTGCAGCCATCTTCCCCGCTCCAATACCTGGGAGCTCTGTTGCCCTCAGGCACCCCTGGGCTTTCTGTGACCCTGAGGGTCCTCAGACCACACTGTCCCAGCTAGGGTTCCACCCCCCCCCCCCCCACTTAGCCACTGGAGCAACGTCCCTCAGCAGAGCCAACTTCTAAAAGTTCTGATCTTGTGCTCTGCAGCTCTATCATTTGCCAGTAGTGGCTGACAGAGGCCCCCTCCTCCGCCATCTTTCATCCCAAATATCACCTCAGATTCACTTCTCCGCACATCCTGCCTTCCAGAAAGTGGTCGCTTTTCTGTTCAGAGAGTTGCTGCTATTCTTTTCTTTGATCTCCTGTTGAGTTAGTAGGTATTCAGAATGGTTTGATCCCTATCTAGCTGAATTCCTGGGACCAGATGAAATTTAGGTCTCCTACTCCTCAGCCATCTTGCTCCACTTCCCTCACTGCTTTCTTGCCCCATGCTTAGAGGGCCATGGCTGGATCAAGCCATGGTTCATGGTTTATGGCAACACCTAACTGAGAGGCCACTCCTGGGCTAACAATTGTAACCACCTTCCCCAATGAAACGCTTGGGAACTCTGCCATACTCAGGCACCCCCATTCTTTCTGTTACCCTGGGGATTTTGAGACAACAGTTACATTCTTAAACTAATAAAAGAATAAAATAATTAATTAAACTACATTGGAGATTGGAGTTAGGAGCCAAAAAAAGAAATATCAGAATTTCATCCATTCACACCTCTTCAATAAAAGTATCCAAAATACCAACAGAATGTGTTTTGCTGACATTTTGTCCCTGAAAGAATAAATATTTTTAAATTGGAGTAGTTATTGAGAAAGGGTGGATTAAAAATGACAACAAGTGAGAAAACAAGAAAACCAAGTACAGTAAATTATCTACAATCAGTTCTTTTAAGATGACATGAAACACTTAAAGGTTTTAAAGATATTTATCAAGTTTACAAGGGATAAAGATCCAATCATGCTTGGTGGGTTAATTTAGAATAGCTGGTCTATATAATCCATGTTATTTATCTCTTTGAGTTCTACAGAATGGAGACTAAAGATGCCATGGTTTCTTCAAATGTTAGGGAAGATAGTTTAGAGTGGAAAACAGCAAGGGGAGAAACATTTATTTTTTTTTAATTTTAAAAATGATTTTATTTATTTGTCAGAGAAACAGAGAAAGGGAGCACAAGCAGTGGGAGGGGGAAGCAGAGGGAGAGGCAAGCTCTTTGCCTGATGTGGAACTCGATTCCAGGACCCTGGGATCATGACTTGAGCTGAAGACAGACGTTTAACCAACCGAGCCATCCAAGTGTCCTGGGGAGAAACATTTAAAGTTCAGAATAGTAAGAAAATATCAATTGGATAATCAAAGCTCAGAAAATATGAGACAGGGCCTGTAGCTATGAAAATGACAGGGGAGGGGTGCCTGGGTGGCTCAGTCAGTTAAGCATCTACCTTTGCCTCAGGTCATGATCCTAGGGCCCTGGGATCGAGCCCCATAGCAGGCTCCATGCTCCAAGGGGAGCCTTCTTCCCCTTCTCCCTCTGCCTCTGCCATTCTTCCTGCTTGTGCTCTCTCTCTTTGTCAAATAAATGAATAAAATCTTTAAGAAAAAAATGAAATAAAATTAAAAATGGTCTTAAAAATAGAAAATGAGAGTACTGTTGACAAGAAGAAAGATAAGCCAATGTTTAGAACCATAGAGATTAAGTTAATGAAATGGTACTTATGTAATCTTTGCTTTAAAATATATTTCTTTTTCTAGAAATAGAAAATAGAAGCTCTACTAAATACATATATATTATGTATGTATGTATATATATATATATATATATATATATATATATATATATCAAATAGGACATATGTAAGTATACTGAACAATTCTCTACCCCTTTACTTCCATTCAAGTAAATCCACAGCATCTCTGGTAAACCACTTTGGCATCATTAATAATCTGGTAGCTATAGAGGATCTAGGAAGAATTTATTTTTTCTGTAGGAAGTTTTAGTAAGCTCAATTCCTTGTAAGTAATACAAATATCAGGGCACTATTCTTAATTTCTGTCAGCTCAATATAAAAACAGTGTCCTAACTAGACCCATTGACAATATAAAAACATTTGATTCTCTAATAAAGTGGCAAAAATCAAAGGCTTAATTAAACTGCATGTCAATTCATTTAATAAGTTTAGTTTAATTACTAAAATTCCCTGTAGTTAATATCTTAGTTCTTTTTAAGAAATTCTGACACTATCTAAGATGTATAGATAGAACTTTAAATTTTAATTGATGGGTATTAAGGAGGGTACTTGTTGTGATGAGCACTGGGTATTATATGTTAGTGATGAATCATCAAATTCTACTCCTGAAACCAGTATTATGCTATATGTTACCTAACTAGAATTTAAATAAAATTTTGGAAGAAAAAAAAGAAAATTAACTTCTTTGACTTAAAAAAAAAACAGAAAAAAAAATGATCTTGGCAGTAACAATAAGACTACTGAATGCCATTTAAAATTTTTCTGTGCCTTTATTTTTTTTGTTTTTGTCCTTATGGTATATTCAACTATGAATGTACAGTCATAATGCTGTGTTTTTAAAACCCTGTGATACAATTCTTTATGTGATTATGATTCTAATTCAATATATAATTAATTAATGAAAAAAATTTCTACACTTTTTTTGCATGTTCCTTATGATTTTTAAGGTATCCATTTATTTTACCAAAATATAATCAACATATAACAGTGTATTCGTTTTAGATATAAAACAATGACTTTATATATGTACTTCTCTGCACTTTTAAAAAAAGAAAGCTAATGAAATTTGTCAATAATTACTTAGGAATTTTACATATTTTTAGATTGTGCACTACCAGGAAGGCATAATTCTTCTTATGGAACACTATAAAACATTAATATATTGAAAATGAAACCATTAAACATGCAGTTTTGCAATACATTAGGCACAAGTATCTTCACTTGACCAAGGTCATAGAGCTAGTTAAATGCAGTTGCAATGAGAGATTCCAGATTTCCAGAATTCCAGTCTGCTGTTTTTCTAAGAAATTACCATGGGATAAATTTTGATAGACATATACTACAGCCCAAGGAAAACAATTAAACAATCAAAATTTGAGGCAAGTATTAACAATATATAATCGCTTTCTTTCTTTCTGAACTTTCTTTTACAGAGATACATTCTCAAATCCACATATTTATATACACAAAATTCAAGTTTATAGTATAGAGATAAGAATATTCATTTATTTTAGAGAAGAAAAATAGTGAGCTTAAGAAGACTTCACCAAATAGTCAGCTCAATGCTGAAGAATTATTCTTAAAGTTTGTAATTTAAGTCAGGCACTAGGTTCCACTTCCATTAATGACAGAATAACATATAATAAACTAATACATACACATTCAACAATTATAAACTGTGGACAATATATAAAAATATAATGATTTAAAGGTACTGAAGAGCTGCCGAAGGCAGAACAAATTTGGGAAAGAGTTAAATCTTGAGAGAGCAACTTCACTGGGTAATAAATGTACTTATGTGGCTTTTCACCCAAAAGTACTATCCAGTCTTCCTGGTGTGGAGCATTTGGAATTTAAGCCACAAGGTGCAGATTTAACATGTTGAGAAGTGAGATGGTGTATTACAGGTCTGCCAGAGAGATTTGAAATGAGGGAATCATAGGAAAGAAGGTTACTATAGAAGAGGAGCACTAAAATCTGAGCAAAATTTTGCCAAATGCCCTGGCTAACCTCTAATCTTTACACTCATAATGACCATAAAGGCGGCAAGAAATAAAAAGTTAAAAGGATGGATCAGGGATTTCAGTAATAAAGGAGAGATAGAGTAAGATTGTGAATCTAGGCAAGTAAGTTTCCTGCTAAAACAAAACCAACAAACTTTAGATGAACATAAAAGAATCTAGAATCTCTACAATGTATCATTTACAATGTCCTGGAGTCAATGAAAAATTATTAGACAGGCAAAAAAGCAGGAAAATGGGACCAACAGTTAGGAAAAAAGAAAACAGTCAATAGAAACTGAAGTCAAGGTGACCAAGATGCTGGAATTAGCAAAAAAAAAAAAAAAAAAATAATAATAATAATAATAATTTTCATAAATATGTTCAAGAAATAAAGACAAATATGCTCACAGGAGTGAATGAATGATGAATCTTAGTACAAAAATGGAAAATATATAAAAGAATAAAATGGAAAGTACATAACTGAAAACTACATTATTTGAGATCAAAATTAGCTGGATGGATTTAATAACAAATTGTAGTTTTGATTTCTATTTCCCTGATGATGAGTGATGATTGAACATCTTTTCAAGTATCTGTTTGCCATTGGTATATCTTCTTTGGAAAAATGCCTATTCATGTCTTCTGCCCATTTTTTAAATTGGATTATTTGTTTTGGGTGTTGAGTTTGATAAGTTCTAGAAAGATTTTAGTAACTAACCCTTTATCAGATATATCACTTACAAATATCTTTTCCCATTCTGTAGGTTGCCTTTTAGTTTTTTGACTATTTCCTTCACTGTGCAAAAGCTTTTTATCTTGATGAAGTCCCAATAGTTTATTTTGCTTTTGTTTCCCTTGCCTCAGGAGACACATCTAGTAAGATGTTGCTATGGCTGATGTAAAAAAAAAAAAATTACTGCCTGTTTTCTCCTCTAGGATTTTAATAGTTTCCTGTCTCACATTTAGGTCTTTCATCCATTTTGAGTTTATTTTTGTGTATGATGTAAGAAAGTGGTCCATTTTCATTCTTTTGCATATTGTTGTCCAGTTTTCCCAACACTATTTGTTGAAGACACTGTCTTTTTTCCATTGGATATTCTTTCCTCTTCTGTGGAAGATTAATTGACCATATAGTTGTTGGTTCATTTCTGGGTTCTCTATTGTGTTCCATTGATCTATGAGTCTATTTTTGTGCCAGTACCATACTCACTTGATCACTACAGCTTTGTAACACAACTTGAAGTCTGAAATTGTGATGTCTCCAGCTTTTCTTTTCCAAGGTTGCTTTGACTATTTGGGATCTTTTGTGTTTCCAAGAAAATTTTAGCTCTGTGAAACTACAATGAAATATCACCTCACACCTGTCAGAATGACTAAAAGCAACAACACAAGAAGCAACAGGTATTGGCAAGGATGTGGAGAAAGGGTAATCCTCTTGCACTGTTAGTGAGAAAGCAAACCGGTGCAGCCACTCTAAAAAACAGTATGCAAGTTCCTCAAAAAGTTGAAACAGAACTACCCTATGATTCAGTAATTCACAGTCAGGTATTTACTCAAATACAAAAATACATATTCAAAGGGATATATGCACCCTTATTTTTATAGCAGCATTATCTATAATAGGCAAATTTTGGAAACAACCCAAGTGTCTATTGGCTGATGAATGGTTAAAGAAGATGCATACACTATGTATGTATATACATAATGGAATATTACTTAGCTATAAAAGGAATGAAATCTTGCCATTTGCAATGATGTGGTTGGAGCTAGAGAGTATTATGCTAAGCAGAATATGTCAGTCAGAGAAAGACAAATATCTTATGATTTCACTCATATATGGAATTTAAGAAAAAAAGAATGATGACAGGGGAAAAAAGAGAGAGGCAAACCAAGAAACAGACTCTTAACTATAGAGAACAAACATGGTTACCAAAGGGGAGGTAAGGGGGGATGGTTTATATAGGTGATGGGGATTAAGGAGTGCACTTCTGATAAGCACTGGATGTTGTATCTAAGTGTTGAATCACTATGTTGTACACCTAAAACTAATGTTACACTGTATGTTACCTAACTGGAATTTAAATAAAAACTTAAAAAAAATGAAGCCAAAATAATCCTCAGGAATATACAAAGAAATAAATAGAAATAATACCTAAGTTTGGCAAGAACACATTCTACAAGGTTAATACACATAAATTAATTGTATATTTATATACTAGCATCAAACAACTGAAAATGAAATTAATAAAACTATTACATACAATAGTGTCAATATACAATAGGAATACATTTAACAAAAGACATGGAAAATATCTACATTAAAGACTACAAAAATTCATGGTGATAAATTTTAAAAGACTTAAGTAAATGGATATGTACACTGTGCTTGTAGATTGAAAAACTCAATATTTTATGATATCAATGTCAATTCTCACCAAATTGATCTCTATATTTAATATAATCCTAATCAAAACCCAAGCCAATTTTTATATAAATTAACAAGCTAATTTTAAAATTTTATAGAATTTGAAAGGACCTAGATTATCATAAATAATTTTTAAAATGTTGGATGACTTGTACAATCTGACTATAAGACTTACTGTAAAGCCACAATAATCAAAACAATGTGATAATTGGTGTAAGAATCAATAAAAACATCAATAGAGCAGATTAGAGAGCCTGAAAGTAGAACCGAACTTATGCATTCATTGGATTCCTGACAAAAGCATCATAGGAACATTCCAATGAGGAAGTTTATTTCAATAAATAGTGTCAGTACAACCCAATACCCAAATAGAAAAAGATAAATCTTGACTACCTATGTCACTATATACAAAGATTAATTTGAGATGGATCATATGTCTAAACATAAATGCTGAAAATATAAAGCTTTTGAAGAAAACATAGGAAAATATCTTTCAAAGTTAAGGGTAGACAAGTATTTCTTAGTTTGAACACAGAAAACAGTAAACATAAAAAATTATAAATTAGACTTCATAAAATTTAAAACTTCTGTTCATCAAAAGATACTATAAGAAAATGAAAAGAATCAGACCACAGGCTTGTAGGATATATTTACAATATATATATTTAATAAAGGTAACAAAAAGCTCATGTCCAGAGTATATTTAAAAGCTACTACAACTCAATAATAAAAATACAAACACAAAAAGGGCAAAAAAATTGAAGAGACTCTTGAGTTAAGAATATATACAAGTGACAAGAAAAGAAAAGGCAAGAAAAAAAGAAAAGAAAAAATTCCCAAAATAATTAGTTATCAGGGAACTGAAAATTCACAACACAATGGGAAGCCAAAATACACCCACCATAATGGCTTAGATTTTTAAAGGACTAACAAAACCAAATATTGAATAGCATGTAGAGAAATGGAATTTTCATATATGTTGGTGGGAATGTAAAATGGTACAATGGAAAGGAGTCTGTTAGACTCTTATGAAACTAAATCTGCATTTACCTTATGACCTATTCTTAAGTATTTGCCCAAGAGAAATAAAAACATATGTCCAAGAAAGGACTTGTACAAGAATATCCATAGCAAATTTCTTAATAAGAGCTACAATTTGTAAATATGTTAGGTGTCCATCAATAGGAGAAAGGATTAATAAACTGGTTGTATGTTTATACAAAGGAATACTACTCTGCAATTAAACAAGTAACAAACTACAGATGCATATAAAAGCATAGATGAATCTCAAAAACTTCTGGTGAGTCAAAGAAGCCTTACACAAAAAAGTACGTATTGCATTGTTCCATTTACATAAAGTTCTAAAACAGGCAAATTAATCTATAACGGTTGCCTCAGGGAGTTGAGGTCAGTAATAAGCTGAGAAAGGACATGAGGAAACTTTGTGGGGTGATGGTAATACTGTATACCTAAATAGTTTTTTGTGTTTTAAGGTGTATGCATTTGTCAAAACTCAGCTTATTTGAAGATTTGTCCTTTGGATTGTACATAAATTTTGCTTCAAAAGAAAAAAATGATAAACACGTATTATACTAAGTACTATTGGTAAGTCTCCAGATGGTAATTTACTTTGAAATGCATCCAAAAATAAGGTGAACTAATGGATGGTTAGAGAAATGGAGAGATGAATAGATGTGGTATAAGGTAAATAAAGTAAAATATTGATGGTAGAATTTGTGTCATGGATATGAGTGTGTTCACTGTAAAATTTTTCAAAGTTTCTGTGTATTAGCACATTTCCATAGTAAAATGTCAAAAAATAAAGTACTTATACATCTGTATACCTAAAATGTATATATTTCACTGCATATTTACCTCAAGAATGAGGACCAGTGAGACTCTATTCCACTGGTCCAAAGGGCAAAGACTGTTGAGATTTTTTATTTATTAACTGATATATCCTAAATGGGTAGAACAGAGCCCAACACATTATAAATACTCAGTAAATATTTTTTAAACTGCATGAGTGACAACATACAATGTGTGTACATGCATACTGTGTGATTAAGCAGGGAAGCCATTAGACTAAGATGGCTCTAATGCTGTGATGACCTATGTAAGTGAACAAAAACTCAAGCCTGTAAAGACCTCAAGGTTACAAAATCAAAACACTAAATTAACCAGTCACATACAGTAACTAGGCTTTAATCTATAGCTAATCAAATAATTTCCTTTCTTTGTTTCTGCACTTTCTCTACATGGTTTTTGTCTGGCTTCTGTTTGCAGAGCACTTCTAAACACTTCCAGTTTGGTGGTACCCAACTGGAATTGATTTTTGCTCAAATAAATTCTTAAAATTGTTAATATTCCTGTTCACTGTTTAACAGTTCATATATGTGTGTATATGCACATAGAGAAAGAGATAAAAACAGAGAGAAAGAGGGAGGGAGAGAAAGAATGAACAAAGAGGGAGAGATAGGAATAAAGAGGAGGAAAACAGAAGGGTTGGAAGAGGAGTGCCTGGGTGGCTCAGTTGGTTAAGCATCTGCCTTTGGCTCAGGTCATGATCCCAGGGTCCTGGAATCAAGCCAGTGTCAGTCTCCTTACTCAGCTTCTCCCTTTGCCCCTCACCCTACTCATGCTCCCTCTCAAATAAATTTTTTAAAATCTTTAAAAAAAAAAGAAGGGCTGGACGCCCCAAAATATTTTCCTCATAATTTTGCCCAAAGTCAACTGTATCATTAACAATTAAACAATGTTGGAAAGAAGCATGAGGCCAAACCTACAGTTATGGAGGGCTTTGCTCATTTCAGTGGCCCTATACCCTCTCCTCTTACTTTGAAAGACTTACTCACTGTAAACAAGGCTATGTTATGTCTTTGGTGGGCCCTAGGCCTTTGCCTATGTGGACTCCTTCCTCCATAAAACATATTATATTTTATGACCATGTTGGTAAAGACAGATATATGCCCGACTGGATTTATTATAACATACTTATTATTTCCATTTTTCTTCAGATTTAAAGGACATTAAAATCCCCAAATAGCAAAAGGAATGTTGAAAAAGAAAACCAAACCTGGAGGTATCACAATTCTGGACTTAAAGCTGTATTACCAAAACGATAAACATCAAGACAGTATGGTATTGGCAAAAAATCAGACACATAGATCAATGGAACAAAGTAGAGAACCCAGAAATGGACCCTCAACTCTATGGTCAGCTAATCTTCCACAAAGCAGGAATGTCCAATGGAAAAAAAGACAGTCTCTTCAATAAATGGTGTTGGGAAAATTGAACAGTCACATGCAGAAGAATGAAACTGGATCACTTTCTTACACCGTACCCAAAGATAAATTCAAAATGGATGAAAGACCTAAATGTGAGACAGGAATCCATCAAAATCCTAGAAGAGAACACAGGAAGCAACCCCTTTGACCTTGCTCACAGCAACTTCTTCCTAGATACATCTCCTAAAGCAAGAGAAGCAAAAGCAAAAATGAACTATTGGGATCTCATCAAGATAAAACATTTAGCAGAGCAAAGGAAACAGTCAACATAACTAAAAGGCAACATACAGAATGAGAGAAGATATTTGCAAATATCTTATCAGATTAAAGGCTAATATCCAAAATCTTTCTAGAACTTATCAAACTCAACACCCTAAAAACAAAAAAGTCCAGTCAAGCAATGGGCAGAAGACATGAACAGACATTTCTCCAAAGAAGACATACAAATGGCTAACAGAAACATGGAAAGAGTGCTCCACATCACTTGTCATCAGGGAAATACAAATCAAAAGCACAATGAGATACCACCTCACACCAGTCAGAATAGCTTAAATTAACAACTCAGGAAACAGATGTTAGCAAGGATGTAGAGAAAGGTGAATCCTCTTATACTGTTGGTGGGAATGTAAACTGGTGCAACCACTCTGGAAAACAGAATGGAGGATTCTCAAAAAGTTAAAAATAGAGCTACACTATGACCCAGCAATTGCACTAGTCGGTATTTATCGAAAGGATACAAACATAGTGATTCAAAGGGGGCACATGCACCCAATGTTTATAGTAACAGTGCCCATCTTAACCAAAATATGGGAAGAGCCCCAATGTCCATCAAGTGAAGAATTGATTAAGAAGATGTGAGATAGATAGATAGATAGATAGATAGATAGATAGATAGATAGATATGACATGGTTGGAAGTAGAGGGTATTATGCTAAGTGAAATAAGTCAGTCAGAGAAAGACAAATACCATGTGATTTCACTCACATGTGGAATTTAAGAAACAAAACAGATGAACATAGAAGAAGGGAAGGAAAGATAAAATAAGATGAAAATTGAGGGGGAGCCAAACCATAAGAGACACTGAACTCTGGGAAAGAAACAGGGTTGCTGGAAGGGAGGTGAGTGAGGGAAAAGGATAACTGGGTGACGGGCATTAAGGAGGGCACTTGATGTAATGAGCACTGGGTGTTATACGCAACTGATGAATCACTAAATTCTAACTCTGAAACTAATAAAAAAATAAAATAAAGGATATTAAAATAATTTCCATTTTCATGGGACATGAAAGTATCATGGGCTCTAGGCACTCTTCCTTCTGTGTCCCACAGATAAGTTAGCCCTGACTGGAAGTGTTCCCTTTCAAATTTGTTCTGTCTTTTAATATTTTCCTTTCTCTCCTCAAGTTCCCAACCATCTCAAGTCATATTTTCATTGGTGACAATATGTAATTTGGGCTCTATACCCAGATTCCACACCTTTTTGAAAAAAAAATAATTTTCTTAGAAAATTTCCTTTCTTCAGCAGACAAACTTTTAATTTCTCTGAGAGTAGAGAAGTCTACCTGTTACACATTTATCTTATCAAGCAGAGCTGGTTTGATCAGAGGGTTTCTATTAAATTGAAAGAGTGCAGTTTAATATGCCTTGGGCTTTTGAATGAGAGCACTGCTAATATGTTGCTCTTACTGTTACCTAATACAAATGAAAAGCCTGTTCTTTCTCCCAGTCCAAAATGAATTTAAAAATACATATGACTAGTAATCTTTTCTTAGATTAAAAAAGCATATCAGGGAATCATAATTGGAAAATATTAAGTGTATTACCTTTTTCTAGTTCTAAGACCAAAGAACGTAGAAGCTGATCATTATCCAGGAGAAGCATAGACTAAAATCATTCAGTACAACATATCTATTTTGAGAGCCTATATATGCTGCACTCTTTCCTAGGCAGTGAGGACATATAAAATGTGAGTAAAGCACAATTTCTGCCCTTGAGGGACTTGAAGTCTATATGAGGAAGCAAATATAGCAATAAATATCATCAATAAAATTTGTTAAGCTCCCTGATAGGAAATGTGTAGGGAATGAGTATCATGTAAACAATGAAAGCTTCAGGGAGTATCCCCAACTATGTTTTCATCTCTTCAGAGGATTATCATATATTCACATTTACATCAATGTAATTTGATATGAATATCTGTAGGTAGAGTATACTTTCCCATTCCATTACTAGGCTTGGTTATGTGTCTTGGCTGGACAATGGAATATGAATAAAAGTGATATTGTGCCAATCACAAGAAGAAGCTTTAAAATGAACTACCTGCTTTAGTTTGTTCCCTTGCAGTATTTCCCTTTCCATGAAAATTACACAGGCTAGATTGGGACAATTCCTTCTTCCTGGATCTTAGGCTGAGAATATACATGCACGCAAAGGGGGCATAGCCAAGCTCTATATACCCATGGGCTCTATACACCCATGGGCAAAACACAAATGCTTATTGTTGTAAGCTATTGAGAATTGTTTATATTTATTTCATCAAATGTTGCAAATACAAATAAGTTTGGTCATCATAGTTCACCACACATTTTCTATATGGCTATCCCTACATCTAAATCTTAGAAGCAGAAAATGTGCTACTTGACTGGCATTAATACAATTACTCAGAAAATAGAACAAAAACCCGTGCTGGTTTACCATAGTTCTTAAAAACGATCCAGAAGATCATATCATAAAAATAAATGAATAAAACCTGATTTTGTGAACTGCTTGTGAAATTTGTACACTCATTCTTTTCTAATGCTTTTGCAATGGACCCAAGTCTTTAGGAAAGTATATGAACAGCAAAAATGTTTCTGTTTTCCACAATAATACCATTACTGAAAATATGGTTTAACAACCTAATTTTTTTAAATGAGACAAAACATCTCATTGAAGGTTTGTCCCCAAAATTATCCACAATGGCAGGAAATTATAAAATTATGCACAACTATAAATATTAGTAGGCATATTAAATAAACTATGGCAAACAGTTTCATGGAATGTTATAAAACATTAAAATCCTACTTACAATAAACTAATGATGTACTAAACCTTGGCTAATTGAATTTAAATAA
This sequence comes from Eumetopias jubatus, assembly GCF_037043125.1. NCBI lineage: Eukaryota > Metazoa > Chordata > Mammalia > Carnivora > Otariidae > Eumetopias > Eumetopias jubatus. The sequence continues at coordinate 82,498,098 of NW_028274819.1, read as the reverse complement.
AAAAAGAAAAAATCCTCTACTTATGAACACCATATAGCAATGAGGAAAAAGTTTATGAAATAATGCTATTGAAAAAAATATTAAATTGTAATACACACTATATGTAAAATTTGTAAGCATACAAACTAAAATAAATATTGGAAGAAGTCTTTGATATCTCATCACCCTAATTCAACTAACTTCAACACTTTTTGACGGCCTGAGATGGGACTGAGAAAGACAAAACTAACCTACTACAGCAAAGAGGCAACAATCTTATGCCAGCAATTCTCCATAATCATGTACAGTCTTTCATTGCCAAAAATTCTCTGAAGTATGGTTGCAAATCTGTGTCTAACCTACAAAAATATATTTGCTTATTCTCATCAGAACCGAGTTCAGAGTATTTTTGAATTGGAGTATGTATTTTCAAAGATGGAGAACCAAACTAGAAAATATGATATATTAGATCCAATTAAAACAAGTAAAAATATTTAGCATGAAGAAGAGGAGGCTTAAGGAGGTGGAAGACTTTTTATACCTGTACATGAAGATTTTAATTATTCTATGAGGAAGAAATGGCGAAATATGTGAAGAGGTAAAAATTAGAAAAATAAAACCTATCAAACAAATAAAAGGGAAAAGCTTAGAAATTGGTCCAGGTTGAAATAAAATGAAGGGGAGTGCAATGTTTTATCATGGAATGAATCCTGAACTAGAAAGAAAAAAACTTGATATAGGTAAGGAAATTTCAGTGGGGTCTGTATATTACATGGTATTGTTGCATCAATGATTATTTCCCTTTTAGACAATGAATGATGGTAATGTTGAAGATGGTCCTGGTTCTTGAGAAATATACACTGGAGAAGTTATGGGCGATGATATAACATGTCTGAAGCTTTTTCCAAATAGTTCTGAAAAGAATAGATAGATAGACAGATGATATAGATAGATGATAGATGAGAGATAGATGATGATGATAGATAGATAGATGATAGATAGATAGATAGATGATAGATAGATAGATAAATAAATGATAGATAGATGATAGATAGATAGATAAATGATAGATGATAGATGGATGATAGATAGATAGATGATAGATAGATGATAGATGGATAGATAGATAGATAATAGATGATAGGTAGATAGATAGATAGATAGATAGATAGATGATAGATAATAGATGATAGGGAACAAATGAACCAAATGTTAAGAATTCAGGGTTCTTTTTAACATAAATTACATAAGATTATTTTAACATAAATTATATAAAAATTTAACTACAGAAAGAGCAAGAAAAAAGTTAATATGAGAAATTAAACTTAAGTTGTCCCTATTTGAGAGTTCCCCCTTGCCTCTGGCAGAAATAAACCAAACCTAGAGGCGGAGCAAGATGGCGGAGGAGTAGGAGACCTAGATTTCGTCTGGTCTCAGGAATTCAGCTGAATAGGGATCAAACCATTCTGAACAGCTACGAACTCAACAGGAGATCGAACAGGAGAGTAGCAACAACTCTCTGAACAGAGAAGCGACCACTTACTGGAAGGTAGGGCGTGTGGAGAAGTGAATCCGAGGCGATATTCGGGAGGATAGACGGCGGGGGAGGGGCCTCCGCCGGCCGCTTCTGGCAAGTGCTAGAGCCGCGGAGCACAAAATCGGACCTTTTAGAAGTTGGCTCGGCGGAGGGACGTCGCTGCAGTGGCTAAGCGGGGGGTGGAATCCTCCCGGGACAGTGTGGTCTCAGGACCCTTGGGGTCACAGAGAGACCGGGGGTGCCTGAGTGCGCCAGAGCTCCCAGGTATCGGAGCAGGGAAGCCAGCTGCAGATACGGAGCTGAGTCGCGGGCTCTCAGCTCGGGGTTGCCATAAACTGTGATCTGCGGCCCAGTCGGGGCACGGCTCCCCCAGCAGGGACCCAACAAGCAGCAGATCCGGGGAGACTCCCCTTCCTTCCTGGGGAGGAGCGGTGCGGGAACGCACTGCAGGGATCTGCTGGGTTTGGAGACTCCGCGCGGGGTCGGGTGCCAGAGATAGCAATGCTCGATCACAGGCCGGGTGAGCACGGAGTGCGGCCGGAGAGCGGGGACACGGAAGTGACTGCTTTTCTCTGGGGGCACACTGAGGAGCGGGGCCCCGAGTTCTCAGCTCCTCCGAGTGGAGATTGGGAGGCCACCATTTCTGCCCTGGTCCTCCAAAGCTGTACCGAGAGCTTGCAGGGAACAAAAGCTCCTGAGAGCAAACCGGAGCAGCTTCCTTAGCCCAGACCGACAAGGGCGGGGCAATTCCGCCTCCGGCAAAGATATTTGGAAACCACAGCAACAGGCCCCTCCCCCAGAAGATCAGCACAAACAGCCAGCAAGCCAAGACCAAGTTGATCGATCAAGGAGAATAGGAGAACTCCAGCGCTAGGGGAATACTGCACATACATTCATGGCTTTTTTTTTTTTCTTTTTTTTTTTAATCATGATTCATTATTTCATCAAAGTTAATTTTTGTTGACTGTTTTTTTTTTATTTTTCTTTTTCCCTTTTTCAACCAACATCTTATAAATCCCTTTTTTTTAAAAAAAAAAACATTTTTTATTTTTCATTTTTAGAGTCATATTTTATCCCTTCATAGTAGTTACCCTTATTTTTAGCATATATATATAAGTTGTTCTCTCTTTAAAATTTTGAGGTACAGTTTCTTCTAACAGATCAAAATATACCCTAAATCACTAGTGTATGGCTTTGTTCTAGTCTCCTGCCTGATCACATTCTCTCCCTTTTTCCTTTTTTTTTTTCTTAAATCTTCTTTCTTTTTTCAAACAACTTATCTTACCAACTCCTTTTATAAAATCTTTTATAATTTTCATCTTTACAGTCATCTTCCATCCCTTCATTGTATCAACCCTTATTTTGTACATATATGTCTTTCTTCCTTTAAAATTTTAGGAGGCACTTTTTTCTAACAGACCAAAATACGCCCAAAATCTAGTGTGTGGCACTGATCTATGCACTAGCCTGATCATATTTGATCATATTCTGCCTTTTTTGTATTGTTCTGTTTTTGTTTTTATCTTTTTTTTTTCTTTTTCTCTTTCTTTTTTCTTTCTTTCCCTTTCTTTTCCCCTGGTTTCAGGTCTTTTCTGATTTGTATACAGTATATTTGCTGGGGACGTTGTAAACCTGTTAGCATTTTGTTCTCTCATTCATCTATTCTCCTCTGGACAAAATGACAAGACGAAAGAAATCACCTCAGCAAAAAGAACAAGAGGTAGTGCCGTCAGCCAGGGACCTACTCAATACAGACATTAGTACAATGTCGGACCTAGAGTTCAGAATCATGACTTTAAAGATACTAGCTGGGCTTGAAAAAAGCGTGGAAGTTATTAGAGAAACCCTTTCTGGAGAAATAAAAGAACTAAAATCTAACCAAATCGAAATCAAAAAGGCTATTGATGAGGTGCAATCAAAAATGGGGGCACTAAATGCTAGGATAAATGAGGCAGAAGAGAGAATCAGCGATATAGAAGACCAAATGATGGAAAATAAAGAGGCTGAGAAAAAGAGAGAGAAACAACTACAGGATCACGAGGGCAGAATTCGAGAGATAAGTGATATGATAAGACGAAGCAACATTAGAATAATTGGGATCCCAGAAGAAGAAGAGAGAGAGAGAGGGGCAGAAGGTATATTGGAGCGAATTATAGCAGAGAACTTCCCTAATGTGAGGAAGGAAACAGGCATTAAAATCCAGGAGGCACAGAGAACCCCTCTCAAAATCAATAATAATAGGTCAACACCCCGACATCTAATAGTAAAACTTACGAGTCTCAGAGACAAAGAGAAAATCCTGAAAGCAGCTCGGGAGAAGAGATATGTAACCTACAATGGTAGAAATATTAGATTGGCAACAGACCTATCCACAGAGACCTGGCAGGCCAGAAAGGACTGGCAAGATATCTTCAGAGCACTAAACGAGAAAAATATGCAGCCAAGAATACTATATCCAGCTAGGCTGTCATTGAAAATAGAAGGAGAGATAAAAAGCTTCCAGAACAAACAAAAACTAAAGGAATTTGTAAACACGAAACCAGCCCTCCAAGAAATATTGAGAGGGGTCCTCTAAGCAAAGAGAGAACCTAAAAGCAGCAAAGAGCAGAAACGAACACAGACAACAGACAGTTAACAGTCACCTTACAGGTAATACAATGGCACTAAATTCATACCTTTCAATAGTTACCCTGAATGTAAATGGGCTAAATGCCCCAATCAAAAGACACAGGCTATCAGATTGGATTAAAAAACAAGACCCATCAATATGCTGTCTGCAAGAGACTCATTTTAGACCCAAAGACACCCCCAGATTGAAAGTGAGGGGGTGGAAAACAATTTACCATGCTAATGGACACCAAAAGAAAGCTGGGGTGGCAATCCTTATATCAGACAAACTAGATTTTAAAACAAAGACTGTAATAAGAGATGAGGAAGGACACTATATCCTACTTAAAGGGTCTATCCAACAAGAAGATCTAACAATTGTAAATATCTATGCCCCGAACATGGGAGCAGCCAATTATATAAGGCAATTAATAACAAAAGCAAAGAAACACATTGACAACAATACAATAATAGTGGGGGACTTTAACACCCCCCTGACTGAAATGGACAGATCATCTAAGCAAAAGATCAACAAGGATATAAAGACTTTAAATGACACACTGGGCCAAATGGACTTCACAGACATATTCAGAACATTCCATCCCAAAGCAAAGGAATACACACTCTTCTCTAGTGCCCATGGAACATTCTCCAGAATTGATCACATCCTAGGTCACAAATCAGGTCTCAATCGGTACCAAAAGATTGGGATCATTCCCTGCATATTTTCAGACCACAATGCTTTGAAACTAGAACTCAACCACAAGAGGAAAGTCGGAAAGAACTCAAATACATGGAGGCTAAAGAGCATCCTACTAAAGAATGAATGGGTCAACCAAGAAATTAAAGAAGAATTAAAAAAATTCATGGAAACCAATGAAAATGAAAACACAACTGTTCAAAATCTTTGGGATACAGCAAAGGCAGTCCTGAGAGGAAAGTATATAGCAATACAAGCCTTTCTCAAGAAACAAGAGAGGTCTCAAATACACAACCTAACCCTACACCTAAAGGAGCTGGAGAAAGAACAGCAAATAAAGCCTAAACCCAGCAGGAGAAGAGAAATCATAAAGATCAGAGCAGAAATCAATGAACTAGAAACCAAAAGAACAGTAGAACAGATCAACGAAACTGGGAGCCGGTTCTTTGAAAGAATTAACAAGATTGATAAACCCCTGGCCAGACTGATCAAAAAGAAAAGAGAAATGACCCAAATCAACAAAATCATGAATGAAAGAGGAGAGATCACAACCAACACCAAAGAAATACAAACAATTATAAGAACATATTATGAGCAACTCTATGCCAGCAAATTAGATAACCTGGAAGAAATGGGTGCATTCCTAGAGATGTATCAACTACCAAAATTGAACCAGGAAGAAATAGAAAACCTGAACAGACCTATAACCACTAAGGAAATTGAAACAGTCATCAAAAATCTCCCAAGAAACAAAAGCCCAGGGCCAGATGGCTTCCCAGGGGAATTCTATCAGACATTTCAAGAAGAATTAATACCTATTCTCCTGAAACTGTTCCAAAAAATAGAAATGGAAGGGAAACTTCCAAACTCATTTTATGAGGCCAGCATTACCTTGATCCCAAAACCAGAAAAAAACCCCATCAAAAAAGAGAATTACAGACCAATATCCTTGATGAACATGGATGCAAAAATTCTCACCAAAATACTAGCCAATAGGATCCAACAGTACATTAAAAGGATTATTCACCACGACCAAGTCGGATTTATCCCTGGGCTGCAAGGCTGGTTCAACACCCGCAAATCAATCAACGTGATACAATACATTAACAAAAGAAAGAACAAGAATCATATGATCCTCTCAATAGATGCAGAAAAACCATTTGACAAAGTACAGCATCCTTTCTTGATCAAAACTCTTCAGAGTATAGGGATAGAGGGTACATACCTCAATATCATAAAAGCCATCTATGAAAAACCCACAGCGAATATCATCCTCAATGGGGAAAGGCTGAGAGCTTTTCCCCTAAGGTCAGGAACGCGGCAGGGATGTCCACTCTCACCACTGCTATTCAACATAGTATTAGAAGTCCTAGCCACAGCAATTAGACAACAAAAAGAAATCAAAGGCATCCAAATCGGCAAAGAGGAAGTCAAACTCTCACTCTTTGCAGATGATATGATACTGTATGTGGAAAACCCAAAAGACTCCACCCCAAAACTGCTAGAACTCATACAGGAATTCAGTAAAGTAGCAGGATATAAAATCAATGCACAGAAATCAGTGGCATTCCTATACACCAACAACAAGACAGAAGAGAGACAAATCAAGGAGTCGATCCCATTTACAACTGCACCCAAAACCATTAGATACCTAGGAATAAATCTAACCAAAGAGGCAAAGGATCTGTACTCAGAAAACTATAAAATACTCGTGAAAGAAATTGAAGAAGACACAAAGAAATGGAAAAACGTTCCATGCTCATGGATTGGGAGAATCAACATTGTGAAGATGTCAATGCTACCTAGAGCAATCTACACATTCAATGCAATCCCCATCAAAATACCATCCACTTTTTTCAAAGAAATGGAACAAATAATCCTAAAATTTGTATGGAACCAGAAGAGACCCAGAATAGCCAGAGGAATCTTGAAAAAGAAAAGCAAAGCTGGCGGCATCACAATTCCGGACTTCCAGCTCTACTACAAAGCTGTCATCATCAAGACAGTATGGTACTGGCACAAAAACAGACACATCGATCAATGGAACAGAATCGAGAGCCCAGAAATGGACCCTCAACTCTATGGTCAACTTATCTTTGACAAAGCAGGAAAGAATGTCCAATGGAAAAGAGACAGTCTCTTCAACAAATGGTGTTGGGAAAATTGGACAGCCACATGCAGAAGAATGAAACTGGACCATTTCCTTACACCACACACAAAAATAGACTCCAAATGGTTGAAAGACCTAAACGTGAGACAGGAGTCCATCAAAATCCTAAAGGAGAACACAGGTAGCAACCTTTTCGACCTTAGCCGCAGCAACTTCTTCCTAGAAACATCGCCAAAGGCACGGGAAGCCAGGGCAAAAATGAACTGTTGGGATTTCATCAAGATAAAAAACTTTTACGCAGCAAAAGAAACAGTCCACAATACCAAAAGACAACCGACAGAATGGGAGAAAATATTTGCAAATGACATATCAGATAAAGGGTAGTATCCAAAATCTATAAAGAACTTATCAAACTCAACACCCAAAGAACAAATAATCCAATCAAGAAATGGGCAGAACACATGAACAGACATTTCTCCAAAGAAGACATCCAAATGGCCAACAGGCACATGAAAAAGTGCTCAACATCGCTCGGCATCAGGGAAATCCAAATCAAAACCTCAATGAGATACCACCTCACACCCATCAGAATGGCTAAAATTAACAAGTCAGGGAATGACAGATGTTGGCGGGGATGTGGAGAAAGGGGAACCCTCCTACACTGTTGGTGGGAATGCAAGCTGGTGCAACCCCTCTGGAAAACAGTATGGAAGTTCCTCAAACAGTTGAAATTAGAGCTACCGTTCGATCCAGCAATTGCACTACTGGGTATTTACCCCAAAGATACAAATGTAGGGACCCGAAGGGGTACGTGTACCCCAATGTTTATAGCAGCAATGTCCACCATAGCCAAACTGTGGAAAGAGCCGAGATGCCCATCGACAGATGAATGGATAAAGAAGATGGGCTATATATACACAATGGAATATTATGCAGCCATGAAAAGGAATGAGATCTTGCCATTTGCAACGACGTGGATGGAACTGGAGGGTGTTATGCTGAGTGAAATAAGTCAATCAGAGAAAGACATGTATCACATGACCTCACTGATATGAGGAATTCTTAATCTCAGGAAAGAAACTGAGTGTTACTGGAGTGGTTGGGGGTGGGAGGGATGGGGTGGCTGGGTGATAGACATTGGGGAGGGTATGTGCTACGGTGAGCGCTGTGAATTGTGCAAGACTGTTGAATCACAGTTTTGTACTTCTGAAACAAATAACGCAACATATTTTAAGAAAAAAGAAAAAGAGGAAGATAACAGGAGAGGAAGAAAAGGGGAGTATGTCAGAGGCGGAGACGAACCATGAGAGATGATGGACTCTGAAAAACAAACTGAGGGTTCTAGAGGGGAGGGGGGTAGCGGGATGGGTTAGCCTGGTGATGGGTATTGAGGAGGGCACGTTCTGCATGGAGCACTGGGTGTTATGAACAAACAATGAATCATGGAACACTGCACCAAAAACTAATGATGTAATATATGGTGATTAACATAACAATAAAAAAATTAAATAAGAAAAAAAAATAAAAAAAAAATAAAAATAACTAAATAATATGATAGTAGGAGAATCACAGCCAGGGTATTGACGCTGGTACAGTTCACTGATGTTGTTCCAATTTCCCCAGTTTTACTTGTACTAGTGTGTGTATTAAATTCTGTACATTAAAAAAATGTTGGGGGGGGCGCCTGGGTGGCTCAGTCGTTAAGCATCTGCCTTCGGCTCAGGTCATGGTCCCAGGGTCCTGGGATCGAGCCCGACATCGGGCTCCCTGCTCCGTGGGAAGCCTGCTTCTCCCTCTCCCACTCCCCCTGCTTGTGTTCCCTCTCTCACTGTGTCTCTTTCTGTCAAATAAATAAAATCTTAAAAAAAAAAAAAAGAAAGAAATCAAACCTTATCTGGATTAAAAAAATCTCCATCCAGGCTCCTCAAGAGTCTCAAAGATCAGGTTCACCTAATTATGAGAAGACAATAAAAAAATTCACCAATACATGAGTAAATAATTCACCTAAGAAAGAGTCAGCAGAAATTACAGCAACAACAAAAAATTAGACCTCTCAAGATATTAGATAAGTATATTTAATACATTTAAGGAAATAAAAGCTAGAATCAAAAAAATGACCAAGAAATAATATGCTGTCAAAACTAACCAGGCACTGGTTGCCAGAGGGGAGGTAGGTGGGGTCTGGGTAAAATAGATAAAGGGGATTAAGAATACACTTCTTTTGATCAGCACAGAGAAATATATAGAATTGCTGAATCATTATATTGTACACCTGGAACTAAAATAAAAATAAATATAAATAAAACTATAAATTAATAATAATCGTAAATAATAATAATAAGCAGGCATATTTGACAATGTACCAAGCAATCCTCCAGAAATAAAAAATACCATTATTGGAATTTAAAAATGCATAGAAGAATGGAAAAATTAATTAACTGGACAATAGATCTAAAATTGCTCAGAATGTTGCTCAGAATGTAGCCAAAAGACATGGAAAGATAAAAGAACATAAAAGAACAGTAAGCAAACTAAAATATAGAATAAGTTCTAATATATATCCAGTTGCAATTCCAGAAGAGACAAAAACAAAGAATCAGAGAAAGCAGTATTAGAAGAGATAATTAGCTGAGAATAAATCTACCAGCAAAAAAAAAAAAAAAAAGTTGATCAAGAAGAATAAATATACACCAAATACACCATAATCAAATTTCAGGGCAATAAAGACAGAAAGAAGATTATGAAAGCATACAGAAAGAAGATACAAATCTAAAAGAAAAAAAATAGTCTGCCTTTCTCAGTAGCAATGATAGCAGCCAAAAATAGGAGAATAATACCTTTAAAGTGCTGAGAGAAAATAAATATTAATCTACAAGTGTGTAATTTACTGGACTCCACATATTTATGCTTTAAGATACTTTAATGATGGGTATATCAACCATATCCTGAACTGACCCCTCACTGAAAGGCCATATTTTAATCAAACGCTGCTTCTAGCTTGTCTCAATTTTGACTTTTAATGTTTAGGTTTGAGTAACACTTTCTTAATTTCTTGAAACTAAGAATTCTGGGGCCTCTCTATTCCTCTTCATTCTTGCTTATAAGCTGGCAGTTTCCTTCTGATCACATGACGTTCTTTAAGAATTTATAGACAGACATATTAACCAATACATATGACAAAAAAAACTTTTTGATGCCCTTTCCTACAGCAAAAAGTTTATTAAATACAAGATCTTCATCCCAAAAAACCATAACTGCTAATTTTACTCAATGTTTTACCAATGCACAAGATGGATTGTCATCCTTCCATCCTCTAATAATCAATTTTCTTGTTATCCACACCCTGATCATTAAGCCAACACTATTTTTAAATATATTTTAGGTTGCTATGAGGCATCACACTTTGAGTACCAATTTCTGTACAGGTCAAGATGGCCTAGACTTAACAACCCCTAAAAGTCAGGGTCTTAAAACAATAAAGTTTTGTTGTTGTTGTTACTTTTTAAGATATTTTATTTATTTATTTTATTTTTGTACTATATTATGTTAGTCACCATACAGTACATCATTAGTTTTTGATGTAGTGTTCCATGATTCATTGTTTGCATATAACACCCAGTGCTCCATGCAGTAGGTGCCCTGCTTAATACCAATCACCAGGGTAACCCATCCCCCCACACCCCACCCCTCTAAAGCTCTCAGTTTGTTTCTTGGAGTCCATAGTACTCTCATGGTTCCTCTCACTTCAATTCCACCCTCCTTCATTTTTCCCTTCCTTCCCCTAATGTCGTCCATGCTATTTCTTATGTTCCACAAATAAGTGAAACCATATGATAATTGACTTTCTCTGCTTGACTTATTTCACTTAGCATAATCTCTTCTAGAACCACCCATGTTGATGCAAAATTTGGGTATTCATCCATTCTGATGGCTGAGTAAAAATCCATTGTATATATGGACCACATCTTCTTTATCCATTCATCTCTTGAAGGGCATCTCAGCTCTTTCCACAGTTTGGCTATTGAGGACATAGCTAGTATGAACATTGGGGAGCACATGGCCCTTCTTTTTACTACATCTGTGTCTTTGGGGTAAATACCCAGTAGTGCAATTGCTGGGTCATAGGGTAGCTCTATTTTTAGTTTTTTGAGGCAACTCCACACTGTTTTCCAAAGTGGCTGTACCAACTTGCATTCCACCAACAGTGTAAGCGGGTTCCCCTTTCTCCATAAGCCCTCCAACATGTGTTGTTTCTTGCCTTGTCAACTTTTGCAATTCCAACTATTATAAGGTAAGATCTCAATGTGGTTTTGATTTGAATTTCCCTGATGGCTAATGATGATGAACATTTTTTCATGTGTCTGTTAGCCATTTGTATGTCTTCTTTGGAGAAGTGTCTGTTCATGTCTTCTGCCCATTTTTGACTGGATTATTTGTTTTTTGGGTGTTGAGTTTGAGAAGTTCTTTATAAATCTTGGATATCAGCCCCTTGTCTGTATTGTCATTTGCAAATATCTTCTCACATTCTGTGGGTTGCCTCTTTGTTTTGTTGTCTGTTTCCATTACTGTGCAGAAGCTTTTTATCTTGGTGAAGTCCCAAAAGTTCATTTTTGCTTTTGCTTCCCTTGCCTTGGAGACCTTAAACAATTCATGGCAACCAATGAGAACGAAAACACATTGGTTCAAAACATTTGGGATACTGCAAAGGCAGTCCTAAGGGGGAAATACATAGCCATCCAAGCCTCACTCAAAAAAAAAAAATAGAAAAATCCCGAATTCACCAACTAACTTTACACCTTAAAGAACTGGAGAAAAAGCAACAAATGATGCCTAAGCCACGCATTAGAAGAGAAATAATTAAGATTAGAGCAGAGATCAATGAATTAGAAACCAGAAACATAGTAGATCAGATCAACGAAACTAGAAGCTGGTTCTTTGAAAAAATTAATAAGATTGATAAACCACTAGCCAGACTTACCCAAAAGAAAAGAGAAAAGACCCAAATTAATAAAATTATGAATGAAAGGGGAGAGATCATGACTAACACCAAGGAAATAGAAACAATTATTAGAAATTATTATCAACAACTATATGCCAATAAATTGAGCAACCTGGAAGAAATGAATGCCTTCCTGGAAACCTATACACTCCCAAGACTGAAACAGGAAGAAATTGACAACCTGAATAGGCCAATAACCAGTAACGAGATTGAAGCAGTGACCAAAAACCTCCCAAAAAACAAGAGTCCAGGGCCTGATGGATTCCCTGGGGAATTCTACCAAACATTCAAAGAAAAAGTAATATCTATTATCCTGAAGGTGTTTCAAAAAATAGAAACTTAAGGAAAACTTCCAGACTCATTCTATGAGGCCAGCATTACCTTGATGCCCAAACCAGGCAAAGACCCCATCAAAAAGGAGAATTTCAGACCGATATCCCTGATGAATATGGATTCCAAAATTATTAACAAAATCCTAGCTAATAGGATCCAAAAATACATTAAAAGGATCATCCATCACAACCAAGTGGGATTTATCTCCAGGTAGCAAAGGTAGTTCAACATTTACAAATCAATCAATGTGATCGAACACACTAAGAGAGAAGAACCATATGATCCTCTCAATTGATGCAGAAAAAGCATTTGACAAAATACAGCATCCTTTCCTGATTAAAACTCTTCAGAATATAGGGATAGAAGGAATATTCCTTAAGTTCATAAAATCAATCTATGAAAATGCAAAGCAAATATCATCCTCAATGGGGAAAACCTAGGAACCTTTCCCTTAAGATCAGGAACACGACAAGGATGCCCACTCTCACCATTGTTGTTCAACATCATACTAGAAATCCTAGCAACAGCAATCAGACAACAAAAAGAAATAAAAAGCATTCAAATTGGCAAAGAAGAAGTCAAACTCTCTCTCTTCACAGATGACATGATACTTTATGTGGAAAACCCAAAAAACTCAAATTACTAGAACTCATACAGCAATTCCGTAATGTGGCAGGATACAAAATCAGTGCACAGAAAGCAGTTGCATTCTTATATACTAACAATTTAACTCTAGAAAGAGAAATTAGAGTCGATTCCATTCACAACAGCACCAAAAACATAAGATACATTGGAATAAACCTAACCAAAGAGGTAAAGGATCTATACACTGGGAACTACAGAAAACTCATGAAAGAAATTGAAGAAGACACAAAAAGGTGGAAAAACTTTCCATGCTCATGGATCAGAAGTACAAACATTGTTAAAATGTCTATGCTGCCCAGAGCAATCTATACATTCAACGCCATCCTAATCAAAATACCAATGGCATTTTCTGAGTGCTGGAACACACAATCCTAAAATATGTATGGAATCACAAAAGACCCTAAATCACCAAGGAAATGTTGAAAAAGAAAAACAAAGCTGGGGGCATCACGTGGCCTGATTTCAAGCTATATTACAAAACTGTGATCACCAAGACAGCATGGTACTGGCACAAAAACAGACACATAGACCAATGGAACAGAATAGAGAGCCCAGATATGGACACTTAAATCTGTGGTCAAATAATCTTCGACAAACCAGAAAAAAATATACAATGGAAAAAAGACAGTCTCTTCAATACATGGTGCTGGGAAAACTGGACAGCTATATACAGAAGAATGAAAATGGACCATTCTCTTACACTATACCCAAAGATAAACTCAAAATGGATGAAGGACATCAAAGTGAGACAGAAATCCATCAAAATCCTAAAGGAGAACACAAGCAGCAACTTCTTTGATATCGGCTACAGCAACTTCTCAAAGTTTATTTCTAACTCTGCAGTTTGGACAGAGGCTCTATTCCACATTATATTCATTTAGTGACACAGGCTAAGAAAAAATCCACCATTGGATATGTCACTTTTTTTTCTCAATTTTTTATTGTTATGTTAATCACCATATATTACATCATTAGTTTTTGAGGTAGTATCCCATGATTCATTGTTTGTGCATAACACCCAGTGCTCCATGCAGAATGTGCCCTCTTTAATACCCATCACCAGGCTAACACATCCCCCTACCCTCCTACCATCTAGAACCCTCAGTTTGTTTTTCAGACAAAGAGTCCATCGTCAGAGTCCATCGTCTCTCATGGTTCTTCTCCCCCTCTGACTTACTCCCCTTCATTCTTCCCCTCCTGCTAGCTTCTTTTCTTTTTTCTTAACATATGTTGCATTATTTGGTTCAGAAGTACAGATCTGTGATTCAACAGTCTTGCACAATTCACAGCGCTCACCATAGCACATACCCTACCCAATATCTATCACCCAGCCACCCCATCCCTACCACCCCCCACCACTCCAGCAACACTCAGTTTGTTTCCTGAGAGTAAGAATTCCTCATATCAGTGAGGTCATATGATACATGTCTTTCTCTGATTGACTTATTTCACTCAGCATAACACCCTCCAGTTCCATCCACGTCGTTGCAAATGGCAAGATCTCATTCCTTTTGACGGCTGCATAATATTCCATTGTGTATATATATCACTTCTTCTTTATCCATTCATCTATCGGTGGACATCTTGGCTCTTTCCACAGTTTGGCTATTGTGGACATTGCTGCTATAAACATTGGGGTGCACGTACGCCTTCAGAACCCTACATTTGTATCTTTGTGATAAATACCCTTTAGTACAATTGGTGGATCGTATGGTAGCTCTATTTTCAACTGTTTGAGGAACCTCCATACTGTTTTCCAGAGGGGTTGCACCAGCTTGCATTCCCACCAACAGTGTAGGAGGGTTCCCCTTTCTCCACAGCCCCGCCAACATCTGTCGTTTCCTGACTTGTTAATTTTAGCCATTCTGACGGGTGTGAGGTGGTATCTCATTGAGGTTTTGATTTGGATTTCCCTGATGCCGAGGGAAGTTGAGCACTTTTTCGTGTGTCTGTTGGCCATTTGAATGTCTTCTTTGGAAAAATGTCTGTTCATGTCTTCTGCCCATTTCTTAATTGGATTATTTGTTCTTTGGGTGTTCAGTTTGATAAGTTCTTTAGAGATTTTGGATACTAGCCCTTTATCTGTTATGTCATTTGCAAATATTTTCTCCCTTTCTCTCGGTTGTCTTTTGGTTATGTGGACTGTTTCTTTTGCTGTGCAAAAGCTTTTTATCTTGATGAAATCCCAATAGTTCATTTTTGCCCTTGCTTCCCTTGACTTCGGCGATATTTCTAGGAAGAAGTTGCTGCGGCTGAGGTCGAAGAGGTGCTACCTGTGTTCTCCTTTAGAATTTTGATGGACTCCTGTCTCACGTTTAGGTCTTTCAGCCATTTGGAGTCTATTTTTGTGTGTGGTGTAAGGAAATGGTCCAGTTTCATTCTTCTGCATGTGGCTGTTCAATTTTCCCAACACCATTTACTGAAGAGACTGTCTTTTTTCCATTGGACATTCTTTCCTGCTTTGTCAAAGATTAGTTGACCATAGAGTTGAGGGTCCATTTCTGGGCTCTCGATTCTGTTCCATTGATCTATGTGTCTGTTTTTGTGCCAGTACCATACTGTCTTGATGATGACAGCTTTGTAATAGAGCTGGAAGTCCAGAATTGTGATGCCACCAGCTTTGCTATTCTTTTTCAATATTCCTCTGGCTATTTGGGGTTTCCTCTGTTTCCATACAAATTTTAGGATTATTTGTTCCATTTCTTTGAAAAAAGTGGATGGTATTTTGATGGGGATTGCATTAAAAGTGTAGATTGCTCTAGGTAGCATTGACATCTTCACAATGTTTATTCTTCCAATCCACGAGCATGGAACGTTTTTCCATTTCTTTGTGTCTTCTTCAATTTCTTTCATGAGTACTTTATAGTTTTCTGAGTACAGATCTTTGCCTCTTTGGTTAAATTTATTCCTAGGTATCTTATGGTTTTGGGTGCAATTGTAAATGGGATCGACTCCTTGATTTGTCTCTCTTCTGACTTGTTGTTGGTGTATAGGAATGCCACTGATTTCTGTGCATTGATTTTATAGCCTGCTACTTGACTGAATTCCTGTATGAGTTCTAGCAGTTTTGGGGTGGAGTCTTTTGGGTTTTCCACATACAGTATCATATCATCTGCAAAGAGTGAGAGTGTGACTTCCTCTTTGCCGATTTGGATGCCTTTGATTTCTTTTTGTTGTCTGATTGATGTGGCTAGGACTTCTAATACTATGTTGAATAGCAGTGGTGAGAGTGGACATCCCTGCCTCGTTCCTGACCTTAGGGGAAAAGCTCTCAGCTTTTCCCC
The DNA here is from genome assembly GCF_037043125.1 of Eumetopias jubatus. NCBI lineage: Eukaryota > Metazoa > Chordata > Mammalia > Carnivora > Otariidae > Eumetopias > Eumetopias jubatus. The sequence continues at coordinate 82,481,904 of NW_028274819.1, read as the reverse complement.
ATTGAGAATGATATTCACTGTAGGTTTTTCATAGATGGCTTTTATGATATTGAGGTATGTACCCTATATCCCTATACTCTGAAGAGTTTAGATCAAGAAAGGATGAAGTACTTTGTCAAAAGCTTTTTCTGCATCTATTGAGAGGATCATATGATTCGTGTTCTTTCTTTTGTTAATGTATTGTATCACGTTGATTGATTTGTGGATGTTGAACCAGCCTTGCAGCCCAGGGATAAATCCGACTTGGTCGTGGTGAATAATCCTTTTAATGTACTGTTGGATCCTATTGGCTAGTATTTTGGTGAGAATTTTTGCATCCATGTTCATCAAGGATATTGGTCTGTAATTCTCCTTTTTGATGGGGTCTTTTTCTGGTGTTGGGATCAAGGTAATGAGTTTGGAAGTTTTCCTTCCATTTCTATTTTTTGGAATAGTTTCAGGAGAATAGGTATTAATTCTTCTCTAAATGTCTCATAGAATTCCCCTGGGAAGCCATCTGGCTCTGGGCTTTTGTTTCTTGGGAGATTTTTGATGACTGCTTCAATTTCCTTAGTGGCCATAGGTCTGTTCAGGTTTTCTATTTCTTCCTAGTTCAATTTTGGTAATTGATACATCTCTAGGAATGCAGCCATTTCTTCCAGGTTATCTTATTTGCTGGCATAGAGTTGCTCATAATATGTTCTTAAAATTGTTTGTATTTCTTTGGTGTTGGTTGTGAACTCTCCTCTTTCATTCAAGATTTTGTTGATTTCGGTCATTTCTCTTTTCTTTTTGATAAGTCTGGCCAGGGGTTTATCAATTTTGTTAATTCTTTCAAAGAACCAGCTCCTAGTTTCGTTGATCTGTTCTACTGTTCTTTGGTTTCTAGTTCCTTGATTTCTGTCTGATCTTTATTATTTCTCTTCTCCTTCTGGGTTTAGGCTTTATTTGCTGTTCTTTCTCCAGCTCCTTTAGGTGTAGGGTTAGGTTGTGTATTTGAGACCTTTCTTGTTTCTTGAGAAAGGCTTGTATTGCTATATACTTTCCTCTCAGGACTGCCTTTGCTGTATCCCCAAGATTTTGGACAGTTGTGTTTTCATTTTCATTGGTTCCATGATTTTTTTTAATTCTTCTTTAATTTCCTGGTTGACCCATTCATTCTTTAGTAGGATGCTCTTTAGCCTCCATGTATTTGAGTTCTTTCCGACTTTCCTCTTGTGATTGAGTTCTATTTTCAAAGCATTGTGTTCTGAACATATGCAGGGAATAATCCCAATCTTTCGGTACCGGTTGAGACCTGATTTGTGACCTAGGATGTGATCAATTCTGGAGAATGTTCCATGGGCACTAGAGAAGAATGTGTATTCCGTTGCTTTGGGATGGAATGTTCTGAATATGTCTGTGAAGTCCATTTGGTCCAGTGTGTCATTTAATATCTTTATTTCCTTGTTGATCTTTTGCTTAGATGATCTATCCATTTCGTTCTGGGGGGTGTTAAAGTCCTCCACTATTATTGTATTGTTGTCAATATGTTTCTTCGCTTTTGTTATTAATTGCCTTATATAATTGGCTGCTCCCATGTTAGGAGCATAGATATTTACAATTGTTAGATCTTCTTGTTGGATAGACCCTTTAAGTAGGATATAGTGTCCTTCCTCATCTCTTATTACAGTGTTTGTTTTAAAATCTAATTTGTCTGATATAAGGATTGATACCCCAGCTTTCTTTTGGTGTCCATTAGTATGGTAAATGGTTTTCCACCCACTCACTTTCAATGTGGGGGTGTGTTTGGGTCTAAAATGAGTCTCTTACAGACAGCATATGGATGGGTCTTGTTTTTTAATCCAATCTGATAGCCTGTGTCTTTTGATTGGGGCATTTAACCCATTTACATTCAAGGTAACTATTGAAAGGTATGAATTTAGTGCCATTGTATTGCCTGTAAGGTGACTGTTACTGTATATTGTCTGTGTTCCTTTCTGATCTATGCTGCTTTTAGGCTCTCTCTTTGCTTAGAGGGCCCCTTTCAATATTTCTTGGAGGGCTGGTTTCATGTTTGCAAATTCCTTTAGTTTTTGTTTGTTCTGGAAGCTTTTTATCTCTCCTTCTATTTTCAATGACAGCCTAGCTGGATATAGTATTCCTGGCTGCATATTTTTCTCGTTTAGTGCTCTGAAGATATCTTGCCAGTCCTTTCTGGCCTGCCAGGTCTCTGTGGATAGGTTTGTTGCCAATCTAATATTTCTACCATTGTAGGTTACATATCTCTTCTCCCGAGCTGCTTTCAGGATTTTCTCTTTGTCTCTGAGACTCGTAAGTTTTACTATTAGATGTCGGGGTGTTGACCTATTGTTATTGATTTTGAGAGGGGTTCTGTGTGCCTCCTGGATTTTGATGCCTGTTTCCTTCCTCACATTAGGGAAGTTCTCTGCTATTATTTGCTCCAATATACCTTCTGCCTCTCTCTCTCTTTCTTCTTCTGGGATCCCGATTATTCTAATGTTTTGTCTTATCGTATCACTTATCTCTCAAATTCTGCCCTCATGATCCTGTAGTTGTTTATCTCTCTTTTTCTCAGCCTCTTTATTTTTCATCATTTGATCTTCTATATCACTGATTCTCTCTTCTGCCTCATTTATCCTAGCAGTTAGTGGCCCCATTTTTTATTCCAGCTCATCACCCATCCTGTGACAGAGCGTTTCTATCTCTGGCACCCGACCCCGTGTGGAGTCTCCAAACCTAGCAGATCCCTGCGGTGCGTTCCCGTGCCACTCCTCCCCGGGGGAGAAAGGGGAGTCTCCCTGCTCTGCCGCTTGTTGGGTCCCTGCTGGAGGAGCAGTGGCCTGACTGGGCCGCGGATCACAGTTTATGGCAACCCCGAATGAGAGCCCGCGCCTCTGCTCTGTCTCTGCAGCCAGCTTCCCCGCTCCAATACCTGGGACCTCTGCCGCACTCAGGCATCCCCGGTCTTTCTGTGACCCCAAGGGTCCTGAGACCACACTGTCCCAGAAAGGGTTCCATCCCCTGCTTAGCCACTGCAGCGATGTCCGTCAGCGGAGCCAAGTTCTAAAAGGTCCGATTTTGCGCTCCACGGCTCTATCACTTGCCAGAAGCGGCCGACGGAGGCCCCCTCCCCCGCCATGTATCCTCCCGAATATCTCCTCGGATTCACTTCTCCGCACGTCCTACCTTCCAGTAAGTGGTCGCTTCTCTGTTCAGAGAGTTGTTGCTACTCTCCTCTTCGATCTCCTATTGAGTTCGTAGGTGTTCAGAATGGTTTGATCCCTATTCAACTGAATTCCTGAGACCAGACAAAATCTAGGTCTCCTACTTCTCCGCCATCTTTCTCCCCATTGGGAATGTCACTTCTTATGGTAGAAACCAAGATGTACCGCCCAGACCCCTTTTGGAAAAAGTACTCTCTGCCCAGCTGCAAGGAGTAGAGTCATCAAACAGAGCTAGGATTAGTCCGAAGTATATTTGGCAAATTAACCACTTGCCTCAGGTGCAAAATTTAAAGAGATACCAAAAAAAACCCTCAGATATTAAGATAAATCATATTTTAATGGAAAAAATTTGAAAAATCAAAATTAATGAAAATTTCCATGATAAAAAAATATCAAATTTTAAATTAAGACTGGCTGTCAGTTCCTTCAGGGTCAGCCTCAACCATATAAAGCCCTTTTGCCAAAGGTCACAATTTTCCCATGCAGTCAACATCTTTCTGGAGGGTGAGTGAAATTGGGGTATAAAGACCTAGCCATTGAATCCCAAACCATAATGTTGAGTGAAAAACTAAAGTTGAAGAAAAACATGAACAGTATGATACTTACTACTTAAAATTTTATAAATAAGAGGTATAGAAACATATGTACTAAAATTATAGCAAAATATATGTATAAAGCACAAAATTCAAAATAGTGATCAGCCTTCAGCATTAGAAAAAGGACATAATTTGTAATTCAGAGTTGTGTGTATATATATATACACACACATATATATTATATGTATATAATATATATATATATTATATATATACATATATATAAAATATATGTATTCACACACATATATAATATATGTAAATATCCATTAAGTTAAGATAGCTAAGCATTATGAATGACTTCATAACTAAGCATTTAAAACAATATATATGATGTAATCTCATGTCAATTTATATATATGTGTATATATATATACATACACATATATATACAAAAAAATGTTCTTTGAGCATTTTAAGACATCTGGCTCCCCAATTTTAAATAAATATCATAACATTTTAAGCATAACTATTTTAAATAACTGTGAATATAATAATATATCTCTGTAATTGTATAACCTAAAGATATACTTCTGTTAGTTAGGATAAATATTTAACCAAAACCCTAAGTTCATGCAGAAACTGCAGAACTTTGTTTCCCCAAGCTTGAATTAAATGTCAAAAATTTAATAATGTCAAATAGTTCATATGTTTGAAATGGGTGCGTAAAAAAAGCTAAAACATTACTCCTTTCTTTCCAACTAGTAAATGTACTCTTTGTATAATAAGCTTTTGATTTCTATATTGTTCAAGGAAGTTGATTAGATACTTCTGAGGTCATATTGGCCTTTTGATTCACTTCCATTTATACATCTTGATTTAATGTGTGATAACAAAAGTGGGTCTTGACAGCCTATTAAGCCCTAAATCAAACATGAGAGTGAATTTAAGTAGAAATCTTTTCTTGGGCATTTTTTAGGCATGTGTCTAGCTTAATTATTTCTCTGATTCTAAAATGAATAATTTTTAATTTTTTAATTTAAATTCAGTTTAATTAATATATAGTGTATTATTAGTTTAAGAGAATTTAGTGATTACATCATATTGTAATGCTTTTTTTATTGTACTTAAACTGTGTTCAGGGTTATGTAGGCAAGACAACTTTTCAGATCTACCTGATGCACAGACTTCTGTGAAAGTCTCTGGTAAGGAGAGGTGCGTTGGAGTGAGCTAGGTGTCATTTTATAGCCAAAGTAGGTATTATGGCATGACCTTGAAGCAAAAGGTCAGGCTACTCAACTTAAAAAAAAGTCTCAGTGTAATGTCATTATGATCCAGTCAGCACCTGAAGCAGGTAAATGCAACAATATTGTAGAAAAGGCCAACACAGCTGAAACTGCAATAGCCACACTTACTTAAGCTTTACTTAAGGATCTTCTAACTACTTCTGCATCTTGTTTTCTACCTGGTGCTGTCGGTCAAAGCTTTTTAGTGTCATTGTATTCTTTTTCTACTCCTTCCACAATTCGAACCTTTTTCAGACAGTTGTACCTTTGGAAAGAATCAGAGAAGTAGTGTCACACTGATGTATGTGACTGAGCTAAAGTATTAATTTTTTCTAATAAAAGAATTTTTCTAGCACAACTTTTATTATATTACATAAGAACCTATATTGAGACTTTGTTTATTTTCTGTCCCTCCAGTAAAGTGTAAGCCTCATGAAAGCAGAGACCTTGTTCATCTAACTAGTTGCTGAACCTCCAATGAGCCTAAGATTTAAGACCATGTAACTCACTAATCAAATGTACTCAACCATCATTCCTGATGCTGGTGGAGATGAAACCATCAATACCCAGAAAAGAGGTAGGTGTCATCCAGGAAAATGATCATCCATCCTTGTCTGCACACCCCTCATCCTATGATTTCTTCTCTCAATAAAATAGGGCCAAAATATTTCCAGCATGTGATCTCGCTTATTTCATTTTATGTGTAACTCTGATTTGATTAAATTCTTCTCTGTGTAGGCAGAGTATCTTTATTTTATGAAACTTAGAAGTACAGTACATTAGGACATTCCAAGATTTAAAAATTGTCAAAGCAGAGTGGACTCATAAGCTACATGTGGGAATCTACTGAGAAGTGCTGGTAGTTTTTGTTATATTATTTTTCAGTGTTTTAACACTATTGTCCACAATTAGAACCTTTGGAGCACTAGATCTACAATTTAATATTAAGGAATGCATGTGACCTCTTGCCAAAATCTTGAAATGTTAGCTTAACTGAAATTCTAAACATTATTTTGAGAATATGTCCCTACTGATTTAAAAAAGTCTGTAGTTTCTCATTTCCCTTTCATTTTGAACGTAACCTATTTTCTAAACACATTTCAAAAGCATTTCATCAACTGTGTATCTTTCAGCAACACTGAAGTCAACTTGCTGCCTTCAGTCAATATTTAAACCTTAACTAAGGAAAGACAGTCAAATCAGACTCCTTATTTTCTTCCTTTTGGGATTTGTTAATCCCCTGTAATATTTCAATTTGCTACTTACTTTCAGTTGCTATATGCATCTTCATATTCAAAAAAACATACCCCTCTCTTAGTTAGCAGTTGGAACCTCAGTGAAGCCTCCCTAGACAAATCCTTTGATTTGCTGCCTGTTCATTAACTCCTTTAGCACTTCACTCCCTATAGGTATTACCCTCTACTTTTATTGTTGATTGTACACCTGTATTGTTTTTGTTGCTCACATAACAGAGGACCAGGAACTGTGGAGTCAAACAAATGGGTTTGAATCACTGCTCTTACTCTTTTTTTATGTTATAAATTGTAATGTTATTTTTTAATTTATTTTCAATTAACCAACATATACTACACCATTAGTTTAAGACGTAGTATTCAATAATTCATCAGTGGCATATAGCACTCAGTGTTCATCACATCGAGTGCCATCCTTAATGCCCATCACCCAGTTGCCTCATTCACTCCCACCCACTTCCCTTTCTGCAACCCTCATTTTCCCAGCGTCAAGAGTCTCTCATGGTTTGTCTCCCTCTCTGGTTTCTTCCCATTCAGTTTTCCCTCCCTTCCTATATGATCCTCTGCACTATTTCTTATATTCCACATATGAGTAAAACCATATGATAATTGTCTTTCTCTGCTTGGCTTATTTCACTTAGCATAATTCCCTGTAGTTCCATCCACATCAATATAAATTGTAGGTATTCGTCCTTTCTGATTGCTGAGTAGTTGTATATTGTATATATAAACCACATTTTATTTACTCACTCATCTGTTGAAGGACATACCAGCTCTTTCCACAGTTTGGCTATTGTGGACATTGTTCCTATGAACATTGGAGTGCAGGTGCCCCTTCATTTCACTATATCTGTATCTTTGGGGTAAATATCCAGGAAAGCAATTCCTGGGTCATTGGGTAACTCTATTTTTAATGTCCTGAGGAACCTCCATACTGTTTTCCAGAGTGGCTGTACCAACTTGGATTCCCACCAACAGTGTAAGAGGGTTCCCCTTTCTCCACAACTTTGCCAACATTTGTTGTTTCTTGTATTGTTCATTTTAGCCATTCTAATTGGTGTAAGGTGGTATCTCATTGTGGTTTGATTTCTATTTCCTTGATGGCAAGTGATGTGGAGCACTTTTTCATGTGTCTGTTGGCCATTTGTCTGTCTTCTTTGGAGAAGTGTATGTTCTTGTCTTCTGCCCAGTTATTGACTGGATTATTTGATATTTGGATGTTGAGTTTGATAAGTCCTTTAAAGATCTTGGATACGAGCCCTTTATCTGTTAAGTCATTTACAAATATTTTCCCTTTTCTGTAGATTGTCTTTTAGTTTTGTTGACTGTTTCTTTTGCTGTGAAGAAGGTTTGTATCTCGATGAAGTCCAAATAGTTCATTTTTGCTTTTGTTTCCCTTGCCTTTAGTCATGTCTTGCAAGAGTCATGTCTTGCAAGAATTTGCTGCAGTTGAAGTCGAAGAGGTTGCTGCTTGTGTTCTCCTTTAGGATTTTGATGGATTTCTATCTCACATTGAGGTCTTTCATCCATTTTGATGGATTTCTGTCTCACATTGAGGTCTTTCATCCATTATTTTGAGTATTGTGTAAGAGAATAGTCCAGTTTCTTTCTTCTATGTATAGCAGTCCAGTTTTCCCAGCACCATTTATTGAAGAGACTTTTTTCCATTTCATATTTTTTCCTGCTTTGTTGAAGATTATTTGACCACAGAGTTAAGGGTCCATATCTGGGCTCTCTATTCTGTTCCATTGGTCTATGTGTCTGTTTTTGTGCCAGTACCATGCTGTCTTGGACATCACAGCTTTGTAATATAGCTTGAAATCAGGCCACGTGATGCCCCCAGCTTTGTTTTTCTTTTTCAACATTTCCTTAGTGATTTAGGGTCTTTTGTGATTCCATACAAATTTAAGGATTGTGTGTCCCAGCACTTTAAAAAATGCCATTGGTATTTTGATTAGGATGGCGTTGAAGGTATAGATTGCTCTGGGCAGCAAAGATATTTCAACAATGTTTCTACTTCTTTTATTTTTATTTTTTTTCTTTTTTTAAAATTTTTTATTGTTATGTTAATCACCATACATTACACCATTAGTTTTTGAGGTAGTGTTCCATGATTCATTGTGCATAACACCCAGTGCTCCACGAAAATGTGCCCTCTTTAATACCCATCACCAGGCTAACCTAGCCCCCACCCGCTCCCCTCTAGAACCCTCAGTTTGTTTTTCAGAGTCCATCGTCTCTCATGGTTCGTCTCCCCCATCCCGATTTACTCCCCTTCATTCTTCCCCTCCTCCTATCTTCTTCTTTTTTTTTTCTTAACATATATTGCATTATTTGTTTCAGAGGTACATATCTGGGATTCAACAGTCTTGCACAATTCACAGCGCTCACATAGCACATATCCTCCCCAATGTCTATCACCCAGCCACCCCATCCCTCCCACAGCCTCACCACTCCAGCAACCCTCAGTTTGTTTCCTGAGATTAAGAATTCCTCATATCAGTGAGGTCATATGATACATGTCTTTCTCTGATTGACTTATTTCACTCAGCATAACACCCTCCAGTTCCATCCACATCGTTGCAAATGGCAAGATCGCATTCCTTTTGGTGGCTGCATAATATTCCATTGTGTATATATACCACCTCTTCTTTATCCACTCGTCTGTCAATGGACATCTTGATCTTTCCACAGTTTGGCTATTGTGGACATTGCTGCTATAAACATTGGGGTGCACGTGCCCCTTCAGATCCCTACATTTGTATCTCTGGGGTAAATACTCAGTAGTGCAATTGCTGGATCGTATGGTAGCTCTATTTTCAACTGTTTGAGGAACCTCCATACTGTTTTCCAGAGGGGTTGCACCAGCTTGCATTCCCACCAACAGTGTAGGAGGGTTCCCCTTTCTCCACATCCCCGCCAACATCTGTCGTTTCCTGACTTGTTAATTTTAGCCATTCTGACGGGTGTGAGGTGGTATCTCATTGAGATTTTGATTTGGATTTCCCTGATGCTGAGTGATGTTGAACACTTTCTCATGTGTCTGTTGGCCATTTGGATGTCTTCTTTGGAAAAATGTCTGTTCATGTCTTCTGCCCATTTCTTGATTGGATTATTTGTTCTTTGGGTGTTGAGTTTAATAAGTTCTTTATACATTTTGGATACTAGCCATTTATTTGGTATGTCATTTGCAAATATCTTCTCCCATTCTGTCGCTTGTCTTTTGGGTTTGTGGACTGTTTCTTTTGCTGTGCAAAAGCTTCTTATCTTGATGAAGCCCAATAGTTCATTTTTGTCCTTGCTTCCCTTGCCTTTGAAGAAGTTACTGTGGGCAAAGTCAAAGGGGTTTCAGCTTATGTACTCCTCTAGGATTTCCCTTGCCTTTGGTGATGTTTCTAGGAAGAAGATGCTGCAACTGAGGTTGAAGAGGTTGCTGCCTGTGTTCTCCTTCAGGATGTTGATGGACTCCTGTCTCACCTTTAGGTCATTCAACCATTTTGAGTCTATTTTTGTGTGTGGTGTAAGGAAATGGTCCACTTTCATTCTTCTGCATGTGGCCGTCCAATTTTCCCAACACCATTTGTTGAAGAGACTGTCTTTTTTCAATTGAACATTCTTTCCTGCTTTGTCAAATATTAGTTGACCGTAGAGTTGAGGGTCCATTTCTGGGCTCTCGATTCTGTTCCATTGATCTATGTGTCTGTTTTTGTGCCAGTACCATACTGTCTTGTTGATGACAGCTTTGTAATAGAGCTGGAAGTCCGGAATTGTGATGCCGCCAGCTTTGCTTTTCTTTTTCAACATTCCTCTGGCTATTTGGGGTCTTTTCTGGTTCCATACAAATTTTAGGATTATTTGTTCCATTTCTTTGAAAAAAGTGGATGGTATTTTTTGGGGATTGCATTGAATGTGTAGATTGCTCTAGGTAGCATTGACATCTTCACAATATTTGTTCTTCTAATCCGTGAGCATGGATTGGTCACATATTCTTTTAGTTCCTGTTTGTCCTGGTACCTCTTTATTTTGCCTTCCTTTCTGAATGACAGCCTTGTTGGATGAAGTATTCTTGGCTCCATATTTTTCTCATTTAGTACCCTGAATATATGATGCCAGCTGTTTCTGGCCTGCCAGATCTCTGTGGATAGGTCTTCTGTCATTCTGATATTTCTACCCCTGTCGGTTAGGGATCTCTTGTCTAGAGCTGCTTTCAGGATTTTCTCTTTGTCTCTGAGATTTGCAAGTTTCACTATTATATGTCGGGGTGTTGATCCATTTTTATTGATTTTGAGAGGTGTCCTCTCTGCTTCTTGGACATGAATGCTTGTTTCCTTTCCCAGATTAGGGTAGTTCTCGACTATGACTTGTTCAAATATACCTTCTGGTATTCTCTCTCTCCCTTCATCCTCAGGCACCCCAGTAGTTCTGACAGTACATTTCATGGCATTACTGTTTTCTCAAAGCCTCTCTTCTTGGGCTATCAACTGTTTTTCTCTATTTTCCTTAACTTCTTCCCTTTCCATCAGCCTGTCCTCTTGATCACTTACTCTCTCTTCCGCCTTACTCACCCTACCTGTTAGAGCATCCAATTTAGACTACATCTCAGTTATAGCATTTTCAATTTTGGCGTGATTAGTTCTCATTTCTGCACTAAGAGTTTCTCTAGTGTCTTTTATGCTTTTTTCAAGCCCATCTAGTAACTCTATAATTGTTATCCTGAATTCCATCTCTGACATCTTACTTTTATCCATATTAATTAGATCTGTGGCAAGATTATTACCTCTGGTTCTTTCATTTGTTATGAATTCCTCCTTCTAGTCTTTTTTCCAAAGAAGAATGGATGAGCGAATGAGCAGAATCAAAAAATATCAACAATGACCCAAGCAAAATACACACTAGACAAATCTAAAGAGGTCAGAAACCAAAACAGAAAAGCAAAAAACAAAACAAAACAAAAACAAAACAAAACAAAACAATGGGGTAGGGGGGAGAATATAATCTCGCATTATGGACAAACCTGGGTGATCCACTTTCTCCTGAGTGAATTTTGGTCTCTATGTTAGAAGATACTAAATGCCAAAATTGCAAAGAAAGCAAAACTTATATATATTTTATATATACAAAAATAAAATTGAATAGAGTGAAAGGAGGCCAAAAATGAGACATACATCTATAACATCTATATGTAAAAACTAGAAGTTAAAAAGTGACTTAAAAATAGTTGATAAAATAAGAAACTTGTTTAAAAGTGAAAAAGAAAAAAAATTGATAATTTTAGACTGAAAAATAAATCAATCATGAGAAAAATCTTGAGTTCAGTATACCATTTTCCCCTAGAGCTGGAGTTGCAGTCTTGTGGGCTCTGTAAACTTGTTGTGAACTTGTTCTTCCAGTTGGTCTTCTGGGGGATGGGCCTGCTGTGCTACTTCTTAGGTGTCTTTGTCTGGATGCCCTTGCACTACCCCTTGCCAGTGGGCTGGGCTCCGTGTAAGCTGGTCCTCTGTGTGGCTTTTGTTCTCTAATGTCTTTCTGCAGCTCTTTAGAGGATCAAAATAAAAATGGCCATGACTCCATCTTCAGCTCTGGTGCTGAACGATCATGACACCCCCTCTTCTGTAAACTCTCTGGGGCAAACGGTCTTCAATTTTGTGTGTGCAAACTCCGCAGACTCCTGTGGTGTGTGCCCACAGTGATTTTCCCAAGGGAAGTCCGAGGGTCCCTCATTACTGTCCTTTGTAGGTCCCTGGCTCTGAGAGCTGTCTTGGGATCATGTGCTACCTGCTCTGCCCCTCTTGGGGATGGTAGATGATCCCTGCAGTCCAGTCTATTGCAAGGTGCCCCGGCATGGAGCAATCACCTGATCAGCCCTGCTTGTGGGTTATGGCGAGCTGAGCTGAGAGCCTCCTCTTGGGCTCGGTGACTGCAACCTGTTTCCCTGCTCCACTGTTTGGGCACTCTACCAGCTCAGGCACTCCAGTTGGTTCTGTGACACTTGGGATCCTGAGACCGCACTGATCCACCTAGAATTCTGCCCTTTTCATCACCTAAGCCTCTTTTAAACAGGGATGTCTCTCACTGGAGCAAATTTCTAAGGGTTACGATTTTGCCTCCAGGGTTATATCACCTCCCAGTAGCTGGTTTATGGAGGGTCCCTCCCCCCTCCATTTATCTTCCAATATCTCCCCTCAGATTCACTTCTCTGTACCTCTTACCTTGCAAAAATCAGTCGTTCTTTGAAGGGGGAGGAGCAAGTTGGTGGAGGAGTAGGAGTCCTGGATTTCATCTGGTCTCAGGAATTCAGCTGGATAGGGATCAAACCATTCTGAACACCTATGAACTCAACAGGAGATCAAAGAAAAGAATAGCAACAACTATCTGAACAGAAAAGAGCCCACTTTCTGGAAGGTAGGATGTGCGGAGAACTGAATCCCAGGCGATATTCAGGAGGATAGACAGCGGGGGCGGGGGTCTCTGTTAGCCGCTTCTGGAAAGTGATAGAGCCCCAGAGCACAAAATCGGAAATTTTAGAAGTCGGCTCCGCTGAGGGATGTCGCTCCGGTGGCTAAGCGGAGAGTGGAATCCTCACGTGACAATGTGGTCACAGGACCCTTGGGGTCACAGAAAGACCAGGGGTGCCTGGGTGCAGCAGAGCTCCCAGGTATCAGAGTGGGCAAGCCAGCTGCAGAGACGGAGCTGAGGCGCGGGCTCTCAGCTCAGGATTGCCATAAACTATGATCCGCAGCACAGTCGGGCCATTGCTCCTCCAGCAGGGACCCAACAAGCTGCAGATCCAGGAAGACTCCCCTTCCTCCCCCAGGAGGAACGGCATGGGAGTACACCAGAGGGATCTGCTGGGTTTGGAGACTCCACACCAAGTCAGGTGCCAGAGATAGAAATGCGCGGTCACAGGCTGGGTGAGCACAGAGTGCCGCCGAAGACCAGGGAGATGGGAATGACTGACTGCTTTTCTCTGAGGGCTCAAAGAGGAGTGGGGCCCCAAGTTCTTGGCTCCTCCAAGGCAGAGATTGGGAGGCTGCCATTTTCACTCTCATCCTACAAAGCTGTACGGAAAGTTTGCAGCGAACAAAAGCTCCCGAGAGCAAACCCAAGCAGATTACTTAGCCCGGACTGGCAAGAGCGGAGCAATTCAGCCTCCGGCAAAGACATATGGGAACCATGGCAACAGGCCCCTCCCCCAGAAGATCAGCAAGAACAGACAGCCAAGACCAAGATTACCAATCAATGAGAACAGCAGAAATCCAGGCCTACGGGAATACTGCACATAGAATCCATGGCATTTTTACCATGATTCTTTAGTCTTTCAAAGTTAATTTTTTAAACTGTCTTCTTTTTATTTTTCATTTTCCCTTTTTCAACAAACATCTTATCAATCGCTTTTTAATTTTAATTTATTTTTATTTTTAAAGATTTTATTTATTTATTTGACAGAGACACAGTAAGAGAGGGAACAAAAGCAGGGAGAGTGGGAGAGGGAGAGGAAGGATTCCTGCCCAGCAAGGAGCCCAATGCGGAGCTCGATCCCAGGACCCTGGGATCATGACCTGAGCCAAAGGCAAACACTTAATGACTGAGCCACCCAGGCGCCACTATCAATCCCTTTTTTAAAAAATATTTTTGTTTATTATTTTTAGAGTTATAGACTATCACTTCATAGTAGTTACCCTTATTTTTGGAACATATATATAAGTTGTTTTCTCTTTAAACTTTTGAGATACAGTTTCTTCTAACAGACCAAAATATATCCTATATCTCTAGGGTATAGCTTTGTTCTAGTCTCGTGCCTGATCAAATTTTCTCCCTTTTATTTTTTTAAATATTCTTCTTTCATTTCTCAAACAATTTCTTATCAATTCCTTTTATAAAAGTTTTTATACTTTTCATCTTTATAGTCATATTCCATCCCTTCATTGTATCAACCTTTATTTTTGTACATATTTAAGTTTTTCTTTCTTTAAAATTTTGGGAAGCATTTTCTTCTAACAGACCAAAATACACCCAAAATCTAGTGTGTGGCACTGATCTATGCATCAGCCTGATCATATTTGATCATATTCTGGTTATTTTTTGTTGTTGTTTTCTTCTGTTTTTCTTTGTTTTTCTCCTTTTTCTTTTTATTTTCCTATTTTCTTTATTTCCCTTCCTTTCCCCTGGTTCCAGGTCTTTTCTGATTTGTTTAGAGTATATTTTCTGGGGACGGTGTTAACCTGTTAGCATTTTGTACTCTCATTCATTATTCTCCTCTGCACAAAAGGCCAAGATGGAAAAAATCACCTCAACAAAAAGAACAAGACGTTGTACCAACTGCCAAGGATCTACTCAATACAGAAATTAGTAAGATGTCAGACCTGGAGTTCAGAATCTTGATTTTTAAGGTACTAGCTGGGCTTCAAAAAAGCATGGAAGTTATTAGAGAAAACCTTTCTTGAGAAATAAAAGAACAAAAATCTAACCAAGTCGAAATCAAAAAGGCTATTAATGGGCTGCAATCAAAAATGGGGGGCTGTTAGGATAAATGAGGGAGAAGAGAGAATCAGTGTTATAGAAGACCAAAAGAAGGAAAATAAAGAACCTGAGTAAAAGAGAGAGAAACAACTACTGGATCACAAGGGCAGAATTCAAGAGATAAGTGATACCATAAGATGAAACAACATTAGAATAATTGGGATCCTAAAAGAAGAAGAAAGAGAGAGGGGTGCAGAAGGTATATTGGAGCAAATAATAGCAGAGAACTTAACTAATTTGGGGAAGGAAACAGGCATCAAATTCCAGGAGGCACAGAGAACCCCTCTCAAAATCAATAAAAAGAGGTCAACACCCTGACATCTAATAGTAAAACTTATGAGACTCAGAGACAAAGAGAAAATCCTGAAAGCAGCTCGGGATAAGAGATCTGTACCCTAGAGTGGTAGAAACATTAGATTGGCAACAGACCTATCCACAAAGGCCTAGAAGACCAGAAAGGACTGGCGTGATATCTTCAGAGCACTAAATGAGAAAAATATCCAGCCAGAAATACTATATCAAGCTAGGCTGTCATTGATAATAGAAGGAGAGATAAAAAGCTTCCAGGACAAACAAAAACAAAAGGAATTTGCAAACACAGAACCAGCCCTCCAAGAAATATTGAAAGGGGTCCTCCAAGCAAAGAGAGAGCCTAAAAGCAACATAGAACAGAAAGGAACACAGACAGTATACAGTAACATTCACCTTACAGGCAATACAAGGCAACTAAATTCATATTTTTCAATACTTACCCCGAATGTGAATGAGCTGAATGCCCCAATCAAAAGACACAGGATATCAGATTGGATTAAAAAACAAGACCCATCAATATGCTGTCTGCAAGAGACTCATTTTAGACCCAAAGACACCCCCACATTGAAAGTGAGGGGGCGGAAAACCATGTACCATGCTAATGGACACCAAAAGAAAACTGGGGTGGCAATCCTTATATCAGACAAATTAGATTTTAAACCAGAGACTGGAATAAGAGATGAGGAAGGACACTATATCCTACTTAAAGGTCTATCCAACAAGAAGATCTAAGAATTGTAAATATCTATGCTCCTAACATGGGAGCAGCCAATTATATAAGGCAATTAAGAACAAGAGAAAAGAAACACATTGACAACAATACAATAATAATGGGGGACTTTAACACGCCCCTCACTGAAATGAACAGGTCATCTAAGCAAAAGATCAAAAAGGAAATAAAGAATTTAAATGACACGCTGGACCAAATGGAATTCACAGACATATTCAGAACATTCCATCCCAAAGCAACGGAAAGCACATTCTTTTCTACTGCCCATGGAACATTCTCCAGAATAGATCACATCCTAGGTCACAAAACAGGTCTCAACCGGTACCAAAAGATTGGCATTATTCCCTGCATATCTTCAGACCACAATGCTTTGAAACTAGAACTCAATCACAAGAGGAAATTTGGAAAGAATACAAACACATGGAGGCTAAAGAGCATCCTACTGAAGAATGAATGGGTCAACCAGGAAATTAAAGAAGAATTTAAAAAATTCATGAAAACAAATGAAAATGAAAACACAAGTGTTCAAAATCTTTGGGCTGCAGCATAGTCAGTCCTAAGAGGAAAGTACATAGCAATAGAAGCCTTTCTCAAGAAACAAGACAGGTCTCAAATGCACAACCTAACCCTACCTCTAAAAGAGCTAGAGAAAAAAAGAGCAAATAATTCTAAACCCAGCAGGAGAAGAGAAATAATAAAGATCAGAGCAGAAATCAATGAAATAGAAACCAAAAGAACAGCAGAACAGATCAACGAAATTAGGAGCTGGTTCTTTGAATGAATTAACAAGATTGTTAAACCCCTGGACAAACTTATCAAAGAGAAAAGAAAAATGAGCCAAATCAATAAAATCATGAATGAAAGAGGAGACACCACAACCAACACCAAAGAAATACAAACAATTATAAGAACATATTATGAGCAACTATATACCAGCAAATTAGATAATCTGGAAGAAATGGATGCATTCCTAAAGATGTATCAACTACCAAAACTGAACCAGGAAAAAATAGAAAACCTGAACAGACCTATAACCCCTAAGGAAATTGAAGCAGTCATCCAAAATCTCCCTACAAACAGAAGGACTTCCCAGGGGATTTCTTCCAAACATTTAAAGAAGAATTAATAACTATTCTTCGGAAAGTGTTCCAAAAAATAGAAATGGAAGGAAAACTTCTAAACTCATTTTATGAGGCTACCATTACCTTGATCCCAAAACCGGACAAAGACCCCAACAAAAAGGAGAATTACAGACCAATATCCTTGATGAACATAGATGCAAATATTCTCAACAAAATACTAGCCAATAGGATCCAACAGTACATTAAAAGGATTATTCACCACGACCAAGTGGGATTTATCCCAGGGCTGCAAGTTTGGTTCAACATCTACAAATCAATCATCGTGATACAATACATTAACAAAAGAAAGAACAAGAATCATATGATCCCCTCAATAGGTGCAGAAAAAGTATTTGACAAAATATAACATCCTATAGCGAATATCATTCTCAATGGGGAAAAACTGAGAGCTTTACCCCTAAGGTCAGGAACATGGCAGAGATGTCTGCTATCACCAATGCTATTCAACATAGTATTAGAAGTCCTAGCCACAGCAATCAGACAACAAAAAGAAATAAAAGGCATTCAAATCAGCAAAGAAGAAGTCAAAATCTCACTTTGGTGATGAGTTTGCAGATGATATGATACTTTATGTGGAAAACCCAAAAGACTCCACCCCAAAACTGCTAGAACTCATACAGGAATTCAGCAAAGTGGCAGAATATAAAATCAATGCACAGGAATCAGTGGCATTCCTATACACCAACAACAAGTCAGAAGAAAGACAAATTAAGGAGTTGATCTCATTTACAACTGCACTCAAAACTATAAGATACCTAGGAATAAATCTAACCAAAGAGGCAAAGAATCTGTACTCAGAAAACTATAAAATACTCATGAAAGCAATTGAGGAAGACACAAAGAAATGGAAAAATCTTCCATGCTTATGGATTGGAAAAATAAATATTGTGAAGATATCAAGGTTACCTAGAGCAATCTACACATTCAATGCGAGCCCCATCAAAATACCATCCACTTTTTTTAAAGAAATGAAACAAAGAATCCTAAAATTTGTATGGAACCAGAAAAGACCCCGAATAGCCAGAGGAATGTTGAAAAAGAAAAGCAAAGCTGGCGGCATCAAAATTCCGGAATTCCAGCTCTATTACAAAGCTGTCATCATCAAGACAGTATGGTACTGGCACAAAAACAGACACATAGATCAATGGAACAGAATCGAGAGCCCAGAAATGGACCCTCAACTCTATGGTCAACTCATCTTTGACAAAGCAGGAAAGAATGTCCAATGGAAAAAATACAGTCTCTTCAACAAATGGTCTTAGAAATATTGGATAGCCACATGCAGAAGAATGAAAGTGGACCATTTCCTTAAACCACACACAAAAATAGACTCCAAATGGTTGAAAGACCTAAATGTGAGACAGGAGTCCATCAAAATCCTAAAGGAGAAGACAGGCAGAAACTTCTTCTACCTCAGCCGCAGCTACTTCTTCCTAGAAACATCACCAAAGGCAAGGGAAGCAAGGAAAAAATGAACTATTTTGTCTTCATCAAGATAAGAAGATTTTGCACAGCAAAAGAAACAGTCAAGAAAAGCAGAAGACAACCAACAGAATGGGAGAAGATATTTGCAAATGACATATCAGATACAGTGCTAGTATCCAAAATTTATAAAGAACTTCTTAAACTCAACACCCAAAGAACAAATGATCCAATCAAGAAATGGGCAGAAACTATGAACAGACATTTTTCCAAAGAAGACATCCAAATGGCCAACAGACACATGAAAAAGTGCTCAACATCGCTCGGCATCAGGGAAATCCAAATCAAAACCTCAATGAGATAGCAACTGACACCAATCAGAATGACTAAAATTAACAAGTCAGGAAACGACAGATGTTGGCGGGGATGTGGTGAAAGGGAAACCCTCTTACACTGTTGGTGGGCATGCAAGCTGGTGCTACCACTCTGGAAAACAGTATGGAGGTTCCTCAAAAAGTTTAGAAGAGAGCTACCATACGATCCAGCACTTGCACTACTGGGTATTTACCCCAAATATACAAATATAGGGATCCGAAGGGGCACGTGCACCCCAATGTTTATAGCAGCAATGTCCACAATAGCCAAACTGTGGAAAGAGCCAAGATGTCCATCGACAGATGAATGGATAAAGAAGATGTGGTGTCTATATACAAAGGAATATTATGCAGTCATCAAAACGAATGAGATCTTGCCATTTGCAACAACGTGGATGGAACTGGGGGGTGTTAGGCTGAGCGAAATAAGTCATTCGGAGAAAGATGTGTATCATATGACCTCACTGATATGAGGAATTCTTAATCTCAGGAATCAAACTAAGGTTTGCTGGAGGGGGTGGTGGGAGGGATGGGGTGGCTGGGTGATAGACATTGGGGAGGGTATGTGCTATGGTGAGTGCTGTGAAGTGTGTAAGACTGTTGAATCACAGACCTGTACCTCTGAAACAAATAATACAATATATATTAAGAAAAAGAAAAAAGAGGGTGCCTGGGTGGCTCAGTCTTTAAGCATCTGCCTTCGGCTCAGGTCATGATCCCGGAGTCCTAGGATCACGTCCCACATTGGGCTTCTTGCTCTTCGGGAAGCCTGCTTCTCCCTCTCCCAGTCCCCCTGCTTGTGTTCCTGCTCTCGCTGTCTCTCTCTCTCTGTCAAATAAATAAATAAATAAAATCTTAAAAAAAAAAAGGAAGAAGAAGATAGCAGGAGGGGAAGAATTAAGGGGGGGGAATCAGAAGCAGAGACGAAGCATGAGAGACGATGGACTCTGAAAAACAAACTGAGGGTTCTAGAGGGGAGGGGGGTGGGAGGATGTGTTAGCCTGGTGATGGATATTAAAGAGTGCACATTCTGCATGGAGCACTGGTTGTTATATGCAAACAATGAATCATGGAACACTACATCAAAATCTAATGATGTAATGGATGGTGATTAACATAACAAAAAAAAATTAAAAAAAAAACAGTTGCTTTTCTACTTGTAGTGATCCACATATTTTTTTCCCTACATCTCAGGCTCAATTCATGGATGTTCAGAATGTTTTGATAGTTATCTAGCTAAATTCAAGGGACCAGATGAAACGAGGTCTCTTACTCTTCTGCCAACCTTGCCTCCTATCCCCCCACCCGCTCCTACTCTTAAGCAGGAAGATCTGTTATGAGACTGACAAAATAGACCAAATGAGAGATGGTGGTGTTTTGGAATAGGATATAGATGGAGAGAAACTGTTGGATTCAAGATACATTCTGGGAGTAGTATAATAATGATTGATGACTGGTTGGGTATTTTGGAGTGAGAATAAGAGATGAATTGATAATGATAAAAAGATGACATGAGAAACATAGATTTTGGGCTGGAGCAGCTGGATAGATGGCGGTGCTATTTACTCAAATGATAAGGATTTCAACAGCAATACGTTTGAAATGTGATGGCAATCAAGAGTTTTATATTAGCTGTGATAACTTTGAAATACCTATTAGCTTTGGATTTCATCAAGTAGTGAGCTAGACATTATATGCTGGAATTCAGAGAGGAGGTATGGGCTAGAGAATAAATATAAGTGTATAAAAATTAATATCAATAAAAGCCACAAGAGAGAGCCTAGGTAGAAGGTAGATTAAGGACAATATAACTAAGACAGAGAGTACTCTAATATCTTCCTTGCTTGCAACTCAAGCCAAGTAGAATTTAGAACAATCAGTGAAGTTAAAACAGAACAAAACAAAAAAGATAAAACACATAGTGCTGCAGACTGCCAAGAAGTCCAAAGAGAGAATTTTAAAGAAAGCATTAAGGTTGCTGATATTAAAAAGATGAGAATGGGGAAGCAATAGTTTTGCCAAACAAAGAATTTGCCATTTCCCTCAAATATTAATCCATGACATCAAGAGAGTATGGTACTGGCAAAAAATCAGACACATAGATCAATGGAACAGAATACAGAGCCTGGAAATTGACCCTCAACTCTATGGTCAACTCATCTTCGACAAAGCAGGAAAAAAGACAATGGAAAAAAGACAATCTCTTTAACAAATGGTGTTGGGAAAATTGGACAGACACATTCAGAAGAATGAAACTGGATCACTTTCTTACACCATCCCCAAAGATAAATTCAAAATTGATGACCTAAATGTGAGACAGGAGTCCATCAACATCCTAAAAGAGAACACAGGCAGCAACCTCTTCCACCTCAGCCACAGCAACTTCTTGCTAGACACATCTCCAAAGGCAAGGGAAATCCTAGAGGAGTACATAAGCTGAAACCCCTTTGACCTTGCCCACAGCAACTTCTTCCTAGATACATCTCATAAAGCAAGAGAAACAAAAGCAAAAATGAACTACTGGGACCTCATTAAGATAAAACCTTTAGCAAAGCAAAGGAAACAGTCAACATAACTAAAAGGCAACCTACAGAATGACAGAAGATATTTGCAAATGTCTTATCAGATAAAAGGCTAGTATCCAAAATCTTTCTAAAACTTATCAAACTCAACACCCAAAAACAAAAACAAAAATCAAGTCAAGCAATGGGCAGAAGACATGAATAGACATTTCTCCAAAGAAGACATACAAATGGCCAACAGACAAATGAAAAGAATGTTCCACCTCACTTGTCATCAGAGAAATACAAATCAAAAGCGCAATGAGATACCACCTCACACCAATTTAGAATGGCTAAAATTGACAACTTAGGACAATAGACGTTGGCAAAGATGCAGAGAAAGGGGAACCCTCTTACACTGTTGGTGGGAATGCAAACTCGTGCAACCACTCTGGAAAACAATATGGAGGTTCCTCAAAAAAATTAAAATTAGAGCTGCCCTTTGACCCAGCAATTGCATGAGTTGGTATTTATCCAAAGGATACAAACATAGTGATTCAAAGGGGCACTTGCACCCCATGTTTATAGTAGCAATGTTCACTTTACCCAAAATATGGAAAGATCCGAGATGTCCATCGACAGATGAATGGATAAAGATTTGGTATATATATATACAATGGAATACTACTCACCCATCAAAAAGAATGAAATCTTGGCATTTGCAAGAACCAGGATGGAACTAGTATATTATGCTAAGCAAAATAATTCCATCAGACAAAGACAATTATCATATGAGTTCACTCATATGTGGAATTTAAAAAACAAAACAGAGGATCACAGAGGAAGGAAGGGAAAAATAAAATAAGATGAAATAAGAGAGGGAGAAAAACCATAAGAGTCTTTTAACTATAGGAAACAAACTGAGGGTTGTTGGCGGGGGGGTGGGGCGGGGGGATGGGTTAACCAGATGATGGGCATTAAGGAGGTCACCTGATGTAATGAGCACTGGGCATTATATGCAACTGATGAATCACTGAATTCTACCTCTGAAAATAATATACTATATTAATTGGATTTAAATAAATAAATAAACAAATAATAACATAAAACAAATAACTATAAATAAGGTTTAAAATACTATACTCTGTTTAGGTCAAAGACAGAATAAAGACTTTAAATTAAAACCTAAGAAATTATGAAATATGGGTTCAAAACAGCATCTGGCTGTCATCTCTTAGTGCAGGTTTTCCAAACTTTCCCATAATACAGCTTTTGAATTCCCATAAAAAGACAATAAAATAGAAAAGCTAGACTGATAGTGGTAATATCAGAATCTGGAAAGAACATTCACAAAAGTTTTAACCAATGAAACTGGGGAAAATCTTGCTCTGGCTTCTTTTCATTTAATTATTTAAGAGTTGACAAATAAGACAGACACATTCTTTAAAAAGATATTAAGAAAATATTTCACATCTCCACCACAGCATTTTGATCCAAATATCCAGTGAGAAAGGCACTCACATGAATTTATATATACTATCAATGTATTGATAGCACTTATCTCATTAAATTCATATGAACTCTAAAGTGCTCACCACAATATCTAAACTATAGTCAAACTTCAAAATGTTATTATTACTATTATTACTTTCTACCCCTTAATTTGAAAAATATTCATTATCTATATACTATGCATTGTGCTTGGCACATTATCTTTGTGTCTCTTTTACTTTTCCATGTATTTGGTCTTGCAAGATAAATATGATGTTTCCCTTTTTAAAAATAAAGATACTTTAGTTGAGGGTACATCAGTAGCAAGTCCAAGGTTTCATCACTAGGTAGGTATTCTGCCTAGTTTCATCTAACCTCAACCCTTATTCTTTCCATCTCTCTCTACCGCCTCTCTGGCTGGACAAATAAACTGAATTTCCTGTGGGCTTTAGTTTGATAAAGTCTTAGAGATGGTGTGTTCAGTGTTCCCAGAGGACAGAGAACTGTACTCTCTCAGATCAGAGGGATCAGAGCAACTTTGTGCTTGGCCAATGCCCAGACTAAATCAGGACTACATGTACTGCAAGTATAGTCCCAAGAGGAAGGCTGCTGTTCACCTCAGGCTCTCTAATCATTTTATGTAACTCCAATAAGCCACTGCTTTGGACAGTGTTCTTAATCTAGCTGAAAGGAAGATCAGTCTGGGATATAGATTTATGCCAAAAGGAGAATAAAGAGCTTAATCTCTCCTTCCCACCACTACTTCCATCCAACACACATAATTCTAGGAAATCTAATAGATTCAAAAGAAGAATATACATAAGTAAATTTAGGTACCTTTTATTTAATAATAAAAATCAACTCCATCATATAATTTGACTTATGAAGGTTTGTGGAACGGATAAGAGAAATGTAACCTACAGAACTGTAGAAATAAGAGTAAAAGTTGTTCAGTGTATGAGAACAGATTGATGGTAGCAGGATGTCTCTAAAGTGGGACCTTGGTTTAGGAGATAGGCAGACTGGTTTAGGGATTAAAATTAGAGTTGATATAAATCCTGGTCTTCAAATGCAAGTGTGTAAGATAGGTTCCTTTTCTTTCTTTTAATCAAATTAAATCTGACCTTGTCAAATAATTAATTTGACAAAAACTCAATTTCCATCTTAATTGAATCCAAGGCAGTATAAGTTTAAGAAGTGCCTGGTTCTTGCAAGGCAGAAGAAGGACCTCTAGTCTCTTGTCCATTATGGCCATCATGGACATCCTCATTGTCAAAGCCCACTGTATCCAAAAGGCCAGAGGGTCTTTGAAAGAGGAATTGGTGCCAAAGCCAGTCTTTGCCAGGGCCAGGAATGGTAAATCATATAGTACAACATCCCCAGGTACATTGCATGGCCCCTTTCAAGTCTGGCCTACTCAAGTGGCAGGACAACCCTGTTTTCTCCCCTTCAATCCTTACTTATTTTCCATCTTGTTTTATAGTTTTAAAATTACTTTCTTCCCCCATTATAATTACTCTTATTCCTTTCAAAGTTAATCTCTTCTCAAAGTCAATAATTACAACTTCTTCAATAAACTCAAAGAAGTTTTGAACACAACATTTAACAGCAAAATTTTCACTATGTAATGTTAAGTGAAAACTATGGTATAAAACTAAATATGTTAGATGAAAAACTCATTTATAATTTGTGTAGAAATTCATATATAGAAAATTTAAAAACTGAAAAAATACATCAAAATGAATATTAGGAAAACATATTAAAAATGTTAACAGAGGTTATTTTATCTTTATACAGATTATTTCCCACATTTGCTAGAGTGTTACTGTGCGTACAGTCACAGAGAAAGCTAGAAGGCACATCAGGAGCCCAGAAGAAGCATGGAATTTTACTTGAGGAAGTTACGGAAGTTTTCAAGAGATTGTATTTGAAATGAAAATTGCAATATGAATCAGCTTCAGAATCCAAGGTTCATGATGTGAAGAGGCAGACTGGCTTTTCAGGTAAACATTCAACTAGTACTCCTTCATTTTCTCAGAGACATTCATAGATTTGGTTCTCTGGGAAGCAAACATCAAGATGAACTCAGACATACAAGAGATTCATCAGAGGAAATACCTGTAAAAAAGAGGAGAGGAAATAGCAGGAATACTGAAGAAGCCTTCCAGATATCAATGAAAGAAGATATCGAAGATGGGAGGACTGGGTAGCAGAAGCCTCAGCTGCAGTGCTGTTCTGAGTCTTGGGAGCCCAAGAAAAGACTGCCCATCAGAGAAGTCCTGCATCAGGCAGGAATGGTTTATCTGTGGTCTCTTTGCCATTCTCAATAATTGGCTGGGAGAATCCCTGGGGAGCATGAAACTCAATTTTAACACTGCAGAAGATCCAAGAGTATGGCAGATAGAGACTGCCATCCAACAACTGTCCTTGCTGTAGGCTCTCCTTGAGATCTTAGATGCATCTTCACTGGCTTCTATAGTCCATCCACCCTGTGTACTTCAAAGATCCACACCCCTATACATGTTCAAAAGTTCCTTCTCACCTGAGGGGAAATTTAAAAAAGGGAAGTTAGTGACATGAGTTACCACACCCATTGCTGCGGTTGGTCTTAGGACCACATAGGTACACATCTTGCCCCTCCTCCATTATTACTCATCTTAAATTCTTTTTGATGTCAACTACCAGCTCTGTAGGTCTTAGGAATAACCAGATGGTATGATCCAAATCTTTATTCTTGAGTGGTCTGGACACTTATGCTTCATTTTTTTTTGTTATGTTAATCACCATACATTACATCAATAGTTTTTGATGTATTGTTGCATGATTCATTGTTTGCATATAACACCCAGTGCTCCATTCACTATGTACCCTCTTTAATACCCATCACCAGGCTAACCCATCCCCTCACTCCCCTCCCCTCTAGAACCCTCAGTTTCTTTCTCAGAGTCCATAGTCTCTCATGGTTCATCTCCCCCTCCGATTTCCCCCCTTCATTCTTTCCTTCCTGCTACCTTTTTCTTTTTTAAGATATAATGTATTATTTGTTTCAGAGGTACAGGTCTGTGATTCAACAGTCTTACACAAGTCACAGCGCTCACCATAGCATATACCCTACCCAAAGTCTATCACCCAGCCACCCCATACCTCCCACCCCCACCACTCCAGCAACCCTCAGTTTGTTTCCTGAGATTAGGAATTCCTCATATCAGTGAGGTCATATGATACATGTCTTTCTCTGATTGACTTATTTCACTCAGCATAATACCCTCCTGCTCCATCCACGTCGTTGCAAATGGCAAGATCTCATTCCTTTTGATGGCTGCATAATATTCCATTGTGTCTTCTTTATCCATTCATTGTTGATGGACATCTTGGCTCTTTCCATAGTTTGGCTATTGTGGACATTGCTGCTATAAACATTGGGGTGCACGTACCCCTTTGGATCCCTACATTTGTATCTTTGGGGTAAATACCCAGTAGCGCAATTGCTGGGGAGGAGGGTACTTCTATTTTCAACTTTTTGAGGAACCTCCATACTGCTTTCCAGAGTGGCTGCAACAGTTTGCATTCCCACCAACAGTGTAGGAGGGTTCCCCTTTCTCTGCATCCCTGCCAACATCTGTCGTTTCCTGACTTGTTGATTTTAGCCATTCTGACTAAGGTGGTATCTCATTGAGGTTTTGATTTGGATTTCCCTGATGCTGAGTGATGTTGAGCACTTTTTCATGTGTCTGTTGGCCATTTGGATGTCTTCTTTGGAAAAATGTCTGTTCATGTCTTCTGCCCATTTCTTGTTTGGATCATTTGTTCTTTGGGTGTTGAGTTTAAGAAGTTCATTATAGATTTTGGATACTAGCACTGTATCTGATATGTCATTTGCAAATATCTTCTCCCATTCTGTTAGTTGTCTTCTGGTTTTGTTGACTGTTTCTTTTGCTGTGCAAAAGCTTTTTATCTTGATGAAGTCCCAATAGTTCGTTTTTGTCCTTGCTTCCCTTGCCTTTGGTGATGTTTCTAGGAAGAAGTAGCTGTGGCTGAGGTAGAAGAGGTTTCTGCCTGTGTTCTCCTTCAGGATTTTGATGGACTCCTGTCTCACATTTAGGTCTTTCAACCATTTGGAGTCTATTTTTGTGTGTGGTTTAAGGAAATGGTCCACTTTCATTCTTCTGCATGTGGCTGTCCAATTTTCCCAACACCATTTTTGGAGGAGACTGTATTTTTTCCATTGGACATTCTTTCCTGCTTTGTCAAAGATTAGTTGACCATAGAGTTGAGGATCCTTTTCTGGGCTCTCCATTCTGTTCCATTGAGCTATGTGTCTGTTTTTGTGCCAGTACCATACTGTCTTGATGATGACAGCTTTGTAATAGAGCTGGAAGTCCGGAATTGTGATGCCACAAGCTTTGCCTCTCTTTTTCAATATTCCTCTGGCTATTTGGAGTCTTTTCTGGTTCCATACAAATTTTAGGTTTATTTGTTCCGTTTCTTTGAAAACAGTGGATGGTATTTTGATGGGGATTGCACTGAATGTGTAAATTGCTCTAGGTAGCATTGGCATCTTCACAATATTTGTTCTTCCAATCCATGAGCATGGAACGTTTTTCCATTTCTTTGTTTCTTCCTTAATTGCTTTCATGAGTATTTTATAGTTTTCTGAGTACAGATCCTTTGCCTCTTTGGTTAGATTTATTCCTAGGTATCTTATGGTTTTGAGTGCAGTTGTAAAATGGGATCGACTCCTTAATTTCTCTCTCTTCTGTCTTGTTGTTAGTGTATAAGAATGCCACTGATTTCTGTGCTTTGATTTTATACCCTCCACTTTCCTGAATTCCTGTATGAGTTCTAGCAGTTTTGGGGTGGATTCTTTTGGGTTTTTCACATAAAGTATCATATCATCTGCAAACAGTGAGAGTTTGACTTCTTCTATCCTGATTTGGATGCCTTTAATTTCTTTTTGTTGTCTGATTGCTGTGGCTAGGACTTCTAGTACTATGTTGAATAGCAGTGCTGATAGTGCACATCCCTGCCATGTTCCTGACCTCTCAATAGTTGCACAAAAAGCATTTGACAAAGTACAGCATTGTTTCTTGATCAAAACTCTTCAGAGTATAGGGATAGAGGGTACATACCTCAGTATCATAAAAGCCATCTATGAAAAACCCACAGCAAATATCATTTTCAATAGGGAAAAACTGAGAGCTTTCCCCCTAAAGTCTGAACACTTATACTTCTTCAGGCAAGTGTTGCTGCATATGTTAGAATTATAATTGGTGTGGGAGTTACAATTGACATAAGTAGTTACAGTTGGTGTGGAAGAACCAAGATATGTGCAACTGGATCATCTGGACCCTACTTGTATTACTGTCTACCACCATTATGTATAAGCTTCCCTACCTTCTCATGCTGATCAAAGGAAATTACTTCTACCAAAATAGTGATTCTTCTTCTCATCTGGTGATCCCTATACACAAGGAAGCCAAAGTGCAGTCATAGCTTGTACTTCAGGACAATCCTTGTTGTGTTTCCTGGCAAGAGTGTGTGCCCTTCCCAGATCAAGATAACTAAATCTGCATAGCCTAGAGTTGTCAGGACAGGAAATACAAAGTCCCTCTGTGGACCACCATGAGATGGAAACAGCATTTCTTTCATTCTAATGATGGACTGATGCCAGACCCAATTAATTCTTATGGGCCAAGAAATTAATTCTTAATTTCAGCAAAACTCTGCTAATAGTCAGTGATATGGGAAACAAAGGCAGAAGAAAAATTATTAAATTTCCTTACTACCCACAGCCCATTGACAAGTCCTTGAAACATGCAGGGTGATATTCCTCTAGGGACTCAACTGCCTCGATGTTAATACTTTGCTAAGGGCAAAAGGCAATTCTAGCCTGACCCCCCTCCCCTAGGATCCTGTAAGTCTACTTTAATGTATAAAAATTCCTTTAGAAATTTCTTTTATCTCTAAACACCCAAGATATATGTTCGCAATCATCCCCCAAACATACAGTCCACCAATATACATCTGAAGGGTCTCATGACCAGGGTTTTATTAGATGGTAATAAATGACCTTTTCCCAACAATAGCTAGCCCCCTCAAGGTCTTGGAAACCTTGCTTCCAAAATTCCTTAGAGACTTACACTATCCCTAACCCCCTCCCAACTTGAAAGTCTATAATGGGCCACTCTTCCTGACCCCAGTGCAGCTCCTTCTGCCCACGGGTCCTGTCGCTGTGCTTTAATAAAATCACCTTTTTGCACCAAAAACATCTCAAGAATACTCTCTTGGCCATTGGCTTCAAACCATAACGTTCCTTCCTACATAAGTCAGCAGTTCTTGGGCGCCTGGGTGGCTCAGTTGGTTAAGCGACTGCCTTCGGCTCAGGTCATGATCCTGGAGTCCTGGGATCGAGTCCCACATCGGGCTCCCTGCTCAGCAGGGAGTCTGCTTCTCCTTCTGACCCTCTTCCCTCTTGTGCTCTCTATCTCTCATTCTCTCTCTCTCAAATAAATAAATAAAATCTTTAAAAAAAATAAGTCAGCTGTTCTGGACACGTGTTCACATGGTACTACATTATGGCCAAACATAGCCCCAGGGCAAAACTGAATAAAAATGTGAACTGTTTCTGTTCTAAGCCAAATTTCTTAGGGTGGGAGCCCTCAGATGTCCCTACCTTGTATTTCAGTGGTCCCTTATTTTCTTAACAAGAGCTCTGATCTCAGTAAAACATAGTTTTCTGGACTGAGCTTTTAAAATTCTCTAGCATTCTGCAAATGTATTAAGGTCTGAGCTTGCTCCTCAGCTGTGCTCACACTCGCATTGCATGAACTAAGGGCCAAGAAACCTGCCACCTCTCTGACAGCTTTTAAATTGGTCTCATTTTTCATTATCCCTCTGCTAAGCATCAGTACAACTTATGAATAACCAGCTAACTCTCCTGTCCCTCTAGACATTGTTCTGGCCATACTTTTGAAATGACTGAATCATTTCACTATCACTGGCATTCCCATCCATCAGAGCATTTTACCAGATCAACACTGGTATAAGTTTTAGCCATTGGCCTTCTACATTTTCTGCCTTGTGCTAGGGGTTCCCCATGCCTCAATTCTACATGGGATGGAGTCCCCCTTGCCAGTGGGGCCATGAGTAAACCAGTCCTCAAGCCCTATCTTATAAGCTGCTTTCTTGAGCCACTGCTGATATCATTAATACATTTCTCCAGGAAGAGGATGTCAAGGTGGAATTAAGCATGTAAGAGATTTATTGAGGGGAAATTCCTGTGAAAAATAAAAGGGAAAGGTGGAAGGAGGATTAGGTACTGAAAATAATGATGGACTCATACTGGGGCAGGCACTATGAGGACCCTTGCCCTGACTGTGGAGGAAGTTCTTCAAAACTGCCTCATCCATTTATTTCTATGAACATTGGCTTAATTCTGTGAAAGGGATAATGTCTTCTTTGATTATTATCTCCCATGTCACATCTGAAATTACTACTAGAGACTATGCCTTCTCTGAGGGATATTCATCTTTGATGCAAGATTGAAAGCCCAAAGTTTATGACTTGATCAGTCACAAATATTTTCAGACTAGTTTCATGGTTTCTTTGCCAAGATAATTTTTTTAAAAATTTTAGTAAGTTCCAGAAATATTTGTTTTCTGTCAAATCCTTGTACCAACAGCTCCAACCATAAGTTCTTTTCTAGACACAACACATAAGCTTGCATTGTTTTCTTGCTTTCTTGCTCCAATGCCCCTCTTTAACCTGAGTTGTTCTCTATTAAATACAGGCTGAAAACAGGCTTGACTGAGAAGTCCATATCTCAATCTGGTCTTTTACAGTAGGGCTAAGTCCTTTTGCTTGATAAAAAAAAAAAAAAATTCTTCATGGGAGACATTTGAGAAACAAAAATATTTTCTTCTGCTATTTCCAAACCTGCAAGGTCACAAAGTTGTATATTATCTACCAATTATTCACTAAGCTCATTTTTTCTTCTTGCTATGCCTTGCTAAAATCACCAGGGAGCAGCCAACACACGAAATTTTGACTCTTCTAAATAATTCCCTTAAAGCTTTGGGCCTAGTAACCACTCATCCTGCCTTGAAATTTATCACAGGCAACTAAGTTACCAAATGTTTTACCACAACATCCAAAGATTCCAAATTTCTTTTTTAAATTTAACTTAATTAACTTATTTTTTATTATGTTCAATTAGCCAACATATAGTACATCATTAGTTTTTGATGCAGTGTTCAATGATTCATTAATAGCATATAACACCCGGTGCTCATCACCACATATGCCTTCTTTAATATCCATCACCCAGTTACCCCATCCCACCACCTCCCTCCCTTCTGTAACCCTCAGTTTTGTTCCCAGAGTCCAGAGTCTCTCATGGTTTGTCTCCATCTCTGATTTCTTCCCATTCAGTTTTCCCTCCCTTCCCCTGTGGTCCTCCAAACTATTCCTTATGTTCCATGTATGAGTGAAACCATATGATAATTGTCTTTCTCTGTTTGACTTATTTCACTTAGAATAATCCCCTTCAGTTCCATCCATGGCGATGCAAATGGTAGGTATTTATCCTTTCTGACAACTGAGTAATATTCCATTGTATATATAAACCACATCTTCAAACTTAACTGTTAATCCAATGCCAAAGAGTTTAGGTTTCTTATATGAGCAGAATCTGAGTTCAAGGTACAAATTCAAGATAATAGTAAGGGTTGTCTAAACTACTAATAACAAGGGTGCCTGTGTGGCTCAGTTGGTTAAGCGTCTGCCTTTGACTCAGATCATGATCCTGGGGTCCTGGGATCAAGCCCCCATGTCAGGGTCCCTGTTCGGGGGGGTGTCTGCTTCTCCCTCTCTCTCTGCCCCTCCCCTGTTTGTGTTCTCTCTCTCTCTTGCTCACTCTCTCTAATAAATAAATAAAATCTTTAAAAAAATAAAAAATAAACAGCTAATAACAAAAGAATCAGAAAAATTCAGTGGCTTATGAGCTATGGAAGTTTATAGCTTTCTCATGAAACATTCTAGGGACAGTGTTTCAGGTAGATTGGCAATTGATAGCAGCTCTATAATCTTTAATGTGTGACTTCCAGGGTGGCTCTGATCATCACTATTTCAAACCTAAAGAGCATCAAGGAGCACATATAGAAGTCTCAAAGAGACATGCATTGGGGAGCCTGGGTGGCTCAGTCAGTTAAGAATCCAAATCTTGATTTTGGCTCAGGTCATGACCTTGTGGTTGTGAGATGGAACCCCACCTCAGGCTTCCTGGTCAGAGTGGAGTTTTCTTGGGATTCTCTCCTCCCTCTCCCTTACCCCTCTCCCAATTGTGCTTTCTCTAAAATAAACAAACAAATAAAATCATTAAAATATAAAAAATACAAAAAGAGGCATGTATTACTTCTATTCACATAAATTTTGGGGGAATTCTGTCACATGAGATAATTTTAAGAGGCTTAAGAAATGTATTGCTACAATCATAGCCTAGATTCAATTCTATTGAAGCTATGAAAGTAAGAATGTTTTCTTTTTTAATTTTTTTTCTATTTATTTGAGTGAGAGAGCACACAAATGAGAGGGGGGGGAGCACAGAGGGACAGACTCCCAGGGAGTCCAAAGCAGGGTTTGTTCCCAGGACCCTGAGATCATGACCTGAGCTGAAGTCAGACACTTAACCAACTGAGCCACCCAGGCGCCACAGTAAGAATGTTTTCTAATTAACAGCCTAATCTAATCTTTCTTTTGAGTGTCACTTTTTTCTAATTTGTTTTCTAATTAGCAGCTTGACCTAACCTTTCAAGTGTCAGTTTTTTCAAATTGTTTTTTCCTCAAACTCAACACATACAGAATAGAACTCATTATTTGCCCCCCAACCCAGCTCTTCTTCCTGTCTTTTATATCTCTTAATGGCATTACCATTCTTCTAGTTATCCCTTCTCAACATATTGTAGTGACAGTTGGCTCTTTTCTCTCTCCTGTTACCCATAACGAACTAGATGCCAAGAAATTATTTTTTCTCCTTGGATGATGCCCTCTATGTCTGTCTCCTTCTTTCTGTTTCCACATCGCCAATTTGGGTGACTTCATGACTACTGAAGTCAATTATTGTTATGACTTCCTGAGTTGTCTGTACAGCTCCAAATGTTTCCCAACTGTCCATAACTTGAGGAATTAATCTTTCCAAAACATATCTGTGAACTATCAATTTTATGTTCAATGGCTCCTCAGAACCTATACAAAATTAAATTCCAATTAGCCTGCTAGCCAATCTGAGTCTCTTGTCTTTCATGTCTTTGGCTTTTACACCAAACTTTCCAAAAAGAATTAGCTGCCAATTCCCAAATATAGCCTGTGTTTTCCCACTTCCAAGCTTTTGTTAATCCTTTTCTGCACTTTGAAACTCACTTTCCCCCTATTTTTAGGGATTGTTTAGGATTAGAATAGGCTCTGGAGAACTGCTTTTTAATCTCAGTGCCACTAGTAGCTTGTTAACATTGGCAAGTCATTTATTACTTCAGAGGCTTTGTTTCATTTTTTTCTAAAATGAGGATAAAAACATCCACTTCACAGGATTGTTGTCAGGAATAAATTCAATAACTTCAATAAAGTGCTTATGTATAATGTGTTTACTTAAAGTCAATTTGCTTTTCTCCTTCCTTTATATTGAAATTTTGCCTACTCCAAGTATTACTTCTTCCATTAAGCTTGTTGTATTAGTTACAGTATTGCTAGTCTTGTCACAGATAAATTCCCAAATACCAATGTGCTTGTGTGATTGGACTTGCTCTCTGGTACCTCTGGTATTGCCACAAGATAAGCATGTCCTGTGTAGCCCACTGGTCCAAGGTAAATACGAGACAAAAGGAGTAGATCTGAGCACAACTGAGCTTAGAACCGAGACCATCCAAGATTTTAGTCTAGCCAGACCCTAGTCAACCCATAAATGTGCAGATGAGAATAAATCAATTGTTGTTTTAGGCCACTGAGTTTGGAGTGGTTTATTATGAAGCACTGCTGTAACAAAACTGATAGATACCTGTTTGTAATACTAAACATAGAACACACAACAAGCACCCAATCAATTGTAAAAAATTTGATTTAAGTAAATCATAAGTGTAACCACAATACTGATAATTGTGTTCTCTTAAATATTTTTCTTTAACTTAGTATTTTTCTAAATGAGAAAATGGTACTCAAAAAAAATTTTTTAGAAGATACTCAGATTTTTTTTCACATCAGAAACTAGTGATTTGAAAAATGCAGCTGTTCCATATCATCTCAGTCATTCTGAAAATGACAGTAACAATAACCAATGAATGGCATTTCAGAGAACAAAGTAGAAGTATATGAGTTATACTTCTACTTTAAGATGACTCATGTGGAATAAAATGGGACTTCACTTTTAACGGCACTTCAAAATTTTATGAAATCCTCACAACAATTCAACAAAAATAGTTTATTTACCACATAGCATACGGCATACCAGATGCAATGATAAGTCCTTTTAACACACCATCCTGTTCAAATTCAAATTATAAACTAGCCCTATGAAATTTATATTAGTTTCCCCACAGAGTTTAAATTGCTTGCCATAGTTCACAAACAAGTACAGGTCACAGCCAAGAAGCAAACACAGATATGCCTGACTCCAAAAACCATCATTTTTCCACTGTGCCATACACTTAAAAGAAAATTATATTTAAACTTAGACAAAGGGGTGTCAAAACTAACCTCACTTATAGCATTTTGAAAGTAAATTGTGTCAGCCATTCATATTTAACTTTGGTTAGGCCTGAATTCAATATGTATAGCACATCTATTTCACTAGAGGTCACTTTTTCAGCAATCTCTGGGACTCTTGTGAATTCATTAATCTATTCCTTTATTAACTAGAAGGTCATGGACCATGAGCATGCTCTCTACACTGTTGTGGAAACTTGGGGGATCAAAATGAGAACCCATAGTTCCTACCTGCAGGAAATTTACAGTCTAATTAGAAGATAGACATGAAAACAAATAATAATGTAAATTCAATAATAATTAGAAAATACTGATTGAATAAGGTTTATTCCCATCAGATTGGCAAAATATAAAATTCTGTATAATGATAAGTGTTGGCACGGATATAGGAACTCCCAATTATGGGTATCATGATACTCTAGTACTCATCTTTGTCTAATAATAAATTTTGTTTTAAATATGTTAAATTTGAAATGTCTGTGTGGAACCCAACTGGAGATATTCAGTAGGAAATTAGATATATGATTTACGACTAACATAACATAATAAAATTTAAAAAAAAAAAGACTTAGGGCTAAAAATGTGCCTTCCATTGGAAGTATAGCTCTAGGAGTTTTTCATGGTTTTAGTCATGGAAGCCAAAACTAAAACAAAAACTAAACTAAAAGGTCTTTGAGCAGAGAAGATTCAAAGACTGGGCACTAAATTTCATGCCTGCAGTGAAGAGTGGTGAGATAAGGTTATCATGAAATTTACTATGACAACCTAAAAAAAGGAAATGTGGTTGAACAGGTGTCGGATGGGAATCTACTCATGAGAGATGAAGCTTTGAGTCAGCTGACCCAGGTTCTCAGGTAGTCCTTAAATTGTGCCCTTTCTTTGGATTATAAACTTCTCAGAGAATTTCATAAAAGCTATAAAACCTTTCGCAGAGCAAAGCAGAAAGAAACCCATTTTAGAGTGCCATTTTCAGAGTGTTATATCCTCTAATGGACCCCAGGTTAAAAATACTTCGAAAGAGGGAACAAGATGGTGGAGGAGTAGGAGACTTGGATTTCATCTGGTCTCAGGAATTCAGCTGGATAGGGATCAAACCATTCTGAACACCTACGAACTCAACAGGAGATCAAAGAAAAAAATAGCAACAACTCTCTGAACAGAAAACAACCACTTTCTGGAAGGTAGGACGTGTGGAGTAGTGAATCCGAGGCGATATTTGGGAGGATAGATGGCAGGGGAAGGGGCCTCCCTTGGCCGCTTCTGGCAAGTGATAGAGCAGCGGAGCACAAAATCAGAACTTTTAGGAGTTGACTCCACTGAGGGACATCACTCCAGTGGCTAAGCTGGGGTTGGAACCCTCATGGGACAGTGTAGTCTCAGGACCCATGGGGTCACAGAA
Source organism: Eumetopias jubatus (assembly GCF_037043125.1). Taxonomy (NCBI): domain Eukaryota; kingdom Metazoa; phylum Chordata; class Mammalia; order Carnivora; family Otariidae; genus Eumetopias; species Eumetopias jubatus. The sequence continues at coordinate 82,445,981 of NW_028274819.1, read as the reverse complement.
AGACCGGGGGTGCCTGAGTGCGGCAGAGCTCCCAGGTATCAGAGCAGGGAAGTCAGCTGCAGAGGCGGAGCCGAGGATCGAGTTCTCAGCTCGGAGTTGTCATAAACCATGATCCGCGGAACAGTCGGGCCACTGCTCCTCCAGCAGGGACCCAACAAGCGGCAGAGCCGGGGAGACTCCCCTTCTTCCCCTGGGAGGAATGGCACAGGAGCGCACCGCAGGGATCTGCTGGGTTTGGAGACTCCACACTGAGTCAGGTGCCAGAGATAGAAATGCTTGGTAACAGGCCGGGTGAGCACAGAGTGTGGCAGGGAAGGCAGGAGTGATTGACTGCTTTTCTCTGGGGGTGCACTGAGGAGCGGGGCCCCAAGTTCTCGGCTCCTCCAGGGTGGAGATTGGGAGGCAATCATTTTAACTCTTGTCCTGCAAAGCTGTATGGAAAGCTTGCAGGAAACAAAAGCTCCCAAGAGCAAACCCAAGCAGATAACTTAGCCCGGACCGACAGGTTGGGCAATTCAGCCTCCAGCGAAGACATTTGGGAACCATGGCAACAGGGCCCTCCCCCAGAAGATCAGCAAGAACAGCCAGCCAAGACCAAGGTTACGGATCAATGATAACTGCAGAACTCCAGCACTACAGCAATACTGCACATAGAATTCATGGCTTTTTTACCATGATCCTTTAGTCTTTCAAACTTAATTTTTTTAACTGTCTTTTTTTTTAATTTTGCTTTTTCCCTTTTTCAACCAACATCTTTTTAAAAAATTATTTTATTTCTTAATTTTTAGAGTCATATTCTATCACTTCATAGTAGTTACCCTTATTTTTGGCATATATATAAAAGTTGTTCTCTCTTTAAAATTTTGGGATACAGTTTCTACTAACAGATCAAAATATACCCTAAATCTCTAGTGTATGGCTTTGTTCTAGTCTCCTGCATGATGACATTCTCTCCCCCTTTTTTCCCCTTACTTTCTTTTTTTAATCCTCTGCTTTCTTTTTTCAAACAACTTCTTATCTTATCATTTTCATTTATAATATTTTTTATAATTTTCATCTTTACAGTCATATTCCATCCCTTCATTGTATCAAACCTTATTTTGTACATATATAAGTCTTTCACTCTTTAAAATTTTGGGAGGCCCTTTCTTCTAACAAACCAAAATACACCCAAAATCTAGTGTGTGGCACTGATCTATGCACTAGCCTGATCAAATTTGATCATATTCTGTTTTTTTTGTTTTGTTCTGTTTTTGTTGTTTACATCGTTTTCTTTATTTCTCTTTCTTTTCTCTTTTTTTCCCTTTCTTTTCCTATGGTTTCAGGTCTTTTCTGATGTGTTTAGAGTATATTTTCTGGGGATGGTGTTACAGTGTTAGCATTTTGTTCTCTCATTCATCTATTCTCCTCTGGACAAAATGAAAAGACGGAAAAATCACCTCAACAAAAAGAACAAGAGGTAGTACTGACTGACAAGGACCTACTCAATACGGACATTAGTACGATGTTGGACTTACAGTTCAGAATGATGATTTTAAAGATACTAGCTGGGCTTGAAAAAAGCATGGAAGTTAGTAGAGAAAATCTTTATCAAGAAATAAGAGAACTAAAATCTAACCAAGTTGAAATCAAAACGGCTATTAATGAGGTGCAATAAAAAATGGGGGCACTAACTGCTAGGATAAATGAGGCAGAAGAGAGAATCAGCGATATAGAAGACCAAATAATGGAAAATAAAGAAGCTGAGAAAAAGAGAGAGTAAACAGCTACTGGATCATGAGGGCAGAATTGGAAAGATAAGCGATACCATAAGATGAAACAACATTAGAATAATTGGGATCCCAGAAGAAGAAGAAAGAGAGGAGGGCAGAAGCTATATTGGAGCAAATTATAACAGAGAACTTCCCTAATGTGGGGAAAGAAATGTGTATCAAAATCCAGGAGGCACAGAGAACCCCTCTCAAAATCAATAAAAATAGGTCAACACCCCGACATCTAATAGTAAAACTTACGAGACTCAGAGACAAAGAGAAAATCCTGAAAGAACCTCGGGAGAAAAGATATGTAACCCGTAATTATAGAAACATGAGATTGGCAACAGACCTATTCACAGAGACCTGGCAGGCCAGAAAGGACGGGCATGATACCTTCAGAGCAATAAATGAGAAAAATATACAGCCAAGAATACTATATCCAGCTAGGCTGTCATTGAAAATTGAAGGAGAGATCAAAAGCTTCCAGGACAAACAAAAACAAAAGGAATTTGCAAACACAAAACCAGCCCTACGAGAAATATTGAAAGGGGTCCTCTAAGCAAAGAGAGAGCCTAAAAGCATCATAGACCAGAAAGGAGCACAGACAATATACAGTAACAGAAAGCTTACAGGCAATACAAAATGCACAAAATTCATATCTTTCAATAGTTACCCAGAATATAAATGAGATAAATGCCCCAATCAAAAGACACAGGCTATCAGATTAGATTAAAAAACGAGACCCATCATATGCTATCTTCAAGAGACTCATTTTAGACCCAAAGGCAACCCCAGATTGAAAGTAAGGGGGTGGAAAACAATTTAGCATGCTAATGGACACCAAAAGAAAGCTGGGGTGGCAATCGTTATATCAGACAAATTCGATTTTAAACGAGAGACTGTAATAAGAGATGACGAAAGACACTATATCCTACTTAAAGGTCTATCCAACAAGAAGATCTAAGAATTGTAAATATCTATGCTGCTAACATGGGAGCAGCCAATTATATAAGGCAATTAAAGACATCGACAACAATACAATAATAGTGGAGGAATTTAACACCCCCCCCCGAATGAAATGGACAGATCATCTAAGCAAAAAATCAACAAGGAAATTAAGACTTTAAATGACACACTGGAACAAATGGACTTCACAGATATATTCAGGACGCTCCATCCCAAAGCAACAGAATACACATTCTTCTCTAGTGCCCATGGAACATTCTCCAGAATTGATCACATCCTAGGTCACAAATCAGGTATAAAATGGTACCAAAAGATTGGGATCATTCCCTGCATATTTTTAGACCACAATGCTTTGAAACAAGAACTCAATCACAAGAGGAAAGTCGAAAAGAACTCAAATAAATGGAGGCTAAAGAGCATCCTACTAAAGAATGAATGGGTCGACCAGGAAATAAAAGTAGAATTAAAACAATTCCTGGAAACAAATGAAAATGAAAATACAACTGTTCAAAATCTTTGGGATACACCAAAGGCAGCCCTAAAAGGAAAGCATATAGCAATACAATCCTTTCTCAAGAAACAAGAAAGTTCTCAAATACAAAACCTAAACCTACACCTAAAGGAGCTAGAGGAAAAAGAGCAAATAAAGCCTAAACCCAGCAGGAGAAGAGAAATAATAAATATCAGAGCAGAAATCAATGAAATAGAAACCAAAAGAACAGTGGAACAGATGCATGAAATTAGGAGCTGGTTCTTTTAAAGAATTAACAAGATTGATAAACCCCTGGGCAGACTTATCAAAAAGAAAAGAGAAATGACTCAAATCAACAAAATCATGAATGAAAGAGGAGAGATCACAACCAACACCAAAGAAATACAAACAATTATAAAAACATATTAGGAGCAATTCTATGCCAGGAAATTAGATGACCTGGAAAAAATGGATGCATTCCTAGAGATGTATCAAATACCAAAACTGAACCAGGTAGAAATACAAAACCTGAACAGACATAGAAACACTAAGGAAATTGAAGAAGTCATCCAAAATCTCCCAACAACAAAAAAAAAAACCCAGGGTCAGATGGCTTCCCAGGGGAATTCTATCAGACATTTAAAGAAGAATTAATACCAATTCTCCTGAAACTGTTCCAAAAAATAGAAATGGAAGGAAAACTTCCAAACTCCTTTTATGAGGCCACTATTACTTTGATCCCAAAACCGGACAAAGACTGCATCAAAAAGGATAATTACAGAACAATATCCTTGATGAACTTGGATGCAAAAATTCTCACCAAAATACTAGCCAATAGGATCCAACAGTACATTAAAGGGATTATTCACCACTACCAAGTGGGATTTATCCCTGGACTGCAAGATTGCTTCAACATTTGCAAATCAAACATTGTGATACAATACATTAACAAAAGAAAGAACAAGAATCATATGATCCTCTCAATAGATGCAGAAAAAGCATTTGACAAAGTAGAGCATCCTTTCTTGATCAAAACTCTTCAGAGTATAGGGATAGAGTGTACATACCTCAATATCATAAAAGCCATCTACGAAAAACCTACAGCGAATATCATTCTCAATGGGAAAAAACTGAGATTTCCCCCTAAAGTCAGGAATGCTGCAGGGATGTCCACTATCACCACTGCTATCCAACATAGTTTAGAAGTCCTAGCCACAGCAACCAGACAACAAAAAGAAATCAAAGGCATCCAAATCGGCAAAGAGGAAGTCAAACTCTCACTCTTTGCAGATGATATGATACTGTATGTGGAAAACCCAAAAGACTCCACCCCAAAACTGCTAGAACTCATACAGGAATTCAGTCAAGTGGCAGGATATAAAATCAGTGCACAGAAATCAGTGGCATTCCTATACAACAACAACAAGACAGAAGCATGAGAAATTAATGAGTCGATCCCATTTATAATTGCACCCAAAACCCTAAGATACCTAGGAATAAATCTAACAAAGGAGGTAAAGGATCTGTACTCAGAAAACTATAAAAATACTCATGAAAGAAATTGAGGAAGACACAAAGAAATGGAAAAACTTTCCATGCTCATGGATTGGAAGAACAAACATTGTGAAGATGTCAATGCTACCTAGAGCAATCTACACATTCAATGCAATCCCCATCAAAATACCATCCACTTTTTTCAAAGAAATGGAACAAATAAGCCTAAAATTTATATGGAACCAGAAAAGACCCCAAGTAGCCAGAGGAATATTGAAAAAGAAAAGCAAAGCTCGCGGCATCACATTCCGGAATTCCAGCTCTATTACAAAGCTGTCATCATCAAGACAGTATGGTACTGGCACAAAAACAGACACATAGATCAATGGAACAGAATTGAGAGCCCAGAAATGGACCCTCACCTCTATGGTCAACTAATCTTTGACAAAGCAGGAAAGGATGTCCAATAGAAAAAAGAGAGTCTCTTCAACAAATGTTGTTGGGAAAATTGGACAGCCACATGCAGAAGAATGAAACTGGACTATTTCCTTATACCACACACAAAAATAGACTCCCAATGATTGAAAGACCTAAACGTGAGACAGGAGTCCATCAAAATCCTAAAGGAGAACACAGGCAGCAATCTCTTCGACCTCAGCCGCAGCAACTTCTTCCTAGATACATCGCCAACGGCAAGGGAAGCAAGTGCAAAAGTGAACTATTGGTATTTCATCAAGATAAAAAGCTTTTGCACAGCAAAAGAAATAGTCAACAAAACCAAAAGACAACCGATAGAATGGGAGAGGATATTTGCAAATGACATATCAGATAAAGGGCTAGTATCCAAAATCTATAAAGAACTTATTGAACTCAACACCCAAAGAACAGATAATCCAATCAAGAAATGGGCAGAAGACATGAACAGACATTTTTCCAAAGAAGACATCCAAATGGCCAACAGACACATGAAAAAGTGCTCAACATCCCTCGGCATCAGGGAAATCCAAATCAAAATCTCAATGAGATACCACCTCACACCAGTCAGAATGGCTAAAATTAACAAGTCAGGAAACGACAGATGTTGGCGGAGATGTGGAGAAAGGGGAACCCTCCTACACTGTTGGTGGGAATGCAAGCTGGTGCAACCCCTCTGGAAAACAGTATGGAGGTTCCTCAAACAGTTGAAAATAGAGCTACCCTACGATCCAGCAATTGCACTCCTGGGTATTTACCACAAAGTTGCAAATGTAGGGATCTGAAAGGGTATGTGCACCCCAATATTTATAGCAGCAATGTCCACAATAGCCAAACTGTGGAAAGAGCCAAGATGTCCATCGACAGATGAATGGAAAAGAAGAAGTGGTATATATACACAATGGAATATTATGCAGCCATCAAAAGGAATGAGATCTTGCCATTTGCAACGACGTGGATGGAACTGGAAGGTGTTATGCTAAGTGAAATAAGTCAAGCAGAGAAAGATGTATCATATGACCTCAGTGATATGAGGAATTCTTAATCTCAGGAAACAAACTGAGGGTTGCTTTAATGGGGGTGTGTTGGGAGGGATGGGGTGGCTGGGTGATGGATATTGGGGAAAGTATGTGCTATCATGAGCACTATGAATTATGCAAGACTGTTGAACACAGATCTGTACCTCTGAAACAAATATTGCAATATATGTTAAAAAAAAAAGAAGTAGATAGCAGGAGGGGAAGAATGCAGGTGGGGAATTCAGAGGGTGGACGAACCATGAGAGACAATGGACTCTGAAAAACAAACTGAGTGTTCTAGAGGGGAGGGGGTTGTGTGGATTGTTTAGCCTGGTGATCAGTATTAAAGAGGGCACATTCTGTTTGGAGCACTGGGTGTTATACACAATGAATCATGGAACACTACATCAAAAACTAATGATGTAATATATGGTTATTAACATAACAATAAGAAATAAAAAAACTTGGAAAGATTATTATTATGCCTCTTTTCTCTTTAATTTTCTTTCCTTTGCATCTAATCAGGTTTTTTCGTAATCTATCAACTAGTGACAATGGAGTTCCTTGCAGATTGTAGGAAAGGTTATCTTGGCATTGAGATTGATTCCATTGTGGCATAAACTCATGGTTATCCTAGATTCTTATAACATTTAGAGTAAAAGGGAAAAATTTGATTATGTTTCTGTCCTAGAAATCAATATGAAAGAGTCCTAAATTCCCTCTTTTTCATTTTCTTGTCTTGTATTTTTATGATGTGTTAGACTACTATTTATAAAGCTAAGATATCTTCCAGACTCCATTTCACAGGCCAAGTGGCTCATTTAATAGTGACATAGAAACTGAATTTGTGTTTCCTGGACAAGGGAATTAAATATCTACTGAGAAAACTTACCCGGTGCATTTAATTCCATGGACTGGATGACTCCCATTCCAACTAATGAGACAATGAAAAAAAATACTAAAATCTTGGTAATTAAAGGTGAAAAATCTCTAGGTCAAAAGTACTTTCCTCTTCCATAAAATTATGAAGTATGATAGGAAACGATGTTTCATCCAATGCACTTGTTGACTGTCTTTTACTATTATTTAAAGTATTTATTTTATTTAAAGTATATTATTTTCCATTTCAGTTTTTAGTCTAAAATAATGCCTTTTTCATTTTTCCCTCATGGAGTTGGGATCATTTACTATTGCCATTAATTTTCTTCAAAAATTATCTGCACGGATTTTTCTTTCATCTATCCAGGAAAAAAAGAAAAACAAACGTGGCACAACAGAGTAGAAATGACACTAAATGGAAATCAGAATGGGATCAAATCCTACTCCAGATAACAGCTATGTCTCTTTGAACAAATCCCTATACCTCTCTAATTTTCTGATTTGGAAACTGAAGAGAATAATAATGCTAAGCTTGTTTCAAGGATCAAATGAGGTAAAGTATATACAAAACATTTTGTCAAAGTTAAGGCTCATTTTTTAAATAAAGAAACTGATGCTTAGCTAGGTTGTCTTAAGTAAACTTATAGTTTTGTTACAGAGTAAGGGCCCACAACTTTGACTCAAAATTCACTGTGGTAGAATATCTGAGCTTCTTTGGTATAGTAAATGAATATTTGGATAAACTGACTGAAGGGTATGCGTGTAAGAATGGAATGTGAGATACTGCTTGCATCCTCAAGAGACCACATGGATTAAGATTACATGGGTGTTCTTTTTATGGCTATTTTAAATAATCCTGAAATAAATATTTCATATTCTTTGGGTAAATACCCAGTAGTGGAATTACTGGATCATATGATAATATGATCATATTATGATATGTGACTGCTCCAGTTTGCATTCCCAAAAATGTACATGATAATTCTATTTTTAATTTATAATTTTTTGAGGAACCTCCATACTGTTTCCACAGTGCATGAGGATTCCTTTTTCTCCACATCCTTGCCAACACCTGCTGTTTCTTGTGTTTTTTATTTTAGCCATTCTGACAAACATAAGGTGATATCTCATTGTGGTTTTGATTTGCATTTCCCTGATGAATAGTGATGTCAAGCATCTTTTCATGTGTCTGTTGTCCATTTGTATGTCTTCTTTGGAGAAATGTCTGTTCATGTCTTCTGCCCATTTTTAATTGGATTATTTGATTTTTTGGTGTTGAGTTGTATAATTTCTTTGCCATTTGCAGCAACATAAATGGATGTAGAGAGTATAATTCTAAGTGAAGTAAGTCAGTGTCAGAGAAAGTCAAATATTACAGGATTTCACATATATGTGGAATTTAAGAAACAAAAAAAAATGAACAAAGGAAAAAGAGACAAACAAGAACAGACTCTTAAATATAGAGAACAAACTGGTGGTTACCAGAGGGAAGTGGGTGTGGGAATGGGTGAAATAGGTGAAGGGGATTAAGAGTACACTTACTATGATGGGCACTAAGTAATGTATAAAACTGGTGAATCACTATATTGTATCTGAAACTAATATAATACCATACATTAATTATACTGAAATTGGGAAACCAAAAGATTGGATGGTTGTTGAAACACTGTATAAAAAGAGAGGACCTTAAAAAATATAGGGTTTTTTTTGTTGTTTGGCAAAGCATTGTTTACAAATTTGAAAACAGAGCTGGGTTGTTTGACACAATAGCAGAAATATGAAAGGCATGAAGAAGGAGAGAAATCCTAATGTTTGGTCATGAAATAAGAGACTTTGGATGAAAACAAAAACATCAAATGGGGAATTGTAATAAATTGTTTGTGCTGCTCTGTGGTGTAAGATGCAAACTTTACTTCTCAGTCCCACATGAAATCTTTATTGCAATCTCTCTTGCTCAGTGTTTCATGGAGGAGGTTTGCTTTAGGGGGCAATGCTACAGATCCCTGAGTTCTACATGAAGGCTGAGGCAGAACCAAACCAGAAGCTCCCCCTGGAGGACAGCCAGATGAGAAACAGGTACATAGCACTGACAGAAATAAAAAGCTGAACACAGAGGTCCATAAATATTAACAATTGTTTTATTGTTGTAACTAGCTAGCTCCCAAGTCTCACAGAGAACAAGTAACAACTTAGCTTCTCAGAGAAGAGAGGAGTGACTGTGTAATAATATATGGTCTTTCAACTCCTCACCATGGTTACAATGACTGTTTAGTTCTTTAAACCTACATGGAAGGAAAAAAAAGGACACATTCAATGTGTTCTGTTTCCATCATTAATTTTATTTTTCCCCATATCCTTTGTCAACCGAAATATATCTCAGCCACCTCAGAATTTACCTTATAGAAACCATTCCCTCTCCTTGTTATAATCAATTACTCATTCTAACACACCATTGCAGTGATGGTGTGCTAGATAAGAAAAGCAGCATGAATCTATGGAGTCAGTTTAAAATAAACAATGTAGGCATGTGAATGACTCATCTATCAAAGCCCTTGAAGTTTTTGTGAATTTTATTTGAAAATAAATTTGAATCTATTTTTATTGCCCTCAGAATTATCCAACTTTATCAACCATACATCCAGAATTGATATTTGCTTTTACCTCAATATTCCTGATAAAAATCTTGGGCTAGATGTATCAACTGGTTCATGAGGTATCTTGCACATATCGTTAAGAGCACAACTATTGACATAACATAACACTTCCTTTTTATTATGTCTACCACACAAAAATGGAAGTTGGTGAACTTTTGGATTTTTACAGAAACTGAGGCATGACTGGTTTTTAGAGGATAAGAGCTAGGAGAGTCTAAACATATAGTGATATGAGGGACAGTATTGTAAAACAAGGAATTGTCATCTCCAAATGCCAGTATGCCCTCATTGAGAGACACCCTTGTGTTCTACTGAAAGGCTCACATATACATGGAAAGAGAATTTCAACTTATTATTTTTTGACCCAGCTACATGAAGGGCTTCAAGATTAAACTACTGTGGTTGTTATGCAACCTTGTTTCACTTCATAGGTGATATAAGATATTATCCAATCTATTGCAGCCAATCATACATCATAGGCTTATGATTCTGGTTCACTTATCAGGGCAACCAAATATGCCAAGACCCACATCCACCTTTACTACAGAATGAATTAGAAACTGAGGGTTATTTACTGGTTGTTTTTAAAAATTTGAGTTTCTACTTTCAACTACTAAGCCATCAAAATAACAGATAAAGAAGGTATTTTATGTTGAAAGATTAAAAACACTTAAAGACAGTGTTGTAGATTTCTTAATTACTGAAGGAAGAATACTAAATACAAGCAGATTTTTATGAAGATTTTCTTTGGTGATATCCAGGGTCAGCAGGAGTTATTTGATCAATTATCAGTGGCCACTATGGCTGTAGGAGGGCAATCATACCTCATATTTGCCATTTGATATATTTTAAAGGTTCTTAAATTTCATACTGTATGCATTATAAGTTTAATTATAGTGAATCAATAAACATGATATCTATAATGCTATCAGATATTGTATATTGTGTCCAAAATAGGTAATAAATCCATTATAAAAGCAATTGTAATTGTTCATTTAAATATATGCTTTGATAGTAAAAATAAAACTATGAAGGATTAATTAGGATTGAGAGAGAGAGAGAGAGAGAGAGAGAGATTGATATTCTTGGTCAATTTAATTATTGTGGTGTGGGGAACAAAATGACCCAGAAACAAGAGTATTGTTCTTAACCTATGATCCATGACTCAGGCCTTCAGGGAAAAAAATTCTTTGTTCACAGAATATATTTTCATTGATTCTTATCTTCCCACTTTTATAGATGAAACTTTAAAAGTAATCAAGTTTTCAAAGCCTGGTTTTAAAATCCAGGATAAGTTGAAGATTTTTGATTTACCGAATTACTTCTAGATTTCCAGAACCTGGAAATCTGATATTTCTAAAATTATTAGAAATATTTCTCAGATTCTTTAAAGCCTAAAATTACACTAGCTTTTCTTACAGTTTAAGTAAATGCCTAATTAGACCCAAGATCTTGATATTAAATACCATAAAGTTTCTCAGTGGACCCCTCTGATACCCAGTAAATTTATTAGTTCCATTGACATTATAATAGAAAATAAACCCAAAATCTAATAAACAATGCATATGGGTATACTATGAATATATGGAATCAGTTGACAGTCCCACATTGAGATTTAGAAGTGCATCAGTTAGAATTAAAAGATAATTTAGTTTTATTCTTTTTTACTATTTTTTTCATTTAAATACTAGGTAGTTGACATACAGTTCAATACTGGTTTCAGGAATAAAGTTCAGTGGTTCATCATTTACATATAACACCCAGGGCTCGTCATAACAAGTGCCCTCATTAATACCCACCCCATCTATCGCTTACCCCACCCACCTTCCTCCATCAACTCTCAGTTTTTTCTCTATACTTAAGAGTCTCTCATGATTTGTTTTCTTCTCTTTTTTCCCGCTTCTGAATGTTCATTTGTTTTTGTTTCTTAAATTCGTCATATGAGTGAAATAATACAGCATATTTCTCTTGCTGACTGACTTATTTCACTTAGCATAACACACTCTAGGTTTATCCATGTCATGCAAATGCAAGATTTCATTCTGTATCTGTTTTTCTTTAAATTTTTATTGTTATGTTAATCACCATATATTACATCATTAGTTTTTGATGTAGTGTTCCATGATTCATTGTTTGTGCATAACACCCAGTGCTCCACGCAGAACGTGACCTCTTTAAAACCCATTACCAGGCTAATACACCCCCAACCACCTCACCTCTAGAATCCTCAGTTTGCTTTTCAGAATCCATCGTGTCTCACGGTTCGTCTCCCCCTCCGATTTACTCCCCTTCATTCTTCCCCTACTGCTATTTTCTTTTTTTTTTCTTAACATATATTACATTATTTGTTTCAGAGGTACAGATCTGTGATTCAACAATCTTGCACAATTCACCACGCTCACCATAGCAAATACCCTCCCCAATGTCTATCACCCAGCCACCACATCCCTGCCACACCCCCAACACTCAAGCAAAACACAATTTGTTTCATGAGATTAAGAATTCCTCATATCAGTGAGTTCATATGATACATGTCTTTCTCTGATTGACTTATTTCACTCAGCATAACACCCTCCAGTTCCATCCACGTTGTTGCAAATGGCAAGATTTCATTCCTTTTGATGGCTCCATAATATTCCGTTGTGTATATATACCACCTCTAAGTTATCCATTCATCTGTCAATGGACATCTTGGCTCTTTCCACAGTTTGGCTATTGTGGACATTGCTGCTATAAACATTGGGGTGCACGTACCCTTTTGGATCCCTACATTTGTATCTTTGTGGTAAATACCCAGTAGTGCAATTGCTGGGGAGTAGGGTAGCTCTATTTTCAACTTTTTGAGGAACCTCCATACTGTTTTCCAGAGTGGTTGCAGCAGCTTGCGTTCCCACCAACAGTGTTCGAGGGTTCCACTTTCTCGGCATCCCTGCCAACATCTGTTGTTCCCTGACTTGTTAATGTAAGCCATTCTGACTGGTGTGAAGGGGTATCTCATTGAGGTTTTGATTTGGATTTCCCTGATGCCGAGGGATGTTGAGCACTTTTTCATGTGTCTGTTGGCTATTTCGATGTCTTCTTTGGAAAAATGTCTGTTCATGTCTTCTGCCCATTTCTTGATTTCATCATTTGTTCTTTGGGTGTTGAGTTTGAGAAGTTCTTTATAGATTTTGGATACTAGCCCTTTATCTGATAGGTCATTTGCAAATATTTTCTCCCATTCTGTCAGGTGTCTTTTGGTTTTGTTGACTGTTTCATTGCTGTGCAAAAGCTTTTTATCTTGATGAAATCCCAATAATTCAATAATTCATTTTTGCACTTGCTTCCCTTGCCTTTGGTGAAGTTTCTAGGAAGAAGTTGCTGCGGCTGAGGTCAAAGAGTTGGCTGCCTGTGTTTTCCTTTACGATTTTGATGGACTCCTGCCTCACGTTTGGATCTTTCAATAATTTGCAGTCTATTTTTGTGTGTGGTGTAGGGAAATGGTCCAGTTTCATTCTTTTGCATGTGGCTGTCCAATTTTCCAAACACCATTTGTTGAAGAGAATGTCTTTTTGCCATTGGACATTCTTTTCTGCTTTGTCAAAGATTAGTTGACCATAGAGTTGACGGTCCATTTTTGGGCTCTCTATTCTGTTCCATTGATCTATGTGTCTGTTCTTGTGCCAGTACCATACTCTCTTGATGATGACAGCTTTGTAAGAGAGCTAGAAGTCCGGAATTGTGATGCCGCCAGGTTTGCGTTTATTTTTCAACATTCTTCTGGCTATTTGGGGTCTCTTCTGGTTCCATACAAATTTTGGGATTCTTTGTTCTATTTCTTTGAAAAGAGTGGATGGTATTTTGATGGGGATCACATTGAATGTGTAGATGCCTCTAGGTAGCATTGACATCTTCACAATGTTTGTTCTTCCAATCCATGAGCATGGAAAGTTTTTCCATTTCGTTGTGTCCTCCTAAATATCTTTCATGAGTATTTTATAGTTTTCTGAGTACAGATTCTTTGCCTCCCTGGTTAGATTTATTCCTAGGTATCTTACGGTTTTGGGTGCAATTGTAAATGGGATCGACTCCTTAATTTCTCTTTCTTCTGTCTTGTTGTTGGTGTATAGAAATGCGACTGATTTCTGTGAATTGATTTTATATCCTGCCACTTGACTGAATTCTTGTATGAGTTCTAGCAGTTTTGGGGTGGAGTCTTTTGGGTTTTCCACATACAGTATCATATCATCTGCAAAGAGTGAGAGTTTGACTTCCTCTTTGCTGATTTGGATGCCTTTGATTTCTTTTTGTTGTCTGGTTGCTATGGCTAGGACTTCTAATACTATGTTGAAAAGCAGTAGTGATAGTGGAAATCCCTGCCACGTTCCTGAACTTAGGGGGAAAGCTCTCAGCTTTTTCCCATTGAGAATGATATTCAGTGAAGGTTTTTCATAGATGGTTTTATGATATTGAGGTATGTACCCTCTATCCCTATACTCAGAAGAGTTTTGATCAAGAAAGGATGCTGTACTTTGTCAAATGCTTTCTCTGCATCTATTGAGAGGATCATATAATTCTTGTTCTTTCTTTTGTTCATATATTGTATCATGTTGATTGCGGATGTTGAACCAATCTTGCAGCCGAGGGATAAATCCCACTTCGTCATGGTGAATAATCCTTTTAATGGACTGTTGGATCCTATTGGCTAGTATTTTGGTGAGAACTTTTGTATCCATGTTCATCAAGGATATTGGTCTGTAATACTCATTTTTGATGGGGTCTTTGTCTGGTTTTGGGATCAAGTTAATGGTGCCCTCATAAAATGAGTTTGGAAGTTTTCCTTCCATTTCTATTTTTGGAACAGCCTCAGAAGAGTAGGTATTAATTCTTCTTTAAATTTTGGTAGAATTCCCCTGGGAATCCATCTGGCCCTGGGCTTTTGTTTGTTGGGAGATTTTTGATGACTGCTTCAATTTTTTAGTGGTTATAGGTCTGTTCACATTTTCTATTTCTTCCTGGTTCAATATTGGTAGTTTATACATCTCGAGGAATGCATCCATTTCTTCCAGGTTATCTAATTGGCTGGCATATCGTTGCTCATAATATGTTCTTATAATTGTTTGTATGTCTTTGGTGTTGGTTGTGATCTCTCCTCTTTCATTCATGATTTTGTTGATTTGGTCATTTCTCTTTTCTTTTTGATAAGTCTGGCCAGGGGTTTATCAATCTTGTTAATTCTTTCAAAGAAACAGCTCCTAGTTTCGTTGATTTGTTCTACTGTTCTTTTGGTTTCTATTTCAATGATTTCTGTTCTGATCTTTATTATCTCTTCTCCTGCAGGGTTTAGACGTTATTTGCTGTTTTTTCTCTAGCTCCTTTAAGTGTAGGGTTAGGTTGTGTATTTGAGACCTGTCTTGTTTCTTGAGAAAAGCTTGTATTGCTATATAAATAGGAATGACTTTGCTGCATCCCAAAGATTTTGAACAGTTGTGTTTTGATTTTCATTGGTTTCCATGAATTTTTTAATTCTTCTTTAATTTCCTTGTTGACCCATTCTTTCTTTAGGAGGTTGCTCTTTAGCCTCCATGTATTTGAGTTCTTTCCGACTTTCTTCTTGTGTTTGAGTTCTAGTTTCAAAGCATTGTGGTCTGAAAATACACAGGGAATAAGCCGAATCTTTTCATACCAGTTGAGACCTGATTTGTGACCTAGGATATGATCAATTCTGGAGAATGTTCCATGGGCACTAGAGAAGAATGTGTATTCCGTTGCCTTGGGGTGGAATGTTCTGAATAGGTCTGTGAAGTCCATTTGGTCCAGTGTGTCATTTAAAGTCTTTATTTCCTTGTTGATCTTTTGCTTAGATGATCTGTCCATTTCAGTCAGGGAGGTGTTAAAGTCCCCCAGTATTATTGTATTGCTGTCGATGTCTTTCTTTGCTTTTCTTATTAATTACCTTATATAATTGGCTGCTCCCATGTTAGGGGCATAGATATTACAATTGTTAGATCTTCTTGTTGGATAGACGCTTTAAGTAGGATATAGTGTCCTTCCTCATCTCTTATTACCATCTTTCTTTTAAAATCTAATTTGTCTCGTATAAGGATTGCCACCCCAGCTTTCTTTTGGTGTCCACTATCATGGTAAATGGTTTTCCACCCCCTCACTTTCAATGTGGGGATGTCTTTGGGGCTAAAATGAGTCTCCTGCAGACAGCATATTGATGGGTCTTGTTTTTTAATCCATTCTGATAGCCTTGACTTTTGATTGGGGCATTGAGCCCATTTACATTCAGGGTAACAATGGAAAAATATGAATTTAGTGCCATTGTATTGCCTGTAAGGTGACTGTTACTATATATTGTCTCTGTTCTTTTCTGGTCTATGCTGCCTTTAGGCTCTCTCTTTGCTTAGAGGACTGCTTTCAATATTTCTTGGAGGTCTGGTTTCGTGTTTGCAAATTCCTTCTGTTTTTGTTTGTCCTGGAAGCTTTTGATCTCTCCTTCTATTTTCAGTGACAACTTAGCTGGATATCGTATTCTTGGCTGCATATTTTTCTCCATTAGTGCTCTGAATATATCATGCCAGTGCTTTCTGCCCTGCAAGTTCTCTGTGGATAGGTCTGTTACCAATGTAATGTTTCGACCATTCTAGTTTACATATCTCTTTTCCCGAGCTGCATTCAAGATTTTCTCTTTGTCTCTGAGACTCGTATGTTTTACTATTAGATGCCGGGGTGTTGACATATTTTTATTGATATTGAGAGGGGTTCTCTGTGCCTCCTGGATTTTGATGCCTGTTTCCTTCCCCACTTTAGGGAAGTTCTCTGCTACAATTTGCTCCAATATACCTTCTGCCCCTCTCTCTCTTTCTTCTTCTTCTGGGATCCCAATTATTCTAAGGTTGTTGCATCTTATGGTATTGCTTTACCGTCGAATTCTGCCCTCGTGATCCAGTAGTTGTTTATCTCTCTTTTTCTCAGCTTCTTTATTTTCCAACATTTGGTCTTCTATATCGCTAATTCTCTCTCCTGCCTCATTTATCATAGCAGTTAGTGCCCCCATTTTTTATTGCACCTCATTAATAGCCTTTATGATTTCGACTTGGTTAGATTTTAGATCTTTCATTTCTCCAGGAAGGGTTTCTCTAATACTTTCCATGCTTTTTTCAAGCCAATCTCGTATCTTTAAAATCATGTTTCTGAACACTAGGTCCCACATCTTACTAATGTCCGTATTGAGTAGGTCCCGGGCAGACGGAACTACCTCTTGTTCTTTTTGTTGAGGTGATTTTTTTCGTCTTGTCATTTTGTCCAGAGGAGAATAGATGAATGAAATAACAAAATACTAACAGTTTAAACACGTCCCCAGCAAATATACTCTAAACAAATCAGAAAAGACCTGAAACCAGGCAAAAAGAAAGGGAAAGAAAGAAAAAAATAGAAAAAGAAAAAGATAACAACAAACAAAAACAGAACAAAAAAAACCAGAATATGATCAAATATGATCAGGCTAGTGCATAGATCAGTGCCACACACTAGATTTTGGGTGTATTTTGGTCTGTTAGAAGAAAGTGTCTCCTAAAATTTTAAAGAAGAAAGACTTATCTATGTACAAAATAATGGTTGATACAATGAAGGGATGGAATATTATTGTAAAGATGAAAACTATAAAAAAATTTTTAAAAAGGAATTGATAAAGTGCTTGAAAAAGAAAGAAGAGGATTGGAAAGGCGGAGCAAGATAGTGGAGGAGTAGGAGACTTGGATTTCGTCTGGTCTCAGGAATTCAGCTGAATGGGGATCAAACCATTCTGAACACCTAGGAACTCGAAAGGGGATCAAAGAAGAGAGTAGCAACAACTCTCTGAACAGAGAAGCAACCACTTACTGGAAGGTAGGATGTGTGGAGAAGTGGAACCGAGGCGATATTCAGGAGGATAGACAGCGGGGGAGGGGGCCTCCTTCAGCGGCTTCTGGCAAGTGATAGAGCAGCAGAGCACAAAATCGGAACTTTTAGAAGTCGGCTCTGCTGAGGGACATCACTCCAGTGGCTAAGCTGGGGGTAGAAATCTCGTGGTAAGTGTGGACTCAGGACCCTCGGAGTCACAGAAATACCAGGGGTGCCTGAGTGTGGCAGAGCTCCCAGGTATTGGAGTGGGGAAGCTGGCTGCAGAGACGGAGCTACAGCATGGGCTCTCAGCTCACGGTTTCCATAAACTGTGATCTGCGGCCCAGTTGGGCCACTGCTCCTCCAGCAGTGACCCAACAAACATTAGAGCCGGGGAGATTCCCCTTCCTCCCCCAGGAGTGGCATGGGAGTGCACCATAGGGATTTGCTGGGTTTGGAGACCACACGGAGTCGGGTGCCAGAGATAGAAACACAAGGTCATAGGTCGGGTGAGCACGGAGTGCGGCCAGAGACTGGGGAGACAGGAGTGACTGACTGCTTTTCTCTGGGGGTGCACTGAGGAGTGAAGCCCGGAGTTCTCGGCTCCTCTGGGCAGAGATTGGAAAGCCACCATTTTCACTCTCATCCTCCAAAGCTGTACCAAGAGCTTGCAGGGAACAAAATCTCCTGAGAGCAAACCCGAGCAGATTGCTTAGCCCGCACAGACAAAGGCGGGGCAGTTCCGCCTCCAGCAAAGACATTTGGGAACCACAGCAACAGGCCCCTCCCCCAGAAGATCAGCACGAACAGCCAGCCAAGACCAAGTTTACCAATCAAGGAGAATGGGAGAACTCCAGCACTAGGCGAATATTACACATAGAATTCATGGATTTTTTACCATGATTCATTAGTTTTTCAAAGTTAATTTTTTAATTTTTTTAAAATTTTTCTTTTCCCTTTTTCAACCAACAACTTATCAATCCCTTTTTTAAAAAAAAAAAAATTTTCTTTTTCATTTTTAGTGTCAATCTATCCCTTCATAGTAGTTACCCTTATTTTTGACATATATATATATATGTATATATGTATATATAAGTTGTTCTCTCTTAAAAATTTTGAGATATAGTTTCTTCTAAT
Source organism: Eumetopias jubatus (assembly GCF_037043125.1). NCBI lineage: Eukaryota > Metazoa > Chordata > Mammalia > Carnivora > Otariidae > Eumetopias > Eumetopias jubatus. The sequence goes on along the minus strand of NW_028274819.1, from coordinate 82,427,266 downwards.
AGATCAAAACATACCCTAAATCGCTAGTGTATGCCTTTGTTCTAGTCTCCTGACTGATCACATTCTCTCCTTTTTTTTTTAAATCTTCTTCTTTCTTTTCTCAAACAACTTCGTATCTATCAATTCTTTTTATAAAAGCTTTTATAATTTTCATCTTTACAGTCATCTTCCATCCCTTCATTGTATCAACCCTTATTCTGTACATAGTCTTTCTTTCTTTAAAATTTTAGGAGGCACTTTTTCCTAACAGACCAAAATCCACCCAAAATCTAGTGTGTGGCACTGATCTATGCACTAGCCTGATCATGTTTGATCTTATTCTTTTTATTTTTGTCTTGATCTGTTTTTGTTTGTTTTCATCTTTTTCTTTTTTTCTCTCTCTTTCTTTTTTCTTTCTTTCCCTTTCTTTTCCCCTGGTCTCAGGTCTTTTCTGATTTCTTTAGAGTATATTTGCAGGGGACGTTGTTAACCTGTTAGCATTTTGTTCTCTCATTCATCTATTCTCCTCTAGACAAAATGACAATAGAAAAAAATCACTTCAACAAAAAGAACAAGAGGTAGTACTGTCTGCCAGGGACCTACGCAATACGGACATTAGTAAGATGTCAGACCTACAGTTCAGAACCATGATTTAAAAGATTCTAGCTGGGCTTGAAAAAACCATGGAAGTTATTAGAGACACGCTTCCTGGAGAAATAAAAGAACTAAAATCTACCAAGTCGAAATCAAAAAAGGGTATTAATGAGGTGCAATAAAAAATGGGGGCACTAACTGCTACGATAAATGAGGCAGGAGAGAGAATTTGCGATATAGAAGACCAAATGATGGAAAATAAAGAAGCTGAGAAAAAGAGATAAACAACTACTGGATCACGAGGGCAGAATTCGAGAGAAAAGCAATACCATAAGATGCAACAACCTTAGAATAATTGGGATCCCAGAAGAAGAAGAAAGAGAGAGAGGGGTAGAAGGTATATTGGAGCAAATAGTAGCAGAGAACTTCCTTAATGTGGGGAAGGAAACAGGCATCAAAATCCAGGAGGCACAGAGAACCCCTGTCAAAATAAATAAAAATAAGTCAACACTCCAATATTTAATAGTAAAATTTACGAGACTCAGAGACAAAGAGAAAATCTTGAAAGGAACTCGGGAGAAGAGATATGTATCCTATAATGGTAGAACCATTAGTTTGGCAACAGACCTATCCACAGAGACCTGGCATGCCAGAAAGGACTGGCATGATATATTCAGAGCACTAAATGAGAAAAATATGCAGCCAGGAATACTATATCCAGCTAGGTTATCATTGAAAATAGAAGGAGAAATAAAAAGCTTCCAGGACAAACAAAAACTAAAGGAATTTGCAAACACAAAACCAGCCCTATGACAAATATTGAAAGGGGTCCTCTAAGCACAGAGAGAGCCTAAAAGCAGCACAGATCAGAAAGGAACACAGACCATATACAGTAACAGTCACCTTACAGGCAATACAATGGCACTAAATTCATACCTTTCAATAGTTACCCTGAATGTAAATGGGCTAAATGCCCCAATCAAAGACACAGGCTATCAGATTGGATTAAAACACAAGACCCATCAATATGCTGTCTGCAAGAGACTCATTTTAGTTCCAAAGATACCCCCACATTGAAAGTGAAGGGGTGGAAAACAATTTACCATGCTAATGGACAAAAAAAGAAAGCTAGGGTGTCAATCCTTATATCATAAAAATTAGATTTTAAAACAAAGACTTTAATAAGAGATGAGGAAGGACACTATTTCCGACCTAAAGGGTCTATCCAACAAGAAGATCTAACAATTGTAAATATCTATGCCCCTAACAGGGAAGCAGCCAATTATATAAGGCACTTAATAACACAAGCAAAAAACACATTGAAAACAATACAATAATAGTGGGGGACTTTAACTCCCCCCTCACTGAAATGGACAGATCATCTAAGCAAAAGATCAATAAGGAAATAAAGACTTTAAATGACACACTAGCCAAATGGACTTCACAGACATATTCAGAACATTCCATCCCAAAGCAAAGGAATACACATTCTTCTCTAGTGCCCATGGAACATTCTCCAGAATTGATGACATCCTAGGTCACAAATCAGGTCTCAACCGGTACCAAAAGATTGGGATCATTCCCTCCATATTTTCAGATCACAATGCTTTGAAACTAGAACTCAATCAAAAGAGGAAAGTTGGAAAGAACTCAAATACATGGAGGCTAAAGAGCATCCTACTAAAGAATGAATGGGTCAACCAGGAAATTAAAGAAGAATTAAAAAAATTCATGGAAACCAATGAAAATGAAAACACAACTGTTCAAAATCTTTGGGATACAGCAAAGGCAGTCCTGAGAGGAAAGTATATAGCAATACAAGCCTTTCTCAAGAAACAAGAACGGTCTCAGTACACAATCTAACCCTACACCTAAAGGAGCTAGAGAAAAAAAGGCAAATAAAGCCTAACCCAAGCAGGAGAAGGGAAATAACAAAGATCAGAGCAGAAATCAATGAAATAGAAACCAAAAGAACAATAGAACAGAACCACGAAACTAGGAGCTGGTTCTTTGAAAGAAGTAAAAATATTTATAAACCCTTGGCCAGACTTATCAAAAAGAAAAGTGAAATGACCCAAATCAACAAAATCGTGAATGAAAGAGGAGAGATCACAACCAACAACAAAGAAATACAAACAATTATTAGAACATATTATGAACAACTCTATGCCAGCAAATTAGATAAAGTGGAAGAAATGGATGCATTCCTAGAGATATCAACTACCCAAATTGAACCAGGAAGAAATAGAATATGTGAACAGACCTATATCCACTAAGGAAACTGAAGTAGTCAACAAAAATCTCCCAACAAACAAAAGCCCAGGGCCAGATGGCTTCCCAGGGGAATTCTACCAAATATTTAAAGAAGAATTAATACCTATTCTCCTGAAACTGTTCCAAAAAATAGAAATGGAAGGAAAACTTCCAAACTCATTTTATGAGGCCACCATTACCTTGATCCCAAAACCAGACAAAGACCCCATCAAAAAGGGGAATTACAGACCAATATCCTTAATGAACTTGGATGCAAAAATTCTCACCAAAATACAAGCCAATAGGATCCAACAGTATATTAAAAGGATTATTCACCATGACGAAGTGGGATTTATCCCTCGGCTGCAAGGTTGGTTCAACATCAGCAAATCAATCAACGTGATACAATAATTTAACAAGAGAAAGAACAAGAGTCATATGATCCTCTCAATAGATGCATAAATAGCATTTGACAAAGTACAGCATCCTTTCTTGATCTAAACTATTCCGAGTATAGGGATAGAGGGTACATACCTCAATATCCTAAAAGCCATCCCTGAAAAACCCACAGCGAATATCATTCTCAATGGGGAAAACCTGAGAGCTTTCTCCCTAAGGTCAGGAATGCCACAGGGATTTCCACTCTCACCACTGCTCTTCAACATATTAGAAGTTGTAGCCACAGCAATCAGACAACAAAAAGAAATCAAAAGCATCCAAATCAGCAAAGCGGAAGTCAAACTCTCACTCTTTGCAGATGATATGATACTTTATGTGGAAAACCCAAAAGACTCCACCCCAAAACTGCTAGAACTCATACAGGAATTCAGTCAAATGGCAGGACATAAAATTAATGCACAAAAAATCAGTGGCAATCCTATACACCAACAACAAGACAGAAGAGAGACAAATTAAGGAGTCGATCCCATTTACAATTGCACCCAAAACCATAAGATACCTAGGAATAAATTTAACCAAAGAGACAAAGGATCTGTACTCAGAAAACTATAAAATACTCATGAAAGAAATTGAGGAAGACACAAAGAAATGGAAAAACTTTCCATGCTCTTGGATTGCAAGAAAAAACATTGTGAAGATGTCAATGCTACCTAGAGTAATGTACACATTCAATGCAATCCCCATCAAAATACCATCCACTTTTTTCAAAGAAATGGAACAAATAAGCCTAAAATTTGTATGGAACCAAAAAAGACCCCGAATAGCCAGAGGAATGTTGAAAAAGAAAAACAAAGCTGGCGGCATCACAATTCCAGACTGCTCGCTCTATTACAAAGCTGTCATCATCAAGACATTATGGTACTGGCACAAAAACAGACACATTGATCAATGGAACAGAATAGAGAGCCCAGAAATGGACCCTCAACTCTATGGTCAACTCATCTTTGACAAAGCAGGGAAGAATATCCAATGGAAACAAGGCAGTCTCTTCAACAAATGGTGTTGGGAATATTGGACAGCCACATGAAGGAGAATGAAACTGGAATATTTCCTTACACCACATACAAAAATATACTCCAAATGGTTGAAAGACCTAAACGTGAGACAGAGTCCATCAACAGCCTACAGGAGAACACAGGCAGCAACCTCTTTGACCTCAGCCGCAGCAACTTCTTCCTAGAAACTTTGCCAAAGGCAGTGGAAGCAAGGGCAGAAATGAACTATTGGGATTTCATCAAGGTAAGAAGCTTTTGCACAACAAACGAAACAGTCCACAAATCCAAAAGACAACCGACAGAATGGGAGAAAATATTTGCAAATGACAGATCAGATAAAGGGCTAGTATCCAAAATCTATAAAGAACTTATCAAACTCAACACCCAAAGAACAAATAATCCATTCAAGAAATGGGCAGAAGACATGACCAGACATTTTCCAAAGAAGACATCCAAATGGCCAACAGACACATGAAAAAGTGCTCAACATCACTCGGCATCAGGGAAATCCAAATCAAAACTTCAATGAGATACCACCTCACACAGTCAGAATGGCTAAAATTAACAAGTCAGGAAACCATACTTGTTGGCGGGGATGCGGAGAAATTGGAACCCTCCTACACTGTTGGTGGGAATGCAAGCTGGTTCAACCACTCTGGAGAACAGTATGGAGGTTCCTCAAACAATTGAAAATAGATCTGCCATATGATCCAGCAATTGCACTACTGGGTATTTACCACAAAAATGCATGTAGGGATCCGAAGGGGTACATACACCCCAATATTTATTACAGCAATTTCCACAATAGCCAAACTGTAGAAAGAACCAAGATATCCATCAACAGATGAATGGATAAAGAAGAAGTGGTATATATACACAATGGAATATTATGTAGCCATCAAAAGGAATGAGATCTTGCCATTTGCAACGACGTGGATGGAACTGGAGAGTGTTATGCTGATTGAAATACGTCAATCAGAAAAAGACATGTATCATATGACCTCAGTGATATGAGGAGTTCTTAATCTCAGGAAACAAAGTGAGGGTTGCTGGAGTGGTGGGGAGGTAGGAGGGATGGGGTGGCTGGGTGATAGAAATTGGGGAGGGTATGTGCTATGATAAGCGCTGTGAATTGTGCAAAACTGTTGAATCACATATCTGTACCTCTGAAACAAATAATGCAATATATATTAAGTAAAAAAGAAGAAGAAGAAGAAGAAGATAGCAGGAGGGGATGAATGAAGGGGAGTAAATCGGAGGGGAAGACCAACCATGAGAGACGATGGACTCTGAAAAACAAACTGAGGGTTCTAGAGGGGAATGGGTGGGGGGATGGGATAGCCTGTTCATGGGTATTAAAGAGCACAGGTTCTGCATAGAGCACTGGGTGTTATGCACGAACAATGAATCTTGGAACACTACATCAAAAACTAATGATGTAATGTATGGTGATTAACATAGCAATAAAAATTTAAAAAAAGAAGAAAGAAAGGAAAAAAAGGGAAAAATATGATCAGGCATTAGACTAGAACAAAGCCATACGTTAGACATGTAGGGTATATTTTGATCTGTTAGAACAAAGTGTATCTCAAAATTTTAAAGAGAGAACAACTTATGTATATATGCCAAAAATAAGGGTAACCTCTATGAAGGGATAGAGTATGACTCTAAAAATGAAAAATAAAAATGTTTTCTTTTAAAAAGGGATTGATAAGATGTTGGTTGTAAAAGGGAAAAAGAAAAATTAAAAAAAAAAACAGTTAAAAAATTAACTTTGAAAGACTAATGAATCATGGTAAAAAAGCCATGAATTCTATGTGCAGTATTCCCCTAGGGCTGGAGTTTTCCATTTCTCATTGATTGGTAAACTTGGTCTTGCCTGGCTGTTCTTGCTGATCTTCTGGGGGAGCAGCCTGTTGCCGTGGTTCCCAAATGTCTTTGCCAGAGGTGGAATTGCCCTGCCCTTGCCATTCCGTGCGAAGCAATCTGCTCCGCTTTGCTCTCGGGAGCTTTTGTTCCCTGCAAGCTTTCTGTACAGCTTTGGAGGACGAGAGTGAAAATGGCAGCCTCCCAATCTCATCCCCTGAGGAGCCAAGAACTCGGGACCCCGCTCCTCAGTGCACCCTCAGAGAGAAGCAGTCAATCACTCCCACCTCCCTGGTCTCCGGCCGCACTCCGTGCTCACCCGGCCTGTGACTGAGCATTTCTATCTCTGGCACCCAACTTGGTGTAGAGTCTCCAAACCCGGCAGATCCCTGCAGTGCGCTCCCGCGCTGCTCCTCCTGGGGGAGGAAGGGGAGTCTCCCCGGCTCTGCCGCTTGTTGGGTCCCTGCTGGAGAAGCAGTGGCCCGACTGTCACCTATCACAGTTTATGACAACCCTGAGTTGAGAGCCTACGCCTCAGCTCCATCTCTGCAGCCAGCTTCCCCGCTCTGATACCTGGGAGCTCTGCCGCACTCAGGCACGCCCGGTCTTTCTGTGACACCGAGGGTCCTGAGACCACACTGTCCTGTGAGGGTTCCACCCCCTGCTTAGCCACTGGAGCTACGTCTTCTAGTAGAGCCGACTTCTAAAAGTTCTGATTTTGTGCTCCGCAACTCTATCACTTGCCACAAGCGGCGGACGGAGGCCCCCTCCCCCACCGTCTATCCTCTCAAATATCGCCTCGGATTCACTTCTCCACACGTCCTACCTTCCAGAAAGTGGTCGCTTTTCTGTTCAGAGAGTTGTTGCTATTCTTTTCTTCAATCTCCTGTTGAGTTCGTTGGTGTTCAGAATGGTTTGATCCCTATTCAGCTGAATTCCTGAGACCAGACAAAATCCAGGTCTCCTACTCCTCTGCCATCTTGCTCCGCCTGAAGGATTTCATTCTTTTTGATGGCTGAGTAGTATTCCATTGCGTATAAATACCACATCTTCTTTATCCATCTATCAGTCGATGGACATTTGGGCTCTTTCCATAATTTGGTTACTGCTCATAATGCTGCTATAAATATAGGGGTGCATGTACTCCTTTAAATGTGTATTTATGTATCCTTTGGGTAAATACCTAGTAGTGCAATTGCTGGATCATAGGGTGGTTCTATTTTTAGCTTTTTGAGGAACCACTATAATGTTTTCCAGAGTGGCTGCACCAGTTTGCATTACCACCAACAATGCAAGAGTGTTCCCCTTTCTCCCCATTCTTGCCAACACCTGTTGTCTCCTGTGTTGTTAATTTTAGCCATTCTGACCAGTGTGAGCTGGTATCTTATTGTTATTTTGATTTGTACTTCCCTGATGACAAAAGATATTGAGCACCTTTTCATATGTCTGTTAGCCATCTGGATGTCTTATTTAAAAAATGTCTATTCATGTCTTCTGCCCATTTCTTAACTGGATTATTGGGTTTTTGGGGTGTTGGCATTTAAAAAAACACAGCATCCATTATTGATAAAAACCTTCAACAAAGTAGGTATAGAAGGAACATACCTCAACATCATAAGCTATATATGAAAAACCCACAACAAATATCATCCTCAATGGGGAAAACCTGAGCTTTTCCTCTATGGTCAGGAACAAGAGAGTGATGTCAACTCTCACCACTGTTATTTAACATAGCACTGGAAGTTTTGGCCTCAGCAATCAGACAACAAAAAGAATGAAAGACATCCAAATCAGCAAGGAAGAAGTCAAACTTTCACTATTTGCAGACAACATGATAATCTATGTGGAAAACCTGAAAGAATCTACCAAAAAGTTGCTAGAACTAATACATGAATTCATCAAAGGTGCAGGATATAAAATCAATGAACAGAAATCCATTGCATTCCTATACACCAGTAATGAAGCAACAGAAAAAGAAATCAAGGAATCGATCCCATTTACCATTGTACAAGACCATAACATATCTAGGAACAAACCTAACTAAAGAGGTAAAAGATATATACTCTGAAAACTAGAACTCATGAAAGAAATTGAAGAGGACATAAAGAAATGGAAAAACATTCCATACTCTTGGATTGGAGGAACGAACATTATTAAAATGTCTATACTACCCAAAGCAATTTACATATTCAATGGAATCCTTATCAAAATACCACCATCATTTTTCACAGAGCTAAAACAAAAAATCCTTAAATTTGTATGGAACCACAAAAACTCTGAATAGCCAAAGCAATCCTGAAAAAGAAAAGCAAAGCTGGAGGCATCACAATTCCAGACTTCAAGCTATATTACAAAGCTGTAGTCATCAAGACAGTATGGTACTGGCACAAAAACTAACACATAGATCAACGGAACAGAATAATTTTATTCTAAAATTAAACTAAATATATTGGCCATTGAAAATGGATCTCTGAGAGACCAAAAAAGATTTTATTAGGGATTATCATAGGACACATAATAAATCAGTCATACTAGATACATCTACCTAAGGATGAGGAAATGAGGAAATCTTTGAAATTTTCTTGAAAAAGATTAATGTATCTTGGAAGTTATTGTAGAGTATGAAAAGAAAATTTTAACAAGGTTTCCAGGGATTCTCTCATTTTAAAAATTATAAAAATTCGGGGAAAGGAGCAAGATGGCGGAGGAGTAGGAGACCTGGATTTCATCTTGTCCCAGGAATTCAGCTGAATAGGGATCAAACCACTCTGAACACCAATGAACTAAACAGGAGATCAAAGAAAATAATAGCAACAACTCTCCGAACAGAAAAGCAGCCACTTTCTGGAAGGTAGGATGTGTGGAGAAGTCAATCTGAGGCGATATAAGGGAGGATAGACGGCGGGGTAGGGGGCCTCTGTCTGCCGCTTCTGTGAAGTGATAGAGCCATGGAACACAAAATCAGAACATTTAGAAGTCCGCTCCGCTGAGGGACGTCGCTCCAGTGGCTAAGCGGGGGTGGAACCCTCGCAGGACAGTGTGGTCTCAGGACCCTCAGGGTCACAGAAAGACCAGGGGTGCCTGAGTGCGGCAGAGCTACCAGGTATCGGAGCAGGGAAGCTAGATGCAGAGATGGAGCCAAGGAGCGGGCTCTCAGCTCGGGGCTGCCATAAATGGTGATCCACGGCACAGTCAGGCCATCTCTCCTACAGCAGGGACCCAACAAGCTGCAGATCTGGGGAGACTCCCCTCCCTCCCCCAGGAGGAGTGGCATAGGAGCACACCACAGGGATCTGCTGAGTTTGGAGACTCCACACTGGGTCGGGTGCCACAGATAGAAACACTTGATCACAAGCCAGGTGAGCACAGAGTGCGGGCGGAGACTGGGGAGACAGGAGTGATTGACTGCTTTTCTCTGAGGACACACTGAGGAGTGGGGCTCCGAGTTCTCAGCTCCTCCAGGGCAGAGATCGGAGGCTGCCATTTTCACTCTCATCCTTCAAAGCTGTACAGAAAGCTTGCAGGGAACAAAAGCTCCCGAGAGTAAACCCGAGCAGATTACTTAGCCCAGACCAAGGAAGGGCAGGGCAATTCCGCCTCTGGCAAAGATATTTGGGAACCACAGCAACAGGCCCCTCCCACAGAATATCAGCAAGAACAGCCAGCTAAGACCAAGTTTACCAATCAGTGAGAAAGGCAGAACTCCAGCAGTAGAGGAATACTGCACATAGAATTCATGGCTTTTTTACCATGATTCTTTAGTCTTTCAAAGTTAATTTTTTTTTAATTTTTCTTTTTCCCTTTTTCAACCAACATCTTATCAATACCTTTTTTAAAAAACATTTTTATTTTTCATTTTTAGTGTCATATTCTCTCCTTTCAAAGTAGTTACCCTTATTTTTGGCATATATATATATATAAGTTGTTTTCTCTTTAAAATTTTGAGACACAGTTTCCTTTAACAGAACAGAATGTACCCTAAATCTCTAGGGTATGGCTTTGTTCTAGTCTCCTCCCTGATCACATTCTCTCCCTTTTTCTTCTTTTTTTTAAAAATCCTCTTCTTTATTTTCTCAAACAACTCCTTATCTTATCAATTCCTTTTATAAAATTTTTTTATAATTTTCATCTTTACAGTCATATTCCATCACTTCATCGTGTTAACTGTTATTTTTGTATGTATATAAGTTTTTCTTTCTTTAAAATTTTGGGTGGCCCTTTTTTAACAGACCAAAATACACCCAAAATCTAGTGTATGGCATTAATCTATGCATCAGCCTGATCATATTTGATCATATTGTTTTCTTTGTTTTGTTCTGTTCTCCTGTCAAGGTGGACTGGTGACTGTGATAAATGCTATGGAAATACAGAGCAGGAGACAGGGCTGGGGTGCTGAAGGGGAGGTGGGGGTGGTGCTTGCTATTCACATAGGGGCCAGGTGGGACTTCACTAGGAAGGTGATCCTTGAGCCAAGATCTAACAAAGGTGAGTGATATCACATCAAGAGCATTCTAAACGGAAGACAAAGAATGTGCAAAGGCCCTGGGGCAGGAGCATACTAGGTATTTCCAGGAGCAGCAAGAAGGCCCTGTGGCCACAGAAGACAGCTTAGGACATGACCTCAGGGAGGTGACAGAGGGAGACAGAAAGCCATTGCTGGGCTGTGACCCCATGGGACACTGTTTCACTGGGCCTTCCTGGCTACAGTGTTGAGAACCGAGGACAGAGGTTGAGGATGTGCAAAGGAGGTCCATGATGAAGCTTTTCCAGGAACTCAGGCAAGAGATCGGCTCCAGTGTGGACCAGACAGGTGGCCTTGGAAGAAATGGTTAGTCCCATTCTGGGTACATATTGAAGATGGAGCTCACAGGATTTGCCAATGGGTTAGATATTGGGAATGGGAGACAGGAGGAATTGGGGAAACTCCCAGCTGTGGTTGGTTGTCCTGAGCGAGGGGAAGGAGAAGGTTTCTGGGGGTAGGAGGTTGTCTGTGTTCCCCATGCTGAGGAAGGTGCCTTTCATGGTGGATCTGCTGATGTTTGTGTCCTAGAGATCATTTAACATCTACTCCCTCAGCAGCTTTCAAGTACAAGTATCCCCCACTTTTTTAAAAGTTCACGGTAAGACACTTGGCTTTTTTGAAAGATCTACATTATTACCCAGTTTCAGTAACAGGAAGAAACCTGAAGAGGAATTCCCTCTTATGTAAAAAGTTGAAAAGTGAGCATTGCGTTCAGCATCTGTTTTGTGGGGAGCCACTGTGGAGGCGGTGTGCACCCCAACCAGCTCCTTCCTGGGAACCACTCTTCGTGTCCAGCCCCCAGCGCTTTGAATTGTGTCTGTGAGCATCTGCTGTGCTTTACCTCCATTTATTTTGGGCATCCGTGAAGTTGTGTCCTGAGGCCTAAGAAAAGCCAAAGAGAAGTCATTTTTGGAGTCTGAGCATGGTCACTAATTTTTCTGTATAAATGAATGGTAATTCCTCATTTGGTTTATACCATTCCTGCTGTGAACGATTTCCTAGGAACACTGTACTTTCAAATAGTGGGGGAAACTGTACCCCATCCTGCAGGGTGAGCTTTAGTCTCCATGCTGCACAGAATGTTCCATGACTTACGGATTTTATCACTCAAAACATTGCACCTTTGACCACCTTCCCCCGTCCCCCCCATCCACGAATCTGGCAACCACCAGTCTATTGTCAGTATCTATGCATTCAGTATTTGTTTTTCCATGTGGAACGTCCATGAACATCTAGTACTTGTCTTTCTGTGTCTGAGTTACGTAGCATAATGCTCCCAAGTTCTCTGTTTCTATGTCTGATTACTGCGAATAATGCTGCAGTGAACATGGGAATGCATCTATCTTTTTGAGGTGGTGTTTTTGTGTTCTCCAGATAAATCCACTCAGTAGAGCAATTCCTGGGTCATGTGGTAGTTGTATTCATTTTTTTCAGGAACCTCCATACTGTTTGTCACAGGTGCTGCACCAATGTACATTCCCACCAACAGTGCACAGGGTCCCCTTGTCTACACACCCTTGACCACACCTGGTGTCTGTTCTGGGACGAATGCCGTTCCAACAGTTGTGAGGTGGTAGCTCATTGCGGTTTTGACTTACGTTTCCCTGACAATGATTAGTGATGTTGAACAAGTTTTTCTCTGTCGGCTATCTGTGTGCCATCTTTGGAAAGTATCTATTCACATATTCTCCCCATTTTTTATACAGGTTTTTTGTTCTGTTTTGATTTGTATGAGTGTTTTCTGTACTTTGGATATTAGCGTCTTCTCACACATACGTTTTGCAGATATTTTTTCTCATTGGGTAGGTCGCCTTTTAAGTTTTTGATGGTTTCTTTTTCTATGCAGAAGATTTCAGTTTGATGTCATCCACTTGTTTATTTTTGCATTTGTTGCCTTTGCTTTTGGTGTCCAATCAAAAAGACTCTTTGCCAAACCAAAGTCGAGGAACTTACTACCTGTGTTTTCTTCTCGGCTGTTTATGGATTCATGTCTTATGTTCAAGTCATTCATCCATTTAAAATTTTTGTGTGCAGTGTAAGAAAGTGATCCAATTACATTCTTCTGCATTTAGTGTCCAGTTTTCCCAGTACCGTTTGCTGAAGAGACAGTCTTTTCCCCATTGTATATTTTCTGCTGCTGTGTGGTCAGTTAGGACCATATATGTGTGGGTTAGTTTTTGAGCTTTCTATTCTGTTCCATTGACCTGTGTGTCTGTTTCTATGCCAGTACCATACTGTTTTGATGATTACAGCTTTGTAATCGAGCTTGAAATCCAGGAGTTTGGGGACCCCACCTCTCTTCTCTCTCTCTTTCTTTCTTCCCTTTTCTTTCTTTCTTTCTTTCTTTCTTTCTTTCTTTCTTTCTTTCTTTCTTTCTTTCTTTCTTTCTTTCTTTCTTTCTTTCTTTCTTTCTTTCTTTCTTTCTTTCTTTCTTTCTTTCTTTCTTTCTTTCTTTCTTTCTTTCTTTCTTTCTTTCTTTCTTTCTTTCTTTCTTTCTTTCTTTTCTTTTCTTCTTTCCAGTGAGATTATTTATTTTTACTTAGTTTACATTTGTATTCTAAATGTTTTTCCTTCACTTATTCTTTTTTAATATTAATATATAAGGTGTTATTTGTTTCAGGGGTACAGGTCTGTGATCCATCAGTCTTATACAACACACAGTGCTCACCACAAAACATACCCTCCTCAATGTCCATCACCCAGCCACTCCATCCCACCACACCCCTCCCCTCCAACAATCCTCAGTTTGTTTCCTGAGATTAAGAGTCTCTTATTGCTTGTATCCCTCTTGGGTTTCATCTTGCTTCATTTCTTCCTCTCTTCCCCTCTGACTCTCTGCCCTGTTTCTTAAATTCCACATATCAGTGAGATCATATGATAATTGTCCTTCTCTAATTGACTTATTTTGCTTAGCCTAATACCCTCTAGTTCTAGCCACGTCATTGCAAATGGCAAGGTTTCATTTTTTTTTTGATGGCTGCATAATATTCCAGTGTGTGTGTGTGTATACATACACCACATCTTCTTTATCCATTTATGTGTCGATGAACATCTGGGCTCTTTCCATAGTTTGCCTATTGTGGGCATTGCTGCTATAAACATTGGGGTGCAGGTGCCCCTTTCGATCACTACATTTGTAGTGCAATTGCTGGTTCATAAGGTAACTCTATTTTCAACTTTTTGAGGAGCCCCCATACTGTTTTCCAGAGTGGTGGCACCAGCTTGCATTCCCACCAACAGTGTAGGAGGGTTCCCCTTTCTCCACATCCTCGTCAACATCTTTCGTTTCCTGACTTATTAATTTTAGCCATTCTGACTGGTGTCAGATGGTATCTCCTTGTGGTTTTGATTTGTATTTCCCTAATGTCAAGTGATGTTGAGCACTTTTTTATGTGTTTGTTGGCCATTTGGATGTCTTCAGAGAAATGTCTGTTCACGGCTTCTACCTATTTCTTGATTGGATTTTTTTTTTAAGATTTTATTTATTTATTTGACAGAGAGAGACACAGCAAGAGAGGGAACATAAGCAGGGAAGTGGGAGAAGGAGAAGCAGGCTTCCCATTGAGCAGGGAGCCCGATGCGGGGCTAGATCCCAGGACCCTGGGACCATGACCTGAGCTGAAGGCAGACGCTTAACAACTGAGCCACCCAGGCGCCCCCGGATTATTAGTTTTTTGGGGGTGCTGAGTTTGATAAGTTCTTTATAGATTTTGGATACAAGCCCTTTATCTGATATGTAATTTGCAAATATCTTTTCCCATTCTGTTAGTTGTCTTTTAGTTTTGTTGACTGTTTCCTTTGCTGTGCAAAGCTTTTTATCTTGATGAAGTCCCAATACTTCATTTTTGCTTTTGTTTCCCTTGCATTTGGAGATGTGTCTAGCAAGAGGTTGCTGCAACTGAGGTCTAAGAGGTTGCTGCCTGTGTTCTCCTCAAGGATTTTGATGGATTCCTATTTCACATTGAGGTTTTTCATCCATTTTGGGTCTATTTTTGTGTATGGTATAAGGAAATGGTCCAGTGTCATTCTTCTACATGTGGCTGTCCAATTTTCCCAGCAGCATTTGTTGAAGAGACAATCTTTTTTTCCATTGGATATTCTTTCCTGTTTTGTCAAAGATTAGTTGACCATAGAGTTGAGGATCCATTTCTGGGGTTTGTATTCTGTTCCATTGATCTATGTGTCTGTTTTTGTGCCAGTACCATACTCTCTTGATGATTACTGCTTTGTAATAGAGCTTGAAGTCCAGAATGGTGATGCCACCAGCTTTGGTTTTCTTTTTCAACACTCCTTGGTTATTCGGGGTCTTTTTTAGTTCCATACAAATTTTTAGGATTATTTGTTCCAGTTCTGTGAGAAAAGTTGATGCTCTTTTGATAAGGATTGCATTGAATATATAGTTTGTTCTAGTAGCATAGACATTTTAACAATATTTGTTCTTCCAATCCATGAGCATGGAACGTTTTTTTTCCATTTCTTTGTCTTCCTCAGTTTCTTTCATGAGTATTCTATAGATTTCCGAGTACAGATCCTTTGCCTCTTTAGTTAGATTTATTCCTAGGTATCTTATGGTTTTGGATGCAATTGTAAATGGGATCGACTCCTTAATTTCTCTTTCTTCTGTCTTGTTGTTGGTGTATACAAATGTGACTGATTTCTGTGTATTGATTTTATATCCTGCCACTTTACTGAATTCCTGTATGAGTTCTAGCAGTTTTGGGGTGGAGTCTTTTGGGTTTTCCACATAAAGTATCCTATCATCTGCAAAGGGTGAGAGTTTACTTCTCCTTTGCCTATTTAGATGCCTTTTATTTCTTTTTGTTGTCTGATTGCCAAAGCTAGGACTTCTAGTACTATGGTGAACAACAGTGGAGAGGATCACATGGTTCTTGTCCTTTCTTCTATTAATGTAGTGTATTACATTGATTGATTTGTGGTTGTAGAACCAACCTTGCAGCCCAGGAATAAATCCTACTTGGTCGTGGTAAATAATCCTTTTAATGTACTGTTGGATCCTATTGGCTAGTATGTTGGTGAGAATTTTTGCATCCATGTTCATCAGGGATATTGGTCTGTAATTCTCCTTTTTGGTGGGGTCTTTGGTTTTGGGATCAAGATAACACTGGCCTCATAAAATGAGTTTGGAATTTTTCCTTCTAGTTCTATTTTTTGGAACAGTTTCAGAAGAATAGGTATTAAGTCTTCTTTAAATGTTTGGTAGAATTCCCATGGGAAGCCATCTGGCCCTGGGATCTTGTTTGTTGGGAGATTTTTGATTACTTCTTCAATTTCCTTGCTGGTTATGGGTCTGTTCATGTTTTTCATTTCTTCCTGGTTCAGTTTTGGTCATTTATATGTTTCTGGGAATGAATCCATTTCTACAAGATTGCCTAATTTGTTGACGTATAGTTGCTCCTAATATGTTCTTATAATTGTTTGTATTTATTTGGTGTTTGGTGTGATCTCTCCCCTATCATTCACGATTTAATTAATTTGGGTCCTTTCTCTTTTCTTTTTGATAAGTCTGGCCAGTGGTTTATCAATCTTATTGATTCTGTCAAAAAACCAACTCCTAGTTTTGTTGATCTGTTCTACTGTTCTTTGGCTTCTATTTCATTGATTTCTGCTCTAGTCATTATTATTTCTCTTCTGGGTTTAGGCTTTATATGCTGTTCTTTCTCCAGCTCCTTTAGGTGTATGCTTAGGTTGTGTATTTGAGAACTTTCTTATTTCTTGAGAAAGGCTTGTAGTGTTATATACTTCCCTCTTAGGACAGCCTTTGCTGCATCCCAAAGATTTTGAATAGTTGTGTTTTCATTTTCATTTGTTTCCGTGAATTTTAAAATTATTCTTCATTTCCTGGCTGACCTATTCATTCTTTAGTAGGGTGCTCTTTAGCCTGCATGTATTTGAGTTCTTTCCAATTTTCCTCTTGTGATTGAGCTCTAGTTTCAAAGCATTGTGGTCCGAAAATATGCAGGGAATTATCCCAATCTTTTGGTACCAGTTGAGACCTGATTTGTGACCCAGTTGTGATCTATTCTGGAGAATGTTCCATGTGAACTAGAGATGAATGTGTATTATGTTGCTCTGGGATGGAGTGTTCTGAATATATCTGTGAAGTCCACCTGGCCCAGTGTGTCATTTAAAGCCTTTATTTCCTTGTTGATCTTTTGCTTAGATGATCTGTCCATTTCAGTGAGGGGTGGTGTTAAAATCCCCTACTATTACTGTATTATTGTCAATGTGTTTCTTTGATTTTGTTATTAATTGGCTTATATAAATGGCTGCTCCCATATTAGGGGCATAGATACTTGAAATTGTTAGATCTTCTTGTTGGATACACACTTTAAGTATGATATAGTGTCCTTCCTCATCACTTATTATAGTCTTTAGTTTAAAATCTAATTTGTCTGATATAAGAATTGCCACTCCAGCTTTCCTTTGATGTCCATTAGCATGGTAAATTGTTTTCCACCCCCTCACTTTCAATCTGGGGGTGTCTTTGGGTCTAAAATGTGTCTGTTGCAGACAGCATATCAATGGGTCTTGTTATTTTTATCCAATCTGGTACCGTGTCTTTTGATTGGGGCATTTAGCCCACTTACATTCAGGGTAACTATTGAAAGATATGAATTTAGTGTCATTGATTTGCCTGTAAGGTGACTGTTCCTGTGTATTGTCTCTGTTCCTTTCTGGTCTATGTTACTTTTAGGCTCTCTCTTTGCTTAGAGGACCCTTTTATTTTCCTTTAAAATTTTTTTATTGCTTAGAGGACCCTTTTAATTTTTCCTGTAGGGCTGGTTTGGTGTTCTCAAATTCTTTTAGTTTTTGTTTGTCCTGGAAGCTTTTTATCTCTCCTATTTTCAATGACAGCCTAGCTGGATATAGTATTCTTGGCTGCATGTTTTTCTCGTTTAGTGTTCTGAATATATTATGCCAGTCCTTTCTGGCCTGCCAGGTCTCTGTGCACAGGTCTGTTGCCAATCTAATGTTTCTACCCTTCTAGATTACAGACCTCTTGTCCCCAAGCTGCTCTCAGGATTTTCTCTCTGTCTCTGAGACTCGTAAGTTTTACTATTAGATGTCGTGGTGTTAGGCTATTTTTATTGATTTTGAGGGGGGTTCTCTGTGCCTCCTGGATTTTGATGCCTGTTCCCTTCTCCAAATTAGGGAAGTTCTCTGCTGTAATTTGCTTCAATATACCTTCTGCCTCTCTCTCTCTTCTTCTTCTGGGATCCCAATTATTCTAATATTGTTTCATCTTATGGTATCACTTCTCTCTTGAATTCTGCCCTCGTGATCCAGTAGTTGTTTCTCTCTTTTTCTCAGTTTCTTTATTCTCCATCCTTTCGTCTTCTATATCACTAATTATCTCTTCTGCCTCATTTATCCTAGCAGTTAGAGCCTGCATTTTTTTTCCCATTCAATACGTGCCCTCTTTAATACCCAACATCAGGCTAAACCCTCCCCCCAACCACCACCCTCTGGAACCCTCAGTTTGTTTCTCAGAGTCCATAGTGTCTCATGGTTCGTCTCCCCCTCCAATTTTCCCCCATTCACTTTTCCCTTCCTACTATCTTTTTTTTTTTTTTTAACATATAATGTATTATTTGTTTCAGAGGTACAGGTCTGTGATTCAACAGTCTTACACAATTCACAGTATAGAGCCTCCATTTTTTATTGCACCTCCTTAATAGCCTTTTTGATTTCGAGATGGTTAGATTTTAGTTCTTGTATTTCTCCAGCAATGGATTCTCTAGTATCTTCTGTACTTTTTTTCAAGCCCAGCTAGTATCTTTATAATCATTATTCTGAACTCTAGTTCCAACATCTTACTGTCTGTATTGATTAGGTCCCTGGCAGTCGGTACTGCTTCTTGTTCTTTTTTTTGAGGTGAGTTTTTCCGTTTTGTCATTTTGTCCAGAGAAGAATAGATGAATGAGAGAACAAAATGCTAAAGGGTAACAATGACCCCAGAAAAATATACACTAAAATCAGAAGAGACCCCAAACCGGGGGGGAAAGAAAATTAAAAAAGAATATTATCAGGCTGGTGAATAAAACAGAACCACCCACTAGATTTTGGTCTGTTACAAGAAAATGCCTCCCAAAATATTAAAGAAAGAAAAACTTATATATATACCAAAATAAGGGTAAATATGATGAAGGGATGGAATATAATTGAAAAATGAAAATTAAAAATTTTTAAAAAAGGAATTGATAACATAAGAACTTGGTTGGAAAAAGAAAGAAAATTTTTTTTTCAAAAAAGGGAGAGAATGTGATCAGGCAGGAGACTAGAACAAAGCCATACACTAGATTTAGGGTATATTTTGGTCTGTTAGAAGACCAAATTTTTAAAGAAAATTTAAAGAAAATCTTGTATGTATACAAAAAATAAGATTAAATACAGTGAAGTGATAGAATAACTGTAAAAATGAAAATTAAAAAAGATTTTTAAAAAGGAATTGATAAGATGTTGGTTGAAAAAGGGAAGAACAAAAATAAAAAATTAGAAAAAGAAAAAATAAAGAAAAATTTTAAAATTAACCCTGAAAAACTAAAGAATCATGGGAAAAAAGCCATATATTCTATGTGCTATATGAGTTGAATTCTGCACTCTTGATCCAGTAGTTGTTTATCTCTGACAGTGTCCTGGGACATTGTTACCCTGTTAGCATTTTGTACTCTCATTCATCTATTTTCCTCTGGACAAAATGACAAGACAGAAAAAATTACCTCAACAAAATGAACAAGAGGCAGTACCGACTGCCAGGGACCTACTCAATATGGATATTAGTATGATGTCAGAACTAGAGTTCAGAATGGTGATTTTAAAGATACTACCTGGGCTTGAAAAAAGCATGGAAGTTATTAGAGAAACGCTTTCTCGAGAAATAAAAGAACTGAAATCTAACCAAGTCAAAATCAAAAAGGCTATTAATGAAGTGCAATCAAAAATGGGGGCGCTAACTGCTAGGATAAATGAGGCAGGAGAGAGAATTTTTGATATAGAAGATGAAATGATGGAAAATAAAGTAGAACAAGTAGAAAATGGACAACAAAAGAAAGCTGGGGTGGCAATCCTTATATCAGACAAATGAGATTTTAAACCAAAGACTGGAATAAGAGATAAGGAAGGACACTATAGCCTACGTAAAGGGTCTATCCAACAAGAAGATCTAACAATTGTAAATATCTATGCCCCTAACATGGGAGCAACCAATTATATAAGGCAATTAAGAACAAAAGCAAAGAACGACATCGACAACAATACAATAATAGTGAGGGACTTTACCACCCCCCTCACTGAAATGGAGAGATCATCTAAGCAAAAGATCAAGAGGAAATAAAGACTTTAAATGACACACTAGCCAAATGGTCTTCACAGATATATTCAGAATATTCCATCACAAAGCAACAGAATACACATTCTTCTCTAGTGTCCATGGAACATTCTCCAGAATAGATCACATCCTAGGTCACAAATCAGGTCTCAAATGGTACCAAAAGTTTGGGATCATTCCCTGCATAATTTAAGACCACAGTGCTTTGAAACAAGAACTCAATCACAAGAGGAAACTCGAAAAGAACTCAAATACATGGAGGCTAAAGTGCATCCTACTAAAATGAATGGGTCAACCAGGAAATTAAAGAAGATTTAAAAAACTTCATGGACCCAATAAAAATGAAAAAACAACTGTTCATACCCTTTGGGATACAGCAAAGGCAGTCCTAAGAGGAAAGTATATAGCAATACAATCCTTTCTCAAGAAACAAGAAAGGTCTCAAATATACAACTACTAACCCTACACCTAAAGGAGCTGGAGAGAGAACACCAAAAAAAAGCCTAAACTGAGTAGCAGAAGACAAATAATAAAGATCAGAGCAGAAATCAATGAAATAGAAAGCAAAAGAACAGTAGAATTGATCCACAAAAGTAGGAGCTGGTTCTTTGAAAGAATTAACAAGACTGATAAACTCCTGGGCAGACTGATCAAAAAGAAAAGAGAAAGGACCCAAATCAACAAAATCATGAATGAAGGAGGAGAGATCACAAACAACACCAAGGAAACACAAACAAGTATAAGAACATATTATGAGCAACTATATGCCAACAAATTAGATAACCTGGAAGGAATGGATGGATTCCTAGAGATGTAGCGACTACCAAAACTGAACCAGGAAGAAATAGAAAACTTGAACAGACCTATAACCACTAAGGAAATTGAAGCAGTCATCAAAAATCTCCCGACAAACAAAAGCCCAGGGCCAGATGGCTTCCCAGGGGAATACTACCAAACATTTAAAGAAGAATTAATACCTATTCTTTGGAAAATATTCCAAAAAAAGAGAAATGGAAGGAAAACTTCGAAACTTGTTTTATGAGGCCACCATTACCTTGATCCCAAAACCAGACAAAGATCCCATCAAAAAGGAGAATTACAGACCAATATCCTTGATGAACATGGTTGCAAAAATTCTCACCGAAATACTAGCCAATAGGATCCAACAGTATATTAAAAGGATTATTCTCCACGAGCAAGTAGGATTTTTCCCTGGGCTGCAAGGTTTGTTCCACATATGCAAAACAATCAATGTGATAGAATACATTAATAAAAGAAAGAACAAGAGCCATATGATCCTCTCAGTAGATGCAGAATAAGCATTTGACAAAGTACAGCATCCTTTCTTGATCAAAACTCTTCAGAGTATAGGGATAGAGGGTACATAACTCAATATCATAAAAGCCATCTATGAAAAACCCACAGCGAATATCATTCTCAAACGGGAAAAACTGAGAGCTTTCCCCCTAAGGTCAGGAACGTGGCAGAGATGTCCAATATCACCACTGCTATTCAACATAGTATTAGAAGTCCTAGCCACAGTAATCAGTCAACAAAAAGAAATAAAAGGCATCCAAATCAGCAAAGAAGAAGTCAAACCATCACTCTTTGCAGATGATATGATACTTTAGGTGGATAACCGAAAAGACTCCACCCCAAAACTGCTAAAACTCATACAGGAATTCAGGAAAGTGGCAGGATATAAAATCAGTGCACAGAAATCGGTAGCAATCCTATACACCAACAACAAGACAGAAGAAAGAGAAATTAAGGAGTCGATCCCATTTACAACTGCACCCAAAACCATAAGATACCTAAGAATAAATCTATCCAAAGAGGCAAAGGATCTGTAATCAGAAAACTAAAATACTCATGAAAGCAATTGAGGAAGACACAAAGAAATGGAAAAATATTCCATGCTCAGGGATTGGAAGAACAAACATTGTGAAGATGTCAATGCTACCTAGAGCAATCTACACATTCCATGCGATCCTCATCAAAATACCATCCAGTTTTTTCAAAGAAATGGAACAAATAATCCTAAAATTTATATGGAACCAGAAAAGACCCCGAATAGCCAGAGGAATGTTGAAAAAGAAAAGGAAAGCCGGCGGCATCACAATTCTGGATTTCAAGCTCTATTACAAAGCTGTCATCATCAAGACAGGATGGTACTGGCAGAAAAAGAGACACATAGAACAATGGAACAGAATAGAGAGCCCAGAAATGGACCCTCAACTCTATGGTCATCTAATCTTTGACAAAGCAGGAAAGAATGTCCAATGGAAAAAAGACAGTCTCTTCAACAAATGGTTTTGGGAAAATTGGACAACCACATGCAGAAGAATGAAACTGGACATTTCCTTACACCACACACAAAAATAGACTCCAGATGTTTGAAAGACCTCAATGTGAGACAGGAGTCCATCAAAATCCTAAAGGAGAACACAGGCAGCCACCTCTTCAACCTCAGCAACAGTAACTTCTTCCTAGACACATCGTCAAAGGCAAGGGAAGCAAGGGCAAAAATAAACTATTGGGACTTCATCAAGATAAAATCTTTTGCACAGCAAAAGAAACAGTCAACAAAACCAAAAGGCAATAGACAGAATGGGAGAAGATATTTGCAAATGACATATCAGATAAAGGGCTAGTATCCAAAATATATAAACAACTTCTTAAACTCAACAGCCAAAGAACAGGTGATCCAATCAAGAAATGGACAGAAGACATGAACAGACATTTTTCCAAAGAAGACATCCAAATGGCCAACAGACACATGAAAAAGTGTTCAACATCGCTCGGCATCAGGGAAATCCAAATCAAAACCTCAAGGAGATATCACCTCACACCGGTCAGAATGGCTAAAATTAACACGTCAGGAAACGACAGCTGTTTGTGGGGATGCAGAGAAAGGGGAACCCTCCTACACTATTGGTGGGAATGCAAGCTCGTGCAGCCACTCTGGAAAACAGTGTGGAGTTTCCTCAAAAATTTAAAAAAAGCTACCCTATGATCCAGCAATTTCACTACTGGGTATTTACCCCAAAGTTACAAATGTAGGGATCTGAAGGGGTACGTGCACCCCGATGTTTATAACAGCAGTGTCCACAAAAGCCAAACTGTGGAAAGAGCCAAGATGTCCATTGACAGATGAATGGATAAAGGAGAAGTGGTATATATATACAATGGAATATTATGCAGCCATCAAAAAGAATGAGATCTTGCCATTTGCAACGACGTGGATGGAACTGGAGCGTATTATGCTGAGCTAAATAAGTCAATCAGAGAAAGACATGTATCATATGACCTCACTGATATGAGGATTTCTTAATCTCAGGAAACATACTGAGGGCTGCTGGAGTGGTGGGGGTGGGAGGGATGGGGTGCCTGGATGATAGACTTTGGGAGGGTATGTACTATGTTGAGCACTGTGAATTATGCAAGACTGTTGAATCACAGATCTGTACTTCTGAAACAAATAATACAATATATGTTAAAAAAAAAAGAAGAAGAATATAGCAGGAGGGGAAGAATGAAGGGGGGGAAATAAGAGGGGGAGACGAACCATGAGAGGCAATGGACTCTGAAAAACCAACTGAGGGTTCTAAAGGGGAGGATGGTGTGAGGATGGGTTAGCCTGGTGATAGGTATTAAAGAAGGCACGTTCTGTATGGAGCACTGGCTGTTATACAGAAACAATGAATCATGGAACACTAAATCAAAAACTAATGATGTAATGTATGATGATTAACATAACAATAAAAAATAAAAAATAAAATAAAATAAAAATTATAAAAATTCATATATTACACTGGGAATAGATTTTTAACTGAAGGGTGTAGAAAGTGAATCTTGAAAAATTTTAACCATGAATCAAAATCCAAAATATACTGTATTATAAATCTCATGGAAATATTGATTGATGTAAAATAATCTTGAGAAATTATAAATAGAATATAACATATGTTTATATACTCACACACCCTACATGGTAATTTTTAGAATCTTGTTTGGCACAACTCATCGAGGCTGGTCATAATATAGATTTTCCAGTATCCAAACACTGAAGACCTTGTTAAGTATAAGCAATATACTATTATTAAGATGTGTTTTCTTTGTCTAGAATACTTCCTCTTACTTCCCTTACATTTTCCTAAAAATATCCCTATGATATTGTAAGAAAATTATCTCATTTTATACACTTGGGAATTGAGACTTCAAGCTGGTAAGTGATAAAGGCTACTAAAATGCTGTGTGCCAACAGATGAAGATTAACCAGATGCCTCTGGTTCTCCTACTCCCTCCACCTTATCACTCTCATTTTTGGTATCTCCCATTAGCTGAGGATGCCCTGATGGGAAGAATTTTGCAGTTGTTTTAGTATAATGAAACAAAGCACTGAATGAAAAGTATTGTAATTCTCAGAATTCATATATATATATATATATATATATATATATATCTGTGTGTGTATGTGTATTCATTCATTCAGCATTTACTTAATGAGTCTTTACTATTTGGTACTGTTCTTTTTTGTTTGCTTTTTTTCAAGTTTTTATTCAAATTCTAGTTCATGAACATATAGGTTAATATTGGCTTAAGAAGTAGAATTTAGTGATTCATGACTTCTATTTAACACCCAGTGCTCATCACAAGTGGCCTGCTTAATACCCATCACCCATTAGCCCATCCCCTACCCACATGTCTTCACCAACCCTCAGTTTGTTCTCTATAGTTGAGTCTTTCATTGTTTGCTTCTCTTTTTCCCCCTTCCCTTATGTTCATCTGCTTTGTTTCTTAAATTCCACACATGAGTGAAATCATATGGTATTTGTTTTTCTCTGACTGACTTATTTTGCTTAGCCTAATACACTCTAGCTCATTCTTTTTGATGGCTGAATAATATATAAATATATATAATAATAAATAAAAAATAAAAATGTATTATATTATATTTAAATATATATTATTTGTTATATATATACATGCATACAAACACATCTTTTTTTATTTCATTTTATTTTATGTTAGTCACCATACATTTCATAATTAGTTTTTGATGTAGTGTTCCATGATTCATTGTTTGCATATAACACACAGTGCTCCATTCAGTACGTGCCCTCCTTAATACCCATCACCAGGCTATCCCATCACCCTTCCCCCCCCAAAACCCTCAGTTTGTTTCTCAGAGTCCATAGTCTCTCATGGTTCACCTCCCCCTCCGTTCCCCCCCTTCATTTTTCCCTTCCTACTTTTTTTTTAAACATATAATGTATTATTTGTTTCAGATGTACAGGTCTGTGATTCATCAGTCTTACACAATTCATAGTGCTCACCATAGCACATACCCTCCCCAATGTCTATCACCCAACCACCCCATCCTTCCCACCCCCCACGACTCCAGCAACCCTCAGTTTGTTTCCTGAGATTAAGAAGTCCTCATATCAGTGAGATCATATGACACTTGTCTTTCTCTGATTGACTTATTTCGCTTAGCATAATACCCTCTAGTTCCATCCATGTAGTTGCAAATGGTAAGAGTTCATGTTTTTTCATGACTGCATAATATTCCATTGTATATATATATATATACCACATCTTCTTTATCCATTCATCTGTCAATGGACATCTTGGCTCTTTCCATAGACAAACACATCTTCTTTATCCATTTACCAGTCAATGGACATATCCATTTACCAGTCAATGGACCAGTCAATGGACACTCTTTCCATAATTTGACTATTGTTGTTAATGCTACTATAAACATCAGTTTAGGAATTAAACTGAATCCCTTTGAATCAGTATTTTTGTATCCATTGGGTAAATACCTAGTAGTGCAATTGCTGGGTCATAGAGTAGTTCTATTATTAACTTTTTGAGGAAACTCCATACTGTTTTCCAGTGTGGTTGCACCAGTTTGCATTTCCACCAGCAGTGTAAGAGGATTCTCCTTTCTCCACATCCTCACAAACAACTGTTATTTCCTGTGTTGTTAATTTTAGTTCTTGATATTGAGGGTGCAGTAACAGCAATGAACAAAACAGACACAAATCTCAGCTCTCATTTTAGTATGAATAGGTAGATACACAGTAGTAGTATAAATATGTAGTAAGTTAAAAACTAGTAATTTCTATGGAGGAAAAATAAATTTAAAAAATTAAGGAAGTAAATGGGGAGTCCCAGGAATGTGGGAGGTTGGGAGGTGTGAATGAAGAAGGTAAAATCCTTGAGGATATCTTGGGAATGGAATTCAAAGTAAAGCAAACAGAAAATGCAAAGAAACTGAGACAAGAATATACATGGAGAGGTTAAGAAATGGCCAAAAAGAGCATCATGATAAGAAATAAAAGTCATAGTAAAAACAGGGGGCCAGATATAATGGGGCATTGTAGATTATTTTAAGAATTTTTGAATTTAAATGGAGTAGACTCAAAAGAAAAAACCTTTTTTTTTTTTTTTTCAAATGGTGGTTAGATATATATTTCAGTTTGGATCAAAATTCTAAGATAATATTATGCCTCTATTCTTCCACTCTCCTAAACTTTAATTGGGAAGGATGGACAAGACATCATAAGCATAACTCCATTAAATGATGTATTATAATTTAGTAGTGGCTCTAACTATGATAATTTAGTAATTGTGAATTGTAATATATATATATACCTATACCTATATATATATAGGGTCAGCTAAGTTTATATCCCTTGAAAATGTTCAGATGCCCAGTACTCAAGATGAATTACATGCTAGAGGAAGCAATAAATAGAATGGATTTACTGAAATATAGAATTCATAAAAGTTCACATGTGATGCAGGAGTACTAAAACTGAATTCAAAAGAAATGGCTCATGTCTAAGTTCAGACATATGTATGATTCAAATAAGAAAACTTCTGAATCTCAGTTTGTTTTATCTGTTTTGACTCCCTCCAAAGGGTGTCATGAAGATCAAATGAGACTCTGTGTATGTAATTGTTTATGTGTGTGTGTAAGCACTATAAATCACTATAGATATAGAGTATATTATTATAAATAGTAGTAATACAATTTAAAAATATTCAAATGACAGGATATTAGGTTTATATGAAAAAAGTGATTGGGATTATTTACTCTGGAGGACTCTTCTTCCCTCCTCTTAAATGAGGATGTAGCCCAGAATCTCATCTAGAATTCCATCCCATCCTGTTCTCATCTTACTGAGCCTACATGTTTCCCCTGAGTTTCCAAGAGCTTATTGAATATATCCATAAGCATATAATCTCAAATTAATATTTACCAAACTAAGTTCATTATCTTTCTCCCATGCTACCTCTTCCCAAGTAGTCCTACTCTCAATGAATAGAATCATCATCTAATGAATTTCTTAAGTTCCAAATCGTCATGTACTTTTCCCAATCCCTCACATCCTCTACCCATTTGAAAGCACTTACTGTACACTTAGTGCTTAATGGCTTGATATAATCTTGGCTCTACCACTTACTAGCAGAGATTTCAGCAAAAATCATTTAACTTCTTTGTGCTTTAGTTTCTTATCTATAAAATAGGTATTAAATTTGCTACTCAACAGGGAGCTTGTGAGGATTAAATACACATGTGCTTGTGTGTGTCTGTGTGTGTGCACGGGCACACACACACAACAATCTGTTCTCTATTATGGGTATTATTAGTAAACCTTACAAGTTCTACTTTAGGATGATCCACTAGTTCTAACTTTGCTTTCTTTACCCATTGTCATAACTTTACTGCAGGCTTTCATCATCACCTGCTTGAGTGACATTTGAGCTTTTTCATAAGTTTTACCACACAGTAGTGGTGGATTAACTTATTTGCCTCCCCTTTTGGGCAATAGGCTCTTTGAGAACAGAAGCTATCTTTTACTCATTTTTGTATCCTCAAAGCCTAATACTGGGTCTAGCACAAGGTGGCTACTCAGTAGATATTTCCTAGAAGGAAGAAAGAAAAGAGGAAAGACGGGAAGGAAAGAGAAAAGAAGGAAGGAATAAGAGAAGGAAGGGGAAAAGAAAAGTAGGAAGGAAAGGAAAGAAAAGGGAAAAAAAAGTGAAAGGAGAATCATGAGCTGGCTTTCTTTTCAACAGGTTTTCCCTCTTGAGTCTCCCTTCCATAATGGTAGGAGAGTTACCATCTTAAAAGCAGAATGTTCAGTTAAAGCATACTTTAAGAAGTTCAGTTGACTCCCCATCAAGATAAAGACCAATGTATAGCATGAAATTTCTGTTTTCTAATTATATTTCTAAACTCAACTTCTGCTACCTCTCCCTACCCATCTATCCCATACTCTAGCCACCCTAAATTTCCTGTCATTCTGTAAACCCATCATAAACTTCCACCACTCAGTGCTATTCTTTCTCTGAATAGGCAACCTCTTCTTCATTGGTAAATTTTTGCTCATCATCCTCTAAATCCCAGCTCAAATATTTTCTCCATTGTGAAGCTAGATTCCCTTAAATATAGGATTTTCCACAGAATATTGCCCATCCCTGTACTTTAAGGTTACTTGGTTGAGTAGTTTTTAATATATTGACATATATAGTTTGGTGCTTCTTGAGATCAGGAATTATGTACTGTTCACTTCCCCAGCTTTTGACACATAAGGAGCTCTACATGACTGATTTCATGAATTAATTAATTAATTAGTTAACAAACAAATGAAAGAAGGTACTGATTTTTCCATTTTGTTTCCTTAAAGAGAAGTGGTTCCCAAATCTCATTGTCTGGACAAGTGGAATGTTGACTCCAAACTTAATATGTTTTATTAAATGTTCTGACCATTAGAGATTCTAAATAACGAAGTCTCACATGCAGCCCAATAATCTGTATTTTAACAAGCTTCCCATGTAAGACCACTTGTGCACATTTTTCCCTGACAGTTATGTCCAGGTAAAGGGGCAGGAGCAGAGATCTAGCTCAGGCTCCATTCTGCAAGTCAATTTTGTGTTCCCTGGGAGAAAGGAGCACAGTTTTAATATGTATGCAATGCAGTATTGTGGACACTGGTGTGGCACTTCTCAGAGGATGCTGAATTTCCATAGAGAAGAATCTATCAATTATATAAGTGATTAATCTATAACAGTATTCAAAGGCAAGCTGTGGAGGTTTTTTAAAAAAAATAGACTGTCACCCTTTGAGGATATTTTAAAACAGCTGCTTGAAGACAGTGTTTGAAAAGGATATTCTTAACACATCCCAGCATCTAATATACAACTGAGTATTAATTCCAATAAATAATTATATGTAATCTTTTTTTAAGAATAAAAAATAGTTTTTATTCACATTCACTTATTTCTTTTTTATTATTTATTTTAATTATAATATAGTTAACATGAAACTAATATAACTATACAGTGTTACATAACACTGCATAGTTATGTTAGTTTCAGATGTACAATATAGTGATTCAACAATTCTATACATTGCCCAGTGCTCATCACAACAAATGCACTCCTTAATCCCCATCACTTATATCACCCCTCCCCCCATACATGTCCCTTCTGATAGCCATCAGTTTGTTCTCTACATTTAGCAGTCTCTTTATTGGTTTCTCTCTCATGCTCGCTCTCCTTTATATTTCTTTTCTCATTTGTTTACTTCTAAAATTCCACAGATGAGTGAAATCATATGGTATATGTCTTTGACATATTTCATTTAGCATTATATTCTCTAGCTCCATCTGTGTCATTGCAAATGGCAAGATTCATTCTTTTTATGGCTTCTGCTTTATCCATTCATCTATAAATGGACACTTGGACTGTTTCTATAATTTGGCTAAACATAACGGTGCATATATCCCTTTGAATTAGTGTTTTAGTATTTCAAAGGTAAATCCCAGTACTGTGATTACTGGATCTTAGGGTGGTTGTATTTTAAGCTTTTTTAGAACCTCCATAATGGTTTCTACAGTGGCTGCACCAGTTTGCATTCCCACCAACAGTTCCGTTTCCTCCACATCCTCGCAAACACTTCTTTTTGTGTTTTGGATTTTAGCCATTCTGACAGGTGTGAGATGATATTTCACTGTTGTTTTGATTTGTATTTCCCTGATAATGAGTGATGTTGAGCATCTTTTCATGTGTCTGTTGGCCATCTGGATATCTTCTTTAGAGATGTTTGTTCATGTCTTCTGCCCATTTTTAATTGGATTATTTGGTTTGGGAGTATTGAGTTTGATAATTTCTTTATATATTTTGGATTCTAACCCTTTATTGAATAAGTCATTTGCAAATATGTTCTCCCATTCAGTAGGCTACCTTTAGTTTTGTTCATTATTTCCTTTACTGTGCAGAAACATTTTATGTTGATGTAGTACCAATAGTTTATTTTTGTTTTTATTTCCCTAATCTCAGAAGACATATATAAAAAATGTTGCTATGGCATATGTAAGAGAAAGTACTGCCTGTGTTCTCTTCTAAGATTTTTATGCTTTTTGATCTCACACTCAGGTATTTAATCCATTTTGAATTTATTTTTGTGTGCAGTGTAAGAGAGTGGTCTTCATTCTTTTGCATGTTCCTGTCCAGTTTTCCCAACATCATTTGTTGAAGACCTGTATTTTTCCCATTGGATGTTCTTTCCTCTTTTGTCAAAGAATAATTTACCGTATAGTTGTGGGTTTATTTATTTGTTTTTTTTCCTGTAAATTAGTTTTATTTTTGAATTTTCTAAGAAGCAATTAAATATATGTAATAGTGATAAGGTAAATCAAATATCTAATATGTAAATATATATTATAAACATATACATTGTATATTAAATAGTAAGTTTTTTATATTATATCATATACAATATGCTGTTATAATAAAATACATGTGATAGGTTACAAAAATTAGATTGGCAAGGTTTATAAAAGTTTTTTTTTATTATGTTATGTTAATCACCATACATTACATCATTAGTTTTTGATTTGAATTCTGGTTAGTTAACATATAGTGTAACATTGGTTTAAGAGTAGAATTTAGTGAGTCATCACTTATATATGACACCCAGTGCTCATCACAAGTACCTTCCTTAATACCCATCACCCATTTATCCCATCCCCTGCTGACCTCCCCCACAGCAACCTTCAGTTTTTTCTCTATAGGTAAGATTCTCTTTTGGTTTGCTTCCCTCTCATTTCTTTACTCTTCCCCTATGTTCATCTGTTTTGTTTCCTAAATTCCACATATGAGTGAAATCATGGTATTTGTCTTTCTCTGAGTCACTTATTTCACTTAGCATAATACACTCTAGCTCCATCAAAGTCATTGCAAATGGCAAGATTTCTTTTTTTTTTTTTTGGTGGAGTAATATCAAATTGTATATATATATATATATATATATATGTACCACAGAGTTGTGGGTTTATTTTTGGGTTTTCTGCTCTGTTCTATTGATCTATGTGTTTATTTTGACGATAGCATGCTGCTTTGATTACAACTGCTTTGTAGAGTTACTTCAAATATGGAATTGTAATACCTCCAGTTATGTTTTTCTTTTTCAAAATTGTTTTGTATATTTGGAGTCTTTTGTGGTCCCATACAAATTTTTAGGATTGTTTGTTCTAGTTATGTGAAAAAATGGTTTTGGTGATTTTGATAGGGATTGCATTAAATATGTAGATTGATTTGGGTGGTATAGACCCTTTAACAATATTTGCTCCTCCAATCCATGAGTATGGAATGTCTTCCCATTTCTTTGTGTCCTCTTCAATTTATTTCATCAATGTTTTATAGTTTTCAAAGTATAGGTTCTTCACCCTTTGGTTAAGTTTATTCCTAGGTATCTTATTTTTTTAGTGCATTTGTAAATGGGATTGTTTTCTTAGTTTCTCTTTCAGCTGCTTCATTATTAGTATATATAAATGCACATATTTCTGTGCATTGATTTTGTATCCTGTGACTTTACTAAATTCATTTATCACTTCTAGTAGTTTTTGGTGGAATCTTTAGAATTTCATATAAAGATATGTCATCTGCAAACAGTGAAAGTTTTACTTCACTTTTATTGGATGCCTCTTATTTCTTTTTATTGTCTGATTATCGTGGCCAGGACTTACAGTACTATGTTGGATTAAAATGGTGAAAATGGACATCCTGGTCTTGTTCCTGACCTTAGCGGGAAAGCTTTCAGTTTTTCCCCATTGAGTATGATGTTCACCGTTGATTTTTCATATATGGCCTTTCTTCATATATGACTTTATTATGTTGAGGTATGTTCCCTCTAAACCTACTTTGTTGAGGGTTTTTATCATGAATGAATGTTGTACTTTGCTAAATGCTTTTTCTGCATCTATTGAAATTATCATATGGTTTTTATCCTTTCTCTTATTGATATGATGATATCAATCATATTGATTGATTTGCCAATACTGAACCACCCCTGCATCCTGGAATAAATCCCACTTGATTGCGGTGAATGATTTTTTTAATGTATTATTTGATTCTGTTTGTTAGTATTTTGTTAAGGATTTTTGCATCTATGTTCATCAGAGATAGTTTTCTTTTTTTGTGGTGTCTTTATCTGGTTTTAGTATAAGGATAATATTGGCCTCATAGAATGAATTTGGAAGTTTTCCTTATATTTTTCAGAATAGTTTGAGTAAAACAGGTATTAACTCTTCTTTAATGTTTGGTAGAATTCATCTGGGAAGTCATCTGGTCCTGGACTTGTTTTTTGGGAGTTTTTTTGATTACTGATTCCATATCCTTGCTACTTATCTGTCTGGTTAAATTTTCTATTCTTTCTGTTTCAGTTTCAGTAGGTTATATATTTCTAGGAACTTAACCATTTCTTCTAGGTTGTCTAATTTTTTGAAATATAGTTTTTCATAATATTATCTTACAATTGTTTGCAGTGGTTTTGGTTATTTCTCCTCTCTCATTTGTGATTTCATTTATATGAGTATTTTCTCTATTTATTTTTCTAAGTTTGGCTCAAGGTTTATCAATTATGCTGATCTCTTCAAAGAACCAGTTCCTGGTTTCATTGATAAGTTCTATTGTGTTTTTTAGCTTCTATAGCACTTATTTCTGCTCTAATCTTTATTATTTTCTTCCTTCTGTTGATTTTAGGTTTTGTTTGTTGTTCTTTTTCTAGCTCCTTTATGTGAAAGGGTAGGTTTTTATTTGAAAATTTCTTGCTTCTTGGGGTAGGCCCATTTTGCTATAAACTTTTAGAACTTCTCTTGCTGCATCCCTAATATTTTAGATCATTGTTTTGTCACTTTCATTGGTTTTTATGTAATTTCTAATTTCTTCTTTGATTTCTGGGTTTACCCATTTATTGTTTAGTAGCATGTTATTTGACCTTCATATATTTGTATTCTTTCCAGATTTTTTCTTGTGGTGAATTTCTAATTTCATAGCATCATGGTCAGAAAAGATGCATGATATGACTTTGATATCTTTGAATCTGTTGAGGCTTCTGTTTTGGCCTAATATGTGATCTATTATGAAGAATGTTCTGTGTGCATTTGAAAAAATATGTATTCTTCTGTTGTAGTAAGGAATGTTCTGAATATATCTGTGAGATCTATCTGGTCCATTGTGTCTGTCAAAGTCAATATTTCCTTGTTGATTTTCTGTTTGATTGACTTACACCAATCTGTCCATTAATGTAAGTAGGGTATTAAAATCCCCTATTATTATTGCATTACTATCAGTTAGTTCCTATATGTTTATTATTGGCTGTTTTGTGTATTTAGGTGCTTCCATGTTAGGTCCATAAATAATTACTTTTGTTATATCTTGTTGTTTAATTGTCCCATTTATTATTCCATAGTGTCCTTCTTTGTTTCTTTTTACAGTCTTTGTTTTAAAGTCTCCTTTGTCCAATGTAAATACTGTGACCCCAGGATTCTTTTGACATCCACTTCCATGATAACTATTTCTCCATCACCTCACAATCTGCAGGTGTCTTTAGGTTTTGTAGGCAGCATATTGATATCTGGATTTTTACACACTCTGTCACCTTGTGCCTTTTGATTGGAACACTTAGTTCATTTACAGTCAAATTTATTATGGATATATATGTATATATTGCCATCCTGTTACTAGTTTTGTGGTTGTTTCTATAGTTTTTCTCTGGTCCTTTCTTCTCTTGATCTCTTTCATGGTTTGCTCGGTTTACTTAGTAATATACTTGAATTCCTTTTTCTTTATTTTTTGTATATCAGTTACTGTTTTTTATTTGTGGTTACCATTAAGTTCGTATGTAACAACTTCTGCATATAGCAGTCTATATTAAGTTGACAATCACTTAAGTTTGAACCCATTATTTACTCACTGCCCACCCCCACCCCATACATACACAAGTTTCAGGTATATGGTGTTCAATTTTACATCCTTTTATTTTGTGAATCCCTTGACTGGTTTTTACAGATATATTTATTTTTCATACTCTCATTTATGGTCTTTCCACTCAAAAAGTCCCCTTTAATATTTCTTGTAGGGTGGGTTTAGTGGTTATGAACTCCTTTAGTGTTTTTGTCTGAGAAACTCTGTCCTTCCATTCTGAATGATAGTCGTTCTGGATAGAGTGTTCTTGGCTGAAGATTTTTCCCATTCAGCACTTTGAATATATCATGCCACTCTCCTCTGTCTTGCAAAGTTTCTGCTGAAAAATCAGCTCATAGATTTAGGCGGTTTCCCTTGTATGTAACTGTTTTCTTTTCTTTTCTTTTCTTTTTTCTTGCTATATTTTTTTCTCTTTTCCACTAATTTTTGCCATTTTAATTTCTATGTGTCTTGGTGTGGACCTTCTTGGGGGAATTTCTGTGCCTCCTGGATCTAAATCTGTTTCCTTCCCCAGATTAGGGAAGTTTTCAACTATTATTTCTTCAAATAAATTTTCTGCCCCCTCTTCTCTCCCTCTCCTGGGATCCCTATAATATGAGTGTTATTTTGCTTGTTTGTGTCACTGAGTTCCCTAAGTCTATTTTTTTCATAATTGTTTTTTCTCTCATTTTCTCAGTTTGATTAATTTTCATTACTCTGTCTTCCAGGTCATTAATTTGTTTCTCTGCTTCCTCTAACCTGCTGTTTATTCCATCAAGTGTAATTTTAATTTCATTTATTGTGTTCTCCATCTCTGGAGAAGAACTCCATCTTTTTTGTTTGTTTTCCATGTCTGTGTTAATGGTCTCACTGATACTCTCCACTCTTTTCTCAAATCTCGTGAGTATCTTTATGATCATCACTTTAAATTCTCTATCAAACACATTACTTATATCTATTTCATTTAGGTTTCTTGCTGTGGTTTGTCCTGTTCTTTCCTTTGGAACATGTTCTTCTATATCATCATTTTGTCTAACTCTCTGTATCTGTTTCTCTGTGTTAAAAAAAGACAGTTACACCTCCTGCATTGGAAAGTAGAGGTCTTATGAGGAAGAGGTCCTATAGTCCCCTGCTGTGTAGTGTCCCCTGTTCACCAGAACTTGGAGCTTCAGGTGTGTCTCCTATGTGTGATGTAGGTGCCCTGCTTTTGTGACTGAGCTGCTTTTTCCTTCAGTCCAATCATCTACAATGGTTCTCTTTGCCTGTTGTGGGCAGCATTAATCCCCGTGGTGTTAGTGTACCTATCTGGGGATGCCTTGGTCTTGAGTTGAGTCAGACCGGGTGTTTGCCAGAGATGCATTAGCACAAACTGTGCCTGTGTTGCCCCTGAGAAGCTTTCTTTGGTGGGTGGGGTCTGCAGTCAGTTCTCGGCCTGCAGCCCACTGCTGGTCCTCCAACTGAGTGGTGTGTTTGGTTATCTTTCCCTCTGCAGGGCAGGAGTCACTTTGGGGTGCTATTGGCCACGGTAGGGCCTACTTGTACACTGACAGGCCTGTGGCAACACTTTGTATGGGTTCTTGCCAAGAGCTTATTAGAGAAGGTAGATCCCCCAAAGCACAGTGTGAGGCAAGAGTGCTAGCAAGTTTTGAGTGCCAAGGGACAGGCTCTGCTGCACTGAAGTGGCCCTTCTGGCTCTGCAGAAGTACAGCACAGGGGGCCATTTGCCAGGTGGTGGTGCTATCAAGTTTTGTGCACCCCCAGTCCTCTATGGGAGAGGCCCTTCAGCAATGTACTGGATGGGTAGAAGCACAGAGTGTGCGAGTGAGGTGGCAGTGCTAGCAAGTTAGGTATCCAGTCGCTCAGATGTCCATGTGTTTACACTGGGAGGCAGGGTAGGGAAAATGTGCCTACCAATTCATTTTTTCCTGCAAGAGTTCCCCAGAAATATCTGTCCTTCTGGAACAGCCTCAGAGAAAAGTAAATAACTCTCTCTCCTATATGCCCTAGGCACCTTTCAAACTGCTACTTATATACTATATCCTTGGGAACTGTTTATTGTGCTGTCTCTTTAAGGGCAGGGAATCAATTTCCTCTCACCCTCTTGACTCTCCTAGAGCCAAATCTGCTGATTTATTTTTAATTCCAGCTTTTTAAATCCCACTGGGTGTAAGAACTCACAATATTTGGCCCCTCTTGTTTTCAAAGCCAAATATGGCGATTCATCTTCCATTTGTGGGTGCTGCTGTGTGAGGGTATATTTCTCTCCCCTCTCTGATCCCATAAAATTCCTCCTCCTGCCCCACAGATAGTATTGTGAGTCTATTTAGCTCTGAACTGTGTCTCTGCCCTTCCTATCCTTGTTCATGCAGCCTCTTCTCTACATTTAGTTGTGGAGTTCATTCTGCCAGCCGTAGGGTCATTTTCTGAGTTATTTACACACTCAGAGTGGTTCTTTAGTTGTATCTGTGGGACAAGGTGAACCTAGGATCTTCCTGCTCAGCCATCTTCCCCCTCTCCCTTATATGTAATCTGCTTAAAACAATTCAGTTAAAACCCAGTTGTGTTAGAACCCCAGAACTTGAATTATTTTAATGATTTTGAGTTTCAAAATGAAGGTGTATGAGAATCTGTTTAAACATTAACTAAGGTAAATTAATCTTCTAGGCTTCATGTCAGTTTCTCAGATTGGGATTTTCCTCTATACTTACCTTAAATGATTTATCAAATTATTACTCAGAATTTATAACAGAAAAGCCGAGAAATGTTTTTAAAAGTTTCATTTATTTAGACAAATCTGAATCCATCTATCTACCATCTATCTATCATCTAATATGTTTTTGTATATCTGAATACATCAGGTGTTTCCATATGTCAATGCCTTTATAACACATTATTTTCCTCACTTAGCCAGTTCATTCTTTACTGTCTTCACCTGGCAACATTTTAGTTATCCTTCAAATCTAGCTCAAATATGCAGTTATCTTTTAAAATACAAGTGTCAGTAACTTACTGTTATTATTTAACAAAATAAAAACAAATCTCTGAGAGTAGGAAGGGAGAAAGGAAGAGAAAGAGAGAGGGAAAATAGGGAGAGAGTAGAAGAGAGTGAAAGAGAGAAAGCAAGCAAGCTGCTCTAAAGTTTAAGAGTTCAAACACTCAGATCCAAAGACTTTCACCCCAAAATGTATTTTGCTAAAAAGAAAATACAGTATCATAGAGATGAACACATAGTAGCTGAACTGGATGGTACAATTCCAAGTTCAATATGCTATGGTGGGAAGCTGGACTTTGGAGCCAGACAATCTGTAGGAGTAGAATCTAGAGTCTTACATTTATTAATTGTGGAAACTCAAGTAACTCATGCTATATCTCTCTGTTTTAGTTTCCTTAAATTGGAAATAGTATTCATATGAATCTCATTTTACATGATGTGAGGATTAAATTAGACAATAAATGTGAAGAGGTAGCCTATAATACTGGATGCAAAATGGTTAAGAAATAGTCAGTGGGAGATACCTAATAATGTTAATTAGGAAGTGTCATGGCATTCAGACTTTTCTTGAATTAGGGGCAACCTATTGTCAATACTGATATTAATAAAGAAGTTACTTTTCTCACACACACACACACACACACACACACACACACAAATATCACACACAGAATACAGAATGCTGATCAAGTGGAATACACAGAGCACTCATGTCAGACAGTGTAATGTGGAACAGCATAAAAAAGGCTTTCTGAATAATTAACGCCAAATATACAGAATGTGCAGAAAGCAAATTTTTCCCAGAGTCAGGGTCTCATATGGTTTGTCTCATTAAAGAGGGCATGTGATGTGATGAGCACTGGGTGTTATTCTCAACTAATGAATCATTGAACATTATATCAAAAACTAATGATGTACCTTGGCTAATTGAATTTAAATTTAGAAAAAAGAGAAAGAAAGAACATTTTTCCTACAGATAAAATGAATAAAGTTTCTAAAATGAAATTTGAAAAAAAAATAGCTCAGAATGAGAGTTTCTTGGTAAACAGGGTTTATAACAAAATATGACTATCCTAGGGCGGAGCAAGATGGCAGAGGAGTAGGAGACCTAGATTTCGTCTGGTCTCAGGAATTCAGCTGAATAGGGATCAAACCATTCTGAACACCTAGGAACTCAATAGGAGATCGAAGAGGAGAGTAGCAACAACTCTCTGAACAGAGAAGCGACCACTTACTGGAAGGTAGGACGTGCGGAGAAGTGAATCCGAGGCGATATTTGAGAGGATAGACGGTGGGGGAGGGGGCCTCCGTCCGCCGCTTGTGGCAAGTGATAGAGTTGCGGAGCACAAAATCAGAACTTTTAGAAGTCGGCTCTACTAGAAGACGAGGCGATATTCGGGAGGATAGATGGCGGGGGAGGGGCCTCCGCCGGCCGCTTCTGGCAAGTGATTGAGCAGCAGAGCACAAAATCGAAACTCTTAGAAGTCGGCTCTGCTGAGGGACGTCGCTGCAGTGGCTAAGCAGGGGATGGAATCCTCCCGGGACAGTGTGGTCTCAGGACCCTCGGGGTCACAGAAAGACCGGGGGTGCCTGAGTGCGGCAGAGCTCCCAGGTATCAGAGCGGGGAAGCCGGCTGCAGAGACGGAGCTGAGTCGCGGGCTCTCAGCTTGGGGTTGCCATAAAGGGTGATCCGCGGCCCAGTCGGGCCACTGCTCCTCCAGCAGGGACCCAACAAGCGGCAGAGCCGGGGAGACTCCCCTTCCTTCCCGGGGAGGAGCAGCACAGAAACGCACCGCAGGGATCTGCTGGGTTTGGAGACTCCACACGGGGTCGGGTGCCAGAGATAGCAACGCTCGATCACAGGCCGGGTGAGCACGGAGTGCAGCCGGAGACCAGGGAGACGGGAGTGACTGCTTTTCTCTGGGGGCACACTGAGGAGCGGGGTCCCGAGTTCCCAGCTCCTGCGGGTGGAGATTGGGGAGGCCACCATTTTTGCCCTGGTCCTCCAAAGCTGTACCGAGAGTTTGCAGGGAACAAAAGCTCCTGAGAGCAAACCCGAGCAGCTTGCTTAGCCCGGACCGACAAGGGCGGGGCAATTCAGCCTCCGGCAAAGACATTTGGAAACCACAGCAACAGGCCCCTCCCCCAGAAGATCAGCACGAACAGCCAGCAAGCCAAGACCAAGTTTACCGATCAAGGAGAATGGGAGAACTCCAGCGCTAGGGGAATACTGCACATAGAATTCATGGCTTTTTTTTTTCCATGATTCATTAGGTCATCAAAGTTAATTTTTGTTAACTGTTTTTTATTTTTCTTTTTCCCTTTTTCAACCAACATCTTATCAATCCCTTTTTAAAAAAAAAAAAACATTTTTTATTTTTCATTTTTAGAGTCATATTTTATCCCTTCATAGTAGTTACCCTTATTTTTGGCATATATATATAAGTTGTTCTCTCTTTAAAATTTTGAGATACAGTTTCTTCTAACAGATCAAAATATACCCCAAATCACTAGTGTATGGCTTTGCTCTAGTCTCCTGCCTGATCACATTCTCTTCCTTTTTCCTTTTTTTTTTCTTAAATCTTCTTCTTTCTTTTTTCAAACAACATATCAAGTCCTTTTATAAAATCTTTTATAATTTTCATCTTTACATTCATCTTTCATCCCTTCATTGTATCAACCCTTATTTTGTACATATATGTCTTTCTTCCTTTAAAATTTTAGGAGGCACTTTTTTCTAACAGACCAAAATACGCCCAAAATCTAGTGTGTGGCACTGATCTATGCACTAGCCTGATCATATTTGATCATATTCTGCTTTTTTTGTATTGTTCTGTTTTTGTTTTTATCTTTTTTCTTTTTTTTTCCTCTTTCTTTTTTCTTTCTTTCCCTTTCTTTTCCCCTGGTTTCAGGCCTTTTCTGATTTGTATACAGTATATTTGCTGGGGACGTTGTAAACCTGTTAGCACTTTGTTCTCTCATTCACCTATTCTCCTCTGGACAAAATGACAAGACGAAAAAAATCACCTCAGCAAAAAGAACAAGAGGTAGTACCGTCAGCCAGGGACCTACTCAATACGGACATTAGTACGATGTCGGACCTAGAGTTCAGAAACATGACTTTAAAGATACTAGCTGGGCTTGAAAAAAGCGTGGAAGTTATTAGAGAAACCCTTTCTGGAGAAATAAAAGAACTAAAATCTAACCAAGTCGAAATCAAAAAGGCTATTGATGAGGTGCAATAAAAAATGGGGGCACTAACTGCTAGGATAAGTGAGGCAGAAGAGAGAATCAGCGATATAGAAGACCAAATGATGGAAAATAAAGAGGCTGAGAAAAAGAGAGATAAACAACTACAGGATCACGAGGGCAGAATTCGAGATAAGTGATACGATAAGACGAAACAACATTAGAATAATTGGGATCCCAGAAGAAGAAGAGAGAGAGGGGGGGCAGAAGGCATATTGGAGAAAATAATAGCAGAGAACTTCCCTAATGTGAAGAAGGAAACAGGCATCAAAATCGAGGAGGCACAGAGAACCCCTCTCAAAATCAATAATAATAGGTCAACACCCCGACATCTAATAGTAAAACTTACGAGTCTCAGAGACAAAGAGAAATTCCTGAAAGCAGCTCGGGAGAAGAGATATGTAACCTACAATGGTAGAAACATTAGATTGGCAACAGACCTATCCACAGAGACCTGGCAGGCCAGAAAGGACTGGCATGAGATCTTCAGAGCACTAAACGACAAAAATATGCAGCCAAGAATACTATATCCAGCTAGGGTGTCATTGAAAATAGAAGGAGAAATAAAAAGCTTCCAGGACAAACAAAAACTAAAGGAATTTGCAAACACGAAACCAGCCCTCCAAGAAATATTGAAAGGGGTCCTCTAAGCAAAAAGAGAGCCTAAAAGCAGCAAAGATCAGAAAGGAACACAGACAACATACAGTAACAGTCACCTTACAGGCAATTCAATGGCACTAAATTCATACATTTCAATAGTTACCCTGAATGCAAATGGGTTAAATGCCCCAATCAAAAGACACAGGTTATCAGATTGGATTAAAAAACAAGGCACATCCATCTGCTGTCTGCAAGAGACTCATTTTAGACCCAAAGACACCCCCAGATTGAAAGTGAGGGGGTGGAAAACCATTTACCATGCTAATGGACACCAAAAGAACGCTGGGGTGGCAATCCTTATATCAGACAAACTAGATTTTAAAACAAAGACTGTAATAAGAGATGAGGAAGGACACTATATCCTACTTAAAGGGTCTATCCAACAAGAAGATCTAACAATTTTAAATATCTATGCCCCTGATTTGGGAGCAGCCAATTATATAAGGCAATTAATAACAAAAGCAAAGAAACACATTGACCACAATACAATAATAGTGGGGGACTTTAACACCCCCCTCACTGAAATGGACAAATCATCTAAGCAAAAGATCAACAAGGAAATAAAGACTTTAAATGACACACTGGACCAAATGGACTTCACAGACATATTCAGAACATTCCATCCCAAAGCAACGGAATAACATTCTTCTCTAGTGCCCATGGAACATTCTCCAGAATTGATCACATCCTAGGTCACAAATCAGGTCTCAAACGGTACCAAAAGATTGGGATCATTCCCTGCATATTTTCAGACCACAATGGTTTGAAACTAGAACTCAATCACAAGAGGAAAGTTGGAAAGAACTCAAATACATGGAGGCTAAAGAGCATCCTACTAAAGAATGAATGGGTCAACCAGGAAATTAAAGAAGAATTAAAAAAATTCATGGAAACCAATGAAAATGAAAACACAACTGTTCAAAATCCTTGGGATACAGCAAAGGCAGTCCTAAGAGGAAAGTATATAGCAATACAAGCCTTTCTCAAGAAACAAGAAAGGTCTCAAATACACAACCTAACCCTACACCTAAAGGAGCTGGAGAAAGAACAGTAAATAAAGCCTAAACCCAGCAGGAGAAGAGAAATAATAAAGATCAGAGCAGAAATCAATGAACTAGAAACCAAAAGAACAGTAGAACAGATCAATGAAACTAGGAGCTTGTTCTTTGAAAGAATTAACAAGATTGATAAACCCCTGGCCAGACTGATCAAAAAGAAAAGAGAAATGACCCAAATCCACAAAATCATGAATGAAAGAGGAGAGATCACAACCAACACCAAAGACATACAAACAATTATAAGAACATATTATGAGCAACTCTATGCCAGCAAATTAGATAACCTGGAAGAAATGGGAGCATTCCTAGAGATGTATCAACTACCAAAATTGAACCAGGAAGAAATAGAAAACCTGAACAGACCTATAACCACTAAGGAAATTGAAGCAGTCATCAGAAATCTTCCAAGAAACAAACGCCCAGGGCCAGATGGCATCCCAGGGGAATTCTATCAGACATTTAAAGAAGAATTAATACCTATTCTCCTGAAACTGTTCCAAAAAATAGAAATGGAAGGAAAACTTCCAAACTCATTTTATGAGGCCAGCATTACCTTGATCCCAAAACCGGACAAAGACCCCATCAAAAAGGAGAATTACAGACCAATATCCTTGATGAACAGCATGCAAAAACTCTCACCAAAATAGTAGCCAATAGGATCCAACAGTACATTAAAAGGATTATTCACCACGACCAAGTGGGATTTATCCCTGGGCTGCAAGGCTGGTTCAACATCCGCAAATCAATCAACGTGATACAATACATTAACAAAAGAAAGAACAAGGATCATATGATCCTCTCAATAGATACAGAAAAAGCATTTGACAAAGTAGAGCATCCTTTCTTGATCAAAACTCTTCAGAATATAGGCATAGAGGGTACATACCTCAATATCATAAAAGCCATCTATGAAAAACCTACAGCGAATATCATTCTCAATGGGGAAAGGCTGAGAGCTTTTCCCCTAAAGTCAAGAACGCGGCAGGGATGTCCACGCTCACCACTGCTATTCAACATAGTATTAGAAGTCCTAGCCACAGCCATCAGACAACAAAAAGAAACCAAAGGCATCCAAATCGGCAAAGAGGAAGTCAAACTCTCACTCTTTGCAGATGATATGATACTGTATGTGGAAAACCCAAAAGACTCCACCCCAAAACTGCTAAAACTCATACAGGAATTCAGTAAAGTAGCAGGATATAAAATCAATGCACAGAAATCAGTGGCATTCCTATACACCAATAACAAGAGAGAAGAGAGACAAATCAAGGAGTCGATCCC
This sequence comes from Eumetopias jubatus, assembly GCF_037043125.1. Lineage (NCBI taxonomy): Eukaryota > Metazoa > Chordata > Mammalia > Carnivora > Otariidae > Eumetopias > Eumetopias jubatus. The sequence goes on along the minus strand of NW_028274819.1, from coordinate 82,383,741 downwards.
ATTTACAATTGCACCCAAAACCATAAGATACCTAGGAATAAATTTAACCAAAGAGGCAAAGGATCTGTACTCAGAAAACTATAAAATACTCATGAAAGAAATTGAGGAAGACACCAAGAAATGGAAAAATGTTCCATGCTCATGGATTGGGAGAACCAACATTGTGAAGATGTCAATGCTATCTAGAGCAATCTACACATTCAATGCAATCCCCATCAAAATACCATCCACTTTTTTCAAAGAAATGGAACAAATAATCCTAAAATTTGTATGGAACCAGAAGAGACGCCGAATAGCCAGAGGAATATTAAAAAAGAAAAGCAAAGCTGGCGGCATCACAATTCCAGACTTCCAGCTCTATTACAAAGCTGTCATCATCAAGACAGTATGGTACTGGCACAAAAGCAGACACATACATCAATGGAACAGAATCGAGAGCCCAGAAATGGACCCTCAACTCTATGGTCAACTAATCTTTGACAAAGCAGGAAAGAATGTCCAATGGAAAAAAGACAGTCTCTTCAACAAATGGTGTTGGGAAAATTGGGCAGCCACATGCAGAAGAATGAAACTGGACCATTTCCTTACACCACACACAAAAATAGACTCCAAATGGTTGAAAGACCTAAACGTGAGACAGGAGTCCATCAAAATCCTAAAGGAGAAAACAGGTAGCAACCTCTTCGACCTCAGCCACAGCAACTTCTTCCTAGAAACATCGCCAAAGGCACGGGAAGCCAGGGCAAAAATGAACTATTGGGATTTCATCAAGATTAAAAGCTTTTGCACAGCAAAAGAAACAGTCCACAAAACCAAAAGACAACCGACAGAATGGGAGAAAATATTTGTAAATGACATATCAGATAAAGGGCTAGTATCCAAAATCTATAAAGAACTTATCAAACTCAACACCCAAAGAACAAATAGTCCAATCAAGAAATGGGCAGAAGACATGAACAGACATTTTTCCAAAGAAGACATCCAAATGGCCAACAGGCACATGAAAAAGTGCTCAACATCGCTCGGCATCAGGGAAATCCAAATCAAAACCTCAATGAGATACCACCTCACACCTGTCAGAATGGCTAAAATTAACAAGTCAGGGAATGACAGATGTTGGCAGGGATGTGGAGAAAGGGGAACCCTCCTACACTGTTGGTGGGAATACAAGCTGGTGCAACCCCTCTGGAAAACAGTATGGAGGTTCCTCAAACAGTTGAAATTAGAGCTACCGTTCGATCCAGCAATTGCACTACTGGGTATTTACCACAAAGATACAAATGTAGGGACCCGAAGAGGTACGTGCACCCCAATGTTTATAGCAGCAATGTCCACAATAGCTAAACTGTGGAAAGAGCCAAGATGTCCATCGACAGATGAATGGATAAAGAAGAAGTGGTATATATACACAATGGAATATTATGCAGCCATCAAAAGGAATGAGATCTTGCCATTTGCAACGACGTGGATGGAACTGGAGGGTGTTATGCTTAGTGAAATAAGTCAATCAGAGAAAGACATGTATCATATGACCTCACTGATATGAGGAATTCTTAATCTCAGGAAACAAACTGAGTGTTACTGGAGTGGTTGGGGGTGGGAGAGATGTGGTGGCTGGGTGTTAGACATTGGGGGGGGTATGTGCTACGGTGAGCGCTGTGAATTATGCAAGACGGTTGAATCACAGATCTGTACTTCTGAAAAAACGCAACATATTTTAAGAAAAAAGAAAAAGAAGAAGATAGCAGGAGAGGAAGAATGAAAGGGAGTAAGTCAGAGGGGGAGACGAACCATGAGAGATGATGGACTCTGAAAAACAAACTGAGGGTTCTGGAGGGGAGGAGGGGAGGGGGATGGGTTAGCCTGATGATGGGTATTAAAGAGGGCACATTCTGCGTGGAGCACTGGGTGTTATGAACAAAGAATGAATCGTGGAACACTACATCAAAATCTAATGATGTAATATATGGTGATTAACATAACAATAAAAAAATTTAAAAAATTTAAAAAAAATTATGACTATCCTAGCACATGCATTCAACAATTATTCAACCTGCATTTTCTGAACTCCAACTGGTGCAAGATTCTACTATACTAGTGGGAAAGAACCAAGGAGTTTTTGGTCAAGATGAGCCCAGGATACATAAAAAAGAACTGACAGAACCTGAATAACAAGAATAAGAACAACAACAAAAACAAAAGACTGGGTCAATATATATTCCTAATATAAACAGATGCAATCACTTCAGTTAGATATAGCTTGTCTCGTGGAAATAGAAGAAAACTTGAATTTAACACAAGCATACTTTGTTACCTCTGAATTGTCTGGTAATAGTCTCACTAGTGTTGAAACAGTCTTGGACACTTTTATTTTTCCATTTCCACAAAGTTCAAAGTATAAAAATCTTTCCAATTATTGTTATATGTTGCTCTCTGAACTAAATGTTCACTACTGATCCATTGTAATAACATTTTTGGTGTCTAGAACACACATACCAGGTAAGCAATATACAATTAGAGAATATAGTTTGGGAAAGAAATTTTCATACCAGCATATTTGTATAGGTCCTTAAGGCAATTTTGGGAGAAAAATTAAATTATCAAGGAATATTAATTAGGCTCATTCATTCACATTCTTCTATTCTATTTTGTAGATCAGATATTTTGTCCAAATTCCTAAGTTTCTTAGAGTGAAATAAATAATGGTTTAACACAAAGCGTTTAATATAAGCTGTATATAATTGACTAAAGATTGAAAAATATTTCTGCTAGAACCTAGGCCCACAAAACATGGTAAAGAAAGCAATTTGTAATTGCCTGTAGCATGCCTGAACTCACTCATAGAACATCATGACCCAGGGAATTGAAAGTCAGAAGTATTTTAGGCAATTCCTGTTTTAAAAAAAATCACCAGCCTGTTTGGTTTGAAGCAGTTGCTCTTCCAATCGTACTTCATACCAATAAAAAACACAGAAAAATAAAAGATCACAAAAGTAAGTTAGAAGAAACCTCAAATGTCCTTTAATGTAATATTATGTGACCAAAACACAAGGTGTTAAATTAATAGTTTAAAATGTTTCATTTGCCACACATCACAGGAAATAAAAAATTTTTTCTTGCTTGTTTCTGCTACATTCCTCCAAATTCTTGACCAGCTGAACTCTTTGTCCCAGGTCAGCAAGCCCCTTAATAACTTAAATTCCCAAATTCAGACTTACAAAGGATATGGTTTGCTACATATTGCTTTTGGTTCATTTAGCAGAAAAAGAATGCTACACATATATACTTGTATGCACATACACATTTCCTTCAGAAGCACAAAGTTCATATTTCCACAAGGTTAAGTATAAGGAGGAATTTTAATATATAAACCAACATATGACAACTATGCTGAAACCTGATTTAACTTTCAAAGTTTAAGTTCTTCACAATCTTTCCCAGGTGAAGCCAAGTCATTTCATATACCCCAAGAGCTCTGGCTGACATGTGGCCCTGCATCTCTACAAGCTTTAGATAAAATTATATAAGCCAGCCTTTCTCAAAAATGAACTCAAAAGAATCAGTTCTACAAGATGTGAGCTGTTGTCACTTAGTAGGGAAAAGAGCCTCGTGGTCAAACTGGGAAATGCTCAGTTCAATAAAGCTAAATGGGTTTTCATTTCTTGTTTGCTGATTGGTAGGGTTTCTCACAAATGTTAATGTTCATTGTTCATAAGCTGTTAATGTATATTGTAAAAGGAAATGAGTAAGGGTCAATGTTAAATGTGGTATATAACATTTCCCAAAGTTATTTGAACATCTCATGGGAGTGGTGTTATGAGGCAAACTTGGTTGGAAAATGCTTCCTTCTTTGCATGCAAGACCCTCAGTCTTTCCCTTTTGAGATCCTTTAACCTAACCCCTTCTCCCCAGTTATCCTTCCTCCCACAACCCATCAGGTGTCCTGTGTCCTCATGCTGTTCAGGACCCTCCTATTAGTAAAGGTTAATTTTCTTCCAAATGTATGCAATTATTAAATTTAACTCTCTGAAGATATTTTCTCTATTTCTAACAACAGCAAAACATAGAATTTTTTTTTGCTATATATCAGGCATGGACTATGATATATATATATATCATATATATATATATATGTATATATATATATATGATATATATATATATATGAATGAGAGAGAGAGAGAGTGGGAGAGAGCATGAGCAGGGAGAGGGGCAGAGAGAGAGGCAGAGAGAGAATCTTAAGTAGGCTCCACAACCAGCACAGAGCCTGACACAGGGCTGATCTCATGATCCTGAGATCATAACCTCAGCCGAAATCAAGAGATTCTCAACCGACTAAGCCACCCAGACACCCCTCCATATATTTTTAAATTAAGTATTTTTATAACAATATCTGACTCACACAAGAGAATATAAGTAGCATAGATGTGTTCAACATAATAATAAAAAGATATCCATCCTCAATGGGAGAAGATATTTGCAAATGATATATCCAATAAGGGGTTAATATCCCAAACATATAAAGAACTTACACAGTCGACACCAAAAATCATCATCATCATCTGATTATGGGCAGAGGACCTGAATATGCATTTTTCTACAGAAGACATACAGATGGCCAAGTGACACATGAAAAGATACTTAACATCACTCATTAAGAGGGAAATGCAAATCAAAACCACAGTGAGATATCACCTCATACCTGTCAGAATGGCTAAAATCAAAAAGACAAGAAATATTTGTTGGAGAGGATATGGAGAAAAGGGAAAGCTTGTGCACTGTTGCTGGGAATGTAAACTGGTCTAACAACTGTGGAAAAGACTATGAAGGTTCCTCAGAAAATTAAAAATAGAAATACCATATGATTAATTTCATTACTGGTTATTTACCCAAGGGAAACAAAAACAGTAATTCAAAAAGATACATGCACTGTATGTTTATTGCAGTATTTACAATAGCGAAGATATGGAAGCATGGACACTGGATAAAGAAGATGTGATATATATACATACGTACAATGGAATTTTATTCATCCATAAAAAAAGCATGATATCTTGCCATTTGCAACAACATGGATGGAATTAGGGGATACTATGCTCACTGAAATAAGTCAGGTAGAGAAAGACAATTACCATATGATTTCACATATATTTGGAATCTAAAAAACAAAACAAATGAACAAGCAAATAAACAACAACAACAACAAAAACCCCAAGAGATTCTTAAATACAGCAAACTGGTGGTTGCCAGAGGGTAGGTTGGTGGAGGGATGAACAAAATAAATAAAGGGGATTAAGACATACAAACTTTTAGTTACAAAATAAATAAGTCACAAAGATGAAAAGTAGTGAATATGATCAATAATATTGTAATATGTCGTATGTTGACATGGGGTGACTATACTTATTATGGTGAGCACTGAGTAACATATAGAATTATTAAATCAATATGTTGTGCACCTAAACCTAATATAACATTGTATGTCAATTATATTTCAATAGTAATAATAAAGAATGTCCATTAATCCACCACACAAAAAATAATATAATAAATACATTAGCATCTACCTAAGTCTTCCTCCCCTCTCCAATCCTCCTGGTAATAGAGGCAACCACTATAAAATTAGGTAATCCTAACTGGGGAGTATATTTTCTCTTGATTTAAAAACTCACAGTAGAGTGCCAGAAAGATGGCATAGTGGGAGGATCCTGGATTTAACCTGTCGCATATTTACAACTAGATATTTCTTACATCCAAGTCAATAAATTGGAGAGTGATCTGAAGGCTAGTAGAACAACTCCACAGCTAAATATGGAAAAGAGGCCACATTGGGGAGGTTGAGAAGGGCAGAAATGATAGTCAGGAACTGCCCACAGGAAGGAGCGAGATGTGCAACTCAGAAAGGGGGAAGTACCACGGAGCCCACACAGGAAAAATGAAGCCCCATTCCATATGGCTTTGAAAGCCGGAGGGTTTGAATTCCATGAGTTTGTATAACCAGCAGGTCTTGGAGTCTGGGGCTTTAAAAGTCAGCTGATTCAGCACTGTGTGAGCCTGGAGGACAAGAGCGCAAGTGATAATGAGGTCCCTGCCCTTAAAGGGATGACAGCCTGAGGAGAAGCAACATAGAAGCAATGGCTTGAGCAACAGGAGAGAAATCTGTTTATACTGATTTCAGAATGTGTTGAGGGACTTCTCTGGGAACAAAGGAGCTGGCAGGTGCCATTTTCCTTCCCCACTCCCCAGCATAAAGGCAAGGCCACCTTCAAGATGTGGTGCTACACAGACACTTGCTACCTAAGCTGCTAGCAGTGTGACCAGGATTTCTCCTGAAGACTTGCCCACTCCAAGCCTGCTGGCCTTGACCCTGGGCTCAGTGCAATTTTTGTTAATGCTGTGTACCCTGCCTAGCTACTGCCTCTGTGTACCCTGCCCTTGGCTGCCACCATGTGTGGGAGGATCACCTATGATTAGTGGCTTAGTGCAAATTTTGCTAACACCACGTGTGCCCTGCCCAGCCACCACACACAGATAAACCAAAAGTCCCTGTCTGCCACCATCACCCCAATGGCTGTGTTGCCAGCAGTCGTCTGCCTGTGGGAATCTGGCTTAGGCTCAGTGCAAATTTTGCTAACACCACACTCTTGCCCCAGAGCCCTTCTGCTGTCATGCCCCCACCCCCTACACACACACACCAAAGCCGGCTTGCCTGAATCTCACTAATACCAGAGAGCAAGCATAGCACACAACAGGCAAAGAATCAGTGTAAATGTCTGGATGGAAAGGAAAAGTGACTCAGACACAATAACAGGATGCAAGCAATGCATATAGGCGACTCCCCTGAAGTTCCAGGTTCTGGTGAACAGGGAACGCCACATTTCAGAAACTACAGGATCTCGTCTTCATGAACCAACTACTTTCAAAAACAAAAGATGCAGCTGTCTTTCCCAACACACAGAAACAGACAGTGAAGTAGACAAAATAAGGAGACAAAGACATATGTCCCAAGTGAAAGAACAAGACAAAATCACTGCAGGAGTTCTAAGTGAAAGAGAAATAATCAATACGTTTGATACATAATTTAAAATAATGATGATAAACACTTGGCTTCAGAAAAGAGTAGAGGACATCAGTGAGATCGTAGACAAAGAGATTTAAAAAATAACATATTAGAGATGAAGAACTAAAAAATGAAATTAAAAATACAATAGATAGAATAAATATTAGTTTACAGGAAGCAGAGAAATGTATTGGTGACTTGGAAGACAGAAGTAAATCAAGCTCAACAGGTAAAAGACAAATACTGCATAGTTAGAATAGACTTAGAGAAGTCAGTGACTCAATCAAGAATACTAACATTCCCATTATAGGGACCCCAGAAGGAGAAGTGAGAGAAAGGGGCTAGAAAATGTATTTAAAGAAATAATAGCTGAAAACTTCCAAAATCTGGGGAGAGAAACAGAGATCCAGATTCAGCAGGCACAAAGATCCCCAACAAATCCAACCCAAGAAGTTTCACACTAAGACACATAGTAATTAAAGTGACAAAAAGTAGGGATAAAGAAAGAATTTTAAAAGTTCAAGAAAAAAGACAGTTACACACCAGGGAAACCCTCTAAGGCTATGTGTAGATTTTCCAGCAGAAACTTTGCAGGCCACAGGGGAGTGGTATGATGTATTCAAAGTTCTGAAAGCGGAAAATCTGCAGCCAAGAATACTTTACCCAGCAAGGCTACCATTCAGAATAGAAGGAGAGATAAAGATTTTCCCAGTCAAACAAAAGTTAGAATTCATGACCACTAAACCAGCCCTCCAAGAAATATTAATGGCAACTCTGTTTGTGGAAAACAAAAAACATAAGTAAAAGTAAGAAAAATAAGCACAAAATAAAAGGACATAAAAGATGATACCGAATATTTTAAATGTGGAAGGGAGAGGAGTAAAGAATGACTTCAAAAATAAGCATCCCCCATCAGCTTAATATAGACTGCTATAGGCAGAAGATGTTATATATAAACCGACTGGTAAACACAAATCAAAAACAGTAACAGATATGCAAAAAATAGAGTAAGGAACCTAAGTATACCACCAAAGAAACTAGCAAACAGTGAGAGAAAGACAAGAAAGGATCAGAGAAAAACTACAAAAACAACAACAAAACAAGTAACAAAATTGCAATAAATACATATTCATCAATAATCACTTTGAGGGGCGCCTGGATGGCTCAGTCGTTAAGCATCTGCCTTCAGCTCAGGTCATGATCCCAGAGTCCCAGGATTAAGCCTCACATCAGGCTCCATGCTCCACGGAAACCCTGCTTCTCCCTCTCCCACTCCCCCTGCTTGTGTTCCCTCTCTTGCTGTCTCTCTCTCTGTGAAATAAATAAATAAAATCTTTAAAATGAATAATTACTTTGATTATAAATGAACTAAATGCTCCAGTCAAAAGACATAGGATGACAGAGTGGATTAAAAAAAAAAAAGAGCCATCTATATGCTGCCTACAAGAGATTCATTTCAGACCTAAAGACACTTGCAGATTGAAAATGAGGGAATGGGGAAATATTTATCATGCAAATGGTTGCCCAAAGAGCTGGCATAGCCATTTTTACATCAAATGAAAAACACTTTAAAACAAAGTCGGTATTAAAGAGGGCACATTCTGCATGGAGCACTGGGTGTTATAGGCAAACAGTGAATCATGGAACACTACATCAAAAACTAATAATGTAATGTATGGTGATTAACATAACAATAAAAAAGAAAAAAGAAGTCGGTATAAAAAGAGATAAAGAAGGGCACTATATAATAATAAGGGGGACAATTACACTGTTGGTGGGAATGCAAATTGGTGCAGCCACTATGGAAAACAATGGAGGTTCCTCAAAAAATTAAAAGTAGAACTATTCTATGACCCACCAATTCTACTACTAGGTAATTGCTCAAAAAATACAACACACTAATTCAGAGGGATGCATGCACCCTGATTTTCATAGCAGCATTATCAACAATAGCAAAATTATAGAAAAAGCCCAAGTATCCTTCGACTGGTGAATGGATAAAGGAGAAGTCATATATATTATGGAATATTATTCAGCCATAAAAAAGAGTGGAATCTGCCATTTGCAATGACATGGATGGAGCTAGAGAGTATTATGCTAAGTGAAATAAGTCAGTCAGAGAAAGAAAAATACAAATTATTTCATTGATATATGGAATTTAAGAAACAAAACAAATAAACATAGCAGGGAAAATAGATAGGCAAACCAGGAAACAAAGTCTTAACTATAGAGAACAAACTGATGGTTACTGGAAGGGAGGTGGGCAGGGGAAGTGTGAAACAGGTGATGAGTATTAAGGAAAGCACTTGTGATGAGCACAAGGTGTTATATGTAAGTGATGAATTACTAAATTCTACACCTTAAACTAATATTGCACAGTATATAAACTAGCTGGAATTTTAATAAAAACTTGAAAAAATAATGAAGGGTCATTATGTAAAATTTATGCCCAACATAGGAGCATCCAAATACAGAAAACAGTTAATAACAAAATGAAAGAAATAATTGATAGTAATATAATAATAGTAAGGGATTGTAAACCCCACTTACATTGATGGAAAGATCATCCAAACAGAAAATAAACAAAGAAACAGTAGCTTTGAATGAAACATTAGACCAGATGGATCTCACAGATATATTCAGAACATTCCATCCTAAAACAGCAGAATACACATTCTTTTCAAGTGCACATGGAACATTCTCCAGAATAGATCACATATTTTGGCCACAAAAGAAGCTTCAACAGATTCAAAAAGATCAAAGTCATACCATGCATCTTTTCTGACCACAACACTATGAAATGAGAAATCAACCACAAGAAAAAATCTGGAAAGACCAAATAACATGCTACTAAACAATGAAGGGGTCAAGAAAGAAACGAAAGAAGAAATAAAAAAGTACATGGACACTGAGTATTATATTCAACTAATGAATCGCTGAACATTATATCAAAAACTAATGATGTACTATACTTTAGCTAATTGAATTTAAATAATAAAAAGTACATGGAAAAAGATGAAAATGAAAACATAAGGGGCTCCTGGGTGGCTCAGTCATTAAGCATCTGCCTTTGGCTCAAGTCATGATCCAGGGTTCTGGGATCGAGCCCTGCATTAGGCTCCCTGCTCAGCAGGAAGCCTGCTTCTCCCTCTCCCACTCCCCCTGCTTGTGTTCCCTCCCTCTCTGTCTCTCTCTCTGTCAAATGAATAAATAAAATCTTAAAAAAAAAGAAAAGAAAACACAACTGTCCAAGACTTTTGGGATGCAGCAAAAGTGGTTCTAAGAGGGGAGTTAATAGCAATACAGGACAACCTCAGAAAGCAAGAAAATTTTCAAACAAAAACCTAACCTTACACACAAAGGAGCTAGAAAAGGAACAACAAGCAAAACACAAAACCAGCAGAAGAAAGGAAATAAAAACATTAGAGCACAAATAAATGATAATAGAAACTAAAAACACAATAGAACTGATTAGCAAAACCAGGAACTGGCACAAAAATGCCAAAAATTAGAAACTGGACAGCTACATGCTGGACTTCCTTCTTACATTGTACAAAAAAAATAAACTCAAAATGTGTTAATGACATACATGTGAGACCTGAAACTATAAAAATCCTAGAAGAGAGCGAAGGCAGTAATTTCTTTGATACTGGCTGTAGCAACATTTTCTAGATATGTCTCCCAAGGCAAGGGAAACAAAGCAAAAATAAACTACTGGTACTACATCAACACAAAAAGTTAAAAATAGAACTACCCTCAGATCCAGCAGTCGCACTACAGGGTATTTACCCAAAATCTACAAAACACTTACTCAAAGGGATACATGCACCCCTATGTTTATAGCAGCATTATTTATAATAGCCAAATTATGGAAGCAGCCCAAGTGTCCGTCAATAGATGACTGGATAAAGAAGTGGTATACACCATGGCATATTATTCAGCCATGAAAAAGAATGAAATCTTACCACACAACAGCATGGATGGAGCTAGAAAGTATAATGCTAAGCAAAATAAGTCAGTCAAAGATAAATACCATATGATTTACCTCATATGTGGAATTTAAGGAACAACCAAAAAAAATGAGCAAAGAAGAAAAAGAGAGAGAGACAAAGCGACAAACAGACTGTTAAATATAGAGAACAAACTGATGGTTACCAGAGGGGAGGTGGGTGGGGGGATGGGTGATATAGGTGATAGGGATTAAGGTGTGCATTTGTCATGATGAGCCCTGGATGATGTATAGAATTGTTGAATCTCTATATTGTACACCGAATTAATATAACACTGAATGGGGGTGCCTGGGTGGCTCAGTTGGTTAGGTGACCAACTCTGGATTTTGGATTAGGTCGTAATCTCAGGGTTCTGGGATTGAGCACTGCATGGGGCTCTGCACTTGGCAGGTACTCTGCTAGAGGATTCTCTCTCTTCCTCTCCCTCTGCCCTTCCCTCCACTCATGTTCTCTGTCTCTCAAATGAATAAATTATATATATTTTACCCTCCAAATTAAATGATGCATATTTACCTTAAAAAACTAAAGTTATTCAGTATTTTATTACCTCAGACAATAAAACAGACTCTAGAATCTTGCCACCTTAAGTGTGATCTATGGACATCACCACTGAACTTACCTGGGGCTTGTTTAAAATGCATATTCTCAGATCCTACCCTAGAGCAAATGTTGTAGCCATTCTGCAGAAAAAGGATGGATCCCTCCAAAAATTTGGTTCAGATGCCAAGTCTGATGAGCATATGTACACACACACACACACACACACACACGCACGCACACAAAGAGGAAATAAAAAAAATCTATTACTCACATAATGAGCTGTGCTCATTATACAAGGTGTGACCCAAGCATGAAAATGGCTACAAAGAGACAAGAAAGGATACTGGCTTAGAATTTTTATGATGGGGTGTCTACAACAATTGGCACTGTGAGCAGGATGTCTAGACTACAAATACCATGACCGAGGGTCTTTCTTCTCTTGCTCTAGATTGTTAATTAGATCTGCTGCCTGCCCATGAGCTTTTGGTTTGAGCCATATGACTTTGTCCTGTATTTACGGGACTCCACCCAAGCCTCTGTTACAGATTTAACTAACTTAATCAAAAGTTATAATTAGCATTTAGGGTCAGGTATATGGTACTGGGGCCTTCATTAAAATGGCCCTGTTTCCTGTATTTTGACCCACACCTATCTGTGTATCTCAGATTGAATTGTTTCTTGATTCCAGCATAAGCCATGTCTGATATAAGACTCAGGAGAGTGACTCTTACTCTGGGACCATTGGTTGAATGCTTCCACCAGGTGTTAGCTCCATTCTGTGCAGTGGTCAGGGAAAATGCTGCTGTCTTGTGCAATATACAGGTCCATTGAGTGGCTGCTCATCTGGAAGAGCAGTTACTATGTAGCATGCTAAGGTCGCACTCCTAAAAGCAGATAGGTCACTATGATCCTACAAAAATACCTTTGCTGTTTCTACTGCTTATGCCTCTGTCACACCCCAAAACATCCAGACCCTCAGAGTTATAGGGAAATTACTCATGCCTCCCACCTACTGCACAACCAAGGACTAATTCAGCCATTTTCCATAAGAGATGTCCCTAACACTGACGGTATAAACGTATATGAGCAAAATAAGGAAAATCCCCCAACCCCCAAAGTAAGCCATTAGCCAAATGAAAGAAAGAAAAGAAGAAAGGAAGGGAAGGAGGGGAATTGGGGGAATAAAAGAAAGATAGGAAGGAAGAAAAAGAAAAAAAGAAACCTGGATACTGGAAGAGGACATAGATGACAACAAGAAACTGAAACAGATACACAATTTGACCCAATTAGACACCCAAAATGTACTAAAAGAATTTATATAATGAAAAGATAGTGGATCATGGGTTCTAAATTAATATCTGCTGACATTCACCAATTGGCAAACCTCTTGGCTTTAATTAATACTGTGGCCCAAATTACACTTATCTGGAGTTGCTATTAAATTTAAACAAGGTATCCCCTATAATCTTAGAAGAGTTACTGAACATAAAATAGAGGACAAAGAAATATGCCCATTTTAATCATTAAAACTATTGCCTAGTCTAAATTCCCCATGGATATAGTACCCATTGCCTTAAAGTATCCTATAATAGGCTTGAATGCCCAATGATTAATAAATTAAATAGTAAATAATGAATAACAAATTAAAATCAAATTAAACCTTTGACCCTTACAAATGAGGTTGACAAAAATTGGACCCCATGGACCATCCCTCCCTAGTTAAAATAGTTAATAATGCCTAATTAAATTAAAACAGAGCCTTCAAGAATTAAAACCCAATATATAAGACTTACTTGGAGAAGCTAAAATTATCTCCACTGCTTCTCCCCTTAGCAGCCTTATTTGGCTTTTTCTTGAACTGGGATAAAATGAATGGTGCTTCACAATGTTTTAGCACAACTTGAACGCTGTGGTCCCAGCCATTAATGCCCTTATAACCAATATAATTGAAGTTACTGATTCCATCTAATCAGCGATTGGCACATATTTTGCTATTATTGATTTGGCTAATATGTTCTATTCAGTGTCTGTTTCAACAGTCTACTTCAACAGCTGTTGCTTTCACTTTCAAAGGAATGCAATATGCCTCTTATGGGATGAACTATGCCTTCCGTCCAAAATTCATCTGTTGAAGTCTTATACCCTAGTACTTATCACTGACTATAATTTGGAGATAAGGCCTTAAAAGAGGTAATTACAGTTTAAGAAAAAAGTCATGTGGATGTCCCTAATCCAATATGACCATTACCCTTACAAGAAGAAGAGGTTAGGACACAGAGAATACATAAGAGGATTGACAATGTGAAGACACAGCAAAGAGGCAGCCATCTGCAAACCAAGGAGAGAGCCCTTAGAAGAAACCAAACCTGTTGATCCCTTAAACATGGAACTCTAGGCTTCCGAAATGTGAGAAAATACATTCCTGTTGTTTAAGTCAACTAGTCTGTGGCATTTTGTTATGGTAGCCTAACAAACTAATATAACACCTCTACTCAGGTCTTCAGTAACCTTGCCATTGCACACAGTCCTTGCAGGTAAGATCTTAATGGCATATAACTTTCTCTTGATATACAGATATGAAATCACACTGATACCATCCTCCTCTGAAGATATGCATTTGACACACTCTTAAGACATACAAATGCTTACAAAGTAACTCACAAAAAGGAGATGGGCCATTATCCTACACATAGTGCAAGGTCTTGCCATTTCACTTAAATTCCTGAAAATTATTTGGTAAACTGAGAAAAGTGTCATCCCTAGCACTATCAATAAACGTTATTTACCTTCTTAGCAACCATAATAGTAAACAGGCCCAACATTTTTTAGGTCTTTTTGAGTTTGGAAGTCAATACATTCTATATTTACAAATATTTATTTAAGTTGCAAATTGACTCATCTGGAATGAGACCCCTCCAACAAAAAGCTCCAGAATTTGTTCAAATTATAAATACATCAGACATTCCCAATAGTACTTTCCAGAGATTCCTTTTCTGTAAAGGCTTTAGAAACTTCCTTTCATGGCTCCTAGAGACTCTAAACCCCATAATGGGCTTAAGTTGCCCATGGGCTTCTGATGCAAGAAATTGCCCTCCTCAGCTACATCTTATATATTATTAGAGTGGCAACTGCTGGCCACACACTAGTCTTTCCTTAAAATAGAGGCTCTCACAGGCCCTGGGCCCATGACCACACACCCCCATAGCCAGTTCCCTGGGTTAGGAAAGCAGCACCCTACAAACTCGACATGGCCACTAAGTCTGCCTTACTACAGGACAGATCCAAACCTCAGTCCGTTGGCATATCCCACTTTTGAGAAGGAGGTGGCCTCCCCTATATTCAGTCTCTTGTCATGGTGCTAGAGGAGGTGACTTCTTTCACAGATTGTTTGACTACTTAGGGAGCCCTTTGGTCTTAACTGAGTGAACAGCAAAGGGAGTCCATCTGTATATATAACATATATAGAGTTTAATGAAGAGTTATTGCTTTTCGTCCCTTAGCTGGGATGTCAGCACAACTGGTCAAACTTCAGGCAGTTATTTTGACACCAAATGATCTGATTAACAATTAGCTAGAGTTGCACATTTTTACAGATTCTGCCATTTTCTGGACCAACCTATGGCAGAAGCAACAATTCCTTGTACAAGGTTTTACATTTTTGGGTAAAGAATCCTGGGAATCTCTTGCCTCAGATACCAAAATATAAATTCACATTACATATGTCCCTGTACATACTAGAAACACAATACAAGGCATCAACAAGACACTTCTTATTCTGTTCAGAGTTCCAGAATTCATTGATAGTGACCAAAACACTCATTTTACTTCTCAGAATACACACTGCTACTCTATTGAATAGTACTTTCAATGGAACTTTCAGCTCCTTTACCAGCCACACACGGAACCATAATGGCTTACTTCAGTGAAAAATCAATTAAAGGAAACATGGCACATTTTAGTCATCAGTCATATGATGACTGGGGTGAATTGTAATAAAGAGTCTAACTATATTTTTTATATATATATTTGGCTACTGACAGCTTTTAAGCCTCACCCTGCTCTCTTCCCCTTCTGCTGTACATCTGAGCAAGAGAAATAAGAAAGCCCCAGTGCTCCTTTCTTTGCCACCTGCAGAAGTTCAAAACCATGCATAAAAACCCCCATCCACCCCACCCAAACCACCTTAAAACTCTAAGCCAGTTTCCTTTTCTGGCTCTCTCAAGCCATTTTTGGAATGCCTGGCAGCTGTTCTGCTCCTCATTATATAAGTAATAATTCTTTCCATACCCTCTTGGTGGAGTATGGCATCACAATCTCAATGTCTCAACTAAATTTTTGGTGAAAGTACATCCTACTTCACAGTATGTCCACCAAATGAGGATATACTTCTTAACTGTCCCCAAATGAATAAAGCTTTAAGCACTGCTCTAGAGGACAGTATTATTATTTGTGTTATTTTTTTAAAGACTTATTTATTTATTTGAGAGAGAGAGAGCACAAGCAGGGGGGAGAGGGAGAAGCAGGCTTTCCACTGAGCAGGGAGCCCAATGTGGGACTCCATCCCAGGACCCTGGGATCATGACCTGACCTGAAGGCAGATGATTAACCGACTGAGCCACCCAGGTGCCCCTTTGTTATTTTGTACATACAATGTTTACCCACCTGTTTACCAACTTACTTGAGTACCATTTCTTTTTCAATCTCCTACCTTCTATCTATGGTCATTTTCTTTCCTTCTTCCCTCTAGCTTTATCTTTATGGCTTTATCTTTTTTTTTTTTTAATCTTATAGCTTCCATTGTTGTCATTTCTTTGTAGACGATCCAACTTGCCTCTGTGGATACTTTGAAGAACTTCTCTTCAGTTTTGTTGCTCTTTCATCACACGCAAATTGTAAAGGTGTAGATTTATTCCTAATTTATCTTGCTTGGTATTTACTTTGTTTCCTTTATGTGCGAATGCATATATTTCATGAAATTATTTTCAGCCATTGTCTTCATATACAGTGACACCTTGAACAGCATGAGTTTGACCTGCATGGGTCCACTTATATTTGGATTTTTGAAATAAATACAATACAGTACTGTAAATGTATTTCTTTAGCTTACTTTATTGTAAGAATACAGTATACAATACATATAACATACAAATATGTGTTGACTATGTTATCAGCCAGGCTTCGGGTCAACAGTAGGCTATCTAGTAGATAAGTTTTGGGGGAAATCAAAAGTTACACGTGGAGTTTTGACTGCACAGGAGGTTGGCACCCTTAACCCCCATGTTATTCAAAGGTCAACTGTATTGTCTCACTTCCATTTTCTCTATTCTCATTTTCTGGCAGTTTCTTCAACTTATATTACACCTTGTTCTTTCCTACATATTTCTAAAACTTTCTTTTATATTTCCATCTCTTTGTCTTTCTCTGTACTATATTCTGAATAATTTATTTCAGTTCACTCACTAATTATCCCTTCAGTGATGTTTGATCTGCTGTTTAACCTATACACTGATTTTTAATTTTATATATAACATATATAAATTATATGTTATATATAAATATATGTATATACCTAAAATTTATATTTGACTTCTTATTCAAATCTTCCTGGTCATTTTTAAAGTCTCTTCTTCCTTTTGTGTTTTTCACTCTTTCAATACATATTTAAATACTTCATTCATAGTTATATTGTATTCTGCTTGATAATTTCAATATCTTACATCCTTGGGGAAATCTCTGGTTTTTGGTAAATTTTAGTCATTAAGACTTCGTTTTTTTAGTGTTTTTGTTGATCTTGATTGTGAGATAAATTTGTTTGAGTGTAATCTACGAAAATCTGGCAGTCTAAGTAGAAGTTGTTATCTTTCAGAGAGGATTTACATCAGTTTCTACTAAAAGCCAAGGTTTGCTGTCAACATGGAATCAGTTGAGTTCATGTTAAAGATTCTAATGAGTGAATATTAGATTTTGCATCTTGCAACAGACAGACAATTTAACCTCTTATTGCTTCATTAATATTAGAATTTTTGGGGGGGCAACTTCATTTTTGCAGTTTGTTCTCCAATTACTGCTCATTACTTCAGCCTAAGCTCATAAAGTTATTTAAATATTTGTTTGTTTATTCAGGAAGAAATTCTTGGAGATTTTCTTTAACTCCCTTGAGTCAAGCAATGCATTAGAAAAGTATGTTTTGTTTAGGATCTAGTTGATTGGAAGCAGAAGGGGCTTCAAAATTTACCTTACTCCTAGAAGTAGATGTTTAATGATTAGAATTTCAGCCCTTTTCAGTGGAGAGGATTTCAGGCACAAAGGTAAGATGTGCTTCTGAACTAGCACCCCAGAAGCAGTTGCCTCGAGGGTGGAGCAAGATGGCGGAGGAGTAGAAGACCTGGATTTCCTCCGGTCTCAGGAATTCAGCTGAATAGGGATCAAACCATTCTGAACACCTACAAACTCACAGGAGATCGAAGAAAAGAATAGCAACAACTCTCTGAACAGAAAAGCGACAACTTTCTGGAAGGTAGGACGTGTGGAGAAGTGAATCCGAGGTGATATTCGGGAGGATAGATGGCGGGGGAGGGGGCCTCCGTTGGCCACTTCTGGCAAGTGATAGAGCTGTGGAGCACAAAATCGGAAATTTTAGAAGTCGGCTCCACTGAGGGACGTCGCTCCAGTGGCTAAGATGGGGGGGAGCCCTCGCGGGACAGTGTGGACTCAGGACCCTCGGGGTCACAGAAAGACCGGGGTTGCCTGAGTGTGGCAGAGCTCCCAGGTATCAGAGCAGGGAAGCCGGCTGCAGAGACGGAGCTGGGGGCCGGGCTCTCAGCTTGGGGTTGCCATAAACTGTGCTCCGTGGCCCAGTCGGGCCACTGTTCCTCCAGCAGGGACCCAACAAGTGGCAGATCTGGGGAGACTCCCCTTCCTCCCTTGGGAGGAGTAGCGCGGGAGCGCACCGCAGGGATCTGCTGGGTGTGGAGACTCCACACGGGGTCGGGTGCCAGAGATAGAAACACTCAGGCCGGGTGAGCATGGAGTGCAGCTGGAGACTGGGGAGACAAGAGTGACTGACTTCTTTTCTCTGGGGGCACACTGAGGAATGGGCCCCAAGTTCTCGGCTACTCCGGTTGGAGATTGGAAGGCCACCATTTTCACTCTGATCCTCCAAATTTGTACCAAGAGCTTGCAGGGAACAAAAGTTCCCGAGAGAAAACCCGAGCAGATTACTTCGCCCGGACTGAAAAGGGTGGGGCAATTTCACCTCTGGCAAAGACATTTGGGAACCACGGCAAGAGGCCCCTTCCCCAGAAGATCAGCACGAACAGCCAGGCAAGACCAAGTTTACTGATCAAGGAGAACGGGAGAACTCCAGTGCTAGGGGAATACTGCACATAGAATTCATGGCTTTTTTACCATGATTCATTTGTTTTTCAAAGTTAATTTTATAAGAGTTTTTTTTTATTTTTCTTTTTCCCTTTTTCAACCAACATCTTATCAATCCCTTTTTAAAAAAAGAAAAACATTTCTTTTTTCATTTTTAGAGTCATAGTCTATCCCTTCATAGTAGTTACCCTTATTTTTGGCATATATATATATGTGTGTGTGTGTGTGTGTATTTATATATATATATATATATGTATATATATATATATGTTGTACTCTCTTTAAAATTTTGAGATACAGTTTCTTCTAACAGACCAAAATATATGTTAAATAAATAGTGTATGTCTTTGTTCTAGTCTCTTGCCTGATCACATTCTCTCCCTTATTTTTTCCTTTTTTTTAATCTTCTTCTTTCTATTCTCAAACAACTTCTTATCTTCTCAATTGCTTTTATAAAATATTTTATAATTTTCATCTTTACAGTCATCTTCCATCCCTTCATTGTATCAAACCTTATTTTGTACATAGATAAGTCTTTCTTTCATTAAAATTTTGGGAGTCACTTTCTTCTAACACACCAAAATACCACCAAAATCTAGTGTGTGGCAATGACATATGCAGCAGCCTGATCATATTTGATCATATTCTGGTTTTTTTTTGTTTTGTTTGTTCTGTTTTTGTTTGTTTTTATCTTTATATTTTTATTTTTATTTTTTTCTCCTTCATTTTTCTTTCTTTCCCTTTCTTTTCCCATGGTTTCAGGTCTTTTATGATTTGTTTAGAATATATTTACAGGAGACGTTGTTAACCTGTTAGCATTTTGTTCTCTCATTCATCTATTCTCCTCTAGACAAAATGACAAGACGAAAAATGTCACCTCAGCAAAAAGAACCAGAAGCAATACCATCTGCCAGGGACCTACTCAATACGGACATTAGTACGATGTCAGACCTAGAGTTCAGAATCATGATTTTAAAGATACTAGCAGGGCTTGAAAGAAGCATGGAAGTTATTAGAGACACCCTTCCTGGAGAAATAAAAGAACTAAAATCTAACCAAATCAAAATCAAAAAGGCTATTAATGGGGTGCAATCAAAAATGGGGGCAATAACTCCTAGGATAATTGAGGTAGAACAGAGAATTAGCGATATAGAACACCAAATGATGGAAAATAAAGAAGCTGAGAAAAAGAGAGATAAACAACTACTGGATCACAAGGGCAGAATTAGAAAGATAAGTGATATGATAAGACAAAACAACATTAGAATAATTGGGATCCCAGAAGAAGAAGAAAGAGAGTGAGGGGCAAAAGGTACATTGGAGAAAATTATAGCAGAGAACTTCCCTAATGTGGGGAAGGAAACAGGCATCAAAATCCAGGAGGCACAGAGAACCCCTCTCAAAATCAATAAAAATAGGTCAACAACCTGATATCTAATAGTAAAACTTACAAGTCTCAGAGACAAAGAGAAAATCTTGAAAGCAGATCGTGAGAAGGGATATTGTAACCTACAATGGTCGAAACATTAGATTGGCAACAGACCTATCCACGGAGACCTGGCAGGCCAGAAAGGACTGGCATGATAGATTCAGAGCACTAAACGAGAAATATATGCAGCCAAGAATGCTATATCCAGCTCAGCTATCATTGAAAATAGAAGGAGAGATAAAAAACTTCCAGGACAAACAAAAACTAAAGGAATCTGCAAACACAAAACCAGCCCTACAAGAAATCTTGAAAGGGGTCCTCTAAACTAAGAGAGAACCTAAAAGCAGCATAGACCAGAAAGGAACTCAGACAATATACAGTAACAGTCACCTTACAGGATATACAATGGCACAAAATTCATATCTTTCAATAGTTACCCTGAATGTAAATGGGTTAAATGCCCCAATCAAAAGACACAGGCTATCAGAGTGGATTAAAAAACAAAACCCATCAATATGGTGTCTGCAAGAGACTCATTTTAGACTCAAAGACACCCCCAATTTGAAAGTGAGGGGGTGGAAAACCATTTACCATGCTAATGGACAATAAATGAAAGCTGGGGTGGCAATCCTTATATCAGACAAAATTGATTTTAAACCAAAGACTGTAATAAGAGATGAGGAAGGACACTATAGACTACTTAAAGGGTCTACCCAACAAGAAGATCTAACAATTGTAAATATCTACCTCCTAACATGGGAGCAGCCAATTATATAAGGCAATTAATAACAAAAGCAAAGAAACACATCGACAACAATACAATAATATGGGGGAATTTAACACCCCCCTCACTGAAATGGACAGAACATCTAAACAAAAGATCAGTAAGGAAATAAAGAATTTAAATGACACACTGGACCAAATGGACTTCACAGACATATGCAGAACCTTCCATCCCAAAGTAATGGAATACACATTCTTCTCTAGTGCCCATAGAACAATCTCCAGAATAGATCACATCCTAGGTCACAAATCAGGTTTCAACCGGTACCAAAAGATTGGGATTATTTGCTGCATATTTTCAGACCACAATGCTTTGAAACTAGAACTCAATCACAAGAGGAAAGTCGGAAAGAACTCAAATACATGGTGGCTAAAGAGCATCCTACTAAAGAATGAATGGGTCAACCAGGAAATTAAAGAAGAATTTAAAAAAATTCATGGAAACTAATGAAAATGAAAACACATCTGTTCAAAATCTTTGGGATACAGCAAAGGCAGTCCTAAGAGGACAGTAGATAGCAATACAAGAATTTCTCAAGAATCGAGAAGGGTCTCAAATACACAACCTAACCCCACACCTAAAAGAGCTAGAGAAAAAAGAGGAAAAAGCCTAAACCAAGCAGGAGAAGAGAAATAATAAAGATCAGAGCAGAAATCAATGAAAGAGAAACCAAAAGAACAGTAGAACAGGTCGATGAAACTAGGAGCTGGTTCTTAGAAAGAAATAACAAGATTGATAAGGCCCTGGACAGACTTACCAAAAAGAAAAGAGAAATGACCCAAATCAACAGAATCATGAATGAAAGAGTAGAGATCACAACCAACATCAAATAAATAAAATTATAAGAACATATTTTGAGCAACTTTATGACAGCAAATTCGATAACCTGGAAGAAATGGATGCATTCCTAGTGATGTATCAACTACCAAAATTGAATCAGGAAGAAACAGAAAACCTGAACAGACCTATAACCACTAAGGAAATTGAAACAGTCATCAAAAATCTCCCAACAAACAAAAGCCCAGGGCCAGATGGCTTCCCAAGGGAATTCTACCAAACATTTAAAAAGAATTAATACCTATTCTCCTGAAACTGTTCCAAAAAATAGAAATGGAAGGAAAATTTCCAAACTCATTTTATGAGGCCACCATTACCTTGATCTCAAAACTAGAAAAAGACCCCATCAAAAAGGAGAATTACAGACCAATATCCTTGATGAACATGGATGCAAAAATTCTTACCAAAATACTAGCCAATAGGATCCAACACTCCATTAAAAGGATTATTCACCATGACCAGGTGGAATTTATCCCTAGGCTGCAAGGTTGGTTCAACATCCACAAATCAATCAACGTGGTACAGTACATTACCAAAAGAAAGAACAAGAATCATATGATCCTTTCAATAGATGCAGAAAAAGCATTTGACAAAGTACAGCATCCTTTCTTGATCAAAACTCTTCAGAGTATAGGGATAGAGGGTACATACCTCAATATCATAAAAGCCATCTATGAAAAACCTACAGCGAATATCATTCTCAATGGGGAAAAGCTGAGAGCTTTCCCCCTAAGGGCAGGAGCGCGGCAGGGATGTCCACTATCACCACTGCTATCCAACAAAGTATTAGAAGTCCTAGCCACAGAAATCAGACATCAAAAAGAAACCAAAGGCATCCAAATCGGCAAAGAGGAAGTCAAACTCTCACTCTTTGCAGATAATATGATACTTTATGTGGAAAACCCAAGAGACTCCACCCCAAAACTGCTAGAACTCATAGAGGGATTCAGTAAAGTGGCA
This sequence comes from Eumetopias jubatus, assembly GCF_037043125.1. Classification (NCBI taxonomy): domain Eukaryota; kingdom Metazoa; phylum Chordata; class Mammalia; order Carnivora; family Otariidae; genus Eumetopias; species Eumetopias jubatus. The sequence goes on along the minus strand of NW_028274819.1, from coordinate 82,360,744 downwards.
GGATATAAAATGAATGCACAGAAATCAGTGGCATTCCTATACACCAACAAGTCAGGAGAGAGACAATTTAAGGAGTCGATCCCATTTACAATTGTACCCAAAACCATAAGATACCTAGGAATAAATTTAACCAAAGAGGCAAAGGATCTGTACTCAGAAAACTATAAAACACTCATGAAAGAAATTGAGGAAGACACAAAGAAATGGAAAAACGTTTCATGCTCATGGATTGGGAGAACCAACATTGTGAAGATGTCAATGCTACCTAGAGCAATCTACACATTCAATGCAATCCCCATCAAAATACATCCACTTTTTTCAAGAAATGGAACAAAGAATCCTTAAATTTGTATGGAACCAGAAAAGACCCCGAATAGCCAGAGGAATGGAGAAAAAGAAAAGCAAAGCTGGCGGCATCACAATTCCGGACCTCCAGCTCTATTACAAAGCTGTCATCATCAAGACAGTATGGTACTGGCACAAAAACAGACACATCGATCGATGGAACAGAATAGAGAGCCCAGAAATGGACCCTCAACTCTATGGTCAACTCATCTTTGACAAAGCAGGAAATAATATCCAATGGAAAAAAGACAGTCTGTCCCACAAATGGTGTTGGGATAATTGGACGGCCACATGCAGAAAAATGAAACTCGATCATTTCCCTACACCGCACACAAAAATAGACTCGAAATGGCTGAAAGACCCAAACCTGAGACAGAAGTCCATCAACATCCTAAAGGAGAACACAGGCAGCAACCTCTTCTACTGTAGCCTCAGCAAATTCTTCCTAGAAACATCACCAAAGGCAAGGGAAGCAATGGCAAAAATGTACTGTTGGGATTTCATCAAGATAAAAAACTTTTCACAGCAAAAGAAACGGCCAACAAAACTAAAAGACAACCGACAGAATTGAAGAAAATATTTGCAAATGATATATCAGATAAAGGGCTAGTATCCAAAATCTATAAAGAACTTATCAAACTCAACACCCAAAGAACAAATGATCCAATCAAGAAATGGGCAGAAGACATGAACAGACTTTTTTCCTAAGAAGACATCCAAATGGCCAACAGACACATGAAAAAGTGCTCAAAATTGCTTGGCATCACGGAGATCCAAATCATAATCTCAATGATATATCATGTCACACCAGTCAGAAATGCTAAAATTAACAAGTCAGGAAACGACAGATGTTGGCAGGGATGCGGAGAAAGGGGAACGCTCCTACACTGTTGGTGGGAATACAAGCTGGTGCAACCACTCTGGAAAACAGTATGGAGGTTCCTCAAACAGTTGAAAATAGAGCTACCATACAATCCAGCAATTGCACTACTGGGTTTTTACCACAAAGATACAAATGTAGGGATCCGAAAGAGTACCCGCACCCCAATGTTTATAGCAGCAATGTCCCCAATAGCCAAGCTGTGGAAGGAGCCAAGATGTCCATCGACAGATGAATGGATAAAGAAGAAGTGGTATATATACACAATGGAATATTATGCAGCCATCAAAAGGAATGAGATCTTGCCATTTGCAATGAAGTGGATGGAACTGGAGGGTGTTATGCTGAGTGAAATAAGTCAATCAGAGAAAGACAAGTATGATATAACCTCACTGATATGAGGAATTCTTAATCTCAGGAAACAAACTGAGTGTTACTGGAGTGGTGGGGTGTGGGAGGGATGGGGTGGCTGGGTGATAGACATTGGGGAAGGTATGTGCTATAGTGAGCACTGTGAATTGTGCTAGACTGTTGAATCACAGATCTGTACCTCTGAAACAAACAAATAATGCAATATGTGTTAAGAAGAAAAAAAAGAAGAAGAAGATAGCAGGAGAGTAGAATGAAGGGGAGTAAATCGGAGGGGGAGCGAACTATGAGATACGATGGACTCTGAAAAACAAACTGAGGGTTCTAGAGGGGACGGACGTGGCGGGATGTGTTAGCCTGGTGATGGGTATTATGGAGGGCACGTTCTGCGTGGAGCACTGGGTGTTATGCACAAACAATGAATCATGGAACACTACATCAGAAACTAATGATGTAATGTATGGTGATTAACATAACAATAAAAAAATTTAAAACAAAGAAGCGGTTACCTCATCAAATTACATATGATAGCCAAAATATGTCATTCATTATGTAGGTCTTCCAGATTCCATTCTTTGCATTTTCTATTATGTTTTTATTGAAACACATGTTTTTTTTATTTTTATGTGATTTTTATCTCTCATGATTGTCTTATTTAATTTTTCTTTTTCTTTCACTTATAGGGCATTTAGTACTATTTTTCAGATGCATTAGTGTGCTAGTAATAATTACGAAGAGATACTTTTCTCAGGTTGTTTTTGTTTCATGCTGAAAAACTAAAAAAACATTTTAAACTCTTTGCCTGGTCTTGTCAATCTGGACATTTGATGTATAGCTTGAATAGAAAAGTTAGTTTTGACTCAGATTTTAGTACTTACTAAATTTTCATTTAACAGCCCACCTTTCCTGAGCTAGTTTCTAACTAGTATAATTACTGTACAGAATTTAGAGTAGCTGTGTGCCACCTTGGTTGTTTACCATATAACTAATATGTTACAATTATAACAGCAAAACAGTTCCAGAAAGCAAAATTAGTTTAGTAGCAATTAAATTCAGAGAGCCATTCCAAAGAAAGCTAAGCAATAACTTTAATTGATTTGTATATAAAATGGAAAAGTTTCAAAACAAAATGTTTCTAAATATCTTGTAGAAAAGTGACACTGTATCTATGATTTTCTCATTTCATCACTCTTTAACTACAGAGATAAAAAACTGTATTAAAATTTTATATGAAAAGATCATAAAATGTTAAGCAGCTCACAAAAAATGTCAAGGTGACCTTCATATGTTAGTAAACCCTCAAAATATAGTATTTCACATCACTTAAGGGGAAAATTTAATTTCTGCATTTTATCTATTGCAAATTTTCAGAAGTTAAACAAGATGAAAAAAGTTTTTATGTGATTAAAGTTACCAAGAAATATTTCTTGCAGTCTCCTGTAATAAATAAAAAGACTTCATGGTATAACTATTTTTCTCCCAGCAGGGATTTTCTGCCTTTTAATTTTATCTTCATTAAAGTAAATTAATGTGTTATGAATTTGTCTTAATAAAAGCCCCACTTCTTGTCATAGTGATGTAACAGATAGTGAACTCACCTTTCTGCTATACACAATTTCAAAAAAGTTACGGGTTGTGATTTGTGGGGGGAAAAAAAGAGGCACATGGGAGCACCATATTTTCCCAAGCATCCCCATGAAGGCATATTCAAAATATGATACTGGAAAGATAAGCCAGTGTGATCTCTGAGCTGAGAAGTAAGATTGAAGTTCACGGCAATGAAGCAGTCAGAATTAACAAGTTATATTAATTTGCTCACAAATCTGCAATTTGTGAGCAGAACTAAGTAGAGATACCTCACTTTTACCCCACTCAGTCATTTGGGGGAGCTCAAAAGCTATGGACTAGAATCACCTGAAGTTTTTTGTACACGAACATGTCTGGTGGTTGACACAAAAGACTCAAACTGATGGAGGCTACAACAGCTGGAGCTCCTTGGACATCTCCATCTCTATGGCCTCCGTATATTCTCTCTGGCTAGAAACTTTAGCCAGACTTCTTATATGTCATTTCAGAGCTTCTAAGACCTGTGTCTCAAGATAGGGACATAGGTAGAAGCTGAGTTACCTTTTCTAACCTAGCCTTAGAAGTGATTCTGCTTCAGGATGCCTGGGTGGCTCAGCCAGTTAAGCGTCTGCCTTTGGCACAAGTCGTTATCCTAGGGTGTTGGGATCTAGTCCCACATCAGGCTCCTTGCTTAGGGGGAGGCTGCTTCTCCCTCTGCCTGCCGTTTCCCCTGCTTGTGTGTGCACTTGCTCTTGCTCTCTATCTCTCACTCTTTCACAAATAAATAAAATCTTTAAAAAAAAGAAATTATTCTGCTTCTCATCCAACACATTAGAAGTGAGTTACAAAGACTGCCCAAGTTCAAGGAGAGGGGAATCAGACTCTTTTGTAGGAGGAATGTAAAAACATTCGCAGACATGTTTTAAAACTAACTCAAGATTGAGAAGCACATGAGATTAGCCTTAGATAGAGACAGAAATCAAGTTTCATGCAGAAGAGATAAACTGATAGATTGAGGTAGGGAGAGGAAGCAGTAAGATATGGTGGTTCTTAGAAATAGATAATTGCTGGAATATAAAATTATACAGAATGAACAATTTTGATCAAATTTCATACTGTCAGATTTGAAAAAGGGCAGATTTAGCCAGAACTTCTTGAAGAGCAAGGCCTTTGGGCTCTTTCGTTAAGAAGGAATGATGCCCAGCATCGTAATGAAGAATTAGAAAAATGGATAAGAACATCAAATTGGACCTTAGTGTAGCTGGAATTGTTGAGGGGGAGGGTACCGGTAGCCAGAGTGCAGTGAGAAATTAAAGCTAAAGATGTATAAAAGGAAATATTTGACAGTAGAAAGTTAGACAAAGTGCTTTTCTTAATAAACAAGGTTTTAAAGTTACCACACTCAAATTCATTAAATATATAAAAAACTACAGATTCCTTCAGAAATTAGTTGTTACTTGTGGGAAATATAAGGCCTTTTTCTAGTATACAATAACAATATACCAATACATGATAATATGCTAAGATTTTAGCATAGCTTTTAGATTATAAGATTTGCTATATCTTTTTACAAATTATACTATAATTACATAAGCAATAGATTTTATCCTAAATGCAAGAGACCATAAGCCAATATATGACAGATTATGGGTTGAGTAGATTTCTGAAAGCATATTTTGAAGTAAGCTGTAAAAAATTTTATTATGTGTTTATTATAGATCTAATACTCTCAAATAGAATTGATTAATAAATTTTATGGAAAGATCTGTTTGCTGTTATATGTAGAAAATGTGTTTTTTCTAATTACTAGTTTTGGTTTGATATGAATTTATAAATCATTTAGGCACTGTGCAAAGCAATTTACATATATTATTTCTAGTCCACACAATAACCATTCAAGTAAGTATTAATTTTATCCCTATTTTTTAATTCCCATTTTCTTGAATCCTGTGGAGATTAACCAGCTACTAAGACTGCACAGTTTGTACACATCAGGACAAAAACTTGAACACAGTTCTGGCTCTTAATGATGCATTTCATCACACTAAGGATCAAAGCAAAATATGAAGTGAAGGATAAATTTAAAATCATATCCAGTTAAAAACTTCTGGGAAGATGGCAGGGTAAGAGTATTCTGAGCTCACCTCATCCCACAAATATATTGAGATAACAGCTACATCAGTGCAACTAACTCTGAAAACAACCCAAAGACTGGCAGAATAGGTTTTCCACAATTAATTATAGAAAGGAGGCCACATGGAAAACGGTAGTTGGGAACCAAGTCCTCAGTAAGACTAACCACAAACAGGAGGGATACCACAAGTGGAGAAGGAAAAATGATCAGACTCCACCCCAGTCACCCCAGGTGGAGGGGACCTGCCCTGGAAAGATGAGTCCCCCTAACATTTGACTTTAAAAACTGGTAGGGCTCAACTTCTAGAGTGTTTACAATCAGTGGGACCTAATGTCAAGTACTTTAAAAGCCAGCAGGCTTAGCTCTGGGAGAAGCAGAGAGCAAGAGGTAACTGATTCCCTGCCCTTAAAAAGCCAACATAATAAATAACCTCACCAAGATAAACATAGAAACCGCAGTTTGAAAAGTGCCAGGGGTATAAATGAGGGAGATTTATTTACTAATATTATGTGTGTTGGAGGGGGAGGGATCTTTAGGAGACTTCTCCAAGGAAAAAAGCTAGGAGGTATCATTGCTTCACCCCCCGTTCCACTTTCCAACCTAGATAGCTGAACACTTGAGGGAACAATTGTGAACACTTCCCTTTTAGCTTGCTAAAATTGCATACCCCACACCCACATTCTCCTGTGACTCCATCCCATCCACCCACCTCACTCAGCAGGTATCCCCCCAAAGCAGGTTCTGACCTGACATGCCCTGCAAGCAGCCCTGGCAGGGACAGACATCACTCCAAAGTGACTCCTGCCCTGGGAAGAAGGAAAATAATAGCACACACCTGTGCACTTACGGTCCCAGGAACTGAACCTTATAACCAGCAGTGCAGAGTTGGTACCCTGTCAATCAGTGCATCTGCAGCCCAGTAGGCATCTGGTCTGACTTCTGGCTGTGCCAACAAACAAAAGCTTCTCAGGACAAGGTAAGGCAATGCCCTACATTTTGGGGCAACCGCAGCCCTGGAAGAATAGCTGAGGGCAGACATCTGGTCTGATGGCTGACTGCCCAAATATAAGCTTGTGGCAACCCCAGACTGACCTATTAACAGCACGGGGACCAAATCCTGCTTGGTGTGCCCACAACAGTCAAAATCGGCCACTGAAGCTGACTGTACTGAAGGCAAACACAACTCAGCCATAACAGTAGGACACAAACAACCTACATAGAAGACACCCCTGGAACACCTGGTTCTGGTGAACAGAGGGCATTGTGCTACAGAGCACCATAGGATCTCTTCTTCATAAGGCCACTACTTTCAAGATCAAAAAACATAGCTGATTTTCCTAATACATAGAAACAAACACAGAGAGTTAGACAAAATGAAAAGGCAAGAGTATGTACCAAATGAAAGAACAGGACAAAACCACAGCAAAAGAGCTAAACGAAATGGGGATAAGCAATATGCCTCATAAAGAATTCAAAGAAATGGTCGTAAAGATACTCACTGGACGTGTGCAAAGAGTGGATAATCTCAGTGAGATTATCAACAAAGAGATAGAAAACATAAAAAGGAACCAGTCAGAGATGAAGAAATCAACAACTGAAATAAAAAAAATACACTAGAGGGAATCAACAGCAGATTAGAGGAGGCAGAAAATGGATCCGTGACCTGGAAGACAGTGTAATGGAAAGTAACCAACTGGAAGAGAAAAAGGAAAACAAGAATAATAAATAAATGAGAATAGGTTAAGGGAATTCAGCAACATCATCAAGCTAAATAACATTTGCATTACAGGGATTCCTGAAGGAGAGCAAAGAGAGAAAAACTTACTTAAAAAAAAATAATAGCTGGGCACCTGGGTGGCTCTGTCATTAAGTGTTTGCTTTCGGCTCAGGTAATGATCCCAGGGTCCTGGGATCGAGCCCTACATCGGGCTTCCTGCTCTGCGGGAAGTCTGCTCCCCCTGCTTGGGTTCCCTCTCTCGCTGTGTGTCTATCTGTCAAATAAATAAATAAAATCTTAAAAAATAATAATAATAGCTAAAAAATTCCCTAATTGGAGGTAGGAAACAGATATCTAGATCCAGGAAGCTCAGAGAGCCTCCAACAAAATCAACCCAAGAAAGTCCACACCAAGAAACATAATAATAAATATCGCAAAAAGTAGTGATAAAGAGAGAATTTTAAGAGCAGAAAGAGGGGCACCTGGGTGGCTCAGTCGTTAAACATCTGCCTTCAGCTCAGGTCATGATCCTGGGTTACTGGGGTTGAGCCCCGCTTTGGGCTCCCTGCTCAGCAGGAGGCCTCCTTTTGCCTCTCCCACTCCCCCTGCTTGTGTTCTCTCTCTCACTGTCTCTCTCTCTGTCAAATGAATAAATAAAAAAATCTTAAAAAAAAAAGCAGCAAGAGAAAAGAAAACAGTTATATACAAAGGAAACCACATAAGCCTATCAGTGGATTTTTCAGCAGAAACACTGCAGACTGGAAGAAAGTGGCATGAAATATTCAAAATACAAAACAAACAAGCAAAAAACAAACAAACAAACAAACAAAAAAACCCTGCAACCAAGAATACTCTACCTGGAACAATTATCATTCAGAATACAGGGAGAGATAAAGAGTTAACCAGGGGGATGGGGTGCCTGGGTGGCTCAGTCAGTTAAGCATCTGTCTTCAGCTCAGGTCATGTTTCCTGAGTCCTGGGATCAAGCCTGGCATAGGACTTCCTGCTTAGCAGGAAGCCTGCTTCTCCCTCTTCCTCTGCCTGATCTTCCTTTTCTTGTGCTATCTTTCTCTCTTTTTGTCAAATAAGTAAATAAAATCTTTAAATAAATAAATACATACATACATGCACACACAGATAAATACATGAATACATAAAAGAGTTAACCAGGAAAGCCTGGGTGGTTCAGTCAGTTAAGCGTCTGACTCTTGATTCTGGCTCAGATCGTGATCTCAGGGTTGCTAGATCAAACCCCATGTCAGGCTCCATGTTGGGTGTGGAGCTTGCTTAAGATGTTCTCTCTCCCTCTCTCTTTGCCTCTCCCCCTCTATCTCTCTCTAAAAAAAAAAAAAGTTAACCAGACAAACAAAAGTTAAAGGAGTTCATCACCACTAAACCAGTCTTATAAGAAATATTAAAGGGAATTCTTTGAGTGGAAAGAAAAGGTCATATACAGGAATAAGAATTGTGTAAGGCTGATGAATCACAGACCTGTACCTCTGAAACAAATAATACATTATATGCTAAAAAAAAAAAAAAGAAGATAGTAGGAAGGGAAAAATGAAGGGGGGGGTATCCGAGGGGGAGACGAACCATGAGAGACTATGGACTCTGAGAAACAAACTGAGGGTTTTAGAGGGAAGGGTTAGCCTGGTGATGGGTATTAAAGAGGGCATGTGTTGAATGGAGCACTGGGTGTTATATGCAACCAATGAATCATGGAACACTACATCAAAAACTAATGATGTGATGTATGGTGATGAACATAACATAGTAAAATAAAATTAAAAAAATAAAAGGAAATTATAAAAGGAAAAATTTCATAATTAATGCAAACATATACTAAGTAGTAGATTAATCACTTATAAAACTAGTATGGAAGTTAAAGCCCAAAAGCAGTAAAATCAATTATATCTATAAAAATAAGTCAAGGCATTTACAAAATAAAAGGATATAAAGTATGACATTAAATATAAAACAGAAGGGGTAATAATTAATTTAGTGCTTTTAGAATGGGTTCAAACTTAGGTGACATCAATGTATATAGACTACTATATGTATAAGATGTGATTTGAACCTAATGGTAACCACAAATCAAAAACCTATAATAGATACATGAAAAATGAAGAGAAAGGAATCCAGCATAACATTAAAGAAAATGATCAAACCACAAGAGAAGAGGGCAAGAGAAGAAACAAAGAAGAACTACAAACACAACCATAAATCAAGTAACAAATGACAATAATTACATATCTATCAGTAATTACCTCAAATGTAAATGGACTAATGGACTATATGCTTAATCAAAAGACATAGGGTGACTGAATGGATGAAAAAGCAGGGCCTATCTACATGCTGCCTACAAAAGACTCACTTCAGACCTAAAAACACACGCAGATTGAAAAAGAAGGGATGGAAAAACATTTACCGTGCAAATGAATGTCAGAAGAAACCTAGATAGCAATACTCATGTCAGACAAAATAGACTTTGAAACAAAGATTTTAACAAGAGATAAGGAAAATACATAATGATAAAGGAAAAATCTAAGAGGAAGTTATAACAACTGTAAATATTTATACACCCAATTTGAGAGCATCCAAATACATAAAGCAACTATTAACAGTCATAAAGAAAGAAATTGACATAACAACAATAATAAGGGACTTTAACACTACATTTACATCAATGGATAGATCATCCAGATAGAAAAACAACAAAGAAACATTGTCTATGAGTGACACATTGGACCAGATGGACCTAACAGATATATAAAGAACATTTCATCCAAAAACAGAGAGGGGAGAGAGTTAGGATGGCAGAGTAAAAGGAGGACCCTATGCTTGCCTCACCCCTCAAACACAGCTAGATAAATACCAAATCATTCTGAACACCCATGAAATCTGAGGACTGAGAGAACAAACTGCACAACTAGAGGGAGAGAAGAGGCCACATCATGGAAGGTAGGAGGTGTGGAGATGTGATTTGGGAGAGAAAAAGGATCATGGGTGCTGTGGTGGGGAGGGAGCCTTGATGACAGGTGGAGGGGAGAGAGAGAAAGAGGGAAAGAGAGAGAGCAAGAGCACAGTGCACAGGGGATCACACAAGTAAAACACTTCCCCAAAAACATTGACTAGGAAAACAAGAAGGGCTGATTATCATGAGTTTTAGAATTCTGGGAGTGGCCAGGGTGGAGCCCACTGGGTACAGTGGCACTCCTGTGGAGGGGGGCAGAGGCTTCGGGAGCAGATTCTGTGATCTGAGGATCCTCTGGTATGTATTGGGAGAGATATTTCCTCCATCTTGTAGTGCATCTGGGAGACACGGCATTATCTCTCAGGGAAGAAAAGAGTTGGCAGATGCCATTACACTCCCCCACCCCTTTAAGCATAGGAGCAGAGACACCTGCTGAGGGCGGCTAACCTGTACTCAGGCTTTCTGCTGTACTTTACTCTGAAATCCAAGCTCCTGGACATTGGTGCATCTGCCCTTTTGGGAAAAACAAGCACTAGCCCCGGCGTGGTGAGACCTGACCCCAGAAGACCAGCATGGATCTATATCTGTGCCGTCTGGTTCCCTAAAGCTTGGAGTTTAGAAACTCTCAGTCAGCATGCTTTAGATAAAACACATGCACACTGTATGGCCAGATGGGCAGACAGCCCAGACATAGATAGGATGAAGGTGTAGATCTGAGGGACACCTGGATGCATGAGGAGAGATTGTTCACTCTTCTGTGAGAGCTTCCCAGACACTGGCAGGTGTGAACTGCTCTCTCCCAGAAAAAGGGAGAAGGATGATACCATTTTTCTCCCCCACCCATCAGCATGGGCTGACTTCAGTGAGCAGAACAGTGCCAAGAGTGGAAGCATGAGCGCCATACACCAAGCCCCACATGCCTGCACTCTGAAGGTGCTTCTTTACTAGGGAAAGTGTGCCTGAGAACCTGAGCACCAGGACCATCCCCCAGAAGACCAGCACAATAGCCCCTCCATCCCCCGCATATGCCAAGTCTACAGACCATAGAGTGCTGCAAAACTTAAGCTCTAGTGGAAATAGCATGAAGCCTCTTTTAACAAGCAGATCAGAGCACACCTAGTTAAAATTCACCACACTCTGGACATGGTCAAAACACTGCCCACTATAGGCAAGGAGAAACTCTGCAGAGGACTAACCTGAGGGAATGAGTAGCCAAAACATAGCATACACCAGAGACACATTCTGCAGTGCCAGGCCCTGGACAGTATATGGCCTCTTCTTCATAAAGCTATTACACCTAGGAGCAGGAAACATAACCAGCTTTCCTAACACAGAGAAGAAAACAGAGATCTAGACAAAATGCCAAGACAGAGGAATTCATCTCCCCCCAAAAAGAACAAGAAAATGTCACAAATAGGAATCTAATTAAAACAGATATAAGTAATGTACCTGATCCATATTTTAAGGGAACAATCATAATGATACTAGCTGGGCTTGAGAAAAGCATAGAAAACACCAGGGAGTCCCTTACCACAGAGATAAAAGATCTAAAAACTAGTCAGGACAAAATAAAAAGTGCAATAACTCAGATGTAAAACTGACTGATTCTATGACCAAAAGGACAGAAGAAGCAGAAGACAAAATTATGGAAAATAATGAAGATAAAAAGAGGGAAGGAAAAATATTGGATCACAAATGTAGGTAGACTTAAGGAACTCAGAAATTCCATAAAGCATAGAAACATTCATATCATAGAAGTCACAAAAGAAGAAGAGGGGGAAAAGAGGGCAGAAGGTTTATTTGAGCAAATAATAGCTGAAAACTTCCCTAATCTGGGGAAGGATGCAGACATCTATCTAAATCCAGAAGGCACAGAGAACTCCCATCAAAATCAACAAAAGCAGGCTGACATCAAGACATAGCATAGAAAATTTGGCAAAATACAAAGATAAGGAAAAAATCCTAAAAGCAGCAAGGGAGAAGATATCCTTAACTTACAAGGAAAGACAAATAAGGTTAACAACAGACCTCACCACAGAACTTGGCAGGCCATAAGGGAGTGTAATTATATATTCAACGTGCTGGATAGGAAATATCTACAGCCAAGAATACTCTATCCAACAATGCTGTCATTCAGAATAGAAGAGATAAAGAGTTTCCCCCCCCCCAAAAAAAAATTCATGACCACTAAACCAACAGTGCAAGAAATATAAAAGGGGACTCTCTGAGTGGGGAAAAAAGATCAAATGTGACAAAAACTAGAAAGGAACAGAGAAAATCTCCAGAAGGAATGACTTAAGAATGGCACTAAATTCTTATCTATCAATAATGACTCTGAATGTATATGGACTAAATGTTCCAATCAAAGGACATAGGGTAATCAGAATGGATTTTTTAAAAAAGACCCATCTATATGCTGACTATAAGAGACTCATTTAAGACCTAAAAACACCTCCAGATCGAAAGTGAGGGAATGGAGAAAAATTTATCATGCTAAAGGACATCAAAAGAAAGCCAGAATAGCCATACTTTTATCAGACAAACTAGATTTTAAACTAAAGACTGAACAAGAGATGAAGAAGGACACTATATCATAAAAAAGAGGTCTATCCAATAAGAAGATCTAACAATTATAAATATTTATGCCTCCAATGTGGGAGCACCAAAATATATAGAACAATTAATAACAAACATAAAAAAACTCATTGATAATACTACAATATTAGTAGGGGACTTTAACATCCCACTTGCTTGAATGGACAGATTATTTAAGCAGAAAATCAAGGAAACAATGGCTTTGAATGACACACTGTACCAGATGGACTTAAGAGATATATTCAGAATATTTCATCCTAAAGTAACAGAATATACATTCTTTACGAGGGCACATGGGACATTGTCCAGAATAGATCACATACCAGGTCAAATTTCAGCTCTCAACAAGTACAAAAAGAGTGAGGTCATCCATGCTATTTCCAACTACAATGCCACAAGAAAAAAAAGAAAGGAAAAACTACAAATACATGGAGGTCAAAGAACATCCTATTAAAGAACAATCGATTAACTGGGAAATTAAAGAAGAAATTTAAAAAATACATGGAAACAAATAAAAATGAAAACACGTAAGTCAAAAACTGTAGAGATGCAGCAAAAGCAGTCATAGGAGGGAAGTATGTAACAATGCAGGCCTACCTCAAGAAACAAGAAAAATCTCAAATACACAACCTAGCTTTACATCTAAAGAACCTAAAAAAAGAACACCAAATGAAGCCTAAAGCCAGCAGAAGGGAAACAATAATGATTAGAAAAGAAATAAGTGATATAGAAACTGAAAAAAAAAAAATAGAACCGATCAATAAAACCAGGAGCTGGTTCTTCGAAAGAATAAAATTGATAATCCCTTAGCCAGAGTTATCAAAACGAAAAAAGAAAGGACCTAAATAAGTAAAATCACAACTGAAAGAGGAAAAATCACACCCAAAACCACAGAAATTCAAAAAATTATAAGAGAATATAGTGAAAAGCTATATGCCAACAAATTGAGCAATCTAGAAGAAATGGATAAATTCCTAGAAACATAAACTACCAAACTGAAACAAGAAGAAATAGAAAACGTGACAGACCAATATACAGCAAAGAAACTGAATGAGTAATAAAAAAATCTGCAACAGACCCAACAGATCTGGGGAGACTCCCCTTCCTCCCAGGGAGGAACAGCATGGGAGCACACCGCAGGGATCTGCTGGGTTTGGAGACTCCAAAAGGGGTCGTGTGCCAGACATAGAAACGCTCAGTCCCAGGCCAGGTGAGCACGGAGTGCGGACAGAGAGCAGGGAGACAGGAATGATTGACTGCTTTTCTCTGAGGGTCCACTGGGGAGTGGGGCCCTGAAGTCTCAGCTCCTTTGGGGTCAGAGATTGGGAGGCCACAATTTTCATTCACATCCTCCAAAGCTGTACAGAAAGATTTCAGGGAACCAAAAGCTACAAGGAACAAACCCAAGCAGATTACTTAGCCTTGACCCAGCAAGGGTGGTGCAATTCCGCCTCAGGCGAAGACATTTGAGAGTCACTGCAACAGGCCCCTCCCGCAGAGGATCAGCAAGAACATTCAGCCAAGACAAAGATTACTGATCATTGAGAACTGTAAAACTCCAGCACTAGGGGAATACCCAGGAGAGAATTCATGGTTTTTTCCAACGATTCTTTAGTCTTTCAAAATTTTTTTAATTTTCTTTATTTTTCCTTTTCTATTTCTTTTTTTATTTTATTGTTATATTAATCACCATACATTACATCATTAGTTTGTGATGTAGTGTTCCATGATTCATTGTTTGCATATGACACCCAGTGCTCCATTCAGTACATGCTCTCTTTAATACCCATCACCAGGCTAACCCATCTCCCCACCTCCCTCCCCTCTAGAACCCTCAGTTTGTTTCTCAGAGTCCATCGTCTCTCATGGTTCGTCTCCCCCTCCGATTTCCACCCCTTCATTTATCCCTTCCTGCTATCTTCTTCTTTTCTTTTTTTAAAATATAATGTATTATTTGTTTCAGAAGTACATGTCTGTGATTCAACAGTCTTACACAATTCACAGCACTCACCATAGCACATGCCTTCCCCAATGTCTATCACCCAGCCACCCCATCCCTCCCACCCCCCACACCTCCAGCAACCCTCAGTTTCTTTCTGAGATTAAGAATTCCTCCTATCAGTGAAATCATACAAATACATGTCTTTCTCTGATTGAGTTATTTCACTCAGCATAATACACTCCAGTTCCATCCACGTCGTTGCAAATGGCAAGATCTCATTCCTTTTGATGGCTGCATAATATTCCATTGTACATATATACATCTTCTTTATCCATTCACCTGTTGATGGACATCTTGGCTCTTTCAATAGTTCGGATATTGTGAACATTGCTGCTATAAACATTGGGGTGCATGTAATCCTTCGGATCCCTATATTTGTATCTTTGAGGTAAATGCCCAGGAGTGCAATTGATGGGTAATATGGTAGCTTTATTTTCAACTTTTTGAAGAACCTCCATACTGTTTTCCAGAGTGGCTGAACTAGCTGGCATTCCCACCAACAGTGTAGGAGGGTTCCCCTTTCTCACATCGCCGCCAAATATGTCATTTCCTGACTTATTAATTTCAGCCATTCTGACTGGTGTGTGTGGTATGTCATTGAGGTTTTGATTTGGATTTCCCTGATGCTGAGCGACGTTGAGCACTCTTTCATGTGTCTGTTAGCCATTTGGGTATCTTCTTTGGAAAAATGTCTGTTCATGTCTTCTGCCCATTTCTAGATTGGAACATTTGTTCTTTGGGTGTTGAGTTTCGTAAGTTATTTATAGGTTTTGGATATGAGCCTTTTATCTGGTATGTCATTTGCAAACATCTTCTCCCATTCTGTCAGTTGTCTTTTGGTTTTGTTGACTGTTTCTTTTGCTGTGCAAAAGCTTTTTATCTTGGTGAAGTCACAATAGTTCATTTTGGCCCTTACTTCCCTTGCCTTTGGTGAGGTTTCTAGGAAGAAGTTGCTGTGGCTAGGGATGAAGAGTTTGCTGCCTGTGTTCTCCTTTAGGATGTTGATGGACTCCTGTCTAACATTGAGGTCTTTCAAATATTTTGAGTCTATTATTGTGTGTGGTGTAAGGAATAGGTCCAGTATCATTCTTCTGCATGGAGCTGTCCAATTTTCCCGACACCATTTGTTGAAGAAACTGTCTTTTTTCCATTGGACGTTCTTTCCTGCTTTGTCGAAGATTAGTTGACCATAGAGTTGAGGGTCCATTTCTGGGCTCTTGATTCTGTTCCATTGATCGATGTGTCTGTTTTTGTGCCAGTACCATACTGTCTTGATGAGGACAACTTTGTAATAGAGCTTGAAGCCCGGAATTGTGATGCCACCAGCTTTGCCTTTCTTTTTCAATATTCCTCTGGCTATTCGGAGTCTTTTCTGGTTCCATACAAATTTAAGGATTATTTGTTCCATTTCTTTGAAAAAAGTGGATGGTATTTTGATAGAGATGGCATTGAATGTGTAGATTGCTCTAGGTAGCATTGACACCTTCACAATATTTGTTCCACAAATCCATGAGCATGGAACATTTTTCCATTTCTTTGTGTCTTCCTCAATTTCTTTCATGAGTATTCTATAGTTTTCTGAGTACAGATTCTTTGCTTCTTTGGTTAGATTTATTCCTAGGTATCTTTTGGTTTTAGGTGTAATTCTAAATGAGATTGACTCCTTAATTTCTCTTTCTACTGTCTTCTTGTTGGTGTATAAGAATGCCACTGATTTTTGTGCATTGATTTTATACCCTGCCACTTTACTGAATTCCTGTATGAGTTCTAGCAGTTTTGGGGTGGAGCCTTTTGGGTTTTCCACGTAAAGTATCATATCATCTGCAAAGAGTGAGAGTTTGACTTCTTCTTTGCCGATTCAGATAAATTTTATTTCTTTTTGTTGTCTGATTGCTGTGGCTAGGACTCCTAGTACTATGTTGAATAGCAGTAGTGATAGTGGACCTCCCTGCCGTGTTCCTGAACTTAGTGGGAAAGCTTTCAGTTTTTCCCCATTGAGAATGATATTTGCTGTAGGTTTTTCATACATGGCTTTCATGATATTGAGGTATGTACCCTCTATTCCTATACTGTGAAGAGTTTTGATCAAGAAAGTATGCTATACTTTGTCAAATGGTATTTCTGCATCTACTGAGAGGATCATATGGCTCTTGTCTTTCTTATATTAATGTATGGTATCACATTGATTGATTTGCAGATGTTGAACCAACCTTGCAGCCAGGGAATAAATCCCACTTGGTTGGTGAATAATCCTTTTAATGTACTGTTGGATCCTATTGGCTAGTATTTTGGTGAGACTTTTTGCATCCATGTTCATCAAGGATATTGGGCTGAAATTCTCCGTTTTGTTGGGGTCTCTGGTTTTGGGATCAAGGTAATGCTCGCATCAAAAGAAGACTTTGGAAGTTTTCCTTCCATTTCTATTTTTTGGAACAGTTTCAGAAGAATGGGTATTAATTCTTCTTTAAATGTTTGGTAGAATTCCCCTGGGAAGCCATCTGGCCCTGGGCTTTTGTTTGTTGGGAGATTTTGGATGACTGCTTCAATTTCCTTAGTGGTTATAGGTTTGTTCAGGTTTCCTATTTCTTCCTGGTTCAATTTTGGTAGTTGGTACATCTCTAGGAATACATCCATTTCTTCAAGGTTATCTAATTGGCTGGCATATAGTTGATCTTATAATTGTTTGTATTTCTTTGGTGTTGGTTGTGATCTCTCCCTTTCATTCATGATTTTGTTGATTTGGGTCATTTCTCTTTCCTTTTTGATAAGTCTGGCCAGGGGTTTATCAATCTTGTTAATTCTTTCAAAGAACCAGCTCCTAGTTTTCTTGATCTGCTCTACCATTCTTTTGGTTTCTATTTCATTGATTTCTGCTCTGATCTTTATTATTTCTCTTCTCCTGTTGGGTTTAGGCTTTATTCACTGTTCTTTCTACATCTCCTTTAGGTGTAGGGTTAGTGGTTGTGTATTTGAGACCTTTCTTGTTTCTTGGGAAAGGCGTATGGTGCTATACACTTTCCTCTTAGGACTGCCATTACTGCATCCCAAAGATTTTCAACAGTTGTGTTTTCATTTTCATTGTTTTTCCATGAATTATTTAATTCTTCTTTATTTTCCTGAATGATCCATTAGGATACTCCATGTATTTGAGTTCTTTCTCACCTTCCTCTTGTGATTGAGTTCTAGTCTCAAAGAATTGTGGTCTGAATATATGCAGGGAATGATGCCAGTCTTTTGGTACGAGCTGAGAACTGATTTGTGACCTGGGACGTGATCTATTCTGGAGATTGTTCTATGGGCACTAGAGAAGAATGTGAATTCTGTTGCTTTGGGATGGAATATTCTGAATATATTTGTGAAGTCCCTTGCTCCAGTGTGTTATTTAAAATCTTTATTTCCTTGTTGATCTTTGGCTTAGATGATCTGTCCACTTCAGCGAGGGAGGTGTTAAATTCCCCACCTTTATTGTATTATTGTCGATGTGTTTCTTTGCTTTTGTTATTATTTGCCTTATATAATTGGCTGCTCCCATATCAGGGGCATAGATATTTACAATTATTAGATCTTCTTGTTGGATAGACATTTTAAGTAGGATATAGTGTCCTTCCTCATCTCTTATTACAGTCTTTGTTTTAATTTCTAATTTGTCTGATATAAGGATTGCCATCCCAGCTTTTTTTGGTGTCCATTAGCATACTAAATTGTTTTCCACCCCCTCACTTTCGATGTGGGGTGTCTTTGGGTCTAAAATGAGTCTCTTGCAGACAGCATATCGATGGGTCTTGTTTTTTAATCCAAACTGATAACCTGTGTCTTTTGATTGGGGCATTTAGCCCATTCACATTCAGGGTAACTATTGAAAGATATGAATTTAGTGCCGTTGTATTGCCTGTAAGGTGACTGTTACTGTATTTTGTCTGTGTTCCTTTCTCGTCTATGTTGCTTTTAGACTCTCTCTTTTCTTAGAGGTCCCCTTTCAAGATTTCTTGTAGGGCTGGTTTTGTGTTTGCAAATTCTTTAAGTTTTTGTTTGTCCTGGAAGCTTTTGATCTCTCCTTCTTTTTTCACTGACACCCTAGCTGGATATAGTATTCTTGGCTTCATATTTTCCTCATTTAATGTTCTGAATATATCATGCCAGTCCTTTCTGGCCTGCCAGGTCTCTGTGGATAGGTCTGTTGCCAATCTAATATTTGTATCATTGTAGGTTACAGATCTCTTTTCCCAAGCTGCTTTCAGGATTTTCTCTTTTTCTCTGAGGCTCGTAAGTTTTACTATTAGATGTCAGGGTGTTGACCTATTTTTATTGATATTGAGGGGTTACTCTGTGCCTCCTGGATTTTGATGCCTATTTCCTTCCCCAAATTAGGTCACGTTCTCTGCTATAATTTGCTCCAATATACCTTCTGCTCCTCTCTCTCTTTCTTCTTCTTCTGGGATCCCAATTATTCTAATATTGTTTCATTTTATGGTATCATTTATCTCTTGAAAATTGCCCTCATGATCCAGTAGTTGTTTATCTCTCTTTTTCTCAGCTTCTTTATTTTCCCTCATTTTGTCTTCTATATCACTGATTCTCTCTTCTGCCTCCTTTATCCTACCAGTTAGAGCCTCCATTTTTGATTGCACCTCATTAATAACCTTTTTGAATCAATCAGAAAAAGACATGTATCATAGGACCTTACTGATATGAGGAATTCTTAATGTCAGGAAACAAACTGAGGGTTGCTGGAGTGGTGGGGGATGGGAGGGATGGCGTGGCTGGGTGAGAGACATTGGGGAGGGTATGTGCTACGGTGAGCACTGTGAAATTTGCAAGACCGTTGACTCACAGATCTGTACCTCTGAAACTAATACTTTATATGTTAAAAAAAGAAGAAGAAGAAGATAGCAGTAGGGGAAGAATGAAGGGGAGGAATCAGAGGGGAAGACCATGAGAGATGGTAGACTCTGAGAAACAAACTGAGGGTTCTAGAGGGGAGGCGGTTGGGAGGAAGGGCTGGCCTGGTGATGGGTGTTAAAGAGGGCATGTTCTGCATGAATCACTGGGTGTTATACACAAGCAATGAATCATGGAACACTACATCAAAAACTAATGATACAATGTATGGTGATTAACATACCATAACAATAATTTAAAAAATGGAGGCTCTAAGTGCTAGGATAAATGAGGCAGAAGAGAGAATTAGTGATATAGAAGACCAAATGATGGAGAATAAGGAAGCTGAGGAAAAGATAGATCAACAACTACTGGATCATGAGGGGAGAGTTTGAGAGATAAGTAATACCATAAGATGAAACAATATTAGAATAATTGGGATCCCAGAAGAAGAAAGAGAAAGGGGGCAGAAGGTATATTGGAGCAAATTATAGTGGAGAATTTCCCAACCTTGTGGAAGGAAACAGGCATCAAAATCCGGGGGACACAGAGAACCTCTTCAAAATCAATAAAAATAGGTCAACACCCCGACATTTAATAGTAAAACTTACAAGTCTCAGAGACAAAGAGAAAATCCTGAATGCAGCTCAGGAGAAGAGGGCTGTAACCTACAATGTTAGAAACATTGGATTGGCAACAGACCTATCCACAGAGACCTGGCAGTCCAGAAAGGACTGGCATGATATATTCAGGACAATTAATGAGAAAAATATGCAGCCAAGAACACTATATCCAGCTAGGCTGTCACTGAAAATAGGAGAGATAAAAAGCTTCCAAGACAAACAAACACTAAAAGAATTTGTGAACATTAAACCATCCCCACAAGAAATATTGAAAGGGGTCCTCTAAGCAAAGAGAAAGCCTAAAAGCAACATAGACGAGAAAGGAACACAGACAATATACAGTAACAGTCACCTTACAGGGAATACAATGGCACTAAATTCATATCTTTCAATAGTTACCCTGAATGTAAATGGGCTAAATGCCTCAATCAAAAGACACAGGCTAGCAGATTGGATAAAAAAGACAAGACCCATTGATCTGCTGTCTGCAAGAGACTCATTTTAGACCCAAAGACACCTCTAGATTTAAAGTGAGGGGGTGGAAATTCATTTACCATGCTAATGGATAACAAAAGAAAGTGGGGGTGACAATCCTTATCTCAGAAAAATTAGAGTTTAAACCAAAGACTATAATAAGAGATGAGGAAGGACACTATATCATACTTACAGGTTCTATCCAAGAAGATCTAACAATTATAAATATCTTTGCCCCTAACATGTGAGCAGCCAATTATATGAGCCAATTAATAACAAAATCAAAGAAACACATAGACAATAATACAGTAATAGTAGGGGACTTTAACATCTCCCTCACTGAAATGGACAGATCATCTAAGCAAAAGATCATCTAAGCAAAAGGAAATAAAGGCTTTAAATGACACACTGGACCAGATAGACTTCTCGGATATATTCAGAACATTCAATCCCAAAGCAACAGAATACACAGTCTTCTCTAGTGCCCATGGAACATTCTCCAGGATAGATCACATCCTTCATCACAAATCAGGTCTCAACCACTACCAAAAGATTAGGATCATTAGCTGCATATTTTCAGAGCACAGTTCTTTGAAAGTAGAACTCAATCATAAGAGGAAAACTGGAAAGAACCCAAAGGAGGCTAAAAAGCATCCTACTAAAGAATGAATGGGTCAACCAGGAAATTAAAGAAGAATTTTAAAAATCCATGGAAACAAATGAAAATGAAAACACAACTGTTCAAAATCTTTGGGATGCAGCAAAGGCAGTCCTAAAAGGAAAGTATATAGCAATATAAGCCTTTCTTAAGAAACAAGAAAGGTCTCAAATACACAGCCTAACCCTACACCTAAAAGAGCTGGAGAAAGAACAGCAAATGAAGCCTAAACCCAGCAGGAGAAGAGAAATAATAAAAATCAGAGAAGAAATCAATGAAATAGAAACCAAAAGCACAGTAGAACAGATCAATGAAACTAAGAGGTGTTCTTTGAAAGAATTAATAGGATTGATAAACCCCTAGCCAGACTTACCAAAGAGAATAGAGAAAGGACCCAAATAAAAAAATCATGAATGAAAGAAGAAAGATCACAACCAACACCAAAGAAATACAAACAATTATAAGGACATATTATGGGCAACTCTATGCCAGCAAAGTAGACAGTCTGGAAGAAATGGATGCATTTCTAGAGACAATAACTACCAAAACTGATCCAGGAAGAAATAGAAAACATGAACAGATCCATAACCAGCAAGGAAATTGAAGCAGTAATCAAAATCTCCCAACACACAAGATCCCAGGACCAGATGCCTTCCCAGGGGAATTCTAACAAACATTTAAAGAAGAATTAATCTATTCTTCTCAAACTCTTCCAAAATACAGAAATGGAAGGAACTTCCAAACTCATTTTTTGAGGCCAGTATTACCTTGATCTCAAAACCAGACAAAGACCCCATCAAAAAGGAGAATTACAGACCAATATCCTTGATGAACATGGATGCAAAAATTCTCACCATAATACTAGCCAACAGGATCCAACAGTACATTTAAATGATTATTCACCATGTCCAGGTGGGATTTATTCCTGGGCTGCAAGTTTGGTTCAACAATTGCAAATGAATCAATGTGATACAATACATTAATAAAAGAAAGAACAGGGCGCCTGGGTGGCTCAGTTGGTTAAGCAACTGCCTTCGGCTCAGGTCATGATCCTGGAGTCCCAGGATCAAGTCCCACATTGGGCTCCCTGCTCAGCAGGGAATCTGCTTCTCCCTCTGGCCCTCTTCCCTCTCATGCTCTCTATCTCTCATTCTCTCTCTCTCAAATAAATAAATAAAATCTTTAAAAAAAGAAAAGAAAAGAAAATCAAAGAAGGAACAAGAACCATATGATCCTCTCAATAGATACAGAAGAAGCATTTGACAAAGTGCAGCATCCTTTCCTGATTAAAACTCTTCGCAGTGTAGGGATTAGAAGGTACATAACTTAATAGCATAAAAGCCATCTATGAAAAACCCACAGCGAATATCATTTTCAATGGGGAAAAACTGAGAGCTTTTCCCTTAAAGTCAGGAACATGGCAGGGATGTCCACTATCACCACTGTTATTCTGCATGGTATTAGAAGTCCTAGCCTCAGCACCAGAAAAAAGAAAGAAATAAAAGTCATCCAAATCAGCAAAGAAGAAGTCAAACTCTCACTGTTTGCAGAGGATATGATACTTTATGTGGAAAATCCAAAAGACTCCACCCCAAAACTGCTAGAACTCATACAGGAATTCAGTAAAATGGCAGGATATAAAATCAATGCACGGAAATCAGTGGCATTCCTATACACCAACAACAAGACAGAAGAAAGAAATTAAGAAGTCGATCCCATTTACAACTGCACCCCAAACCATAAGATACCTAGGAATCTAACGAAAGAGGCAAAGAATCTGTACTCAGAAAACTATAAAATACTCATGAAAGAAATTGAGGAAGACACAAAGAAATGGAAAACATTCCATGCTCATGGATTGGAAGAACAAATGTCTATGCTACCTAGAGCGATCTATACATTTAATGCAATCCTTATCAAAATACCATCCACTTTTTTCAAAGAAATGGAACAAATAATCCTAAAATTTGTATGGAACCAGAAAAGACGCCGAATAGCCAGAGGAATGTTGAAAATGAAAAGCAAAGCTGGTGCCATCACAATTCCAGGCCTCAAGCTCTTTTACAAAGCTGTAATCATCAAGACAGTATGGTACTGGCACAAAAACCGACACATAGATTAGGGGAACAGAATAGAGACCCCAGAAATGGACCCTCAACTCTATGGTCAACTAATCTTTGGCAAAGCAAGAAGGAATGTCCCGTGGAAAAAAAGTCTCTTGAAGAAATGGTGTTGGGAAAATTGAACAGCCACATGTAGAAGAATGAAACTGGACCATCTCCTTACACCACACACAAAAATAGACTCCAAATGGATGAAAGACCTCAATGTGAGATAGGAATCCATCAACATCCTAAAGAAGAACACAGGCAGCAACCTCTTTGACCTCAGCCACAGCAACTTCTTCCTAGAAACATCGCCAAAGGCAAGGGAAGCAAGGGCAAAAATGAACTATTGGGACTTCATCAAGATAAAAAAGTTTTGCACAGCAAAGGAAACAGTCAACAAAACCAAAAGACAACCGACAGAATGGGAGAAAATATTTGCAAATGACATATCTGATAAAGGGCTAGTATCCAAAATCTATAAAGAACTTCTTAAACTCAACACCCAAAGAACAAATGATCCAATCAAGAAAGGGGCAGAAGACATGAACAGACATTTTTCCAAAGAAGACATCCAAATGGTTAACAGACACATGAAAAAGTGTTCAACATCCCTCGGCATCAGGGAAATCCAAATCAAAACCTCAATGAGATACCACCTCACACCAGTCAGAATGGCTAAAATTAACAAGTCAGGAAATGACAGATGTTGGCGAGGATGTGGAGAAAGGGGAACCCTCCTAGACTGTTGGTGGGAATGCAAGCTTGTGTGTCCCCTCTGGAAAACAGTATGGAGGTTCCTCAAAAAGTTGAAAATAGAGGTACCATATGACCCAGCAATTGCACTACTGGGTGTTTATCCCAAAGATACAAATGTAGTGATCAAAATGGTTACCTGCACCCCAATGTTTATAGCAGCAATATCTACAATAGCCAAACTATGATAGAGACAAGATGTCCATCAACAGATGAATGGATAAAGAAGATGTGTTGGGCGCCTGGGTGACTCAGTTGGTTAAGCGACTGCCTTCAGCTCAGGTCATGATCCCAGAGTCCTGGGATCGAGTCCCACATCGGGCTCCCTGCTGGGCAGGGAGTCTGCTTCTCCCTCTGACCCTCTTCCCTCTCATGCTCTCTATCTCTCATTCTCTCTCTCTCAAATAAATAAAATCTTTAAAAAAAAAGAAAGAAGATGTGTTAAATATTACAATGGAATATTATGTAGCCATCAGAAAATGAAATCTTGCCATCTCCAGTGACATGGATGGAACTAGAGAATATTATACTAAACGAAATAAGTCAATCAGAGAAAGACAATCATATGATCTCACTGATATGAGGAATTTGAGAAACTAAAGAGAGGATCATAGGGGAAGGGAGAGAAAAATGAAACAAAATGAAACCAGAGGGGGATAGAAACCATAATAGAACTTAATCTCAGGAAACAACAGGTTTTTGTGTAGTGGAGGGAAGTGGGAGTGATGGGGTGGCTGTGTGATGGGCATTGGGGAAGATATGTGCTATGGTGAGCACTGTGAATTGTGTCAGACTGATAAATCACAGACCTGTACCCCTGAAACAAATAAAACATTATGTTAATAAAAAAAAAGAAAATGAAAATCAAAACTATAATGAGGTATCATCTGACACCTGTCACAAAGGCTAAAATAAAAATCACAAGAAATATCAAGTGTTGGTGAGGATGTGGAGGAAAAGAAACCCCCTTGCACTATTGGTAGAAATGCAAACTGGTGCAGCCACTGTGGAAAATGGTAGGAGGCTCCTCAAAAATTTAGAAATAGAGCTATCCTCTGAGCCAGTAATTGCACTCCTCAGTATTTACCAAATACAAAAACACTAATTCAAAAGGATATATGTACCCTTATGTTTATAGCAGCATTATTTCCAATAGCCAAATTATGGAAGCAGCCCAAGTATCAATAGATGAACGGATAAAGAAGAAGTGGTATATATATATATATATATATATATATATAGTGGAAAATTATTCAGTCATAAAACAGAATGAAATCTTGCCATTTGCAATGACATGGATGGAGCTAGAGAGTATAATCAGTCAGTGAGAGAAAGACAAATATCATGTGATTTCACTCAAGTTGAATTTGAGAAACAAAAATGAGCAAAGGAAAGAAAAAAAGAGAATGCATGACAAACTAAGAAACAGACTCTTAACTATAGAGAACAAATTGATGGTTATCACAAGGGAGGTAGGGGGGAACAAGTGAAATAGATGATGGGGATTAAGGAATGCACTTGTGATGAATACGGGGTGATACGAAATTGCTGAAACACTATATATTACACCTAAAATTAATATAACACTGTATGTTTACTATACTGGAATTAAAACAAAAATAGAGATAGTTCTGCACGCCAGAAAAAAATTAAAATACAGTTACATAATAAGAAAAATATGTATATAGGCACTTCTATGTTTATTGCAGCATTATTTATAATAGCCAAGATAGGGAAGCAACACAAGTGTCCATCCATAGATATTGGATAAAAAAGTTGTAATATACACACACTGGAATATTGCTCGGTCATAAAAAAGAATGAGATCTTGCCACTTGCAACAGCATGGATGGACCTAGAGGGTATAATTCTAAGTGAAGTAAATCAGACAAAGAAAGACAAATACCATATGATTTCACTCATATGTGGAATTAAAGAACTCAAACAAATGACAAAAAGAGACAAAAAAACAGAATCTTAAATACAGAGAACAAACTGGTGGTTGTCAGAGGAGTGGTTGGTTAGGGGATGGGTGAAACAGATAAAAGGGGTTTAAGAGTACACGTATCTTGATGAGCACTGAGTAATGTATAGAATTGTTCATTCAGCTTTGCTTAAAACTTTTTAATGATTGATTTCCAAAAGCCTGCATTTGTTTTCAAGGCAGGGAAAATGAGTTAAACATATCTGCTTCCCTGTGCCTTTTCTATTGGTCCCAACACTTTTCTCTTTCCTTGACCGATATTTGATGTCATTTTTTAATGCATTACTTCCCTATTTGCCTTCCAATAGAGCTGTTTGAGCTCATCAGTCCTGTTCTGAACCTAGCTCCCAGGACCAAAGACAACAATATAGATGTGGGTTGGACCCCACCAGAGTTCAAGACAATTGTTAGTTCTCTCTTTTTTTCAAACCTATTCCTTTTTTAAAAATTATTTTTTATGTAACTGATGGGGCATTAACATTTCGAGAGACTCCTTCTTAGTGTTGGTTCATGTTAAGTTCCATTAACTGTAATTCTTAGTTCTTACTTAATGGAGTATTTTCTTGAATATCCTATCATTGCTAGGTAGCAGAGAATAGAGTCATAATAGTAATTTGAGATTCCTCAAGGTCATAGTGCTTGGTATTCCTGATGCAATTCCTATGAATCCTACCTCCTTGAAAACAAACCTATAAAACTCTCCAGGCACAATTTGTAACAGAACGTAGTTAATCCGCACCATAAATTTGCTCTACGTCAGTGTAATTTACTCACATTGCCTCTATTTAATTTAATCTTAAAGTCACTAAATTCTAAAAGATGATTCAAATGCTTGTTTTGGGTACAATTCATTATTCATTTGTGTTTTTAAAGATGAAGACAGTTATGTTATCTCCAAATGAAATTAGCACATTCAATAAGCAATACAATATTAAATATCTAAAGTTTTGCCATTATGGCAAGGTCAAATGTGGTATTTTCTACTCTATTGATTCACATTTATGACCCAAATGAGGTTGCTGCTTATGCACAAAGTACAATTAAATCAAGGTTAGACAAGAAGACTTCTCTGGCACAAGATAGAGCACCAAGAAATTATACAGTACTGTTAAAATTTGGATTAGGATCACTTTTAATGATATATTATCTGGTTTTCTTAAATATTAACAGAGTAAATCTTTATCCTTACTCTTGAGTTTAATTTCTAAACTATACATATTGATAATGTGATAATTTCAAGTTACACTTAACAGTAGCTATGTAATGATTCACATATTAAAATGGATAAATGTTCTTCTGTAGGACATTTAAATGAAATATTAAAAATAAGCCTCAGAAAACTTCTTATTTTCCTCTTAAAAGCCAAAATTCCGTTTAATAATATATTCGCATGTGCTCATATCTCAAATTAGTTAAATAAGCACATGATAAATAATACCATTATAATGTAATTTAAAGGTAATTAAACTATTTATAAAGTAATCATAAATTTCAATAGATTTATATTTTGGAAAAAATAGATATCTTACTATTTATGTTAAGTTATAATGAAGTACAAAAAATATATCAAACACAGTAATTTGGGAACTGGGTCATAGTAAATCAGGGATTTTTTGGTCATTTGGCATTTAGTACATCAAGAAATAATCTTGCATATTGTTTTCCTGTTATTTTGAAGCAAAACTACAAAAATTACACAACTGGATTTGATGTTTAATGAATAAGAGTAGTTGATCTTCCCGAATCTCTATTTTGTGTTACAGTGAGATAAGTATATTGGAGTGAGTTCATCTAATTACACTCACACTGACCTCATTTGTAAAAAACAGTCATGGAAGCATTTGACACACATTGAACAATTTCATTATTGTTTCCAAATCCTGGTTTTTCTGGACAGATATATGTCAGTATAAATGCTATGATGCATGGTGCTTGCAACTGCTTATCTTAGTGTCAGCTTTCACATGAAAAACTATTACACAAATTCCACCAGTATCAGAATGACTCTGTGTGCCAACTCAAACACCTGGGGAATAATTTTGCCACAGATTTTGATAGGGTAAGGAGCATTTCCTTCAAGATATGCCATCTTTTAATTCTCTATAACCTTAGAAATTTTGCCAACCTCTATATAAATGATTCTCTAATCTACATGGCCACCATTAATCTCCTCCCTGAGCTCAAGGTCTGTTGTTTGGATAGTGCCACTGTGATGTTCACTGCCAAACCAAATTCCATTTATTAGAAACATTAGTACTTTATGTAATGTTGTCTTCCCTCAATTCCCCCCACCTTTTCTTTTCTTTTCTTTTCTTTTTTTAACATAGTCAACACCATTCTCCTAATCCTCAAAGTTCAAAATAATCATTGCTTTCCTGTATTTTATAAAATCCGGTTAGTCCACAAGTGTAGTCAAAACTTCCTCTCCAAATTACCACTTCCCCATTTTCATTGCCATTTCCTTAAACAAGGCCTTCACTAATTTATGTGTAAACTTAACTTCCACAGGAAAAATCCAAATCTTAACTTTTTTAAAAATTATATCCTAATCCTGTTCAAGTTCCCATTCACAGCCTAAAAATCTTTTTTTTTTTTAAAGATTTTATTTATTTATTTGAGAGAGAGAGAATGAGAGATAGCACGAGAGGGAAGAGGGTCAGAGGGAGAAGCAGACTCCCCGCCGAGCAGGGAGCCCGATGTGGGACTCGATCCCGGGACTCCAGGATCATGACCTGAGCCGAAGGCAGTCGCTTAACCGACTGAGCCACCCAGGCGCCCCACAGCCTAAAAATCTTAATCAACCTTTAAACTCAAGTATATGATGAATAATCCTTTAAAATCATAGTTAGCTCAAATAAAAATATATAATAAAAATAATCAAACAAATGAATGCAAATTAACTTATTTTTTCAAAGACAGTATTAGCTATCTTCCCAACTTGCTGTGTTAAAATGTCAAACAGGGCAAAAACTGGAGAGAAATGAATAATATGGAAGTTAGATAACAAAACACATGTGTTTTCAATTCTTTCTGAAAGAAGATGTAGTAAAAATGAAAGAAGGGAGAAAGGAAATTAGGGATAACTAACTTTGTGGAGTGTTTACATACACTACTTATAGTATTGTATGTGTGTGATATATAATATATGCAATATAGAGTATTGCAATAGCCTTATAATTGGCCTTTCTACCTGCTGGCACTTCTCTTCTACAATCTATCTTGCATCATGAATGTATGATGAATTTTCCAAAACAATGCCCTCCACACATTATTCTCATGCTCAGCATCCTTCATTGGATTCTCAATGCCTGCAATGAAAATCCTCCTGCAAATAAAATGCACAAACCTTGATTTGGAACTTAAGGCTCTCATAAACCTATCCTTAAGCCACCTTGCTTATTAAATTGGTCCTAAACTGAATTAATCTTCTGACTCTACTAACTCTTTCCATAACCATTCTTCCAATCACAAGGCTTAATACTTTTGTGTTATTTGCTTCTCCATCTCCATTGGTTAGGTACTCAACAGTACCTAACTCAACAGTTAGTACTCAACAGTAGTTGAGTACTTGGGTCGGGTCACTTGATTCTATTTTCTTGTCTCTGTTTCCATTAGAACAGCATGCATTATTTCTTGTGTTAAGTAGCTTCTTCCTGATGCCTGTCTCTTAACTTTCACTTTCCTATACTCAGTTATAAAATTGATTTTCCATTCTTGGCTAGACTTCTGCTTGGGTATGTGAACATCTCTATTTTCTCCAGTTATCTACCTTAAGCTCTTGGACTCTGTGATAGCTCAACCTTGCAGAATTAGGAGTCTCTTATCTGTGTATATTCATCCTCATTGCCTTGGTGATTCTTTTTAGATGTAATCTTTTGCTCTTCTAAGCCTATGTCACTGCCTTGCTTTTCTTCACCTGAGAAAACCTTACTGGATAACACATTTAGCCCATTTAACCCAGTACACAACAGATTCTCTCCAGAACCATTCTCCTGACTCTATGTCTTCTAGTTTTCCTCATGTTATTCCTTCTAAAGACCAGCATGAATATATGAAGCTGAGGTTTGAGAGGTTTAAATCATCTATATACACAATTGCTCATTGATATCAAAGAAAGCCTTTTTTATTATGTTATGTTAGTCACCATACAGTACTTCATTAGTTTTTGATGTAGTGTTCCATGATTCATCATGAAAGCCTTATAACAGACAAAATATGACCATTACTAAATTTCTCTGGACTAGATAACACTTGGCTAAATCCAACCACAAATATCTTAAGCTTCACCAACAAATTAAATTTGAAAATCTCATTCAAACTCATCCATTCTTCCTTCTATCTCAATCTAAGTATGTTGAAATTTTTCTGAATCAAGTAGAGCTGGGTCTACTTGAAACTTTTCCGGATCAAGTAGATTTTAATTCATCCTAAGTAATTATAAAAGAATCAGAAAAATAGCACTTCAAAGGATTCTGAATTCAAAGCAAATATTGAGATAGCTTTGTTAGTTTATAGAGTCAGGTACCTGGGCCTGATGAGTGTTTCTAACAAGTAAAGCAAGTCAACTAAACTGCTGCATTAAAATCTAGACATTACAATGTGTATATTTCCAATAAACATACCTCCCCAAAAGGGTTGAAGTAGTGGTCATGGTAATAGTAGTGGTGCTAAAGATGGAACATTGAATTTACTATAATAGTATATATATATATATATATATAACCATATACTCCTACTTGTGAATGGATTCCTGATGTCTTGCTTTTTCTTGGTTAAGGTAACATTTAGTGACCTTGTAACCATGGTTACATACCTGGCTCTGGATTTGACTCTCCAGTTTTGGAACCTCTTTTCTTTCTCTGATATTCAGTAAACAATCTGTCACTCTTTTATGTTTGGCCTCTGATGCCTACCTGAGAACATGTATAGGTTCTATTTCACCTTTCTCCCCTTGTGCTTATATCCCCCTTTTAGTGTTAGTTTTTCCCTTACAAAATATAGGTCACCCATACTTTTTATTTGTTGTTAGATAGTGATGTTTCTATATAAGCATAATTTCCCTGTGGATAAAATGGACAAAAAGTATTAAAGATTTAGCATATTTCCAAATGAATAAATTAAGAGCATAAAAATTTTGCACTAAAATTATAATTCAGCAAGCACTGCACAGGAGCTGAAATACTGAAAAATTTTAGTAATTATTTTTGGAAATTGCACTTAGGAATTGAAACAATATGGTAAATCAATCATATCAGTTCTTAGACAAACTACTTCTGGAAGAGCAGCAAATACATTGGTTGCATAGGTTTTTGGTCAATCAGCCAACAAATTTAAAATGTATAGTGAATGAACTACCCACATAGAAGAGCTTTAAACTTTATCTGTATTGTTTACATGGATGACATCTAAGGTTATCCAAAAACTCCTTGATAAATCAAAACCAGGAATTTTCAGGGTTAGTTTTCATCTCTCAATCTACCTTAAAAAAAACTTTCAGCATTGAAATCATCATCTTGAATACATGTATCCAACAGAGCTCCTACGATGGTAAGAGAGGTTGTTAAGGATGTGTTGAGCCTCTTACAGTGCTGTATTATTGCTTTAAGGGCATGGTAAATATCAATCCCATCTAAAGAACTCCTGTGAT
Organism: Eumetopias jubatus; assembly: GCF_037043125.1. Taxonomy (NCBI): domain Eukaryota; kingdom Metazoa; phylum Chordata; class Mammalia; order Carnivora; family Otariidae; genus Eumetopias; species Eumetopias jubatus. The sequence continues at coordinate 82,329,037 of NW_028274819.1, read as the reverse complement.
GATACTGACATAAATTTAAAAAGCTTTTAAGATTTTTCTTAGACTAACTCTAAGCTTAAAGGCAAAAACAGTCCATTAGCCATTATTACAATAACTACTAAACAAACTGATCCCTTACAATTCATTCAGATAATAGTATCAATTGCAAAGACTTAAAAGTATCAGTTACTCTTACTACATATACCAAGGAGGTGAATTTTTATCCATTCCTTATTGAATTAGCACAACAGTCATGTAGATAAAAGGCTAAAGATACATTTTTGGAATTTTTTGTTTCATCTTTTATGGTACATTAGGTCTTAGACTTCGAGAGTAACTGAGTTATAACTGTATCTATATTCCATGAGATCAAAGTGCATGACTCTTGCTCACTTCTATACCTTTGATGTGTAACACAGTGCTTGGCATATGACAGGAACTTAATGAATAATTGTTGGAGGAGTAAATAAATGAAGGCCTGGGCAACCAGCCACAATGATGTAACTAAAAAGAGACTTCATGAAGCATCTGGCTTATACTGCCAGCAATAAGTTTGCTAGATTTGAAAAATTATAACTAAGAACCCTTAAAGGGGACACTTTTCCTCTAAGGCTCTGCCTTCTCTCCCAATAACTCTTACTTAACTTTCAAGACCTCTCCAATGTGTCTTCCTCTCCAGGAATTTTCTCTGGTTCCTTCTCCAGGCTAATCTAAGAATTTATCTGCTACAAAAAATATAAATCATGATGTATATGAGGAATTAACATCAGTTCGGTATTATTTGAAAGTAAGAGTGAGAGAGTGACATGAACCAGAGCTAGAGAGTTAGGAGGAGGCCTGGCCACAGAGGGCCTTGTCTTAATGCTAATGGGTTTAAAGATCATCCTGTGGGTGATGTAAAGCCATTGATGGGATTTACCACGTTGTGACATTGACATATTTTGATTCAAAATGAATCATTTGGGGAAAATGTAAAGGTGGGAGAGGAGGACAGAGACAAGATGGGCTACAGAGATTATTTTAAGAGTCTAGATAAAGATGATAAGGGCCTGAATAGGGCAGGGGTAAGAAGAGAGAACAGATTCACCAACTATCTAGAGGGTAAAATCAAAAGGACTTGATAATGGCTTAGATTTAGGGAGAAGGGTCATCTTAATTCATTAATTCAAGTATTTATTGACTATCTCCTATATTTCAGATACTGTACTGGTAGGAGAAATAGATGGTAAACGAGCCTTATCCCTGCTCTCAAGGGGTTTATAGTCCAGTGGGAGAGATTCTAATGTTAAGTAGAACAAGAGGATAAATATTGATGACTCTTAAGTTCCCGGCTTGCACTGCTGAATGGATGTTGTTAACTGTGCTGTTAACTGTGAAAGAAAATACAGGAGGAGCAAGTAGGGAAACAGATATGAAATATTAAGAAATCAGTTACAAGGCAATGAATGAGTAATATAAACTCTGGTAATGGAATCTCAGTTGAAATTAAAAGCTTAAAACTAAATGATCTCTTAAAACTAAACTTCTATCATTCTATGTTTTTTGTTTATAAGAAAACTCAAAGTCCAAAGTTTCAAATTAACAGAAAAAATATTTTTTTCATTTTTAATATGGCCCCTTTAATTTCTTTTTTTTAAATTTTATTTTATTATGTTATGCCAGTCACCATACAATACATCATTAGTTTTTGATGTAGTGATCCACGATTCATTGTTTTGGTATAACACCCAGTGCTCCATGCATTATGTACCGTCCTTAATACCCATGACCGGGCTAACCCATCTGCCCACCCACCTCCCCTCTAAAACCCTCAGTTTGTTTCTCAGAGTCCATAGTCTCTCATGGTTCATCTCTTGCTCCAATTTCTCCCCCCTTCATTTTTCCCTTCCTTCTCCTAATGTTCTCCATGTTATTCCTCATGTTCCACAAATAAGTGAAACCATATGATAATTGACTTTCTCTGCTTGACTTATTTCACTTAGCATAATCTCCTCCAGTACCATCCATGTTGATGTAAAAGTTGGGTATTCATCATTTCAGATGGCTGAGTAATATTCCATTGTATATATGGACCCCATCTTCTTTATCCATTCATCTGTTGAAGGGCATCTTGGCTCTTTCCACAGTTTGGCTATTGAGGACATTGCTGCCATGAACGTTGGGGTGCATAGGGCCCTTCTTTTCACTACATCTGTGTCTTTGGGTAAATACCCAGTAGTGCAATTGCTAGGTCATAGGGTAGCTTTATTTTTAATTTTCTGAGGCACCTCCACATTGTTTCCCAAAGTGGCTGTACCAACTTGCATTCCCACCTACAGTGTAAGAGGGTTCCCCTTACTCTACAACCTCTCCAACATGTGTTGTTTCTTGCCTTGTCAAATTTGCCATTCTAACTGGTGTAAGGTTGTATCTCAGTGTGGTTTTGATTTAAATTTCCCTGATGGCTAATGATGATGAACATTTTTTCATGTGTTTGTGAGGCATTTGTATGTCTTCTTTGGAGAAGTGTCTGTTCATGTCTTCTGCACACTTCTTGACTTGATTATTTGTTTTTTGGGTGTTGAGTTTGAGAAGTTCTTTATAGATCTTGGATACCAGCCCTTTATCTGTAGTGTCATTTGCAAATAACTTCTCCCATTCTGTGGGTTGCCTCTTTGTTTGATTGACTGTTTCCTTTGTTGTGCAGCTTTTTATTTGATGAAGTCCCAAAAGTTCATTTTTGCTTTTGTTTCACTAGCCTTTGGAGATGTATCTTGAAAAAAGTTGCTGTGGGTGATGTCAAAGAGGTTAGTGCCTATGTTCTCCTTTAGGATTTTGATGGATTCCTGTTTCACATTGAGGTCTTTCATCCATTTTGAGTTTATATTTGTGTATGATGTTAGAGAATGGTCAAATTTCATTTTTCTGCATGTGGCGATCCAATTTTCCCAGCACCATTTATTGAAGACTGTATTTTTTCCATTGCATATTTTTTCCTCTGCTTTGTCAAAGATTATTTGACCATAGAGTTGAGGTCCATATCTGGGCCCTATATTCTGTTCCATTCGTCTATATGTCTGTTTTTGTGCCAGTACCATGCTGTCTTGGTGATCACTGTTTTGTAATAGCTTGAAAGGCTACGTGGTGCCCCCAGTCTTTTCTGATTCCATACAAATTTTAGGATTTTTGTTCCAGCACTTTGAAAAATGTCATTGGAATTTTGATCAGGATGGCACTGAAGGTATAGATTGCTCTGGGTAGCATAGACATTTTAACAATGTTTATTCTTCCAGTCCATGAGTATGGAATGTTTTTCCATCTTTTTGTGTCTTCAATTTCTTTCATGAGTGTTTTGTAGTTCCTAGAGTATAGATTCTTTACCTCTCTGGTTAGGTTTATTCCAAGGTATCTTATTGTTTTTGGTGCTGTTGTAAATGGAATCATTTCTTTAATTTCTCTTTCTATAGTTGTGCTGTTCGTGTATAAGAAAACAACAGATTTCTGTGCATTGATTTTGCATCCTGCCACATTACTGAATTGCTGTATGAGTTCTAGTAATTTGGGGGTGGAGTCTTTTGGGTTTTCCACATAAAGTGTCATGTCGTCTGTGGAAAGAGAGAGTTTGACATCTTCTTTGCCAATTTGAATACCTTTTATTTCTTTTTGTTGTCTGATTGCTATTGCTAGGACTTCTAGTAATATGTTGAACAATGGTGGCGAGAGTGGGCATCCTTGACGTGTTCCTGATCTTAAGGGAAAGGCTCTCAGCTTTTCCCCATTGAGGATGATATTTGCTGTGGGTTTTTCATAGATGGATTTTATGAATTTGAGGAATGTTCCCTCTATCCCTATACTCTGAAGAGTTTTAATCAGGAAAGGATGTTGTATTTTGTCAAATGCTTTTGCTGTATCAATTGAGAGGACCATATGGTTCTTCTCTCTCCTCTTATTTATGTGTTCTATCACATTAATTGATTTGCGAATGTTGAACCACTCTTAAATCCCGGGGATAAATCCCAGTTGGTCGTGGTGGGTGATCCTTTTAATGTACTGTTGGATCCTATTAGCTAGGATTTTGTTGAGGATTTTGGAATCCATATTCATCAGGAATATCAGTCTGAAATTCTCCTTTTTGATGGGGTCTTTCCCTGGTTTGGGGATTAAGGTAATGCTGGCCTCATAGAATTAATCTGGAAGCTTTCCTTTTGTTACTATTTTTTGAAACAGCTTCAGTAGAATAGGTATTATTTCTTCTTGAATGTTTGGTAGAATTCCCCAGGGAATCCATCAGGCCCTGGACTCTTGTTTTTTGGGAAGTTTTTGATCACTGCTTCAGTCTCGTTACTGGTTATTGATCTATTCAGGTTGTCAATTTCTCCCTGTTTCAGTCTTGGGAGGTTATAGGTTTCCAGGAAGGCAACCACTTCTTCTAGGTTGCTCAATTAATTGGCATATAGTTGTTGATAATAATTTCTAATAATTGTTTCTCTTTCCTTGGTGTTAGTCGTGATCTCTCCTCTTTCGTTCATAATTTTATTAATTTGGGTCCTTTCTCTTTTCTTTTGGATAAGTCTGGCCAGTGGTTTATCAATCTTATTAATTCTTTCAAAGAACCAGCTTCTAGTTTCATTGATCTGACCTACTGTGTTTCTGGTTTCTAATTCATTGATTATTTAATTATTTCCTAATCTTATTTATTTCCCTTCTAATGCGTTTAATTTCCTTTCTAATGGTTTAGGCACTGTTTGTTGCTCTTTCTCTAGTTCTTTAAGGGGTAAAGTTAGTCGGTGAGTTCGGGATTTTTCTATTTTTTGAGTGAGGTTTGGATGGCTATGTAATTCCACCTTAGGACGGCCTTTGCAGTATCCCAAAGTTTTGAACCAATGTGTTTTCGTTCTCGTTGGTTTCCATGAATTTTTTAAGTTCTTCTTTGATTTCCTGCTTGACCCATACATTCTTGAGCAGAGTGGTCTTTAGCTTCCAAGTGTTTGAATTTCTTCCAAATTTTTTCTTGTGATTGAGTTCCAGTTTTAAAGCATTATGGTCTGAGAATATGCAGGGAAAAATCTCAATCTTTTTGTATTGGTTGAGACCTGATGTGTGACCCAGTATGTGGTCTATTCTGGAGAAAGTACCATGTGCGCTGGAGAAGAGTGAGTATTTTGTTGTTTTAGGGTGGAAGGTTCTGTATACATCTATGAGGTCCATCTGGTCCAGTGTGTCGTTCAAAGCTCTTGTTTCTTTGTTGATTTCCTGCTTAGATGATCTGTCCATTGCTGAGAGTGGAGAATTTAGGTCTCCTACAATTAACGTATTGTTATCAATATGACTCTTTATTTTGGTTAACAGTTGGCTTATGTAGATGGCTGCTCCTATGTTGGGGGCATGGATAATTACAATTGTTAGATCTCTTGTTGGATACACCCTTTAAGAATGATATAGTGTCCTTCTGTGTCTCTAACTACAGTCTTTAGAGTAAAATGTAATTTGTCTGATATAAGAATTGCTACCCGAACTTTCTTTTGAGGTCCATTGGCATGGAAGATGTATCTATCTTTAGGTTCAAAATAAGTCTCTTGTAGACACATTGTTATTTTTTATCCAATCTGCAACTCTGTGCCGTTTTATGGGAGCATTTAGGCCATTCACATTGAGAGTGATTATTGAAAGATATGTATTAATTGTAATCATGTTGCCTGTGAAGATCTTGTTTTTATAGATTGTCCCTGTAAATTTTCTCTATCACTCTTGTGGTTTTCTCCTTTTATAGAACCCCCCTTAATATTTCTTGCAGGGCCGGCTTAGTGCTCCCATATTCTTTCAGTTTCTGCTGGTCTTGGAGCCTCTGTATCTCTCCATCCATTCTAAATGACAGCCTTGCCGGATAAAGTATTCTTGGCTGCATGTTCTTCTCGTTTAGTACACTGAATATGTCTTGCCAGGCCTTTCTGGCTTGCCAGGTCTCTGTGGATAGTTCTGACGTTATTCTGATATTCCTCCCTCTGTACGTAAGGAATCCCTTCCCCCTAACTGCTCTTAAGATGGTTTCCTTGGTTCTAAGATTTGCGAGTTTTATTATTACATTCTGGGGTATTGGCCTGTTTTCCTTGATCTTGGGAGGGGTCTTCTCTGCCTCTAGGACACAAATGTTTGTTTCATTCCCCAGGTTCCCTAATCTCAGCTATGATTTACTCAAATATATCTTCTAGTCCTCTCTCTCTCTCCACCCCCTCTGGGATTCCAATAATTCTGACATTGGAACGTTTCATGGTGTCACTTATTTCTCTGATTCTATTTTCATGGATTCTGAGTTGTTTTTCCCAGGCCTCTTTTCCCTTTTTTTCTATTAATTGGTCTTCTAGGTCACTAATTCATTCTTCTCCCTTACTTACCCTAGCTGTTAGATTATCTAGATTAGATTGGTTCTCATTGATAGCATTTTTAAGTTCTGAAAATTCAGCTTTCATTTCTGCCCTTAGAGACTCTATGTTGCCATTAATTGATTTCTCCATTCTAGCTATTATCTTTACAATTGCTAGCCTGAATTCAATCTCCAACATCTTGGTCATATCTGAATTCATTTGTAATTCTGTGGCATAAATCATAGCCTCCGAGTCTTTCTTAGTTTGGGGGTTCCTCCTCCTAGTCATTCTGTTGAGGGGTGTTGAGGGAATATATAGAGTCCAAATTATTGACCACAATGCAAGCAAGATGCACCTGTTTTCTAGGGCCCTTAAGGTTGCTGGCCTCTTGTTTTCCTAGCCTGTCTTCTAGGGGAGGGGCCTGTCCCACTGTTACTCATGCAATCCTGTTTGGGCAGAGTTGCCCTGCCCCCTCTTGCGGGTGATGGGCTTAGTGAAAACGAGTTTTTTGGGGCTTTTGTTCTCTGGCGGCTTTCTGCGTCTCTTCCAACAGTCAGAGCAGAAGAGACCATTTCCAACCCTCTGCCTCAGAGCAGAGATAGCATTCTGTTCTTCAGTGAGCTCTGCAGGCCACAGACTCTGTTTCTGTCTGTGCTGCTATAAACTGCAGCATCCTTGGTTGTGCGCCCCTCAGCAGCACTCCCAGTCCTCACCCCCAGGTCGGGGCACGACTCTGCCTTTTGTGCTTCTAAAAGTGCCAGCCATCCCCAGTTCACACGTGCAGCCCCGCCGCTCTGGGTTTCCATCTGGGGAGTTGCCCTAAAGTCCTTTCCCCGCCACTACCAGTCTCGAGTCTGTGCCCCGTCCACAGTGTGGGAGGCTATCGCTCACCCGCGGTGTAGGATCCCGATGGCTGGCTCCCTCCCCCTTCCATTTATCCTCCAATATCTTCCTGCAGAATCACGGCTCCCCACTTCATACCTCGAAACCAACCGCCTGTGATATTTTGTTTGTAGAGATCCCAGATCTATCTTCTTATATCTCAGGCTGATTTTGTGGGTGTTCAGAGTGGTCTGGTAGATATCCAGCTCAATTCTGGGGACCAGTTGGAATAGGGTGCCCTACTCCTCTGCCATCTTTTCACCCCTCCCTGGCTCCTTTAATTTCTAATAGAATAATTTCTAGGAAAATTATTTCAAACATTGAGCTCCCTCTAGGGAATTAAAACTGTGATTTACCTCCCTAATTTTATTTATTTTATTTTTTATTTAAATTCAATTAGCCAACCTATAGTACATAATTAGTTTCAGAGGTAGTGTTCAATAATTTATCAGTTGTGTATAACATCCCGTGTTCATCACATCATGTGCCCTATTTAATGCCTTGTTAATGTAAAAGCCCCAAAAATATTTTCAAAAATTCAATTCTGCCTTAGCTACTGCTAAATATTGAGGGAGCACAGTACAAGAAGATGATTAAAATGTAACGCACTGAACATGACTGAGACTATGGAAAGTGGAAACAATAAATTTTAAAGAAAAATGGATTCCAAGAGCTCATGGGCAATGACAAACAATGAAGTAGGATGGCCTCCAGGCAGCCTCTTGGTAGAGGGCTTAAATTGTAGATTGAGAATCAGATTTGATTTAATATGAAAGAAGACATTTCTGTAATAATCAAGAAAATTACCTAAGCATAATGTTGGAAAAAATTATCATGGCAGTTGTACAGAGGTTGGAGTAGAATTTGGAAGAGTGAAGGCAGGGACACCAATGCTATGATATAGGCAATTAGATGACAGGATCATTAAGTGACTAGACAGTATAACTGAGGTGGGTTCAGTGACTCATCCCATGCAGGAAATGTCATCTAGAGAAAATGGATAAGAAGGGAGTAACTTGTTCTAGAAAAGTGCTTACATTTTACAGGGCTCCTGTAAGGTTATTTGGAAAATGTCACACTTGAGAGATGCTCCTTCACAAAGAGGGCATAGTAAAATCTTGGTAAAATTTACATGAACATCTTCACAGATCTCAGCCCTAGGAAGCAGCATACTTGTAGAAGGAAGAACAAGTGATAAATCCTAAATCTGAAAGTGCTGTGAGTATAAAAGACTTAGTAAGATCATCTGAAATGACATCGTGTTCACTGTAGAAGTGTTGAGGAATCAGAAAACCATGACTACATTATTGACACAGAGTCATTGATTGCATCAAGAAATGTCAGTTTTTCCAGATTACTAATAGAGGAAATGGGAACAAAAGCACAAAACATACCCTATAAATGATAATATACTTCCAATGGCAAAATGTCAAGACACTGAAATTTATGAACTTATTTCAAGCCAAGTTTCCCATTTAATTTACTATGCTTGTTGAAAAAAATGGTGGTCTGGCACATAGCATTTTAGAAAAATATATAATGTCAACTTAAATGTGATTTGGGTGTTCAATGTTAGAATTACTGTAGTCTGAAAAACTTTTTTTTAAAGTTTCAACTTTCTTAATGGTTCAGAAGAAAGTGTAGATGATTTATAATGTATCTATATGAATTCTGGCCAGCTTTTTAGAACAAGAGTAAATAAAGCCATGTTGACATTAGCTGTGTTGTTAACACAAACAAGGCAGTTCTATTGGCCTCAGCCCAGATGGGTTTTCCATTGGCCAAAATTATACAGTGCATAACACATGGCAAGATAAGAATGTTTTTCATATTCTCTAAAATAGTAATATGATCATATAAAAATATTTGTTTTATCAACAAGTAGAAAAATATCCACTTCATAAGTACGTTCATATAGATTTAATTTAGTACCTAAAGTGTGTGATGTAGCACATTTGAAATGAAAGGACTCCAAATAAATTAAAAAACTCAAGGTGTGAGATAAAACAATACTATACAGTGTCTATGGAGAAACATGTAATAATCATCTTGAGGAGTATTTGCAATTGTATCAAAAATAGATATGGATAATTATCTTAAAATTCTTTAGTAAAGATATAACAAATATTACATAAATACAGTATAAATATACTAACTATAAGCACACATTGGTAGAAGAGTTGTATCAGATTGTGTGGTAGATTAGCAGAGTGGCTCCTAAATGCCAAGGCTGACTGACTGCATGGTCATTTGGGAACATTTTAAAAATCCAGATAACTTGGTCCTGTCCAAAATTCAGTAGATCTGGAGTAGGGCATGGAAATCTGTATTTTTTTTTAATTTTTAAATATCTGTTCAGTTTTATGTTCAGCCGTGTCTGGTAGTCACAAGAGACCTGACTGAATAAATCAATTAAAGCTCATTAGAAAAGGTGGGCCTCGAGCAGCAGTTCATTCACACAGTTGTCTACTAATTATTGTTTACTGAAGATTGACTATTTGCCAGGTACTAGAAATATAAAACTAAAAAGACAGTTGTAATAATTTACTATTAGGGCAGCTGTAATAATTTACATAAAAGAGGTGTACCCCAGAGAAACATTTATATCAAACAGGATATTCAGAATCATTTCCTGGAGGAAATGAGGCTGCAACTGAAGCTTGAAAAACAAAGAGAAAATGCCTTAGAGAAAAGAAAGGAAATTAATGGAACAGCAAGTATGAAGAGAGGAACAGTGAAAAAAAAGCTTAGAGGCAAAGACATTTATTAAAATTAATAGTTTCATAATTATTAAAAAGTTTAAATATACAAATAATTTAATAATTATTCAGGTACTTTTCTCAAATGAAATCACATCTATTTTCATAATGGAGTAGTCCCCAGATTATGTTAATGCTATTTTTGTCTTTCCTATTCTGGGGGGGAATAAAAAAATATAGTATCAAGATCTAAATCCCAGCTTCACCCATTTACTAACTATATGCCTTCAAGGAAAAACTCAATTTCTACTTTTATAAAATGATTTATTATTACTTCTTAAGGTTTCTTATTTAAGTGCAAATTGCATTCACTATTTTCCTCTCCACTGCCACCTTTGTTCCCAGTATCAGCAAATGGTGCCACCTATAATCTAATTGTCCAAACCAGAAACCTTGACTTTATGGTTGACTATTACCCAGGGCAACCAATAGTACACACAACACCCTTGTGTGATTTAGGAAAGCTCCTTCCTCCTGGCAGACATAGGCCATGCCAAACACACAATCAGGTGAGCTGGGCTCACTTTAATTTTCAGCATCCATTCATCTCCTAGGCTGTCACTCTTGTGCGAGGTGACACTTGCAGAACTGAGCACAGCATTCATGTTCTTTTGCCTCGATGTCACATCCCACCACTCCCCCTACTATTTTTATTGTTTTCCAAAGTTGCTTTGAGCCTATACACTTCTTGCTATCCCCAAAGCTCTCCTACTCCCAAATACAAACCCCTGATACATGGATAATTTTCACAACCTCCTCACTACCTTTCCTCTTGCTTCCTCCATAACCTACAGTGCAACCAGAATGAAACTTGTCAAAGTCAAATACAATCAATAATCTATCTTTCTACTAAAAACCTGACAACAGCTTCCTATTGCCATAGGAAAAAGTAGAAGGCACTTCCATGAGTACCACTTCAAGAGTATACAAGGTCCTTCATTACTGGCTGGCTCTTTGTTTACTTCTCCGGACTCCTTTATTGCCACACCACATTAACTACAATGCTTGACAGCTTCACGAAATTGTTCTGGTTCCTCTGCTTCTTTGTGCATGCTGTTCCTTCTCTGAAGCCTTCAATCACTTAACTTAGCCAACCTCTGCTTATATTTCAGGTTTCATCTTAGATATCTTTTTTCCTGATAAATTTCTCTCACCCACAAAGTAGTTTAGGGCCTTCTTTCTGTGTCCTTCTTTGCCCAACCCTACATTTTTCTTTCTATAATATAGCATTGTATGATGTATTATAATTTCATGTGTACTAATTGTCTTCCTGATGAGGCACTAGTGCTGTAAGGACAGGCAATGTGCCTAATTTATCAACTCTTGTGCTGTTATTCACCATATGCCTGGCACACAGAGGTTATTCTTTAAATATTTATTAAGTTAGATTAAATTAAGCATTAGTAAAGCAATTAGCATGGCATCTGCCACATAGTAAGTGTTTCATAAATGGTAGCTATTATTTATATTATTTTTATTTAAAAGACATCCTTTGGGGCACCTGGGTGGCTCAGTCAGTTAAGCATCTGACTCTTGTTTCCAGCTCAGATCATGATGTCAGGGTTGTGAGATCAAGCCCCACATTGGGCTCTGTGCTGGGTATGTTAACCTACTTAAGATTCTCTCTCTCTCCCTCTCCCTCTGCCTTTCCCCCTGCCATCCTTCACACCCCTGCTTGTATGTGCTCTGTCTCTAAAAAAAAAAAAGACTTCTTTATTCTTTGACTCCTCAATGACCATATAGTAAGAGTTACCAGTTGAGAAAATATAAAATATATATCTACAAATTTGTAAAAATCAATTTTTACATGTATTTATAGCTCCCATTTCAGGAACACAAGAGATATTCAAATTATTAGCTGAAGTATTCTTCTTTAGAATTAGAAAGGCTAATATTGTATTTATGTATGTATAATGTGTAAATTAACATTTATATTGTTTGTAGCACTGAGATTTCAGGAGTGAGAACACTTTCTTTTTCTTTTTTTCGGTTACAGATCATTTTCTTCAGGTCAAGAGATATCTCAATATAATTTTCAGCTGGAGACTATAAAATTGTAAGTCAATGAGAAGTTTTCAGGTACAGAATTTAGTAATATTCCATTATATATATAATATACCTCATTATATATATAATATACCTCAATATACATATATATACACACACACATACTTCTACTATATATGTAATAGCAGTATATACTGTATATATATGTACACCACATCTTCTTTATGCATTCATCTGCCAATGTACATCTGGGCTCTTTCCATATTTTGGTTATTGTGAACATTGCTGCTATAAACATTGGTGTGCATGTGCCCCTTCAAATTACTATGTTTGTATCCTTTGGATAAATATCTAGCAGTGCAACTTCTGGGTCATAGGGTAATCTTATTTTTAACTTTTTGAGGAACTTCCATACTGTTTTCCAGAGTGGCTGCACCAGTTTGCAATCCCACCAACAGTGTAAGAGTTTCTCCAAAGAAGACATACAAATGGCTAACAGACATATGAAAAAAATGGTCAGCATCACTCGACATCAGGGAAATACAAATAAAAACCACAATGAGATATCACCTCACACTGGTGAGAAAGGCCAAAATTAACAACTCAGAGAACACTTTCTTTTTTTTAAATTCAATTAGCCAACATATAATACATCATTTGTTTTTGATGTAATGTTCAGTGATTCTTTTAATGATAGAACCTCTATTGAATATCTATGGTTTGAATAAAATATGTACATATGTATTTAAGAGATAAAATGGCCCATCATAATTGTTCCACATTGGGCCAAAATTGCCAGGTCTTAGTATCCTAAGTGGTCTTCCCTCAGAAAAGTGGGAGCCAGTCAAGGCACCTCACTCAAGCTGAAGCAGTTTGTGGAAGGGTTGAGAACTACAGGCTATTTGTCAACAGCACTTGTGGAAGCTGGGCAACAAATCCTTCCTTAATGCGAGATCCTGGCAGTATGTCAATATATAACAAAGTCCACCCCCTGTGCTGCTTGAATCCTTTTCTTCAAATCTATGCAGTTAGCAGCATCTCTAGAATCTAGTAGCCTAGCTTTCTGGGGGAAACTTAGAAAAGAAAGGTTAGTGCATAGCTTGTCTTTGCATGGCAAGCAATACTTATAGTCTCCTTCTATTATCTATTTCAGATTCCCCTCACCCTTGACTAGCACTTCTTCCAATTTTTGTGGCTTAACTATTGGCCTGAACCCATCATTTATGAAGGGCCTGAGCCCCTGGTCACTATATCCCTTTTGGGGTTGGGTTGCTGCATGTCTCATTAAATGTCACCAATGGTCATGAGAGTACAAAAAGGGACCCAAGTGCATCACTGAGTGCCAAACATATTCCTCCCTTTTCCCATTTTTTAACTGCAGCTCTTTGTCCTTCTAATATTCAGGGTCATTTACTCTTGCCAAAATGGTGATTTCACTTCTTGCCTGCTGGTACCTATAAAAAATGAGCCTGAATTACCTAGGCATTAGCCACAGCTTATACTTCCGTAGGACTCTATATGTCTCCTGGTGAAAATGTTCTTCCCATTTTGGACAATGAGATATGGTATTATGGACCAATTATTCCATAGTCCACAGATAATGTTGTTGCCCAAGGACCTGTGACAGGAAATGCAAATACATACCCAGAATGTGTCTATTCCTATGGGAATGAACCTCCAGCCTTTCCAGAAAGGGGTCCAATGTAGTCAACTTGCTAACAAGTTGATTGTTTCCTTGGGTGGAAGTTGATTTCCTTGGGTGATTTGGTCAAATTGGGGGCCCAACATTGGTCTCAGTTGCTAGCAGGTTGGACGTTTGGTGCCAGCAATAGTTAGATTAGCCTTGATAAGTTGAAATATAGGTTGTTGGCTCTATGTACAGCCTCTGTCTCTCCCATTTCACTCAGGTACCCACTGTGTCATGATTGAAGTAACCAAAGACCAAGTCATTCTTAAATGCCTCTTCCATAATAAATGCTTATGGTGGGTATTAAGATGTAGTAAAAAGATCTTCACACTCCGTGCCCACTCTCACATATTTATTCACATACCTCTACCTTAGACTTGTATGCAATCTTCCTGACTTGCTCCTTCCAGGCCTCTGAAGAGTTGACCAAACCAGTTCAGCCCTGCCATGAGTCTGTATATATTCTAACTTTGGGCCACTTCTCAGTCTGTGCATAGTGGATAACCAAGTACAAGTACAAAAGCTCTATTCATTGGGAGGATTCTGTCTCACCACTATCAAATCTACCCTGGTGAGACTATAGTAAGCCATCATTTTTGTTTATGCCCAAACTTATCCATCTGTAACCACACTCGGGCATTTTTCTCCTCCATCAGCCAATAGATATAAGCTTATAGAGATGCCAGTGCAAGTGGTGGATAACATAGGGCATCTGGACTACTGATCCATGCAGCTTATTTGTGCTCTATGATCCTGTTCATGCTCAATCATGGATGACCCAATTCTACTCTATAATGGGGTTGTTGATAGGCCCAACTTTTTGACTTGTTGAGTCTGTCAAAACCAAGACCATGACAGGTGGTCCTGAGGCCTTAGTGCACCTTGGTTGTATGCTCCTTGTACCCAGGCCCTGGCAGCATGCTAGAAGTTGTTCTTCAAAAGGCATGTAGTTCTCCAATGCAGATGATATGGCCTTACTCATGAATCCAAGGGTCTGTGTTGTGATTCTCCCATTGAAACTTGCCGTAAATGCAGCATAGCACTGACATCTCAAATACTGTAGTGTTTTCCGGATGGTGTGGCCTCAGAAACAGGGCTGCTGGCACTGGAGTCTGTACCTGTTGCAGAGCCCCTTCCTGTCTGGTTCCTATTCACTGTAGAAGCCTTTCACATTATCCAGTTCATGAGCCACAGAAATATTCTCATTTATGAAATATACTATTTCTGGGATGTGAAAAGGCCTACAGGCATTGTGCTTTCTTCTTTGTATTAGGAGACGAGAGATCAAATAATTTGTCTTGTACTTTGGAGGGATGTCCTGGGCATGACTAGACAACAGGACCTTTAAGAATTTCTCTGATGTAGTGAGTCCCTAAAGCTTCACCGAATTTGTCTCCCACCCTCTTAAGCACATATCTTACCTAGACTTCAAATGTGGTATGCACTTCTTGCTTACCTGGCCTAACTTGATCTTATCAGTAAAATAGCTCACATCTCTTCAGACAATATTTTGACAGAGTGAGGCAAAAGTGTTAAATACATACTCTTGTTCTTTCCATAAATAAAAACAATTTCTGGAGCACCTGGAAGGCTCATCAGTAGAGCATGTGACTCTTGATCTTGGGATCATAAGTTCAACGCCCACATAGAGCTTACTTTAAAAAAATAAAAAAATAAATTAAATTAAAAATTTCTGATTCTCTTTTCTGATATAGGGAGTAATAAATTTTCCAAATCAACGGCTACTTACCATGTGCTTAAGAGGCACATAATCTGCTAAGCAAAGATACACCACATGGCAACAATTAGGACTACTACTGGTTACATTTATTTTTTTATTTTTTTAAAGATTTTATTTATTTATGTATTTAACAGAGAGATAGTGAGAGCAGGAACACAAGCAGGGGAAGTGGGAGAGGGAGAAGCAGGCTTCCTGCTGAGCAGGGAGCCCGATATGAAGCTGGATCCCAGGACCCTGGGATCATGACATGAGCCAAAGGCAGACACTTAATGACTGAGCCACCCAGGCGCCCCTACTTGGTTACATTTATAATAGTACATTGTCATCCTCTAGTATTCATCTAATTTCTTCAGGGTCCAGACTGGGAATTAAATGAAGATATGAGGGGGGAGGAGCAAGATGGCAGAAGAGCAGGAGACCTAATTTTTGTCTGGTCCTAGGAATTCAGCTGGATAGAGATCAAACCATTCTGAACACCTACGAACTCAACAGGAGATCAAAGAAAAGAATAGCAGCAACTCTCTGAACGATGAAGCAACCATTATCTGAAAGGTAGGACGTGTGGAGTAGTGAATCCGAGGTGATATTTGGGAAGATAGGTGGTGGGGGAGGGGGCCTCCGTCGGTCCCTTCTGGCAAATGAAGAGCAGCAGAGCACAAAATCGGGAATTTTAGAAGTCGGCTCTACTGAGGGACGTCGCTCCAGTGGCTAAACAGGGGGTGGAACCTCGCTGGGACAGTGTGGTCTCAGGACCCTCGGGGTCACAGAAATGTCGGGGGTGCCTGAGTGTGTCAGAGCTCCCAGGTATCGGAGCGGGTAAGGTGGCTGCAGAGACGGAGCCAAGGAGTGGGGTCTCAGTTCAGGGTTGCCATAAACCATGATCCACGGCAGAGTCAGCCACTGCTCTTCCAGCAGGGACCCAACAAGCAGCAGATCTGGGAAGATTCCCCTTCCTACCCCGGGAGGAGCAGCGTGGGAGCGCACAGCAGGGATCTGCTGGGTTTGGAGACTCCACACACGGTCGTGTGCCAGATATAGAAATGTTCAGTCACATACTGTGTGAGAATGGAGTGCGGCCGGAGACTGGGGGGACAGAAGTGATTGATTGCTTTTCTCTGGGGGCACACTGAGGAATGGAGCCCCAAGTTGTTGGCTCCTCTCGGGGGAGCTTGGGAGGCTGCCATTTTCACTCTCGTCCTCCAAAGCTGTATGGAAAGCTTGCAGGGAACAAAACCTCCCAAGAGCAAACCCGGGTAGATTACTTAGCCCAGCTCCTGGCAAGGACAGGGCAATCCCACCTCAGGCAAAGACATTTGAGAACCACAGCAACAGCCCTCCCCCAGAAGATCAGCAAGAACAGCCAGCCAAGACCAAGTTTACCAATCAATGAGATCGGCAGAACGCCAGCACTAGGGGAATACAGCACATAGAATTCATGGATTTCCCCCCCTGATTCTTTAGTCTCTCAAAGTTAATTTTTTAATTTTCCTTTTTTTCTTTTTCTTTTTCCCTTTTCCAACCAATATTTTATCATCCCTTTTTTAAAAAATATTTTTTATTTTTCATTTTTAGAGTCATATTCTATCCCTTCAAAATAGTTAACCTTATTTTTGGCATAGGTTAACTATTATGAAGGGATAATATATATATATATATATATATGTATATATATATATATATATATATATATATAAAGTTGTTCTCTCTTTAAAATTTTGAGATACAGTTTCTCCTAACAGACCAAAATATACCCTAAATCTCTAGTGTATGGCTTTGTCCTAGTCTCCTTCCTGATCACATTCTCTCTCTCTCTTTTTTTTAAATCCTCTTTCTTTCTTTCAACCAACTTCTTATCAATTCCTTTTATAAAGTCTTTTATAATTTTCATCTTTACAGTCACATTCCATACCTTCATCATATCTACCCTTATTATTGTACATATATGTTTTTCTTTCTTTAAAATTTTGGGAGGCACTTTCTTCTAACAAGCCAAAATACACCCAAAATCTAATGTGTGGCACTGATCTATGCCCCAACATGATCATATTTGATCACATTCTTCTTTCTTTCTTTCTTTCTTTCTTCTTTCTTTCTTTCTTTCTTTCTTTCTTTCTTTCTTTCTTTCTTTCTTTCTTTCTTTCTTTCTTTCTTTCCCTTTCATTTCCCCCTATTTTTGGGTCTCTTCCGATTTCTTTAGTGTATACTTTTCTGGGGTCATTGTTACCCTATTAGCATTTTGTTCTCTCATTCACCTATTCTCCTCTGGACAAAATGACAAGATGGAAAAAAATCACCTCCTAAAAAAGAACAAGAGGCAGTACCGACTGCCAGGGACCTAATCAATATGGACATTAGTAAAATGTCAGAACTAGAGTTCATAATGATGATTTTAAAGATTTTCAAGTAGGGCTTGAAAAAAGCATGGAAGATATTAGAGAAACCCTTTCTGGAGATATAAAAGAACTAAAATCTACCAAGTCAAAATCAAAAAGGCTATTAATGAGGTGCAATTAAATATGGAGGCTCTAGCTGGTAGGATAAATGAGGCAGAAGAGAGAATTAGTGATATAGAAGACCAAATGATGGAAAATAAAGAAGCTGAGAAAAAGAGAGATAAACAACTACTGGCTCACGAGGGCAGAATTTGAGAGATAAGTGATACCATAAGACGAAACAATATTAGAATAATTAGGATCCCAGAAGAAGAAGACAGAGAGGGGCAGAAGGTATTTTGGAGCAAATTATACCAGAGAACTTCCCTAATTTGGAGAAGGAAACAAGCATCAAAATCCAGGAGGCACAGAGAACCCCCCTCAAATTCAATAAAAAAAGGTCAACAACCCGACATCTAATAGTAAAATTTACGAGTCTCAGAGACAAAGAGAAAATCCTGAAAGCAGCTCGGGAGAAGAGATATGTAACCCACAATGGTAGAAACATTAGATTAGCAACAGACCTATCCATGGAGACCTGGCAGGACAGAAAGGACTGTCATGATAACTTCAGAGCACTAAACGAGAAAAATATGCAGCCAAGAATACTATATGCAACTAGCTGTCATTGAAAATAGAAGGAGAGATAAAAAGCTTCCAGGACAAACAAAAACTAAAGGAATTTGCAAAAACGAAACCAGCCCTACAAGAAATATTGAAAGGAGTCCTCTAAGCAAAGAGAGAGCCTAAAAATAACATAGACCAGAAAGAACACAGACAATATACAGTAACAGTCACCTTACAGGCAATACGATGGCACTAAATTCATATCGCTCAATAGTTACCCTGAATGTAAATGGGCTAAATGCCCCAATCAAAAGACACAGGCTATCAGATTGGATAAAAAAAAATAAGACATATCAATATGCTTTCCGCAAGAGACTCATTTTAGACCCAAAGACACCCCCAGATTGAAAGTGAGGGGGTGGAAAAATACTTAACATGCTAATGGACACCAAAAGAAAGCTGGGTGGCAATACTTATATCAGACAAGTTAGATTTTAAACCAAAGACTATAATAAGAGATGAGGAAGGAAACTATAGCCTACTTAAAGGGTCTATCTAACAAGAAGATCTAACAATTGTAAATATCTCTGTCCCTAACATGGGAGCAGCCAATCATATAAGCCAATTAATAACAAAAGCAAAGAAACACATTGACAACAATACAATAATAGTGGGGAACTTTAACACCCCCCTCACGGAAATGGACAGATCATCTAAGCAAAAGATCAACAAGGGAATAAATACTTTAAATGACACACTGGACCAAGTGGACTTCACAGATATATTCAGAACATTCCAACCCAAAGCAATGGAATACACATTCTTCTCTAGTGCCCATGGAACATTCTCCAGGATAGATCACATCCTAGTCCACAAATCAGGTCTCAACTGGTACCAAAAGATTGGGATTATTCCCTGTATATTTCCAGACCACAATGCTTTGAGACTAGAACTCAATCACAAGAGGAATGTCGGAAAGAACTCAAACACTACATACATGGTGGCTAAAGAGCATCCTACTAGAGAATGAATGGGTCAACCAGGAAATTAAAGAATTAAAAAATTCATGGAAACAACTGAATATGAAAACACAACTATTCAAAATCTTTGGGATACAGCAAAGGCAGGCCTAAGAAGAAAGGATATAGCAATACAAGCCTTTCTCAAGAAACAAGAAAGGTCTTAAATACACAACCTAACCGTACACCTAAAGGAGCTGGAGAAAGAACAGCAAATGAAGCCTAAACCCAGCAAGAGAAGAGAAATATTAAAGATCAGGGCAGAAATCAGTGAAATAGAAGCCAAAAAACAGTAGAACAGATCAACGAAACTAGGAGCTTGTTCTTTGAAAGAATTAACGAGATTGAGAGGAAGGAAACATGGTGGATGAGTAGGGGACCCTATTTCTACTGGTCCCCAGAATTGAGCTTGATATCTACCAGACCACTCTGAGCACCCACGAAACCAAATGTAAGAAGATCTGGACCTCTACAAATGGAATATCGCAGGCGGTTGATTTTGAGGTATGAAGCGGGGAGCCCTGATTCCTCGGGCAGATAACGGAGGATAAAGGCAGCGAGAGGGAACCTGTCCGTGGGGATCCTACACCACGGGTGAGCAACAGACTCGCGCTCTGGAGATTGGGCACAGACTCCGCAGACTGGTCGCGGCGGGGAAAGGAATTTAGAGCGTCCCCCGGGGCAGAAACCTGGAGCGGCAGGGTCACGCATGCGAACTGGGAGTGGCTGGCGGTTTTAGAAACACAAAGGGCAGACACATGCCCTGAACTGGAGGCAGGACTGGAGGTAGTGTGGAGGGCCGCACAACCCAGGCCATTGCAGTTTATAGCAGCAAGGAAAGAAATGGAGACAGTGTGGACTGGAGAGCTCACTGAAGAACAGACTGAGGTCTCTCTGCTCTGAGGCAGAGGGTTGGAAATGGCTCTGACTCATGGAAGAGACACGGAAAGCCATCAGGGAAAGCCACCAGAGAACAAAAGCCCCCAAAACTGATACCCACTGAGCCCATCCCCCGCCACAGGGGGGCAGGGCAACTCCGCCCAAACAGGGTTGCCTGAGTAACAGTGTGGCAGGCCACTCCCCCAGAACACAGGCTGGGAAAACAAGAGGCCAGCAACCCTATGGTCCCAAGAAAACAGGTGCATCTTGCTTGGGTTCTGGTCAATAATTTGGACTCTATACATTCCCTCAAACACCCATCAACAGAATGACTAGGAGGAGGAAACCCCAAAATAGAAAAGACTCAGAGATTATGACTTATGCTGCAGATTTACAAATGGATGCAGATATAACCAAGATGTCAGAGATGGAATTCAGCCTAGCAAATGTGAAGACAATGGCTAGAATGGAGAAATCAATTAAGGCAACATAGACTCTCTAAGGGCAGAAATGAAAGCTGAATTGGCAGAACTTAAAAATGCTATCAATGAGATCCAATCCAATCTAGATAATCTAACAGCTAGGGTAAGTGATGCAGGAGAATGAATGAGCGACCTGGAAGACAATATAATAGATAAAAAGGGAAAAGAGGAGGCCAGGGAAAAATAACTCAGAATCCAAAAAATAGAATAGAGAAATAAGTGAAACTATTAAGTGTTTCAATGTCAGAATTATTGGAATCTCGGGGGGAGAGGAGAGAGAGAGAGGACTAGAAGATGTATTTGAGCAAATTGTAGCTGAGAACTTCCCTAATCTGGGGAATGAAACAAACATTCGCAACCTAGAGGCAGAGAGGACCCCTCCCAAGATCAAGGAAAACAGGCCAACACCCCGGCATGTAATAGTAAAACTTGCAAATCTTAGAACCAAGGAAAACATCTTAAGAGCAGTTAGGGAGAAGAGATCCCTTACGTACAGAGGGAAGAACATCAGAATAACATCAGAACTATCCACAGAGACATGGCAAGCCAGAAAGGTCTCGCAAGACATATTCAGGGTGCTAAACAAGAAGAACATGCAGCCAAGAATACTTTATCCGGCAAGGCTGTCATTTAGAATGGAAGGAGAGATGCAGAGCTTCTAAGACCAGCAGAAACTGAAAGAATATGGGACCACTAAGCCGGCCCTGCAAGAAATATTAAGGGGGGTTCTATAACAGGAGAAAGACCCAAAAGTGATAGAGAAAAGAAACTTATAGGGACAATCTTAAAAAAAATGTCTTCACAGGCAACATGATGACAATTAATTCTTATCTTTCAATAATCACTCTCAATGTGAATGGCCTAAACATTCCCATAAAATGGCACAGGGTTGCAGATTGGATAAAAAGATAGGACCCATCAATATGCTGCCTACAAGAGACTCATTTGGAACCTAAAGATATATCCAGACTGAAAGTGAAGGGATGGAGATCCATCGTCCATGCCAGCGGACCTCAAAAGAAAGCTAGGGTAGCAATTCTTATATCAGACAAATTAGATTTTAAACTAAAGTCTGTAATTAGAGACACAGAAGGACACTGTATCATTCTTAAAGGGTCTATCGAACAAGAGATCTAACAGTTGTAAGTATCTATGCCCCCAACATGGGAGCAGCCATCTACATAAGCCAACTCTTAACCAAATAAAGAGTCCTATTGATAACAATACGTTAATTGTAGGAGACCTCAATACTCCACTCTCAGTGATGGACAGGTCATCTAAGCAGGAAATCAACAAGGAAACAAGAGCTTTGAATGATACACTGGACCAGATGGACCTCATAGATGTATACAGAACATTCCACCGTAAAACAACAGAATACTCACTCTTCTCGAGCACACATGGAACTTTCTCCAGAATAGACCACATACTGGGTCACACATCAGGTCTCAACCAATACCAAAAGATTGAGATTATTCCCTGCATATTCTCAGACCACAATGCTTTAAAACTGGAACTCAATCACAAGAAAAAATTTGGAAGAAATTCAAACACTTGGAAGCTAAAGACCACTCTGCTCAAGAATGTTTGGGTCAACCAGGAAATCAAAGAAGAACTTAAACAATTCATGGAAATCAATAAGAACAAAAACGCATTGGTCCAAAACCTATGGGATACTGCAAAGGCGGTCCTAAGGGGGAAATATATAGCCATCCAAGCCTCACTCAAAAAAATAGAAAAATCCTGAATTCACCATCTAACTCTACACCTTAAAGAACTAGAGAAAAAGCAACAAACAATGCCTAAACCACGCATTAGAGAGAAAAAATTAAAATTAGAGCAGAAATCAATGAATTAGAAACCAGAAACACAGTAGATCAGATCAATGAAACTAGAAGTTGGTTCCTTGAAAGAATTAATAAGATCGATAAACCACTGGCCAGACTTATCCAAAAGAAAAGAGAAAGGATCCAAATTAATAAAATTATGAATGAAAGGGGAGAGATCACGACAAACACCAAGGAAATAGAAGCAATTATTAGAAATTATTATCAACAACTATGTACCAATAAACTGAGCAATCTGGATGAAATGGAGGCCTTCCTGGAAACCTATACACTCCCAAGACTGAAACAGGAAGAAATTGACAACCTGAATAGGCCAATAACCCGTAACGAGATTGAAGAAGTGATCAAAAACTTCCCAAAAAACAAGAGTCCAAGGCCTGATGGGTTCCCTGGGGAATTCCACCATATATTCAAAGATGAAATAATACCTATTCTACTGAAGCTGTTTCAAAAAATAGAAACAGAAGGAAAACTTCCAGACTCATTCTATAAGGCCAGCATTACCTTAATCCCCAAACCAGGGAAAGACCCCATCAAAAAGGAGAATTTCAGACTGATATTCCTGATGAATATGGATTCCAAAATCCTCAACAAAATCCTAGCTAATAAGATCCAACAATACATTAAAAGGATCATATACCACGACCAACTGGGATTTATCCCTGGGATGCAAGAGTGGTTCAACATTCGCAAATCAATCAATGTGATAGAACACATAAATAAGAGGAGGGAGAAGAACCATATGGTCCTCTCAATTGATGCAGCAAAAGCATTTGACAAAATACAACATCCTTTCCCGATTAAAACTCTTCAGAGTATAGGGATAGAGGGAACATTCCTCAAATTCATAAAATCCATCTATGAAAAACCCACAGCAAATATCATCCTCAATGGGGAAAAGCTGAGAGCCTTTCCCTTAAGATCAGGAACACGTCAAGGATGCCCACTCTCGCCACTATTGTTCAACATATTACTAGAAGTCCTAGCAATAGCAATCAGACAACAAAAAGAAATAAAAGGTATTCAAATTGGCAAAGAAGATGTCAAACTCTCTCTTTCCACAGACGACATGACACTTTATGTGGAAAACCCAAAAGACTCCACCCCCAAATTACTAGAACTCATACAGCAATTCAGTAATGTGGCAGGATGCAAAATCAATGCACAGAAATCAGTTGTTTTCTTATACACAAACAACACAACTATAGAAAGAGAAATTAAAGAAACGATTCCCTTTACAACAGCACCAAAAACAATAAGATACCTTGGAATAAACCTAACCAGAGAGGTAAAGAATCTATACTCTAGGAACTACCGAACACTCATGAAAGAAATTGAAGAAGACACAAAAAGATGGAAAAATATTCCATGCTCATGGACTGGAAGAATAAACATTGTTAAAATGTCTATGCTACCCAGAGCAATCTATACCTTTAATGCCATCCCGATCAAAATTCCAATGACATTTTTCAAAGTGCTGGAAAAAGCAATCTTAAAATTTGTATGGAATCAGAAAAGACCCCGAAAATCGCCAAGGAAACGTTGAAAAAGAAAAACAAAGCTGGGGGCACCACACTGCCGATTTCAAGCTATATTACAAAGCTGTGATCACCAAGACAGCATGGCACTGGCACAAAAACAGACATATACACCAATGGAACATAATAGAGAACTCAGATTTGGACCCTCATTTCTGTGGTCAAATAATCTTTGACAAAGCAGGAAAAAACATGCAATGGAAAAAGAAAGTCTCTTCAATAAATTGTGCTGGGAAAATTGGACAGCCACATGCGGAAGAATGAAACTTGACCATTCTCTAACACCACTCACAAAGATAAACTCAAAGTGGATGAAAGACCTCAATGTGAGACAAGAATCCATCAAAATCCTAGAAGAGAACACACGCAATAACCCCTCTGACATGGCCCACAGCAATGTCTTTCAAGATATATCTCCAAGCTAGTAAAACAAAAGTAAAAATGAACTTTTGGGACTTCATCAAGAAAAAAGCTTCTGCACAGCAAAGGAAACAGTCAACAAAACAAAGAGGCAACCCACAGAATGAGAGAAGATATTTGCAAATGACACTACAGATAAAGGGCTGGTATCCAAGATCTATAAAGAACTTCTCAAACTCAACACCCAAAACACAAATAATCAAGTCAAAAAGTGGGCAGAAGATATGAAAAGACACTTCTCTTAAGAAGACATACAATTGGCTAATAGACACATGAAAAAATATTTATCATCATTAGCCATTGGGGAAATTCAAATCAAAACCACATTGAGATAAGACCTTACACCACTTAGAATGGCAAAAATGGACAGGGAAAGAAACAACAAATATTGGAGAGGTTGTGGAGAAAGGGGAACCCTCTTAAACTGTAGGTGGGAATGCAAGTTGGTACAGCCACTTTGGAAAACAGTGTGGAGGTGCCTCAGAAAATTAAAAATAGAGCTACCCTATGACCCAGAAATTGCACTACTGGGTATTTACCCCAAAGACACAGATGTGGAGAAAAGAAGGGCTATATGCACACCAATATTCATAGCAGCAATGTCCACAATAGCCAAACTGTGGAAAGAGCCGAGATGTCCTTCAACAGATGAATGGATAAAGAAGTTGTGGTCCATATATACAATGGAATATTAGGCAGCAGAAAGGATGAATACCCAACTTTTACATCAACATGAATGGGACTGGAGGAGATTATGCTAAGTGAAATAAGTCAAGCAGAGAAAGTCAATTATCATATGGTTTCACTTATTTGTGGAACATAAGGAATAGCATGGAGGACATTAGGAGAAGGAAGGGAAAAATGAAGGGGGTGTAAATCGGAGGGACAGATGAACCATGAGAGACTATGGACTCTGAGAAACAAACAGGGTTTTAGAGGGGAGGGGAAAGGGGAGATTTGTTAGCCCAGTTATTGGTATTAAAGAGGGCACATACTGCAAGGAGCACTGGGTGTTATATGAAAACAATGGATCGTGGATTACCACATCAAAACTAATGATGTATTGTATGGTGACTAACATAACATAATAAAATTTAAAAAAAATAATGAGTTTGATGAACCCCTGGCCAGAATTATCAAGAAGAAAAGAGAAATGACTCAAATAAATAAAATAACAAATGAAAGAGGAGAAATCACAACCAACACCAAAGAAATACAAACAATTATAAGAACATATTATGAGCAACTATAGGCCAGCAAATAAGATAACCTGGAAGAAATGGGTGCATTCCTAGAGATGTATCAACTACCAAAACGGAACCAGGAAGAAATAGAAAACCTGAATGGACCTATAATCACTAAGGAAATTGACGCAGTTATCAAAAATCTCCCAACAAACAAAAACCCAGGGCCAGATGGCTTCCCAGGTGAATTCTATCAAATATTTAAAGAAGAATTAATACCTATTCTTCTGAAAATGTTCCAAAAAATAAAATGGAAGGAAACTTCTAAACTTGTTTTATGAAGCCACAATTACCTTAATCTCAAAACCAGGCAAAGACTCCACCAAAAAGGAGAATTACAGACCAGTATCCTTGATGAACAGGGATGCAAGAATTCTCACCAAAATACTAGCCAATAGGATCCAACAGTCCATTTAAAGGATTCTTCACCGTGACCAAGTGGGATTTATCCCAGGGCTGCAAGGTTGGCTCAACATCCGCAAATCAATCAATATGATACAATACATTCATAAAAGAAAGAACAAAAATCATATGATCCTCTCAATAGATGCAGAAAAAGCATTTGACAAAGTACAACATCCCTTCTTGATCAAAACTCTTCAGAGTATAAGGATAGAGGGTACATACCTCAATATCATAAAAGCCATCTATGAAAAACCCACAGCGAATATCATTCTCAATGGGAAAAAACTGAGATCTTTCTCCCTAAGGTCAGGAATGCAGCAGGGATGTCCACTATCACCACTGCTATTCAACACAGTACTAGAAGTCCTAGCCACGGCAATCAGACAACAAAAACAAATCAAAGGCATCCAAATCAGCAAAGAAGAAGTCAAACTCTCACTCTTTGCAGATGATATGATACTTTATGTGGAAAACCCAAAAGACTCCACCTCAAAACTGCTAGAACTCATACAGGGATTCAGTAAAGTGGCAGGATATAAAATCAATGCAGAGAAATCAGTGGCATTCCTATACACCAACAACAAGACAGAAGAGAGACAAATTAAGGAGTTACAGTTGCACCCAAAACCATAAGATACCTAGGAATAAATCTTACCAAAGTGGCAAAGAATCTGTACTCAGAAAACTATAGAATACTCATGAAAGAAATTGAGGAAGACAAAGAAATGGAAAAACGTTCCATGCTCATGGATTTGAAGAACAAATACTGTGAAGATGCCAATGCTACCTAGAGCAATCTACACATTCAATGCAATCCCTATCAAAATACCATCCAATTTTTTCAAAGAAATGCAACAAATAATCCTAAAATTTGTATGGAACTAGAAAAGACCTCGAATAGCCAGAGGAATGCTGGAAAAGAAAAGCAAAGCTGGTGGCATCTCAATTCCTGTCTTCAAGCTCTATTACAAAGCTGTCATCATCAAGACAGTATGGTACTGGCAGAAAATCAGACACATAGCTCAGTGGAATAGAACAGAAACCCCAGAACTGGACCCTCAACTCTATGGTCAACTAATCTTCAACAAAGTAGGAAAGAATGTCCATTGGACAACAGACAGTCCTTCAACAAATGGTGTTGGGAAAATTGGACAGCCACATGCAGAAGAATGAAACTGGACCATTTCCTTACACCACACACAAAAATAGACTCAAAATGGTTGAAAGACCTCAGTGTGAGACAGGAGTCCATCAAAATCCTAAAGGTGAACACAGGAAGCAACCTCTTCGACCTCAGCCGCAGCAACTTCTTCCTAGAAGCATCGCCAAAGGCAAGGGAAGCAAGGGCAAAAATGAACTATTGGGACTTCATCGAGATAAAAAGCTTTTGCACAGCAAAAGAAACAGTCCACAAAACCAAAAGACAAATGACAGAATGGGAGAAGATATTTGCAAATGACATATCAGATAAAGGGCTAGTATCCAAAATCAATAAAGATCTTCTTAAACTCAACACCCAAAGAACAAATGATCCAATCAAGAAATGGGCAGAAAACATGAACAGACATTTTTCCAAAGAAGACATCCCAATGGCCAATAGACACATGAAAAAGTGTTCAACATCGCTCGGCAATAAGAAAATCCAAATCAAAACCTCAATGAGATACCACCTCATACCAGTCAGAATGACTAAAATTAACAAGTCAGGAAATGACAGGTTTGGTGGGGATGTGGAGAAAGGGGAACCCTCCTACACTGTTGGTGGGAATGCAAGCTGGTGCAGCCACTCTGGAAAACAATATGGAGGTTCCTCAAAAAGTTGAAAATAGAGCTACTCTGCGACCCAGTAATTGCACTACTGGGTATTTACCACAAAGATACAAATGTAGTTATCCAAAGGGGTACGTGTACTCCAATGTTTATAGCAGCATGTCCACATTAGCCAAACTATGGAAAGAGCTAAGATGTCCATTGACAGATGAATGGATAAAGAAGATGTGGGATATATATATATATATATTTATTTATTTATTTATTTATTTATATTTATATTTATATTTATGCACAATGGAATATTATGCAGCCATCAAAAGGAATGAAATCTTGCCATTTGCAACAACGTGGATGGATCTGGAGGGTATTATGCTGAGTGAAATAAGTCAGAGAAAGACATGTATCATATTATCTCACTGATAGGAGGAAGTCTTAATCTCGGGAAAGAAACTGAGGGTTGCTGGAGTGGTGGGTGGTGGGAGGGATGGGGTGTCTGGGTGATAGACACTGGGGAGGGTATGTGCTATGGTGAGTGCTATGAACTGTGTAAGACTGTTGAATCACAGACCTGTACTTCTGAAACAAATAATACATTATATGTTAAAAAGAAAAAGATAGTATGAAGGGAAAAATGAGGGGGGGGGATTAGAGGGGGAGACGAACCATGAGAGACATTGGACTCTGAGAAACAAATGAGGGTTCTAGAGGGGAGGTGGTTGGGGGGATGTGTTAGCCTGGTGACGGGCATTGAAGAGGGCGTGTACTGAATGGAGCACTGGGTGTTATATGCAAACAATGAATCATTGAAAACTACATCAAAAACTAATGATGTAATATATGGTGATTACCCTAACATAATAAAAAAAATAAAAATACAAAAAAATAAATGGAGGTATGATTGGGAACATCACTCCTATGCCATTTTAATCCTTTAGGATGACATTAATTTCTGTTCTCCCCTTTACTTTGGAATGTTATATTATTTTTGACTCACTAACTTGGCCAGGATGGAGATGGAAGAGTTTCAAAGATTTCCTCCTGGCCTTCCCCACTATAATAGCTCTTACCTCAGAGATTAATGATTTAATGCAGTGGTTATACCAACTATCAAGTATGTCTTTCAAATTATACCATCAATGACCAAGAAAATGACAGTCAAGGGGGTTCAGGGATTCCAAAGGACCCACTTTAAGCTGGACCTTGGCCAGGACTCCATTTATTGACTGTATTTCATATACACCCATTCTTGGAGTGAAGGGATGTATTTGACACTTCAAGTCTCTAGATATTAATATCAGCTCCAACCTTGTGTCTACCAAGCCTGCAAATATTTGTGTATTCCCCATTCCCTTGTGTGTAGTTACCCTAGAACACAGCTGCTGATCTTTGGAGAAGGACTGGGAAATCATTAATTCCACTACTTGTCTTTATCCTTTGGACCCAGGCTCTTCTTCAATCATTGGGTATGAGGTCCAAAAACTGGCTTTGGTCCAAATATTTGACCAGTGGTCATGACTGACTCTTTGTTGGATAAACTGCAGTTGGTCTCCCTGATCATCCATATTTGATTTCTTCTGATGGTACAAGTTGACTGCCTATTTATTTTTCCCCTAGCATACTGTATTCTAATTAGCACCTCCATAATGTCCTGTAGATCATACCCCTTGGCTGCCACTCTAACCTTACTGATCTTTAAGGTCATTGCATTCATCTGGCTTCTTAAGTTAAGTGCTAACCACCTGGCCTTAATTGTTTTGTTGCCTATCCTCCCCATTGCTGTCAATGAGCATAGTCCTGTAAGTTTTTCCTACCATCTGTCTTGGCCTACAGAAAAGACTCTCCTCTCAACTTCTCAGTGATGTTGGTGCCCCTCCTGTCAGTGCATTCTTTAGAGCCTCAGTAAATGATGCATCCTCTGTCTCTTCCTCCCTGGAAGAATCTGTCTTCTTTTAGGCTTCAAATAATTTTCACAAATAGTTTTCCAAGGAAAATGAATGGTTTATAGTTTATAGCATGATAAGAAATAAGGCATCAGAGTAAGAAGCAGTAGAAATAGAAAAAAATTCAGTAAGATTTTAGATACTGGAAATTACCAGATGCAAAGTATAACCAAGCATCCTACTATGTTTAAAGAAATAAATGATAAATTTGAAAATATGAAATATGAAACTATGAAAAGTGAGTTGTATATTTGAAAAATAAACAATTTATGGAAATGGAAAAAATCAAGAATTGAAAAAAATTAATAAAACCTAATCATAATAATTAAATGATAGTTTTAAATGATAAAACCTAATCTGGTGAGGTTTCTAACCTTCCATAATCTATCTGCTCCACATGTCCAATTTCCTGAATTTTAAAATCCCTTATTCTACCATCTGTCACAGCAAACCTAGCATTTCAATCTCACTTAGAATGGGCCATTGCCTTTCCCATGCTTTTGGAAGCCACTCTAATAGCAATTCTTCACCATTTCCTAGGGTCCTGGCTAGGGTATACATTCTGAACCTTGGGGGAGTACTCCCCAAATCATTAAACTCTCCTTTTTCCATTCTTAATGTGTCTGTCCCTTTGATCAAACACCCTTAGAATGCAGTCTCATGTGTATTCCTCTGGCTCCTGACTACACAGGTTAGCTAGGTCACATAGTTGCTTTGGGGTTTAGCCCCTTTCTTGCATTTTCAAGCTCAGTACTTCTTGGCTGTGTTATGGTGTCATGTAATTCTAATTAATTGTATTTGTAGTGGTGGGGGTGGGATATAAGGACAGATCCTGAGGGGGTTTACATGTTGATTTGCAAAGAAGAGTCCTCTGCACTCTCTTCAAGCAAAAGAGAGTAATATTAGTTCTTAATAGAGAGATCTGGCCAGTTCTGCAGGCTCAGAGGTTTTAGGGAAATCTAGGAATTTAACATTTCTGGGGCAAGAAGCCAGATGTTCCCACTATATATGTTAGCTCTTATTTTTTTCATAGCAGACTTACTTTGAGTGGGAGTTTAACCTTCTGTGAAGTGCAGTTCTTCTGATGATTAAGTACTATGCTGAATTCAGCTTTCTCTGACTTCTTCAGGAGATAAAAAGCCCTCTCTATGCTAAAAGGAGACTCACTGGTTGCACACCAGCTTTCAATCGAGTATTAATTGTTCTTAGTCTTTTGTTATCTTTTTCTAGCATGTCAAGTGAGCCTAGCAATAGCCATATAATTATAATTATAATTTTCCCCTTATAATTACTTATAATTACTTTCCCCCCCACACTTTCCAAACACTTAAATTATAGATCCAGCTAACACATTCCCTTCTACCAATTTACCAACCCAACTTATCACCAGTTAAAGCTTTAACTATTGGACCACTCCATATGCTAAGGACTGTCTGTACTCCGCCTACTCCCAGTGACCTCACTCTAAAGCAGTCCCATCACCTGGTTTCTCAGACCATTCTAAGGACCAACTGTCACAGATTGAGCTTTATGGGAATCAGACTCTGATATCAGATTTCTTCGGGAGGCTGTTTAATAAGGAGTGCCCTATGTTCAATATCTGTGGGAGAGAGGGGAAGGTGTCAGAAGTAAGCAGAAGTTTATGTATAATGCAAGTTCAGCAACAGACTCCACAGTGAATGCTAGGGCAAAAATGGCCCATCAGAGTTGTCCTGTCCTGGGAAAAAATGTTCAACCTTTATACAATTGCCTCAATCAAGAAATGGATGTAGGCCAACATGAGAAGGGCATTAACTTGGGCAAGTGGTCTCTCCACAGCTTTGTCAATCCAGTGGAGATGACAGTTTAATACTGTCTGCCAACAGCATTCTCAGCAGCCGAAACAACATGTTCTTCCTTAAATGGAGAACTGGATAGTGCATCAAGTCTACCAACAGGGACAGCCAGTATTCAAATCTAGGCAGTCTGATTGAAGGGCTTTCACTATTAACCTCTACACCATACTCTTTGTCTACAAAGCACTAGGCATTTATAACATTTGGGCATATAAGAAAATTAAAGCACAGTAGTTTTGCTACTCACCTAATATAATATGATACTCTGAAGTTGAACCCTAATTTTACTAAAACCAAAAGTTTATGGATTGCTTGATTTCTTTTATACATATTATTTATCCTACTATAACATTTTAAATTGTGCTCATGGGGTGATTTCCATAATTTTCAGTGAAAATATCCAGATTTTTATGAAATCAGTTATTTAGCTCTAATGTGAAATGTTAGATAACATCAGCAAAAATAAAGTGGTTAAGAAATGATAAAGTTTCATGCTACAACACTCTTTTCAAACTAAAAACAAGCACAGCTCAGCATAATTTCCATGTAAGACATGAACAATATGATTCTGCAACACTCCATTAAA
Organism: Eumetopias jubatus; assembly: GCF_037043125.1. NCBI lineage: Eukaryota > Metazoa > Chordata > Mammalia > Carnivora > Otariidae > Eumetopias > Eumetopias jubatus. The sequence continues at coordinate 82,296,674 of NW_028274819.1, read as the reverse complement.
AAATTAAAAATTGGTTTCTGTGTATGGCTTATCTGGCTTAATAGCAACACAAACAAGCATTCACTAAATATATTTACAAAGATGAAATATATAAATGATATTTGCAATTTGAATTTTAACTCCTCTCTCTGTCATTTATAGTTCACAGGAAGATAGCTTAAATCAACCTTACTAAACTCAGATCCTTTATTATACTGTTGTTGTTGTTGTTGTTGTTTTATCATACTCATGTCTGACCCAATGTAAACTACATTCGCCAACTTCCTGAAGATACCCCACAATTTTCTGCTTTTCATGTATTTTTAGTCATCCTGTTCCCTTGACCCTACTTTCTATCTCTATCCACCTTTGCCAGTTGAACATATTTTGCCCTATATCAAATGAAACTTCATTTATCTTTCAGAGTCTATCTCAAACCCCACTTCTTCCATGGAGTCTTTCAAAAGATTCAACTCTCATTTTCCATTGCCCTTAAGAGAAATCCTAAAATCCTAATATGACCTTCAGGTGTCTGCAAGATCTTGGTTCTGCCTATCATGCAGTCTCATCTCAAGCCACTCTCCATACATGAACTAAGATCTCTTGCCACTGCTACATTCTTATCACCTAGAGCAGAGTGTGGCACAGAGAAGCAGCTTGATAAAAATCCATGGAATGAAATGAAAGAATCCATGCTTCATACATACTCTCTATCAGGTCTCTGTGACTGCTCACGTGCCCTCTGCCTAGAACACTCTTTCTTCCCTCTTCCATCCCTGCTTACCCATTGCTCATTATTCAGCTTTCAATTTTAAGAGTGAAAGAAGCCTGCCTCAGAAAATTATATATTGTATGATTCTATTTATTTATATGATATTCTGGAAAAAAGAAACAAAATGATACCAAGAGAAAAAATGTCAGTGGTTATCAAGAATAGGGTTGGGGGGAGAATAACTATAGAATGAAAGCACTAGGAAATTTGGGGGGGGTGACAGAAATGTATCTTGATTGTGGGCTGATTACATGATCTATTTATGTCTTAAAACTCATAAAACTCTATGACAAAAAGGTCCATTTTACTGTACATTAATTTAAATAAATTAAAAGTACTTAAGAGAGAAATTGCTGAATCATAGAGTAGGTATATGTTAGTTTTCTAAAAAATTTCCAGACTTTTCTCTTAAATGTTACATTATATATTTTTATCAACTATAAATGAAAGTTTATGTCATTCCACATTCTTTTGAAAATTTGGTCTGATTAGTCTTTTTAATATTAGCCATTCTAATGGTTGTGAAATGATATCTTATTGTGGTCCTATATAAAATTTTAATAGCTGCAAATATTTCATTATTTGGCAGTATCACAATTAATTCAAACCACCCTTTAGTGAGTCCTTGACTCTCCCTTCCTATCTGTTTTGTTTTTCCTAGAACGCATTGCCTATACTCACTTAGATCCTTCCAGATTTGGGCTTATTTTAATGTTGCCATTCCAGAAAGAAGCTGGTAGAAAAAGTGGAGTTGAAAGCATGTGCTACCACCACCTTCTCTATTTTATTCAATTCTTATGTGTTATAAAGTTATAGAACTTTGAAGCTACAAGGATCTTTGGAGATTACAGTATACAAACCCTTCATTTTACAAATGACTAAATAAGGCCCATAGAGATTACATTGTTTTGCCTGGGTCAAATATTTGTCCAGTTTTTTTAATTTTAGAGTTCAAAATCACATATTTAATGTTATTTGTGACATTTACTAGGAAGAAATTTTAATAACAAAATTACCCTTAGGAGCATTTACCAAGAATGTATTCATTTGTATGACAAATATTTATTGAGTACCTCTCAATGCTGGGCATTATGCTAGGTTCTGAGGATGTAGAAAGATGCAGCCCACATTTTCAAGAAACATAGAGCCTAACTGGGGATATAAATATGTCTCATTCAATTCTGCACTAGACGCCAACTGCTGTGTACAAACATAGGACAATGTGGAAGTGTTCCAACAGAAAAGTAAATTTCTCTAATTGCACTGGAAGGGTCAAGGAAGGCTTCACAGAGGAAGTGATATTTGATTTAGGCTTTGAGTAAAAAGAATGATATTTTTTAAGATATTAATGAAATTATGGAGAATTTCTGATTTTTTAATTAATAATGCATGGTGATTAACATAACATAATAAAATTTTTAAAAATTACATATAAACAAATACAGATTAACTTCCAAATCTCTTGAGAGATAGTACAAGAAGAAAGAATAACTGAAAACAAGCTGACTTTGAAAGCTTTGGTGAATGTTTTGGCAGAAAAAGAGATAAGAAGGCACTGTAGTAGAGAAGAAAACAATTTTCTTGGTTCAGGTATCCAAATCATTATGAATTGTAGATTTAAAAAAAAAAAGTCATAATAAAGGTAGCCACAGAAACCTTACTGTTTTTACACTTAACTCTAAAAAGGCAAATATCATAATTGGAGTTGAGCCAACTGAGGTGACATAAACTGGTCAAGTTTAGTATTATAATCAAGTATATAATGAAATTAACTGGACATCCCTAATAATATGCTGTTATATTTCTGCATGCTAATTAGCCACAATTATTAAATAGTCATATGTATGATAATGTGTAGCATTATTTTTACTCAATCAAACCAAGTATTTCTAGATCTATTTAATGACAGGAACTAGCACAGCAGAAAGTTCATAATGTTTCTAAAAATTCCATATTAATTCAAACCACGTCTTCCATTCCCCTATCAGTAAGTATCCACAGACTTGGACTTCCAGGATCATCATCATCACCATCATCATCATCATCAATCACCATCGTCATTATCATTTACAATCTTATGAACATTTGCCACATACCATATATGATACGAACTTTAGTATCTCAGTGTATTCCTACATCCATTTTGAAGATGAGGTAACAGCAGTGCAAAGAATTTAAATAACTGGGAAGAAGTCATATGACAAGCAAAATAGAGTAAATATTATAAAATATGTTGCAACTTCCAGCAAAAACTTGGTGGCAGCCAAATTATGAATCATTCCACTTCTCCAGCAAGCCATAAGGAAACAAGGACAATAAGAAGAAGGCAAATTCAATTTTTAACAAAAGCATAAGATGGAGAAAACATCTCTAAACTATATTTTCATATGAATGCTGCCCAACACAGAACTGATAGTAGAACCTTGCAGAAAACTGAGATGGGGTGTGATAAAAATCCAGGGGGGGAAGTAGGGAGAGCAGTGAGAAAATAAAGGGCATGAGCACATAAGCCCTAAAGAGGGACACAATCCGAATAGAAATTATTTGAGCAGGATTGAAGAGCACAGGAGGAGGGAGAGAGGAGAGGGCTCAGCAGTTACCCAGGGAAAGATCATAAAATCATTAAAAATATCTTCTGAATTTAAGGGAATCCCTCAAAAGGCACGTGCTGTCCTTTGGTAGTAAGGGCAGAGTAGAACCTATAGAAATTTAGGTATGGCAATAGAAACCTCCCTGAGCTGGGTCAGGTTCAATAGGTAGAGGATACACAATGGTTCCACAGAGATCCATCTCTATAACAGAGGTGGAAGACTTTGAATTGTAGAAGTGCCACACTACCCTCGTCCTTACCCTTCCCCAACATCAGCTTCTTATAAATAGCTGGCCAATAAAAATAAAATTTAATCAAGTATGAGAAACAGAAAAGGAATAAATACCACATCCACACTACACCCTGTTTTAAAAATGGCAAAAGAGCAAGAAAACATTCCTAGAAAAAAAATCACCAGATGAGGTTTCTAGAGGGGAGGAGGTTAGGGGGATGCGTTAGCCTGGTGATGGGTATTAAAGAGGGCACATTCTGCATGGAGCACTGGGTGTTATGAACAAACAATGAATCATGGAACACTACACCAAAACAAATTATGTAATATATGGTGATTAACATAACAATAAAAAATTTAAAAGACATTAAAAAAAATCACCAGAATATATTGTCATACTTCCCTGATGATAAGTGATGTTGAGCATCTTTTCACGTGTCTGTTGGCCATCTGGATGTCTTCTTTGGGAAAATGTCTCTTTGTGTTTTCTGACCATTTGTTAATTGGATTATTTGTTTTTGGGGTGTTGAGTTGTGTAAGATCTTTATATATTTTGGATACTAACTTTTTATCGAATATGTCATTGGCAAAAATCTTCTCGCATTCCATAGGTTGCCTTTTAATTTTGTCGAATGTTCCCTTTGCTGTGCAGAAGCTTTTTATTTTGATGTAGTCCCAGGAGTTTATTTTTGCCTTTGGATCCCTTGCCTCAGGAGACATATCGAGAAAAAGTTGGTATGGCTAACGTCAAAGAAGTTCCTGCCTGTGTTCTTTTCTAGTATTTTAATAGTTTCCTGTTTCACATATAGGTCTTTCATCCATTTTGAATTTATTTTTGTGTATGATGTAAGAAAGTGGTCCAGTTTCATTATTTTGCATGTACCTGTCCAGTTTTCCCAACACCATTTGTTGAAGAGACTGTTTTTCCCCATTGGACATTCTTTCCTGCTTTGTCGAAGATTAATTGACCATATAGTGGTGAAATTATTTCTGGGTTTTCTATTCTGTTCTACTGATCTATGTATCTATTTCTGTGCCAGAACCATACTGTTTTGATCTTTATAGCTTTCTAATTATCTTGAAGTTAACTTTCTAACTTTCTACTTAACTGTGATGCCTCCAGCTTTGCTTTTCTTTTTCAAGATTGCTTTGGCTATTTGGGATCTTTTGTGGTTCTACACAAATTTTGGGATTGTTTGTTCTAGCTCTGTGAAAAATGCTGGTGGTATTTTGATAGGGATTTCATTAAATGTGTAGACTGCTGGGCGCCTGGGTGGCTCAGTTGGTTAAGCGACTGCCTTCGGCTCAGGTCATGATCCTGGAGTCCCGGGATCGAGTCCCGCATCGGGCTCCCTGCTCGGCAGGGGGTCTGCTTCTCCCTCTGACCCTCTTCCCTCTCGTGCTCTGTCTCTCATTCTCTCTCTCTCTCAAATAAATAAATAAAATCTTTAAAAAAATGTGTAGACTGCTTTGAGCAATATAGACATTTTCACAATATTTGTACTTCCAATCCATGGGCATGGAATGTCTTTCCATTTCTTTGTTTCTTTCATCAGTGTTTTATACTTTCCAGAGTACAGGTCTTTCATTTCTTTGGTTAGATTTATTCCTGGGTATTTTATTATTTTTGGTGCAATTGTAAAGGGGATTATTAATTTCTCTTTCTGCTGCTTCATTATTGGTGCATAGAAATGCAAGATATTTCTACACATTGATTTTATATCCTGCAACTTTGCTGAATTCATGTATTAGTCCTAAAAATTTTTTGGTAGAGTCTTTCAGGTTTTCTACATAGAGTATCATATCATCTGCAAATAGTGAAAATTTGACTTCCTCCTTGCTGATTTGGATGCCTTTTCTTTGTGTTTTCTGATTGCTGAGGCTAGGACTTTCAGTAGTATACTGAATAAGAGTGGTGAGAGTGGACATCCTTGTCTTGTTCCTGATCTTAGGGAAAAACTCTCAGTTTTTCCCCATTAAGGATGATGTTTGCTGTGGGTTTTTCATATATGACCTTTATTATGTTGAAGTATGTTCCCTCCAAACCTACTCTGCTGAGGGTTTTTATCACAAATGGGTGTCGTACTTTGTCAAGTGCTTTTTCTGTCTCTTGATATGATCTTATCCTTACCCTTATTGATGTCACATACCATATTGATTGATTTGGGAATACTGAAACATCCTTGTAGCCAAGGAATAAACCCCATTTGATTGTGGTGAGTAATTTTTTAATGTATTGTTATATTCAGTTTGCTACTATTTTGTTGAGGATTTTTGCATCTGTAATCATAAAGGATATTGGACTGTAGTCCTCTTGTTTACTGGTACCTTTATTTAAATTTTTTATTGTTATGTTAATCATCATATATTACATCATTAGTTTTTGATGTAGTGTTCCATGATTCATTGTTTGTGCATAACACTCAGTGCTCCATGCCGAATATGCCCTCTTTAATACCTTTCACCAGGCTAACACATCCCCCTACACTCCTCCCCTCTAGAACCCTCAGTTTGTTTTTCAGAGTCCATCATCTCTCATGGTTCATCTCCCCATCTGACTTACTCCCCTTCATTCTTCCCCTCCTGTTATCTTCTTCTTTTTCTTTTTCCTTAACATATGTTGCATTACTTGTTTCAGAAGTACAGATCTGTGATTCAACAGTCTTGCACAATTCACAGCGCTCAACATAGCACATACCCTACCCAATGTCTATCACCCAGCCACCCCATCCCTCCCACCCCCCACCACTCCAGCAACACTCAGTTTGTTTCCTGAGATTAAGAATTCCTCATATCAGTGAGATCATATGATACATGTTTTTCTCTGATTGACTTATTTCACTCAGCATAACACCCTCCAGTTCCATCCACGTCGTTGCAAATGACAAGATCTCATTCTTTTGATGGCTGCATAATATTCCATTGTTTATATAAACCACATCTTCTTTATCCATTGATCTGTCGATGGACATCTTGGCTCTTCCACAGTTAGGCTATTGTGGACATTGCTGCTATAAACATTGGGGTGCACGTCCCCTTCGAATCCCTACGTTTGTATCTTTGGGGTAAATACCCAGTAGTGCAATTGCTGGATCATATGGTAGCTCTATTCTCAACTGTTTGAGGAACCTCCATACTGTTTTCCAGAGTAGTTGCACCAGCTTGCATTCCCACCAACAGTGTAGGAGGGTTCCCCTTTCTCCACATCCCCCCCAACATCTGTTGTTTCCTGACTTCTTAATTTTAGCCATTCTGACTGGTGTGAGGTGGTATCTCATTGAAGTTTTGATTTGGATTTCCCTGATGCCGAGCGATGTTGAGCACTTTTTCATGTGTCTGTGGTCCATTTGGAAGTCGTCTTTGGAAAAATGTCTGTTCATGTCTTCTGCCCATTTCTTGATTGGATTATTTATTCTTTGGGTATTGAGTTTGATAAGTTCTATATAGATTTTGGATACTAGCCCTTTATCAGATATGTCATTTGCAAATATCTTCTCCCATTCTGTCGGTTGTCTTTGGTTTTGTGGACTGTTTCTTTTGCTGTGCAAAAGCTTTTTATCTTGATGAAATCCCAATGGTTCATTTTTGCCCTTGCTTCCCTTGCCTTTGGCGATGCTTCTAGGAAGAATTTGCTGTGGCTGAGGTCGACGAGGTTGCTACATGTGTTCTCCTTTAGGATTTTGATGGACTCCTGTCTCACATTGAGGTCTTTCAACCATATGGAGTCTATTTTTGTGTGTGGTGTAAGGAAATGGTCCAGTTTCATTCTTCTGCATGTGGCTGTCCAATTGTCCCAACATCATTTGTTGAAGAGACTGTCTTTTCTCCATGGGATATTCTTTCCTGCTTTGTCAAAGATAAATTGACCATAGAGTTGAGGGTCCATTTCTGGGCTCTTGATTCTGTTCCATTGATCTATGTGTCTGTTTTTGTGTCAGTACCATACTGTCTTGATGATGACAGCTTTGTAATAGAGCTGGAAGTCCGGAATTCTGATGCCACAAGCTTTGCTTTTCTTTTTCAAGATTCCTCTGGCTATTCGGCGTCTCTTCTGGTTCCATACAAATTTTAGGATTCTTTGTTCCATTTCTTTGAAAAAAGTGGATGGTATTTTGATGGGGATTGCATTGAATGTGTAGATTGCTCTAGGTAGCATTGACATCTTCACAATGTTGGTTCTCCCAATCCATGAGCATGAAACGTTTTTCCATTTCTTTGTGTCTTCAATTTCTTTCATGAGTATTTTATAGTTTTCTGAGTACAGATCCTTTGCCTCTTTGGTTAAATTTATTCCTAGCTATCTTATGGTTTTGGGTGCGATTGTAAATGGGATCGACTCCTTGATTTGTCTCTCTTCTGTCTTGTTGTTGGTGTATAGGAATGCCACTGATTTCTGTGCATTGATTTTATAGCCTGCTACTTTACTGAGTTCCTGTATGAGTTCTAACATTTTTGGAGTGGAGTCTTTTGTGTTTTCTACATACAGTATCATATCATCTGCAAAGAGTGAGAGTTTGACTTCCTCTTTGCCGATTTGGATGCCTTTGATTTTTTTTGTTGTTGTTGTCTGATTGCTGTGGCTAGGACTTCTAATCCTATGTTGAATAGCAGTGGTGATAGTGGACATCCCTGCCGCATTCCTGACCTTAAGGGAAAAGCTCTCAGCTTTTCCCATGAGAATGGTATTCGCTGTAGGATTTTCATAGATGGCTTTTATAATATTGAGGTATGTACCCTCTTTCCCTATACTCTGAAGAGTTTTGATCAAGAAGGGATGCTGTACTTTGTCAAATGCTTTTTCTGCATCTATTGAAAGGATCATATGATTCTTGTTCTTTCTTTTGTTAATGTATTGTATCAGGTTGATTGATTTGTGGATGTTGAACCACCTTGCAGCCCAGGGATAAATCCCACTTGGTCCTGGTGAATAATCCTTTTAATGTACTGTTGGATCCTACTGGCTAGTATTTTGGTGAGAATTTTTGCATCCATGTTCATCAAGGATATTGGCCTGTAATTCTCCTTTTTGATGGGGTCTTTGTCTGGTTTTGGGATCAAGGTAATGCTGGTCTCATAAAACGAGTTTGGAAGTTTTCCTTCCATTTCTATTTTTTGGAACAGTTTCAGAATAGGTATTAATTCTTCTTTAAATGTCTGATAGAATTCCCCTGGGAAGCCATCTGGCCCTGGGCTTTTGTTTCTTGGGAGATTTTTGATGACTGCTTCAATTTCCTTAGTGGCTATATGTCTGTTCAGGTTTTCTATTTCTTCCTGGTTCAATTTTGGTAGTTGATACATCTCTAGGAATGCACCCATTTCTTCCAGGTTATCTAATTTGCTGGCATAGATTTGCTCATAATATGTCCTTATAATTGTTTGTATGTCTTTGGTGTTGGTCGTGATCTCTCCTCTTTCATTCATGATTTTGTTGATTTGGGTCATTTCTCTTTTCTTTTTGCTAAGTCTGGCCAGGGGTTTATCAATCATGTTAATTCTTTCAAAGAACCAGCTCCGAGTTTCGTTGATCTGTTCTACTATTCTTTTGGTTTCTAGTTCATTGATTTCTGCTCTGATCTTTATTATTTCTCTTTTCCTGCTGGGTTTAGGCTTTATTTGCTGTTCTTTCTCCAGCTCCTTTAGGTGTAGGTTTAGGTTGTGTATTTGAGATCTTTCTTGTTTCTTGAGAAAGGCTTGTAATGTTATATACTTCGTCTCAGGACTGCCTTTGCTGTATCCCAATGATTTTGAACACTTGTGTTTTCATTTTCATTGGTTTCCATGAATTTTTTAAATTCTTCTTTAATTTCCTGGTTGACCCATTCATTCTTTAGTAGGATGCTCTTCAGCCTCCATGTATTTGAGTTCTTTCCGACTTTCCTCTTGTGTTTGAGTTCTAGTTTCAAAGCATTGTGGTCTGAAAATATGCAAGGAATAATCCCATTCTTTTGGTACCGGTTGAGACCTGATTTGTGACCTAAGATGTGATCAATTCTGGAGAATGTTCCATGGGCACTAGAGAAGAATGTGTATTCCGTTGCTTTGGGATGGAATGTTCTGAATATGTCTGTGAAGTCCATTTGGTCCAGTGTGTCATTTAATGTCTTTATTTCCTTGTTGATCTTTGGCTTAGATGATTTGTCCATTGCAGTGAGGGGGGTGTTAAAGTCCCCCACTATTATTGTATTGTTGTCAATGTGTTTCTTCGCTTTTGTTATCAATTGCCTTATATAATTGGCTGCTCCCATGTTAGGGGCATAGATAATTACAATTCTTAGATCTTCTTGTTGGATAGACCCTTTAAGGGGATATAGTGTCCTTCCTCAACTCTTATTACAGTCTTTGTTTTAAAATCTAATTTGTCTGATATAAGGATTGCCACTCCAGCTTTCTTTTGGTGTCCATTAACATGGTATGTGGTTTTCACCCCCTCACTCTCAATCTGGGGTTGTCTTTGGGTCTAAAATGAGTCTCTTGCAGACAGCATATGGATGGGTCTTGTTTTTTAATCCAATCTGATAGCCTGTGTCTTTTGATTGGGGCATTTAGCCCATTTACATCAGGGTAACTATTGAAAGGTATGAATTTAGTGCCATTGTATTGCCTTTAAGGTGACTGTTACTGTATATTGTCTGTGTTCCTTTCTGATCTTTGCTGCTTTTAGGCTCTCTTTGCTTAGAGGACCCCTTTCAATATTTCTTGGAGGGCTGGTTTCGTGTTTGGAAATTCCTTTAGTTATTGTTTGTTCTGGAAGCTTTTTATCTCTCCTTCTATTTTCAATGACAGCCTAGCTGGATATAGTATTCTTGGCTGCATATCTTTCTCGTTTAGTGCCCTGAAGATATCATGCCAGTCCTTTCTGGCCTGCCAGGTCTCTGTGGATAGGTCTGTTGCCAGTCTACTATTTCTACCATTGTAGGTTACATATCTCTTCTCCCGAGCTGCTTTCAGGATTTTCTCTTTGTCTCTGAGACTCGTAAGTTTTACTATTAGATGCCGGGGTGTTGACCTATTACTGATTTTGAGAGGGGTTCTCTGTGGCTCCCGGATTTTGATGCCTGTTTCCTTCCTCACATTAGGGAAGTTCTCTGCTATTATTTGCTCCAATATACCTTCTGCCCCCCTCTCTCTTTCTTCTTCTTCTGGGATCCCAATTATTCTAATGTTGTTTCGTCTTATCGTATCACTTATGTCTCGAATTCTGCCCTCGTGATCCTGTGGTTCTTTCTCTCTCTTTTTCTTAGCCTCTTTATTTTCCATCATTTGGTCTTCTATATCGCTGATTCTCTCTTCTGCCTCATTTATCCTAGCAGTTAGTGCCCCCATTTTTGATTGCACCTCATCAATAGCCTTTTTGATTTCGACTTGGTTAGATTTTAGTTCTTTTATTTCTCCAGAAAGGGTTTCTCTAATAAATTCCACACTTTTTTCAAGCCCAGCTCGTATCTTTAAAGTCATGATTCTGTACTCTAGGTCTGACATCATACTAATGGCCATATTGAGTAGGTCCCTGGCAGATGGTACTACCTCTTGTTCTTTTTGCTGAGGTGATTTTTTTCATCTTGTCATTTTGTCCAGAGAAGAATAGATGAATGAGAGAACAAAATGCTAACAATTTAACAACGTCCCCAGCAAATATACTGTATACAAATCAGAAAAGACCTGAAACGAGGGGAAAAGAAAGGGAAAGAAAAAAGAAAGAGGAAAAAAAAAGAAAAAAAAAGATTAAAACAAAAACAGAACAATACAAAAAAACAGAATATGATCAAATATGATCAGGCTAGTGCATAGATCAGTGCCACACACTAGATTTTGTGCATATTTTGGTCTGTTAGAAAAAAGTGCCTCCTAAAATTTTAAAGGAAGAAAGACATATATGTACAAAATAAGGATTGATAAAATGAAGGGATGGAAGATGACTGTAAAGATGAAAATTATAAAAGATTTTAGTCTCAACCAATACCAAATGATTGGGATTATTCCCTGCATATATTCAGACCACAGTGCTTTGAATCTAGAACTCAATCACAAGAGGAAAGTCAGAAAGAACTCAAATACATGGAGGCTAGAAAGCATCCTACTAAAGAATGAATGGGTCAACCAGGAAATTAAAGAAGAATAAAAAAATTCATGGAAACCAATGAAAATGAAAACACAACTGTTCAAAATCTTTGGGATACAGCAAAGGCAATCTTACGAGAAAAGTATATAGCAATACAAGCCTTTTTCAAGAAACAAAAAGGTCTCAAATACACAACCTAACACTACAACTAAAGGAGCTAGAGAAAGAACAGCAAATAAAGCCTAAACCCAGTAGGAGAAGAGAAATAATAAAGATCAGAGCAGAAATCCATGAAATAGAAACCAAAAGAACAGTAATTCTTGGACAGCCACATGCAGAAGAATGAAACTGGACCATTTTCTTACACCACACACAAAAATAGACTCCAAATTGTTGAAAAACCTAATCATGAGACAGGAGTCCATCAAAATCCTAAAGGAGAACACAGGCAGCAACCCCTTCCACCTCAGCCGCAGCAACTTCTTCCTGGAAACATCACCAGAGGCAAGGGAAGCAAGGGCAAAAATGAACTATTGGGATTTCATCAAGATAAAACCTTTTGCACAGCAAAAGAAACAGTCCACAAAACCAAAAGACACAAATAGAATGGGAGAAAATATTTGCAAATGACATATCAGATAAAGGGCTAGTATCCAAAATCTATAAAGAAGTTTTCCAACTCAACACCCAAAGAACAAATAATCCAATCAAGAAATGGGCAGAAGACATGAACAGACATTTTTCCAAAGAAGACTTCGAAATGGCCAACAGACACATGAAAAAGTGCTCAACATCGCTCGGCATCAGGGAAATCCAAATCAAAACCTCAATGAGACACCACCTCACACCAGTCAGAATGGCTAGAATTAGCAAGTCAGGAAACGACAGATGTTGGTGGGGATGTGGAGAAAGGGGAACCCTCCTATACTCTTGGTGGGAATGCAAGCTGGTGCAACCCCTCTGGCAAACAGTATGGAGGTTCCTCAAACAGTTGAAAATAGAGCTACCATATCATCCAGCAATTGCACTACTGGGTATTTACCCCAAAGATATAAATGTAGGGATCCGAAGGGTACGTGCACCCCAATGTTTATAGCAGCAATGTCCACAATAGCCTAACTGTGGAAGGAGCCAAGATGTCCATCGACAGATGAATGGATAAAAATGATGTGGTATATATACACAATGGAATATTATGCAGCCAGAGAAAGGAATGAGATCTTGCCATTTGCAACGACATGGATGGAACTGGAGGGTGTTATGTTGAGTGAAATAAGTCAATCAGAGAAAGACATGTATCATATGACCTCGCTGATATGAGGAATTTTTAACCTCAGGAAACAAACTGAGGGTTGCTTGAGTGGTGGGGGTGGCTGGGTGATAGACATTGGGGACGGTATGTGCTATGTTGAGCACTGTGAATTGTGCAAGACTGTTGAATCACAGATCTGTACTTCTGAATCAAATAATGCAATATATGTTAAGAACGAAAAAAAAGAAGAAGATAGCAGGAGGGGAAGAATGAAGGGAGTAAGTTGGTGGGGGAGATGAACCATGAGAGACGATGGACTCTGAAAAACAAACTGAGGTTTCTAGAGGGGAGGGGTGTGGGGGGTGGGTTAGCCTGGTGATGCATATTAAAGAGGGCAGATTCTGCGTGGAGCACTGTGTGTTATGCACAAACAATGAATCATGGAACACTACATCAAAAACTAATGATGTAATGTATGGTGATTAACATAATAATAAAATAATTTAAAATAAAGATTTTATAAAAGAAATTGATAAAATAAGAAATTGTTTGGAAAAAAGAAGGAAGAAGATTAAAAAAAATGGAGAGAATGTGATCAGGCAGGAGACTAGAACAAAGCCATACACTAGAGACTTAGGGTATATTTTGATCCGTTAGAGAAACTGTATCTCAAAATTTTAAAGAGAGAACAACTTTTAAATATATGCCAAAAATAATGGTAACTACTATGAAGGATAGGATATGACTCTAAAAATGTAAAATAAAAATTTTTTTTTCAAAGAGATTGATAAGTTGTTGGTTCATAAAGGGAAAAGAAAAATTCAGAAAAAAATAGTGAAAAAAACTAACTTTGAAAGACTAATGAATCATGGTAAAAAAGCCATGAATTCTCTTTGCAGTATTCCCCTAGTGCTGTAGTTCTCCCGTTCTCCTTGATCAGTAAACTTGGTCTTGGCTGGCTGTTCGTGTTGATCTTCTGGGGGAGGGTCCTGTTGCCGTGGTTCCCAAATGTCTTTGCTGGATGCGGAATTGTCCGGCCCTTGCTCATCGGGCTAAGTAATCTGCTCGGGTTTGCTCTCGGTAGCTTTTGTTCCCTGCAAGCTTTCCATACAGCTTTGGAGGATGAGAGTGAAAATGGCGGCCTCCAATCTCCGCCCTGGAGGAGACGAGAACTCGGGGCCCCGCTCTTCAGTGTGCCCCAGAGTAAAGCAGTCAATCACTCCCGTCTCCCCAGTCTCCAGCCACACTCTTTGCTCACCTGGCTTGTGACCCAGCGTTTCTATCTCTGGCATCTGACTCAGTGTGGAGTCTCCAAACCCAGCAGATCCCTGCAGTGCGCTCTACCGCTGCTCCTTCCAGGGGAGGAAGGGGAGTCTCCCCGGATCTGCCACTTGTTGGGTCCCTGCTGGAGGAGCAGTGGCCCGACTGGGCCGCGGATCACAGTTTATGGCAACCCCGAGCTGAGAGCCCGTGCCTCAGCTCCATCTCTACAGCTGGCTTCCCCACTCTAATACCTGGGACCTCTGCTGCACTCAGGCACCCCCAGTCTTTCTGTGATCCCGAGCGTCCTGAGACCCCGAGTTCTCGGCTCCTCTGGGGCAGAGATTGGAGGCCGCCATTTTCACTCTCATCCTCCAAAGCTTTATGGAAAGCTTGCAGGGAACAAAAGCTCCCACGAGGGTTCCACCCCCAGCTTAGCCACTGGAGCGATGTCCCTCATCGGAGTCGAATTCTAAATGTTCTGATTTTGTGCTCTGCGGCTCTATCACTTGCCAGCAGTGGCCAACTGAGGCCCCCTCCCCCGCCGTCTATCCTCCTGAATATCACCTCAGATTCACTTCTCCGCATGTCCTACCTTCCAGGAAGTGGTTGCTTTTCTGTTCAGAGAGTTGTTGCTCTTCTTTTCTTCAAACTCCTGTTGAGTTCATAGGTTTTCAGAATGGTTTAATCCCTATTCCTGAGATGAGACGAAATCCAGGTCTCCTACTCCTCCACCATCTCGCTCTGACCCCCCAGATTTTTCTATTTTGTTTGGGTCATGGTTGATATTTTGGGCTCTGCTCATTTGATCACCCATCCTTCTCTGGGCAAAATGACTAGAAGGAGGAATTCACAACAAAAGAAAAAACCAGAGGCAATGTTCTCTGCTTCAAAGCTAATCGATATGGATATAACTAAAATGTCAGAGATAGAATTCAGGAAAGCAATTATAAATTTAATAGCTAGACTTGAAAAAAGCATAAATTACATCACAGAATCTCTAAGGGTAGAAATGAGAACTAATCAGGTCGAACATAACTGCAATGAATGAGATGCAGTCTAAATTGGATGCTCTAACAGGTAGGGTAAATGAGGAAGAAGAGGAAATAAGTGATCTAAAGGACAGGCTGATGGAAAGGGAAGGAGTTGAAGAAAAGAGGAAGATAACTAATAGCCAGTGAAGAAAGGCTTCAAGCAATTAATGATGCCATGAAATGAACAGATGTCAGAATTATTGGGGTGACTGAGGGGGTGGAGAGAGAGCGAGAGGGCCAGAAGGTATATTTGAGCAAATTTTATCTTAGAACTTCCCTAATCTGGGGGATAAAACAAACATTCATGTCCAAGAGGTGAGACTACCCCTCCCAAAATCAATAAAAATAGATCAACACCCTGACATATCATAGTGAAGCTTGCAAACCTTAGAGAAAAGGAAGCGATCCTGAGAGTAGCTATTGAGAGGAGGTTCCTTATGTGTGGAGGGAAGAACATCAGAATAACATCAGACCTATCTACAAAAACCTGGTGGGTCAGAAAGGGTTGGCAAGATATATTCAGGGTACTAAATGAGAACATGCACCAAGAATACTTTATCCAGCAAGGCTGTTATCCATAATGGAAGGAGAGATAAAGAACTTCCAGGACAAACAGAAACTGAAAGAATATGTGACCACCAAGCCAGCCTTGCAAGAAATACTAAGGGGGATACTGTAAGTGAAGAGAGAGCCCAAGAGTAACATAGACTAGAAAATAACAGAGACAATCTGCAGAAATAGGGACTTTGCAGGCACTAAATTCATATCTTTCAATAGTTATTCTGAATGTAAATGGGCTAAATGCTCCAACCAAAAGATTCAGGGTATCAGATTGGATTAAAAAGCAAGAGCCATCCTTACGCTGTCAACCAGAGACTCATTTTAGACCTAGAGACACTTCCAGACTAAAAGTGAGGGGATGGAGAACAATTTACCATGCCAACAGACATCAAAAGAGAGCTGGGATAGCAATTCTCATATCAGACAAATCAGATTTTTAAACCAAAGACTGTAGTAAGAGATGTAGAGGGACACTATATCATACTTAAAGGGTCTATCCAACAAGAAGATCTAACAATTGTAAATATCTATGCCTCCAACGTGGGAGCAGCAAATTATATAAACCAATTATTAACCAAAGTAAAGAAACATATTGATAATAATACATTAATAATAAGGGACTTTAACACTGAACTCCCAGCAATGGACAGATCATATAAGCAGAAGATCAACAAAGAAACAAGGGCTTTGAATGACACACTGGACCAGATGGACTTCACAGATACATACATAACAGTCTATCCTAAAACAACAGAATACTCAATCTTCTCGAGTGCACATGGAAATTTCTCCAGAATAGATCCATACTGCGTCACAAATCAGGTCTCAACTGACACCAAAAATTGAGATTATTCCCTGAATATTTTCAGACCACAGTGCTTTGAAACTGGAACTCAATCACAGGAGGAAATTTGGAAGGAACGCAAACACTTGGAAGTTAAAGAGCATCCTGCTAAAGAATGAATGGGTCAACCAGGAAACCAAAGAATTTAAACAATTTATGGAAACTAATGAGAATGAAAACACATCAGTTCAAAACTTGGAGGATACAGCAAAGGCATTCCTAAGAGGGAAGTACATTGCAATATGAGCCTCTCTCAAAAAATTAGAAAAATCCCAAATGCATAAGATGACCTTACACCTAAAGGGCCTGGAAAAAGAATAGCAAGTAAAGCCCAAACCAAACAGGAGAAGAGAAATAATAAAGATTAGAGCAGGAGTCAATGAAACAGAAACCAGAAGAAAAGCAGAAGAGACCAACAAAACTAGAGGCCAGTTCTTTGAAAGAATTAATAAGATCCATAAACCCCTAGCCAGACTTATTCAAAAGAAAAGAGAAAGGAACTAAATTAATAAAATCATGAATGAAAGGGGAGAGGTCACGCCTAATACCAAGGAAATACAGACAATTGTAAGTACATATTATGAGCAACTATATGCCAACAAATTAGGCAATCTGGAAGAAATGGATTCGTTCCTGGAAACTTATAAACTACCAAGACTGAAATAGGAAGAAATAGAAAACTTGAACAGACCCTAACCAGAAAGGAAATTGAAGCAGTAATCAAAAATCTCCCAATAAACAAGAGTCCAGGGCCAGAAGGCTTCCCAGGGGAATATTGCCAGACATTTAAAGAAGAAATCATACCTATTCTACTGAAGTCAGTCCAAAAAATAGAAATGGAAGGAAAGCTTCCAAACTCATTCTATGAGGCCAGCATTTTCCTGATCCCAAAACCAAAGACTCCATCAGAAAGGAGAATTACAGACCAATATCCCTGATGAACATGGATGCCAAATACTCAACAAGAATGTAGCCAATAGGATCCAACATTACATTAAAAGGATTATTCATCACAGGCAGGTGGGATTTATTTCTGGGATGGTGGTTCAACATTCAGAAATCAATCAATATGACAGAGCAATTAATAAAAGAAAAGGTAAGAGCCATATGATTCTCTCAATTGATGCAGAAAAAGCATTTGACAAAATAGAGTATCCTTTCCTGATTGAAACTCTTCAAAGTATAGGGATAGAGGGAACATACCTCAATATCATAAAATCCATATATGAAAAGGCCACAGTAACTATCATTCTCAATGGGGAAAAACTGAGAGCTTCCCCTTAAGGTCAGGAACATGACAGGGATGCCCAATCTCACCACTATTCTTCAACATAGTAGTAGATGTCCTAGCCTCTGCAATCAGACAACAAAAAGAAATAAAAGATATTCAAATTGGCAAAGAAGAAGTCAAACTCTCTCTCTTCGCAGATGATGTGATACTTTCTGTGGAAAACCCAAAAGACTCCACCTCCAATTTACTAGAGCTCATACAGCAATTCAGCAATGTGGCAGGATACAAAATCAATGTACAAAAATCAGTTGCATTTCTATACACTAACAATGTGACTGAAGAGAAATTAAGGAATCGATTCCATTTACAGTAGCATCAAAAACCATAAGATAACTTGAAATAAGCCTAACCAAAGAGGTAAAGGATCTATACTCTAGAAACTACAGCACACTTATGAAAGAAATTGGAGAAGACAAAAAGATGGAAAAACTTTCCATGCTCATAGCTTGAAACAATAAATACTGTTAAAATGTCTATGCTGCCCAGAGCAATTTACACTTCCAATGTAATCCCTATCAAAATATCATCGACATTTTTTACAGAGCTGGAACAAACAATCTTAAAATTTGTATGGCACCAGAAAAGACCCTGAATAGCCAAGGGGTTGGTGAAAAAGAAAACCAAAGCTGGGGGCATCATGCTGCTGAACTTCAAGCATATTATAAAGATATGATCATCAAGACGACATGGTATTAGCACAAAAACAGACACATACATCAGTGGAACTGAATAGAGAGCCCAGAAATGGACTCTCAACTCTATGGTCAGCTAATCTTCAACAAAGCAGGAAAGAATATCCAATGGAAAAAAAGTTTCTTCAATAAATGGTGTGGGAGAATTGGACAGCTACATGCAGAAGAATGAAGCTGGACCATTCTCTCACACATACTGAAAGATAAAGTCAAAATGGATGAAAGACCTATATGTGAGACAGGAATCCATCAAAATCCTAGAGAATACAAGCAGCAACCTCTTCGACTTCAGCTGCAGCAACTTCTTGCAAGACATGTCTCTAAAGGTAAGGGAAAAAAAGCAAAAATGAACTATTGGGACTTCACAAGATAAAAAGCTTCTGTACAGCAAAGGAAACAGCAAAACTAAAAGGCAGCCTACAGAATGGGAGAAGATATTTGCAAATGACATAACAGATAAAGGGCTGGTATTCAAGATATCAAACTCAACATCCAAAAAAACAAATAATCCAGTCAATAAATCAGCAGAAGACATAAACAGACATTTCTCCAAAGACATACAAATGGCTAACAGACACATGAAAAAATGTTCTATTTCAGTTGCCATCAGGGAATTACAAATCAAAACCACATTGAAATACCACCTTACACCAGTTAAAATGGCAAAAATTAACAAGACAGGAAACAACAAATTTTGGCGAGGATGTGGAGAAAGGGGAAACCTCTTACACTGTTAGTGATAATGCAAGCTGGTACAGCCACTCTGGAAAACAGTATGGAGGTTCCTCAAGAAGTTAAAAATAGAGCTACCCTATGACCCAGCAATTGCACTACTGGATATTTTACCTCAAAGATACCGATGTCATGAAAAGAAGGGACCCATGCACCCCAATGTTCATGGCAGCAATATCCACAATAGCCAAACTGTGGAAGGAGCTGAGATGTCCTTCAACAGATGAATGGATAAAGAAGATGTGGTTTATATATACAATGGAATATTAGCCATCAGAAAGGATAAATATCTACCATTTACATTGACATGGATGGAACTGGTGGGTGTCATGTTAAGTGAAATAAGTCAAACAGAGAAAGACAATTATCATATGATTCACTCATATGTGGAATATAAGGAATAGCACATAGCATCATAGGGACAGGAAGGGAAAACTGAACGGTAAGAAATCAGAGAGAAAGACAAATCATTAGAGACTCTTAACTCTAGGAAACAAACAGAAGGTTGTGGAAAAGTAGGTGGGAGGGGGGATGGGGTAACTGGGTGATGGGCATTAAGGAGGACACGTGATATCATGAGCACTGGGTGTTTTATGCAACTAATGAATCATTGAACATTACATCAAAAACTAATGATGTATTTATTATATGTTGGCCAATTGAATTTAAATTAAAAAATGAAAAAAAACTGCTTGTATCTTCATGAAACAAGAAAAAAAATACTTTGATGTAAGTATTGCTACTCATGCTTTCTTTTGACATCCATTTGCATGATAGATGCTTCTCCATCCTCTCACTTTCAATCTGCGGGTATCTTTAGGTCTAAAATTAATCTCTTGCAGGGTTTTGCTTTTTTTATGCATCTGTCACCATATGTCTTTTGATTGGAGCATTTAGTCTATTTACATTCAAATATTTATTGTCATTTTATTATTTGTTTTGTGGTGTTTTTGAAGATTTTCTCTGATCCTTTTCTTGTCTTTCTCTCTTCATGGTTTGCTGATTTCTTTAGTGGTGTATTTGGATTTCTTCGTCTTTATTTGCTAGTGGTAAATCAGTGCATATTTTTGATACATGGTTCCTATTAGGTTTGTATATAACCTCTTCTTTGTATAGAGCAGTCTACATTAAGTTGATGGCTGTTTACATTTGAACATATTCTTTATTCCTCTAATCCCTATGCTTTAGGTATATGTTGTTATATTTATACCCTTTTATTTGGTGAGTTTTGTAACATTTTTTAAAGAAGTATTCATTTTTAATGCTTTTGTGTTTCCTACTTTCATACTGTCATTTTTGGTTTCTCCTTTCCACTCAAAGAGTCCCCTTTAATATTTCTCCTAGGACTGGTTTGGTGGTCATAAACTCCTTTAGACTTTGTTTGGGGAAACTCTTATTTCTCCTTCCATTCTGAATGACAGGCTTGCTGGACAGGGTATTCTTGGCTGCAGATTGTTTTCCATTCAGCACTTTAAATATATCATGCCATTCCCTTCTGGCTTGGAAAGTTTCCACTGAAAAGTCCCCTTCTAGCCTTGTGGGTTTTAAGATTTTTATTTATTTATTTATTTATTTATTGACAGAGAGAGAGACAGCAAGAGAGGGAACACAAGCAGGGAGAATGGGAGGAGAGGGAGAAGCAGGCCTCCCCTGGAGCAGGGAGCCCAATGTGGGGCTTGATCCCAGGACCCTGGAACCATGACCTGAGCTGAAGGCAGACACCCAACGACTGAGCCACCCAGGCACCGTGCCTTGTGGGTTTTAAATATTTTTTCTTTATCACTATATTTTACCAATTTAATTATAGTATGTCTTGGTGTGGCTCTGCTTTTGATTTTGAGGGGAGATCTCTGTGCCTCCTGGATCTGGATATCTGTTTCCATCCCCAGATTAGGGAAGTTTTCAAGTATTCTTTCTTCAAATAAATTTTCTGCCCCCTTTTCTTTCTTCTTCTTCTGGGACCCCTATAATAGAGATGTTATTACATTTGATGGAGACACTGAATTCCCTAAGTATATTCTTGTTTTGTATAATCATTTTCTCCTTTTTAAAATATTTATTTATTTTAGAGAGAGTTGTGGGGAGTGGTAGAAGGAGAGGGAGAGAATCTCAAGCAGACTCCCTACTGAGCTTGGAGCCCATTGTGGGGCTTGATCCCATGACTTTAAGAATATTACATGAGCTGAAATCAAGATTCAGATGCTTAACTGACTTAGCCCAGGCACCCCAATTCTTTTCTCTCTTTTGTTCAGCTTGATTACTTTCTATTACTCTGTCTTCTAGGTCACAAATTTGTTACTCTGTTTTCCGGTCTGCTCTTCAATCTATCAAATGTGTTTTGCGTTCATTTACTGAACTCTTTATCTCTATGCCATTAGTTATCTCCCTGTAAGGGTCTCTCTCATGTCTTCCATTCTTTTCTCAAGTCCAGTGAATACCCTTATAATCATTACTTTAAATTCTCTATCACCAGGAGGTGAAGAAACAAAAAAAATTAAAAATAAAAGTGAAAGCAAACTGAAGAAAATGTATACAACTCTATATCATATGAATAAGATAATATTGGAAATAAAATAAATAGACAAGTCCAAAAATATTTAACATGCTATTTAATTATATCTCTTCAGTTGGGGGTGAAAAGGAACACAAGGAGATGAAAAGGAACACAAAAAAATTGAAATTTTTTAGGTAATTTTTATAGTAATATGGGTGAAATAATTCTGAAGTTATTTAGGTATACTGTTGAATTGAGAAAATGAAATAAATGTTTTTAATGCTTCAAAGTCAGGAACCAGCATTTTCACTGTGGAAAAGAAAAATACAAATACAGAATGGGGGTAGACAAGGAAAATTATGGAGATGATTGGATTTGGAGATATGAGTCAAAACCAATATCCTCATAGATAGATAATTAGATTATAGAAGTTATATATACATGTTATACAGATCATATATGTATAATAGATTATAGGTGCACATACACACATAAATGCATGAATGCACACATTAATTCTGTCTACTGAAAGGCCCTAGAAGCAATGATGATACTTAGTAGCAGTGAGCACATTAAATGCCTAAGTATGTGTTTCTAATTATATTTTCCACGCATATGAACCAAGTTTCCTCAGAAAAAGATGAATGTTTCAATGGCTGCAGCAGGAAATGCAAAATGATCCTAGCACATATTAAGTCATAAAATAAAAATTGTTAAGAACAAGTGACTAGAGCATGTTAAAAGGACAAATGAGCCAGTGTACATGAACTCCTACTGGGCAAATCTAGTACAATTTGAGCACTGGAATAAAAATGGTATTGAAAATGAATATTTAGGGCACCTGGGTGGCTCAGTTGGTAAAGTGACTTCCTTTGGCTCAGATCATGATCCTGGAGTCCCAAGATCGAGTCTCACATCAGGCTCCCTGCTCAGCAAGGAGTCTGCTTCTACCTCTGACCCTCTTCCCTCTCGTGCTATCTCTCATTCTCTCTCTCTCAAATAAATAAATAAAATCTTTAAAAAAAAAGAAAGAAAATGAATATTTAAATTTTAAGAATTGAAATCCATGAATCCATTTTGTTAATGACTAGGTAAACACATACATACATATGTACATACATACATAATGAGGTAGAGGGGCGGAGCAAGATGGCAAAGGAGTAGGAGACCTGGATTTCGTCTGGTCTCAGGAATTCAGCTGAATAGGGATCAAACCATTCTGAACACCTATGAACTCAACAGGGGATTGAAGAAAAGAATAGCAACAACTCTCTGAACAGAAAAGCGACCACTTTCTGGAAGGTAGGATGTGCGGAGAAGTGAATCTGAGGTGATATTTGGGAGGCTAGATGGCGGGGGAGGGGGCCTCCGTCAGCCGCTTCTGGCAAGTGATAGAGCCACGGAGCACAAAATCGGAACTTTTAGAAGTCAGCTCCGCTGAGGGACATCGCTCCAGTAGCTAAGCTGGAGGTGGAACCCTCACGGGACACTGTGGTCTCAGGACCCTCGCGGTCACAAAAAGACCGGGGGTACCTGAATGTGGCAGAGCTCCCAGGTATCGGAGCAGGGAAGCTGGCTGCAGAGATGGAGCCGAGGCACAGGCTCTCAGCTCGGGGTTGCCAAAAACCATGATCCGCAGCATAGTCGGGGCCCTGCTTTTCAGGCAGGGACCCAACAAGCGGCATATTCGGGGAGAATCCCCTTCCTCCCTGGGAGGAGTGGCACGGGAGCACACCGCAGGGATCTGCTGGGTTTGGAGACTCCACACGGGGTCGGGTGCCAGAGATAGAAATGCTCGGTTACAGGCCGGGTGAGCACAGAGTGCGGCCGGAGACCGAGGAGACGGGAGTGATTGACTGCTTTTCTCTGGGGGAGCTCTGAGGAGTGGGGCCCCAAGTTGCCTCCTCTGGGGCAGAGATTGGGAGGCCGCCATTTTCACTCTCGTCCTCCAAAGCCAAAAGGAAACCTTGTAGGGAACAAAAGCTCCCGAGAGCAAACCCGGGCAGATTACTTACCCAGACCCGCAAGGGCGGGACAATTATGCCTCCAGCAAAGATATTTGGGAACCAAAGCAACAGGCCCCTCCCCTGGAAGATCAGCAAGAACTGCCAGCCAAGACCAAGTTTACCAATCAATGAGAACGGCAGAATTCCAGTGCTAGGGGAATACTGCATATAGAATTCATGGCTATTTTACCATGATTCTTTAGTCTTTCAAAGTTAATTTTTTTAACCTTTTTTTTTTTAATTTTTGTATTTCCCTTTTTCAACAAAAATCTTATCAATATCTTTTTTAAAAAACACTTTTATTTTCATTTTTAGAGTCATAGTCTATCGCTTCATAGTAGTTACACTTATTTTTGGCATTTTATATATATATATATATATATTTTATATATATATATATATATATATAATGTTGTTCTCTCCTTAAAATTTTGAGATACACTTTATTCTAACAGATCAAAATATACCCTAAATCTCTAGTGTATGGCTTTTTTCTAGTCTCCTGCCTGATCACATTCTCTACGACTTTTTTTTGTTTAAATCATCTTCTTTCTTTTTTCAAAAACTTCTTATCAATTCCTTTTATAAAATCTTTTATAATTTTCATCTTTACAGTCATATTCCATCCTTTCATCGTATAAACCCTTATTTTTGTCCATATACAAGTTTTTATTTCTCTAAAATTTTGGGAAGCACTTTCATCTAACAGACCAAAAAACACCCAAAATCTAGGGTGTGCCACCAATCTATGCACCAGGCTGATCATATTTGATCATATTCTTATTGTTTGTTTGTTTTTATCTTCTTCTTTTTCTTTTTTCTTTCTTTCCCTTTCTTCTCTCACGGTTTCAGGGCTTTTCTGATTTGTTTAGAGTATATTTTCTGGGGACATTGGTACCCTGCTAGCATTTTGTTCTCTCATTCATCTATTCTCCTCTGGACAAAATGACAAGACGGAAAAAAATCACCTCAACAAAAAGAACAAGAGGCAATACCGACTGCCAGGGACCAACTCAATATTGACATTAGTACAATATCAGAATTAGAGTTCAGAAAGATGATTTTAAAGATACTAGCTGGGCTTGAAAAAACATAGAAGTTATTAGAGAAACCCTTTCTGGAGAAATAAAAAAAAAAAACCTAACCAAGTCGTAATCAAAAAGGCTATTAATGAGGTGCAATCAAAACTGGGGGCTCTAACTCCTAGGATAAATGAGGCAGAAGAGAGAATGAGCAATATAGAAGACCAAATGATGGAAAATAAAGAAGCTGAGAAAAAGAGAGATAAACAACTACAGGATCATGAAGGCAGAATTTGAGAGATAAGCAATACTATAAGATGAAACAACATTAGAATAATTGGGATCCCAGAAGAAGAAGAAAGAGAGAGAGGGGCAGAAGGTATATTGGAGCAAATTATAGCAGAGAACTTCCCTAATTTGGGGAAGGAAAGAAGCATCAAAATCCAGGAGGCACAGAGAACCCCCCTCAAAATGAATAAAAATAGGTCAACACCCCGACATCTAATAGTAAAACTTATGAGTCTCAGAGACAAAGAGAAAATCTTGAAAGTAGCTCGGGAGAAGAGATCTGTAACCTACAATGGTAGAAACATTAGATTGGCAACAGACCTATCCACGGAGACCTGGCAGGCCAGAAAGGACTGGCATGATATCTTCAGAGCACTAAATGAGAAACATATGCAGCCAAAAATACTATATCCAGCTAGGCTGTCATTGAAAATAGAAGGAGAGATAAAAAGTTTCCAGGACAAACAAAAACTAAAGGAATTTGCAAAAACAAAACTAGCCCTACAAGAAATATTGAAAGGGGTCCTCTAAGCAAAGAGAGAGTGGGGTGGAGTGAGGGGGTGGAAAAATATTTACCATGCTAATGGACACCAAAAGAAAGCTGGGGTGGCAATCCTTATATCAGACAAATTAGATTTAAAACAAAGACTGTAATAAGAGATGAGGAAGGACACTATATCATACCTAAAGGGTCTATCCAACAAGAAGATCTAACAATTATAAATATCTATGCCCTAACATGGGAACAGCCAATTATATAAGGCAATTAATAACAAAAGCAAAGAAACATATCAACAAAAATACAATAATAGTGGGGACTTTAACACCCCCCTCACTAAAATGGGCAGATCATATAAGCAAAAGATCAACAAGGAAATAAAGGCTTTAAATGACACACTGCACCAAATGGACTTCACACACATATTCAGAACTTTCCATTCCAGAGCAGCAGAATTCACATTCTTCTCTAATGCCCATGGAACATTCTCCAGAATAGATCACATCCTAGATCACAAATCAGGTCTCAAGGGGTACCAAAAGATTGGGATCATTCCCTGCATATTTTCAGACCACAATGCTTGAAACTATAACTCAATCACAAGAGGAAAGTCAAAAAGAACTCAAATACATGGAGGCTAAAGAGCATCCTACTAAAGAATGAATGGGTCAACCAGGAAATTAAAGAAGAATTTAAAAAATTTATGGAAACCAATGAAAATGAAAACACAACTGTTCAAAATCTTTGGGATACAGCAAAGGCAATCCTAAGCGAAAAGTATATAGCAATATAAGCTTTTCTCAAGAAAGAAGAAAGGTCTCAAAACACAACCTAATCCTACACCTAAAGAAGTTGGAAAAGAACAGCAAATAAAGCCTAAACCCAGCAGGAGAAGAGAAATAATCAAGATCAGAGCAGAAATCAATGAAATAGAAACCAAAAGAACAGTAGAAGAGATCAACGAAACTAGGAGCTGGTTCTTTGAAAGAATTAACAAGATTGATAAACCCCTGCCAGACTTATCCAAAATGAAATAGAAATGACCCAAATCAACAAAATCATGAATGAAAGAGGAGAGATCAAAACCAACACCAAAAAATACAAACAATTATATGAACCTATTATGAGCAACTATATGCCAGCAAATTAGATAACCTGAAAGAAATGGATGTATTCCTAGAGATGTATGAACTACCAAAACTGAATCAGGAAGAAATAGAAAACTTGAACAGACCTATAACCATTAAGGAAATTGAAGCAGTGATTAAAAATCTCCCAAAAAACAGAAGCCCAGGGCCAGATGGCTTCCCAGGGGAATTCTACCCATCATTTAAATAAGAATACCTATCTTTCTGAAACTGTTCCAAAAAATAGAAATGGAAGGAAAACTTCCAAAATTGTTTTATGACGCCACCACTACCTTGACCCCAAACCAGACAAAGACCCCATCAAAAAGGAGAATTACAGACCAGTACCTTGATGAACACGGATGCAGGAATTCTCACCAAAATACTAGCCAGTAGGATCAAACAGTACATTTAAAGGATTATTCACCAAGACCAAGTGGGATTTATCCCTGGGCTGCAAAGTTGGTTCAACATCTGCAAATCAATCAATGTGATACAATACATTAAAAAAGAAAGAACAAGAACCATATGATCCTCTCAATAGATGCAGAAAAAGCATTTGGCAAAGTACAGCATCCTTTCTTTTTCAAAACTCTTCAGAGTATAGGCTTGAGGGTACATAACTCAATATCATAAAAGCCATCTACGAAAAACCTACAGCGAATATCATTCTCAATGGGGAAAAGCTGAGAGCTTTTCCCCTAAGGTCAGGAACGCGGCAGGGATGTCCACTATCACCACTGCTATTCCACATAGGATTAGAAGTCCTAGCCACAGCAATCAGACAACAACAACAAAAAAAATCAAAGGCATCCAAATCGGCAAAGAGGAAGTCAAACTCTCACTCTTTGCAGATGATATGATACTGTATGTAGAAAACCCAAAAGACTCCACCCCAAAACTGCTAGAACTCATACAGGAATTCAGTAAAGTAGCAGGCTATAAAATCAATGCACAGAAATCAGTGGCATTCCTATACACCAACGACAAGAAAGAAGAGAGACAAATCAAGGAGTCGATCCCATTTACAATCGCACCCAAAACCATAAGATAGCTAGGAATAAATTTAACCAAAGAGGCAAAGGATCTGTACTCAGAAAACTATAAAATACTCATGAAAGAAATTGAAGAAGACACAAAGAAATGGAAAAACGTTCCATACTCATGGATTGGGAGAACCAACATTGTGAAGATGTCAATGCTACCTAGAGCAATCTACACATTCCATGCAATCCCCATCAAAATACCATCCACTTTTTTCAAAGAAATGGAACAAATAATCCTAAAATTCGTATGGAACCAGAAGAGACCCCGAATAGCCAGAGGAATCTTGAAAAAGAAAAGCAAAGCTGGTGGCATCACAATTCCATACTTCCAGCTCTATTACAAAGCTGTCATCATCAAGACAGTATGGTACTGGCACAAAAACAGACACATAGATCAATGGAACAGAATCGAGAGCCCAGAAATGGACCCTCAACTCTATGGTCAACTAATCTTTGACAAAGCAGGAAAGAATGTCCAATGGAGAAAAGACAGTCTCCTCAACAAATGGTGTTGGGCTAATTGGACAGCAACATGTGGAAGAATGAAACTGGATCACTTCCTTACACCACACACAAAAATAGACTCCAAATGGTTCAAAAACCTAAACGTGAGACAGGAGTCCATCAAAATCCTAAAGGAGAACACAGGTAGCAATCTCTTTGACCTCAGCCGCAGCAACTTCTTCCTAGAAACATCGCCAAAGGCAAGGGAAGCAAGGGCAAAAAGGAACTATTGGGATTTCATCAAGATAAAAAGCTTTTGCACAGCAAAATAAACAATCCACACAACCAAAAGACAACCGACAGAATGGGAGAAAATATTTGCAAATGACAGATCAGATAAAGGGCTAGTATCCAAAATCTATAAAGAACTTATCAAACTCAACACCCAAAGAACAAATAATCCAATCAAGAAATGGGCAGACGACATGAACAGACATTTTTCCAAAGAAGACATCCAAATGGACAATAGACACATGAAAAAGTGCTCAACATCGCTCAGCATCAGGGAAATCCAAATCAAAACCTCAATGAGATACCACCTCACACCCGTCAGAATGGCTAAAATTAACAAGTCAGGAAACAACAGATGTTGGGGGGGATGCGGAGAAAGGGGAACCCTCCTACACTGTTGGTGGGAATGCAAGCTGCAGTATGGAGGTTCCTCAAACAGTTGAAAATAGAGCTACCATATGATCCAGCAATTGCACTACTAGGTATTTACCCCAATGATGCAAATGTAGGGATCCGAAGGGGTACGTGCACCCCAATATTTATAGCAGCAATGTCCACAATAGCCAAACTGTGGAAAGAGCCAAGATATCCATCAATAGATGAATGGATAAAGAAGAGGTGGTATGTATACACAATGGAATATTATGCAGCCATCAAAAGGAATGAGATCTTGCCATTTGCAATGACATGGATGGAATTGGAGGGTGTTATGCTGAGTGAAATAAGTCAATCAGAGGAAGACATGTATCCTATGACCTCACTGATATGAGGTATTCTTAATCTCAGGAAACAAACTGAGTGTTGCTGGAGTGGTGGGGGGTGGGAGGGTTGGGGTGGCTGGGTGATAGACATTGGGTAGGTTATGTGCTATGGTGAGCGCTGTGAATTGTGCAAGACTGTTGAATCACAGATCGGTACTTCTGAAACAAATAATGCAACATATGTTGAAAAGAAAAAGAAAAAAGAAGATATCAGGAGGGTAAGAACGAAGGGGAGTAAGTCGGAGGGGAGACGAACTGTGAGAGAGGATGGACTCTTAAAAACAAACTGAGAGTTCTAGAGGGGAGGAGGGTGGTGTGATGGGTTAGCCTGGTGATGGGTATTAAAGAGGGCACATTCTGTTTGGAGCACTGGGTGTTATGCACAAACAATGAATCATGGAACACTACATCAAAAACTAATGATGTAATGAATGGTGATTAACATAACAATAAAAAATTTAAAAAAAGAAAGAAAGAAAGAAAGAAAGAAAAAGAAAGAAGAAAAAAGAAAGAAAGAAAGAAAGAAAAAGAAAGAAAGAAAGAAAGAAAGAAAGAAAGAAAGAAAGAAAGAAAGAAAGAAAGAAAGAAAGAAAGAAACAAGAAAAGGAAAACCATACCAGCAGAAAATTCCCTTATTCTTAATTTTGGATGCAGTTATGTGAGACTCTGATGTCTGCAGCTTCAG
This sequence comes from Eumetopias jubatus, assembly GCF_037043125.1. Classification (NCBI taxonomy): domain Eukaryota; kingdom Metazoa; phylum Chordata; class Mammalia; order Carnivora; family Otariidae; genus Eumetopias; species Eumetopias jubatus. Next base: position 82,266,713 of record NW_028274819.1, on the reverse strand, counting down.
TAGCTATCTTTGGACACTGGGGGACAAGAAAGAAGACAAAACCTAAGCCTCTGATGCTAGATAACTAGAAAGATGGAGAGTTTAGGACCTTAAAAGATATTGAGCCACTGATTAACCAACCGTAGAACTACTTTCCTCTAGACTTTTGTCATGTGAGATAGTATCTGTCATATAAGTCACTATTGCTGAGTGACCCTGTTTTCTGGACCCTGTTAAATGGAATAAAAATATATTTTACCTGACATGGCTATAAAAAGCAGTATATGGCTGAGGAGTTAAGATGGTGGAGGAGTAGGGGACCGTAAGTTCATCTGGTTCCTGGAAGTCAGATAGTTATCAAATCATTCTGAACACCTGCAGAATAAATCCGAGATCTGAGAAAAGAAATGTTGCAATTCTATAAATAGAAAACCAACCACTTTTCGGAAGGTAGGAGGTGCAGAGACTTAAATCTGGGATGATATAGCAGAGAATATGGCTTAAGGACGCTACCGCGAAGTATTATAAGCAGCAGAGCACAAAATCAGAACTTTTAGAAATCTGCTATAGTGGGGGACATCCCTGGCTTAAAAGTGCTCAGGTGGTGAAGTGGAGTGGAATTCCAGGTGGGATGGTGTGGTGCCTGAGTGTGGCAGAGTTCCCAGGCATCAGATTAGGTTGAAAACAGTGAGTCTAGGCACCAGCTTCCTGCTTGATGTTGCCATAAACTGTAAGCCACTACATGGTCCTGCACCCGCTCTCCTGGCAGAGGCCCAGCAAGAGACAGAAGTGTGGTGAAACCTGCCTCCCACCCCCAGGAGGAATACTGCAGGTCCATGCTGCAGGAGTCCATAAAATTTCGAGAATTGAAACTCAGTCACATGCCTGAGATAAAAACACTCAGTCACAGTCTTGATGAATAGAGTTTTGGGGGAAACCAGGGAGACAAAAGAAATTGACTACTGTTCTGTGAGGGCTCCCTGAAGAGTTGGGGATGCAAACTTTGGGCTAGAGTTGCCTTTTAGTTTTGTTGGCTATTTCCTTTGCTGTGCAAAAGCTTGTTATCTTGCTTTTTGCTTTTGTTTCCCTTGCCTTTGGAGATGTGTATAGCAAGAAGTTGCTGCAGCCAATGTCAAAGATGTTGCTGTCTGTTCTCCCTAGGATTGGATGGTTTCCTGTCTCACATAGAGGTCTTTCATCCATTTTGAATTTATTTTTTGTGTACGGTATAAGAAAGTGGCCCAGTTTCATTCTTTTGCATGTGGCTGTCCAGTTTTCCCAACACCATTTATTGAAAAGACTGCCACCCCATTGGATATTCTTTCCTTGTTTGTTGAAGATTAATTGACTATATAGTTGTGGGTCCATTTTGGAGTTTTCTATTCTGTTCTGTTGGTCTATATGTCTGTTTTTGTGCCAGTACCATACTGTCTTGAAAACTACAGCTTCGTAATACAGCTTGAAGTCCAGAATCGTGATGCTTCCAGCTTTGGTTTTCTTTTTCAACATTTTTTTTGGCTATTTAGGGTCTTCTGTGGTTCCATATAAATTTTAGGATTGTTTGTTACAGCTCTGTGAAAAATGCTGATGGTATTTTGATAAGGATTGCATTGAATGTATAGATTGCTTTGGGTAGCACAGACATTTTAAAAATATTTGTTCTTCCAATCCATGAGCAGGAATGTTTTCCCATTTCTTTGTGTCTTCCTCAATTTCTTTCATAAGTGTTCTATAGTTTTCAGAGTACAGATCTTTACCTCCTTGGTTAGGCTTATTCCTTGGTATCTTATGGGTTTTGGTGCAATTGTAAAAGGGATTGATTACTTGATTTCTCTTTCTGCTGCTTCATTGTTGGTATAAAAATGCAACTGGTTTCTGTGTGTTGATTTTATGTCTTGCAACTTTACCGAATTTGTTTATCAGTTCTAGCAATTTTTTGGTGGAGTCTTTTGGCTTTTCTATACAGAGTATCATGTCATCTGCAATAGTGAAAGCTTGACTTCTTCTTTGCTGATTTGGATGCCCTTTATTTCTTTGTTTTTTCTGCTAGGGCTAGGACTTTCAGTACTATGTTAAATAACAGTGATGAGAGTGGACTTCCCTGTTTCATTCAGAACCATAGAGGAAAATCTCTTAGTTTTTGCCCACTGAGGATGATATTAGCTATGGGTTTTTCATATATGGCCTTTATATGGAGGTTTGTTTCCTCCATCCTACTTTGTTGAGAACAGACCAATATTCCTCATGAATGGAGATTTAAAAATTCTGAACAAGTACTTAACAAACAAATGTAATATATAAAGAGTTACATCAGGTTCCTCAGAAAGTTAAAAATAAAACTACCCTACAACCCACTATTGCACTATTAGGTATTTATCCAAGGATACAAAAATACTGATTCCAAGGGTCACATGCACCCCAATGTTTATCAACAATATTAGTGTTTATCAGCAATATCAACAATAGTCAAAATATGGAAAGAGCCCAAATATCTATCAATTGATGAATGGATAAAGAAGATGTGATATATATATATACATATATGCATACATGTACATACACATATGCATATATGTATATGTGTGTATATCTATATATATACACACACACATATGCATACAATGGAATATTACTCAGCCATCAAACAGAGTGGAATCTTGCCATTTACAATGACATGGATGGAACTAGAGGGTGTTATGCTAAACAAAATAAGTCAGAGAAAGACAAATGCCATATGAGTTCACTCATACATGGAATTTAAGAAACAAAACAGATGAACAAAAGGAAGAGAAGGAAAAATAAGATAAAAACAGAGAGGGAGGCAAACCATATAGAGAACAAACTGAGGATTGCTGGAGGAGAGGTAGGTGGGGGAATGTGTTAAATGAGTGATGGACATTAAAGAGAGCACTTGGGATGAGCGCTGGATTTTATATGTCAGTGATGAATCACTAAATTCTATTCCAGAAACCAATACTACAGTATATGTTAACTAACTGGAATTTAAACAAAATATCTTGGAGAAAAAAAGTTACATCATGACTAAGTAGGTTTATCCCAGGAATACAAGGTTGGTTTAATATTAAACACTCAATTAATATAATTCACTATGTTAACAAACTAAAAAAGAAAAAACATATGATAATTTCAAAAGGTGCAGAAAGATTATTTGACAAAAGGTCACATCTACTCCTAATAAACCTCTCAGCAAACTAGGAATAGAAGGGTACCTCCTCAATCTGATAAGGAGAATCTATTGCAGCTAACATCATACTTAATGATAAAAGACTGAATGTTTTCCCTCCTAAAATCAGGAAACCACCAAGGACCCCCACTCCTATCATTCCAATTAAAAAAGTCAATTGTATTTATAAACACTAGAAATGTACAAAATAAAACAAAAATTAGGCATAATTATAAGATGGTCTTCAAAATTCCTTCCCCATAGTGTACATGATTTGTATAATTCCCTCTCCTTGAATGTGGATACAATTGTCAAAATGATAGTGATGGATTTCACTCCCATGATTAGTTACATTTATGGTAAAAGGAAATTTGCAGATGTAATTAAGATCCCAAATCAGATTATTTTGAATTAATCGAAATGAGTATTATCTGGGTGGATTGACTTAAGTGGGCAGAAGGCCTTAAAAATTTTAGCATGAGTAAATTTCTCCTGCTGACCTCAAAGATGAAAATTGCCATGAGTTCAAAAATTTCAAGGAACGGAATTCTGCCACCAAACTTCATGAGCCTGAAAGAACACCCTGAGCCTCAGATGGGAATGCAGTCCTGCCTGATCCATACATTGTAGCCATAAGAGCCCTAGCAGTAGGGCTAGGGCTAGGACTTTCAGTACTATTGCTAGATCAAGTCATGCCCATTCTCCTGACCCATGGAGACTGAGATAATAACTGGATGCTGTTTAAGACACTAAGTTTGTGGTGATTTATTTATAAGCAATAGAAAACTTGTACAGATACCATTCATAATAGCATCAAAATATGAAATAATTGGAGATAAATCTGACAAAAGATGTGAAAGATCTATACAGTGAAATTTTCAAAACATCACTGAGAGAAATTAGGCCTAAAGAAATAAAGATGGAAGACTTAATGATGAGACCTCAATTCCTTTCCAAGTTGATCTATTTCATTTCAATCCCAATTATTATCACAGTAGCCCCATTTGAAGAAATAACAGGGTGATGGGTATTGAGGAGGGCATATGCTGTGATGAGCACTGGGTGTTATATTTAAATAATGAATCGTTGAACGCTGCATCAAGGACTAATGATGTACTATACAGTGGCTAACTGAACATAAAAATAAAAAAATAAAAATAAGTAAACTGATTCTAATTTTTTTCCTTTTTTAAATTATGTTCAGTTAGCCAACATATAGTACATCATTAGTTTTTGATGTAGTGTTCAGTGGTTCATTCGTTCCATATAACACCCAGTGCTCATCATAACACATGCTCTCCTTAATACTCATCACCTGGTTACCCCATCCCCTCACCCCCTCCTTTCTGTAACCCTCATATGGAAATGCAAAAGACCTAGAATAACCAAAATAATTTTGAAAAAGAATAATAAAGTTGGAGCAGTAACACTTCAAGTATCCAAGTCCTACAATATGGCTACAGCAATCAAGGTAGTGTAATGTTGACTTAAAGGTTGTCAAATAACACAGTGAAACAAAATGGAGAGTCCAGAAAGAGACCCCCATATACATGAATAACATTTTCAACAATGGTGCAAAGGCAATTTAGAAAGGATATTCCTTTCTGCAACTGGTGCTGGAACAAACAACTGGATATCCATATGCAAAACAAACAAAAAAACTTTGATCTATACTTCATACTATATTAAAAAATAACTTAAAATGATTCACAGATATAAATGTGAAACCAAAAGCTATAAAAACAGAAATAAACACAATAGTAAACTTTTGTGACCTTGGGTTTGGCAGGATCTTTTATTTTTAATTTATGTTTATTTTTATTTTGTTTTGTTTAAATTCAAGCTAGTTAACATATAGTGTATTATTAATTTCAGTGTAGAATTTAGTGATTCATCAGTTGCATATAACACCCAGAGTTCATCACATCAAGGGCCTTCCTTAATGCCCATCAACCAATTACCCCATACCCCCCCACCTCCCCTCCAGCAACAAGCAAGATTTTTTAACTATGGCACTGAAAGCACAATTCATAAAAGTATAAATTGATGAATTAGACTTTACCAATTTTAAAAACATCTGCTCTTCAAAGGACAGTTAAGAGAACTTAAAGATAAGGCACAGACTAGGAGGAAGTATTTTTAAATCACATATATGACAATGGACTTACATCAGAACTCATAAAGAACTCTCAAAATTCAACGATAAGGAAATAATGCAATTTTTAAAAAGCAAAGTATTCAAACAGACACACCACAGAAGATACAGAAATGGCAAATAAGCACATGAAAACATCATTAACATCATTAGTCATTAGGGAAATGCAGTAAAGCTACAATGAGATACCACTACGTATCTATTAGACTTGCTAAATTGCTAAAATTAAAAATACTGACCATGCCAATTTTTGTCTGGGATATGGAAGAATTAGGACTGTAATATACTGCTGGTGGGAATGTAAAATGATACAACCACTTTGGAAAATTATTTGGTATTTAAATGTATACCTACCCATTTATCTAGCCATTATATTTTTAGGTATTTACTCAGGAGAAAGTAAAACATATGTCCATACAACACTTGTACACATATTTCATAGTAGTTTTATTTGTAATATCAAAACACTGGAAACAATCCAAATGTTCAGCAACAGGTAAATGGATTAACAAACTATAGTATATCCACACAATGGATTACTACTCATCAGTAAAAAGAATAATGACACATACTGCAATGTAGATGAATCTTAAAATAATTATGCTGAATAAAAGAAGCTAAATGAAAAAAAAGCATACACTGCATTACATAAGGTTTTAAGAAATAAAAATAAATGTAGAACACATTTAGCACCCAGATCTTCATTTCTAATATCATTTTCCAGTAAATTACTAATTCTAGGACTGGGGCAGGAAATAGACAAGATAAGTCTGGAGCATCTTGTAATGGTAGAAAGTAAGAAAGCACTAACGCACTAATGTGCACACACATGCAAGCACGCTCACACACACACAGGCTCCCAACGCTCAAAGCTTAAGCAACTTGAGCAACAAAATAAAGTAGTATTGAATTATAATCCAAAATATAAGACAAATATCCATGAGCCCATACTGATATAAATAAAAGACCAAAGAAATAGTAAATGGGGAAGAAGAGTTAAATCTTCTATGCAGAAGAATTCCAAATTAGTTATGTATATATTCCACCCTAAAGGAGGAAAAGCATAACACCCTACTCCCCCACATTCCCTTAAATGTGGGCTACTCATAGTGACTTCCTTCTAAAGATCTCAGTATGGAAAGAGGGAAAAAAACAAAACAAAACAGAGTAATTGTGCATTGAAGAAACCTGAAAAATACTATGTCAGCCAGGTGATTATGGTTAACATCAATATTATTAAGTCTGGCTGTCAGTATGTACCATGTAATCAATATGGTATTTACTGCTGTGATTTTCCTCCTCAAAACCCATAAGCCTAGTCTAATCATGAGGAAAACATAAAATTCCGTTAAAAAGGCTTCCTGCAATATGCCATACCAGACTCCTCAGGACTGTTAACATCATCAAAAAAAAAAAAAAAAAAAAAGGAAAGTCTGAGAAACTGTCACAGCCAAGAGGAGCCTAAGGAGACATGGCAACAGTATAATGTGGTATCCTGGATAACACCCTGGAAAGAAAAGAACATTAGGTAGAAACTAAGGAATTATATCAATATTAGTTCATTAGTTATAACAGATATACCATATTAATATAAGATGTTAATAGGAGACACTATACAGAGGATATAGAGGAACTGTCTGTACTATCTGCTTAATTTCTCTGTAAATCTAACACTGTTCTAAAAAGTAAAGGCTATCAGTAAAAAAAAAAAAATTAGAGGAGACAGTCCCAAATAATATATGCAGCTGTATAATTTAACATGTTTAATAAATCAGCTATGAATTAAAAAAAAAACAAAACCTAATATATGGTGACAGAAAGCAGATTAATGGTTGCCTGGGGACAAATGGCGAATGACAGAGATGGGAGAGGATAGGAAAGAGCAGTAGGAAGGGATTAAAAAGTGGTGTGAGGAAACTTCTGGTGCAAAAGGGTTTATTTATCATCTTGTTTGTGGTGAATGTTTCACAGGTACATAAATATGTCAAAACTTCACAAAATGTACATTTAAATATGTGCAGCTTATTGTATGACAATTATACTTTAATAAAGCTTTTTTTTCAAAGTATAAACAAACTTCTAAATTTGAATTCTCTTCTCCAAAAATAGTCTCCAAGAATATTTGGAGTTTGCCCTCTCACATCCGAATTTAACCAGTAAATTTTGTTTCACTCAAAATTCTTATATTTGAGAATTACTGTGCAAACAATGCCTCATCACCCAGCATTAAATTTCATGGCATAATGAAAGGAAGTGCTGGGCATCTTTATTATTGTTTTCCTACCTCAAGATTTTAAATCTTATGGAAACAAACTAGTCAGTCTGTTAGCTTAAGGGAATTTTTATGACCAGTCAAAATTGAGCCAAATACAGTTTGCCATTTAAAATGAAGCCTAGTGCCAATTTTATGGCTATAGCAATCTGAAAACCAAATTCTAAGCCATCTGCTATTTAAAACTCAGACCCCTAAGAAGACTGACATTTGATCACCTGGGTTCAAATCTGGCTATGCTACTGTCTTTATAATTTTGGGCTACTCTATGCCTCAATTTTCTCAACTATGAAATGGAGATAATAGTGTCTACTTTACAGGACTGTTGAAGGATTAAATAAATTAACACATGTAAAGGCCTTAGAAGACTATCTGGTAGTGCTCTCCAGATGGTACACATTCTACAGATTCTATGGCATTAACCATCAGGGAAATATAAATTAAAACTATAATGAGATGCCAATTCACACACACTATGCAGGCTATAATAAAAAAGACAAACAGGTGTTGCCAAGAATGTGGAGAAATTGGAACCCTCATCCACTCCTGGTGGGAATATAAAATGTGTGGTCTCTTTGGAAAACCGTCTGGCAGTTCTTCAGAGGGTGAAACCTAGAGTTACCATATGACCCAGCAATTCTACTCCTAGTTATATCCAAGAGAAATGAAAATATATGTTCATACAAAAACTTATACATGGATGTTCATAGGAGGATTATTCATAATAACCTAAAGTAGAAACCACCCAAATGTCCAACAACCAGTAAATGGATAAATAAAATGCGGTATATCCACACAATGAAATATTATTTAGAAAAGAATGAAGTACTGATACATGCTACAACATGGCTGAACCTTGAAAACATTATGCTAAGTGAAAGAAGCCATCAAAAAAAGACCACATACGGTATGAGTCCATTTATATGACATGAAATGCCCAGAATAGGTAAATTCAGAGAGAAGAAAAGTAGATTGTGGCTGCTGGTAGATTTGGGGTGGGAGGATTGAGGAGTGATTATTAATGGGTATGAGGATTATTTTGCGGGTAATGCAAATGTTCTAAAATTGATAGTGATGGTGGTTACACAACTGTGAATATGCTTAAAAACCATGAGATTGTATGTTAAAATGGGTGAACTGTATGGTATGTGAATTATATTTCAATAAAATATGTTAAGTGGTTTAAAATAGATTAGAAAAAGCCTGAAAGCAACAATGGCAGTATTAATAAATTGGTTCACCTCTCTAGTCTCATCCCCCTCCATTCCCATATTTACCCTATGCTCCATCTATAATGAATGGCATCCTTGCAGTTCCCATATTATGTCTTCCCATTTGATGTCCTATGGACATCTCTATCTGCTTCCTAGAATTTGCTTCACCCCTCTTCTACCTCTCTAACTCCTTTATATTCAAAATTTGTCAGAATAAGCTAATTGTTAGAACAATCAATTCCAAAATCCAGTGGCCTACATCATATAGCTTTATTTCTCACTCACGTAGACCTGCCCCAGGTGATTTAGGGATCCAAGATCTTTACCTCTAGTAGTTCTGCCCATCCTGGAGTCTTGGAATCTTCCACTGTATTCTCTATATCTGGCTGAGAGAACCTGTGGGGCATCAGCACAGATAGGATCTTGAGGAACTTTTTAAATGATTAATTCAGTTTTGAACATGGCATTTAGGATGACATCAAGATAACCAATGGTCTTGGGTTCAGCAGAGATTGTTAGTACCTCAAATATATTGCAATATTCTCCCCCTCTCCCTATTATATCTTATAAAATAAGAGGTGATCTTCTTAAACAATAAACCTCAAAGATAATTATTTTTAAGAATAAATATGTTGGGGGAGAAAATACTATTCACCATCTCTATTGAGGGACTTATGATGTAGCACAGAATATAAGCTGGAGCTAAGGGAAATTTTCCTTAAAGTACTAGTTAATAAAAGTTGGAATAAATTCCTTAGACAAATCAAAATACGACACACAACCTCTAAACTTCAGAACCGGTGAAGAGGTATTATCAACTATCTTCCACTCCCAAATTTCTCTGCCACATTGAGGACTGTTCCAGAGGAGCAGGACATCTTGGTTGTATTAAGAGAAATTTGAAAGTACTCACTTTCATGGAAGTCATAACAGAGAGAATCTCTTTTATATTATTTAGGATCATCCTTGATATCTTATTTAACATAGCCAAATATCTTTCTCCATGTTAAATCTTTACAAAACTGAAATCCTGAAAGAATCCATTCGTTTTTCCAGTTAGATTGAGCATGATTCTTAATTGGTAGTACAATATCTTAATATGTTTATGAAGTTCCATTCCACAGCACCTGCCGTTCAGAGTGGAATTCAGACTAGTGGTTGAGGACACCAAATCCAGAATTTCAGATCAGGTGCGTCATTGGTGTAGGGAGGGGCTTTGGGCGGGGCATCCTGATAGGGCGGAGGCGTCATTAGAAAGCGGTGGGGCCAGGCTACAGCTGTCATTACTCCAGTTAAGCTTAGTATTATTTGTGTTCGAGGATATGATGTGTAAGCAGCATTCTCAATGCAAACTAGTTTCCCTCAGCACTTGAGTGAAATATATAAGTACAGACGTTACGTCCTCCTGAACTGCCGAGAAACGTGAGAGCTCCAGGGATGATTGTCGCCCGCTATTTATTGGGAGGAGGCAGAAACCCGACTGTTTTTGAGAATGGGCTGTAGCGAGAAGTCCAAGTAGCCCCAAAGTTTTAATGAGAAGGAAAGTGGAACGCAGTCAGGGATTGGGAGCTACAAGACACGCTCCGCTTTGAAGCCGGAGAAAAAGTCGGGAGAGAGAGCCGCGCACGTAATTGCTTTCGAAGTCACCGCCACTCGAGTGCTGGAATTGTGAGTACTCTGCGCCTCCGGTCCTCCGACTGAAGTCGGAGAACTATCCCAGCTAGGAGACTACCTTCTCCTGCTCTCCCCACCTGACTGCCACCCTTCCTCTGCCTACCAGATGGAGGGCAAAGGCAGTAGCTGACCAGCGCCGCCCCCTACCGACCCGGGAGGTGGAGATCCCCCACCCCGCCCCACAGAGTCCAGCCAAATTCAACTTAACTTTCTCCTCCCGCTGCTCCTATATTTCCCACACTTCCTCCTCCTTCCTCTATCCCTCCTCCTTACGGACAGGGGAGGAGAAAAAGGGGAGTTCAGGTCGTCATGACAGAGCCGAAGGCAAAGGATTCCCAGGCTCCCCACGTGGCGGGCGGCGCGCCCACACGGGTCGGATCGCCTCTGTCGGGGCGCGGGGACGCTGGCTCCTTCAAGGCGAGTCAGACCTCGGACACCTCCCCTGTAGTTTCGGCCATACCCATCTCCTTAGACGGGCTGCTCTTCCCTCGGCCCTGCCAGGGACAGAACGCGGACGGGAAAACTCAGGACCAGCAGCCGCTGTCAGACGTGGAGGGGGCGTATCCCAGAGTAGAAGCCACAAGCGGTGCAGGAGCTCACAGCTCTAGACCCCCAGAAAAAGACAGAGGGCTGCTGGACAGTGTCTTGGACACGCTACTGGAGCCCGCAGGCCCGGGGCAGAGCCACGCCAGCCCTCCTACTTGTGAGTCCACCAGCCCTTGGTGCCTGTTTGGCTCCAAGCTTCCCGAAGAACCCCGGGTTGCCCCCACCACCCAGGGGGTGTCGTCCCCGCTGATGAGCCGGCCAGAGAGCAAGGCTGGCGACAGCTCCGGGAGGGCAACTGCCCATAAAGTGCTGCCCAGGGGCCTGTCACCGTCCCGGCAGCTGTTGCCCCTGACCTCTGGGAACCCTCCTTGGCGGGGGGCCGCAGTGAAACCGACACCGCAGCCGGCTGTGGTGGACGTAGAGGAGGAGGATGGCTTCGAGTCCGAGGGCTCCGTGGGTCCGCTTCTGAAAGGCAGATCCCGGCCTCTGGGAGGCACGGTAGCTGCAGGAGGAGCTGCGGCCACCGCTCCTGGAGTGGCCACAGGAGGCGTCACCCTGGTCCCCAAGGAAGATTCCCGCTTTTTGGCTCCCAAGGTCTCCCTGGCGGAGCAGGACGCTCCCGCGGCGCCCGGGTGCTCCCCGTTGGCCACCACGATGATGGATTTTATCCACGTGCCCATTCTGCCCCTCAACTCGGCCTTCCTGGCCGCCCGCACCCGGCAACTGCTGGAAGGGGAGAACTATGACGGCGGGGCTGCGGCTATCAGCGCCTTTGCCCCGCCGCGGGGCTCGCCCTCGGCTTCGTCCACCCAGGTAGCTGCCAGCGACTTCTCCGACTGTGCATACCCGCCCGACGCCGAGCCCAAGGACGATGGGTTCCAGCTTTATGGCGACTTCCAGCCGCCTGCCCTGAAGATCAAGGAGGAAGAGGAAGGCACCGAGGCAGCTGTGCGCTCCCCGCGGCAATACCTGGTGGCGGGTCCTAATCCCGCTGTTTTCCCGGATTTGCCGCTGGCTCTGCAGCCGCTACCTCCGCGAGCTCCATCGTCCAGACCCACGGAAGCGGCGGTGGTGGCCGCCGCACCCGCCAGTGCCTCTGTCTCCTCGGTGTCCTCGTCGGGGTCGACCCTAGAGTGCATCTTGTACAAAGCCGAGGGCGCGCCGCCCCAGCAGGGCCCGTTTGCTCCGCCGCCCTGCAAGGCGCCAGGCGCAGGCGCTTGCCTGCTGCCCCGGGACGGTGCCTCCACCTCCGCTTCTGCTGTCGCTGCGGGGGCGGCCCCTGCGCTCTACCCGCAGCTCAGCCTCAACGGGCTCCCGCAGCTCGGCTACCAGGCCGCGGTGCTCAAAGAGGGCTTGCCGCAGGTCTACCAGCCTTATCTCAACTACCTGAGGTAAGGGCCCCGGGCGGGGCGCGGGGATTCCTATGAGTCTCGCGAATAGCGGACCAGCCAGTTCGTCGCCGCTAGCTTTTGGCCCTCAGGGTCCCACTCACCCGAGTGGCCTCAAGAGGATGGGTGGTCGGGGCGGAGCACAAGGGTAATTTGGTTTCCTTTTACTTCCCTCCTCTCCTTACTATTTTAGGGACACAAAGGGGGCGCATAATATGCCTTTTTTTGGAGCGTGCCTCCTCAAAAATATTTTCTAAACTTCCCAAATCTGCGAGGCAAAACTAGCCCTGATTTAAAATGTGCAACGTCATTCTAGGTGCCGCAGTGGAGCGGAAAAAGCGCAGCGAGTTGGGGGCTTTATAAAATGGTTATTTTCTTAGAAGGACATTTACCGGGATTGTCTTTCTTGGAGAAGAGACTTTAAGGCATGGATCCTCCTGGAGGGGTGGTAGTTGATGTATGGTAGCTTGCCAGAACTGAAAGCATAACTTCACGGATTGGGACATTTAATGGCTCAATTTTCATACGAATCTCAAGGCTAAAGTTGTGTGTAATATGTTTACATTATGGATTTAAACATCAATCACTACCAGTGCACTGTATTCTATTATTGTTTCGGTTTCGCTACAACTTTTTTCACACAGGTTTTCAAAAACATTTTGATTTACATACTGAAGTAGTGGAATTTTTAAAGAATGTTCGCTTTAGAATCTTATTGCTGTGAATGGGCAAAACAGTGTCAATATATTGAACAATTCTTTAAAATGGCAAACACATATACTCGTGTAAGTAAACAATCATTAGGGGTTTGTTAAAAACTCAAAACAAAAGCTTTGCTAAGTACCACTGAACCCTTAAAACCGTGTTTATAGTTACCCAGGCTACAGGAAGGGAATAACATTTCATTTTTCAAAGAGTAAATTTATTGTTCTATATAAGGAGTTTTGCAGAAATATTTTTTTAACAGAACCAATGAACCTTTGCTTTCCTGAACATAAAATTATATATTATTCTTTTATGTTGGTGCTGCTGATGAATGACTAATAACTTGCAAATGTGGTGAATCCAGTAACAGTACACCAAGTTTAATTTGCATGTCTTTCAAGGGTGTGTATACATTCACTTCTATTTTAAAATCCCCTTTCACTCTGTCAATTCTGTTAAGAAAACTTTAGTATTAGCTAGTGGTGCACCTAAAAATAAATGGAGTACTTTGTTTTGCATTTCAAGGCCGGATTCAGATGCCAGCCAGAGCCCACAGTACAACTTCGAGTCATTACCTCAGAAGATTTGTTTAATCTGTGGAGATGAAGCATCAGGCTGTCATTATGGTGTCCTCACCTGCGGGAGCTGTAAGGTCTTCTTTAAAAGAGCAATGGAAGGTAGGTTCCTTTTTCCTGATCCTTTATTTTTGGTTTAATTGTAAACCGAGACCATCTATTATTTTTTAGATTTTAATTATCCCTTGCTTCTAAGAAATGGTGATATTTCCATATAACTTAAAATATATGACTATGTTTTAACAATGTTTTTATTTATAATACTCAAAATTGAATGTGGTTGGATATTTTAATTGCATACTCTGACTAGCCCTTTCAATATTAGACTCAAGTTATACTAATCTTGGGGACAATGTTGCTATTGTTCATTACCTATTTAGCTTTAAAGAAACAGCTTGGCTGTAATTGTATTTTTATATTTCTATTATATATTATATGTAACATGTACTAAATTTAAAATTTTAATCAAAAGAAAAATGGTAAAAGTCATTGAAATTATGTATATGTATTTATATGTGTGTGCATATATATATCTGACACAGTTACAAATTTTCTACATAATTTTGTCTTTTCTCTACATTCATATCTATGTAATACTTATATAATGGTAATTCTAAACAAATTTTTAAAATTCTCTTTTTGTTTGGTATATTTTTATAAGGGGATAGGAGTAAACAGTTTAAAGCAAATGAAAAATTTGGGTATCACAATAACAGTTTCTGAAGAAGTAGTTTGCTATAAGGCCTTCATATTTTTAAAATCATCTAAATTACGTATTTACCTAATGATTTTGAATTGACTTACATAATGTATTTTGGACTTGAACGGAGCTGAAATGAGTTTAGGGTTTCCTCTGGAGTGAAGAGATCACACCTGGACAAGGAACAAAAGATCTGATTACCTGCTTTTTTGCTTCCTGTTTGTGAGGGGTTTTTTTTGTTTTTGTTTTTGTTTTTAATTTCAAGAGCCTTCTATTTATAAGTAGGGAAGGAAGGAATGGGGAATTTTTACCTTAACGAAATTTTCAAAGGAGTTTGATGTGCATATTTAATATGCATCAGAAGAATATAACCTAAAAGACATTTTAAATTCACTATTCTTGTAGATGCGTTAAAAGGTGATTCTTTACAACTATTATACCTTTTTGGTAAAAATGATTTCCAACCATTTATTAGTAGTATTTGTAATAATTCTACTTAAATTAATTCTTCTTAAAGAATATTTGCTTCATACTTATCTAGATTATGATTTTTTTTTTCCACAAAGGATGAATATACTTAACTGATACTGAACAAATGTATTCAGCTTTGGGAGGTTTTAATTGCATTTTAAGTTAATTGAAGCACTGTGTATAAAGAGGCTACATGAGAAAATGGGACACCACTGAGAGTGACCCCAACTTTCCTATTGACATTATTTAGTCATAGTTACAAGTAGGAGTTCTTTGTGTGGAAGAGTAGATTCTCCAGCACATAATTGGAGTTACCATTTCCATGTGACTTTAGTTTTGGTTTTTTGAACATTCCTTTTGACATTAATAGGATTTCCTTCATTCTTACAGTCTCCTTAGAGTAGTCTAATTTTATAAGTGAATGACGCCTGTAGAATACCCTGTCTGAAGGCCAGTTTTTTTCTAGCCCAGCTCCATCTCTTTATAGATAAGCAAGTCCCAAAGACATAAATTTGAATTTCCAAAGAGCACACAACTTGTTAGTAACTAATTGTTAGTCAGCATAGGTTAGATACTCTTTCACTGCAATGCTTATAAATCAGAAATGGTGTGCACAAGTAGATATATGATGAATGCTACTTAATTTTCAGAAGTTACTTCAAAATGTGCATATAGAACCAAGAGCACCCTAAGTAAAATACAAATGCTTTTATAGTATTAAAATAGTATTCAGAAGCCACATAAAATGTCTTCCCAAATTTACTCTTAGTAAGCATTTGTTGGACCATTACTGTTGGCATGATCCTGTTTTAGTTTTGAGTAGTAGAAATGAAGTACCTTTATTTGGCAATATTTACAAAAAGGAACTCAAGATGGGTGTTTATAAGTCATTCATGAAATGAAAGCAAGATTACAAAATGATATGAGTAATTTCATTCACTCAGCAGGGTTTTTTTTTAACTTAAATTTTAATTTTTTAAAAAAGATTTTATGTATTTGACAGAGAGAGGGAGAGAGCAAGCACAAGCAGGGGGATCGGCAGGCAGGGGAGAAGAAGGCTCCCCGCTGAGCAAGGCACCCAATGCGGAGCTCCAATGTGGAGCTCGATCCCAGAACCCTGGGATCATGACCTGAGCCAAAGGCAGCAGCTTAACCAACTGAGCCACCCAGGTACTCCCATTCAACAGTTATTTTATAACTCTTATATTTAGATCTGTGGCAAAGATATTCTTCCCTTGACTTCACCTCTCTCTGCCTTAGATATGAAATGACGATAACAAAGCTACGCCTCAGGGTTGTTATAAAGATTAAATGAGTTAATACATGCAAAGTTTTGAAATAAATGCCTAGTATATTGTCAACTTCAATTGGTGTCACTTCTGTCAAGGAGCTTATGATAGAGTTGAGGAGGTAACATATATGCATGTATTTTTGCATATAAAATAGAGATTCTCACTAAATGCCCAGATAAGCAAATTTGTAAAGTAGTTAAGATTTGTGTGGTTTGTGAGTTAGTGTGTTTAGCGGGAGGAAGTTGGTTGTAGGATGGAATGTGCTTATTCTATAATGACAGGAGAAGACTTCATGGAAAATATGAACTTCATTTGATTACTAGAGAACAAGTAAGATTATTGATCTCTGGGCATTGAGGAGGGCTTTTAAGTATATATGTCCAAAGAGAAGTGAAAAGATTAAGATTTGACTGACTAAGACTTGAAGAATTATATTAGGAAATCATTAAAATTAAAGGTTGGGAAGTTTAATTGCTGGTGTTTGAATGAATTGGGATAAAATCAGTGATTTAAGACAAGTTAATAGAAGTTTCTGGGAATTTTCATGACTAAGAAAGATGAGTAGAAGGACTTTAACAGTTGGAAAGAAATGGGTGTGAAATCTAAAGTAGGGGTAGTTCAAGGTAGAACTATGTGTGGATGCCAATATGTCCAGAAATGGAAAATTGGTGGTCAAAAATATAAATATTGTTACCAAGGATAATAATGGTAATAGCAGGGCACCTGGGTGGCTCAGTTGGTTAAGCGTCTGCCTTTGGCTCAGGTCATGATCTCAGGGTCCTGGGATCAAGCCCCATGTCCGAGTCCCTGCTCAGTGGGGAGCCTGCTTCTCTCTCTCCCTCTTCCACTCTCCCTGCTTGTGCTTGCTCTCTCTCTCTCAAATAAATACATACAATCTTTTAAAAAAGTGATAATAGCATTTTAGAGTACTTTCTATGTACCAGGGACTATATGTTTTATGGGTGTTTTAATTCCTTTAATCCTTATAATCATTATATTTTCAGTTTACCAATAAGGAAACTAAGGCCAGAGATGTTAAATTGCCTTAACCATAGTTAGGAAGTGGTAGAGTGAGGATTCAAACCCAAGTGGTGTAACTCCAGAATCTGTGCTACATTTCTCTCAGTTATACTACATTTCTCTTAATAGGAAATGCTGTTTAAATTTCAAAGAAAAACAATAGAGGGTTGTAAGAAAAAATGTGAGCCAAATGATAAAACATCTAGAAAGGTAAAAGTGAATCCTAAAAGAGATTGCAAGATGAAGAGTGATTAAAAGTGTGTAATATAAATGGATGGATGATACTAACTTCACCTTTAGGACAGCTATGAGAAGACATAGGGGACCAAGAACCAGTTTCTTTACCTCTCCTCCAAGTTGGGAGTGAGAGACAATAAAGCCTGTAAAGAAGTCACCCAGGAAAACTGGGTTTCTCTTGGTATGAGACAGAAGACAGAAGAGGCAGAAAAGGAAAGAAAAGAAAAGGAAAGACAAACCACTCTGGAAGTGAGTGTTTGGGGGTGGGAAGAGATGACCTCTCTTAACCTAAGAAAATGAATTAGCCAAAAAGCAATTGGTTGAATAGCCCATTGCATTCCTTTACTAAGACTTGGAATGAACCAGGAAGTGGTCAAAAATTGCCTTAATACCTTTCAAGGAGATGAAGTCATAATGACCCAACCAATTCTAAAAATGCAGGCCATGACTTCATAGTAAGATGGAAAAGATCATTTCTCATTGGCTTTTCTGTGTATGTACTGTGACTAGCTTGGTGCTAGGAATATACTAGATATTCATAGATATTCAGTAAATTTGTTCTAAATTATCCTAACTAATGATGCCAAACTCTTATTCTTTAGATGCTCTTTACTGTGACAGCATTTGTAGTGAATAAATTTGATGGAATATGGGTGGGGAAATTGTGTAATACAATAAACCTTATTTAGAAGACACTAAGTAAGTATTGATGGATTTGTAATTATACTACATTATTAGCATCATTTTTATTCCAGGTATATTGAAGTATAATTGACAAATAAAATTGTGAGATATTTAAAGTGTACAATATGATAATTTGATATATATGGTGAAAGGATTCTCCTATCAAGTTAACACATCCATCACCTCACTTATTTATCTTTTTTTCTTTTTGGCAAGAATATTTAAGTTTTACTCTCAGCAAATTTCAGTCATATAATGCAATGTTCTCAACTAGTCACCATGTTATTTATTATATCCTCAGACCTATTCATCCTAAAAGTTTGTACACTTTTACTAACCTCCCCTTATTTCCCCTATTTCCCAGCCCCTGGTGACCATTTTTTACTTTCTATGAATTTGATTTTTTTTTATTCCATGTGTAAATGATACCATGTGGTATTTGTCTTTCTCTGTCTGGTTTATTTCATTCATAATGTCCTCTAGGTTCATCTAATTTGATTTGTTCATGTATTAATAACCATGTATTTATTGAGCACCTGCCTTGTGCTAGGCATTATGCTAGGTACTAGTTGAAAATGCAGTAAAATGGGACAGACCTGGCTAGCTGCAGCCCTAGTGGAGTTTACAGTATAGTGGAGGCAAGAAACACTCTATCAATTAGCATTTATATAATGAATTATAGATGTGTTAAGTGAATAGTTTAAGCAATGCCTGGAAAACTAGAGAATTGACCCCTCTGTCAGAAACTGGGAATGATGGGAAATATCTTTTAGGTTTAGAAAGACACCATCATAAGTAGACTACAGAGGAAACTGGATAGAAATGAAATATTTTTATGCATAAAGTATTTCTTTCAAAAGTTGAATAGAGTTGGTATCAGAGACTAAAAATGAAACTGATTTGGTAGCATATTCTCCCTGTTATGGCTTCCAAAAGAGAAATAATGAACATTCAAATTCATTTAAATATTTTGTTATTTTAAGAGAAATTTTAGGTTTATAGCAAAATCAAGAGGGAGGTACAGAGATTTCCCATATACCTCTTGCCCTGGCATAGCCTCCCCTATTATTAACATTCTCCATTAGAGTGGTACATTTTTTGTTACAATTGATGAATGTACTTCAATTATGAACACTTCATAATCACCCCAAATCCATAGTTTGCATTAGGGTTTGCTCTTTGTATTGTACATTCTATGGGTTTGAATAAATATACAATAAAATGTATCCATAGTTATGGCGTCATACAGAGTAGTTTCACTGCCCTAAAAATCCTCTGTATTCTTTATTCATCCCTTTTTGTCCCCAAATCCCTGGCAACCAGTGATCTGTTTACTCTCTCCATAGTTTTGCCTTTTACAGAATGCCATTACTTTCAATTAGTAATATGCATTTAAGTTTCCTCCATGTCTTTTCATGGCTTGATATCTCATTTCCTTTAAGTTCTGAATAATATTCCACTGTCTGGATGTAACACAGTTTATCCATTCACCTGCTGAAATGTATTTCGGTTGCTTCCAAGTTTTGACAATTATGAAGAAAGCTGCTATAATGATCCATGAGCAGGTTTTTGTGTGGACATATGTTTTGTTTTGTTTCTTTGGGTAAATACCAAGGAGTATGATTGCTACATTTGATGGATGTTTAGTTTTGTAAGAGATCTTCAAACTGTCTTCCAAAGTGGCTATGCTACTTTGCATTCCCACCAGCAATGAATGAAAATTCTTGTCACTCTGCATCTTTGCTATCATTTGGTCTTGTCTGTGTTCTGGGTTTTGGTCATTCTGATAGGTGTATAGTAATATATCATTGTTTTAATTTGCATTTCCCTGATGATGTATGATGTGGAGCATGTTTTCATATACTTATTTGGCATCCATGTATCATTGGTGAGAAGATGAGAAGCCCATTAAGGACTTTTACCCATTTTTCAATCTGGTTGTTTTCTTATTGTTATGTTTTAACAGTTCTTATATATTTTGGATAACAATTCTTTATTAGATACGTCTTTTGCAAATTTTCCTCCCACTCTGTGTCTTTTTATTCTCTTGAAAATCAATGTGTTTTGCATAGCAGAAAATTTTACTTTCAAAGAAATCCAGTTCCTCAGTTCTTTCTTTCATGAATCATGACTTTGAACGTTGTATCTAAAGAATCATTAATGAAACTTAAGGTCATCTACATTTGCTCCCAAGTTATATTTAGGACTTATATATTTTTTATTTTGAGTCTTATATTTAGGTCTGTGATCAATTTTGAGTTAATGTTTATGAAGAGTGTAAGGTCTATGTTTAGATTCACTTTGTTGCATGTGGATGTCCAGTTGTTTAAGGACTATTTGTTGAAGAGACAGTTTTTGCTCCTTTGTATTCCCTTTGCTACTTTGTCAAAGATCAGTTGACTGTATTCATGTGGGTCTATTTCTAGGGTTTTCTATTCTGTTACATTGATCTGTCTGTCTGTTCTTTCACCAATACCACACTATTTTGATTACTATAGATTTATAGTAAGTCTTGAAGTCAGGTATGTCAGGCCTCCAACTTCAATATTGTGTTGAATATTCTGGGTCTTTTGCGTCTACATATAAACTTTAAATCGTTTGTCAATAACCATGAAATAATTTTCTGGGGTTTTAATTGGGATTGCATTGAATCTGTAGGTCATATTGGGAGAAGTCATGTCAACAATATTGAATCTTCCCATCCACGAACATGGAATATTGCTCCATTTATTTAGTTATTTTTTTCATTAGAGTTTTGTGATTTTCTTCCTATAGGTCTAGTACGTATTTGGTTATGCTTATACTTAAGTACTTCATTTTTGGGGTGCTAATATAAATGATAGTGTTTTAAATTTCAAATGCCATTTTTCATTGCTAGTATATAAGAAAATGACTGACATTTATATATTAGCCTTACATCCTGCAACCTTGCTATAGTTGCTTATTAGTTCCAGGACTTGTTTTGTCAGTACTTTTGGATTTTCTACATAGAATATCATGTCACCTACAAACAAAGATAGTTTTATTTCTTTCTTCCCAACGAGGATACCTTTTACTTCCTCTTTTTGTCCTATTGCATTAGTAGGACTTCCACTCCAGTGTTGAAAAGGAGTGGCAAGAGGAGATACACTTGTCTTGTTCCTGGTCTAATGGGAAAGCTTGTAGTTTCTCACCATCAAGTATGACATCAGTTATAGGTTTTTTGTAGATATTTTTTATAAAGTTGAGTAATTCACTTCTATTTCTGGTTCATGAATGAGTGCTGGATTTTGTCAAGTGCTTTTTCTGCATCTATTGATATGATCACGTGATACTGCTTTTTTAGTTTGTTGATGTGATGCAGCACATTAATTTTCAAATGTTGAACCATTCTTACATGCCTAGGGTAAATCCCATTTGGTCATGTTGTGGATTTCTTTTCAACATTTTTGGATTTGATCTGCAAGATTTTCTTGAGGATTTTTGCAACTATGTTCGTGAGAGATATCAGTCTGTAGTTTTCTGGTACTGTCTTTGGTTTTATATCAGGGTAATGCTGGCCTCACAAAATGAATTAGGAAGTATTCCCTCTGTTTCTATTTAAGAGATTGTGGTGAATTGGTATGATTTCTTCCTTAAATATTTGGCAGAATTCACCAGTGAACTCATTTGGGCATGATGCTTTCTGTTTTGGAAAGTTATTAATTGCTGATTCAATTTCATTAATAGATATAGGCCTATTCAGATTATTTATTTCTTCTTGTGTGAGCTTTGGCAGATTGTCTATCTCAAGGCATTGGTCCATTTCATTTCAGTTATCAGATTTGTGGGCATAGAGTTGTTCATAGTATTCCTTTATTATCTTTTTAATGTCTATAGGATCTACAGTGATATCCCTCTTTCATTTCTGATATTAGTAATTTGTGTTCTCTCTCTTTTTATTTATTTTTTTAAGATTTTATTTATTTATTTGAGAGAGAGAATGAGAGAGAGTACATGAGAGGGGGGAAGGTCAGAGGGAGAAGCAGACTCCCCGCCGAGCAGGGAGCCGGATGTGGGACTCGATCCCGGGACTACAGGATCATGATCTGAGCCGAAGGCAGTCGCTTAACCAACTGAGCCACCCAGGCGCCCCATCTCTCTCTTTCTAATTAGCCTGGCTGGAGGCTTATATTGATTTTATTGATCTTTTCAAAGAACCAGCTTTTGGTTTTGTTTTTTTCTTTATTGACTTCTTGCTTTCAATGTCATTGATTTCTGACCTAATTTTTATTTTTTTTCTACTTTCAGTGGCTTAATTTGCTCTTCTTTTTCTTGTTTGCTAAGGTGAGCTTTGATGATTATAAATTTTAGCTCTTCTGTTCTAAAATATACAGTTAATGCTGTATTTCTAAATGCTATAAATTTCCCTGTAAGCACTGCTTACATAATACTATATACCACCGATTTTGCTAATTTGTGTTTTAATATTTTTAAAAAGATTTTTTAAATTAATTTATTTTTTATTATTATGTTAATCACCATACATTACATCATTAGTTTTTGATGTAGTGTTCCATGATTCATTGTTTGCGTATAACACCCAGTGCTCCATGCAGTACGTGCCCTCCTTAATACCCATCACCAGGCTAACACATCCCCCCACCCCCGTCCCCTCTAGAACCTTCAGTTTCTTTCTCAGAGTCCACAATCTCTCATGGTTTGTCTCCCCCTCTGATTCCCCCCCTTCTGCTAGCTTCCCTTCCTGCTAGCTTCTTCTTTTTCTTTTTTCTTTTTTTTTAACGTATAATGTATTATTTGTTTCAGAGGTACAGGTCTGTGATTCAACAGTCTTACACAATTCACTGCGCTAACCATAGCACATACCCTCCCCATTTGTTTATTTGTCAGAGAGCACAGGCAGGGGGAGCGGCCGGCAGAGGGAGAGGGAGAAGCAGGCTCCCCACTGAGCAGAGAGCCCAGCGCAGGGCTCGATCCCAGGACCCTGGGATCATGACCTGAGCTGAAGGCAGATGCTTAACTGACTGAACCACCCAGGCATCCCTTCAGTTTTATTTAGTTCAAAATTTTTTTTAATTTCTCAAGATTTTTTCTTTGAATCATGTGTTAATTAAAAGTGTGTTGTAAAATCTCCATCTCCACATGTTTTATTTTCCAGTTGTCTTTCTGTTTAACGTTCAATTTCACTGTGGTCTAAGAGCAGACATTTTATAATTTGTATTCTTCAAATTTGTTGAAGTGTGTTTTATGACCTAGAATGTGGTTTATCTTGGTGAAGGTTCCATGTGGGTTTGAGAATGTGTAATCTGCTGCTGTTGAATGAAGTAGTCTATAGACGTCAATTATATCCCGATGAATGATGTTGTTGGGTTCACCTGTGTCCTCATTGATTTTTTTTTTTTGGCCTAGTGGATCTGTCCATTTCTGATAGAGAGATGTTGAAATGTCCAACTATAATAGTAGATTCATCTATTTTTCCTTGCAGTGTTATCAGCTCTTGTCACAAAATTTTAATGCTGTGTTGTTAGATCTTACACATTAATGATTGTTTTGTCTTCTTGGAGAATCAACTCCTTTATCATTATGTAATGCTCCTTTTTATCCTTAAGAACTTTCCTTGTTTTGAAGCCTGCTCTAATTATACATTCAAATTTTAATGGACCAATTCATGAATTATTTTTTCTGTCTTTAGAGCTCTATAATGTTTTCTGTGTCTTTTGTACTCCACAAAATTATCCAACAATCCCTCCCACCATAACTTCTTTGATTAAAATTTGGGCTCTTGAGAAGATGATTTGCCAATAATCTTATTTAATTTTCTCTCCAGTAGGGTCTACCCTTGAACAGTTTTTCTGTTATCCTAAAAATAAACATGAAGTAATTCACTGGACTGGACTTCTAAACTTTATAAATAATAAATATTCTTATTAATAAATACCTGTAATTTATACTTATGCTACAGGTCTCTCAGTTTAATATTTAGTATGAATAGTAAGCTGGTTTTAAGCACAATTTTGCATTATGACCCATTAAAGTCTCCATTTTACTGAAAAAGAAGTCGCAGAAAGATTGCATTGGGGATCATCTGCTTAATGAATTTGCTTATTTAGGGTTGCCAAATTATTAATGCCTCTTCAGAACCTGCATCTTAACACCACTGCAAGAATCTGAGGGGGGAGGCATTGGTATCAAGACATACATGCTAATTCTAACAGCTAGTGCTTCTGCTTCAGCCTTTGAGTTATTATACTTTAATTACTCAAGTAACACAATAATACATTCTCCTTAGGAATGTATTAGTAGGAAAGGAAAAAAGTTATCAATAAGGTTTTAGTCCTCTTTGATCAATACTTCTAATCTGTTCCCTTCCCTACCATTATTCTCTACCTCTATCTTAGTTTTTAATGTGTGTATGTGTGTATGTGTATATAATGTTGTTTGCATATGTCCATACATAAAAGGTATCCTATATGTAATAATCCTTCATCATTTTTTCGTGCAACAATGACTTGAAGCTCTGTGTTTATTTATAGTCCTGGCTTGTTTTTTATTGCATAATATTTCATAGTATGATAATCCTTTTATTTATTTTTTAAATTCAATTAGCCAACATATAGTTTATCATTAGTTTCAGATGCAGAATTCAGTTAACCATCAGTTCCATATAACACCCAGTGCTCATCACAACACGTGCCCTCCTTAATGCCCATCACCCAGTTACCCCATCAGCCTCCCCTCTAGCAACCCTCAGTTTGTTTCCTATAGTTAAGAGTCTCTCGTGGTTTGTCTCCCTCTCTGATTTCTTCCTTTTGACTTTTCCCTCCCTTTCCCTATGATCCTCTGTGCTATTTTTTATATTCCACATATGAATGAAACCATATGATAATTGTCTTTCTCTGACTGACTTATTTCACCCAGCATAATACCCTCCAGTTCCACCAATACTGATGTAAATGGTAAGATTGCATCCTTTTTGATAGCTGAGTAATATTCCATTATATATATATACACACACACACAGACACACACACATATATACTACATCTTCTTTATCCATTCATCTGTTGATGGACATCTGGGCTCTTTCCACAGTTTGGCTATTGTGGACATTGCTGCTATAAACACTGGGGTGCAGGTGTTTCTTCAGATCACTACATTTGTATCTTTGGGATAATACCTAGTAGTGTAATTACTGGGTCAGAGGGTAGCTCTATTTTTAACTTCTCAAGGAACCTCCATACTGTTCTCCAGAGTAGCTGTCCCAGCTTGCAGTATGCAAATCCTTTTATTAAGGCATCACTGTCATACATTACTTGAGTAAGTTTTTTTGTGTTTGCCTCCTTGAGTACATGCCTTCTTCCTTTTTTGAGAATATAATTATTTTTAATCAGCTCTAAATGAACTACATGATTAGCTTCCTTCATGCTGCTAAAATGATTTAAGTCATTAATTTATTCACTCCAGATACATGTGTTGATACTTACTACATTTAAAAGTTGCTTATGCTAGAACTAGAAAGATGAATATGTACATAATCCCCATTTTTGATATATCCAAAATCAGGAAGAAGAAAAAAAACAAAACAAAACAAAAAAACATTGTATAGTTAGTAAACATGAGAATACTTCAACTCTAGTTATGCCAAAGCCATGGATGATACATCATAGTATTCAATTAGACAACTCTAGAAGAATTGCAGTTTGTTCCACTAACATATCCTGATGTTGTATAAGAGGCTTATTTAAAAACACTTAACTACTCTTGACCATGACCCAGGCACTGTTCAAAGTGCTTTACTATATTAAGTCATTTAATCCTCCTAAGAGTTTTATGAGATAGAAGTACTCTTATTATCTATATTTCACAGATGAGTAGGTCACTACAAAGTATAGGGGTCAAGATTCAAATCCAGGGCATCTGACTGCAACTTATGTGTTTTGTGTGCCCATATGCTACCTCTCCAGAATGTTTTGTATTTGAATAAATGTTAATTACTTTATAATTCTTCAGACAAAAACATGATCTCTTCCAGGAGATTGGTTTCCAAATTGTACTGCTCAAGTCAGTCCCATTCGTTTTTCAAACCAGAACAACTCTGTTTTCTCTGTTTATTTGGTTTATTCTTCCACTTAAGATTTTATTTGCACAAAGGATTCTCTGCCAACATTTTCTTTTAAATATCATTTCATCATAACAGGAAACTGTTAGGCCTCAAACAAGTGTTTATTCAGGTATTTGAGTGAATCCTAAACAGTTCCTTGACTTTTTGACATCTGTGCAAAGGTAGGATGAACATTTGGTCAAGATTTCAAATCCAACTGTTAAGTATTCAAACAGAATATGAACATTATTGTCTGAAAATCACATCTGACTTATAGAGCTCTATCTTTGTCAGCAAAACAAAGTAACTCCAGGGAATCTTTTATCAATCACTTCTTTAAAGGACTGATTGAAATAATTGATACTTAAGACAGTGACTCTAACCATTTACTTCCCTGGATTTTTAAATTTTATCCTCATTTAGAATTTTAGAAAGATACTCTATCGATCTTCCATAGCCACCTAATTTGAGAAGGGTAGATAAACACAATATCCTTCTTAATGCTGGATGACCCTCATATAGTAATAAACTACATAGTGCATATTTCACGTAATTTGTCAGCCTATTGTGCTTTCCTTTAACTCCTACAATGTAAAGAACTAAATTTTCATGCTCAATTTTTTTAATGTAATTAACTTAGGTTTTTGGTTCTCAACTGCTACTACAGCCTTTGGTGTTATGTACTTTATATAAAATTTTAAGGAATCATTTTTTGTAGCATACTACTCACTAGTAGTATTTCTTCAGAAAAAGAAATACTTTCAGTGTTATTTTCCCTTCTGTGACAAAGTGATTTATGAGACTGAATAAATAAGTGGTGAGTATGGACCATGAGCAAATTCCTTTGAAAATGTCATGAGAGCAATCACCCCAGAAAAGAACACAAAAATGTTATATGTAATTACAAGGTATTCTTGGATCCTGAACCTTAAATTGTACTATTGTTTATTCCAGACTTTTTGTTTATAACAGCCATTATTACAATTCTTGCTTTTAAAATCATGCATTCTCAGCAGTCCATCTAACATGTTACCTTCCCCAGAAGAACATTCATTGTTTTTGTCTCTCTAATTAATATGATTTTTTTTTTTTTACCCTCAAGATCCAAGCCACAATTAGTTTTTATTACTTGTGTTATACCTATGGGGTTTTCTAACCTCCCTGATGGAATCTAAAATTCTATGAATTTAAGAATGATAGCTTATTTATCTTTTGTAACCTTCTGCAGAACCCAATATGGTAGTAAAGGACAGGAAGAATAAATAACAATAATTGTTTCATAAACATTTATTATAATTTTCAGGGCTGCTACATTGCAAAACTACAGCGGGCACCATGTTCAATAAAATCTATAAATTTATTTCTTACTACATATCCAAAATCTCTAAACTACAATCTTTTGGGCCAGATGTGTTTCAGAATTGTATAGACATTTTAAAAGATGATCTAGAATAAAATTTCATAATGAAACACATTAATATTTATACAGCAAAGTGTGTGAACACAGCCTATAAAATGTAAGTTTGGGGCCTGATTCTGCTGCCAAATGAAGTCAGGTCAAGTGAAGTCTCATTGACAAATAACTACAGCAAAACTTATTTTAGCAAGTCTTTTTGTGTATTGAAATTGTGAATGAGGAAGAACAAATATTGTAAAGATGTCAATGCTACCTAGAGTAATCTACACATTCAATGCAATCCCCATCAAAATACCATCCACTTTTTTCAAAGAAATGGAACAAATAATCCTAAAATTTGTATGGAACCAGAAAAGACCTCAAATAGCCAGAGGAATGTTGAAAAGCAAAGCTGGCAGCATCACAATTCTGGACTTCAAGCTCTATTACAAAGCTGTCATCATCAAGACAGTATGGTACTGGCACAAAACAGACACATAGATCAATGGAACAGAATAGAGAGCCCAGAAATGGACCCTCAACTCTATGATCAACTAATCTTCGACAAAGCAAGAAAGAATGTCCAATGGAAAAAAGACAGTCTCTTCAACAAATGGTGTTGGGAAAATTGGACAGCCACATGCACAATGAAACTGTACCATTTCCTTCCACCACACACAAAAATAGACTCAAAATGGTTGAAAGACCTAAACATGAGACAGGAGTCCATCAAAATCCTAAAGGTGAACACAGGCAGCAAACTCTTCAACCTCAGCTGCAGCAACTTCTTCCCAGAAACATCGCCAAAGACAAGGGAAGCAAGGGCAAAAATGAACTATTGGGATTTCATCAAGATAAAAAGCTTTTGCACAGCAAAAGAAACAGTCAACAAAACTAAAAGACAACCGACAGAATGGGAGAAGATATCAGATAAAGAGCTAGTATCCAAAATCTATAAAGAACTTCTTAAACTCAACACCCAAAGAACAAATGGTCCAATCAAGAAATGGGCAGAAGACATGAACAGACATTTTTCCAAAGAAGACATCCAAACGGCCAACAGACACATGAAAAAGTGCTCAACATCGCTCGGCATCAGGGAAACCCAAATCAAAATCTCAATGAGATATCCCCTCACACCAGTCAGAATGGCTAAAATTAACACGTCAGGAAACGACAGATGTTGGCGGGGATGCGGAGAAAGGGGAACCCTCCTACACTGTTGGTGGGAATGCAAGCTGGTGCAGCCACTCTGGAAGACAGTATGGAGGTTCTTCAAAAAGTTGAAAATAGAGCTACCATACAATCCAGGAATTGCACTACTCGGTTTTTATTTACCCCAAAGATACAAATGTAGAGATTCGAAGGAGTATGTGCACCCCGATGTTTATAGCAGCAATGTCCACAACAGCCAAGCTGTGGAAAGAGCCAAGATGTCCATCGACCGATGAATGGATAAAGAAGAGGTGGTATGTATACACACACACACACACACACACACACACACACACACACACACACACACACAATGGAATATTATGCAGCCATCAAAAAGAATGAAATCTTGCCATTTGCAACAACGCAGATGGAACCGGAGGGTATTATGCTGAGTGAAATAAGTCAATCAGAGAAAGACATGTGTCATATGACCTCACTGATATGAGGAATTCTTAATCTCAGGAAACAAACTGAGGGTTGCTGGAGTGGTGGGGGGTGGGAGGGATGGGGTGGCTGGGTGATAGACATTGGGGAGGGTATGTGCTATGGTGAGTGCTGTGAAGTGTGCAAGACTGTTAAATCACAAATCTGTACCTCTGAAACAAGTAATACATTATATGTTAAAAAAGAAGAAGAAGAAGATAGCAGGAGGGGAAGAATGAAGGGGGGAAATTGGAGGGGGAGACGAACCATGAGAGACTATGGACTCTGAGAAACAAACTGAGGGTTCTAGAGGGGAGGGGGTTGGGGGATGGGTTAACCTGGTGATGGGTATTAAAGAGGGCACATTCTGCATGGAGCACTGGGTGTTATATGCAAACAATAAATCATGAAACACTACATCAAAAAGTAATGATGTAATGTATGGTGATTAACAGAACATAATAAAAAAAAAAAGAAATTGTGAATGAGGAATTGTGAACCTCTCTCAGTTCTTGGCTTTATCTAGTCAGTCAGGATTCTTTAATTCATGATGCAGGGTAACCTCAAGCTTTGTCCTGAATTATTCCTCTGAAAATGTCATTCCTTGTTGGTCCCTTTTAAGTTCCTAGGATACCTGAAGGTCAAAACTGGTGTACTATGGCCACTAGACTGCGCTAGGGAGCAGAGGCTCCTCAGACAATGTAGAGCTGGTGTGGAGGGAAATCAGGCACTAGGTTGATATGTAATAGTCGCCTCTTCAGGCAATTCTTGCTTGAAGAAAAAAGCATATCATCATATTGTATCCTGTCAGTAAGTAGTTTGGTGTTTATTTTTTCAGATAGTTTTCTATACGTAGTAATATCAAATGGATGAAATTATTTTAATCCAAAAGACATTATAGCTTGCTTTTTTCACAAAATCCTATATTTTAGATATATTTTCACATCTGTAATATAAACAGCTAGCTCACTCTTTAAAATGTCACAGAGTATTTCATTGTAAGGGTGTATCATAATTTATTATCTTATTCACAGACTTTGGGCTATTTTCAGTTTCACAAATAATGTAGTAATAAATATCCACCTAGAGGTATTGCTACACGTTTCTAGAGTTTAGTATTTTCTTTAAGACTTTATTTATTTATTTGTTTGAGAGAGAGAGCGCAAGTGCATAAGCAGGGAGAGAGAGAAACAGGGTCCCCACTGAGCAAGGAGCCCCATGCTGGACTCGATCCCAGGACCCTGGGATCGTGACCCTGGCTGAAGGCAGACACTTAATCAACTGGGCCACCCAGGTGTCTCTGGAGTTTAGTTTTTGTTTTTTGTTTTTGGTTTTTTGAGAACTGGTTTCTAGAAATGACATTGTTGGGCCAAGTAATGTATACTTTAAATAGATAATACCAAATTGCCCTCTAATTCTCAAGTGGTCATTATTCATTGTTTTATCAACGTGATTGCTAGAATGACCATTATTATTTTAATCAGTAATAATTATTGTGCACTGAACATTTTTCATACATCTGTAGACTGTATTTTATGAATTGTCTTCATATTTTTTTATTTTTGTCTTTTTTTCTTAGTGGTTTATAAGAATATTTTACATATTAGTAATGACATTCTTTTGACTTATACATGTAACACAGACTTTTTTGCCTTAAAGAATAAGTTTGGAAATTTATTTATGTAGTAAAATTGACCAAATTTGGTTTTGAATTCTAGATTTCATGTCAATATTAGAAAATTAAGCACTCCAAGATTATAAAATACATACCTCCATCTTCCCATGCTTTTAATTTTTTTCCTTAAAAAACCTTAAATTTTTGACCCCCTGATTTTTTTTGTATAATAAGCCAGTAGTCCAAGAATCATTTATTGAGTACTCCATCTGAAAATGAAATCTTAATGCCTAACTCTTACTTTTTTTAAAGATTGGAAGTAAGTCCTACTATTTCCAAGAAAGAACCTTTTCTTACTATTACAAGACAAAATAAATAAGCTCTTCCAGCACTACCTATTATTTTTGGTAAGTTGTGGGTCTTTGCTCATGTATCTAAAAAATAGGAATGGAAACAGAGATGATAAGCATAAAACATTCAACATGGCTACAGCAAATAAGTTGAAATCTTAAATGAACAAAGCTCTGCAAATGTCATTTGCTGTGATTGATTTTTAACACAGGGACCTTAAAATACAGTAGAATCTTAATTATATTTTGCAACATAATGAGGCATGACAATGAAAATCTTTTTTACCATACAGTGTTTTTCTCACTGCACAGTACTTAAAGAGTTTCAAATTTAAACTACATATTTTTTTTATAAAAGGATATGTGTTCCAAATTGCTGATGTTTCTTATGATAAGTGTCACAGTGGTATGCTACATTTAGCAGAAGGGACACTTTGCCTTTTCAAGCTAAAAGCAAAGTTTTTGTTAGAAAAATGAAGTAACTCCCTTTTGCTAGACATCTGTTTGTGATGTAAAGAGCATTTTGAAAAACTGATATCTGCAGGGGATTAGGTTGTTATTTGATTTTGTTGTGAAAGCATTATAAATACATTATAGAAAAAAGAAGTTTCAAAACTACATAAACACTTGGAAATCAAATTTTCTAAGTTCTTAAAAAAATCTTCCAAAGGGTTTCAATGCTTAGGTTCTGAATATATTTAATAATAGTGGCATTTATGTAACATTTATTAATAAGTAATAAGTTTATTACATAAACAATTTTATGTATTACATGAAGCACAAAAAGGTTAAATCACTTGTGTAGACAAATAGAAAATAAATGGCAGGGCTGAGATTGGAACCTAGAGAAATTTCTCTCTCATTCATTATGTTACATCTTATCCATTATCTATTGTCTCTTTGTCCTAATTATTTGTAATGAAAACTGATTTACATCAGGGAGGGAGGAAATTTGCTAGCTGAATTTCAGAGGAAAAGAAAATTTGCATAATAGGTAGGTGGGATTGAAAAATTAATACAATACTAAGTAATAAGCCCTGCAAATAAAGTCCATTCATTGTCTATGGTTTCTGGATGACTACCTTCCACCTTCCTCTTAGGCTTCCAACACTCTCCCACCCTCACTTTCAACTGGTGACCTTGATTCCTAATTTTCTGAGAAAACTTTCTGAAAAATGCTATCACCACATATCCTCATGTAGCATCTAACCTATAATCAACTTTTCTTCCTGTTACTAGAGATCTGCAATGCTCTTCAAGGCCAGCCCTCTCTCCCCTTGTGCCCCAGGTCCCTTTTCTACTGTTGACTCAAGAGCAGGCCACGGCAATTTTCCCCCTCTCTACTTAAATCATAATTTTTCCCCTCTCTGGTGGATCATTCCCATCAGCATGTAAACATGCCATTATTTTTCCCATCTTAAAATAAAGCCAAAATAATTCTGTTGGTTTTACTTATTCCTCAACTGCCTACTATTTCTCTACTCCTTTTGCAGCCACATTCCTCTGATGAGTTTTCTTCCATTCTTCCTTAAACCTATCCAGTTGGGGATTTGTCTTTTCCACTCATTCCACCAAAACATCTCTTGTCAAGGTTACCACATGGCAAAAATCTGATGGGCAATTCTCAGTCCCATCTTACTTGCATTTGACATTTGATTGCTCCAGCTTCCTGGAAATACTTTTTTTCTCTTGGCTTTCAGGACACCACATTCTCTTGGTCTTTCCCTACTGGCTCCTGTTCAATGTCCTCTTCTTCCTTAGCTTTTAATATCAGAAGGCCCAGTGCTCAGTATGTGGACCTTTTCCCTTCTGTTTTATGTACTTACTTCCTTGGGGATATAATCTAGTCTCATGGCTTTAGGTAAATCATTCTAATCGCTCTCAAATTTCTATCTTCAGCTCAGACTTCTCCCCTGAATTCCAGACTTATATATCCAACTGCTGACTTGATAACTTCATAAATTACTACTCAACCTCTCAATTAACAAGTCCAAAAGTTAGCTCCTATTCTGCATTTTAATGACCTATTCAACTGTTCTTATGCATAATAAAGTACTGCTTTACTTGGGGGGGGAGCCAAAGTCTTTAAGCTGGGAAGTGACATGGTCAGCTTTGTTTTTGAGAAAGTTAACTCTAAAAGCAATAAAGAAGATGAGCAGGAGATGATGCTAGGGAGCCAGTTTTAAGATTATTTAAAATACTATTTGATCTAGATTAGGGGCCCTCAGTCCTCTGCTGAGGAAAAACTACTTTTCATTCCCTAAAGTAGTGAAATTAAAGTGTAGAAGACATATAGGTAGTTGCCCCTACCAAGAATGCTCCCTCCTCCAGGGAGAATCCTAAAAAATGTGAGAGGACAGGGAGGGAGCATGAATACTCTCTTTTTGTGTTTTTATAATATTCCAGGTACCATAGTAGGCACATGGTTCTGTATTCATTATCTCCTTTAATTCTCAGTTAGGAGTTGCTGGAGGAGTTATTACCATTTCTTTCTGCAAATGTAAGAATTGAGATAGCTAGCGAAGGTAACTTGCCTAAGGTCACACAGCCAGTTAGTAGTGGAGTTGGTAATCAAACCGAGTTCTTTCAGACTCCAAAGGCTAAACTGCTTTTACTAAACCACATCATTTAGCACTGTGTTTGAAGTAAAACGTGGTAATAGCAATTGACTAAGAGATTTATCATAAAAGGCTTAAAAATCTGATAATAGTAAAGTCTTATATATTTATAAGGGATCCTAAGCCTAAATGATGAGTAGGAAAATGCTTATTAATTAGCCATATAATTCTAGTTTTTTACAAAGCCAATTTCAGGTGAAGTCAGAGTGACTCTGGAGAATTATAACAGAATAGTTATAAGTCACCTGATATGCTAAAGCAGAAGTTTGAACAAAATAATGAAGTTGAAACTTTATAAATTCAGGAGTGCAGTACTCAAAAGAAAAAATAAACTCATAGATATGAGGGAAAGAGCCATTTATATGTTTAAAAAGTCATAATCTTGTATCAGAGTATCACAATGATTTAAGACCCTTGTTGGCATATAGTTTTGTAATTTTTTTCATATTTTTATAGATAACTATTCCATTTCTCAGTATTATATGAAATCTTCTTAAAGTAACATAATTGTGTGGGTTTTAAAATTCTGTATGTAATTTCTTCTCTAAATGCCTACTTGTTAGCTTAAATACATATTTGAAAGTATCATATATATATATATAATATAATTTGGTGTTTTAAAACTTAAAAGATATGTAGATAATTAGGAGAGAGGTCAGAAGAGATCCAGAGGCATTATTTTCTTTATAAAAAGAGCAGTAAGACTAGCCTCAGGAAGGAGCAATTGATCCAGAGTCAGAAAGAAATTAAAAGGAAATGAAGAGAAGAAAGAAGAGGAAAAGATTGTGAA
Source organism: Eumetopias jubatus (assembly GCF_037043125.1). Classification (NCBI taxonomy): domain Eukaryota; kingdom Metazoa; phylum Chordata; class Mammalia; order Carnivora; family Otariidae; genus Eumetopias; species Eumetopias jubatus. Next base: position 82,232,127 of record NW_028274819.1, on the reverse strand, counting down.
TGGTGACATCAAGGACTTAAAATGTTAAATATCAGAATGTCACCTGTTAGATTCTGTAAACTACTTCATTCCTCCTTTAGAATATATCTAGAATCTGACCTCTTATCACCATGATTATTCTTCTTTGGATTTATTATGATAGCATCTTAACTGTTCTTTTCCACCCTTGTGCTTCTAGAGTCTATACTCAAACTAGAAGCCAAAATGATGCTGTTAAAACATAGGCCAGATTATGTCACACCTCTGCTCAAAACTCTGCAATGGCACTATACTTCCTTCAGAGAAAAGTCAAAGTTCTTTCAGTGGTCTCCAAGGCCCTCTTGAGTCTTGTCCTGCTATACTCTGACCTTCTTTGCCACTGCCATTCCCTCTCGCTCAGTCAGCTCTAACCTTACCAGTGTAACCAAATCCAAGTTCATATGCCAGATGTGCAACAAAGCCAAGCACTTATCCATGCAGTATGCAGCAAGGAAAGGTTTATTCAAGAAGAAGCCAAACAAGGAGACAGAAGTCTGGCTCAAATCTTTCTCCCTGAAGGGGGAGAATCAGTGATATTTAATGACAGATAGGAAAGGATCTGGGTATAGAAGAGAGGACCTATGTGACTTCAAAGTCAGATAAAGGAGGAGAGGCAAGGAAGATGGTGGAGAAGTAGGGGACCCTAGTTTTGTCTGGTCCCTGGAATTCAGCTAGATAGCTAGCAAATCATTCTGAATGCCTGTAAACTCAACCAGAGATTTAAAAAAAGAAAACTTCAATTCTACAAATAGAAAAGCAACCACTTTTTGCAAGCTAATTTCTTATTTTATTAACTCTTTTTTAAAGTTTTTTAATTTTCATTTTTACATTTACATTATATATATATTTCATTTTTGGTTTCCTTTCATTTTATTCAATTTTATTTTTGTATAAGTTTTTCTTTCTTTACAATTTTGGAATCTAGTTTCTTCTAACAAACAGACCAAAATACATCCAGGATCTAGTTTAATGTTCTATTCTGCTCATCTGTTTGATTTTGTTCTCTTTTTTATTTTTTCTTCTTCTTTTTCGGTTTCTGATCTCTTCTGATTTGTTTAGTACATATTTTACTGGGGTCGTTGTTGATATTTTTGTATTTTATTCTCTCATTCACCTATTCTTCTCCAGACAGAATAAGATGGAAGAACTCACCCCAAAAAAGAGAACAAGAGGCACTACTAACTACTATGGATTTAATCAATATGAATATAAGTAAGGTGTCAGAAGTAAAATTCACAATAATGATTATAAAAATACTAGCTAGGCTTGAAAAAAAAGCATAGAAGACACTAGGGAATACTTTTCTAGATAAATAAAAGAACTAAAATCTAATCAGGTTGAAATAAAAAAGGCTATTACAGAGGTGAAATAAAAAATGGAAGCTCTAACTGCTAGAATAAATGAGGCAGAAGAGAGAGTCAGTGATATAGAAGACAAAATGATAGAGACTAAAGAAACTGAGAAAAAGAGATAACTACTGAATCATGAGGGGGAGAATTCAAGAGATAAGTGATACCATAAAGCAAAAATTTAGAAAATCTCAAATATACAAGTTAACCTTACACCTAAAGGAGCTAGAGAAAGAGCAAAAACAAAGACTAAACTGACCAGGGGAAGAGTAATAATAAAGATTAGAGCAGAAATCAATGAAATAGAAACCGAAAGAACAATAGAACAGATCAATGAAACTGGAAGCAACTTCTTTGAAAGAATTAAGATCGATAACCCTAGCTGGACTTTTCAAAAAGAAAAGATAAAGGACCCAAATTAATAAAATCATGAATTAAGAGGAGAGATCATAACCAACACCAAAAATATACAATTATAAGAACATATTATGAGCAACTATATGCCAACAAATTAGGCAATCTGGAAGAAATGGAGCATTCCTAGAAACATATAAACCAACAAAACTGAAACAGGAAGAAATAGAAAACTTGAACAGACCCCTAACCAGCAAAGAAATTGAATCAGTAATCAAAAATATCCCAACAAACAAGAGTACAGGGCCAGATGGCCTCCCAGTGGAATTCTACCAAACATTTGAAGAAGAATTAATACCTATTCTTCTGAAGCTGTTTCAAAAAATAGAAACGGAAGGAAAACTTCCACACTCATTCTGTGAGGCCAGCATTACCTTGATCCCAAAAACAAAGACCCCACCAAAAAGGAGAATTACAGACCAATATCCCTGATGAACATGGATGGAAATATTCTCACCAATAGGATCCAACAGTACATCAAAAGGATTATTCACCAAGACCAAGTGGGATTTCTTCCTGGGCTGCAAGGTTGGTTCAACATCCACAAATCAATCAATGTGATAAGTCACATTAATAAAAGAAAGGACAAGAACCATATGATCCTGTCAGTAGATGCAGAGAAAGCATTTGACAAAATATAGCATCCTTTCTTGATTAAAACTCTCCACAGTGTAGAGATAGAGGGAACATACCTCAATATCATAAAATCCATATTTGAAAAGGCCACAGTGAATATCATTCTCAACAGGGAAAAACAGAGCTTTTCCCCTATAATCAGGAACATAACAAGGATGTCCATGATCACCACTGTTGTTCAGTATAGTACTAGAAGTCCTAGCCTCAGCAATCAGACAACAAAAAAGAAATAAAAGGCATCTGTATCAGCAAAGAACAAGTCAAACTCTCACTCTTCACAGATGACATGATACTGTATGTGGAAAACCCAAGAGACTCCAACCCAAAATTGCTAGAACTCATGCAGGAATTCAGCAACACGGCAGGATATAAAATCAATGCACAGAAATCAACTGCACTTCTTTACACTAAAAATGAGACAGGAGAAAGAGAAATTAAGGAGTTGATCCTATCTACAATTGCACCAAAAACCATAAGATACCTAGGAACAAACCTAACCAAACACTCATGAAAGAAATTGAAGAAGACACAAAGAGTTGGAAAAATATTCCCTACTCATGGATTAGAAAAACAAATATGAAAACGTCTATGCTACCCAGAGCAATCTACACATTCCGTGCAATCCTTATCAAAATACCACTGACATTTTTCACAGAGCTGGAACAAATAATCCTAAAATTTGTATGGCACCAGAAAAGACCCCAAATAGCCAAAGGAATGTTGAAAAAGAAAACCAAAGCTGGGGGCATCAGAATGCCCGACTTTAAGCTATATTACTAAGCTGTGATCATCATGACAGTATGGTACTGGCACAAAAACAGACACATAGATCAGTGGAACAGAATAGAGACCCAAGAAATGGACTCTTAACTCTATGGTCAAGTAATCTTTGACAAATCAAAAAGGAATATACAATGGAAAAAAGACAGTCTCTTCAACAAATGGTGTTGGGAAAATGGACAGCCACATGCAGAAGAATGAAACTGGGCCATTATCTTACACCATATGCAAAGATAACCTCAAAACGGATGAAAGACCTAAATGTGAGACAAGAATCCATCAAAATCCTAGAGGAGAACACAGGCAGCAACCCCTTTGACCCTGCCTGCAGCAACTTCTTCCTAGATACATCTACTAAAGCAAGAGAAACAAAAGCAAAAATGAACTATTGGGATGTCATCAAGATAAAAACTTTTGCAAAGCAAAGGAAACAGTCAATAAAACTAAAAGGCAACATACAAAATGGGAGAAGATATTTGCAAATGTCTTATCAGATGTAATGCTAGTATCCAAAATCTTTCCAGTACTCATCAAACTCAACATCCAAAAAACAAAAAAATCCAGTCAAGTAATGTGCAGAAGACATGAACAGACATTTCTGCAAAGAAGACATACAAATGGCCCACAGATACATGAAAAAATGTTCCACATCACTCAACACCAGAGAAATATAAATCAAAACCACAATAAGATACCATCTCACACCAGCCAGAATGCCTAAAATTAACAACTCAGGAAGCAACAAATGTTGGCCTGCATGCAGAGAAAGGGGAACCCTCTTACACTGCTGGTGGAATGCAAGCTGGTACAGCCACTCTGGAAAACAGTATGGAGGTTCCACAAAAAGTTAAAAATAGAGCTATCCTACGACCCAGCAATTGCACTACTAGGTATTTACTTCAAAGATAAAAACATAGTGATCCAAAGGGGCAACTGGACCTAAATATTTATAGCCATCATATCCACTAGCCAAGTTATGAAAAGACCCCAGAGGGTCCATAAACAGATGAATAGATCTAGAAGATGTGATATATGTACATTCAGTGGAATATTACCCAACCATCAGAAAAAGAAATCTTGGCATTTGCAACAACGTGGGTAGAACTAGAGGGTATTATCCTAAGGGAAATAAGTCAATCAGAGAAAGATGATTATCATATGATTTCACTCATAGTCGAATTTAAGAAACAAAACAGAGAAACATAGTGGAAGGCAGGGGAAAATAAAACAAGTTGAAATCAGAGAGGGAGACAAACCATAAGAGACTTTTAGTAAACAAAGGGTTGCTGGAGGGGAGGGAGGTGAAGGGATGGGGTAATTGGGTGATAGACATTAAGGAGGGCCCATGATGTAATGAGCACTGGATGTTATATAAGACTGATGAATCACTGAACTCTACCTCTGAAACTAATAATGCACTATATGTTAATTGAATTTAAATAAAATTTAATTTTAAAAAGTCAAATAAACGACATTAATAAGTAGGGAAGGATTGAAGATTGTTTTCTGTGCCTGCACAGATCTTCTACATACATCTTCACATGACCCATGACCAGAAAATGACATCCTTGGCATGATCCAAGGATGGAGTTTAGGCCTTCTATGTCAAAATTTCATTCATCAGATACTTGTGCATGCTCGAATAGGTCAGTGGTCCTGACCAGCTCTGGTAGTTTCTTGGTGAAAACTTGAGTCTCTGCAATATAACTATATCAACATTTTGTTACCATGGTATCAAGAAAGAATGTTATCTATAGAAGCAAGTGGCAGGCTGCATTCCAAGAACAAGTATATTTAAGTGAAAAGTTGGTTGCTGTTGTACATATTAGTCCTATTAACCCTCTGGTTACTAGTTTCACTAGTTTCCTGATAATCCAGACCATCTCTCAGGATCTGTGTAATTAGCTCTTTCCTCTCTAATTCTATTTCCTGACATTCCTCACTCATCCAACTCATTCTAACTTCCAGCTTTGGTAAATGTCCTAAATATACTGAACTTTGGTGACTGCCAGTCACATTCTCCCATGAGAGTCTTGTCAAGTTGTTTGATTGAACACCTCATCATTAATAGATAGATCTGATTTTAGGAAAAGGCATACTTAAATTGATTTGCTAAAAGAAACAAGAAATATTTCAATAAGAATCTTCTTTGAGTTATTAAGATAAAAGATGACAGCATCTGTGAACCAAGAACGTGTCATAGGAAAGAACTAGATAAGATGATAACATAGCTGGATGATGTAAGAAAACATGACGTTGAGATCCAAAAATGTAATAGCAGAGTTAAAATCTATATTGGGAACTATAAATAGAATAAAATAAGTTGTGTAGAGTTTCTATTTAAGGCATTACTTCACGATGAAGGAGAAAGGATAAATTGATGAAAATTTTAAGCTATGATTTGTTGTGTTTGCTATGTACCAGTGCGCTATTTTATCTAACTTATTTCATTTAACCTGTATAACAGCCTTATATAGTGTTTATCTTCATTTCCATTTTAAAAGTGGGAAACCTAAGACTTAGATCATTTTCTCAAGGTATAGCTAGTGTAAGAACTAGAATTTGAGTAACAGTATGTCTGATATAAAATGTGTGGTCTTATCACGGTGCTGTTGGATAACAGATATGATGAATAGAGAGCAGATATTCAGCACATAAATAATCAGTGCTTCTGAAGAATAAACTAAAAAATAAGTTAAGGAAAAGTATTAACTGATTATGGTAAGGTCTGAGAGCTTATCAGCACCTAGGACAATGTCAAGACATGGAAAATATTCAGTAAATATCTGTTTATTGAACTGTCCTAATTTCTAGCTATTAAGCATTTATTCTGGGTCTAGTGCTACATAATTTTTAAGATTTATTTATTTATTTTAGAGAGAGTGAGAAAGAGAGAAAGTGTTTGTGTGAGCAGGGGTTGGAGCAGAAGAGAGGGAGAGAAGCAGACTCCCTGCTGAACTTGGAGGGGCTAGGGGTGCCTTAATCTCAGGACCCCAAGGTCATGACCTGAGCCAAAATCAACAAGAGTGTGGTGCTCAACTGACTGAGTTACCCAGGAGCCACACATATTTAACAGATTATTTTATTTAATTCTGAAACAGCTTTTGAACCATTATTTTATAGATGAGGAAAATGAAGCATCAAGAAATTAAATGATTTATTAAAGGTCTTATAATTAATAGGTGGTAGAATTTGGATAACAGAAGTAAATTTAAAAGTTAAATAAAAATTTTACTCTGTATATCAAAAGGGCTTACCTTTACGTATATTGGACACATTTTTAATTTTACATAGAAAAGATCATACATGAGTTTAAACAGGGGAGAAAAAAACTGTTTCATTACCAAGAAATAAAAATTGGGCTGACATTAGAGTTCCTCTTTGAAATGCTAAATGTTGGGATTGGCAAGAATTCTATCAGGATGAGTTATAATTCTTAGATGAAAGTAACACACATTCTCACTTACATGTTAGGGTTTAGGAATATGCCCAACTTCTTCTAAAGTACATGTTTGCCTGATACTTGAGAGAAATTGGATTCTTTGGGTGGCCTCTGGTTCAGGATGAAGCTTAGCAGCATTCTTGTATAAGAGATGTGAGGTGCCATGCCATTCTCTGCCTTTGCTGCCTGCCAGTGTGATGTAACTCTCAAGCAGCTCCTTTCAGGTGTCACATGCTTGTGTCTGATGCCCAGTGCCCATGTCTGTTCTTAAGGGACATATTCTGTGCCCTCTTTGTTCTCAGCTGAAGACTCTTTATGTCTACTTTATCTTGAGGTATTTCCATGTATCTCACTAGTCATTTTCCCCTTGGAAAAATTAAATACCTATGAAGTATCTATTTTGTTACAGGGATTACATGAAATAAGCCAGTTAAATTCCTAATATATTGGCACATAGTGTACTCAGTAAATTTTTTTTCCCCTGGGGCACCTGGGTGGCTCAGTGGATTAAGCATCCAACTCTTGATCTCAGCTCAGGTCTCAGTCTCAGGATTGTGAGTTTAAGCCCCTGCTTTGGGCTCCACATTGGACATGGAGCCCACCTAAAAAAAAATGTTTTCTTCTTTCTCCCCCCTCCCCACCTACATTTTCCTTCACTTTAATAAAACAAAAACAAAAACAAAACAAAACAAAACCCTTGGATCTTATATGAATATACTTTAAAACATAGTGCTTCATTATTGTCCAGCTACCTTTCATACTGTCAGATAGTCTTTGTTCCCATCTGTCTTCTTTCCAGTTTTACATCACCAGCCCCAGATTGGCTAATGTGAAAAACGAGTCCAAGCCTTTATCTCATTCTGCTTGTGTCTTCAGAAAACTTTGCCTGCTAGAAAACAACCATAAAATTTGAAAGAATAGTATTATGAATATCTATATACAACTATATGAAATTAAATTGCAAGCATCATATTTTACCTCTCAAAATTTCAGAGCATACTTTCTAAGGACAAGAACATTCTGTAAAATAACCCTGGTATCCCACTAGAAAATTTAATATTGATACCATAATATTATCTTTTACATACTCAATATTCAGATTTCCCCATTTGTTCCCAAAATGTCCTGTGTAGGTTCTTTTTTTCATGAAGGATCTATCAAGAACGATGAATTTCCTTTGGTTAACAAGCCCCTTTCTTCTCCTTTAATCTAAAAAGATCCTCCCACCTATTTTGTCTTTCAGGACATTGACACTTTTGAGGAGTCCAGGCCAGCTCTTTTGTAGAAATTTCTACAACCTGGATTTGTCTGTTTTGTGGGTTCCCCCCCACACACACACCCAATTAGATTCAGGTTAAACATTTTTACAAGAATCATGTGTAGGCCAGTGGTTCTCAAAGACTCTGGTCTTAGGACCCCTTTCCTTTGCATGCTTAAAAGTTATTGAGAGCTCAAAGAGTTTTTGTTTATGTGGATTATGTCTCTCAGTATTTATCATATTATAAATTTAAAGTGGTAAGTTTTTGAAACTTATTAAGTTGTTTTAAAAATAGCAAACCCATTTGATGTTAATTTTCCAGACCAAAAATTTTAATAAAAAGTGTGACATTGGTTTACATTTTTACAAGTCATTTTAATGTCTGCCTTAATGGAATGCAGCTGCATCTCGTATCTGTGCCTAAAGTCAGCCTGTTGCACTATGTTGTTTTAGTTGAAGCATATGAAAAAAATGTGGAATCACACAGATATGCAGTTGAAAAATAGAGGAGTATTTTAATTGTTTTTTCAGACTTGACAAGTGGTCACCATTTCCTTAGGGATTGCAAAAGGATGATTTTCTATTTCTCTTATTCCTTCTGATTTTATCAGCTATAAATCTTTTTTATAGTTCTTTCTTCCAAAAGGTAATTTAATAATCTTAAAATACTGGAAGGCCTAGTAGATGCCTGATTATTTCCCTTTATCAATTTTCAAAGTAATGAGTTTGTGCCATAGCATCCTCCTGTAGTTTCCAGTATGTTTTGTTTCTTTCTCTTCTTCTTTCTTTCCTTTCTTACATACCATTATGTACTGATGGCTTCTTATATAGTCAGTATGTTTTAATCACTTGAAATAAATTCTTTTTGATGTTCAAATTGTCTTTGGTCAGTGTGGCTTTGACACTGTTTCATTAACCCTCAATAACATCAAAATAATTCACAACAAAGTAACACAGGTTCAACTTGTCCATTTCCTGCCACAGTCCTAGATCCGCCATTCCTCCAAGGAGCTCTGGTTCCTTTCAGATGAAAATGATATTAGATACAGCAGTCTGGATCCCAGTGTTTATTGCTGCTGTGGTTGTGTTTGCTTCTAGGCATTTTGAGTGGACCAACCTGGAAAACACATCTTTTTTAAAAAGTGGGGCAGTCATGAGTTTACACTAGAGTTTCTCAACATTGGCACTGCTGACATTTGGGGCCCATTAATTCTTTGTTTTGGGGACTTTCCTGTGCATTGTAGGAGATTTAACAGCATCCCTGGCCTCAGTAGCATCTACCCCTCAGTTGTGTGAACCAGGCATTGCAGAATGTTCCAGAAGTGGTTTAGGGGAAGGGGGCAAAAATGTCTCTAGTTGAGATGTACTGGTTTACAATTTTATTTATAACAATATTAAAATAATTCCGTTATTGTTTTTATCCATGTGTTTATGTATTTGTATGTGTGTTTTCACGCACACATTTTTACAATGCCAACATAGCCTGAACTCTAACAACAGCACATCTATGGGCTTATTGTTCCATCTTCTCTATGAAATCTTGGTCCACTCCCATAGTTTTTAATCAAAAAAACAGTCTCATTTCAGTGATCAAAATGTACAGGCCATGGGGCATCTGGGTGGCTCAGTCTGTTAAGTGGCTGCCTTTGGCTCAGGTCATGATCTCAGGGTCCTGAAATTGAGCCCCGCATCAGACTCCCCGCTCAGCGGGAAGTCTGCTTCTCTCTTTCCCTCTGCCTGATGCTCTGCCTGCTTGTGCTCTCTATTTATCTCTCTGTCAAATAAATAAGTAAAATCTTTTTTAAAAAATGCACAGGCCAGCATAATAGTCAAAATTCCAAATTCTCACCTAATTTAGGGTTTTTCCTTTGTACTGCTGGGGGCCTGAAGTTACAGAGAGCCAACAAGATCACCTTCTTCTATGTTTACCATGCTCACATTCCTAAGACCCCTTAACAGCTGATTTTGACCTTTTTGATGTAAAGGCATAGGAAAGAGAGGGGTTAAAAGGAGGGGCACAGTTGTACTTGGCGAGTACATACATGACTGTCACTAGAGTTCTCTGTGTTTGGTGGATGATTATAGCTGGCTATTTCTCCAGCAAGATACTTGGTCGGATTCTTGGGATATTTCACTGGAAAACTCCAACTGTAATTCTATAATGTAGGTGATAACTCTCTTCTCTCTGGTCAGGTGTTACCTCTCTTCTCTCTTCTTACTTATATGCTGTCTCTGTACTTCAAATGGTTGGCCCTACACAGACTCCCTGTCTCCCTCTGTTGGATCACAGTGTCCTCTAATCTGTCCTCTCAGGTGGAACTATTTTTATTTTTTTTTTATTTTTTTTTTTAAGATTTTATTTATTTATTTGAGAGAGAGAGAATGAGGGAGAGAGAGAGAGTACATGAGAGGGGGTAAGGTCAGAGGGAGAAGCAGACTCCCTGCTGAGCAGGGAGCCCGATGCGGGACTCGATCCCGGGACTCCAGGATCATGACCTGAGCTGAAGGCAGTCGCTTAACCAACTGAGCCACCCAGGCGCCCGTGGTGGAACTATTTTTAAAAAGAAATTAAAAGTGCTCAAAGAGAAGTGTAGAACTTAATGAATTATCATTAAATAAATGAAACTAGGCTATCATCATCCAGGTCAAACAATTTACCAGTCATTAGCTTCCCAAAAGTCCTCTTGCACCCCTTCCAGTCACTCCCCATAGGTAACTACCATCTCAACTTATAACATTATAGAGGGGTTAACTGGGAGCTTTATATTAATGGAAACATACAGTATTTTTCTGTGTCTATTATTTTACATATTATATTTATGGACCCATCCACATTTTTGCATAGGCTAGATATTTATTCTCCTTGCTGTATAATCATTGAAAAAATAAAAGTTTGCTTATATATTATTCTATAGATGATCATTGGGATTTTCAGTTTGGGACTATTATAAACAGTGCTTCTATACATATTCTTGTGCAGATCTCTCTCTCTTTCTCTCTCTCTCTCTCTTTTTTTTTTTTTTTTGGCCTATGTGCATACCTATCCTTACGGTTGAGTTCTGCATTTGGCTCTCCCAGGATCCTAGGAGTTTTATTGGTCCTAGACCAGTATTTGTTTCTTGGCACAGGTTCATACATCATGTGGTAGTGAAAATCACCTCTCATAAAGGCCAAGATATTTGTATATTCTGTTTTTAGTTATGGGTGGCTCTTCTCCCCACCCAAAATTTTGGGCAGATTCCTGGCTTCATCAGCATAGTCTGGGTAGTGTTTTCTAGTACAATTTTCACAGAAAGACAGTGTTTTGAGATTCTCCATTTTATGTAGAGTTCAGTTCCTACGCTCTTCTCCCAGTGGGACTGAGGCCACAAATCCCGGCCCCTCGTGGGTGTTAAACCCTAGTTCTTGGCTCCTAGGTCCTATATCTGATCTGAAACTTTTTTTGACCAATGTACAGTCCATTCCAGTTTACCCCTCTTTTTTCTTTTTTAATTTCTGGCTTATAGGAATTGCCTCCCCCCTTTTTCTGTTCTAGACTGTCATTAAACAACATGCTTTTGCTATATTTTATTCAACATTTGTGTTTGTGGTGGAAGCACATGTTGTCTTGAGCCCGTGCTTCATGAATCATACCATGCCAAGTTTCTCTTCTTTGTTCTTTATCTGTTAAAGATATATATTCATTTATTCTGCCATTTTAGTACATTTCCCCCTCCTTTTCAAGGAAAGGCATGAAAAAGTTGTGACTTCTTTCAAACCAAAGTGAAATGTGTTTACTTGTGTTTATAAGGCAACATAAATAATATAGAATTCTTATATTAAATAATAAATAATTTGTAGCTAATAATAGATTTCATTTCAAACAAAATGGAATTTTTGTCATGTATCTAAAATGTTTATAACTCATTAGGCATATAAAATGATCTACTCACATTTTAATAGTGCTTTTATTTTCACAGAATATGATTCTTTTAATAAGAGTAACACTTGAAGTTATATAAACATATTAAATACAGAGAGCAGTTAGAAATAATACATAGGTAGAGTCAGCCATTCCATAATCCCTTTTTTCAGATTATTAAATATAAATTTTTCAGAAATAATAACTTCTGTCTTTGCAAAGGTAGATGTTAAAAATAAGCTTGTCATAAATGAACAAAGGAGAAAAGATACAGACTCTTTTTTTAAAAGATTTTATTTATTTATTTGAGAGAGAGAGCACATGAGAGGGGGGAGGGTCAGAGGGAGAAGCAGACTCGATCCCGGGACTCCAGGATCATGACCTGAGCTGAAGGCAGTCGCTTAACCAACTGAGCCACCCAGGCACCCCAAGAGACAGACTCTTAAATATAAGTAACAAACTGGTAGTTACCAGAGGGCAGGTGGGTGGGAGGATGGGTGAAATAGAGGGGATTAAGAGTACACTTATCGTGATGAGCATCAAGTGATATATTGAATCATTGAACTACTATATTGTACATATGAAATTAATATAACACTATTTGAATTATACTGGAATTTAAAAATTATAATAAAAATAAAAGTATAAAAATAAGATTCTTAAAGACTCTAACTCATGGTCTATTAATGTAAAAAGGCAAGAAATTTGTTGAAATAACAGGCACTCTGTATAAAAACGTTGAAAGGTGTTAAATAAAAATCTAGAGCAAGAGAATTTTTAAAATTTACTATATATGACAATAAGTGAAATATTACTATAGAGTTTATATTGTTGAGTACAACAATAGTTATGGTTATAAGTGAAACAATAAATATAATTAAGTATACATATATTCAACAAATCTTTATTGAACTCTTAATTTACAGTAGCCTTACAAAAGACCTAGTTTTTAACTTTACAAAACCTAGGGGAGTCAAGTAAGCAGTATTTACAATAGATGCATATTGAATATTTCGTTAGTTACACAGAAAGGTCTAGGTCTTTCTGGGATCAGTTAAGACCAGATTTGAAAGATGACCAAGAGTTTGTCAAGAAGATAAATTTAGAAAAGGGAAGAGAGTCATAAAGGCATGAGAGATTTTGGGGAAATATAAGGATGTTGGTACAGCTAGAACATAAAATAAAGAAATATGTAATTTAAAAGAAAAGATGTAATAGTAATCACCCCTTGCTTTTCCCACCCTAATGTATATACAAGATTTTCCAAGGAGAAAGAAAAAAATGTGGTGCTCTATTACAGACCTCTGGCAGTATTGCCCCAGGTTTCAAAAAAGACAGATGACATATCCTTTCCCCTGCTTGATTAAGCAAATGTTTAAGATACCTCTGTGTTTCTTTACCACAAACTTTGGCCAGAAGAGTGAATCTGATTTTAATCTTGACTAATATAAAATATTAAAGGAAATTCCATAATCTTTTATAAAATTACTTTTCATACTTAAGAAGTATGAGTAAGCTAAAGATTTTGTTTTTGTTCATTTTAAAGATTTGTGTTTTTTTCTAATTTTATTTTAGTTAGCCACCATACAGTACATCATTAATTTTTGATGTAGTGTTCTATGATTCACTGTTTGCTTATAACACCCAGTGCTCCATGCAATACATGCCTTCCTTAATACCCATCACTGAGCTACCCATCCCCCACTCCACCCCCTCTAAAACCCTCATAGTCTCTCATGGTTCCTCTCCCCCTCTGACTTCCTCCACTTCATTTTTCCCTTCCTTCTCCTAATGTCCTCCCTGCTATTCCTTATGTTCCATAAATAAGTGAAACCATATGATAATTGACTTCCTCTGACTGACTTATTTCACTTAGCATTATCTCCTCTAGTACCATCCATGTTGATGCAAAAGTTGGGTATTCATCCTTTCTGATGGCTGAGTAATATTCCATTGTACATACAGACCACATCTTCTTTATCCATTCATCTGTTGAAGGGCATCTCGGCTCTTTCCACAGTTTGGCTATTGAGGACCTTGCTGCTATGAACATTGGGGTGCATAGGGTCCTTCTTTTCATTACATCTGTGTCTTTGGGGTAAATAACTTTTTGAGGCACCTCCACACTGTTTTCCAAAGTGGCTGTACCAACTTGCATTCCCACAAACAGTGTAAGAGGGTTCCTATTTCTCCACAACCTCTCCAACAAGTGTTGTTTCTTGCCTTGTCAACTTTGGCCATTCTAACTGGTATAAAGTGGTATCTCAATGTGGTTTTGATTTGAACTTTCCTGATGGCTAATGATGATGAACATTTTTTCATGTGTCTGTGAGCCATTTGTATGTCTTCTTTGGAGAAGTGTCTGTTCATGTCTTCTGCCCATTTTTTGACTTGATTATTTGTTAGCTAAAGATGTTAAAAGACTCAGGCTGTGTTACAGGAATTTATTGGAAAATAAAGAGTGCCAAAAAAGTAAATTTTCCAGTTAATTAAGGTTTATATGTTTAAGCTGAGATTTTTTTTGTTCAACCCAAATAAATTAGGTTGTCCATGCTTTATTAAATGGAACACATCTGTGGTTTAAAATCATCATGGTTAAATATTAAATTAAAATTCCAGAACTTTTGAAAGATATGTTATTTCTCCTGCACATATGATCCCAGGATCATACATTTATCCACGTTTCTTCTATAATTCTTGTCCTCTCCTTCATTCAATACTTCTCATTGTTTTAAATTGTTCTTTTATCATTATTTCTATTTATTGTATTTTCTAATTTGCAGCCAAAATAAACTGGGCAGTAAAGTCAGTACAATCAGTAACATCTTTTTTCATGTGTTACTCAAAATCATCAGACCCTTTAAAAGTAAGCTCCAGGATATTCCAATAGAATTAAGTGTATAGATTTTATAAAGATCTATTTTAGAAACATCTCTAATTCTTTGGTCTGTATCTGTGTTCTTGATGGTTTAGATGTCAGAAAGAAAAAAATTTTACTACAGTTTGACTATCTTACACAACTAATACTTATCAACAGCATGTAACTAATCTTGAAATGATGGAAAGTTCTAAGGGCAATCTGATGCTGACACCATTAAGAAGATGCACAGAAATATTGTGCCAAAGATTTTTAAAGGAGCCCTCAAATTGACTTATAAGATGTGTTCATCTCCTTATGCTCCTGAAGACATAGGTAAAGTATTAAATAGATTTGGATCATCACCAACATTCATTTACGCCAAACAAAAGGCTGGCTGAGACAGTAATGCACTTGCTGATGTGCATTTTTTTTAAGTTGTCAGTGCATAAAATTTCCAATGGTCTTTAGATATTGTAGATAACTTTTATTTGTGTTATTTTTTTAGGGCAGCATAACTATTTATGTGCTGGAAGAAATGACTGCATTGTTGATAAAATCCGCAGAAAAAACTGCCCAGCATGTCGCCTTAGAAAATGCTGTCAGGCTGGCATGGTCCTTGGAGGTAATGCTTCTGTTTCATCATTAATGTTGAATATTTACACTCTAAAACCATGGGTCAGGAAATCCTAGTTTTTTTATTCATCTTTGTTCTTGCTTTGCTTTTCCTGTCATGATTATTGGTATCTGAATGAAGCAACCATTAGTATCTCATTAACTATAGATTTTCATCATTTTGAGATCTGTTATGAGAAGCAATAAGCCTTCATTTGTCTATATTGCCTATAAGTAAATGTTATGAGAAGTTCACCAAACTCTTATTAAGTTACATGGGTTGGATCTAGGCTCTGACATTGACTGTGTGGCCTTGATAAGTCACCAACCCTTTCTGGGCATCAGTATCCTTATCTGTAAAATGAGAGCACTGAGGTTCTTTCCAGCTCAAAAATTGATTCTGTGAATTGGTCAAGTACAATGATCTCCATCCCTCCCTCTCTCCATCAATCCCTATCACCCTATGTCCCTTCCTCATTCTCTTTAAGTAACTGTATATTGAGCCCTTACTATTTACCAGGTACTATTCTAAGTTCCGGGAGTATAACAGCCATAAATATATACATACATACATATATACATGCATAAATAAATAAATAACCAACCAACCATCTACCCTAATGGAGCTTACATTCCGGGGAGAGGAGCAATAAATACTTATGTTAAATTATGATAAGTGCTATCAAAAATTATTATACAGGGTGAGTTAATAGGAAGTATCAGGGAGAGGAGTCACTCCTGAATCCTTTAATATTTTCATTTCACTTAGCCATTTCCTTTTTCCCCCTTCTTTTTTTTAAGATTTTGTTTATTCATTTGAGAGAGAGAGACAGAGCAAGGGAAGGGGCAGAGGGAGAGGGAGAAGCAGACTACCTGCTGAGCAGGGAGCCAGATGTGGGGCTCCACCCCAGTTCCTGGAGATCATGATCTGAGCCAAAGGCAGATGCTTAACCATCTGAGCCACCCAAGTGCCCTTCCCCCCCTTATAAATATATTTTCTTTTTTGTTCTTCCCCCCTTTTAAGTTTCATTTTTTCAAGTATTCTTTTTTTCTTTCTTCAAAGTTTTATTTAAATCTGTTAGTTAACGTACAGTGTAATTTTAGTTTTAGGCGTAGAATTTAATGATTCATCACTTACATATACAACACCCAGTGGTCATCACAACAAGTGCCTTCCTTAATCCCCACCACCCATTTCACCCATCTCCCTGACCACTTCCCCTCTACTTAGCATCAGTCTGTTTCTTGGTTTGCATGCATCTCTCCTTTTTCACCCCTATGTTCATTTGTTTTGTTTCTTAAATTCCACTTGTGATTGAAATCATATGGTGTTTCTCTTTCTCTGATTGGCTTATTTCACTTAGCATAGTACACTTTAGCTCCATCCACATTGTTGCAAATGATAAGAGTTCATTCTTTATTGTGGCTGAGTAATATTCCATTGTATATACATATCAGATCTTCATTATCCATTCCTCAGTCGATGGACATTTGGGCTCTTTCCATAATTTGGCTATTGTTCATAATGCTGCTATCTAAACTTTGGGGTGCGGGCATCTGGGTGGCTCAGTCAGTTAAGCATCTGCCTTTGGGTTAGGTCACGATCCCACGGTCCTGGGATCGAGCCCATGTTGGGCTCCCTGCTCAGCAGGGAGTCTGCTTCTCCCTCTCCCTCTGCCCCTCCTCCCTTCTCGTTCTCTCCCTCTCTGAAATAAATAAATAAAAATCTTTAAAAAATTAAAAAATTGAAAAATAAACATTGGGGTGCCTGTATCCCTTCAAATTAATATTTATGTATCCTTTCCAAAAATACCTATTAGTGCAATTGCTGGATCATAGGGTAGTTCTATTTTTAAGTTTTTGAGGAACCTGCATACTGTTTTTCAGACTATGTACCAGTTTGCTTTCCCACCAACAGTGTAAGAAGGTTTCCCTTTCTCTGCATACTCACCAACACCTGTTGTTTCTTGTGTTGTTCGATGTTAGCCATTCTGACAGATGTGAGGTGGTATCTCATTATAGTTTTGATTTGTATTTCCCTGACGATGAATGATGTTGAGGATTTATTCATGTGTCTGTTAGCCATCTATATGTCTTCTGCCCATTTCTTAACTGGATTATTCGTTTTTTGGGTGTTGAGTTTTATAAGTTCTTTATAGATTTTGTGTACTAACCTTTTATCTGTCATTTGCAAATGTCTTCCCCATTCCATAGATTGTCATTTAATTTTGTTGTTTCCTTCATTATGCAGAAGTTTTTTATTTTAATGTAGTCCCAATAGTTTATTTTTGTTTTTTATTCTCTTGCCTCAGGAGACATATCTAGTAAGAAGTTGCTATGGCTGATGTCAAAGAGGTTTCTTCCTTTCTCCTCTAGGATTTTGATGGTTTCCTGTCTCACATTATTGTGTGTGTGTATGGTGTAAGAAAGGATACAGTTTAATTCTTTTGCATGTTGCTGTCCAGTTTTCCCAACACCATTTTTTGAAAAGACAGCCTTTTTTCCATTGGATATTCTTTCCTATTTTATCAAAGATTAATTGACCATATAGTTGTGGGTTCATTTCTGGGTTTTCTATTCTGTTCCACTGATTTTTGTGTCTATTTTTGAGTCAGTGTCATGCTGTCTTGATCACTACAGCTTTGTAATATAACTTGAAGTCTGGAATTGTGATGTTTCCATCACTTAACCATTTCTTAAGCAATATTTCTGATATGCATTTGATGTAATAGTTATAATTTTTCTAAAACACATTAGAATGAACTCATAAGCTTTTTGTAGTTTTTTTCTTTTAGATATATATACACATGTATACATATTTCTTTTTTTTAAGATTTTATTTATTTATTTGACAGAGAGAGCGAGAGGGCACAAGCAGGGTGAGCAAAAGAAGGAGAGGGAGAAGCAAGCTCCTTGTTGAGCAAGGAGCCCAATGTGGGGGCTTGATCCCAGGACCCTGAGATCATGACCTGAGTGGAAGGCAGACAGTTAACCATCTGAGCCACCTAGGTGGCCTTTTATATATATGTGTGTGTGTGTGTGTGTGTGTGTGTGTGTGTGTGTATACAGACATACATATATATGTGTATTTCTATAGAGATATACTTGACATACAAGTTACTTTAGTTTCAGGTGTAAAACATAGTGTTTTGACAACTCTATACATTATGCTATGCTCATCATAAGGGTAGCTACAATCTGTCTTCATACAATGCTATTATAATACCACTGATTTAATTCTCTATGCTGTAGCTTTCACCCCCATGACTTATTCATTTCATGAATAGATAACATGTACCTCTCACTCAATTTCGCCTATTTTGCTGATCGTTCCAGCTCCTTCCACTCTGGCAACCATGTTTGGCCTCTGTATTTATGGGTCTATTTCTGCTTTTTTATTTGTTTAGATTTCAAATATAAGTGAAATCATATGGTATTTGACTTTGTCTGATGTATTTCACTTAACATAATACACTCAAAGTCCATCTATGTTGTTGCAAATGGCAAAATCACATTCTTTTTTATGACAGTCCATTGCACATGTATACCACATCTTCTTTATCCATTCATCTATTGATGGACACTTGGGTTGCTTCATATTTTGGTTGTCATTTATAATGCTGAAATAGACATAGGGGTGCATATATCTTTTCAAATTAGTGTTTTTGTTTTCTTTGAGATCCAGTAGTGGAATTACTGAATCATATGTTATTTCTATTTTTAATTTTTTGAGGAACCTCCATACTGTTTCCCATAGTGGCTGCACCAATTTTCATTCCCACTAACAGAGCACAGGTCTTCCTTTTTCTCCACATCCTTTGAACACTTGTTATTTATTACCTTTTTGATTCCAGTCATTCTGACAGGTGTAAGGTGATATCTCATTGTGGTTTTGGTTTGCATTCCCCTGATGATTAGTGATGTTGAACATCTTTCATGTGTTTTTTGGCCATCTATATGTCTTTGGAAAAATGTCTATTTTGGTCCTCTGCCCATTTTTAATCAGTTTTTTTTTTTGGTATTGAATCATGTAAGTTCTTTATATATTTTGGATATTAACACTTTATCAGAGATATCATTTGAAAATATCTTCTTCCATTCATTAGGCTGACTTTTTGCTTTGTTGATAGTTTCCTTCACTGTGCAAAAGCTTTTTATAGTTTATAGTCCCACTAGTTTAATTTTGTTTTTATTTCCCTTGCCTGAGGAGACATAACTAGAAAAATGTTGCTAAGGCTAATGTTCAAGAGATTACTATCTGTGTTTTCATCTGGGAGTTTTACGGTTTCCAGTTTTACATTTAGGTCTTTAATCCACTTTGAGTTTATTTTTGTGTATGGTGTAAAAAAGTGATCCAATTTTATTCTTTTGCACATATCTGTCCAGTTTTCACAGCACTATTGAAGAGACTGTCTTTTTTCTATTACATATTGTTGCCTCCTTTGTCATAGATTAATTAACCCTATAAGATTGGTTCATTTCTGGGTCTCTATCCTGTTACATTGATCTATGTGTCTGTTTTTGTGCCAGTACTATACTGTTTTGATTACTACAGCTTTGTAGTATATCATGAAATTTGGAAATGTGATACCTCCAGCTTTGTTCTTTCTCAAGACTGCTTTGGCTCTTCAAGGTCTTTTGTAGTTCCATACAAATTTTAGAATTATTTGCTCTAGTTCCATGACAAACACTATTGGTATTAGCAAATATGGATTGTACTGAATCTGTAGATTGCTTTGGATAGCATGGACATTTCAACAATACTAATTTTTCCAATCCATGAGCGTGGTATACACTTCCATTTGTATCCTCTTCAATTTCTTTCATTAATATCTTATAGTTTTCACCAGTCTTTCACTTCCTTGATTAAGTTTTTTTCTAAGTATTTTATTCTTTTTGGTACAATTGTAAATAGTATTGTTTTCTTATTTCTCTTTCTGATACTTTGTTATTTGTATATAGAAACACAGCAGATTTCTGTATATTAATTTTGTATCCTGAAACTACTCAATTTGTTTATTACTTCTAATAGTTTTTTTGGTGGTGTCTTTAGTGTTTTCTATTTGTAATATCATGTCATCTGCAATAGTGACAGTTTCACTTCTTCCTTACTAATTTGGATGACTTTTATTTCTTTTTCTTCTCTGATTGCTATGACCAGGACTTCCAATGATATTGTGAATAAAAGTGGCAAGAGTGAACATCCTTGCCTTGTTCCTGATCTTAAAGGAAAAGTTCACAGTTTTTCACCATTAACTATAATATTAGCTGTGGGTTTGTCATATACAGCCTTTATTAAATTCATAAGAACTTAAATATGTAATCAAGATACCACCTAAAAATAGCTTGTGTTCCATGAATAGTATGTGTTGCACTCTGGGAAAGAGTGTATTAGACCAATATTTTTTGAGTGTCCACTGCATTAAGCACCTTGCTTAACTCAGTCACTGAGTTAAGTAGCACAGTATAATCTAATCTCTAGTAAAATAATTATCAAACAGAAGAGTAATTGGTTTAAGAAAGGTACCATACATTGCTACACAAATATAGAAAAAGAATTAATTCTATCTGAGGGAGTTGGCAAAAGCTTTTCAAAGAGGAGATTTTCAAAGAATAAATAGATACTTTAAAGTGGAAAAGGAGAAAGGTGTTTACAATGAAAATACTGTGTATCTGAAAAAAAACATGATGTGTTTCAGTGATAAATTTTCAGAAAAGTCAATTATTTAGTGGGAACAGCAAGAAATGAAGCTTCAAAGTTACTTTGGGCCAGCTGATATCTGGAGTTTGACTGTTTTGTAGGCAGTGGAAGCAGTGATTTTTCTAACAAGCTATTCATGGACTCTCCATGGAATAAAACCCAAATTTCTAAATGCAGCACATGGAGCCTTTCCTCACATAGCAGCTAGTCTCTCTTTTTCTAAGCCCTTCTCCCACCAATCCTTTGGGAAACTACACTATAGTCACTGGCTCTCACCTGTCTTTGCATGTGTTTTACTTTTGCCTGTACCATTCTCCCTTTACTCTTCATGAACTCTTACTTGTCCTTCATATGAAGTGTGAATTTCTTGTGAAATTTTCCCATCTCTTCAGTCACTGCAGGGAAAGGGATTTTGTGGGAACAGAGTTTAATGTAGCTTTTCATATCTGAAAAGGTTGAAAGCCCTTGAATGAGCTTGGATTGGAGTTTGCCCTCATTTTACTTACTTCAGCATCTCTACTCTTATAATGGAAGATGGAGCAAATTTATCAAAGCAGAAGTGATCAGATACACAACCATCAAGAAATGGGCTCATTCAGAGGAAAGATTTCTCTCCCTGCAAGAAACTGGGGTTCATTCAGAAGAGAAACTTTGGTTCTAGTCAACAACACAGATGCTCAGTGAGAAATAGAATAACAAAAAGAAGAGAGCCTTAGAGAAGACTCAGAACTGGGAAGAAAGAAAAAGATACCATTCTAGAGGCATAGACTAATTTAGCATCAGAGAAGGGTGGATAGCAAGACCATGTTGGTGCAAAGCTGTTGTAACTAACTTCATTTTTCTTATATTTCTTCTGCTTAAGGGAAGAATTGGTTCCATTATAGGACAGAATTTAATTCAGAGGTAAATAGCCCTAACCTCAGAGATTATGTTAAGAAATAGGCAGAAATGTGAGCAGATAGTTATCATTGTCCAGGGATAGTATCCTCGATTTTGTCGTATTTCCCAAGGTTTCCTATTGCCATCCTGTGCCCCAGTTTCCCTTAAATCTTAGGGATTTTTCTCTTTTTACATAATTTACTTCAATCAGTATACTACCTTATATGGCCAGTTACTGTAAAAGTCATCATCCAAACTGGGATTGGATGAAATAGAGTGAGGATGAAATAGAGCACTATCAATAACTAAACTGGGATGGGGTGCCTGGGTGGCTCAGTCAGTTAAGTGTCCACCTTTGGCTTCAAGTCATGATCCTGGGGTCCAGAGATCGAGCCCCACATTGGGCTCCCTGCTTAGCAGGGAACCTGCTTCTCCCTCTGCCCCTCACCCTGCTCATGCTTTCTCTCTCTCTCTATCAAATAAATAAATAAAATCTTTAAAAAAATAAGTAAACTTGGCTAACAGGTATAAACTGACACTGTCCCAGACTAACTAAGCTGTAGGGCAAGTCCCCCATTTTCCCATTTAAAAAATGCAAATGTGTTCTGGGCAAAATTAGTATATAAACTTCTGGGGCTGTAGATAAAATAGTCAAATGCTTACTTATATAATGTATTAATTTAGTTAATTTTTAAGTCACATGCAAATATTTAAGTCACGTGCAAAAATCTACTGAATTAGAAGTAGTGCATGTCTAGTCTCACATTTCATGAGTAATTTTATTCAAACTAATTTCACAAACCTTTGCAAGCAGGATCTTTTCTTCTCAATACAGCCACTCTGTAAGTCAGCTAATCATTTGACAGAGTTCATCATCATTTTATCTAAAATATTTGATATGTAGCACTTTTTGAATCTATGTATAGTACTGTAGCTGGAAATCTATCCCAAGCTAAATATAGTCATTCACATAATATAACCATTTTAATATTTGCCCCATAAAAGTTTTTTAATGGCTTCCCATAATATAACAACTTGCTATATTACTTAATTATAGAATATATTAAGCCTACTGAATTAATAAAAATAAATAAATACCTATGTATCTATCACTCAGTTTTTAATATCAGATCATTTTTTATATTTTCTTCATTTTTGTTGTAAGGAATAAAACATTAACAGATATTTTGAAGCTTTTGGTATATTCTTCCCTAAACTCAGACTAATTCCTTATCAAATTTCTTTGCCTCTTTTTTTTTAAATCGGGTATTCTCTACAAACCTTCCAAACTACCGCTGTTTGAAGTTATTTCAGTTTAATTTGTCTTTGGCAACATATTGTCATTCAGAATAATTTAGAGTTTCATAATGTTAGAGTGTTCATAGGACTAATATATAATGCAGTATCTGTTTCTGAGGGATAATTCTGAGATTTAAAAAAAAGGAAAAAAAGCCTTACTGCATTTCAGACATATATGAAAGAAAGATTGATTGAATTCTAATTTATATGTGGTCACATCACACACTGAGAAATAAAATAGTGGTGCATTTAATTATTTCACAAGTAGATTTGCACAGAGGTTTATTAGAAAGAAGCTGGCAACACACTCTGATATGCCATGGTCCTGATGTTTTGCCTGGGAGGGTTAGTAACGAAACTCTGTAGTGTCAATAATCCAATTCTTATAAATCAGAAAGATACTCAATTTCTGGATTAGATTCTATTTGCTAGTCCTGTATTAAATTTCTGGAGTAAGGGGAAGTGTACTTGTGGTCTACTGAGAATGTGAGAGCTTCCTTTTGAGTGATAATCAGGGTCGCTCCTGGTTGGATTCTTCCTAAATTAGAAGAGTTTCCCTTAAGTAATAATTGCGTACACACTACTGAAAATGGAGATACATCCTTTTCCTTCCTCCTTCCTTCCTTCCTTCCTTCCTTCCTTCCCTCCCTCCCTCCCTCCTTCTTTCCTTCCTTCCTTCCCTCCTTCCTTACCTTCTTCTCTCCTTCCTTCCTTCCTTCCCTCCCTCCCTCCTTCCTTCCTTCCGTCCTTCCTTCCTTCCTTCTTCTGTTTATCACTCCTTCTTGAGGTTTCTCATTTCTGATATAGAAACCATTTAAATAACAAAAAATGAAACAGAGAAAATTGAAACATTTTTAAAGATTTAATAAAACATATGGTAGAATATCAGAAGTAAAAAATATTAATGTTTTGACATGTCATGACATAGATATTGCAGATTGTTCTTACCAGCTTCAGCGACTATGTTCTGATTGTTAGAATTGTGTTTGAGTTATTGGGTCTCTTAGTTGCATATCATTCTTATTTTTAATGAATCACTTCCTTGCCCTTACCAGGTCACAGTGAACTCTTGCATTTTGTTCATTGCTGTACGGTACTGAGTAGGAAAGATAGTTACACACTGAAGGATGGTAATATATCTTCTAATTTAGGTATTCTGCTTTTAACTTCTTTCCTTTGGAAAACATGTTTGTGTAATGACTCACAGAAAATTCTAAAATGAATACAGCTCTGTATTTTGCATTTGTGGTAAAAATGCTAACTTATTATAAAGGTAATTAGTTCTTACAAAATATGTAGCTTTCTATGTAAAAGAATGATTAAAAGCATATTTAATATTAGCTGAATTTTTTTTTAAGCCAGAGACTTTTTATAGGATTGGTTATTTATTTATTTATTTATTTATTTATTTATTTATTTATTTATTTATTTATTTTGGTAGAGAGCCTTTTCTTCAGATTTTAAAGGGTTATGTTAGAAAGCTAGTTTCTCTCCTACGTCCTCCTTCCCCTAGATTCACCCCCACATCTCTTGGCAAAGAGAATTATTTTCTGGGCTACAGAATATGGGTTGTGTAGTAAAGTTGTGTTCTTTTTTTCTTCTCCTACACATGAAGACAATAAGCCTCAATTTTTTTCTGTAGAATTCCAAAATTCCTGAACAGTAACTTTTATGGATGTATAGAAACTTAGTCTATGCCTTTGATTACTATAAAAACTGAAATCATCTGCCCTCTCTTTGATGCAGGAATTGCTTTGGGTGATGCCTGCCACCTACCTTTTTAGACCTCTCATGGTCTTCCTCTTATCTGCATTTCCTTTTCTACTCAAACCCTGGTCTTTGAATCAATCAGCAACCCATCCCAATACAGTACCCCACACTGAATTGAAACCTGCAGCCAAATGATGTCTTCTGGTCACTCCCTGATTGTTCACCCTAAATACCATTTCATACATGCTAGATTAAGGATATCCCGTAGAGCACTCATTTTCATTTCTTTGTTTTTGTTTGTTTTGGGGGTGTTTTTTAGTGGTGTTTGTTTGTTTTGGGGGACTGCTTTTATGTCTGCCAGGTAGAACGTATTCAGTAATATCTGGCAGTATCTCCTATTTCGAGATCCAGTAAAAAGTCAGGATTGAGGGGTACAAAGATTCTCCTCCATTTGTAGTCTGACTTTAGTTGGATGATTTAAAACAATTCTAGCATAGTTTTTGCTCTGGGAAGTAGAGGTGGAAACTGAAAAAGGAAAAGCAAGTTAAATCAGTGCCAAACGGGTTGTTAGAGCATAGTCCCAGTGTACTGATCCCAGCAACATCATCCTTTTTTTAACCCAAAGTAAAAATATATATCTAGACATGATTTCTTAGAGCTACTATTAGGATAATTGCCTATAAATCCACCAAAACTACAGCAAGGCTTATTACGATCCTCATAATATCAAAAGATTTGATTTGCACCATTCCCTGTCTGCTGATCTTGGTTTCTCATCCAATTCCTAAAAATCTTTCTGGCTGCCATAAAACTTACATTTTAATATCCAATATAATACTCTTCCTTTGCCTCCATGCAATAGGCCTGGCATTATCATGTGAACACCTTGTGTAATCCACTCAATATAATTTTTTTTTGCCAGAAATAGCAAATAGCAGAGAGGCCATGGCAAAGTAAACAACATTCATTTCAGATCATGATCCAGAATTAGTAATCATTATTATTTTATTCAGTCTAAAAGATCTACCTATATGTTTACCTGTTGGTTTTTTTTTCCAGCTCAGTCTTTCATTCAGTTTATTTTTGAAATAAAATTTTTATAAGTTCTTTCTGTGGGGAAATTGTTAATGATAAACTCATTTGCTTCCACTTAAAATATCTTTTTTTAATCTTCATTTTTGAATGATGATTTTGGTAGTTTAAAAATTTTAGGTTGACTTTTTTTTTCCCTCACACCTTAAAGATGTTCATCTATTATCTTCTGGCATGTATCATTTTTTTTCTGAGAATTCTCCCATTGATCTAACAGTTTCTTTGAGGCAATATTTTCTCTATATTTATATAAAATGTTTTTATACTTGGTTCTCCAATTTTACTCTAATAACCAATTATATTTTAGTTTCATTTGTTCTACTTGTAAATCATGATTTCTAAATCTGAGAATTTGTGTGTTTCATAAATACCAAGAGTATTCTTCCCAGTGTTCTTCAAATTTTGCCTCACTCCACATTTTTCTACCTCTTGAACACTTACTAGACATGTATTAATTAGCCCATTCTGTCTTCTAGTCCATTCTGTCTTCTATATATCTTTATCCTATTTAATATTTCCTGTATTGTTATATACCTGTGCTATATTCTGTGTAATTTAGTCAATTATGTTTTCAAGTTTACTATTTCTTCATTTTAGTGATGTACATTTTTTAGATATTATACTTGTTTCTTTTATAAATCTGTCTTATTTTTACTAGCATTTCTCTTTTTTGTGTTTCCATTCTTTTTTCATATAACTTTAATAATTGTAAATAACCTTGTTGTGAATATTTGTAGTCAGTAATTCCAAAGTCCCATAACTCCAGATCTAATTATGCCACTGTAGCACAGTGGTTTAAAAAAAGCCATTATTATTTAGAGAATTTCCCCATGATTGTAGTATAAAGTCTGAAATTCTAACAAATTTCAGGCTACCAATGTTTTAAAAACTGGCTCTTAATATTACCGAATACTTCATAAGTTTTCATAGGCTCTTGTGAGCCAATTCCAGCACTTTGTTTATTATCTCTGCTACTTCTCACTCATTGGGCCTTTTGTAATTTTGGATTATAAACACATATTTGGCACAGTTTAATCTTTTTTTAAATCCTTTGTGGCCTTAATTGAGGGAGTTTCTCTCCGGAGAATTTTTATTTTTTATTTTTTTAAATTTTTTATTGTTATGTTAATCACCATATATTACATCATTAGTTTTTGATGTAGTGTTCCACGATTCATTGTTTGTTCATAACACCCAGTGCTCCATGCAGAATGTGCCCTCTTTAATACCCATCACCAGGCTAAGCCATCCCCCTACCCTCCTCCCTCCAGAACTCTCAGTTTGTTTTTCAGAGTCCATCATCTCTCATGGTTCGTCTCCCCCTCTGACTTACTCCCCTTCATTCTTCCTCTCCTGCTATCTTCTTCTTTTTCTTTTTTCTTAAACTATGTTGCGTTGTTTCAGAAGTACAGATCTGTGATTCAACCATCTTGCATAATTCACAGCGCTCACCGTAGCACATACCCTCCCCAATGTCTATCACCCAGCCACCCCATCCCTCCCACCCCCAACCACTCCAGTAACACTCAGTTTGTTTCCTGAGATTAAGAATTCCTCATATCAGTGAGGTCATATGATACATGTCTTTCTCTGGTTGACTTATTTCACTAAGCATAACACCCTCCAGTTCCATCCACGTTGTGGCAAATGGCAAGATCTCATTCCGTTTGATGGCTGCATAATATTCCATTGTGTATATATACCACCTCTTCTTTATCCATTCATCTGTCGATGGACATCTTGGCTCTTTCCACAGTTTGGATATTGTGGACATTGCTGCTATAAACATTGGGGTGCATGTACCCCTTCGGGTCCCTACATTTGTATCTTTGGGGTAAATACCCAGTGGTGCAATTGCTGGATCGAATGGTAGCTCTAATTTCAACTGTTTGAGGAACCTCCATACTGTTTTCCAGAGGGGTTGCACCAGCTTGCATTCCCACCAACAGTGTAGGAGGGTTCCCCTTTCTCCACATCCCCGCCAACATCTGTCGTTCCCTGACTTGTTAATTTTAGCCATTCTGACAGGTGTGAGGTGGTATCTCATTGAGGTTTTGATTTGGATTTTCCTGATGCCGAGCGATGTTGAGCACTTTTTCATGTGCCTGTTGGCCATTTGGATGTCTTCTTTGGAAAAATGTCTGTTCATGTCGTCTGCCCATTTCTTGATTGGATTATTTGTTCTTTGAGTGTTGAGTTTGATAAGTTCTTTTATAGATTTTGGATACTAGCCCTTTATCTGATATGTCATTTGCAAATATTTTCTCCCATTCTGTCGGTTGTCTTTTGGTTTTGTGGACTGTTTCTTTTGCTGTGCAAAAGCTTTTTATCTTGATGAAATCCCAAAAGTTCATTTTTGCCCTGGCTTCCCGTGCCTTTGGCGATGTTTCTAGGAAGAAGTTGCTGTGGCTGAGGTCGAAGAGGTTGCTACCTGTGTTCTCCTTTAGGATTTGGATGGACTCCTGTCTCACGTTTAGGTCTTTCAACCATTTGGAGTCTATTTTTGTGTGTGGTGTAAGGAAGTGGTCCAGTTTCATTCTTCTGCATGTGGCTGTCCAATTTTCCCAACACCATTTGTTGAAGAGACTGTCTTTTTTCCATTGGACATTCTTTCCTGCTTTGTCAAAGATAAGTTGACCATAGAGTTGAGGGTCCATTTCTGGGCTCTCTATTCTGTTCCATTGATCTATGTGTCTGTTTTTGTGCCAGTACTATACTGTCTTGATGATGACATCTTTGTAATAGAGCTGGAAGTCAGGAATTGTGATGCCGCCAGCTTTGCTTTTCTTTTTCAAGATTCCTCTGGCTATTCGGGGTCTCTTCTGGTTCCATACAAATTTTAGGATTCTTTGTTCCATTTCTTTGAAAAAAGTGGATGGTATTTTGATGGGGATTGCATTGAAAGTGTAGATTGCTCTAGGTAGCATGGACATCTTCACAATGTTGGTTCTCCCAATCCATGAGCATGGAACGTTTTTCCATTTCTTTGTGTCTTCTTCAATTTCTTTCATGAGTATTTTATAGTTTTCTGAGTACAGATCCTTTGCCTCTTTGGTTAAATTTATTCCTAGGTACCTTTGGTTTTGGGTGCAATTGTAAATGGGATCGACTCCTTGATTTGTCTCTCTTCTCTCTTGTTGTTGGTGTATAGGAATGCCACTGATTTCTGTGCATTGATTTTATATCCTGCTACTTAACTGAATTTCTGTATGAGTTCTAGCAGTTTTGGGGTGGAGTCTTTTGGGTTTTCCACATACAGTATCTTATCATCTGCAAAGAGTGAGAGTTTGACTTCCTCTTTGCCGATTTGGATGCCTTTGATTTCTTTTTGTTGTCTGATTGCTGTGGCTAGGACTTCTAATACTATGTTGAATAGCAGTGGTGAGAGTGGACATCCCTGCCACGTTCCTGACCTTAGGGGAAAAGCTCTCAGCCTTTCCCCATTGAGAATGATATTCGCTGTAGGTGTTTCTTAGATGGCTTTTATGATATTGAGGTATGTACCCTCTATCCCTATACTCTGAAGAGTTTTGATCAAGAAAGGATGCTGAACTTTGTCAAATGCTTTTTCTGCATCTATTGAGAGGATCATATGATTCTTGTTCTTTCTTTTGTTAATGTATTTATCAGGTTGATTGATTTGCGGATGTTGAACCAGCCTTGCAGCCCAGGGATAAATCCCACTTGGTCGTGGTGAATAATCCTTTTAATGTACTGTTGGATCCTATTGGCTAGCATTTTGGTGAGAATTTTTGCATCCATGTTCAGCAAGGATATTGGTCTGTAATTCTCCTTTTTGATAGGGTCTTTGTCCAGTTTTGGGATCAAGGTAATGCTGGCTCATAAAATGAGTTTGGAAGTTTTCCTTCCATTTCTATTTTTTGGAATAGTTTCGGGAGAATAGGTATTAATTCTTCTTTAAATGTCTGATAGAATTCCCCTGGGAAGCCATCTGGCCCTGGGCTTTTGTTTCTTGGGAGATTTTTGATGACTGCTTCAAATTCCTTAGTGGTTATAGGTCTGTTCAGGTTTTCTATTTCTTCCTGGTTCAATTTTGGTAGTTGATACATCTCTAGGAATGCACCCATTTCTTCCAGGTTATCTAATTTGCTGGCATAGAGTTGCTCATAATATGTTCTTATAATTGTTTGTATTTCTTTGGTGTTGGTTGTGATCTCTCCTCTTTCATTCATGATTTTGTAGATTTGGGTCATTTCTCTTTTCTTTTTGATCAGTCTGGCCAGGGGTTTATCAATCTTGTTAATTCTTTCAAAGAACCAGCTCCTAGTTTTGTTGATCTGTTCTACTGTTCTTTTGGTTTCTAGTTCATTGATTTCTGCTCTGATCTTGATTATTTCTCTTCTCCTGCTGGGTTTAGGCTTTCTTTGCTGTTCTTTCTCCAGCTCCTTTAAGTGTAGAGTTAGGGTGTGTATTTGAGACCTTTCTTTTTTCTTGAGAAAGGCTTGTATTGCTATATACTTTCCTCTCAGGACTGCCTTTGCTGTATCCCAAAGATTTTGGACAGTTGTGTTTTCATTTTCATTGGTTTCCATGAATTTTTTTAATTCTTCTTTAATTTCCTGGTTGACCCATTCATTCTTTAGTAGGATGCTCTTTAGCCTCCATGTATTTGAGTTCCTTCCAACTTCCCTCTTTTGATTGAGTTCTAGTTTCAGAGCATTGTGGTCTGAAAATATGCAGGGAAGGATCCCTATCTTGGTACCGGTTGAGACCTGATTTGTGAGCTAGGATGTGATCAATTCTGGAGAATGTTCCATGGGCACTAGAGAAGAATGTGTATTCTGTTGTTTTGGGATGGAATGTTCTGAATATGTCTGTGAAGTCCATTTGGTCCAGTGTGTCATTTAAAGTCTTTATTTCCTTGTTGTTATTTTGCTTAGATGATCTGTCCATTTCAGTGAGGGGGTTTTTAAAGTCCCCCACTATTATTGTATTGTTGTCAATGTGTTTCTTTGCTTTTGTTATTAATTGCCTTATATAATTGGCTGCTCCCATGTTCGGGGCATAGATATTTAAAATTGTTAGATCTTCTTGTTGGATAGACCCTTTAAGTAGGATATAGTGTCCTTCCTCATCTCTTATTACAGTCTTGTTTTAAAATCTAGTTTGTCTGATATAAGGATTGCCACCCCAGCTTTCTTTTGGTGTCCGTTAGCATGGTAAATGGTTTTTCACCCCCTCACTTTCAATCCGGGGGTGTCTTTGGGTCTAAAATGAGTCTCTTGCAGACAGCATATTGATGGGTCTTGTGTTTTAATCCAATCTGATAGCCTGTGTCTTTTGATTGGGGCATTTAGCCCATTTACATTCAGGGTTACTATTGAAAGGTATGAATTTAGTTCCATTGTATTGCCTGTAAGGTGACTGTTACTGTATGTTGTCTGTGTTCCTTTCTGATCTTTGCTGCTTTTAGGCTCTCTTTGCTTAGAGGACCCCTTTCAATATTTCTTGGAGGGCTGGTTTCGTGTTTGCAAATTCCTTTAGTTTTTGTTTGTCCTGGAAGCTTTTTATCTCTCCTTCTATTTTCAATGACAGCCTAGCTGGATATAGTATTCTTGGCTGCATATTTTTCTCGTTTAGTGCTCTGAAGATATCTTGCCAGTCCTTTCTGGCCTGCCAGGTCTCTGTGGATAGGTCTGTTGCCAATCTAATGTTTCTACCATTGTAGGTTACATATCTCTTCTCCCGAGCTGCTTTCAGGATTTTCTCTTTGTCTCTGAGACTCGTAAGTTTTACTATTAGATGTCAGGGTGTTGACCTATTATTATTGATTTTGAGAGGGGTTCTCTGTGCCTCCTGGATTTTGATGCCTGTTTCCTTCCTCACATTAGGGAAGTTCTCTGCTATTATTTGCTCCAATATACCTTCTGCCCCTCTCTCTCTCTTTCTTCTTCTTCTGGCATCCCAATTATTCTAATGTTGTTTCGTCTTATCTCTCAAATTCTGCCCTCGTGATCCTGTAGTTGTTTCTCTCTCTTTTTCTCAGCCTCTTTATTTTCCATCATTTGGTCTTCTATATCACTGATTCTCTCTTCTGCCTCATTTATCCTAGCAGTTAGTGCCCCCATTTTTGATTGCACCTCATCAATAGCCTTTTTGATTTCGACTTGGTGAGATTTTAGTTCTTTTATTTCTCCAGAAAGGGTTTCTCTAATAACTTCCACGCTTTTTTCAAGCCCAGCTAGTATCTTTAATGTCATGATTCTGAACTCTAGGTCCGACATCGTACTAATGTCCGTATTGAGTAGGTCCCTGGCTGATGGTACTACCTCTTGTTCTTTTTGCTGAGGTGATTTTTTTCGTCTTGTCATTTTGTCCAGAGGAGAGTAGATGAATGAGAGAACGAAATGCTAACAGGTTTACAACGTCCCCAGCAAATATACTGTATACAAATCAGAAAAGGCCTGAAACCAGGGGAAAAGAAAGGGAAAGAAAGAAAAAAGAAAGAGGAAAAAAAAGGAAAAAAAGATAAAAACAAAAACAGAACAATACAAAAAAAGCAGAATATGATCAAATATGATCAGGCTAGTGCATAGATCAGTGCCACACACTAGATTTTGGGCGTATTTTGGTCTTTTAGAAAAAAGTGCCTCCTAAAATTTTAAAGGAAGAAAAACATATATGTACAAACTAAGGGTTGATACAATGAAGGGATGGAAGATGACTGTAAAGATGAAAATTATAAAAGATTTTATAAAAGGATTTGATAAGATAAAGTTGTTTGAAAAAAGAAGGAAGAAGATTTAAGAAAAAAAAAGGAAAAAGGAAGAGAATGTGATCAGGCAGGAGACTAGAACAAAGCCATACACTAGTGATTTGGGGTATATTTTGATCTGTTAGAAGAAACTGTATCTCAAAATTTTAAAGAGAGAACAACTTATATATATATGCCAAAAATAATGGTAACTACTATGAAGGGATAAAATATGACTCTAAAAATGAAATATAAAAAATGTTTTTTTTAAAAAAGGGATTGATAAGATGTTGGTTGAAAAAGGGAAAAAGAAAAATAAAAAAAAACAGTTAACAAAAATTAACTTTGATGAACTAATGAATCATGGTTAAAAAAAAAGCCATGAATTCTATGTGCAGTATTCCCCTAGCGCTGGGGTTCTCCCGTTCTCCTTGATCGGTAAACTTGGTCTTGGCTTGCTGGCTGTGCACGCTGATCTTCTGGGGGAGGGGCCTGTTGCTGTGGTTTCCAAATGTCTTTGCGGGAGGCGGAATTGCCCCACCCTTGTTGGTCTGGGCTAGGGAAGCTGCTTGGGTTTGCTCTCAGGAGATTTTGTTCCCTGCAAGCTCTCAGTACAGCTTTGGAGGACCAGGGCAAAAATGGTGGCCTCCCAATCTCCACCCGGAGGAGCTGAGAACTCGGGGCCCCGCTCCTCAGTGCGCCCCCAGAGAAAAGCAGTCACTCCCGTCTACCTGGTCTCCGGCCGCACTCCGTGCTCACCCGGCCTGTGACCGAGCGTTGCTATCTCTGGCACCCGACCCCGTGTGGAGTCTCCAAACCCAGCAGATCCCTGCGGTGCGTTTCTGCGCCGCTCCTCCCCGGGAAGGAAGGGGAGTCTCCCTGGCTCTGCCCCTTTTTGGGTCCCTGCTGGAGGAGCAGTGGCCCGACTGGGCCGCGGATCACAGTTTATGGTCACCCCGAGCTGAGAGCCCGCGCCTCGGCTCCGTCTCTGCAGCCGGCTTCCCCGCTCCGATAACTGGGAGCTCTGCCACACTCAGGCACCCCCAGTCTTTCTGTGACCCCGAGGGTCCTGAGACCACACTGTCCCGGGAGGATTCCACCCCCTGCTTAGCCACTGCAGCGACATCCCTCAGCAGAGCTGACTTCTAAAAGGTCCGATTTTGTGCTCCGCGGCTCTATCAGTTGCCAGAAGCGGCCGACGGAGGCCCCTCCCCCACCATCTATCCTCCCGAATATCCCCTTGGATTCACTTCTCCGCACGCCCTACCTTCCAGTAAGTGGTTACTTCTCTGTTCAGAGAGTTGTTGCTACTCTCCTCTTTGATCTCCTGTTGAGTTCGTAGGTGTTCAGAAAGGTTTGATCCCTATTCAGCTGAATTCCTGAGACCAGACGAAATCTAGGGCTCCTACTCCTCCCCCATCTTGCTCCGCCTCTCCAGAGAATTTTTATTTTATTCTTTCAAGCACTTTAAGGATTTAATCGATAAAGGAACACTTTTCATATTTACTATTTACCTCTAGGATTCCCATACCATGCAGATAGAATAATTTCAAAGGGGGGCCTTTGATTAAGAATTATCAAAGGAGAGATTTTTTTTCCATACTGAGCTAAGGGATGAAATAGACATGCTTTCTTCTCATGTCCCTTTTTCAGTGGATAGAGATAGTCTTCATTTTGGACTCCTTGATACTTTGCTGACTTTTTGAGAAGTTTAGCTATGCACTTTAAAGTATGTTAGTTATACTTCATCCATCGTATTAGGTGTTCTGGAGAAGATTAATAAGCCACCTAATTTTCTACATTGCCAGTAAGAGAAGTTTACATAGAATTTTATGCCAATTTCAATCAAATATATAAACCCTGCTTTAAAATTTTAAACATTATCAGTATGTTAAAAAGAAATTTTTAAAGCACCTCTGTAGGAGATGGTATAGCACTATAATAACAGTAAGGATGTAGAGTCACAAGAAGTAGTTTTTGATTTAAATTTAAATTTGATTAAACTTCCCCACTAAACCCAGCAATTACAATACAAGGTATTTATTCAAAGGATACAAAGACAGTGATTTTAAGGGGCACATGAACCCCAATGTTTATAGTAGCAGTGTCCACAATTGCCAAAACATGGTAAAAGCCCAAATGTCGTCCATCAACAGATGAATGAATAAAGAAAATGTGGTGTATATATATAATGGAATATTACTCAGCCATCAAAAAGAATGAGCTCTTGCCATTTGCAACAACATGGAAATAGAGGCTATTATGCTAAGTGAAGTAAGTCAGTCAGAGAAAGACAAACACCATATGATTTCACTCATATGTGGAATTTAAGAAACAAAACAGATGAACGTAGGGGAAGGGAAGGAAAAATAAAATAAGATAAAAATAGAGAGAAAGGCAAACCACAAGAGACTCTTAACTAGAAGGAACAGAGTGAGGGCTGCTGGAAGGGAGGGTAGGTAGGGGGATGGGGTAACTGGGTGATGGGAATCAAGGAGGGCACTTTATGTAATGAGCACTATAGTGTTCGCTATAACCACATTACATGAAATGTTTCCCTTCACAGAAACTCAGAAGGACAACTCATAAAATGGAACAAACTTTTCTGTGTTCGTCTCCGGCAAGCAATGAACACGGACACTGGGTGTTATATGCAACCGATGAATCACTAAATTCTACCATGAAACTAATAATACACTATAAGTTAAACTAACTTGAATTTAAATTTAAAAAATAATACATGAATTTCTACTAATTATGAATAACTAATAATGAATTTCCACTAATAGCTGCAGGACATCAGGAACACACTG
Organism: Eumetopias jubatus; assembly: GCF_037043125.1. Classification (NCBI taxonomy): domain Eukaryota; kingdom Metazoa; phylum Chordata; class Mammalia; order Carnivora; family Otariidae; genus Eumetopias; species Eumetopias jubatus. The sequence continues at coordinate 82,196,648 of NW_028274819.1, read as the reverse complement.
CAACCTTTACACATCTTTATTTTCTTTTCCATTAAGATCACATAATGAGAGTTATGAGGGCAAGTGAAATGATAGATCTAAAGCATATAGCACAGTGCCTGGCCTATAAAAAAGCTTAGTAAATTTTGGCTTCAAATATCTTGGAGCCATCTATGCAGATATAATCATTGGCAAAATAAATATTTAACTTTAATGCAAAATATATTCTTGTATCTTCCAAAAGTTTTTAATTATTTCTTTGTAGGAACCATGGAAAAATCAAAGCAAGTATCGTGGAATTGACATTAATTTACAGAATCATAGATAGTAGAGGTACTTAATGTAATAATTATTGAATATTATTATATATATTTATGTTCCCAAACCATATGTTTCCCATGTAAACATAATCTGAAAGAAAATGTATATATTTTACATGGTAGGAAAATTTTGTAAATGATTGAAAATATTTCAGTTAATTTTTTTTAACCTTTGGAGAAGAATGTCCTACTTGTTTTGATTTTTAGAAGTGTTATGGTAACTGTTTGGGATAGAGCCTATGACTCGAGGAGTATGCTAAAGTTATAAAAGTTATTCACCAATTTGATCTACCAAAGACAAAAGGAAGAATTTGTGTTGCTTAGGATGGGACTGAGGGAAGTAGAAGAAGTGAAATGAAAAAGGAAGTAAATGAGATGTGTACTGTGTGTTCTACTTCTCTTGGACAAACAAATCTTTACTAAAATTCTATTAAAACATGGAAAATGTGTGGTATGGGCCCCTCCCCATTCAAATCTGTATACATTGCCTTTGTTTTTAGGCATCTAATGTAAATGAAGAGAAAATGAGATTCTAATGTTTTTCCTTTGTTGGTGACCTGGGCCTTCTGCCTGTATTTCTTAATCATTGAATTTCAGTAATTTCATCAATACTTAGCTCTTTCTTAATCCATTATTTTTTCCTGAAACAGAATAAGCTCTTTTATATGTGAAACTTGAAGTCTTCTCATATATTAGCAAAGTATTCCCTATTACCTTCAGAGATTTTTTGTTTTATGTTTTCTTTCCCTTTTTTATGGTCCCCAATAATAATCTGTATCTTAGCTCTCTGGTCTTGGACTTCCACACCTACTATCCTTTCTCTACTCACTTTAATTTTAGTTCTTTTATACTTCATTTGGTGATTTTTCTCAAAATCTCTACATCATGTCTCTGGCTCCTTTTTTTTACACTGGTAGTTCTCCTTTCTTATTCTTCTAATAAGTCTTTTTAATCCATTAGAGCTTTATTTTATTTTTTTTTCTTTTTCAGCTCCCATTTTAACTTGTTTTGTAATTTCTTGCATCTTTTATTTGATGTTATATTTCTCTCCTTTGAATTCTTGAAATTTAGATGTCATTTTATTTTTGAAATATAGGGGAAGTTTTGCCTAGGTCCATTTCCTACAGTAATTATTCTCCAACTTGTATTCATCTGATTTTTAATTTTTACATTCTCCTTTTATCATTTCTAAAAATAGTTTTGCTTAAATTCTTTATGGTATGTCTGCTACTTACTATACATTTAAGTCTATACAATTCTATCTTGGCCTACTATTTGACTTTGTAATTGTTAGCCATTTCCCTTTGGCTTTCTTTTTGCTTTGATTATGCCCTTATAATTTGAGCTAGAAGACTTGAAATCTTAGCTATTTGGTTTGGTATGGAAGACAGGGAGATAGTGGTTGGAGACATAAATGTAGCTATGGTAGAGTAATGTCAACAGCTAACGTTTATAAGCATATGTGAATTCCAAACATTCTATGAAATATGCTACACCCTCTGGCCTAGATTGTGTCTTTTGCTGGAGGGAAATTCCCCTTAGATTTTTTTCTCATTCTTCAGAGTGCCGAAGTTATATGGCAGGAGATCAGATTATTGTTGACACCCTTGTAGCAAAAATGTTTTGTTGCTGTGTATTATTGATTTATTTAACAAAATTTTTTATTGTTACTATGTACAAGGTACTGTGGTATCATCAAAGAGTTTATGTTTAATTGAGGACAGAAACAAAAAAAATTAGTATAAAATGTTATAGCCTGACAGAACATGATAAATGCTAAGAAAAAAAATAAAAAAGATACACAGGATAGAAAGTGTTAAGGGTTAGTGTACATTTATCTCTGCTCAGTCAAATATGATCAGTAACTCCAAAAATAATTCCCAGTTTTCCATTACATTTCTCTCTTCTATGTCTTGTCTGGGTTGCCTCTATTTAAACTTAGAAGGCCAAGTTGTGAGGGAAAAGTAGTTAATATGACCATATGGTCCTTGTTTGGGTGTCCTTTAACATTCTACTATGAAATGGATGCTGAGGACTTATGTTCTCTGCTTTCCCAGCAGCCTTTACATGCCCCAATTAAAACTCCTCTCACCCACCACTTTTAACATACATTAAGATACTAGACAGATTTGGCATATGTTCCTGGGTTCTGTATCCTATCTTGTTTGTCTCTATGTCCATTCATACAAATATATAATACCATCATGTTGGATTGTGGTAGTAGTATTATAAATTTTAATAAATAGCATAGCATATATTAAAATCACAATTGCTATTTTTCTTGGCTACTCTAACAATCATTTATTCTTCTCAATGAACAGTAAAACCATCATTTCCAGTTCCAAAAAATATTGGATTCTGATTGAAACAGCATAACATTTATGTATTAATCTGAGTAGGAGTGACAGTTTAAGGTTCCCAATCCAGAAACATGCCTCTTCATTAAATCACATATTTGTTTTATGTCCTATGACAGAATTTTTATACTTTTTTGCTTTTGTCTTTTTTTTAAGATTTTATTTATATTTGAGAGAGAGAGAGCATGAGTGGGGGTGGGCAGAAAAGGGGAGAAGCAGGCTCCTCCGTGAGCAGGGAACCCAACACAGGGCTCCATCCCAGGACCCTGGGATCATGAGCGTAAAGAAGATGCTTAACCAACTGAGCCACCCAGGTCCCCACAGAATTTTATAGTTTTAATACAGGTCCTATGATTTTCTTAAATTTATTCTTGTTATTTTATAACTTTCACCTCTGTTGTGGTAGAATATTATTTTCCATTCTTAAAATGGTAATTATTAGAACTGATATGGTGATTTTTTATTTCCTAAATTTAGTTATTATATATTAATTTTTAATTGAAGAGTAATTAGCATAAAATATTACATTAATTTCAGGTGTGCAACATATTGATTCCACAATTCTATACATTAGTCGATGCTCACCACGATAAGTGTAGTTACCATATGTCACCATATGTTATTCTAGTATTATTGACTATATTCCCTATGCTATACTTTTCATATCCATGACTTATTTATTTTATAACTAGAAGTTTTTAATCTCTTAATTCCTTTTATCTATTTCACACATGCCCTCACCCACCTTCCCTCTGGCAACCACCAGTTCCCTATATTTTATTTAAGAGTCTGTTTTTATATTCCTATATAAGTGAGGGGTGCCTGGATGGCTCGGTCAGTTAAGCATCTGCCTTCAGCTCAGCTCATGATATCCAGGTCCTGGGATCGAGCCCTGCATCCCCCATTGGGCTCCCTGCTCATCAGGATCTGCCCCTCCCCCTGCTCCTGTACTCTGTGCTCTCTCTCTCTCTCTTCCTCTCAAATAAATAAAATCTTTTTTAAAAAAGAATCCCATAAAAGTGAAATCATATGGTATTTGTCTTTCTCTGTTTGACTTATTTCACTTAGCATAATACCCTACAGGTCCATCTATGTTGTTGCAAATGGCAAGATCTCAGGTTATTTTATGGCTAAGTCGTATTCTTGTGTGTCTGTGTCTGTGTGTATCACATCATTTTTATCCATTCATCTATCAATGGACACGTGTTGTTTCCATATTTTGGCTATTGCAAATAATGCTGCAATAAACATAGGGGTCCATATATATTTTCAGTTAGTGTTTTTGTTTTCTTTGGGTAAAAACCCAGTGGTAGAATTACTGGATTTTATGATGATTCTATTTTTAATGTTTTAAGGAACCCTTGTGTTGTTTTCCACAGTGGTTGCACCAATTTACATTCTGAAGAGTGCTAGAGGGTCCCCATTTTTCCCATTCTTGCCAAGACTTGTTATTTTTTTGTCCTTTTGATTCTAGCCACTCAGACTGGTGTGAGGTGATACCTCCATTTTGATTTTGATTTGTGTTTCCCTGATGATTGGTGATGTTGAGCATCTTTTCATTGTGTCTGTTGGCCATCTGTATGTCTTCTCTGGAAAAATGTCTATTCAGGTCCTCTGCCCATTTTTTAATCAGATTTTTTGGGGGGTTGTTGAGTTGTATAATATACTTTTTGATATACTTTGCATATTAATCCCTTATCAGATATATCATTACAATTATCTTCTTCCATTCAGTATGTTGCCTTTTTGTTTTGTTGATGGTTTCCTTCACTGTGCAAAAGCTTTTTATTTTGGTGTAGTCCCAATAATTTGATTTTGCTTTTGTTTTCCATTGCCTCATGAGACATATCTACAAAATGTTTCTGTGGCTAAGTCAGAGAGATTATTGCCCATTTTCTTCTAGGAGTTTTATGGTTTCAGGTCTTACAGTTAAGCCTTTAATCCATTTTGAGGTGTTTTGTTTTGTTTTGTTGTATATGATGTAAGAAAGTGGCCCAGTTTTATTCTTTTGCATGTAGCTGTCCAGTTTTCCCAAACGTATTTATTGAAAAGACTGTCTTTTCCCCCATGTATAATCTTGCCTTCTTTGTTATATATTAATTGACCATATAAGTGTGGGTTTATTTCCAAGCTCTCTATCCTGTTACAGATACATATATATCTGATTTTGTGCAAATATCATACTGTTTTGATTGCTGTAGCTTTGTAATAAAGTTTGAAATTCAGGAGCATGATACCACCAGCTTGTTCTTCTTTCTCAAGATTGTTTGGGCTATTCAAGGATTTTCGTGATTCCATACAAATTTTAGGATAATTTGTTCCAGTTCTGTGAAAAATGCTGTTGATATTTTGATAGGGATTGCATTGAATCTGTAGATTTCTTTGGATAGCACGGACATTTTAAGGATATAATTCTTCTAATCCATAAACATGGTATACATTTCCATTTGTTTTTGTTCTCTTCAATTTTTTTCATCAGTGTTTTATAGTTTTCAGAACTTTTTCTTCCTTGTTTAAATTTATTCCTAGGTATTTTATTCTTTTTGATGCAATTGTAAATGGTGTTCTCTTAATTTATCTTTCTGCTACTTTGTTATTAGTGTATAAAATGTGACAGAGCTTTGTATATTAATTTTGTATCCTGCAACTTTACTGGATTCATTTATCAGTTTTAATAGTTTTTGGTGGAGTCTTTCAGGTCTTTGTATAGAATATCATGTCATCTGCAATAATGACAGTTTTACTTCTTTTCTGATTTGAATGCCTTTTCTTTTTCTTGTCTGGTTGCTGCAGCTAGGACTTTCCAGTACTGTGTTGAATAAAAGTTGTGAGTGTAGAATCCTTGTCTTTTTCCTAATCGTAGGAGGAAAGTTTTCAGTTTTTCACTATTGAGTATCATTTTTGCTGTGGGTTTTTCATATATGGTTTTTCATATGGTGAGTTAAGTTCCCTCTGTTTAGACTCACTTTGTTGAGAGTTTTTAACATATATTTTGTTAAATAATTTTCTGTATCTTTTCAGATAATCATATGATTTTATCCTTTCTTTTATTAATGGGATGTATAAAACTGATTGATTTGAGAATATTGAACTACTTTTGCATCTCTAGAATAAATCCTGCTTGATCGTGGTGAATGATTATTTTAATGTTGAATTTGGTTTGCTAATATCTTGTCGAAGATTTTTGCATCTGTGTTCATCAGAAACATTGGCCTGTAGTTTTGTAGTGACTGCCTGGTTTTGGTATCAGGGTAATGCTGGTCTCATAGAATGAATTTGGAAGTTTTTCTCGCTCTTTGATTTATAGTTTCTCAATAGTTTGAGAAGAATAGGTATTAACTCTTCTTTAAATATTTAGTGTGGGATGCCTGGATAGCTCCATCAGTTAAGCCTCTACCTTTGGCTCAGGTCATGATCCCAGGGTCCTGGGATGGAGTCCCTCATCGGGCTCCTTGCTCATCAGGGAGCCTGCTTCGCCCTCTGTCTGCTGCTCCCCCTACTGGTGCTCGCTCGCTCTCTCTCTCTCTCTCTCTCTCTTTCTCTCTCTGTCTCTCTCTCTGACAAATAAATAAATAAAATCTTCAAAAAAAATAAATGTTTAGTAGAATTCATGTGTGAAGCCATTTTTTCCTGGACTTTATTTTTGGGAGCTTTTTTTTTTTTTATTACTGATTCAGTTGCATTACTAGCTACCTCTGTTCAAATATTCTGTTTCTTGGAGTGCCTGAGTGGCTCAGTCACTAAGCATCTGCTTCTGGCTCTGGTCATGATCCCAGGGTCCTGGTATTGAGCCCCGCGTCAGGCTCTCCCTGCTCAGCAAGGAGCCTGCTTCTTCCTCTCCCTCTGTCTGCCACTCCCCCTACTTGTGCTCTCTCTCTCTGTGTCAAATAAATAGATAAAAACTTTAAAATTTTTTTGTTTCTTCCTCATTCAGTTTTGAAAGACTATTTCTAGGAATTTATCCATTTCTTCTAGGCTGTCCAATCTGTTGGCATGTAATTTTTCATTATATTCTCTTAGAATCCTTTGTATTTTTGTAGTGTTGGTTGTTATTTCTCCTCCTTCTTTTCTGACTTTTTTTGAGTCCTCTTATTTTTTTCTTGATGAATATGCCTAAAGGTTTATCAAATTTGTCTAATTTTTCAAAGAACCACCTCCCAGTTTCGTTGATCTTTCCTATTGTTTTTAAGTCTCAGTTTCATTTATTTTTGCTCTAATCTTTATTATTTCCTTCCTTCTGCTGGGTTGGGCTTTGTTTTTCTTTTTCTAACCCTTTAAGGTGGAAGGTTAGGTTGCTTATTTGAGATTATTTGAGGTAGGCAGGTATTGCTCTAAACTTTTCTCTTTGCTGCTTTTGCTGCTTCTGAAGGTTTTGGGACTGTTTTGTTTTATTTTCATTTGTCTGAAGGTATATTTTATATCCTCTGATTTCTTGATTGATCCATTTATTGTTTAGTAGCATTTGCTTAGCCTCCATATGTTTGTGTTCTTTCTAGATTTTTTCCTCATAATTGATTTCTAGTTTCATAACATCTGGTAGGAAAAGATGCGTGGTATAATTTCTATCTTCTTGAATTTATTGACACTTGTTTTGTGATCTAACGTGATCTATTAAGGAGATTAATTCTCTCTTGTACCTGACATCTTTGAGGAGCCATGATTCTGCCTTTCAAAGCCTTTTGTCATTTATTGAGAAAAATCATGTGATTTTCTCTTTTGATCCAATATGATGAATTATGATGGCAGATTTTCCAGGATTGAACCATTCTTTTCTTCTCAGAACAAGCTCTACTAGAATAAGTTATAGTGTTCTATTTTTCATTCTGCAGAATTCAAGATGTTGTTAGATCATTTTAAGATTTTATCTATTTTTTATCATGACAACTTAATCTTTATTTCTAGTATGATGTTTTTCAAGTTAAGTTTGCTTTATAAAATATATAGGGAAGGTTTTGACTTTTTTCTTTAAGATAGTTTAAGAGAAATCCTCTGCCACTAAACAAATGAAGACAGGCTGTGACATTATCAGAGTTAATTTTGATAATTTATATTCCATAAAACTCTCCATTTCCTAATTATCAAATTTATTTAAGTGTTTCTTTTAATATTGTTTAATATTGTTTTCTAATTATTCTAGTATCTGTAGTTAGTTTCTTTACCATACATCCTATGAAACATTTTTCCTCCTTTTCTTTGTTTGACTTTCTCTTTTCTACTAATGTCTTTATTGAATGCTTAACTCATTGGTTTTCATTATTTTTTCACAAAAAAAACTATATAATTCTTTGAATATATTTTTGCATTTAACTGTATCTCATTCATTTTGATTTGAAATGTTATTTTTGTTAATGTCTGGATGATTAATAATTTTTATGTAAATTTCCTCATTGATCAAGGGCTTACCTAGAAAAATGTGTCAAATGCCAAGTTAACTTTGATCTTTAATAAAATAATGTTATGATGAAACAATATAGTGTTTATTTTTTTCAGAATTAATTAAAGATTCCTTGTACTGGATCAGTTTTAAGTTTCCTATCTGTGCTTATTAACTGTGTACTTGATATGGAAAACATGAAAGAAATATAGGAATGTTCCCACTCTGTTTTTATCAAGTTTTCTTTTTTCTTGTTTTTAGGGTTTGTTTTAAGTGTTTGGCTTCTGTATTGTTTGTTTCATAAAGGCTTATGCTTTATGTTTTCTTTGAGGAGAATACCTTTTATCCTTAATATCCTCACTTTGTCTCATTTGATGCCTTTGGTCTTGAATTCTGTTTTATCTATTATTAATATTGCTTCTCCTGCTTTCTACATGTTGTATTTACCTGGTTCACTTTTTCTCATCTTTTAATTTTCCACTTGTTTTCCTATGTTTTTATTGTTTTTCTTTAAAACTAAAAATGGAATTTTTTTAACCCAGCCTGACTTCATTTGACATTGACATTTGTTGGGGTAATTAATATACAAGCTTTTATTTCTTCCAATACATTTTATATATATTTTATGTATCTATTTAAGTATATTTGTTACTTAAATACTCCTTTTCTTACTTTGTTAGATTGGTCACTTTTCCTTCATTTTCTTTTCCCCATTCAATACTCAGTCATTCATTTTTAATTTGTTAATCTATTTTTCCATTTTGCTAATGCTTACCTTCTCATTCTGAAGAGTCATAGTTAAACTATATTCCTCTTTAATTATATCAGAATTAAACAATAACTATGCCTGTAACATTTTACCAAATTATTTTAATAACACATACTAAATAAGTTCAGAACCTTTTTCTCTCCCCTCCCAAGTCCCTACAACTTTTTTGTAACATAGTTCAGAATTTTTACTACTGCTATATGTAAGCTATCATTTTTCTAGGAAACTTTATCTTGAATATTGGGTTTATCATTCCCTTGTATTATTTTATAAATTTTCTGAATATCTATTTCCATCAACAATATAATCTTTAGTTTTGAGGGTGGTTTTACTACTTTATAAAAATGGTATCATATGGCATATATATTTCTGCAATTTGACCTTATTTACCTAACATTAGTGAAGTTCTTTATTTTGGTATGTATTATTCTGTTTTATTCATTTTTACTGCACTATATTATTACATTCTATAACTATCATTTATCCATTCTCATTTTTTTTTTTTTAAGAGAGAGAGCCCTCGTGAGCAGGAAGTGGGGAGAGAAAGAGAGAGTCTTAAGCAGGCTCCATGCACAGCATGGAGCCAGTCACAGGGCTAGATTCCACAACCCTGAGATCATGACCTGAGCCGAAATCAAGAGTTGGACGCTTAACCGACTGAGCCACCCAAGCACCCCCATTCTCATTTTTATAGTCATTTGTTTCCACTTTGAAGGCTATTACATACAGTGCAGCTATGAAATTTTGCACATTCCATCCCTCAAAATAACATTCATCAGGATGAGTGAGAGACAACTATTAAATCAGTCTTTCCATCTGTTTTCTAGTGCCCCCATGTCCACTCCCTAGTATCTGATCTCCTAGTATCTGAGTCTCCTCTCCTTCTAGGAAAATAATGAAAGCTCCCATTCATATTATCTCCTAAAGATAGACACAGTAGGTGGGAGAAGAGTACAGTGGAAGCGTTTACACCTCTAGTTTCTACTTAGGCTACCCAAACCTCCCGATGCTATTGTTTTTCAGAAGTACATAAATAATATTGTAAATAATACAAAGTCATTCACTATTGTTATTTAATTCTGAGTACTTTTTGCCATTATCTATTTTCTCAATAAAATGCTGGAAGTACAATTATATGAAGTTCTGTAGATTTGTTTTATTTTTTTTGTTCTTCGTTTTTATTGAAATATTGCTGACTACAATGTTATATTAGTTTCAGGAATACCTCATCATTATTTGACAGTTCTATACATTATTCAGTGCTCATAACAATAAGTGTAGTCACCATCTCTCACCCTAGTAAGTTATTACAATATTATTTACGATATACCCTATGCTGAACTTTTAATCTCTGTGACTTATTTATCTTATAACTGGATATTTATATCTATTTTACACAGGCCCCACCCCATCTCTTGCATTCTTCTTTTTTTTAATTGAAGTATAGTTGACATACCCTGTTACCTTAGTTTCAGTTATACAACACAGTAATTCCTCATTATGTTATACTCTGTTCACAAGTGTAACTACCATCTGTCATCATACAGTGTTGTTACAGTACTACTGATTACATTCCCTATGCTGTAACTTTTACCCTGGTGAAATATTTATTACAAAACTGGAAGCCTGTATCTTCCACTCTCTTTCACCCATTTTGCCCATTCCCTCATTCACCATCCCTCTAGCAACCATTAGTTTCTTCTCTGTATTTATGAATCTGTGTCTGCTTTTTGTTCATTGACTCATTTTTTGTTTGTTTTTAGATTTCACATATAAGTGAAATCATATAATATTTGTCTTTCACTTAGCATAATATCCTCCAGGTTCATCCATGTTGTCATAAATGGCAAGATCTCATTATTTTCTATAGCTGAATACTATTTCATTGTTTGTGTGTGTATGTGTGTATGTATCACGTCTTCTTTACCATTCATCTATCACCAGACACTTGGTTTGTTTCCATATTCTTGGTTGCCATTAATAATGCTTCAATAAAAGGGGTGCATATGTCTTTCCATGGTAGTGTTTCCATTTTCTTCGGGTAAATACCCAGTAGTGGAATTACTAGATCATATGGTATTTCTAATTTTTTGGGTAACCTCCATACTGTTTTCCATAGTAGCTACACCAATTTACATTTCCACCAACAATGCATGCGGATTCCCTTTTCTACACAACCTCACCAACACTTGTTATTGCTTGTCTTTTTTATTCTAGCTATTCTGATGTAAGGTATAAGATTATATCTCCTGTGGTTTTGATTTGCATTTCCCTGATGATTACTGATGTTGAGCATCTTTTCATGATTAGGTTGGCCATTTGTCTTTAAAAAAGCACTCTGTTCAGATTCTCTGCCCGTTTTTTAATCAGATTGCTTATTTTTTATATATTAAAACTTTACTGGATATATCATTTGTTAATATCCTCTCCCATTCAGTAGGTTGCCTTATTGGTTTGTTGAGTTTCTTTCAGTGTGCAAAAGCTTTTTTATTTTGGTGTACTCCTAATAGTTTAATTTTGCTTTTGTTTCCCTTGCCTGAGGAGCTATATCTAGAAAAATGATGCTAAGGCTGATGACAAAGAGATTACTGTCTATATTTTTTTAGCAGTTTTGTGTCTTCATGTCTCATATTTAGATCTTTAATCCATTTTGAGTTTTTTTTTATATGTATGTGGTACTGTTTCATTCTTTTGCATGTAACTGTTCAGTTTTCATACCACCATTTTTGAAGAGCTTGTCTTTCCCCCATTGTATATTCTGCCTCCTATGTGGTAGATTAAGGTGGGGGGTTATTTCTGTGCTCTCTATTGTGTTTCATTGACTGGTGTGTCTATTTATGTGCTGGTACCATAATGTTTTCAATATTCTATAATTTTGTAGTATATTTTGAAATTTGGAACTGATATATCTCTGCTTTGTTCCTTTTCAAGATTTCTTTGGCTATTCAGGGTATTTTGTGGTTCTATATAAATTATAATATTATTTGTTATAGTTCTGTGAAAAATACTATTCGTATTTTGATAGAGATTGCATCAAATCTGTAGATTGTTTTAGGTTGTTTGGACATTTTAACATTAATTTTTACAATACATGACCATGGTTTATTTTTCTATTTGTTTGTGTCATTCTTTGAACAATGCCTTAAAGTTTCAGAGTTCATGTCTTTCGCCTCTTTCATTAAATTTATTTGTAGGTATTTTTTTCTTTTTGGCGTGATTATAAATGTAATTGTTTTCTAAATTTATCTGTTACTTCATTATAGTGTATACAAATGCAACAGATTTCTGTATTTTAATTTTGTACCCTGAAACTGTTCTAAATTCATTACGTCTAAAAGTTTTTAGTGGAATCCTTAATATAAATATCATGTCATCTGAATTTGTGACAGTTTTACTTCTTCCTTACCAATTTGGATGCCTTTTGCTTCTTTATCTTGTCCAATTGTTGTGGCTAGGATTTCCAGTAGAGTGTTGAATAATGCTGATGAGAGTGGAAATCCTTGTCTTGTTCCTCATCATAGAGAAAAGGCTCCATGTTTTTCACCATTGGGTATGATGTTAGCTATGGGTTTTTCATATATGGCCTTTATATATGTTGAGATATATTCCTTCTAACCCCACTTTTTTTGAAGAGTTTTTACTATGAATGGATGTTGTATTTTGTCAAATGCTTTTTCTGCATCGAGGTCATCATATAGTTTTTATCCTTCCTCTTATTTATTTGATGGATCACTTTGATTGATTTGTGAATATTGAATCACCCCTATATCCCTGGAATAAATCTCACTTGATTGTGTTGAGTAATTTTTAATGTGTCATTGAATTCTGTTTGCTAATATTTTGTTGAGGATTTTTGCATCTATGTCCATCAGCGATATAGATACATCAGCCTGTAGTTTTCTTTTCTTCTAGTGTCTTTATTTGGTTTTCATATTAGGTTAGTGCTGGCCTCATGGAATGAATTTGAAAGTTTTTCTTCCTCTTTTTTTTGGAATAATTTCAAAATAATACATATTAATTTTTCTTTAAATGTTTGATAGAATTCATTGTGGTGAGGCCATCTGGTCCTGGACTTTTGTTTGTTAAGAACTTTAGATCACTTATTCAGTTTTATTGCTAGTAACTGGTCTGTTCTACTTTCTTTTTTTCCTCCTTATTCAGTTTGGGAGATTGTTTATGTTTCCAGGTATTTATCCGTTTCTTCTAGGTTGTCCAGTTTGTTGCCTATAATTTTTTGTAGTAGTCTCTTATACTCCATTATATTTCTGTGGTGTCAATTAGTTCTCCTCCTTTATTTCTGCTTTTATTTATTTGAATCCTCTCTCTTTTTCCTTGATGATTCTGGCTAAGGTTTTGTCAATTTTGTTTACTTTTTTAAAAAAAATCAGCTCTTAGTTTCATTGATCTTTTCTATTGGTTTTTTGGTCTGAATTTTATTTATTCTGCCATAATTTTAATTTTCTTTCTACTAGCTTAGGGATCTGTTTGTTCTTCTTTTTCTAGTTCCTTCAGATGTAAGGTTGGGTTCTTTATTTGAGATTTTCTTGTTTCTTGAGGTAGGCCTGTATTGCTATAAACTTTCCTCTTAGAACTGCTTTTCCTGCAGCCCAAAGATTTTGGATCATTCTCTTTTTATTTTCATTTCTCTCCATGTATTTTTTATTCCCACTCTGATTTCTTGGTTGACCTGTAAATTGTTTAGCCTCTGTGTGTTTGTGTTTTTTCCAGTTTTTTTTTTTCTTATAACTGATTTCTAGTTCTATATCATTGTGGTCAGAAAAGATGCTCTATATGATTTCAATCTTCTTAAATTTATTGAGAATTGTCCTGTGGCCTAACATGTGATCTCTTCTGGAGGATATTCCATGTGTATTTGAAAAGAATGTGTATTCTGCTGGTTTTGGATGGTCTGTTCTGTGTATATCTATTAGGTCCTTCTGGTCTATGTGTCATTCAGAGCCACTGTTTCTTTGTTGATTTTCTGCCTAGATGATTTATCTGTTGATGTAAGTGTAACATTATGGTCCCCTAATGTTATTGTATTACTGTCAATTTCTCCCTTTAAGTCTGTTATTTGCTTTATATATTTAAGTGCTCCTATTTTGGGTGCATAGATATTTAAAATTGTTATAACTTCTCATTGAAATCATCCCTTTATAGTAATGTAGTGTTCTTCTTTGTCTTTGTTTTAAAATCTTGTCTAAATATTGCTACCTTGGCTTTTTTTTTTTCCAATTCCATTTGCATTATACACGTTTTTCCTTCTTTTTATGTTCAGTCTGTATGTGTCTTTAGGTCTGATGTGAGTTTCTTCTAGGATTGTAGAATTGGGTATTGTTTTTTCATCCATGCAGTTACCATGAGTCTTCTGATTGGAGCATTTAATCCATTTACAGTTAAAGAAATTATTGATAGGTACGTAATTTTTGCCATTTTGTTCATTGTTTTGTGGTTTGTTTTATAGTTCTCTTCTGTTCCGTTCTTCTTTTCTTGTGGTTTGATGGCTTTCTTTAGTGTCATGCTTGGATTCCTTTCTTTTTTGTGTATTTTATCATAGGCTTTCTATTTGTAAGGTTACCATTGGTTTCAGATATAACATCTTATGTGTAGAGCAGTCTACACTAAGTTGGTAGTCACTTAAGTTTTAACACATTCTATAAGCACTAAATTTTACTTTCTTATCCACATTTTACATATATGATGCCATATATTATGTGCCTTTGTATATCCCTTGACTGATTTTTAGAGATATAACTGATTTTACTACTTTTGTGGTTTTAGCTTCATATTCGCTTTACAAGTCATCAAGTTACCACCTTTACTGTATGTTTGCTTTTACTGTGAAATTTTTTTCTTTCATAATTTCCTTACTTCTAGCTATGACCTTTTCTTCCCACTCAAATAATTTCCTTCAACATTTCTTTTAAGTCTGGTTTAGTGGTGATGCATTTCTTTGACTTTTGTTTGCCTGGGAAACATTTTATCTCTTCTTCAATTCTGTATTATAGCCTACCAGGTAGAATGTTCTTGGTAGTAGGCTTTTCTCTTTCACTACTTTGAGGACATCATGTCATTCCCTTCTGGCTTACAAAGTTTCTATTGGAAAATCAGCTTATACCTGTATGGGGTTTCCCTGGTATGTAACTGTTTTCTTTTCTCTTGCTGCTTTGAAAAAGTTTTGCTTTATCATTACTTTTTGCCATTTTAATTGTTATCTATCTTGATATGGACTTCTTTGGGTTCATCTTGTTAGGGGCTCTCTGTTCTTCCTGGACTTGGATGTCTGTTATCTTGCTCAGATTACGGAAGTTTTCAGCTATTATTTCTTCAAGTAACTTTTCTGTCTCTTCTTTCTCTCATTTCTCTCTGGGATCCTTATAATGCAAATATTTTTACTCCTGGTGATGCTGCTGGGTTCCCTTAACCTCTTTTCATTTTTTATTCTTTTTTCTCTTTCCCATTAAGCTTGATTGCTTTCCGTTACATTGTCTTCCACATTGCTGATCTGTTATTCTGCATCCTCTAATCTGTTATGGATTTCCTCCAGTATATTATTTCAGTTATTGAATTCTTCATCTCTGACTGGTTCTTTTTGTACTTTCCATCTCTTTACTGAAGACCTAACAAATGATCCACGCTTTTCTCAAGTCCAGTGGGTATCTTTATGACTATTACTTTGAATTATTTATCCGACATTGGTTATTTTCATTTCATTTAGGTTTTTTGCTGTAATTTTGTCTTGTTCCTTCATTTGAGAGAGATTTTTCTGTCTCTTCATTTTGCCTGACTCTGTGTTTGTTTACATGTATTTGGTAGGTCAGGCATATTTCCTGGTATTCAAAGTAGTGACCTTGTGAAGAAGAGATCCTGCGGTACCCTGTAGCACAATCCCCCCTGGTCACCAGAACTGGGTGTTCCAGGGCTGCCCCCTGTGTGTGCTGTGTGTACCTACTGTTGTGGCTGATCTGCAGTTGATTCCAGCCCAGCCAGCTGCAGTTATCCAGTTTGCCTGCTGGGCACACTGACAGGGTTTGGTCCCCACAATTTTGAGGGTCTTGTCTGAGGTGACCGTGAGCTCATTGGTGGATGGGGCCAGCATTCAGACCAAATGTCTTCAGTTAACCACTCTACCACAATTTCGGGTGCATGAAGGTTAAGGCTTGCTCCCTGCACGGGCAGCTAAGAGACTGGCTGCTGGAACTGTGGGCATGATAATGTATGAAGTTCTTTCCCCTCCAACCCCCACCTTCCCATAGCCAGAGACACTTTGGAGGGATACCTGCTGAGGTAGTGGGTCCACAAGAGAACATCATTGTTGGGTATACAGTTTTAGCAAGGTAAATGAGTGTTTGTACTAGTTCCCACAGGAATGGGCATTAAGCCCACTGATTTTTAAAGCTCTTGAAGTTAAGCCATGCTAGTATTGAAAGCTCGGTGTTATATGGACTTATCTTCCCATTGCAGGTGCCCAGTGCTGGGAGTGCCTGGTGTGGGGTCTGATC
Organism: Eumetopias jubatus; assembly: GCF_037043125.1. NCBI lineage: Eukaryota > Metazoa > Chordata > Mammalia > Carnivora > Otariidae > Eumetopias > Eumetopias jubatus. Next base: position 82,180,347 of record NW_028274819.1, on the reverse strand, counting down.
CCCTTGCTTATCCATGCTTATGATGTCCCTCCCTTTTGTGGTTAATCCCACCAAAGGTTCAGTCCCCAGCTGTGTCTCCACCCCTCCTAGGCTCTTCAGTGTGTCCTTGTCTCCACAAATAACTGTGGAAAGTCTGTTCTGCAGTCTTCAGGTCATTTTCAGAGTTAGTTGAATAGATGTAGCTATTATCTAGTATGCCTATGGGACAAAGTGAGCTCAAGATCCTCCTACTCCATCATCTTACACTATTCTGGGCTAGCTCTCAACACATTCCCAAAAGAATGAAACTCAAAAGAAGATTCAACATTTACTGAAAACTATGTTTTAAGGAATGTAGTCTGTAGCATTAGCTTTTGGGAGACAGTCCTGTCAGAATATTTACCAATACTCACTTTAGTCTCTACTGAAAGCCATTTGTCTTTTCATACATATTGCTGCAAAGTTCCATAATCTTCCATTAGATACTGGTGTAAATATTCACACCACACCAACCCAGGAAATGCTGGTATAATTAATTCTTTAATCCAAGTCTGAGACCTAACGTTTACTTATTCAATTTCATTTTATTAGATTGATGCTAAAACCTACAATGCTATAATTCTAAAACTTAAGAAAAACAACAGTCTGCTAGAAGATTTAGTTGATATGTATTTACATGATCTTTTCTTTTTTTCCTTTATAGGTCGAAAGTTTAAAAAGTTCAATAAAGTCAGAGTTATGAGAGCACTGGATGCTGTTGCTCTCCCACAGCCTGTGGGCATTCCAAATGAAAGCCAAGCCCTAAGCCAAAGAATTTCTTTTTCACCAAGTCAAGATATACAGTTGATCCCCCCATTGATTAACCTACTAATGAGCATTGAACCAGATGTGATCTATGCAGGACATGACAACACCAAACCTGATACCTCCAGTTCTTTGCTGACGAGTCTTAATCAACTAGGCGAGAGACAACTTCTTTCAGTAGTCAAGTGGTCTAAATCGTTGCCAGGTAATAATAATTTGTATATAGTAGCATAGAATGAAAATGTTACCATATTTCTTGTACTAGTAGATTGTTAAAGCTGCACAGTAAATTAAATATTGTGTAAACAGCATGTTATAGTATGCATTTCAGCAATTCAAAATAACTTATCCAAGATCTTAAATAATCTGTTACTTGTCTAGGACCCTACTGTGTGCTATGGAAATACAAAAGTCATAGATAACACTTTGAGTCTTGATGATTCAAGAATTACATGCATGAAACAGTTAAGGAACAGGATAAGTTTATGTGTTTAAGCACAGATGTTACAGTAGTTCAGAGAAAAACAAATTGACTGTCTTCTTAAAAATCTCTCCTTTATTCTAAGTGCTAATTTAATTTAGCACTTTAATTTAGCACAACCAATTTAACTCAAATGGTTGAAAATAAAACCGCAAATGGTTGAAAAACTGTATCTATTCATATAATATATCAAAATAGTATTCAGAGTATAGTGGGGTGTTTAAAATTAATTAAGTCATATAATTCATAAACATATAAATAAAATAATTCATAAAATAATTTGGACATAAGGAAATGAACTTTCTTCCGGTTACTATTTTCTCTAATTTATAGTCAGACAAAGTGGATAACAGTGAGAATCTGGCTTGTACCATCATGAAAGGATTTAAGTCACTTTACTTATAAACTAGTTTTACTTCCTCAGCACAACTCCATACAAGGATGCAGTTTTTACTTGGCTAAATCTGAGACTGCAGAGCCAGGAGAATATATGGGTAGCCATTGTTTGTGGAGGCATTAATCCCATAATTAGAAATAGAGCATTTTTTAAAATTATATTCTCTTCACACCAAAAATATCCTTATCACTTTTTAAAACCAGTTGATTTTTCCAGTATCTGATCAAGAATTAAACATATTATGCCATTTTAGTCTACAGGTAAATTCAATCGTCTTTTTTAAAGAATTTTTTTCTCAATTTGCCTTAATATATTTCTGTTATTATTTTACCTGAAAGGTTTGAAATTCAATGGGTGACTTGTTCTTCAAAATTCAAGGTTATGTGAAAGAGAAAGAAAAATAGATTCCTGTTGAATCTTTTAAAAAAACACGTTGAGAAAAAATTAATAACATTCACTAAGTAATTTTATAGAAAAATCCAAATACCCAGGTTCTTATTAGCTCCATTGTTGCTGAAAGTCTTGGGCAGGTAATTTTTTTTCCATTAAAGAATTTCTGAATTTTTAAAACTTACTGAATAAAGTCATTATCACCTTTGATAGATCTTTATTAAATTGAGATATTACGATAAGATTGAACTTTTTCTGTTTAAAAATAGGAGTATTTAAATATATGTTTAACTTTTCTCAGTTTTTATATTATTTAGAAAAGTTGCTTCCTTTGATAGACATAGTTTATATTTTTAGCATTTTGCAAGTTCTTTACTGTTTAAAAAGATTCTACTATCAGTTGGCAAAGTTAGAAAATAAACAGTTATAGCTTAAAAGATAATTTATTCACTTTGGGTAAAAGCTAAGTGAACATTTTAAGTTGAAACATTTACCTGTGAAGATTTTTCATCTTCATATTCTCAAAAAGAGTGAGAGGAAATTATCACACTGAGTTTAACAACAACTTTTTAATCTTGCAAAAATGTAATTTGTAATAAGTAAAAAAGAATGATGGCATCCACCAGTATTATAGGTACCATTTTCATTAACTATTACAATGAGAAGCTTATTTGATGATTTAGATTAGCAAATGATTGTGTGGCCCATGATCTTTATTTTTTATTTATTTTTATTACATTATATTAGTTACCATACAGCACATCATTAATTTTTGATGTAGTGTTCCGTGATTCATTATTGTATATAACACCCAGTGCTCCATGCAGTATGTGTCCTCCTTAATACCCATCACCGGGCTACCCATCCCCCACCCCACTCCCCTCTAAAACCCTCAGTTTGTTTCTTGGAGTCATAGTTTCTCATGGTTCGTCTCCCCCTCCGATTTCTCCCCCCTCATTTTTCCCTTCCTTCTCCTAATGTCCTCCATGCTATACCTTATGTTGCACAAATAAGTGAAACCATATGATAATTGACTTTCTCTGCTTGACTTATTTCACTTAGCATAATCTCCTCCAGTCCCATCCATGTTGATGCAAAAGTTGGATATTCATCTTTTCTGTTGGCTGAGTAATATTTCATTGTATATATGGACCACATCTTCTTTATCCACTCATCTACTGAAGGGCATCTCAGCTCTTTCCACAGTTTGGCTATTGTGGACATTGCTGCTATGAACATTGGGGTGCATAGGGCCCTTCATTTCACTACATCTGTGTCTTTGGGATAAATACCCAGTAGTGCAATTGCTGGGCCATAACGTAGCTCTATATTTAAATTTTTGAGGAAACTCCACACTGTTATCCAAAGTGTACCAACTTGCATACCCACCAACAGTGTAAGAGGGTTCCCCTTTCGCCACAACCTTTCCAACATGTGTTGTTTCTTGCCTTGTCAATTGTTGCCATTCTAATTGGTGTAAGGCGGTATCTCAATGTGGTTTTGATTTGAATTTCCCTGATGGCTAATGATGATGAACATTTTTTCATGTGTCTGTGAGCCATTTGTACGTCTCCTTTGGAGAAGTGTCTGTTCATGTTTTCTGCCCATTTTTTGACTGGACGATTTGTTTTTTGGGTCTTGAGTTTGAGAAGTTCTTTATAGATCTTGGATACCAGCCCTTGTCTGTAGTGTCATTTACAAATATTTTCTCCCATTCCGGTTGCCTCTTTGTTTTGTTGACTGTTTCCTTTGCTGTGCAGAAGCTTTTTATCTTGATGAAGTCCCAAAAGTTCATTTTCACTTTTGAGAGAAGTTGCTGTGGCTGATGTCCAAGAGGTTACTGCCTATGTCCTCCTCTAGGATTTTGATGGATTCCTGTCTCACATTGAGGTCTTTCATCCATTTTGAGTTTATCTTTGGGAATGGTGTAAGAGAATGCTTGAATTTCATTCTTCTGTATATAACTGTCCAATTTTCCCAGCACCACTTATTGAAGAGATTGTCTTTTTTCCATTGCATATTTTTTTTCCTGCTTTGTCGAAGATTATTTGACCATAGAGTTGAGGGTCCATATCTGGGCTCTCTATTCTGTTCCATTGGTCTTTGTGTCTGTTTTATGCCAATACTATGCTGTCTTGGTGATCACAGCTTTGTAATATAGCTTGAAATCAGGCAACGTGATGCCCCCAGCTTTGTTTTTCTTTTTCAACATTTCCTTGGCCATTCGGGGTCTTTTCTGATTCCATACAAATTTTAGGATTGTTTGTTCTGGCACTTTGAAAAATGCCATTGGTATTTTGATCAGGATGGCATTTAAAGTATAGATTGCTCTGGGCAGCATAGACATTTTAACAATGTTTATTCTTCTGATCCATGAGCATGGAAATGTTTTTCCATCTTTTTGTGTCTTCTTCAAATTCTTTCATAAGTGATCTGTAGTTCCTAGCATATAGATCCTTTACCTCTTTGGTTAGGTTTATTCCAAGATATCTTATGTTTTTTGGTGCTATTGTAGTTGGAATTGATTCTCTAATTTCTCTTTCTACCATTACATTGTTAGTGTATAAGAAAGCAATTGATATCTGTGCATTGATTTTGTATCCTGCCACATTACTGAATTGCTGTTTGAGTTCTACTAATTTGGGGTGGGGGCTTTTTGATTTTTCACATTAATTATCATGTCATCTGCAAAGAGAGAGAGTTTGACTCCTTCTTTGCAAATTGAATATATTTTATTTCTTTTTGTTGTCTGAGTGCTGTTGCTAGGACTTCTAGTACTATGTTGAACAATAGTGGCGAGAGTGGGCATCCTTGTCATGCTCCTGATCTTAAGGGAAAGTCTCTCAGCTTTTCTCCATTGAGAGTGATATTCGCTGTGGGTTTTCATAAATTGATTTAATGAACTTGAGGAATGTTCCCTCTATCCTTATACTCTGAAGAGTTTTAATCAGGAAAGGATGCTGTATTTTGTCAAATGCTTTTGCTGCATCAATTGAGAGGACCATATCGTTCTTCACTCTCCTCTTATTAATGTGTTGAATCACATTGATTGATTTGCAAATGTTGAACCACCCTTGCATCCCAGGGGTAAATCCCACTTGGCCATGCTGGATGATACATTTAATGTACTGTTGTATCCTATTAGCCAGGATTTTTTTGAGAATTTTGGCATCCATATTCATCAGGGATATCAGTCTGAAATTCTCCTTTTTCATAGGGTCTTTGCTTGGTTTGGGGATCAAGGTAATGCTGGCCTCAATGAATGACTCTGAAAGCTTTCTTTCTGTTTCTTTTTTTGAAACAGCTTCAGGAGAATAGCTATTATTTCTTCTTTGAATGTTTGGTAGACTTCCCCAGGGAATCCATCAGGCCCTGGACTCTTGTTTTTTGGGAAGTTTTTGATCACTGCTTCAATCTCGTTATGGGTTATTGGCCTATTCAGGTTGTCAATTTCTTCCTGTTTCAGTCTTGGTAGTTTATACGTTTCCAGAAGGCATCCATTTCTTCCAGGTTGCTTAATTTATTGGCATATAGTTGTTAATAATAATTTCTAATGATTGTTTCTATTTCCTTGGTGTTAGTCCTGATCTCTCCCCTTTCATTCATAATTTTATTAATCTGGGTCCTTTCTCTTTTCTTTTGGATAAGTCTGGCTAGTGGTTTATCGATCTTATTAATTATTTCAAAGAACCAGCTTCTAGTTTCTTTGATCTGATCTGCTGTGTTTCTGGTTTCCAATTCATTAATCTCCACTCTAATTTTAATTATTTCTCTTCTAATACGTGGCTTAGGCATCATTTGTTGCTTTTTCTCTGGTTCTTTAAGGTGTAAAATTAGTTGGCAAATTCAGGATATTTCTATTTTTTTGAGTGAGCCTTGGATGGCTATGTATTTCTCCCTTAGGGCTGCCTTTGCAGTATCCCATAGGTTTGGACCAATGTGTTTTCATTCTCACTGGTTTCCATGAATTGTTTAAGTTCTTTTGATTTCCTGGTTGACCATTCTTGAGAAGAGTGGTCTTTAGCTTCCAAGTGTTTGAATTTCTGCCAAATTTTTTTCTTGTGATTGAGTTCCAGTTTTAAAGCATTGTGGTCTGAGAATATCCAAGGAATAATCTGTCTTTTGATATTGGTTGAGACCCGATTTGTGACCCAGTATGTGGTGTATTCTGGAGAAAGTTCCATGTGTGCTCTAGTAGAATGAGTATTCTGTTTTAGGGTGGAATGTTCTGTATATATAAGATCCATCTGGTCCAATGTGTCATTCAAAGCTCTTGTTTCTTTGTTGATTTTCTGCTTAGATGATCTGTCCATTGCTGAGAGTGGAGTGTTAAGTTCTCCTACTATAAACGTATTATTATCAATATGTCTCTTTATTTTGGTAAACAGTTGGTTTATGTAGTTGGCTGCTCCCATGTTGGGGGCATAGATATTTACAATTGTTAGATGTTCTTGTTGAATAGACCCTTTAAGAATGATGTAGTGTCCTTCTATGTTTCTAACTACAGGTTTTAGCTGAAAATCTAATTTGTCTGATATGAGAATTTCTCCAGCTTTCTTTTGATGTCCGTTGGCATGAAAGATGGATCTCCATCCCTTCACTTTCAGTCTGGATGCATTTTTAGGTTCAAAATGAGTCTCTTGTAGACAGCATATGGATGGGTCCTGTCTTTTTATCCATATGCAAACCTGTGCTGTTTTATGGGAGCATTTAGGCCATTCACATTGAGAGTGATTATTGAAAGTTATGAATTTATTGTCATCATGTTGCCTGTGAAGTCCATGTTTCTATAGATTGTCTTTGTAAATTTCTCTTCTATATCACTCTTGACATCTTCCCCCTTTTATAGAACCCCCCTTAATATTTCGTTCAGGGCCGGCTTAGTGGTCACATATTCTTTCAGTTTCTGTCAGTCTTGGAAGCTCTGCATCTCTCCATCCATTCTAAATGACAGCCTTTCCAGATAAAGTATTCTTGGCTGCATGTTCTTCTCGTTTAGTACTCTGAATATGTCTTGCCAGCCCTTTCTGGCTTGCCAGGTCTCTGTGGATAGGTCTGACGTTATTCTGATATTCCTCCCTCTGTACGTAGGAATCTCTTCCTCCTAACTGCCCTTAAGTTGTTTTCCTTGGTTCTAAAATTTGTGAGTTTTACTATTACATGCCAGAGCGTTGTTCTGTTCTTCATCTTGAGATGGGTTCTCTCTGCTTCTAGGACACGAATACTTGTTTTATTCCCCAGAGTAAGGAAGTTCTCAGCTATGATTTGCTCAAATATATCTTCTAGACCTCTCTCTCTATCCACCCCTTCAGGGATCCCAATAATTTTGACATTGGAATGTTTTATGATGTCACTTATTTCTCTAATTCTATTGTCATGGATTTTAAGCTGTTTGTTCCAGGCCTGCCCTGTTTCCTTCTTTTCTATCAGTTTGTCTTCTCGATCACTAATTTGTTCTTCTGCCTCGTTTACCCTAGCTGTTAGAGAATCTAATTTACACTGCATCTCATTTATAGCATTTTTAAGTTTGGCCTGGTTAGCCTTCATTTCTGCCCTTAGAGAATCTATGTTGCTGTTAATGTTTTTCTCCAGCCTAGCTTTTGTCTTCGTAACTGTTACCCTGAAGTCTATTTCTGACATCTTGCTTATATCGATATCCATTAGGTCTGCAGGAGAGGCTCTTGTCTATGGGTCTTTTCTTTGTTGGGAGCTCCTCCTTCTAGTCATTCTATTGAGTTGTGGTTGAGGGGATGTACAGTTGAAAATATCAACCACAACTCAGGCAAGGTGCATCCTGGGAAAGTTTGGAGCAATCGAAAGCCACCACTGAAAAAAACCCAGCCAAAATGAAACCCAAGAATAAGATTTATAAAGTATAAAAATAAAAACAAACAAAACCCACAAAAAAAAATGACAAAAAGGGGGGGTGCAGGGAAGGTAGCTATAATCCCTTTATGTGGGCGAGGTAGAGTGTTTCACCTCTTCCTGGGTGTATTTTGTTCTCTTTGTTAGAGAACAGTACTTCTCAGAGATACAGGGAAATTAAAACTGGTATATATATATATAAAGGTAGTATTGAATAGGGAAAAAAGGACTACATTGAAGCTTATATCTATATATATAAAAAAAAGTGTGTGAAAAAGTTCAAGTTAAAGCCCATTATCTTTCAAGCTATATTTGCATGTTCTGCATACTGCATGAATGATGAAAATGGTCAATGAACCAGAGTGACTATATTGAATTCTTTGAAAGGACTCATACATGAAAGTAAAGTCAAACCTTTCAGTTGACTTTAAACCAGAATACAGTTTTTACTCACTTGATTCACTCAGTGTCTATTGAATATCTTCTGTGTGCATGACCTAACAAACAGTAGTGTTAGAAAAGCCAGAAGTGTGGGCTCACAGTGTGAGCACATTTTGGTGCAACATATCTTAGCATTTGGGCTTCAATTTTGCACAAAGAGAAAACTTATTTCATCCATTCACTCATATGTTACTTGGTCTGTGAAAGATATTTCGGTAAATGAGGCCTATTAAGTCAGGATGTCAGTTTACTTGTTTATATTTTTAAAAAATGCTGCTAGTAAAACATGTTGACAGGTCAATACAATAGGAAAGTGTATTTTGGAAGTCAGATTAAGATCAGATGCAAAATAATAATCATAACAATGGTGATGGTATACCTGAGGGCTCCAAGTTATATATCTACAGTTCCCTGAGAGGATGCTTGTTGCCTGGTCAGGGCCTTCTCATTTTTTCTTTGTCTATGCTCTTCTATCATCTTGGGCCCACTATAGTAATTGCAGCTTATCTGACATCTCATGATATTTTAGAGATATCGTTGCTCCTACATAAGGGAGACTTGCAAGATGCTTTAGCCTCATGATAGCACATTTAAAATGCTGTCTTAGGATACACTGCATCCAACATATTGTATCTATCATGTGAATTATTTTACATTGACTTTTAGCTGTAAGCTCAGTGTGTAAATATTTTCCTATTTGGAGCTTGAAATGACACAAAATTTACAAAATTAAAAAAAAAATGAACAAGACAAAGGTCAAGAGAATGGAGGACCCATGACAGGATCAGACCCACTAGGCACCCTCAGCACTGGAGACACGCACTGGGAAGATGAATCCTCATAACATCTAGTTTAGGGCTTAACTTGGCAAGCTTTGAAAATCAGTTGGGCCTAACTCTGGGTATATTAAAAATCATTGGGCTTAGCTCTGGGAGGGTCAAAGGGCCATAGGAAACTGACCTCCTCTCCTTAAAGACCTAGCATAATAAATAACCCAACCAACCAAACTCAGCATAGAGTAGCAGTTTGAATAGTGCCTGAGGTATATGTGGAGAGTAATTTACTAATCTTAGAACATGGGCTAGAGAGACATGATCTACAGGAGATTTCCTCAGGAACAAAAGTGCTGGCAGACACTATCTCTTTTTCCCTCCCTCAGCCTAGATTGCTAGACACTTGTGGATACCAGCAGGAATACCATTTATCTTGCTAGCACCATGTACCCCAAACATGTTCCCCTGCAGACTCACCCCATCCATCTTGCCCACTTCAGCAAACATGCCTCAAAAGGAGCTCCTGCCCTGACACACTGTGCAAGTAGCCCCAGCAGGGACTGACACCACTCCAAAGTGTCTCCTGCCCTGCAGATTGTGGGAAATAACCCCACACACCAACACATGCACAGTTTCAGCACTGAGCATTTTAGCTGGCCACACAGCCTGCAGCTGTGACAGACACATGGGTGGAAAAAATGTGGTCTGACTGCCAGCTCCAACCACCAAGAAAATCTGCTCAGGGGGCCACAAATAGAGAGCACTCTGATGATTGGTGTGCACATAACTGCAGAACACAGAGTGCAGACAGCTAGCCTGACTACTGACATTGCCCACCAAAAAGCTCATTGTTAGACACACCCCACAAAAGCACAGGGACCAAACCCTGTCCTATGAAACCACAGCAGGTAAAGCCAGTCATTGCAGCTTACTGAAAGCTCAGTCAGCAAGTGGCTCAGGCACAACAGTAGTGTTTACACAGCCCATATCCAGGAGACACCCCTGGAGCACATGGTTCTGATGAACAGGGACACTGACTACCAGGCACTTCAAGACCTCTTCTTCACAAGGCCACTACTTTTAATACCAAGAGATACAGCTGGCCATCCTAATACATATAAACAGAGTTAGACAAAATGAGGCAGAGGGATATATCCCAAATGAAAGAACTGGACAAAATCACAGCAAAAGAACTAAAGGAAATGGAAGTAAGTATTATGCCTGATAAAGAATTCGGTGATATCGTAAAGGTATTCAGTGGACCTGAAATAAGAGTGGAGGATCTCAGTGTGACCTACAATAGAGAGATAGAAAATATAAAAAGAACCAGAGATGAAGAATTCAGTAACTGAAATAAAAATTACACTAGAGAGAGTCAACAAAATATTAGGCAATGTAGAAGAACAAATCAGCATCTGGAAGACAGATTTCAGAAAACAAGCTGAACTACAAAAAGAAAAATGACTAATAAAAAATAAAAAGTGGTTAAGGGAACTCAGTGACATCATTAAGTGTAGTAACATTCCTATTAATCCAGAAGGAGAAAACAGAGAGAAGGGGAAAGAAAACTTATTTGAAGAAATAATAGTAAATTGACCAGTATGGTGGTTAAAGCACAAGAGCAATAAAATTAATTATATCTACAAGAATTAGTCTATGGATTCACAAAATAAAAGAGTGTAAAATATGACATGGTATACAGAAAATGGAGAAGGGAGTAAAAATGTAGGACATGAATGTGTTCAAACTTAAGTGACCATCAAGTTAATATAGACTGGAGTACACATAAGATGTTATATGTGAAACCAATGGTAACCACAAATTAAAAACCTATAATAGATACACACACAAAAAAGAAAGGAACCCAAGCATAACATTAAAGAAAGCCATCAAATCCTAAGGAAGGGGGCAAGAGTAGAAGAAAGGAAGAGAGAAGAACAAAAACAACCAGAAAACAAGTAACAAAATGGCAGTAAGTACATACTTATCAATAATTACTTTAAATGCAAATGGACTAAATAATCAAAAGACATAGGGTGACTGGTTAAAAAAAGACCCATCTGTATGCTGTCTACAGAGGCACTTCAGACATAAAGACACATGAAGATTGAAAGTTAAGGTATTAAAAAGCATTTACCATGAAAATGGAAACAAACAAAAAACTAGGGTAGGAAATAAATTTTAACAGACATAAAGGGAGAGATTGACAATAATACAATAATAATAATAATGACTTTAGACACCCTATTTACATCAATGGATCAGTCATCCAGACAGATGATCAACAAAGAAACAATGGCTTTGAGTGACACATTAGTCCAGATGGACCTAACAAATATATACATAATATTTCATCAAAAAACAGCAGAATACTCATTCTTTCAAGTGTATATGTGGGACATTCTGTGATAAATCACATTAGGTCACAATACCATTCTCAATATTCAAGAAGATTGAAATATAATATGTTGCATCTTCCCACCACAACAGTATGAAACTAGAAATCAACTATCAGAAATTATGTGGAAAGAACACAAATATATGGAGGCTAAACAACATGATACTAAAAAATGAATGGAATAAACAAGAAATCAAAGAGGAAATTGAAAAAAAAAAAAACAAAAACAGGGAAAAGGGGCACCTGGGTGGCTCAGTCAGTTGAGTGTCTGCCTTCGGGTCAGGTCATGATCCCAGGGTCCTGGGATAGAGCCTGGTGTAGGGCTCCCTACTCAGTGGGAAGCCTGCTTCCCCCTCTCCCTCTGCCTGCCACTCCCCCTGCTTGTGCTCTCTGTCTCTCTCTTCTTCTCTCTCTCTCGGTATTTCTCTCTAAACATGGAGTAAAAGAAATTGAAAGCAACTGTGCAAATTCTTTGGGACACAGCCAAAACATTTCTAAGAGGGAAGTTTATAGCAATACAGACCTGCTTGAAGAAACCAGAAAAATCTCACACCTTGCACCTAAAAGAGATAGCAAAAGAACAAAGCTCAAAGCTAGTAAAAGGAAGAAAATAATAAACGTTTTGGCAGAAATAAATGAAATAGAGACTAAAAAATAATACAATGATACCAGGAGTTTGTTCTTTTGAAAATAAGCAAAATTGATCATCTCGAGCCATATTTACCAAGAAAGAAGAGGACTCAAATAAATAAAATCAGAAGTGAAAGAGGATAAATAACAACCAACACCACAGAAATGAAAGGACTATAAAAGAATATTATGAAAACTTACATGCCAGCAGCATATTGGACAACCTAGAAGAAATGAATAAACTCCTAGAAACATATAACTTTACAAAACTGAATCAGGAAGAAATAGAAAATTTGAACGGACCAATTACTAGTAAGGAAATTGAATTAGTAATCAAAAAACTCTCAACAAACAAAAGTCCAGAACAAGACAGCTTCACTGGTAAATTCTACCTAGTATTTTAAAAAGAGTTAATACCTTTTTGTTTTCAAATTATTCCAAAAACTAAAGGGGAAGAAAAACTTCCAAATTCATTCTACAAGACGAGCATTACTTTGATAAAGGGAAATTTGTTGCATTTCTATACATCAATAATGAAGTAGCAGAAAGAGAAATTAAGAAAACATCCCCATTTACAGTTGCACCAAAAAGAATAAAATATCTGTGAATAAACATAACCAAAGAAGGTGACAGACCTGTACTCTGAAAACTATAAAATACCAGTGAAGGAAATTGAAGACGGCACAAACAAATGAAAAGATATTCCATGCTCCTGGATTGGATGAGTTAATATTGTTAAAATGTCCAAATTACCCAAAGCAACCTACAGATTTAATGCCATCCCTATCAAAATGCCAACAGCATTTTCCACAGAACTAGAATAAACTGTCCTAAAATTTTTATGGAACCACAGACAAACCCAAAGATGGCCAAAGCCATCTTGAGAACGAAGAACAAAGCTGAAGGTTTCACAATCCCAGACTTTAAGAAATATTACAAAGTTGTAGCGATCCAAACAATCTAAGCAGTATGGTACTGCCATGGAATCATACATACAGATCAAAGGAACAGAATAGAAACCCCAGAAGTAAACCCAGAACTATATGGTCAATTAACCTTCAACAAAAGAGGAAAGAATATGTAATTGGAAAAATACAGTCTCTTCAACAAATGGTGTTGGGAAAACTAGATAGCAACATGCAAAAGAATGAAACAGGACCTCTTTCTAACATCATACACAAAAATAAACTCAAAATGGATTAGGACCTAATTGTGAGACCTGAATCCAAAAAAATCTTAGAAGAGAGCACAGTCAGTAATTTCTCTGACATCAACCATAAAAACATCTTTCTAGATAGGTCTCCTGAGGCATGAGAAACTAAAGCACAGATAAACTATTGGGAATACATCAAAATAAAAAGCTTCTGCACAGCAAAGGAAACAACCAACAAAACTAAAAGACATCCTACTGAATGGGAGGAGCTATTTCCAAATGACATATCTGATAAAGTGTCAGTATCCAAAATATATAAAGGATTTATATAACTCAACACCAAAACAAAACAAAACAAAACAAAAACCAAATAGCCCAATTTAAAAATGAGCAGAAGACATGAACAGACATTTTTTCAAAGAAGATATCCAGATGCTAACAGACACATGAAAAGATGCTCAACATTAGTCATCATCAGGGAAATACAAATCAAACCACAATGAGATATCACTTCACATCTGTCAAAATGGCTAGAATCAAAAAGACAATAAATAACAAATGTTGGCAAAGATATGGAGAAAAAGGAACCCTCACACATTATTTGTGGGAATGTAAATTGGTGCAATCACTATGGGAAATCATATGGAATTTCCTCAAAAAGTTCAAAAAAGAACTATCATATGATCCAGTAATGACACTTATGGGTATTTGCCCAAAGAATACAAAAAACAAATTCAAAAGGATGTATACACCTCTATGTTTATTGCAGCATTATTTACAATAGCCAAATTATGGAAGCAGCCCAAATGTCCATTGATAGATGAATGGATAAAGAAGATACAGTGTGTGTGTGTGTGTGTGTGTGTGTGTGTGTATGTGTGTGTGTGTACACAGTGTTTCTCAAACACTATTTTGGTGACTATTGGCATCCCCGGGGTTTCATCACCCAACTATTAAGAAGCCACTGATAATAAATTTATGTTAGGGAGAGTAGTCAAAGGAAACTTAGAGGCATAAGTTATGGGTTGATCAAGGAGGATCTTGAAAGTCAGGGAAGGCTTTGGAAATTAAATTTTTAAGTACTTATTCTCAACTCACTTTCACTTTGTAATATTATTTATCCTTTTTATCAGTATATTATAGCAGAATTTACATGACAGAGAGGTTTGAGGGAAATATTTCCGTTTATAAATTTTGTCCTGATTCTTCTGTTTATTTTGTGAAAAAAACTCTAAGGGTCAATGCTTTAACATTTTTCAACATTGCATTTTTGAAATATTTTACTTCTTCATCTTAGTTAGCCAGACTACTTGCAATCAACAGTATTAGAAGACTGGAACAGTCTTTTGCCTTGTTTTTGCCTTTGAAGCATGCCAAAATATCTTTTGAGTCAGGGACAGCCACTGCATATGTGACAAAGGATTTTTTCCTTCATCCCAAATAAAATGAATAAATCAAATTACTTCCCCCCAAAAAAGTGATGGGAAATAAGTGAAATTAGCCTATGAGTAAGGTCAAGCTTTGATGATACTGTTATGAAGCCTTCAAAAATGATTTTTCTAGCATCCTATTCCACTGAAATTACTATTGCCAATGTCAAAAAAAAATTTTTTTTAATCGAATCTAACGAATACTTTCAACCCTTAACGTGTTTTGCATGCCTTTGGGGCCACTAACAAAGTACCATTTCTTGCTGATACTCTTACTTTGGCATTTACCATTTCCCTTCAGGTAGATATGTTTCTCTCAATTTACACATTTTGTTTCCTTTATGGATTTGTTTTTCCATTCACATCATAAAGTTGGCATCTCCTGCATTCCATCTTTTACTCCAGTAGTTTCTAATTCTACACAGACTAGATGAGCCCATTCACAGCCTTGTCTTCAAGTGCGCCTATATTCTGGTGACTCCTAAGTACATAGTATCAACCCCTCTAATGAACTTTTGAATCACGTATTTCAACTATTTATTACATATTTCTACCTGGATGAATTTCCAGGTCAACATGGCCTTCTACTCCATAAACCTAAAACCTTTTCCTTTATCTTGAAATGGTGCCTCAGATAGAATCTTGGGTATCATACTGCTCTCCCTTTTCTCCTTCACCGCCTGTCCAATTAGTTATCAAATTTTGTCAACTCTACTTATTAACTAGACGGTTCACTATATATGCTACTTCCACTGCTACTGCCCTGAGTTGAGGTCCTTGTCCTTGTTTCCTAGATTTCAGTTGTAGCTCTTTGACTAACCCTATTACCAATTTCACCCTACCACCAAGCAATCTCTGCCACCAGAATCATCTTTCTAAAAACAATTATAACCAATTATATCATTTCCTTTCCTTTTCATAACAAAGTCCAAACTTCTTAACCTTAACATCCAAGATTCTTCTGTGATTTGACTCCTGAATTTACAGTGTTATCTCTCATTCTTCCTCTTCAAGCAACTCTTAGTTTCAGTTCTCACAATGCTGTTTGCTTAGTATCCTGCCTTCATTTGCCCATATAGTTTCCCTACGTGAAGATCCTTCCCTTCTTCCACATTTTCCCCTGGCTGGCCCCTAACTAACCTTAGGATTCTAATTACCTGTCACTTCCCCTGAGGACGAGTTCCCTGGCCTTCCCAGACTGAGTCAAATGCCCCTTTGCTCTACCACATTACCTTTGCCTTTGTCAACCATACTATCACTCTGAGTTATGCTTATGTTCTCATTTTCTGTTTTACCAAACTGCAAGTGTTAAAGGCAGAAATATCTTTCTAGTCTTTATGCCTAGCTGCAACCAGAATGCTTCATCCAGAAGGGAAGCTTAAAGAGTATTTCTAGAAATTTAAATTATAGAATTGATAGAATTGATACAAAATGAACTGTGCTATCTTAAATCATTAGTCATCAAATCCTTATTCATAAAAAAATAATATATATGTTGGTGATTATACTTATTTTGCTGTAGCATTTTTGTGCTCCTCAAACTTCACTCATACTTTGTGTCAGAAGGTGCTGAGGTATTTAATGCTCCACCTTTGTTGTAGATTAAACATTTCAGTACATGACAGTTTTTACAAAAGTACAACCTATATATTTTATCAAAACTCTGGAGGTAACAGAGGAGAACTTAGAAGGTTATAACATGCCATGTGTTACCATATACTTTTTTTTAAGCATTAAGGATTGAACAGCTTGTAACAGGGCTTTTGTCAGAAATTATCAGGCCAAGTCACTTAAAAGGAAAGGGTATTTTTCCTTACTACTTGTTAAACACAATTAAGGATCATCCATCACTTTCTATGTGAAGTTTTTCATTGATCATCATTGCAAATGTACTGACTTTACCTGATCATTATCATCAATGGGAATTTGAGCTCAGTGTTCCTGTCTTTGTTTCAGTATAAAGTAATGAATGATAGTACAGTTAATGGGAAAAAAATAACACTTTTGTACCAGGCATGTTCAAGTCAATTTAACAGTGTACATTTATCACAGATAAGCGCTCTAGAAGGTGGCTATTTTAAAAAGCTATTTTCTGAGTTGCTTTTCATTCTGTTAAATGGAAAATACACTTTCTGCTATAAATATTGGCAATTTCAAAAGTTTTAAGTTATTTCAGCAAAGATTTGCCTTTTATATTATAATCTACTAAAAATGTTCCTTTATTTTCATTTCTAGTAATCCCAGAATGCAAAAAGAAAAACAAACAACTCCCCCCCAAATAAAGTGTAGGGTAAAGTACACATAAACATGTAAATGTAAGTGGAATCTGTTTTCAAAAAAAAAGAACAAATGAATTAACTGTTATATTATGATGTAAACATTTTCAAATTAGAGATTAACATGAAACAAAGGCCTGGAGTGATTAAAAATATAGTAGGTCAAATATTTCAGTAGTATGAAATGCTTTCTTCAGAAAGTTATGAAATTGACTAAAAAAGGAATGAAGAATAAAAATATGTTCCTGAAGATGGTAGTGAACAATTGATTAATGTTTTAATACATCTGACTAATTGAACCTAACTTTCTATGAGCCTGTCATTATATATATATAAAATATATATTATGGAAATATATATATTTGTTGGTGTATAGCAAGTATATGTATGAAATACATATTCTGGAAAATGAAATATATATATGAATTCTTAGGTAGAACAGATGTTATTAAAATAGCTTGGTGTTCCCACCAAAACACTTGATTTTTATGTACTTTTAATAAAAGATTTCATCTACTATCATTGTTTCAGCTATATTCAAATGCAGATAATTTCCAAATTTATACTTATAGTTCATATATCTCTCCATATTTCTAATTCATTTGTCTAACTACTGTCTGGACATTCCAAAAGTCCTTTCAACATATCAAAACTTACAATTTTGTCTCTAGCCTATTTACCTCTTCTATTTTGTCTCAGTTATGCCATTGTCATCCACCATTCCTGCAAAAATACTGAAACATCTATTAGTCTCCTTCTTCCTCCTAACTACATATAATCAGTTGCCAAATCTCTTTGATTTTACCCTTTAAATATTTCTCTGAGGTACTCCCTACTCAGTACGCCTACCTGTTGACTTACTTCAGACTTTTATCATCTCTCACTGGGCCTTTGGCAGTAGCTCCAACTTTTTTTCTGTAATTCCAGACTTAACTCCTTTGAATCCATCCTCTACATGCCTACCAAGAATCCCTCCAAAACACAAATAAGGCTATGTCATATTGTTGCTCCTTAATAGACATATCTGACCACAGCCTCCATATCCAGATTTACCTCTTTGCTTCTCCCTCCTTTAAGTTCATCTGTGCTGGGCTGTGATTTTCTGCAAAACAGGTAAAATGAGAATTGAAGAGAGGTGGAGAGAAGATTTTGACCATTTGAGTCAGTGCATTTGCCCTCTCCCTGTCATCTTCCTCTACCACCAACACCAGAGAAGCGCCTAAAAGAGGTTGTGAAGATATGAAAGACCAGAGGATTCACACACACACACACACACACACTCTAAACCTCTTAAACCACATGGGTGTTATATGCAACTAATGAATCATTGAACACTACAACAAAAACTAATGAGGTACTATATGTTGGCTAATTGATAAATAAATAAATAAATAAATGTCTGGAAAGGAAATAGAAAATAGTGAATGTCAATAAAAAATAAAATAAAATGAGACTGGATTAAATTTCAAAAAGCAAAAGTAACCATAAAACTATGGAATCTACCTAAGACATAACTAAGGGATGTTAAATAAAAATAAAGCACAATTGAAAGCAGCAGTTTTATAAAATAAAATCAGTTTATTTTTAAATCCCAAAGACTTAAGATTCTTCAACACTCTGATTATACTCTGCTTGCATACGATCTCCTTGGGAGTTTTTCCTGACCTGCTTCCCAATTCCTGGTGTATTCCCTGTTAACCTTCTGTATCACTGTACTTATGTGCTTGTCTTTCCTGTTGACTTGTGAGTTTCTTTTAAGGGCATGAGTTGAGTCTTTCATCCTCTTAACCATTTTAACACAGTGCCTAGCACACACGTGATTCTCAGTAAATGTGTGACTGATGGACTGTCAATTAGTGAATTCCCAGAAATGCTAACTCACAGTGACCAATTTTAATGACTTCAAAGTTGTTTCTTAATTTCTCACTCTATTATGTATTAATATTTCCTTATTTATAGTATAAAATACATTGAAATTGAAAACAATATATTACACTACTTACATCTATTTTCAAATTTCTATGTGTTTTCAACATTTTAACCCAAGTGATTTTGGGGATCATTTTATTTTTCTAAATTTGTTTTGTAGGTTTTCGAAATTTACATATTGATGACCAGATAACTCTCATCCAGTATTCTTGGATGAGCTTAATGGTGTTTGGACTAGGATGGAGATCTTATAAACATGTCAGTGGACAGATGCTATATTTTGCACCTGATCTAATACTAAATGAGTAAGTAGTAATTTGATTTTTGTTTGTATTATCACATAAGTGTATATGTAGGATAATCTTTAAAATTACATTTCAGTAGATGATTACATAGTTAGTATCCCAAATAATAGAATTTTCTTGAAATGCTTATCAGAATTATCTCAGGATATAGCTTGATATAACAAAATTAATAAAATTTATCATTATATCAGTAACTTGATATTTGGAGATTCCCCTTTTGTTTCAATATATAGTAGTCATGTCAAATCAATTTTTTTAAACTTCAAAAGTGTATCAAGAAATATACTTAAAGATAAAATGAAATTTTTAGTTTACCAAATTAAAATTTTATACCTTGGTTCTAATGAAAATAATTATTAAATTAAAAGTATTTTTGCTTGAAAGTATTAACTTACTTTCAAAAAGTAAAGATATTATCTCTCCTCCTAGAAGAAAAATCAGACAGTTCGGTTATTTTAAAAATTGAAAGATAAATATTTCAATTTCCTTGGTTATATTTAAATTACTATAATTAATTTTCTACATATAACCTTAAACTGAATAAGAATCTTTTCATGGAAATATTTATACCATTCTAATGATGAATGCTGACTCAGAATTATATGACATATTAAGTTACTTTTGTTTTTATAGTTAACAGATAATTTTCATATATTTTATTCCATTTTGCCCTTATAATCCCTTGAAATAGATAAGGAATCAGTGTCCTTCATTATACAGTTCAGGAAACAGGCTCAGAGGAATTGTATATCCTGCCAAAGAATCTGAGTGACAGTCAGGATCAATTTTAGCTCTTCTGAGTCAAAATCTAGTTTTCTTTTCACAATTTGTGTTAGCTGTATGTGACTACTGTGGATGTTGCAGAACAGCACATGGTTGAGAAAATACCTTTAAAATTTTTTCTTCAACCTTCAGAATTAGTGTTTGGCCTTGTCAGTTATTTAATCCTTTGTAATGTTCTCTTTGTCATCATACATTTCCCCCAGAATAGTTCATGGTATAACTCTTCTACACTGACTACTCTGAACTGAATACACTGAACTCTTCTACATTCTTCAGTTTCTGTGAACTGAATCCATTCTCCAATTGGATTACACACAAAATTTTGTATCTATTTTTTAACAGAAAAAAATCATCAGTAAATATATGATTTCCTGAGTGTTCCTCAGCTCCACATTCTCAACTCCTTAGGTTTTTAAATGTAATAATAAAAATGAGAAACAACATTAATCTTGGTCAATATGTATTTAATATTATTTCTTACTTTAAAATTTCTTAACCTCAAAAATTCAGTATTTTGAACAAAATATTGAGTTTGTTTACAAAAAGACATTTTCTGTAATATGTAAATTAGCAAATCTCATTTTCTCAGATAAATTACACAAACTGGCTAAGACACTGTCTGTGTGTTTCTTTTTTCCTGTTGCTTTTTGTGTGTTGTGTGTGATACAAGACAGAGGATGAAAGAATCATCATTCTATTCATTATGCCTCACCATGTGGCAAATCCCACAGGAGTTTGTCAAGCTTCAAGTTAGCCAAGAAGAGTTCCTGTGTATGAAAGTATTGCTACTTCTTAATACAAGTGAGTGAGTACAGCAACTTTTAGGAGATGTTTATTTTCTTAATTTTTAATTCATTGGGAAAGCCTCAAATGGCAATATGATCATATGGTTATACATGAAGTCTGAATCTTAGATTGTGGCTGCAAAGGAGAAGCACCTAATATACTATCATAGACATTAATAAAATTACTTCATATTTCTCAGGCTTTACATAATAATAAAATATCCCACCAATTATGGACTTCTATTTTTTTCAGATAAAATGTGCTTAAATGACTTTTTCATATTCACCTAATTAGCTATTATGAACTAGTTAATACTGCATAAACACAAACTATCTTCTTTCCATCCCCACTCCACAAAAGACTTACTATATAAAATACAAAATTTTGTTTGGAACTATTATTTTTATGTAGAATAGGCAGTTACAGCAAATAACCTACAAAGATCAGTGGTATAACACAATTGCAGTTTATTTGTCACTCATATTCACAGTCCACTGGGTTAGGAAGAAAACCCATGCTCCTTCCATATATGGGCTCCACCCTTCCACAGAGCAGCTTGGAGTCCTCCATTGGCTCTAACTAGAAGATAAACACTGAGTGAGAAAAGATTTGGACGTGAGGCCTAGAAATGTCATATGTCACTTCTACCCACATTCCATGACCCATATTTAACTGTAGGAGAGGTTGGGAAATACACTGTAGCTCTATACCCAGAAGAAACATTATGAAACATAGCATTGGTCACCAGAAGGACAGGCAAATATACATTTCACTCTTTCTCATACACAAAGATCACACACACCTCTGCTTCAGGGGAAAGTTTTTAAAAACTGCTTTTACTTTTCACCTTTTTCTGTGTCCTTTCCATGCACTGGTAGGCTCAGCCTTTGAATATCTGAATTGACCCTTCTTTTACTCAATGATTTGAAAGAGAACCTTAGGGAGTAAAGGTGAGCCAAGGGTCTTTCTCAGTAGTATATTTTCAGAGACTTCTTTCTAGTAGCACAAATCTCACATAGTGGAGGGGTGGGGTACACATCAGGAAAAACAAAGGCAAAAAAGCTATCCTTAAAAAGGGAGGTTTTCCTCATGAAATCTGTGTAAAGACAGGGACCAATACAGGATCCAAGGATCCATAGCCCTACCCCCCTACCTTGGGAACACTCTGAAGCATGAGAAAAGTTGGGTTGCCTGGGCACTACTTTTTGCCCTAATGAGGTTGTAAAACTGTGACAAAATATTTAAAAATTAAACAAAAAACTTAGAAAAATATCTGAAATATAATTTAGGCCCCTATAAATAAGTGAGTATGAAACAGAAAAGAAATTAAAAATCACTAATACACATAAAAAAATTGTTCAACCTCACTAATAATTTGAGAAATGAAGATGAGATATTTTATTTTTCTATGTAAAAAGCAAAGATTACCTAAAATGAAAATACTCCATACTAGCCACAAGACAGTTAAATAGTGAGTTTAGCAATGTATATTATGAGTGTTAAGAAAGTTAATATCTTTCATTGCAATAATTCTACTTCTAAGGATATATCTTTTTAAAAAATCAAAAATTATATTCATTATAAGTATTATTTAGACTAGCAAAATATTTTAAATACCAAATGATAAGACAATTAAATATATTGTTCTACAATTTTAAGTGAAATTAAATGTGAGAATTAAAATATTTATTACTAAAGAATTTTGAGAGATATAAGTAAATGTTCTCAATATAATGTTAGGAAATGTCCCAAAATATTGGATTGTAGAATCTGGTGACATAATTTTTTATGTATTATCTATGTTTTCTAAAATTTTTCTAATGAATATATGTTATTTTTAAGTTAGCTAAATCAAAAAATAAAGATCCTTGTTTTTATAAAAAAGTATTCTTATATAAAATAGCATCTGGCTAACTGCCCATGACTCACCATTTCCCAATTTGCCACTAAGATATTTGCAAGAAATCCTAAAACTCACTTGTGGAATCAACAAGAATCTGAGAAAAAATTCTCCAATCATATAATACTGGATGTAATAATCAAGGCAAAAATGAATTAAGGTAAGGAGCTCAAAGCAAATAGAAATATTTAGGAGAGCTGGTTCATTATTTATCTGAAATATAGGAAAGAGAGCAGGAGAGGAGGAAAAATTTCAAAATGTCTCAGGAGCATAGGATGAGAGCCTAATGATTAGATTATAATATCCCCAAAACTTCTTATTAGTGGTCGATACTAAAAGGATGTGAGGCTGGCTGGGAATACTTGAATGGATAGAGTGAAGACTTTGGGTTACTAGTTTCCAGTTCTTGAAAACCTAATGGGAAATAGTACTTCAATAATCAGAAGAAAAAATAATTTTATTTTTTAAGTGTTTTTTTTTTTTTTTAATTCCAGTTAACATATAGCGTAGCATTAGTTTCAGGTGAACAGTATAGTGATTCAACATTTCCATACAACACACAGTGTTCATCACAAGTGCAGTACTTAGGGGTTACCCCCATCACCTATTTTACCAATGCCCCCACCAACCTCCCCACCCCACCGTAACCATTAGTTTGTTCTCTATAGAGTCTGTTTCTTGGTTTGCCTGGTTTTTTTTTTTTTTTCCTAAAAATCATCAAGGGTCAAGAGTCAAGATAATTAATGTAGAGTTATATAAATCCAAGAGATTATATAATTTTTTTTCTTTCAGCAATCTAGATATAGCTGCAGGAAAAGGGAGCTGCTTCATTTAAGTTTCAAGGTTTGTTTGTAAGGTAAATGAAAGCAAAAAGAAACAAGAAAATTGGGAGTCCTGGTGATAATTTGCTGAAGAAATCAAGCAGAGCATCTCAAACAAGTGACAACAGAAGGATCTAAAATATTAAGGAAAAAAATTGTAGGTAAAATAGACAATGTAGTAGAAATAAGAGAACTAGCAGTAAGAATAGGAAGTTGTGCCTACAATTTGGCTATCAGAATTAAAGACTAGAGAGATATATTACCAGTTAACATCACATGGGAATAAGATGCATTCCCATTAAAATAAGCAACCAAAAAGGAATATTTGCCATTGTTATTATTTAATATTGTTCTGGAAATCCTAAACCATGCACTGAATCATGAAGCAGAAACAAGAGCTACAACTATTCGGAAGGCAGAAATGAGGATTTTTTAAATACAGTATTGTATACCAAAAAAAACCCCACAAAAGATAATCAATCAAAACTATTTGAATTGAAAATAGAAATTAAAAGAAATTAGTAAAAATAGAGTAGTATAATGAAGTGGTTGGATATAAGAGAAGTATTGAAATATCAATAGCTTTCTCTCATGAGCAGGAGGAATTAGGAAATTTCATGAAGCAATATTAAAATTACAACAAAGATAAATTATCCATGAATAATCTCAATGACAAATACTTCAGATTTATATGAAGACAAACTTGACAGAGAGATCCAAGTATTTGTTAAAATATTTTTTCTTTGGGGCACCTGAGTGGCTCAGTCGTTAAGCATCTACCTTCGGCTCAAGTCATGATCTTTGGGTCCTGGGATGAACCCCTCATCAGGCTCCTTGCTCAGCAGGAAGCCTGCTTCTCCCTCTCCCACTCCCCTTGCTTGTGTTCCCTTTCTCGCTGTGTCTTTTTTTGTCAAATAAATAAATAAAATCTTTAAAAAAATAAAAAAAATACTTTTTCTTTAAAAAAGACCCAACTTACATATAATTGTAAACTAAATCCATTCCTGAGACAGGAATATAGAATGACAGGTGCTCTTTTGAGCAAATGCTAAGTTAAACGAATACTCCATTGATACAGCTCTAAAATAGGTAAGCTAAAATGTTCCTTAGTTTATCTAGTTGTTCTTATATGCTTCAAGAGAACTATAAGTTTATGTGACCTAAAACTATCAATAACACTCTTTCCTATTTAAGATGTTCATATCTAGAATTCCATATCAAAAGAGATCTTTATAGAAATTTTTATTATTAACTGCTGCTGTCATCTTTTTAAACATAACTGCCAGTTATATTCTTACAGTTCCTTTGGAAGGACTAAGAAGTCAAAATCAGTTTGAAGAGATGAGATCAAGCTACATTAGAGAACTCATCAAGGCAATTGGTTTGAGGCAAAAAGGAGTTGTCTCTAGCTCACAGCGTTTCTACCAACTTACAAAACTTCTTGATAACTTGCATGATGTAAGTATTTTGTTTTCTAGGATATCAGTGATTATTTTCTGAATTTCTATAACTTTTAAATATTAAATCTACATTTTACCTTATATGGTTTCTTCAAACTCATATTTGTACTTATGTTTTAAAACAGTATTTGCATCACACTGCTCAGCACTTATATTGTGCTTTTTTACATTTTCAATGTAGATCACCCCAATATCCTTTACTAGTATTTGTATAATTTGAAAGTAATTTAATGGTTTATAGGAATTGTGATAACATTTTCCTGAGTAATGTTCTAAAATATTTTGCCCTAAGTTAGAAAAGATTTTATATATACAGGAAAAGCAAAGGTTTGGGTGTGAAAAATAAGACTCATATCATTTTGGATGGAATTATAAGATAACAACAGTGCTAATGGACAATTTGGCAATCTACTCACTAGGTCAAATTTGAGAAACAGATAGGCAAGGATTCTTAGCCATATAGGTAAAGCCTCTATAATGAAATGCAGAAATCAAATACTCAGAAAAAAAGGAATGAAGGAAAAAGCACCAGAACAGAGAAGAGAAAAAAAGATTTAAAAAAATTAAGATATTCAGAGAAAAAAGAATGATATTGCATCCATGAAACAAAAATAGAAAACATTTGGAAAGGTACATTTAGAAAGAAAATACTTGGGGGGCGGAGCAAGATGGCGGAGGAGTAGGAGACCTAGATTTCGTCTGGTCTCAGGAATTCAGGTGAATAGGGATCAAACCATTCTGAACACCTACGAACTCAACAGGAGATCAAAGAAGAGAGTAGCAACAACTCTCTGAACAGAGAAGCGACCACTTACTGGAAGGTAGGATGTGCGGAGAAGTGAATCCGAGGCGATATTCGGGAGGATAGACGGCGGGGGAGGGGCCTCCGTCGGCCGCTTCTGGCAAGTGAATAGAGTCGCGGAGCACAAAATCGGAACTGTTAGAAGTCGGCTCCGCTGAGGGACGTCGCTGCAGTGGCCAAGCGGGGGGTGGAACCCTCATGGGACAGTGTGGTCTCAGGACCCTCGGGGTCACAGAAAGACCTGGGGAGCCTGAGTGTGGCAGAGCTCCCAGGTATCGGAGCAGGGAAGCCAGCTGTAGAGACGGAGCCGAGGCGTGGGCTCTCAGCTTGGGGTTGCCATAAACTGTGATCCGCGGCCCAGTCGGGCCACTGCTCCTCCAGCAGGGACCCAACAGGCGGCAGATCCGGGGAGACTCCCCTTCATTCCTGGGGAGGAGCGGCGCGGGAACGCACCGCAGGGATCTGCTGGGTTTGGAGACTCCACACGGGGTTGGGTGCCAGAGATAGAAACGCTCGGTCACAGGCCGGGTGAGCATGGAGAGCGGCCGGAGACCGGGGAGACGGGAGTGACTGCTTTTCTCTGTGGGCGCACTGAGGAGCGGGGCCCCTAGTTCTCAGCTCCTCCGGGTGGAGATTGGGAGGCCACCATTTTTGCCCTGGTCCTCCAAGGCTGTACGGAGAGCTTGCAGGGAACAAAAGCTCCTGAGATCAAACCCGAGCAGCTTGCTTAGCCCGGACCGACAAGGGCGGAGCAATTCAGCCTCCGGCAAAGACATTTGGAAACCACGGCAACAGGCCCCTCCCCCAGAATATCAGCCCGAACAGCCAGCAAGCCAAGACCAACTTTACCGATCAAGGAGAACGGGAGAACTCCAGTGCTAGGGGAATACTGCACATAGAATTCATGGCTTTTTTTTACCATGATTCATTAGTTCATCAAAGTTAATTTTTGTTAACTGTTTTTTTTTTCTTTTCTTTTTCCCTTCTTCAACCAACAACTTATCAATCTCTTTTTTAAAAAAAAAATCTTTTTATTTTTCATTTTTAGAGTCATATTTTATCCCTTCATAGTAGTTACCCTTATTTTTGGCATATATATATAAGTTGTTCCCTCTTTAAAATTTTGAGATACAGTTACTTCTAACAGATCAAAATATACCCTAAATCACTAGTGTATGGCTCTGTTCTAGTCTCCTGCCTGATCACATTCTCTCCCCCTTTTTTTTAATCTTCTTTCTTTCTTCAAACAACTTATCTTATCAAGTCCTTTTATAAATTCTTTTATAATTTTCATATTTACAGTCACTTCTACCCCTTCATTGTATCAACCCTTATTTTGTACATATATGTCTTTCTTCCTTTAAAATTTTAGGAGGCACTTTTTTCTAACAGACCAAAATACGCCCAAAATCTAGTGTGTGACACTGATCTATGCACTAGCCTGATCATATTTGATCACATTCTGCTTTTTCTGTATTGTTCTGTTTTTATCTTTTTTCTTCTTTTTTTTTTCTCTTTCTTTTTTCTTTCCCTTTCTTTTCCCCTGGTTTCAGGTCTTTTCTGATTTGTATACAGTATATTTGCTGGGGGCGTGGTAAACCTGTTAGCATTTCGTTCTCTCATTCATCTATTCTCCTCTGGACAAAATGACAAGACGAAAAAAATCACCTCAGTAAAAAGAACAAGAGGTAGTACCCTCAGACAGGGACCTACTCAATATGGACATTAGTACGATGTCGGACCTAGAATTCAGAATCATGACTTTAAAGATACTAGCTGGGCTTGAAAAAAGCGTGGAAGTTATTAGAGAAACCCTTTCTGGAGAAATAAAAGAACTAAAATCTAACCAAGTCGAAATCAAAAAGGCTATTGATGAGGTGTAATCAAAAATGGGGGCACTAACTGCTAGGATAAATGAGGCAGAAGAGAGAATCAGTGATATAGAAGACCAAATGATGAAAAATAAAGAGGCTGAGAAAAAGAGAGAGAAACAACTACAGGATCACGAGGGCAGAATTTGAGAGATAAGTGATACAATAAGACGAAACAACATTAGAGTAATTGGGATCCCAGAAGAAGAAGAAAGAGAGAGAGGGGCAGAAGGTATATTGGAGCAAATAATAGCAGAGAACTTCCCTAATGTGAGGAAGGAAACAGGCATCAAAATCCAGGAGGCACAGAGAACCCCTCCCAAAATCAATAATAATAGGTCAACACCCCGACATCTAATAGTAAAACTTACAAGTCTCAGAGACAAAGAGAAAATCCTGAAAGCAGCTCGGGAGAAGAGATTTGTAACCTACAATGGTAAAAATATTAGATTGGCAAGAGACCTATCCACAGAGACCTGGCAGGCCAGAAAAGACTGGCAAGATATCTTCAGAGCACTAAACGAGAAAAATATGCAGCCAAGAATACTATATCCAGCTAGGCTGTCATTGAAAATTGAAGGAGAGAAAAAAAGCTTTCAGAACAAACAAAAACTAAAGGAATTTGCAAACACGAAACCAGCCCTCCAAGAAATATTGAAAGGGGTCCTCTAAGCAAAGAGAGAGCCTAAAGCAGCAAAGATCAGAAAGGAACACAGACAACATACAGTAACAGTCACCTTACAGGCAATACAATAGCACTAAATTCCTACCTTTCAATAGTTACCCTGAATGTAAATGCGCTAAATGCCCCAATCAAAAGACACAGGCTATCAGATTGGATTAAAAAACAAGACCCATCAATATGCTGTCTGCAAGAGACTCATTTTAGACCCAAAGACACCCCCAGATTGAAAGTGAGGGGGTGGAAAACCATTTACCATGCTAATGGACACCAAAAAAAGCTGGGGTGGCAATCCTTATATCAGACAAACTAGATTTTAAAACAAAGACTGTAATAAGAGATGAGGAAGGACACTATATCCTACTTAAAGGGTCTATCCAACAAGAAGATCTAACAATTGTAAATATCTATGCCCCGAACATGGGAGCAGCCAATTATATAAGGCAATTAATAACAAAAGCAAAGAAACACATTGACAACAATACAATAATAGTGGGGGACTTTAACACCCCTCTGACTGAATGGACAGATCATCTAAGCAAAAGATCAACAAGGAAATAAAGACTTTAAATGACACACTGGACCAAATGGACTTCACAGATATATTCAGAACATTCCATCCCAAAGCAACGGAATACACATTCTTCTCTAGTGCCCATGGAACATTCTCCAGAATTGATCACATCCTAGGTCACACATCAGGTCTCAAACGGTACCAAAAGATTGGGATCATTCCCTGCATATTTTCAGACCACAATGCTCTGAAACTAGAACTCAATCACAAGAGGAAAGGCAGAAAGAACTCAAATACATGGAGGCTAAAGAGCATTCTACTAAAGAATGAATGGGTCAACCAGGAAATTAAAGAAGAATTAAAAAAATTCATGGAAACCAATGAAAATGAAAACACAACTGTCCAAAATCTTTGAGATACAGCAAAGGCAGTCCTAAGAGGAAAGTATATAGCAATACAAGCCTTCTTCAAGAAACAAGAAAGGTCTCAAATACACAACCTAACTCCACACCTAAAGGAGCTGGAGAAAGAACAGCAAATAAAGCCTAAACCCAGCAGGAAAAGAGAAATAATAAAGATCAGAGCAGAAATCAATGAAATAGAAACCAAAAGAACAGTAGAACAGATCAACGAAAATAGGAGCTGATTCTTTGAAAGAATTAACAAGATTGATAAACCCCTGGCCAGACTGATCAAAAAGAAAAGAGAAATTACCCAAATCAACAAAATCATGAATGAAAGAGGAGAGATCACAACCAACACCAAAGAAATACAAACAATTTAAAGAACATATTATGAGCAATTCTATGCCAGCAAATTAGATAACCTGGAAGAAATGGGTGCATTCCTAGAGATGTATCAACTACCAAAACTGAACCAGGAAGAAATAGAAAACCTGAACAGACCTATAACCACTAAGGAAATTGAAGCAGTCATCAAAAATCTCCCAAGAAACAAAAGCCCAGGGCCAGATGGCTTCCCAGGGGAATTCTATCAGACATTTAAAGAAGAATTAATACCTATTCTCCTGAAACTGTTCCAAAAAATAGAAATGGAAGGAAAACTTCCAAATTCATTTTATGAGGCCACAATTACCTTGATCCCAAAACCAGACAAAGACCCCATCAAAAAGGAGAATTACAGACCAATATCCTTGATGAACATGGATGCAAAAATTCTCACCAAAATACTAGCCAATAGGATCCAACAGTACATTAAAAGGATTATTCACCACGACCAAGTGTGATTTATCCCTGGGCTGCAAGGCTGGTTCAACATCCACAAATCAATCAACGTGATACAATACATTAACAAAAGAAAGAACAAGAAACACATGATCCTCTCAATAGATGCAGAAAAAGCATTTGACAAAGTACAGCATCCTTTCTTGATCAAAACTCTTCAGAGTATAGGGATAGAGGGTACATACCTGAATATCATAAAAGCCATCTAAGAAACACCTACAGCGAATATCATTCTCAATGGGGAGAAGCTGAGAGCTTTTCCCCTAAGGTCAGGAACGCTCAGGGATGTCCACTCTCACCACTGCTATTCAACATAGTATTGAAAGTCCTAGACACAGCAATCAGACAACAAAAAGAAATCAAAGGCATCCAAATCGGCAAAGAGGAAGTCAAACTCTCACTCTTTGCAGATGATATGATACTGTATGTGGAAAACCCAAAAGACTCCACCCCAAAACTGCTAGAATTCATACAGGAATTCAGTTAAGTAGCAGGATATAAAATCAATGCACAGAAATCAGTGGCATTCCTATACACCAACAACAAGACAGAAGAGAGACAAATCAAGGAATCGATCCCATTCACAATCGCACCCAAAACCATAAGATACCTAGGAATAAATTTAACCAAAGAGGCAAAGGATCTGTACTCAGAAAACTATAAAATACTCAGGAAAGAAATTGAAGAAGACACAAAGAAATGGAAAAACGTTTCATGCTCATGGATTGGGAGAACCAACATTGTGAAGATGTCAATGCTACCTAGAGCAATCTACACATTCAATGCAATCCCCATCAAAATACCATCCACTTTTTTCAAAGAAATGGAACAAAGAATCCTAAAATTTGTATGGAACCAGAAGAGACCCCGAATAGCCAGAGGAATATTGAAAAAGAAAAGCAAAGCTGGCGGCATCACAATTTCGGACTTCCAGCTCTATTACAAAGGTGTCATCATCAAGACAGTATGGTACTGGAACAAAAACAGACACATAGATCAATGGAACAGAATAGAGAGCCCAGAAATGGACCCTCAACTCTATGGTCAACTAATCTTTGACAAAGCAGGAAAGAATGTCCAATGGAAAAAAGACAGTCTCTTCAACAAATGGTGTTGGGAAAATTGGACAGCCACATGCAGAAGAATGAAACTGGACCATTTCCTTACACCACACACAAAAATAGACTCCAAATGGTTGAAAGACCTAAACGTGAGACAGGAGTCCATCCAAATCCTAAAGGAGAACACAGGTAGCAACCTCTTCGACCTCAGCCGCAGCAACTTCTTCCTAGAAACATCACCAAAGGCACGGGAAGCCAGGGCAAAAATGAACTATTGGGATTTCATCAAGATAAAAAGCTTTTGCACAGCAAAAGAAACAGTCCACAAAACCAAAAGACAACCGACAGAATGGGAGAAAATATTTGCAAATGACATATCAGATAAAGGGCTAGTATCCAAAATCTATAAAGAACTTATCAAACTCAACACCCAAAGAACAAATAATCCAATCAAGAAATGGGCAGACGACATGAACAGACATTTTTCCAAAGAAGACATCCAAATGGCCAACAGGCACATGAAAAAGTGCTCAACATCGCTCGGCATCAGGGAAATCTAAATCAAAACCTCAATGAGATACCACCTCACACCTGTCAGAATGGCTAAAATTAACAAGTCAGGGAACGACAGATGTTGGCGGGGATGTGGAGAAAGGGGAACCCTCCTACACTGTTGGTGGGAATGCAAGCTGGTGCAACCCCTCTGGAAAACAGTATGGAGGTTCCTCAAACAGTTGAAATTAGAGCTACCATTCGATCCAGCAATTGCACCACTGGGTATTTACCCCAAAGATACAAATGTAGGGACCCGAAGGGGTACATGCACCCCAATGTTTATAGTAGCAATGTCCACAATATCCAAACTGTGGAAAGAACCAAGATGTCCATCGACAGATGAATGGATAAAGAAGAGGTGGTATATATACACAATGGAATATTATGCAGCCATCAAAAGGAATGAGATCTTGCCATTTGCAATGACGTGGATGGAACTGGAGGGTGTTATGCTTAGTGAAATAAGTCAATCAGAGAAAGACATGTATCATATGACCTCACTGATATGAGGAATTCTTAATCTCAGGAAACAAACTGAGTGTTACTGGAGTGGTTGGGGATGGGAGGGATGGGGTGGCTGGGTGATAGACATTGGTGAGCGTATGTGCTACGGTGAGCGCTGTGAATTATGCAAGACGGTTGAATCACAGATCTGTACTTCTGAAACAAATTACGGAACATATTTTAAGAAAAAAGAAAAAGAAGAAGATAGCAGGAGAGGAAGAATGAAGGCGAGCAAGTCAGAGGGGGGAGATGAACCAGGAGAGATGATGGACTCTGAAAAAGAAACTGAGGGTTCTAGAGGGGAGGTGGGTAGGGGGATGGCTTAGCCTGGTGATGGGTATTAAAGAGGGCACATTCTGCATGGAGCACTGGGTGTTATGAACAAACAATGAATCATGGAACACTACACCAAAACAAATGATGTAATATATAGTGATTAACATAACAATAAAAAAATTAAAAAAACGAAAGAAAGAAAATACTTTTGGATAATTAAATATAGAAAAACAGAAATTTAAAATTTAATAGAAGGGCTGAAATATAAAACTCAGAAAAAATCTCCTAATCCAAGGAGGTTCATTTCGCAATTAAAAGGAATTTCTAAAAGAACAGGGAAAATCAAGGAGAGGAAATTATATAAAAAAATCATAAAATAAAAGTTGCTGGATCAGAAGTATTTTAATTTTTTGACTGTAAAGGCCCGTTGTACAGGCACAGCACAATTGAACAAAGACCCATTATTGTAGAATTTTTGAGCGCCAGAAATAAAGAGACTATCCTAGGGCGCCTGGGTGGCTCAGATGGTTAAGCGTCTGCCTTCGGCTCAGGTCATGATCCCAGAGTCCTGGGATCGAGTCCCGCATCGGGCTCCCTGCTCAGTTGGGAGCCTGCTTCTCGCTCTGCTTCTCTCTCTCTCTCTCTCTCTCTCTCTGTCTCTTATGAATAAATAAATAAAATCTTTAAAAAAATAAAGAGATTATCCTAAAATATACCAATGAGAAAAGAAACAAGTTACATAAAAATGATCAGGATTCAAAATGATATTGGACTGCTTAAGAACAATACTGGAACCCAGAAAACAATGGAGCAATGGCTCCAGAATTTTGGAGAAAAGGAAAATCTTCAAAGAATTTTATACCCATCCAAACCGTCAAACAAATATGATGGTACCTTAAAAAGTATTTTCAGATGTCTAAGGTCTCAGAGAGCTTACCTCAAATACAACCTTTGTCAAGAACATCTACAGAATGTTTTAACAGTAAAACACTGGACTAAGCCAATGAAGTAGAATATCCAACCCAGGAGAGATGCAAAGGGATGTTCTAGCACATTAACTGTGCTGGACAATCATTACTCTAGATTGAAGCAGTAATGCACAGGGTTTCAGAATACTAGTACCAGGGAAAAAAGATGGAACGGAGGGATTACCAGTATGTATGAACATATTGAGGTGAGTTTTTACAATTGTGTCAAAGAATTTGACTATGGTTTTGTGATAAATATAAAGGAAACAAAGCAAAACAGAAACACAAGGTGATTAGCTCTAGCAAAGTAAAAATAAGTCCTATATGAAAGGAAATTTAATCCAGCAGGAAACAATAAAAATCTTTATAATTGCTGGATATTGATTTAGTAAAAAATTGATATAGCTATATAGAGAATGAGAAGAGAAAAGTGTGCATATTTGGGAGGGGTGTCTAGTATTAAAGAGAGCTGAAACCTCATTTTCCATAATAGAAACTAAATCAATAATATCAAATTTGAAAAACAAAATTTATTAGAAATACAGAGATAAATATTTAAAGATATGGGCTAAAGAAGTTGAAAATGGTTGCATCTGGGCAACTAGAATAAGGATGGGAAGAACTCTATTAGAAAACTGCTGAATTTTATTGTTGCTGCTGGGTTCTATTTGACTTTTAAAATTATTTACATGAATTATTTGACAAAAATTAAAATTAGATTAAAATGAATTATGTTGGGTTATTTGTGTTGACAGAGGAAGACTCAATATATTGTTATGTGAAAAAGTCAGTCTATTAACAAAATAGACTTTATTAAATAATGGCATTTTTGGAATTATATATGCCTTATGTGTATTGTGTATAAACCTGGGTATGTTTGTATACATGTATTAAAAGAAAAAAGAAAGACACCAAAATGTTCATATCAGTTATCCTGTGGGATTATGAATGACTTTCATTTCTTTAAGTCTGTACTATCAGAATGTTTCATTGTATGTAATATTTTACATATTATTCTAGAGAGTGAAGGGAGTTATTTTGGTAAGAAAACATCTTGATGGGTATTTATATTGTTAGAAAAAGAAGCTGTCGTGTTTTATTATATGAATATTATATTTTTACATGTTTTTTATCCATTTGTGAAACCAACAGCTTGTCAAACAGCTTCATCTGTACTGCTTGAATACATTTATCCAGTCCCGGGCTCTGAGTGTTGAATTTCCAGAAATGATGTCTGAAGTTATTGCTGCACAGTTACCCAAGATCTTGGCAGGGATGGTGAAACCTCTGCTCTTTCATAAAAAGTGAATGCCATTTTTATCTTTAAAAATTAAATTTTGTGATATGTCTGTTTTTGTTTTGGTCAGGATTATGAGGTCTCGGGTTTTTACAATGTTCTTCTCAAAGCCTTACATTTATAACATATATTGTGTAAATTTCAGAGAAAATTGTGAAGTTATTGTTTTCCTTTATAAAGCATAATTAGAATTTTAAGGTGTTTCTGTGTACCTATATATTCTTTAACAGTTTAGAAGATTGAAAAGTACTAAAATTGATTGCCAAAGTAAACTTAATTTTGTCCATACTATTTCCTACCATTTAGGTGAAAATTTTTAACTTTTGCATCGAATGAATCTTCTACTTTAGAGGAAAAAAATCTTACATGTAAAAATAAAAAGTAATTATATATGTTCCTTCTAGGTACCTCCCTTTGTCTCCTTGAATATATTTACAAAAATGAGTCTTTAAAATGGTATGCAAAATTTTGTCTAAATGAGTGTATATACATTTTTTGTGAGGAGAAAATTCATAACCTTCATCAGATTTTCCAAAGGGTTTTTAATGCAAAAAATACAGAGAAAAAGAGTTTAAAATCCCTGAAATAAATTGAGGGTGTGATATTAGGAAAAACAGCTCATATATTGACTATTTCCCAAATTAGAAACACAAATCTCTAAGGAAGTTATTAAGGAGAGCCATATCATTATGACAACAGTATTAGGGGTTTTGTAGTTTTTTACTAACCTTTTTTGGGACTTGTCCTTTAATAAGGTATTGTGAATCCAAATAAGAATCCAGAAGAGTCTGTGGCTTAATGGCACTCCTTACCATCTGGGGCAGGTGGAAAATCACTTAACCTTACTGATTTTCAATTTCCTCACCTTTACTACTGTTATATTTCCTGCAAAATGTTCCTTTTGGTCAGAGCTTCTTATTCACTTCTTAATCAAAAAAGAAAGGGAGGGAGGGAGGGAAGGAGGGTGAGGCAGGAAGGAAGGGAAGAGAAAATAAGAAATATTATTCTCTTTCTTTACTTAGTGGGGGATAATGACAAATCAGAGGTTGAATGTTTTTGAGTGTCTTGGATCCAATTCTAAGGGAGATATTTCAAGAAATACTAGATACTGTCTTAAAATAATACAACCAATTACAATAACTAGAAAGCACAATTCACACTGTTATATGAACTGAAAATATTGCATTAGAAGATGGACAAGAGTTCTTTTCTGAGATGAGTCACTGGAGATCCATTTATTTTTAAAAAATCTATATATCTGTATATATAAATACAGATATATAAAAAATGACAGGAAAAACTAAGTCCATACCACTGACAAAATTCAATCAAAAATAATCACTGTTTTCTATATAAAGTAATTTATACCATTTAAGGCATATATCATATTTTTGTCTTTATTTATTATATATAAGTAAATATATAGAATATTTTTAACAGCTCAGAGTAACTAGTAGACCAAATTCTTTTTCTAAATTTTAAAAAAATTGGACATTATCTTACAAATAAGACATACTGCCTTATGCAAATTAATGGTTGTTAATAAGAAAACCAAAGTAACTTTGAAAACAATATAGAAAACATTTACTGACTTCTTCAATTTCTTAATACATTTTGGAGTACCCATTCCCTTCAACTGATAAATCTTTGCAGTTTACCAAGGAACAATAACATCTCTTAATGAATACTAATGTAACCCCCAAAACAAGATAAAGTGGTTTCATCTGATCAAAAAATTGGCATGACAATGTTACCATAACTGTTTCTTACCAGTAAATTCTCCATTTACAAAAGGAATAAGCTATGGTGTATCTATAAATAGTGAATTCACATAAGGCATTTGAAACAGGGATTAAAATAAGCTCGATCCAATGCTCTTGGCTTAGGTCCATTAGATCTATGTGGCAAATATAATAAATAATATCCAAATTTTCTAACATTTGGTTATAACATTCAGTAAGAGTTTAAACCAAGTATTTCAAATAGTTTTAACATTAATAAAAAAATAGTCTCTTCCTTGGTAAGTCTAACTACATGTCTTTTTCTGTGAATACAATACCATAGACTACTGCTGTTCAGTTCTTCAAAGTCTTTATACACATACAGATTCATTCTCTTGCCACTCTCCAGTCCGAAGTTAACTTCCTAAAAAAGATCTAATCTTACCATATCCTCACTTTAAAATGTCATTGACTTCCAATCACCTATTATAGTGATTCTCAGCTCTGCACATTAGTGTCTCCAAGTGAGCTTTTTAAAAATACCTTTACCTGGGCTTCATCTTCAGTGATTTTATTTTAATTGCTCCACTCTTATTCTTGCAGGGACACAATAGTTACTCTGAAATGATGTTCAAGCATCAATTTCTATAACTTTACTCTCTTTATCCTCCACTATCTTACATTTATCTTATGTTCCAGCCACACAAATCTTTTTACCATCAGTTTTCTGCCTGAATTTTCCCTCTTTGATACCAGTCACATCCATATCTCAATCTTCAAGATTCAGCCAAGCCATTATTTTTGTAATGTTCTTTTCTGCATCTTCCAAATAGCGACTAACTTCCTCCTAAGGTTCACCAGCTATTTTGTGCACATCTGAATTATAATAGTGTCTTGTTCTACAATTCTGATAGTATTAAGAGCCTGGGAGCCAGTTTGAGGTAGGACAGTAGTAAAAGTTTTTCTTGAGTGGGAGTTGCATGGCATGGTCTCAGTTTTGCTATCACCATGGATCTGTGTCATTCTTTTGTTACATCATTCATGTCTGTATGCCTGACTTTATGACGTTGTCTTCCCATACTCCTTATCTACATCTCTTAATTTCTTTTCATCTCTTTTAAAATTTCTACCTCTTCTTACTTTGTGAGACCTCTCCACATACTGACTTTACCATAGGAGAATATGAGCACATTTTGTATTTATTAAGAACACTTTATGCTCCCTATTCTAAATTTCAAAACTGAATGGAGTATTATTTCCCTTCCTAAGAAAAAATCCACAAATTCAATTGTTTCCTATAGTTAAGTAGACCTAACTCAATATACAAGTTTTTTCTCCTTTCTGATTTCATTCACCAAATATTGAATACATTTTATGAACACAAGTGAATGTGCTAATAAGTGTTATGAGAATTTAGAGCTGAAGGAAGACTGTAACTCAAGAAAGTTACAGTCCAGTAGTAGGCATAAGTCACAATGCCTGGTAAACAGTAGGCACTCAAATACTTGTTGAGTGTACAAATGAAAATACGGTTTGGATTTCATAGGTGCAAAACATTATTTATGTATAACTTCACTGAGACAAATAATGCAGCACAAGGTAAGGTATTAACTTTAAAATAAATATCAAATAACCCCTTAATTTGTGTCAATAATTCAGTTGCATTAAATCTGTATGTACTTCAATATCTTTTTTCCCCAAAAATGTCATCCCAATAAATACATTTTAAATTTCTCCAATATACAATGAAGGCAGTCTACCACTGTAGGGATTATGTAACAAGTAAATGAATGTAGGTGTATCCAAAAAAAGAAAACTTTCACATTCGAGTAATAGAGAACAGTTGATGATATGATCATTTTATCTGGTTCTTGTTACTTTAAAACAATATTTTGATGACAAAAACCCTTTTTTACCTGCACATATTTAATTTCCAACATAATTTATTTATTTTTATTTCATTCAATTTTGGGGGAACAGAATGTGGTGGCCAAAAGGTTTGGGTTTGCTGTTGTGGTTATTGTTGTTTTGCAACCTCCTAATAATAATGTTTGGTATTCTTGATGTTGATCTTGATTTACAGTGTAGATGTCTAAATACAAGGATTTAAAATTTCAGGCTAAACTTTAAAAAAAAGAAGAAAAGCTTTTGAAAAAGAACATAACATCATCAAATGGAAGATATCTTGTTTCTGAATCTTCCTTTACAAATTCCTGCATACTAATGTCTCCATTCCTGTGCAGTCATCATAACCTTTATCTTCACTTTACAGGTCATGTTCTTTCTGGTAGCTCTAAAAGGAAATTAATCATAAGAAGACAGGTTATATATGAGAAAATACTTGAAGGATACCAAACTACATTATTGAGTTAAAAATATGTCCCTAAAAAAGGCTTGAGAAGCCATTTGAGTCGAACCTAATTGATTCAGTTGTTATGTAGCATTTTTTGTTGTTTTTATTAAAAACATGGCACTTTTTAATTAGGCAGTACTATTATTTTTCATATTTACATTAAAATATTACACAGATTATATGCAAATATGGTAGCAATATGTTTTCTACCAAAACAGTGCCTTTCAAATATCCATGGCATGTCAACCTGTAACTTCTAAATTATCCATTATGGTGATATATTTCCTGATGCTTACTGTAGAAGAGTTGACCCAGGCTTATGGCCCTTCTCTGTCATTTACTAATTGAATGAGCTCAAGCAAGTCATTTAACCTTTCAGATTAAACCTGACTTTGCCCAATTGTTTGCAATTAATAGAAATGAAAACAAAAAGTATACAAGTGTTCAGAAATAGTAACTGCTATTATTATGTTCTCATTAAGCCATAATTCTGGCTATGATTTTATCAAATTAATCCAGCATATTCTATAGTGAAAAGAAGGAATCTAGAAAATGTAGTTGCTTTGTTGCTGTCTCTACGCACACACAAATATTTGATGGATTTCATCTGAGATTACTAGAAGTATTCAATTTCTTCATCTGTAAAGATATACTCTTTTGAGTTTGAGCCCTATTTTATCAGAAATCTAAAGAGCCTATCACCCTTTCATTATAATATTAAGAATAATGGTACTGATTTTGACATTTTTAAAGTTATCTCTAAAATAGAGAGCTTGACTAGAACACAGACCCTCCAAAAATCTATGCAATATACTACATGCTCAGACTATTTTTATTGTAATAATTTAACAAAAGGGAAGAATGGGTCTAGAAATCATGATGAAATTATCAACCCAAAAATTAACATTCCTGTCCTTAAGAAGGTTAGATACAAAATGCCCAGATTAGACCTTCATGTCTGCCTTGATCTGGCATCTTGCATTCCTTTGGTGAGATTGCTATTACATTTCTAGAGGTTTTGCTGTGAATACCTAAGCAATTTCTCTAATCTACACTTATCCTTTACACAACCAGATTTCAGGAAAAGTATGAATCCTTTCAATATCTTCACAATCTCCGGGGCATCGTGTATAAGTACTTAAAACTTGAACATTTTTTTCAAATTTAAAGATAATTCATTTTTGTATTAAAAAATTCAACAATCACATCTCCACTGATACAGTAAAATGAACAAGCAGACAACCGAAGGAAGAGACTTTTAGATAACCATTAGATGTAGGGAATTCCTTCAACTCTTAAATTTTATAGGAAATACATAGCCAGATAATCTAGCAAAAATTTGCCAAGTTCTAAATTGCTTATTCTCACTAGACTAAGTCATGTAATGATTTTAGTGAAAAGAGTATCACTCAGCCTCTGATTTCACTGTATTTTCCTTACTCGAGGTTTGGTGAAAGGACATTCTCTATCTCTACCTAGCATTTGACATCTATTTAATGTACCATTATTCCACACTCCTTGCTCTTTATCAAATCAAAAAATCGAATAAAAAGCAGTAAAATAAATGACTCACCCTGTAATGTAGAAAGTAATCTAGCCTGGATGTGTCTACATCCATATGAATCCATAATATGAACTGGGTGTAGATAATTGCATTCAAGTTGGATTACATCCCTTTTTAAACTCAGGAAAAAGTCCCTACAGACCATCATTTACCTGGGGCTAATACAATCTGTACTGTGGCCCTTAAAAATTTGAAAATAAGAAAACAAGAGTAGTTTCCTTTAATAATTTGTCCTCCTTTACATTGGAGAAGATTTAAGAATTGGGGGATTTTGGTGGTAAGTAAAAAAGCAGTTCATAATACCAGTGACTTAATATGTTCATTATCTAAATATCCTGTAGCCAAAGAAAAACACAAAGTGATCTCTTCTCCTTGAAATTGATCACATTTTGAGACAGAGCTCTGACCACATGCCTGGAGGCTGCGCCCAGGCTTGTCTACAGCTTTATGCAGCTGTGCAGTTTGGAAGACTGTTGGAGAACTGTTGGATTAGTCCCAGAATGTCAACCTCATGTTCAATTTACTGGCTTTTGTTACTTTATGTCATGCTGACCTTACTGTGAAACATGCGTTTGTTTGCTCTCTTTCCACTCATGGAAAAATAGGGACAGCATTACTTAGTTTAAGCTGGTTGAAAGCTTTAACTGACAAAGCACTTTCAGAGAAAGCTGAATTAAGCAGCTAAGAAACCATACCCATTCCATTTTATTGTTTTTTTTTTAAAAAGCATACCCCATGCATTGTTTTAAAGAAAATGTATGGTATGACTTCTGAGATGTGATATCAGCATCATGGTCAATATTCAGATAGATATGAGCAAAATATTTAATTGGTATTGTAAATAATTTTTGAAGCCTATTTTTATAATCTTTTGAAATTTCTCTTAATACATCAAATGCTGATTATCCAATTTAGCAAACATAAATTACTCTAAGTGAAACGCACTTTAATTTTTTCTCTAGTCAATTATATATAAAATTTAACATCTCTTTTTCTATATTTACTTACCTATGAAGGGTTTTTTTTATAATTTATAGAAAGCAGTGATTTTAACATTTTTGCCACTAAAGATACCTTTTACTAGCCACCTCTAGAAAAGGTTATATTTTAAAGTACTTCTCCACCAAACTGTATTCCAATTAGGAAATAGTTGTTTTGATTTCTTCATGTTTTATTTTTGAAAGGCATATCAGTTTGAGCTGCTGAACAGCATAACAACTCTGTCCACACTGATCTGATGCAGTTTTAACTTGGTAGATACAAAAAGAAAATTTAATGGCAAAATAATCAATGGATATCTATCATAGCTTTCCTAAACTAGTTTAAGAACTAGAGATTTGAGGTCATAATATATTATACAAAAGTAAGTCTTCTGAGGACTTCAAAATTCATGAGCAAGACCAAAACATTTATGGAAAATTATTACAAGCATACCATATTCTTATCAAAAGAGAGATATGCAGCTCTGCAACATGAAGAAAACAAAACAGAGGTATGTTCTCCATAGGGTAAAAATACTAATCAGATTTATTTAAAGTGGCAAGCTCTTTATTTGATATAAGTAAGAATAGAAAGAGATTTTCATGTGGCAGTCTTTAGAACTCATCACTTTAATAAAGTATCTTCTTATGACCTGAGTATTCTGTGCATTTTAACTTTTCTGATACATGCATATTCATAAGAAAAATCAGAACAGAGTTTACAAAGAAGCTTTTCATTGTAACTTGGAAAAAAATAAAAGAAAAATATAAAATTTCTTTGAAAGGAGTAAATATGACTTACAAAAGGATGGAGAGCTCCTCTAAATAATATCTTAAATATTTTCCCTTATTTAGCAAGCAATTATGCTAGTAGTACAAAACATGGGTGGTTATGTTACAGGGATAATAATGCTAAATGTTAGAGAAATTATCACTCACTATCCAAGCATATAAAACATAAATATGCTCATAGGCTTGCTTTCTGCTTTTTAAGTTCTTCATTTTCTAACGAGGCTACATGGTTTTAAAAAAAAATACTTATCTTTAACTCTGTTTAGCTCTCAAATGGATGTCTTAACACTTAAAAAGAAAGTGGTGGGGAGTGGAGGGGAGGGAAATGGAGCGAAGAGAGAAAGAAATGGAAAAGGATAGGACCAAATTATCCCTTTCAACTCTGAAACTACAAATTTCCTGTTAATAGTTTACATCAAAATGGTATCCAACTCTAAGTCATTTATGTTAATAGAAGAAAAATAGGCCCTGAAACACAACAACAACAACAAACTTTTTTTTCAAAGTTGAAGAGTCTTGCTTTAGGCATCATTTTATTCTTCAACAACTAGTTATAAAGCATTCCCTGTGTGTGTGCCAGTCGCTCTGCCAGATTGTGGACATAACCAGTGAATACTTTAAACAGTTCATACTTTCTCTGAGCTTACAGTTGGATGGAGACTAGAAACAGGTAAATAGTTATAACACTGTATAATAAGTGCAATGATGGAGGAGGTACAGGAAGCTATTGGGGCATCTATGGGAAGCACCTAGTTTGATTTAAGAGTGGGCAAAGGCATCTTGGAAAAAAGATCTGAGCCATGATCTAAAAGTGATTTAAAAATTAGCTGAGCATGTAGTCAGAAGATGCCACAGACAGGAAGAGAAGAAGAGTATTTCAAACAGGACATAATGGCATATGTATAGACCTGATGGTGAGAGAGAGAGTATAAGGTGGGGCTGATGATGAGGCTAAGGAAGAAAACAAGGTCCAGAGCATCAGAGGTCTTGTACATGGTATTAAGTTGTGTCGTCTTGATGATGTTGTAAGCAGGAGAACAGCATAATTCAGATTGGTAAGAAAACTCATTCTCACTGAACTATGGAGAATAGAGTTGGAGATGCCTAATCCTGGAGGCAGAGAGAACATTTTTGAGGAAGTTACAATATTTTGGTGAAAAATGGTCATAAACATAAAGAGTTGAAGATTATCATGACCTCTTCCCTAATTTTCCAGAGGTTTCAAAGAAACATAACTTAGAAGCATTGACAGAACTTGGGAAAGTAAGTGAAATACACCATATAAATTGTCAAACACTAAATCAGATGTCTATTTATTCTGCTGTGTTGAAATTTCAAATTTTTCATCAAGAAAGACAATAAAAATTAGGAAATTTAGTTTACCAAGTTCCAGAATCCTATCTATCCAAACATCTCTGTCCCTCCACCAGTACCCCCTACCTTTGCATGTCTATTGAACCTCAAGATCACCTGGTCTATGCACAAAGGTAAGACTAAAACAGCTCAGGAATCAGCAAATAGGAAGGGGAAACAGCTGTGTTAAACTAATAAAAAACATATCATTTGTATGGATCCTTCTTCAGATGCCATTATCTAGTATAATTACAAAATGGCACCCACAAAAAAAGTGCTTTATTCTCTGTAAGGGGTCTTGATGTCTTCTTTATGAAGACTTCTTCATGACTTCTTCACCAAGTGTGGGGAGTTAAGGAAGGAAGGCTGGTGAGTGATACAATGTGGAGCAAACCCGGCAGTGAAGAATATATCCATCTCTTAGTTTCAAAAAGCCTTATTTGGATTACCTCATTCAGTTTCCATCAAGGGCTCTTCTTTCTTTTGACTTCCACTAACCAACAGAAGCTAGAAAGAAGAAGCTTATTATATTGAAACAGTGGTGGTAGGAAGGCTTTTTTTTTTTCTCTTGGTCCTCACTGGCATCACTAGTACCTTGCCATGCCTGGTCATAGAACCCACTGCTGTTACCTCATATTCAAGTCTATGGCTCATAGACTCATCTGTTCTCTCTTTCCAGTACTGCGGGGTGCTGTGACTTGTCTGCCTTGATACTTTCCATTTCTTGCTGGTTCCACAACTCCTTCTGAGGCTCAGCTGCTTTCCCTATGTGGCCTCTGTATTTAGTTACCTTGCACCTTCAGGAGAGTCACGGCCCACGGCTATCTGCTCAGCCCCCACCCAACTGGAACTATGCTGAATCCAGGCTTCTCTGAGATGCTTGTAGACTTTACATCCATGCACAAAATTCATGATTTTATTGGACTTCCCCTTACTTGTCTGGATGTTCTGTTGCCTATCCCAACTCCTTCTAACTAACTAACCAACTAACACACTGTCATCTGACCTCCTTGACTTACCTCTTCATTCTTCGGAATCACGGAAGCTTCTCACTACCTCTTGCTGTCAGAGGCTTCCCATGGGTCTTCAGCTGAGTTCCTTCCCTTCACCTATTTCTATCAACTCTCTGTTTGAGTC
Source organism: Eumetopias jubatus (assembly GCF_037043125.1). Taxonomy (NCBI): domain Eukaryota; kingdom Metazoa; phylum Chordata; class Mammalia; order Carnivora; family Otariidae; genus Eumetopias; species Eumetopias jubatus. The sequence continues at coordinate 82,135,672 of NW_028274819.1, read as the reverse complement.
TACCTCTCAGGGATACTTTTGAGATTTAGAAGACCCTTTTCTCTTGTGTGGGAAAACCCAATTCTCCAGACTTTGCTCTGGATTTCAAAGAACAATTGTGGAAATCAGAAGCTCAACACTGACTTTTTTATAAAGCATTTCTGCTGTGATGATCCTAATTCTTTGAGCAAATTGGCTGCTTCCAACTGACCAGGAAACAGGTCAGATGCCAAAAAATATATATATATTTCAATAAATACATATTTTGCACCATTGCTCTTGCAAAAATGTTTGTCACATTTTTCTAATTAAATTATTTTTCCTGGAATACGTATTAAATCTTCTGTAATGGTTTTTATTTGAGAAATGAAGAAACTTAGTAAATGTGCTGCCTGTTTAAACTTCCTCAAGATGAATCATCTTTTTAATTTTTTTAAAGTTTTTGTTTTAATGCCAGTATAGTTAACAGAGAGTGTTACATTAGTTTCAGGTGCATAATATAGTGATTTAACATTATCTATCACTCACTGCTCATCATGATAATTGTACTCTTTAATCCCCATCACTTATTTAACTCATCCTCCCACCTGCCTCCCTTCTTCTAATGTCATTTTGTTTTCCTTAGTTAAAAGGATGTTTCTTGGTTTGCCTCTCTCTTTTTTCACCTATGCTCCTTTGTTTTATTTCTTAAATTCCACATATGACTGAAATCATATTGTATTTGTCTTTCTATGACTGACCTATTTCTCTTAGCATAATACTCTCTAGCTCCACTCACATTGCTGCAAATGGCAAGATTTTGACCTTTTTTATGGCTGAATAATATTCCATAGTATACCATCTCTTCTTTATCCATTCATTAGTCGATGGATACTTAGTCTGTTTCCACAGTTTGACTATTGTAGATAATGCTGCTATAAACACCTCACACCCGTCAGAATGGCTAAAATCAACAATACAAGAAACAACAGGTGTTAGGGAGAATGTGGAGAAAGGGAAACCCTCCTGCAAACTGGTGTATGGTTGGTGGGAATGCAAACTGGTGTTGGTGGGAATGCAAATGGGTGCATAGTCTGGAAAGCAGTATGGAGGTTCCTCAAAAAGTTAAGAATAGAACTACCCTACGATCCAGCAATTACACTACTAGGTATTTACCCAAAGAATACAAAAACACGAATTCATTGTAGTTTTTTTTTATTTGCATTTCCCTAATTGATATTGAGCATTTACAAATATCTTCTTCCATTCCATAGGTTGTCTTTTAGCTTTGTTAGTTGTTTCCTTTGCTGTGCAGAAACTTTTTATTTTGAGGTAGTCCCAATAGTTTGTTTTTGCTTTTGGTTCCCATACCTCAGATGACATATCTAGAAAGATGTTACATACGGCTGATATCAGAGAAATTACTGCCTATCCTCTCTTCTAGGATTTTTATGGTTTCAGGTCTCACATTTAGGTCTTTAATCCATTTTGAATTTATTTTTGTGTACAGTGTAAGAAAGTGGTCCAGTTTCATTCTTTTGCATGTGGCTGTCCAGTTTTCCAACACCATTTGTTGAAGAGAGTATCTTTTTCCCATTGAATATTCTTTCCTGCTTTGTTGAAGATTAATTGACCACATAATTGTGGGCTTATTTCTGATTTTCTATTCTCTACCATTGATCTATGTGTCTATTTTTGTGCCAGAACCATATTGTTTTGATTACTATTGCTTTTGATATAACTTGAAATCTGGAACTGTGATGCCTCCAGCTTTCCTTTTTTTTTTTTTTTTTTTACTGTTTTGGCTATTTGGAGTCTTTTGTGGTTCCATACAATTTTACAATTGTTCTAGTTCTGTAAAAAATTCTGTTGGTATTTTGATAAAGAATGCATTAAATGTATAGATTGCTTTGAGTAATGTAGGCATTTTAACAAAATTTGTCCTTCCAATCCAAGGCCGTGGTATGTCTTTCCATTTCTTTGTATCTTCGATTTCTTTCATCAGTGTTTTATAGTGTTCAGAGTATAGGTTTTTCACCTCTTTGGTGAAGTTTATTCCTAAGTATCTTATTATTTTTGGTGAAATTGTAAATGGTATTATTTTCTTGATTTCCCTTTTTGCTTTTATTATTTACCTCCTTCTGCTGGTTTGGGTTTTATTTGTTCTTTTTGTAAGGTTGTTTATTTGCTCTTTATTTGTAAGGTTTTTTATTTGAAATTTTTCTTGATTCTTGAGGTAGGCCTGTATTGCTATAAACTTCCCTGTTAGAATCACTTTTGCTGCATCCCAAAGATTTTGGACTATTGTGTTTTCATTTATTCGTTTCTATGTAATTTTTAATTTCTTCTTTGATTTCTTGGGTGATCCATTAGTTGTTTAGTGGCATGTTATTTATTTTTTTTTACATTTTTTAAATTTTATTATGTTATGTTAATCACCATACATCATTAGTTTTTTTTAATTTTTATTGTTATGTTAATCACCATACATTACATCATTAGTTTTTGATGTAGCATTCCATGATTCATTGTTTGCATATAACACCCAGTGCTCCTTTCAGTACATGCCCTCTTTAATACCCATCACCAGGCTAACCCATCCCCCCAACCCCCTCCCCTCTAGAACCCTCAGTTTGTTTCTCAGAGTCCATAGTCTCTCATGGTTCGTCTCCCCATCCAATTTCCCCCCTTCATTTTTCCCTTCCTACTATCTTCTCTTTTTTTTTCACATATAGTGTATTAATTGTTTCAGAGGTACAGGTCTGTGATTCAACAGTGGCATGTTATTTAACCTCCATGTATTTGTGCTCTTTCCACATTTTTCTTGTGATTGGTTTCAGTTTCATAGTGTTGTGGTCAGAAAAGATGCATGGTATACCTTTGATCTTTTTGAATTTGTTAAGACTTGTTTGTGGCCTAGTATGTGATCTGGTCTGGAGAATGTTCCATGTGCACTTGAAAAGAATGTGTATTCTGCTGTTTTAGGATAGAATGTTCTGAATATACCTGTTAGATCCATCTGATCCAGTGTATCATTCGAAGCCATTGTTTCCTTATTTGTTTTCTGTTTGGATGATCTGACCATTGATGTAAGTGGGGTGTTAATGTCCCCTACTGTTATTGTATTATCAATTAGTTCCTTTATGTTCATTATTAAATATTTTATGTATATGAGTACTCCCATGTTGGGCATATAAATATTTACAACTGTAACATCTTTTTGATGGGTTGTCCCTTTATTAGTATATAGTGTCTTTCTTTGTTTCTTGTTACAGTCATTATTTAAAGTCTGTTTTGTCCAATATAACTATTGCTACCTTAGTTTTCTTTTAACATCCATTTGCATTATAGTTGTTTTTCTATCCCCTCACTTTCATTCTGCAGGTTTCTTTAGTTCTGAAATGACTCTCTTCTAGACAGCATAGAGATGACTTTTGTTTTTTAATCCATCCCCACACCCATGTCTTTTGATTGGAGCACTTAGTCCATTTACATTCCAAGTAATTATTGATAGATATTTATTTATTGCCATATTGTTACTTGTTTTGTGGTAATTTTTGTAGTTTTCCTCTGATCCTTTTCTTTCAGTTTGCTGGCTTTCTTTAGTGTTATACTTGGATTCTTTTCTCTTTATTCTTTGCAAATCTATTACTCTTTATTGAATTGTGATTACCATAGGTTTGTAATAGGTTTGTATATAACATCTTCTGCAAATGCAATCTATACGAAGTCAGTGGTCACTTAAGTTTGAACCCATTCTTTACTCTCCACCCTCTACATTTTAGGTATATAGTATCATATTTTACTTCCTTTTATTTTATGAAACCTTGACTGATTTTTACAGATATATTTATTTTTACTGCTTTTGTGTTTCCTACTTTCCATACTCCCATTTATGGTCTTTCCTTTCCACTCAGAGACCCCTTTACTATTTCTTGTTGGGTGGGGTTAGTGGTCCTGAACTTCTTTAGGATTTTATTTTTTTGTTTTTTGTTTTCTTTTGGGTTTTTTGTTTTGTTTTGTTTTTTATGTTTGTTTTGTCTTAGGAATTCTTTACTTTTATTCCGAATAATAGCTTTGCTGGATATAGTATCCTTGGCTGCAGTTTTCCCTGTCAGCACTTTGAATATATTATGCCAGTCCTTTCTGGCCTGCAAAATTTATGTTGAAATATCCACTGATAGCCTTAAGGACTTTCCCTCGTATATAACTGTCTTCTTTTGTATTGCTGCTTTTAATTTTTTTTTAATCATTACTTTTTCAGTTTAATTACTATGTTTCTTGGTGTGGACCTCATTGGGTTGATGTTGTTGGGGAATCTCGTGCCTCCTGGATCTGGATATCTGTTTCCTTCCCCAGATTTCGGAAGTTTTCAGCTACCATTTTTTTTCACATAGATTTTCAGCCCCCTTTTCCCTCTTTTCTCCTTCTAGTATCCCTATAATGTGAATGTTATTGTGCTCGATGGAATCACTGAGTTCCCTAAATCTATGCTTGCTTTGCATAATTCTTTTTTCTCTTACTAGTTCATTCCTCTGCTTCATCTAACCTTCTACTTACTCCATCTAGTGTATTTTTAATTTCCATTTTTGTATTCTTAATCTCTGATTTGTTCTTCTGTATTTTGTTAAGGGTTTCACTGATGTCCTCCACTCTTTTCTCAAGTCCAGTCAGTATCCTGATGATCATTGCTTTAAATTCTCTTTCAGCCATATTACTTATCTCTGTGTCCCTTATTAGCTCTCTTGCTAGGACTTTGTCCTGTTCTTTCCTTTGGGACATATTCTTCTGTCTTCTTATTTTGCCTAACTCTTTGTGTCTGTTTCTGTGTGTTAGGAAAGTCAGCTGTCTCTTGCTCTTGAAAGTAGTGGGTAGGGCATGCAATTTTAACAAGGTTGTGCTTGTCTTCCTCCACAGAGGACGCACTGCAGCCACCCAGAACTGGTGGGCCTTGGCAACTCTGTAATGTGCATGAAGGCATGAGCCTAGTGCCACAAGGTGTATGCACCATTCCTTTGCCACTGTGGACACACAGCTGCTGCAGAGACCAGGGCATGCCAGGGCCAGGCCACAAAGCATACCGGTGGCTAGGGTTGCAATTCTAACAAGGTGCACATTTCCTCTGCAGGAGGTCGGGAGATGCAGTGTTGGCAAGGTTTACACCTGTCTTCTGGGGGAGGAGACTTGCAGTGCCTGTACTGAGGCAAGCCCAGCTGGAGGCGGCAGGGTGCAGTGTAAGCAAGTTAGTAGTGAATGCTGTGCCCACGCAGGCTCCATTAGGTGGCTGTGTAATTATGCTGGGGGGGCAAGAGGAGGAGATGACACCTTCTAACTCCTTTGTTCCTGGAGAAGTCCCTCAGTGAACTCTGAGATTAGTAAGTAACTCTCCCTCCCATATGCCCCAGACATTTTTCAAATAGCTACTTCTAAGCTGTATCTCTGAGGGCTGTTTGTTGTGCTGTGTCTTTAAGGGCAGGGACTCAGCTCTCTCTCACCCTCTGAGTTCTCCCAGCGCCTAACCTGCTGATTAATAAAATTCCAGACTTTAAGTCCTGTTGATCCTAAGAACTCACAAAATTCTTCCCCTGATTTTCAAAGCCAAATGCTATGGGGATTCATCTCAGTGCAGACTCCCTAGTCTGTTTCTCACCCCTCTCCACATCCATACTCCCTCCATGGGCCAGACCCATGGGGTTTAGCTCCCCACCACTTCTCTGCCCTTCCTACCCTCTTCACTGTGGCCTCTTCTCTACGTTTAGTTGTGGAGTTTACTCTCTCAGTCTTCAGGTCATTTTCTGGGTTATTTGTACTGATGTGATTGTTATCTAACTGTATCCATGGGATGAGGTGAGTTTAGGGTTCTCCATGTTCCCTGGAAGTCCCTCATCTTTGGAATTCTTAATAAAACTATGGAAAGCTTTTGGGGGAAAAACGTCAATTTTATGGGAAAGCCAAAATATAAATACCACTAATTTCCCAGCATCAGAGCCTCTGCTAAGGAATTAATCAAAGATCAAAAGAAAATTCCTCACCTACTAAATTTATGATTAAAGGTTTGAATCTCATTTAATTACTGGAAATATATACATATTTTGAGAGAATATTTTCATGCAAGTAATTAATTGACATGGTCTGTGCAGTTGGAGAAATGGCCTCTTCATTGACAGAGATATCACTTTGGAATAAAAGGTGAACTGATAGCTCCTACATCTATAAAAATTACCACAATACAGTGCTTTTTGAAATATATACACATCTTAAAGAAAATATACCCTAAAGTCCTACTCAAATGAAATTAGGGAGTTATATAAAGTATGATGAATATATCATCCTTGAAAGTCAAAGATTCTCTGATTTTATCTGTGGCTTCAGTGTAGCTCCAAATGACTTGGCAAGGAATGTTTCTTAATGGTTGGGATTTTGAGGATAAATTCATATTCTCAATTTTTCCATTATTATATTTACTAAATAGTCCTGATAAAAATGGTATCTTAATGCTTTAAAAGTTTCCATACTTTATCTTCATGTTTTAATTCTTATATGCCAAAAGTTAAGAAAAATAACCATCTTTGGTTCCACGCTGGGTTTGGAGCCTAAGACTATGGACCCTGGGAAACAAACTGAGGGTTTCAGAGGGGAGGGGTGTGGAGGATGGGGTAATAGGGTGATGGGTATTAAGGAGGGCACGTGTGTGATAAGCACTGGGTGTTATACACAACTAATGAATCATTGAACATTACATCAAAAACTAATGATACAGTGGCTAACTGAATATAATAAAATAAATACATAAAACTAATCACATAAAAAAAGATAAATAATCATCTAAACCTGATTTAAAGGTAAGAAAGGTATAGACACTAAGTATTTCCATTAAAAAACACTTAAGTTGGGTCATGTGTTGGACAAAAAGAAAAAGTTCAGTGTAAATTGAATTATTCATAGAATTTATATTTAAATTTTGAAATTAATTCTTATTAAAAGAGTTTTAGCAGAACTGCCCAATAATGTTTCCTTTAAATAAGATTAAATCAAACCAGCCTGGATGATACAGAACAAATGTTTTTACTTGTCAGATTTATTTAGATCTTCACAAATCTTACACATTTCCTAATAATGACAATGATTCAAAGATGCAGTGTTCTTACTGAAGCATTAGAGTCATGAAGAATTTTTCAAAGAAAAAAATTTTAAGAACTTAGATCAATATCAACAAATGGTTAGATTTTTTGTAAAAATTTTATAATTTATAAACCAAATATTATTATAAAGTTATTCAAGTTCCTAAATGACATTTCAGGTATTGAAACTATGGATATTAAGAAACATATCATCATATCAATTCCCACAAAACTTGAGAAAATATAGAATATCTAAGGTTAAAATCTATAAATTAAACAAAATTCAAACTGAGGGGAGAAACTACTATGCAATATTCATATCAATTTAGCCAAAGAATATTTACATTTAGCTTGGTCAAATTTCTGATTTTGGTTGAAATGTTTGTAGTATTTGATTTACTAAAGAATAATTATCACTAAGAATATCTCTTGTTTTAAAAGATTTTTATTTATTTATTTGAGAGAAAGTGTGAGCACAAGTACAGGGGCAGAGGGAGAGGGAGAAGCAGACTTCCTTCTGAGCAGGGACCCTGACACAATGCTGGGCTCTGGGCTCAATCCCAGGACTCTGAGATCATGACCTGAGCTGAAGGCAGACACTTAACTGACTGAGCCACACAGGCGTCCCATCACTAAGAATTTCTAAAAAATAAAAAATAATAATAACATGGTGGATAAAAAGTTAAGGTATACAGGTAAGAATACACAGGTAGTGAACCAAAACATGCATACCTGTGAATTACTTAAACAGAGATAGCTTAAGCATCAATTTCAGATGGTTGTTAATAGCACCCAAATACATGTAATAAAACAAACAGCATTATTCCACACAGTTTTAAAGAATAGGTGTGTCACATCTCTAAAATAATGCTTTGTGAGCTTAGTAATCTATTTTCAACTCTCTGAACTTCAATCCCTTCACGTATCCAGCAGACAATATTTTAACAAAAGGTTTCATATTTATATGTGATAGTGCCTATAAAATTACTTTGCACACTATAAAACCCTGTACAATTATAATTCTTCTACATAATGGTAAGTACATGCTAAAAATCATTAATAGTGACAACATATATTCTAATGTACGTAGATAACATTAATAAATTAATTTTGGTCACCAAATAAATATATGATTTTTAATAACCAAAAGACATTTAACAATGGTCCCAGGACAAGATTGGAGGCAGTTTATGTGGAATCCCATCTGGAGAATGGGATCCTCTAGTCCTCTGTGGACCTTTAGCCTGCTCACTCTATTGTGTAGCTTGTGAGATTGCTGTCCATTGTAGACCCATGCCCTGCAATGGGAGATGGTCATTGAGGAGTTGCTTTTTGGAAAAAGTTAGGTCAACAAATTATTGTTTGCACATTCCCAAGAATTTTTAGTTTTCTCCTTTTAAATAGAGAATCCTGTTCATGACTATTATTCAAGAGGTCTTCATTTTTAAAACAAATTTTATGAAAATAAAAACATTTTATAAAATTCATGTATAGTTACAAAAATCTCTACAAGTAGCTTAGTTAATAGATGTTTCCTGAACAACAAATTTATATTTGCAGTGAGGCAACTGGCCTAAGTAGAGGTAATCCAGGAAGAAGGAAGAGGTTATTGTTCAAAAATCATCTGATTTGTCTATCTAAACTGGGCTGAATGCACTGGATTCTTGTCTGGTGATTTATTTCCCTTTTGCTATGAGACCTCAAAATGTATTTCTTCCAAGAACTAAGAAAATACTGAACTTACATTCAGAGGCTATTCACAACATTTTCATATTTTTAAAAACCTTTTTGCATAGAGTTAAATTACATGTATCATGTGGAGCTTTCTTTAACTTATTGCTATTCTGAGTTATCTCTAAGTAAGTAGGGTTTACACTGATATTATTCTGGGATTAGAAAATGTCTACTCAACTCTGTGCATGCATGGATACATAACAGCAAACTCATGTACATAAACAATCTAGAAAAAATGTAACTAAGTACCTTTTACAAAAGACAACAAAAATCATCAATGCAGGCTAAATATAAAGGAAAGAAACTGGAAGACTGAAGGTAAAAATTGCAGTTCTAACCTGTACTCTGATACTTTTTATTGAGGTGGAGTGAGTTACCTAACCTCTCTGAACTTCATTTTTCTTACCTGAAAGATGAAGGAACATGATATATATGTATCAAAAATTTTGGAAATCTGAACAACAGTGGTTTAATCCAAGTTTTAACAGATTTTTATTTAATTTATTTTATAAAATCTTAGTAGTTATTGTCTTTGTTTAACCTCTTTGTTTAATTTACGTATTTCCACTTAATTTCTGAAAAATGCAAGAACCATTTAGTCTCTTTTTATTTCCCACACATCTATTAGTAATCTAATTTATTACTACAAAAATTTCACAAAATGACAACCCCAATTTTACTCATTTAATTATAAAATTGGATAGTATTAAATACTAATGAAATAACTAATGAATCTTAAAATAGTGATACTTTAATTTGTGATACTTTCAAAATTTCCTGCCTAAAACCTTATCATTTTTTTCTGAACTCTATTTTCAGTTAATTTTAACTATCTTTTAAAAAGCAGTTTTTATTTGATAAGCAAAACAATTTTTCTTTTGTTTTTCTTTCCATCTCCTCTCTATCCAAGGTTTTAATAAAACCTTGGTTCTGAAAAACAAATCATCTTTTCCATTATATTTTATTAAGATTGAATTTGACATTACAATTCAAAATGTTAATTTGCATTTTAATTCTTCTTAGCTATATTCAGATGATTCCATTGTTTTAACTGCTCAAAATAATAACCACTTCAAATCATAATTCAAGGTAAACTGTTCAAACAAAAATAAGGAAGCTTATTTTATTGATTAAATCAAACTTAATTGTGAAATAATTTCAACTGAATATTTTAACAGTACACATGCTAAATGTAAAAATTACCCATTTAAAAGTCATCTTCAAAATATGTATGTTAAATTAATAGTATCTTCTGTATTAATTTGGAAGTCGTTATGTTTTAATCTGTTCTTTGAATCAGTATATTTTTCATTATGGAACTTTTTAATGAAATGAAAATATGTACCTTGAGAAGATGTATAAATCAATTCATGTTGTAATAAATAGCCATTTATCATTTAAAACATTACTATTAAAATGCAGTGTCAGTGCTGATATATTTTATTTATTTCTGCATATCAAACTGCTTATCACCATAATCTAGTATTGAAATTCATAGTTAATACCCAGATATGTGTTGCTTATGTTATACACTTATTCCTTTTTTTTTCCCTCTCTCATTATACCATTTAAGAGAATTTAAAATAAAAATAGAGCCAGTGAGTCATAGGACATTAGAGTGACATAGGCCTCTCAGGATCATTTGGTCTATGGCTTCTTTAACAATGGTCCAAGGACAAGATTTGAGGGAGCTTAAATCCCAACAGTCTGTGTATACTTTAGTGCCTGCATGTACATGTGTTTTCTATCATTTTCATTAGCTTCTCAGAGGGATCAGCAATGAAAATCATATTAACAAAGAAATTAATTCCATCATCTCATTTTGCAAATAGATAATCTGAGATTTAAGAGAGTATGTGACTCATCCAAGGTCGTAGAGGATATAAATGTAGGAGTTCGAGCCAGGCACTGATTTGTAGGTCAACCACAGAATGTTACTGATTTGGTAGAGCCCCTAACAGATGGGTGTTTTTAGCTGACAAAGAGGCTGGTAAATTGTGGGTTCCTCTTAATTTGTTCACATGGAATTGAAGTAGTGAATTTAACCTTCCACTGAAGTTAGCACTATGATGTTATTATGCTACAACTATAATGTAATTATAATCTGTTATCCATTTTATGCTTTAAAATATGGATTTATGAAAAATTAAAATGAAATTCTCATATTTCTGAAAATAAATAGAGTTGTTTGGGGGCACAATTAACTTCTGATCATTCTTTTTTCTCAATCAAAATAAATGAGAGTTCTATTTTTAACTTTTTAAGGAAACTCCATACTGTTTTCCGCAGTGGCTGCACCAGGTTACATACCCACCAACAGTGCATGAGGATTCCTTTCTCTCTACATCCTCACCAACACTTGATGTTTCTTGTGTTTTTTCTTTTAGCCATTCTGACAGGTATGAGATGATATCTCATTGTAGTTTCGGTTTGCATTGGCCTGATGATAAGTGAGATTGAGTAAATTTTAATGTGTCGGTTGGCCATCTGGATGTCTTCTTTGGAGAAATGTCTGTTCTTCTGTCCAGTTTTTAATAGTATTATTGGGGTTTTTTTGTGTTGAGTTGTATAAGTTCTTTATATATTTTGGATACTAACCCTTTATCAGATATGTCATTTGCAAATAACTCCCCTCCTCCCTTGCCAAATACAAAAACACTAATTCAAAGGGATACATGCACCCCTGTCAATAGCCAAATTATGGAAGGAGCTCAAGTGTCCATCAATAGAGGAATGGATAAAGAAGATATATATAATAGAATATTATTCAGCCATAAAAAAGAATGAAATCTTGCCATTTGCAACAATAGGGATGGAGCTAGAGAGTATAATGCTAAGCAAAATAAGTCAGAGAAAAATATCATATGAGTTCACTGATATGTGGAATTTAAGAAACAAAACAAATGAGCAAATGGGGGAAAAAGAGAGACAAACCAAGAAACAGACTCTTAACTACCCAGAACAAACTGATGGTTACCAGAAGGGAGGGGAGTGATAGGTGAAATAGACGATGGGGATTAAGGAGGGCACTTGTTGTGATGAGCACTGTGCAGTTGTATGTAAGTGTTGAATCACTATATTGCACACTTGTAACACTGTATGTTAACTGTACTGGGATTAAACAAAAAAAAAACTTAATTAAAAAATGATGGCAGTAAGCATTTCTGCTCCATTGATAATGATCTTTAACCTACTCACTGGTAAAGGTGTGGAATCTTTCTTATTCTTTGGGGTAAAGGGGAGAAAAATAGAAACAAAAGTCAGAACGAAGTTTAATCAATGGTTTATCAGTTTTGGAACTTTACATCTTATCTGCAGTCTTAAATCATAGGCTTTAATTCTAGTGTTAAGAGTTCAGAATAGAGACAGACTAGTGTAGAAAAAAGGAACCTAGTCTGGAGCCATCTGTTGTAATTGGACAGGTTGACTAAAAATAAAATATCAAGTCAAAGTTACTGCATGAAACTCCTCATAGTTGCAAACTTTCTTCAAAGTCTTTGGAGAACAAAATCAATGAAAAAGTCAATAAAAACAGAAAAAGTACTTACATATCTATTTGAGAACTTCATATTTTAAAAACTACAGTGAAGTTAATTTAGCTAGAAGGAAGGGGCTTAAGACATTTCCCTTAAGTAGGAAAACTACCATCATTTGACCATGTCATTAAAATATGTTAAATAAGAAAAATAGGAAAGATTATTGAATGAGAAAAGAAAACCTAGAACTTGAAAAAAATATTAAACATGTAATATCACATTAAAAATGCCACAGTAAATAACTCTTGTCCCTGCAGTCATTTGAAAGGCATTTCATTTAGGAATTATTTAATAGCTAGTTCTTTCTCCAAACTCTGTTGCTGCTATTATGACTTGTTTCTTTTCCAAATAAAAATGTCAACATCCAAGGAACTCAGACATAGCAGCAATGTACATCAACATAGCAGCAACTCACTTTATGAGGGCAGCCTACAGAGGGAGAGAGAGAGAGAGAACCAGAACACCAGAGTGCTTGAGAGCCCCCCGGGGCGGGGCAGGGGGGTTAGTCCCACAGCAGATTGGGGACCTTTGTAAGGTCATACTGGATTCACTGCCAGGAAGAGCAATTGAAAGAAAATGTAACAAATCAGCTTCTCAATTAGGATAACAAAGGTTTCAGCTTCCTATGTACAGTACTTTTACAACTCCTCTATGTTCTAGCTCTGAAGGTCAATAAGCATTCCCATGAATCTCTGCATACTTATATCAAAAGTACAAAGTGAACTTTGGCAAAGGAGGTGGCTCTGGGTTAGATGGACTTTTTAGATTGTTACTGTAAACAAAACCTTTTGCTAGCTAATTCCACACTATTGTTCAAGAATTAAAAAAACATATTTATAAATGTCATCCAAAGACTCAGAAGTGATCCCAGAGAGTTTTGAAAGTAGAGATTTATCTCCTACACACTGGAAACTGCTCTTTCCTTTCATTCTTTCTTAAGCCACCTTCCACATGTCTACCAGGTACTCCTGAACTCAGCGCCAGGCTGCACTGGCCTTCCGTACTCCAGCTGTTTGCGGCATACCTCTATCTGTCTATGCTCACTCCCCACCAATCCATTCTCCGGGAATTGCCTCATTAGGAAGTTGCTGATCAGTCAATACTCTAAGAAGTAAATAAATAGAATACACCTTCCTGTGACATCTGTTTGTTAGAGGGAAGCATGCCTCATCCATAGGAAATGGTGTGATTTCTGTTATCAGGTACAGGCCTTTTGGGGAGAGGTTTTTGGAAAGTAAGATCTTAGAATTTAGGTTAATAAAAAGGTATTTTTGAAAGGGTCATTTATTCTGTATATGATGGTGTCTATGACTAGAAATAGTTTGAGAACAACTGAAGTCTAATGCCTCTCCAATCACAGCTACCAAAAAAGATACAAATATTTTCCAGTGAGACTCAAAGTATTGCATATATCAATGCATCTGGATCCGTAAGTGGGCCCTGATAACACTTCTACGTAAATCTGTATTTATTCTTTTGGGATCTGTTTGAGTTTTGGTAAGATAAACGAGGCAGTAAATGTATTTGAGAGTCCACAATTCATGTTTATTGTTGGACATGTCCAAACATCTTACAAAAAATAGGCTTTAGGGCAGAAAAGGGCTGGGACCATTCTGCTTTGCACTTTGAGTAAAGAACTTAAAACTGCAGGAAGTTTCAAAGACTCAAAATCAAACCTTGACTTTTACCCTTGAGAGGACTGTGGGTGCAGTTAGTTGGGTTTTGGAAGAACTAATATAGTCCAGCATGAATTAGCATTCAGCTGAGAGCACTATGGTTATGCCATCTGCTTTACCTATCCCTGGAGCTTTTGATGAACTTTGATTTTTTTTTTTCATTTTTCTTAAAGATAAAAAAGGGGTGTCTTAATTAGAAATATGCTTTTTTAAAAGTACCTTAATCCAGGTAATTCTTGCATTCTGTTACATAAAAGAAAGTTTTAGTACTTGTCAATTGCCTATGTGACCAGGCAAACTGTACAAATGAGACCTACTGAATTAGGTATAATTCTTAAATTTAAGACAGAACAAGAGGGATAAGACAACATAATCAATGATAGAAATCTCCTATGAGTGTCAGAATACTTATGTTATCTATATGGTTGGCATTAGTGTGTCCTTTGATTTGTTATTCATCTTTCAGATTTTTTTCATCTTTTAAGGGCTGACTCAAAATTTCCTTTCTCATGATCATTTCCCTAATCTTCTTAGTTAGAAATAATTTCACCTTTTTAGGAAGACCTTTTAAAATATGGCAGCCACAGAAAGTTCATGCTAAAGACTAGGGAACACTGGAGAGGCTTTGCTGAAAACTGTAGGTCCAAACATTCCTTAGTTCTGCTGCTCCTAAACAACATCATCTCTTTATTAAAATATCACATGAAAGATCTATTAGGCTCTATGGAGAGCTTTTAGTAAATAAGATTCTTAGCTTAGTAAGAATTTTTAAAATTTAAGGAAATTTAAAGTGCAAATATTTGAAGATATTCCTTCCTATTTCATACTATTTCTTCTACTTATCTATTAACATATATTTCCTATAGGATTACTGTCTCATAACAAGGCTCAAATATCTTTGAGGTTGAAAGCATCAGAAATAAAAATAAAATAGCTATTAGATTTTTTTAATGAAATAGAAATAGTAATTCAACCTATGCCCCTAAATAATGCGTATGGAATCTTTTGCCATTAGAACAACAATTTAATCTAGCATGTCTTTTTTTTTCATTTTTTCCAAGCTGCAGCTGAAATATTAAAAATTCCTTATATTTTTATTGATTCTACCATTTGCAAAGCTTCCACAATCACTCTCTCACGTGCATTATCTCATCTGGAAAAGCATCTTGGATGGAAAGCAACATTTTATTATGACCATATTCAAAAGAAGCACAGAAAATGAAGCTCAAAGAGATATTACACCTCATCAAAGGGCAACTAGATGAGCTGAAGAAGGAAATGTGGTCTTGACCTCTCTCCTGGTCCAGTTCCCCTTCCTCTTTTAGTTCCATGTTTGCTTAGAGGTTATAGCCTCTTCCTTTTTAAAGTGGGTCAGTTTCGAAAATAATAAGTTTTCTCTCTTCTGAAGTTTTGGGGAGACACTGGCTGCCAGTCAGGCTGTCTACTACAGAGAATTAACCCCTGTGAAATTGTTTTTTAGAATTTTTTTAAAAAATGCAAAAAGCTTGAAACAGGTATATGTAGTAGTGTTGTTTTCCTCCCCCATTGAATAAAAATTTTGAAAGCCTGGTATTTGAAACTATGTTTTTTCATCCTTGCTGTCTTACCCAGCAGTCCTAGCAACACGGAAGATTCTCATTTTTAATTTGATTTTGCACCTGAGAATGCGCACCTATTATATTTATATTTTGTACTGCGTTTTTTAGCCAAATCAAGAAGCCCAGTGCTCCATTAGCCTAGTTCTGGCAAATGGTCAACTGGAAAATTATCAGTCTTGGTGGAAACTCTATTCCTTAACTAGGGATAGAAGATTCAATGAGAATCTATAACTTCCCATGAGAGGTACTGCTTCTGAAGAAAAATTAAAAGTCTTTTAAGATTGTTGTACTTTCTTGTTATTGCCATTCCTTGCTTTCACATCTGTAAAATTTAGGTAATACCTATTTTCCACAGTTGATATAAAGAACTAATAATAATAACAGCTACTATTATATTAAGTACTATTTAATAATACATGAGGTATCTAATTAGTATACCCATTTTACACGTCAGGATATTGAGGTTAAGAAAATCAGACTTATCCAGAAGTGCAACTTCAGAGTTCAACCACTACACTATCTGAACTTGAATACAGAGTAAAACCATCAATTCAAGGTGGCTTTTGGAAGAGGAAAAAAACCCAAGTGGGAGAATTCTATGAAAATGTAAAGATATAGATAGATATGTAATATCTAGATATTAGATATTAGATAGATATTACATAATATATAATATATAAATGTATACATAATATGTAATATTATGTATAATATAATATATAAATGTATAATCTAAAATATACATATATAAATATGTATGTATATATTATATAATATATAAATGTTAATATAAATTATAATAGATATATAGATAGATAATACATAGTAATATATAGATAGTAATATGTAGATAATATAGATAATATAGATAATATAGATATGTAATATAGTAATATGTAGATAATATAGTAATATGTAGATAATATAGATAATATACAGATATGATAAATATGTAGATGCATAAAATATATGGATAAAAATGTGATATATAATTTACAGAGATATATAATATAAAGTACTTATCCAGACAACAGAAAGTTTATTTTTTTAATTTTTATTTTTTATTAAGCCCTTCACCTATCATCTATGAGGAAAGAAACAAGCAGCTTACACACAGAGATGCCTCTGTTGAATTGGAACGGGTCCAGAAATCTACATATCTGAATGAAATTCCCAAAAGAGATCAAATAGCATAAGGTTTAGAGCAGAGTCAGAACCCAACAGATCTGATCTCTCCTTTTTTTTGCAATTGCTACTCCCCACCACATAACTGCTCCAATCTACTCTGTAATAAATGATTCCTCACACTATGAGGAATTTGACTTTTCCAATAGTTGATTCTAATAGATTTAACCTATGTTTCAAGAAGTGTTTGTCAAATCCTACCTCAACATAAGTATGTGGCTTCTCTCGCTAGGATGAAGCAGCAGCAGAGAACACTCCTCCCCCGAGATGATGCTCCAAAAACTAAAACAAAAAATAGAGATCAGGACGAAAATGTTCAGACAATAAGATTTCAGTGAAGTGTTTCATATTCACAAAGATCTGACTATACTGACTACAATTGGTCCCATACCTGAGGATTTCAAACTAAAAGATGCTGGACAGTGGGTAAAAACAAATGAAGTTTTTTTTTTTTTTTTTTCTGATGCCCCAGTGAGCCTATCTTAGATGACTTCTTTTTTTTCTTAAAATTTTTTTTAAATTTTTTATTGTTATGTTAATCAACATACATTACATCATTAGCTTTTGATGTAGTATTCCATGATTCATTGTTTGTGCATAACACCCAGTGCTCCACGCAGAATGTGCCCTCTTTAATACCCATCACCAGGCTAACCCATCCCCCCACCCCCCTCCCCTTTAGAACCCATCTGTACCTCTGAAACAAATAATGCAATATATGTTAAGGAATAAAAAAGAAGAAGAAGATAGCAGGAGGGGGAGACGAACCATGAGAGACGATGGACTTAGATGACTTCTTTTAAATATTCATGTTCTTGGCCACTTCCTGGTCACATTCAATCATCCTTACTTTACACACAGAGCCAATATATCCTCTGTCCACTCATTGTTCCAGATGAAATATGGCAACTTCCTTTCAACACCTTATATTTGGCTGAGCTCTCCTGTGTTTTTTTTGTTGTTTGTTTGTTTGTTTTTAATGGAGCCTGTTTACTTGTAAGGTAAATTAAGAAGTTGAGTTGGAGACAAGAACCTCAGATATTTGTAAGAGTTTCCTCAACCAACAGGTTTTCTTCAGCTAGAAGGAAAGAAAAATTGAAGCCCTCCCCTAAAATTCACCGGAACTCAAAGATCACAAACCAGTACCCACTAACGACATCCATGGTTATGTTGTTTGGTCCAACAATCTTTTAACATTCTGAAATATTTGCCATCATTTTGAAAACAAAGTTTTACATCCACATTCCTGGCATCTCTTTAAAAATCAGAAAATCTAAGCCTACATTTTTTACATAACAACAATCAGTTGGAGCTTCAAAAGTCTATGCCCTTCAGGGCCAGTACTCTGTAAATCACCACAGCTTTACTACTTCACACCTTTATATTACCTGCATGAACTAGTAGGTATTCAAGCCTGAGATGCCTGCTAACCCATATAGTTTGGCCACACCGCTTTCCGATGCTTCTATCTTTCACCTCTTCAATTTTACTGGGGAGTCCTGTGGGACAACTACGTTATTTTATAAAAGCTTCATAACACACTGTAAGATGACTATTATCTCTATTTTTCTGAGGCTTACAGATAAAAGTTTCACCAAATTATACAACTAGGTCTATGGCTTAACCAGGATTCCAGCCAGGTTTTCTGGCTCCAAGCCCAGCCCTATTTCCATTGAACTATAATTCCTGTGGGCCAGTGATTCTATAAGAACAAAATGTCCACAAGTATAAGCACACATACTGAAATACAATTTACACTTATAATTAGCAAGTCAAAATGTTATGTAAAGCTAATGAGGTATATATGTCTTCCTTGATAATGAGGGAATTGAGGTTCTGCACAATTGTAGAGTGCAACACTGGATTGGAGCCTAGGATATAGGGTTTCAGACCCAACCATAACACTCATTCATGTTGTCACTCGAGAAAGTCTCTTGTTCATTTGGAGTCTTCACGTGTGCTCAACATTCTGTAACAGTCTCTGGCCATAAATCTTGACATCCCATGTTCAGAGGCCTTCTACAGAGCCCCTCATTTCTGTCTCTTCACTACCCCTAAATGTTCTCTTCCTTCTACTTTCTCTTTGGCCTTTCTGTCTATAAATCTATCTTGTCCATCTGAAGTAGAGCAACCCTCTAAAAAGTGAGAGGAGAAGGGTACAAAGAAACATTTATTGTATAAAATGCACCGTTTCTAGTTGAACTGTGTTGCCGCGAGCTATTTGTTGCAATGAATAACTTTTTAAGTAGATTCATTGTATTCTCATGGAATTATAAACAAAATTTATTATGAACAAAACATTCATTTTTAAGGTTAAAGTTTACAACTCTATAATATATAATTGGATTGGTGATTTCAGCCACTGAACATATAAATGGAAAGAAACATGACTCAGTAAAGGTTTAAATGTATACATTTATATACCATACATATATATGTTGTCATATCTCACAAACAAGAGTTTCTGGTTCCTTGAAAGACACACATGAAATTAGCACTACTCAGCCACCATGTATGTTGAGTGTGTCCTTTCTACATGATTGATATTCTTTAATTCTGTAAATGGTTTTGCTTAATAAAATGATAAAGAGGCAAGGTATTTCATTTGACTGACTATGAAAGAAACTTTACTACAACATTTAACCAAATAATGGGTATTTCTCATACAACAATTTGGAGTTAATCCAGCTTCCATGATGATATAAATGTCCCAAGCTCCTTCTTGCTTTTATTATTATGGCACAAAATGATTGCTCCACTTCCAGCCTCCCATCCATTTTCCAAGCAGGAAGAATAAGAGGAAAATCACAAGGAATAGGGGGTAGCAGTAGCACTTATTACAAAAACAAAACTTTCCCAGAAACTTCGCATTTATCACTTTTACTTATCTCAGTGGCAGAAACTATATCAGATAGACTCCATATTGCAAAGGAGTCAGAAATAGACTTTTTCAACTATAGAGTTTTTCAAATCCAAGTTTTTATTAAGGAAGGAGGGAGATCAGGTTTTGGATAGGCAACTTATGCAGAGCTCTGCCCTAGGCAAATAGAATATGATTTTATAGAGCTCATAGTCTAGTGGACCACAAATAGTTAATGGACAGATGTAACCCAGGCACTATCTGTTTCAGTGATATGATAATGCAGGATACTAGGCAGGGGATAAGATTCAGATCCTGAATTTAGCACACCCTAAAACCATACATATACTCAGCTGGAGGACACAGCTCTTCTTTACCTGTGAGGATTATACTTGCTGGTGTAAGTAGCCAATCATACCTACTTTCAAATTAGTCCCTTGGCAGCTTTTGGCCTCATGGAAAGCTACTAGGGCAGCTCTTGAGCTCATAGCCTTTATCTTCTTTCTCCTGAGAAACACTGTTTCCAAGATCTGCAGGTCTGCAGAAACCAAGTTAATTAGTTAACATAAAAATTCAGCTACATGTAACAGAAAAGAGAGATTTTAAACAAAATGGAAATTTCTCTTTCACGTAATAAGCAGATGGTCTATAAGGATGGTAGTTCTGCTCCATGAAATCATGCAGGGACCATGACTTCTGTCTTGTTGGTCCATCAAATCTAGAGAGTGTGCTTATCTGTGTGGTATAAAATCACCCACCTTCCAAGAAGCAGGATGAAGGAATTGGGGAAAATAAGAGCTTGTCTCCTATCTTTAAGGACCAACAATGAAGTTGTATGCATTTATTTTCTTATTGCATTGATTGAAACTTAGTAACATAGCCACACATAACACCAAAGAAGGCTAGGAAATGTAATCTTTATTTTCCAACTGTTATCTCCCTAGCTAAAAGTTGAGGTTTCTATTACTGTGAGAGAAAGAAAAACATTACGAACAAGGGGAAACAACCAACAGTCTTTACCATACTCAGCTTTTATAAAGCAGAAGAACTCAGGTATTTCCAATGCTATGGTCCCATAATTATTATTTCAGTTGTCTATTGCTACATAACAAAACATGCCAAAATCTAGTGGCTCAAAGCGATTTATTATTTACCATAATTTTATGTGTCAGAGTTCGGGGAGGCTCATTCTCCTATCCCACAGAAGTTGTCTGGGATTATACAGAGCTGGCCTCTGGGCTGGGTTAGAAGGTCCAAGATGGTGTCACTCACATGTTTAGTACTTTGGTGCTCCTTTCTGTGCCCTCTTTTTTTCCCTCACGTGGCATCAAGTAATTGATTAGACTAATCCAAACTACCTGACAGCATAGTGGCTGGCTTCCCCAAGCTGCCAAAACTGTCAAAGTTAGGCCAAGAGCTGCCATAGCACTTCTACCACATTCTATTAGTTAAGGCAAGTCATAAATCCAGTCTAGATTCAGGGGGAGGATTAATAGCTCCAATTTTTGATTCATGGAGAGGCATGTACAAGGAATTGATAGTGAAGACTGCCACTTCTTGAAGAATACCTACCACACTCATCAATCATAATTCAGAATTTTGATTCTTCCTGCCCTGTCCATCCCCACCCACAGAAAGTAGAGAACAGTTGGTCTTTAAGTAATTCCCTGCTGTTTTCATTGATCAAGTTTTTTTTTAATTCAATGAGCCAACATATAGCACATCATTAGTTTAGATGTCCTGTTCAATGATTCATCAGTTGTGTAGAACACCCAGGGCTCATCACACCACGTGCCCTCCTTAATGCCCATCACCCAGTTATACCATCTCCCCCCACCTCCCCTTCCACAACCCTCAGTTCGTTTTCCAGAGTCAAGAGTCTCTAGAGAACTCATTAATCGAATCTTATAAATACGAATGAAGTCAACTCTTTTAAAACTTCCGAGAGGCATTTGGTTTGTTTAAGGTAATATTTCTCACCTAAACAGAAATTATAGCTATGTATTTGTTTTTTAACATATATTAGGGAAAAATGGCTAACACGTCTACCACACATTTCATAAATCTTGCTATGACAAGACTAAAAATAAAAAACCTAGTCATTGTTCTCGATTAGAGTTGGTTGTCTTAAGTAAATAATATTAAGGTTATAGTTGGGTGTAGCAAAAATTATATAGGGGATACATGACACCTGAAATTGGGAAACACTGGTTTAGGGAAAAGAGCATGGAAGTTGGTTTGAAAATATTTAGTGCAAGTCTAGTTCTACCAAGTACAATCATTAAACCTAAGTCTTAATTGCTATACTTATAATAAAATAAGATGATTATATTTCCTATTTTGCAAAATTTGGAGAATTTTAAAAGTGAATTCATATGAAGTTTAACTTGTAAAATTTAAAACACAATATAAATTTAGGGACTTCTAAATAAAAACTTACCTTCTCTTTCGTAGGCTCGGGTAGGATGAAAATAGGACGCCATCCACTCAGAAAAATAAGAATATCAAATTCCTGGACGGCATCACATTCCCTGGGGACATTATGCATATCTTAGTAGGCAGGCACTAATCTTCTTGCTTGTCTGCTGTAATGCATTCAGAAAAGTAATAATCACTGCAGCAATAAACATAAGGGAGTAGATGTTCAAAGCCAATTGAGGAGGGGAAAGTTATCTTGGCCAGTTGGGATAATCTTAGTTTCAATTTCACCTTCAGTTCAATATTATTGTTATTCCATTGGGATGTGCCTCTCTTGTTTACTCAACCAACACTCGCACACACACACACGCACTCACCTCTTATGTTGGCCCTACTCCTCTCTTCCCTCAAAGCTCAACTAAAATCTCATCATCGGAAACCACAAACTAGGAAATTATACTTAATGTTTTTTTTTTTAATTGCTTATTGAACTGAATTTATCGGGAAGCCTCTAAATCAAATTGTCCCCCAGAAAGCAAGCTGGAGTCTTAAGGTTTGAATTTAAAGTTAGTTTTGGAAATTAAGAATATTGTGTCTTTTTATACCGTTTATATAAGCTGTTGAAACTATGAAATATCACATTACACATCCTTGAACAAGGTTTTATAGTGGTGCTTATACATTTCCCAAAATTGGATTACTGGAGTCCAGTTACAGGTCTTGTAGCATATGTGTATTTAATTTTGTTTATCAAATTTTGCTAAATATTTTGGATCAAAATGTTGGAGTAATTCACAGATAATTCACAGATAAGAGTTCTCATTTTCCTGCAACCTACACAGAACTAGATGTGATCTCCATAGTTTTGCCAGTCATCTGGGTGGAAAATGGTATCTTATTGTCAGTTTAATCTGCATTTTTTAAAAATAATGAGGCTGAACATCTTTGCAAACGTTTATGTGCATTTCCTCTTCTTTAAATTGCTTCATGGGGTCCCTTGATCCTATTTCCATATTATTTTCCCCCAGTTAATTCATAGGAGTGTTTTGCATATTAAGGATATCATCTTTCTTACAAATATTTTTCCAGTCTAAAAGGCATCTTTCAACTTTATGTTTTTACTGTATAAAATTTAAGAACTTTGTCATTAAGACTGTCCTTTCCTTTGAGATTTTGTGGTTTCTTGCTTTAAGATGGTCTCCCCAACACAAACTCCTGATAGTTCCTCTAATTTTTTTGATTTGTTAGGATTTTATAAATTCTTCTATAAAATGTGAAGGAGGTCTAATTCTGTTTCCTTCCCTTTTGATAGCCAATTATTAAATTAAATTAACTTAATCATTAAATTTTATCATACATTGTTTCTCCATATGCTTGAATATACTTTTGGGTTTTTTTAACTAAATACTTGCTCAATCCAATGCTAATATTGTAGTGTTTTAATTTCTATAACTTAAAATTGTATTAATAACTTATAGCATAAATACTGCCCTCATTCTTTTCTGTCAAAAATGTCTTGGCCTTTTTTTGAACAGATTTTTTATATGAACCTCAAATCATTTGTCTATTTCTAAGAAGAAGAATAGAAATAGAATCCTAAGTTCCATTAAAATTAGAATTAATATAGGGAATGTTGGCATTTTTAAAGTATTAATTCTTATCATCCTAGAAGATGGGTCTTATGTTAAGTCTTTTCATAAGATGTTGGATTTCTTCATCACATAGGTCCCTTAACTTTCTTGATACATGTATTCTTATGCATTTTATTCTTTTTTGCTGTCATAAATGTGATTTCTTCTAATTTTTATTGGTTATTACCAAGACAGGGGAAAAGATCTCTTAATTTCTATGATTACTTTATATTCATAACCTTATTAAATTCTCTTATCAATTCCAACAGATTATTTTGTCTGTTTTGTGGTAGAGTGTCTTGGTTTTCTAAGTACATAATCATATTTTCTGAAAATAAAAAAAATCTTTATCTTTTTATCTGCTTTTATGCAAGAAGTATACCAATTATTTCATTTTATCTTACCAAATTTGCAAAAACTTGCCACATGGTGTTTATCAGTAAGATAGAAATCTTGTCTGTTTTCTAATTAAACAGAAAAAGACTCCAAAATTTTGTTGTTGATCTGAGGTAAACAGTGTTTACAAGTGTGTCAATTACCACTTCAGTTCCAAAGACATTATCCCTGCTTTATGGCACTGGGGGTAGACTTCAAAAACATTTCTCCTTCAGTTGAGAGGAAGAGGGGGGCGCCTGGGTGGCTCAGCCTTAGCCGTTAAGCGTCTGCCTTTGGCTCAGGTCATGTCCTGGGATCGAGCCCCACATCGGGCTCCCCGCTCAGCAGGAAGCCTGTTTCTCCTTCTCCCACTCCCCCTGCTTGTGTTCCCTCTCTCGCTGTGTCTCTCTGTGTCAAATAAATAAATAAAATCTTTAAAAAAATAATTGAGAGGAAGAGGGACACTAAGCAGATCATGTAGGGGCAGCCCAGTGGCACTCACCTCTGTGGTCCTTGCTTAGAGCTGGAACCTGCCAGCTAGTTTCTCCGCCACACATTGTCAGTTCTCCAGCCCACACTCACTAGCAACTTTCTAACAACCCATCTGTTGTGTATCCTGTGGTAGCCATACCCTCTAAAATAAGGTCTGTATCTCACCCTTAAGTGGGCTCTTCTTAGTTCTTAGTTCCTTTGTACTCTCCCTTTGCCCTACAGGGAGTAGCTGCTTTCACCATGTACTATCTCTGTATTCCTTAGACCTCCATGTCAGGCTCTTTAATAGTCACCTTTCACATTAATTATATTAATTTTAACCTTTTCTACTTACTAGGGGGTTTTCTGTTTTCAGACTGGAAACAGAATGACATACTATGTTTAAGTACTTAAGAAGGACATTGTTACTTACTCCTATTTTAAGAGTTATTTTAGCCTTGGCTGCCAAGCAAAAAACAGACAAAAACAAACAACCCACCCATCCAGAGAGGGGTCTGCAGCAGGTGAGCCTTGACACCAGCAGCAAGAAAGGCTGGGCAAAGCCAAGTTCTGCCACTTTCTGCAGCTTCGCTCACTCTACAACTCCATAGCTTTGGTACTTTACACCACACAATAATTCTTAAGTAGAGCAAAACCTGGTCTGCTCCTGGAGTCCTCAAAGGTCATGGGGGAGAGAATGACAGGGCCCTTTTTTGCTCTACAAGTGCCAGAATTCTTTCTGGCACATGGATCTCCTGAGTTCACGAAGCAGAAAAAAAGCTACCTCCCTAGCTTTTAAGTCACAACCCAGCCCCAGGAAACAGACTGAACGAAGACTGGAGCCTAAATGTTCTGAAACACTCAGTGGCCCCTCCTCTTTATTTTCCCCTGATACCTGTTGTGGTCTCTATGAGCATTCCCTCATCAAATAGGCACAAATCACTGGGCTGGCCTGTGCTTTTAAGCTTCATCTATAATCATTCCTTTCTCAGCCTGATACGGGAAGAGATCAAGCTGGCCCCAAGTTAAACTCCACTCTCGTCTTCCACAGTGGGGACCCTGGGTTCAAACAGACATTCCAGCCACAACTCTTAGCTACTGTGTATGCAGCACTCATTTGGTAGCCTTTGTGTCGGGGAGGAGGTAGGTCAAATGTGGAGTTGAAATTTTTTTTGAGTTTATTTATTTATTTGAGAGAGAGAATGAGAGAGAGAGAGCACATGAGAGGGGGGAAGGTCAGAGGGAGAAGCAGACTCCCTGCTGAGCAGGGAGCCCGATGCGGGACTCGATCCTGGGACTCATGACCTGAGCCGAAGGCAGTTGCTTAACCAACTGAGCCACCCAGGCGCCCGTGGAGTTGAAATTTTTGAATCATTGTATCTATGGCCCCTTTTCCTGGGGAAAAAATGTGCCTATCTATATACATTTACTATACAACCTAGGGAATTCACACCTCCCACCCCCACCATCTATGCCTACCCTTGAAACTCAGGTGAAAGTCCCTGGATTTTATGGGAGGCATTAAGCCATCAATCTCCAAGCCTTGCTTGTCAGTGCCTGCAGTGCTCCCAAAAAGAGGAATAGCTTAGGCCAAGTGAGTCCACATACCAAATTTACTAACCAATTCCAGCCACTCACTTTGCCCAGTGCTTTTGGCAGCCTTTTTCAGCCTTGGGAACTTTGCTCACTGTCTTTATTGCTGATTCCTGCCTCAGCAACCTACAGACATCTGAGCCCATATGAATCCAATAAATTACTCATTCAAAATGGTCATGTCATGTCACTTTGACCTATCAAATGAGTCATTTCCTTGTCTGGCCTGTTCATTTTTTCTAGTGTTTATGAAACATTGCCTCTCCAGCCCCATTCCTGCAGTGCCAGACACAATATTCATTTGAAATCACCCCTCCATTCCAGTCTTTCTAAGGGTGAATCTGAGTACACCATTCTCCTCCCTAAACCTCACGACCTCCTCAGATTGGCCTTCATGCAATCAATCCTGTTTTTTACACTTTTTTTTTTTAGCTCATCCTATGCTTCCACGATGCCATCAGTGTGCCCGTACAAGCACTCAACTTCGCAGCTTAGAACTAGATCAGAAACTTCATTCAACTTTAAGACTTTAGGTCTTCATTCTCTGTGTTGTTCTATCCTTTAGGGTTTACTTAAGATGTTTCTTTCTGTGTATAAAACCTCCTCTGATCCTCTCTGCCTTCCTTTCCCCTCTAAATTTTGGGGTTATTGTGTGCTCCTTTCACACTTTGTGCCTCTATCACACTTACCTTAATTCATGTCTGTTTCCTTCATTGAGCTATGAACTCCTTAAGAACAAAGACCATGTCTAATTCTCTTCTGAATGCTGAGCAACTAGATTAGTGCGTGGCACTATGTGAGTTGAAAGGATGAAGACATAAAAAAAGAGTAAATACAGCTTATCCCAGCCCTTCCCTATCACCACTCTACTCCTCCCCTCTGCCCAACTCCTCTATTTGCCTCTTCCTCTGTGCAACGTGGAATCCCAATCTATTACCTGGAGCTCCACTCCTTTCAGCTTCTCACCTCAGCCAAAATTTGGCTGGATGATGACATCATCCACCAAGTTACAATCAATTCACACTTGTCTTTCTCTATATTCAACCTATCTTCTTTTTCATCACTTCTGCCATCTTCTGGGTTCAGAATAGTGCCTTCTCTGCACCCTAATACTTACTCTTTTTAGCATTTCATCATATAACATCTTATTGACTTTTACTTACCTGTTACCCAAATAAACCATGGTTCTCTTGAAAGGAAGGATAATATCTAATTTACTCAAGATTTCCAATGACTTGCACAGGTCTTGGTGCTCGAGAATTGCTTTTTGAGCCTGGTTCAAACACTCATTGAATTTTTCTATTTTCTCTGTGAAATTTTGACAAATGGTCAGTTACCCAGATGCACTTGAACACTCCCTACAATGGAAAGCTGTTTCTTAAGTTCTCTTTTTAGAATACTTGATGATAAAATTATTTTTAAACCTTAATCTCAGTCTTTGTGACTTCTTCCAAGATTCTATCTTAGGCCTTTATAATAATAAGCATGAGTCTAGTCTTTTTTTGCCCTCAGATATTCCCAAAGGCCTCAAAGTTCTGCTAAACCTGTGCTTTTCAAACTAAACTGTTTATCTAAATCATCTTGCAGTTTTGTTAAAATGCAGATCCTGATTCAGGTTCTGCATTTGTAAACAGCTTTTAAAGTGGTCCAAAGGTCACACTTGGGAGCAGCAACACTTCTGATCTAAAACATTTTTCAGAGGATGGGGTTTCCAGTCTCCTCACCAACTTCATCTTTCTTCTGGATAAGCTTGTTTGCCAAATAACTCTTTCAAGTGTGGTGATACATAAAGTTTTATCATACTTCTTTGGTGTACTAAAAAGGTGGTTCATTGTAAAGAGTACTGAGTTTCAAAGAACGACACCTTGTAGCCCTGCCACCACCAACTATGTGACATTAGGTCAGAGAAACTAACCTTCCAGTCTGTTTTCTTTCCTAAAAAAAAAAAAGAGAGAGAGAGAGAGACACCCAGTGGCTGTGTCTAGTAGTTAGGAGGATCAGAGGATCACGTAACAGTGTAAGGGAGAACAATTGCTTAGTGGCTGTTGACCATACATTTGGGAGCCATGATTTAACTTCTATTGCTACAGTTTAATGTTTCACTGATTCTTTTTGCCATTTACATCAAAAATTTGCAAACTCAACTATAAAACCCCTGAAGTCTTTAAATAGCTATCCAGTAATACCTACTAGGTACAAGGCACTGGGCTAGGTATTTTATACCTATTTTCAGAAATTTTCACACACCAAAAAAAAAAAAAAAGCCTTTTCCTTTAACAGTCAAGTATGGTTGAATCTTACTTTTTTGGCTTTTCTGCTCCCTGTGTGCCTATCAGGGAAAATATTTATTAGAGGATATCCTTTTCAGATAAGGTTAGACTTCAGAAAGTCCAAAGCATAGGAGAAGCTACCCTCCGCACATATTCAAAAAGTTAGTGGTCAGATAATAGCAGAGAGAAGAGTCATGATTCTGCTAGAAAGAGGTTGATATGGCCTCAGTCTCCAACTCTGCAGAAATTTAGACTAAGTCATTTCCATACTTGTTCTGAAAAACCCTAAGTATTCTAGGGAGATGCCAGAGAGGCTGTCGGCCTGGATGGAGGAGGTAAGGCATTCTTTAACACACAGGTAAGCACACATTCTAGTAGCTTGGATCATATTTAACATGTTGTTTCAAGTCAGATTTATTTGAAGAAATAATTGTTATTTCAAAAATTTTTGAAAGGCATTTAAACTGTGTATTTGCTCAGGCAAAACTTATGATTCATTCATTCTGTGAAAAATCTTTCTGTAAATAGGCGATTTAGTGAATATTTAAAACCATAATGAGGATTGGGAGATAGGCTGTTATTTTTCTTTCTCCAGCCCAGGCTGACCCTGAGAATCTTTTTCAGTAGACAGGCTTCCAACAATTTGGAGGTAGAATGTTTCAGATAACTAATTTCTATCAACAAGCAGAGTCCTGCTGAATGCCATGCTTGACTCATTTACCCTAAACATCCAGAAACAGCATTCACAAGCATTCAATTTTAGTATTTTGGGGATTTGTGTTTCCAAGGGCATCTTATATAAAGAGGTTTCAAATGTTCTCATCTACATTTTTTTTTTTTTTTAAACAGCTTGAACCATTGTATAAAAAACTTGGGAAAGATTTTGCTTCTAAATTTTTGGCTGTGTGAAATTTTAACACAACTTCTTTGGCTCAAGAAATTCACCTGTTAAGTTTAACATAGCTTATTTTGGGGTTATTTTGTGTTTAATGGTTTAGGAAGTTGAGTTCTTCAACATCATCCTTAAATCATTCAGCTCAATCAACCAAGTTTTTATAGGTCCAGTAATGAGAAGAGCAAATCTGTGTCTAATCCTTAAGAATACATAATACTCGTGTGTGGGGGGATATGTTTACTCCACTGATATATACATATGTATGGTAAACCATACATTCACAGGATGTTAAAGAATGAATTCCACTATTCCTGGGCAAGAAGACACAGAAAGAAAACAACCCAAGCCTACAACTGCATTATCTAAATCCTGAAACAGTTTACAATGATTGTTCCTTTGCTAGTGAATTTATTCATTTAATGAAAGGGGTGGGCCGTGGTGTATACCAAGCTGATCTCAACTGCCTTAGACCCAGCAATGAACTAGTGATATATCCTGCTCACAGATCCCAAAATTTAGTGGAGAAAAATGTGAAAGTATTTAAATCTTGAATAAAAGTGACTTAAATTCCAAAAAGGAGATAAGGTGGCCTCAGTTCATGTCACAATCTTGTGGCTGATTTTGTTATGTTTTCTTTTTTTTCACTCTTAACTAAATTTTATACTTTATTTGGATATCCTCAGTTTTTCCATTGATGTCTTCCTTCCTTTCCAGGATCTAATCCAGGGGTTCACAATGCATTCAGCTGTCTGGCCTCCCAGTTCTCCTTTTATCTGTGACAATTTCTTATTTTTCATTACCTTGACAGTCTGGAGAAGTACTGACTTAGTATCTATCTTGTAGAATGGCCCCCATCTAGATGTGTCTGGTGTTTGTCTTATGATTAGACTGGAGATATGGGTTTGGGGGAAGAAAACCACAGAGTTGACAGGCTTTTCTCATCACATCATATTATGGATTACAAGATAACCACATGCTATCACTGATGATGTTAACTTTTATCACTTGGTTAGGATAGTATCTGACAGGCTTCTCTGTCAAGTTACAATCGTTTTCCATACTCTTGTTTTTTGGAAATTAGTCACGAAGTCTAACAGCCCATCCTCAACTAAGGAAAAGTTAAACTCTACCACCTAGAGGAAAGAGTAAAAGAATTCCAATTATTTGGAATTCTTCTCTAAAGAATATCTGTCTCTTCCCTATTTTACATGTGTTTATATAAACAAGATTTATTGTCCTTTGTATCAGTATAGATTCATGGATATTTTATAATTTGGGTCATAATCCAATCATCTGATACATTACTTATTTTGTTGCTCAAACCATTCTAGCTTTGGCTATTGGGAGTTAGTTTTTGTTATTTCTAAAATATCAGTTATAATTATAAGGGTTGATTCCTTCCAACCCAACATTCTCAAACAGTAGCTGATCCACGATGATTTCTAATACCTATACTAGCAGCCCTTTCCTGCTTATTCATACTGGAATTTATTCACATTAGTCTTTTTATCTCAACAGTCTTGTGTAATGAATTTGTTGCTTCTCTTCTAATACTGAGGAAAGCTACAATCCAGTTGAGCAAATCAGGTTGTATGCTCAGTGGACCTATTATTAATCTGTCAGGCTTACGTTTTTGCAAGGTAAGTGTTGCACTCCAACAATTCACTTAGCAGCACAAAATAAATACATGATTCTCTTTTTGTCTGATACAGAAAAACAACATTTTAGGTAGAAGTCAAATAGTGACCAAAAGGGTCATAAAACTAATAAAAAACTAAGGGTGTAGTTTTCATGCTGATACTTCTTCCATAGCACATTTGTAAACTTTTGCAAACTTATATTTTCGGGTAAGCCTGAATACCTGTTATATTTGATATTTTGTTTGTGGCTCATCTACTTCTCTCTCTTGTAGACACCTGCATCATTAATAGGTACCAACATTAACATTTTCCTGATCTGTCATAATGCCGCCAATTTCTCAGGAAAAGGTCCAACTGTCAGGAAAAGATTATTAATTCTATGATTTTCCACTCAGCCACACTCAAAATGACCATTCACAGTATTTGAAACTTTGTTTTTTTCTCTATATGAATCCAATACAGTGGTTTTTGAAGTACAAAGACTAAATTAAAATGTGCTTACATGGTTTATTTTTTAAGTAATTTAAAATACAGTGTCAACATACATTAAAGATATGTGGCAATTGAAATTAGGAATAACATGAGGTTATTTACATATTTTGTATATGTGTGTATATATACACAAAGTGAAGACAAATACAGAAACACTACAAACAATTCAATATGATAATTTACTGACAATCATTTTCATCATATTTATTAATGTGTCATGTTAATGGCTACAAAAAAATTCCTAGTACTGAAATATAATATCTAAATATTCAATTTTAATATAAACTATAGTACTTCAAATTTTAACAGTATATAAATAGGATTCTGAATTTTTAAAAAAAAAATCATCTTCCCTGCCAAACTCCCTATTTAGTTGTAAAGGTTTCAGATCTTCCTGAAGTCACAGCTCTCAATGTGATGATATCTGACTTTAAGCATAAATCACGTGCAGGCAGTGTTGTCTGTAAAAAGGTAAATGAAGATGCAAAGCCATATATAAAACTTCTAACATGCTGCCATAGAGAAAACAATGCACACTTTTAATCTAAGAGACTGAATGGATTTAAGGCAAAGTCAGGCTACTCTCAACCCTGGAAGGGTAAAGCCCAAAGGAAACACTGCTGAGAGATGGCAGATGGTACAAAGGGGAGAAAGTGGTCATAATTAGGTGGTGTCAGCACCTTTGGCCCTCACCCCCCTCCATCACTTAAATTCCTAACATAGCCCTATACATAAACATCTTGGATGATGGATATTTATGTTTGTAATAACTATAAATGACTCCTGCCTTTTGGGATTCCTCAGTAAACACACAGACTCCATTTCTCCCCACAGCACCAAGAAACGTCCTACCTCTGAACCTGGCATCTCTCTTGAGGGCCAGGGAGGGAAGTGATGACCTACTGGGTTCCCTAACTAATACAACAGCTTCTGAACACTGTTCTAGAATATTCAGATTAGTTTTCTGCCAATGGCTTACTGCGAGTGCTGTCAACATTCTTATTTGAAATTCCTGATTTAAAACAGTGGATGCAGCTGCCATAAAAAATGAAAAATCTTATTTATTATTGATCTGATCCTTTAAAAGTACATGTCACTTAAAAGCCAGAGGTCATCTAAGATTGCACATTTGAAGCAGGGAGATTTTGGTGACAACAAATGGATACAGTGAATGTATCAACTAAGACCAGTTGATAAATACCTGGCAATAAGTCTGTAGCTCAACAGGAGACAGTGGGACATAGACTATTCAGAAAGGTTAACTTCATTCGTAAAAATCGTTTTGATTTTTGAAGGTAACCAAAAAAGATAGGAACTAAAAGTAAATAGCAATTTTTACCGTAATGGGAAACCTGTAGTCAAGTGCAAAATAACTTCTGGACAATAGTAAATTCTCTTGTTTTTTTCTTTACCAGGAGATATGATTTGGGGTCCTACTCAGTGATGTTATTAGATCATACACAGTTACGGCTGCAAGTTACCAAGGTACTGTAAAAACAAAGAACAAAATCTGACTGTAAATGGTCTTACGGACTTGTAAGTCAGTAAGTCAATAAAATATAATTCAAATTGGAGCTCTAAATGCTAATTAAAGCATACTGAATACATAATTAAGGGGTATACTACAGGTACAGTTGTTTGAAAGAAGGCTCTGAAGGACTCTCCTACACCAGCATCCATAGGAATGATATCCTTCTCATAGCAGAAATAAACGCAGCCCTGAAGAACGAGGCTGGGAGTAATAAGGTGAATGAGGTTATCACCACAGGATTACGGTGCTAAACTTTTTTTCATTACAACCTAATGGACTTTTTTTTTTTTTCAACCTGGTGTTTTTTTAAAAGGTGTGCTGCAATATGTAAAACCAATTATCATAGAGTAAGAATCAAAGTTATTGTGTATCTTTATTTTTCCTACTTGGGAACTTGGATAGTTTGAGATTATAAAGTACATTTTTTTTTTTTCTCCACCATCCCTGAAAGAGCTAGCCAAGAAGCCACTGCTGAGAAACTTGGTTGTCCTTGTTCACATTACAAAGCACAGAGAGCCAACACAACTACCAAAACCACTCAAATCAAACAAGAAGAAATGGCACTTCCTCATACTTCATGGACTTCACAGGAATACAAAGATTATTTTACTTTTCAGACATTTACCATAACATAAGAAAAGCCCTTAGTTAACTGATTAGTTTCTATAAACTTGGTAGAGTTATGGCATAACAAAAGAGTCACTTGTTAAATACATAAATGTTTTAGTACTTGATGATATTTTCACATTGTACACAAGATGATTAACTTAGACTTATCAATCTCTTCCTCATACTGATTATACTGTAAGAAGTGTTTAGGGCGTCCACACTGTGCATTCTGAAGGTGTGCATGTGGCAATTCTAACATATCTTCATACTGTCCCTGAAAAGCTAAGTTTCATTATTGAAATGTGGTTACAACTTTTAATATGATCCTGTTTCAATGACTGCCATCACCTTCTTGTGTAATTAATACTCCATGTAATTTAGAGCACATGTCTTGATTTTCTCAATGCTCACAAACACCTTATCTGTAGGAAACTTATTTCTAAGGAAAAGCAGAATTAGTCTGTCTGCAGTATATGGCCATGACTTACTTACACATGTAATCAATATGAAGGAAAAAGGACCATACCCATTAGTCTATAATGTTAAATCTGCAAAAAGTACAATTTGAACAAGCACTTGTACGTGTATTTCAAAAAAGGGACCACAGTAAGTCACGCCACAATAAATGCCGCAGTATGAGAAAGGAGAGCTGGGCTTCACATCCATGTCTTATACAGCAAAACCTTTAATTCCTTACTGATCATCAGTGGAATTAGGTCTCAGACAACTCAGAGGAAGGAACACTCCGGTCTGTGTTAAAATAAAATGAAGGCTGAGATTTCTCTATGCAGCAGCAAGTGAAGTAGAATTCTGAATCTTTCTTTGGAGTCAAGTTGGTCTTTGAAAGAAAATCAATTTGCCATTAAGAGGTTCTAATCTAGTAGGATGCCGGATGATGGCAAGGGTGTTTAAACTGAGAGTGTCATATAACTAAGGGACTAGTACATTGGAAAAACTACCTTCTGTTCCAGCAGAGGGTAGTCAGGGTGTTAGCAATGTTATTATTATTAGTAAGGGCCACCAAGGATCTAGAGACCAAAAAGCTCTAGCAACACCTGATTATAAGTATACAAAGATCAATAGCAGGAGGTAAAAAATAAACATTTATCAGATTTTTTCATTATATTACTAATTTTTACAACATTAAATATTTTTCATTCCTTTATTTCAATGCACTGATACTTATTTCTGGTTGTGACTCTGCCTATGGTTATTCTTTTTAAATTCTAATCTAGTATTCCATTTTTAATTTTAAAAGCATAAATGCTCCAAGACATAGTTGTGTGTATATGTGTGCACACAAAATTTAACCTGTTAACTCTAGAAACATTCATTTAAAGTAGAAGAAATTGAGACTACAGATTATATTATCACATAAAAAGAGTTTTATGCAGTCAATACCTGAGTGTGTCTGTACAGTGGAGAACTCCAAAGTAACAAGTAAAATATCATGGCCCAGTGGACCAGTGCTGTGGTAGGCAATGGTGAGTAACCAGCTTTTTGGAATCTTGAGAAAAAAGGCTCTTTGCCACATGCAGATATTTATAGAAATAACATTTTAGAATAATTGAAACAGAAATAATAGAAATAATGGCTGATGCATGACTAGATGTTGGTGATACATTTAAATTGGTAGTAAATACCTATTCTATGTTCTATAAATTCAGTGAATTCCTAATAAAGGCTGTAAACTGAAAAGCATAAAAGAAAATCATGTACAGATTTTATTCCTGCTAAAGATGATTAAGCAATTTTAAATTCTGTGGCTCAAAATAATTTAAGAATCCTGTATCTTTATGTTTGGTTTCTATTGCAATTAAGCATGGAATTTAAAATGCATAGCTTTTCTACTAGTGTCTTTAAAAAACATCTTATTCATTTGTACAAGAATTTCTCAAAAGCCAAAATTAAAATTAGATAACAATAATATATGTTGACACTTTACAGTGTCACAAGTAGAATTCAGGCTGCATGTCCTAAAACTGCACTTTTTACACTGTTTTCCTATTATTGTAGTTATATTTTGTGATGCCACTAGGAGATGATATATGCATATAACTTATCATGTTGATGTAGTAAAATCACTTGTTATGTGTTGTTATTTATATGTTAATATAGTAAAATTTCATAAAATCCCCAAATTATAAAGATAGTTTTATACATCCTCTTAACCAGGCATCAGCAAACCAAGACCCATGAGTCAAATCTGGCTTGCCACCAGTTTTGTATGGCTCATCAGCTAAAATATTTCTATTCTTAAATGGATTTTAAGAAGTTAAAGAAGGATGACATGCCAGGACAGTGAGAATTTTGATTTTCAAATTTCAGGGTCCATAAATAAAGTTGTATTGGTACTAAGTAAGCCATGTTCATTTGCTTATTCATGGTCTATGGGTGCTTTCTGCTACAATGGCAGGGTTGAGTATTATGGTGAAGACCTTCACGGTCTGCAAAACTCCCAAATATTTACTATCAGGCCTTGACAGAAATAGTTTGCTAATCCCTGCTATGCCCATAGAAGGCATGTGGAATGCTGAATGGAGTGTTTATATTGAGATCAGTGTATGACTTAATTTGATTTCATTTATAGACATCATATACATTATTCCTTTTGAATATCATCATCTACTTGGTAAACAAATAAAAATAAACTTATGTTAAAAAAAACTTATTCCTTGAAATGTTTAGGACAAGCAAAACAATCATATATAAAAGAAGTAAATTCTTAAGAAAAAATATAAATGAACAATTTAAATTACATTTTTAAGTAATGATTTCAATGTTCCTCAGAGAATGCCAGACAGTAAAGGACATATCTAAAAATCCTTATAGCAAATTTCTAGTTTCCAAATTTCTGGGATATAGTACTTAACACAGTATTTGAGATTCTACAATTGTTATGGAAGAGACAATGTGCAGAGTTACTTATCAGAAAAAATAGGGGAAGAAAGATTTTAAAATAAGAAACCAGTCAAGAGGTAAAAAATAAAAAGAATGGTATGGCAAGCAATTTAAGCATTTTTTTTTCTTTTCCATTTATAGGGAGCTACATAGTCTGCTGGTGTAGAAACTTAACAGAAATTTACTTTTCATTTAGTGGGCTGATTCCCGTATCTGTGTCAGATAAAATCATAGCACTTATTATTGTTACCATGGATACCATGAAGATACTGCCATCCACTAAACAGTATTAGAAGAAGACAACATAATTTTCTGGAACTAGTCCTGTTTTGCCTTCGTAAGTTGCTTTCAACCATCCTGGCTCCACTGATGGGTACACTGACAAAAAATAAAAAAAAAAAACAAATGTCATTCAATCAACATTAGCCTCAAATAATTATATACATAAATGGGTAAAAATCCACATCAGATTGCATATATACACTCAAGTTGTCAAAACAATGTCACAGCACCTTTAAGGCTGGAAATGTCCTTTGTATTCATGTAACCAATGTCTCCTCCTCCCCAATCCCTCCCATCCTTCCATCTTTCCCACCTTCCCCAACCCTTATTCCCTCTGCCTCTCTTGAAGACACAGGAAGAAACTGGGCTGCAGAGGAATGTGCTGCATTCACTTGTACAGGTTATGAGAGGCAGAGCCTGGACTAGATTCTGACTCTCCTGGCTTCTATTTTAGCTTTTTTTCCCTACACTATCCCTTCATCTTCCCCATGATAATGAACTTAAGTGAAGGGAATGGGTAGACTTACCATTAGAAAATATCGCCCCCTGTGGGAAGGAAAGCTCATGGCTGTGCTCTGCTTTACAAGAGTACATGGCTTTGGCTTGGCTGAAAGAGCAAAAAGGAATTTATGAAATCAACAACATTCAAGTACATTTATACTTTAAATTATTCTTAAAACTGATATTAGTTTTTAGTTGTAATTGGAGTATAATATATCTAAAACACACATGTAAGTGTGTATAAGAGCATCTTCCACAAACTGAATACACTTGTGTAACCAGATCAAGAAATCAAACATTGACAGCACACCAAAAACCTGTCTTGTGTTTCCAGGAAATGTCCCCAAGGGTAATTAACCTGGCTTATAACAGCATAAACTGGTTTTAAAGAATACTATTATATAAGAGTATCCCGGCAAACAGGCCATTTTTACACCTATTTAGATATTCATAGGTACCCTAAAGCTTTTTTCCTACTTTCTTTTCAGACTATCAGAGGTGAGACCCCAAAATTAAAGGCCTACAGAGTATATTAAATAAATTAAGTGGGCATGATACAAGAAACACGATAGGATAAATTGATGATAAATGGCAACCAACAACAGCCTCATTGTCAAGGAGACAATGAGGACAGATGGAGGCTTTGTAAACCAGAGGCTATACCCATCTCCTAAAGTAGGAAACCAACACTCACATGAGAATTCAGACTCAGTGTAACCAGATACTCTTTTTCTTAAGAGAAGCCAGAATTTCAGAGTTTTATATGAGATCTATTTTTAAATATTTGAGCCTATACTAAAAAGCCATCAACTGAGGCTGCTCATCAAGTCACCAGTCAAGTCAGCTTTATTCTTCAACATCCAATTATCTTGGCAACACAACGTGCAAGTTATTCTGACTTCACATACTTCTCACCATCTGTATCACAACCAGAGTCCAAGCTAAAGTCATTTCTGGTGTGGCTCACTAAATGGCTTCCTAGCTTTCTAAATCCTCTAGGCTTCCTATTTTGTCTCCTTACAATCCAGTCTATACAGAGCGCCAGGGGGCAGCTTGAAAAAGGTTCTGATGATCATGTGATGACCACATTATTTCCCTGAAAACAACCCTTCAACTAGTTTCTAACTCTAGCCTCCACACTATGCATAATCAGGCACCTGTCAGTATCTCCTGATTCTTTCATACCTGCCTCTGCTCACCTACTATACTATAGTCACACTGGCTTGCCTTCACTTCCTCAAACATGCCAAACTCATTCCCACCTCAGGACTATCAGGGCTTTGTCCTGAGATGTTTTCCTTAAGATTTTATTTATTTGACAGAGAGAGAGAGAAAGAGAGAACAAGCAAGGGGAGTGGCAGGCAAAGGGAGAGGGAGAAGCAGGCAGAGAGCCCGACTGGGGGGCGGGAGGGCTCGATCCCAGGACCCCAGGATCACAACCTGAGCTGAAGGCAGACGCTTAACCAACTGAACCACCCAGGAGCCCTGAGATGTTTTCCTCTTGATCTTCACATCGCTATGCGCATCTAGTTTATCTTACATTTCCTAAGCTTTGCTAATGGTTAGGTGTTCCTGAGCACACACTGTAAAATAGTTGCCTGGGGAACTATCATACTCACCTGTTTTAAGTCTGCATGGTGTTAATATCTGGTATTCTGTTGTTACTATTGATATTTCTATAATCTCCACCCAATTAGAATGTAAGCTCCATGAATGATGTTCGATGCTTAGTAACTCAGTATTTGCTGAATCAATGAATGGAAAAAAAGGTAAGACGCTCTGGGCTCTGTTTTCTACATGAAGAGTCCTTTTAAAACTAAATGCACCCTGCCTTTCCTCCCTGAGGTCTCAGTACTGTACCTGCAAAAAAGCATCAGCAAGCAGTGTTTGCTATCTATAACTCTCTCAAAGAACAGTGTAACATTATTTCATTTCCCTGTTGGAGCTAGACGCTGGGTCTTATTCCCTACACTTCCAGAATGAGACTAGGTCATGTATACTGGAGTTCCCAAACAGATATCCGAAAATTAGAAAGTTAAAAATTAGAGAAAAATTGTGTTCCTACCCCCAGAGTCTATTTCATGAGGTGAGTCTCAGGCTGTACTTTCAGAAAGTTTGCTAGGACAGCCTGCAGCAGGCAGATTTAGAAATGACTACTGGCCCAATGCAACATGGTCTAAGGAAGAACTGAGGAAGAACAGGTACCCAGAGAAGGACAGGACTCCTACACTAAAGAGCCGTGTGTGTGTGTGTGTGCATGTGCGCACATGAATGCGTGTGCATGGGTGTGTTGGCTGACATGGCATGGCTGTGGGGAAAGAGGATACTGACAAAGTTATGAAGACTTCTAATAACCAGACCATGGTAATCTTAAATAGACAGAATATTAGTTTTTCCTATAAACCTTCCAGTCAATTATAATCATTTAATCTAATATAATTTGGCATAATTTGATCTGACATAATCTGATGTCTGATGTAATTGAGGGTTCCAGAGTCATTTCTCTAAAAATATGTAGATTTTTCAAAAAAATCAAATCTTCTAACAGCAAAAATTTCCTCTAATATTAAGTCTTACTGCTTTGAATCATTAGGAGATGCATAAGGTAACACTTTTCAGTTATAGAAATCATTAAGATAAAATAACCTTACAATGATATAATTTTTAAAATTATACTCTAAATGCAACTGAATTATTTTTGTTAATATTTCAGACATGAATGTTCTCTCTTTAGTATTTTATGGGATTGGGTAGCAAGGGGGAGGCATGTAGAATAATTATATCACTAAATAAATGGATATTGTTAAATGTGTCAAAAATACATAGCACAAAATATTATCTGTCACGATTTTCAATTATTTGTGCATATGACTAGACAGGTATAATTTTCTTCTGCTGAGATCTGTAACTACAGGTGTTAACTCAGCAGAGAGCTTTGATGATTTAATGTAGAAGTCTGTGACAGTGAAGTTTTCTCTCCCGGTGTTAATGCTTCCTCTTTTACTGCCTTGGTATATTGAAGAAGATGTGAAAATAACACTGTTACCTATTGAGTCTCTCTTCAGAAAATCCTAATATCCTTTAAAAAGAATTTTTAAAATCTTGTTTCTTATTGCATGGGAAAGTAAGGTAATGGCACTCAGCATCCTGAAAGTCATTCCTTCCCTTATCATCCAGAGGATGGTCTGTTCACAAGACCCATTCCGAATTCTAAATGCTATTACTGATGAATAGACTTACAAAGGTTTGATAGGGTGAGTGTGCAAAATTCACAATGCTTATCTTAATGTAAGCAACATTTTAAAATGTCATGTAATCAAAAGTGATACAATATTTTCTGGAGAGCCCCTTAAGGATACACACACACACACACACACACACACACACACACACACACACACACACTTTTTGTATGAAGGAAGGAGAGAGGCACACAGATATAGTTAAAAAGGTGCTAAAGTAGTAACATATAGAAAAGCTAAAAACAAAAAAATCACAAAGTCTTCATCAGAAGATTTAATAAATTAACACACCAATCCAATAAAGCACTAGGCAGCAACTACAAATAATAACGTAGAACACATGACATGAAACAGTGCTAGCACATAAGGCAAAAATTTTACAAAAAATTTGTCCTTGCAAGACGCCTAAATTGCCCATGACTCTTTACGATAAATACTGCATTTGCCTTTTGGTCACTGTTTAGAGATTTCTTCCATTAGTCACATGTTCCTTTCTTAGGCTTTTGTCAACAAATACTGGCTGTTTCTGGCTTGGGTGTCTGAGTATTGAATGTCTTGATGCTAAAGAACTCCTCATGGGAGCTTGTAGAGTTAGAGCTGCTTATGTCAAAGGCACGTGTATTGCAACTCCATTGAAGATGAAGTGAAAACGTAACAAAGTCTTTTTTTTTTTTTTTTTTTTTTTAGAGAGAGAGAAAATGTCCACATATGTGTGAGCAGGCAGGGGAGGGACAGAGGAAGAGGGAAAGGGAGAAAGAGAATCTCAAGTAGTCTCCATACTCAGCATGGAGCCCAACGAGGGGCTCCATCTCATAACCATGAGATCATGACCTGAGGTGAAATCAAGAGTCTGATGCTTAACCGACTGAACCATCCAGGTGCTCCAGTAACTGAGTCTTTTTAAGTTAAAAATGTGTATTTTATTCAGTTATTTAACAATTTTGTTGAGCATCTTTCCTGTGTTGGGCACTATGGAATAATACAGTGAATACAACCTTCAGGGTTCCTTTTCTGTGTTTATCACAGAGCAGTGAGTGGTTCACAAAGTATAGTCAAGGGGAACCTGGATGGATGGGGAGGATGGGACCCTGAGAGGACACTGCTCTGATAGCAAATGAAGTGTATATGAGAATCCATTTATTTCCTATTATGCCATTATATTAAAGAGGTCTGTAAAAATGTGAAAAAATGTAACTCTTTGTATTAGAAAATATTTTCCATAAAATTTGTTATTTTAATATGTAATGGCCTTTAAAAAATATTTGTTATTGTATTAATGGTGCTTTGGTGGTATTAAAGGAAGAGAGGTGTCAGTTCCTGAGCTTTTAGCCGTCACCATCATTAAGGAATGGAAGCAGATTGCAGCATGGCCACAACAGAGGAGTGGGCTTCCATGTGGCCTGGATTAGTGGTAAATGTGAAACAATTTCTGTTGTCTTAAACACATTAAGAATATGGCTTTTGGAAGAGGTAGGGAGGCTAGACCCCTCCTGTGACCTGGGGGTAGGCACATAAACTATTTGCCTCAGTTTCACAGAAAAGGGTGACCCCCAAATGCTGGAGGACTTGTGATTATCAGTGACTTAGGTGATAGGAGTTTGAATTTTGAAAGGAAACAATTATTTCCTTGGTTCATCTTCTATATGTAGAAATGAAGTCCAAGAGAAATTAAAGTTATGGCAAAGTCAGGCTAGAATCTACATCTCATGATTGCTGGTCCAAGACATTTCTGGTGACTATTTGGATATTAGCTGTGAAGTCTCTTAATAACACTGAAAAAAATCACTTCTATTATTGATAATTGTTGACTTAAGTAAGAGTGAATAATCACAATTCTGTCTTGTAACAAAAAGTGTTGCTATTATCACCCTTTAGTTGCGTTAGCTAATTCTTTTTTTAATAAATTCATAAATTTAAAAAAATTTCTCAGTTTAAATTTCTAATATAATAAATATAAATAAGATATGACCCACATAAACAAAAGCTCTTTGGGGGTACTCAATGATTTTTTTTATGTGTATAAAGGCTTTCTAGGACCAAAAAGTTTGAGAACCACGGTCATAGATGAGATTAGGTGGTTGTGAACCAAAACGTTAACAGTGGTTATCTTCAGGTAATGAAATCAGAGGTGGTTTTCCCTTCACTTTTTTTAGTTGATTATTCTCTACATTCTCTAAAAGAAGAAAAAGTTGTTATTCTTGAAAATCATGGATTCCTTCTTGTTTCTTAATGTAGCACAGTGATTTATCTGTGTATCTTGCATGTGTCAGTATGCTCTAAACCAGTGACAGCCTTCATAAATCTCAAACTCACTGGACAAGAAGACTTTGTTGAGCTTTGCTTTGGTGCTTTGTAATTATAAACAAAACATTGGTTTGAAATTATGATAACAGAAATATGTGATTGCTTATAATGAGCCAAGCACTCCTAATTCTCTTCATTCTCAAGCACAAAATTCTCAATTCAACCCTGAGAAGATATCTCTATAGCTTGCCTAAATTATATTACTTTAAAAGTAGATCTTCATAAAATCTTAAAAAAAATAAAATCTTAAAAGAAGATCTTCCCCTCTACCCAAGTATAACTAACATTGAGGTAAAGGCTTTATGGATATCATTTTTCACATGCTTTTATAATGGTAAAACAGAACCTAGTGACATTTGGCTCTTGAAGGCATTTTCCAGATTAAGGAGAACAATTGTAAATAACCAATGTCTGCTTAGGGATATGCTAGATACTATCACATTTTTCTCTATGCGAGTGGTTCTCAAACTTTTTTTTTTTTTGTACATAAGAATCACTTAGGGAGGTTGTCAAAAATTCATATTCTCCACATCTCAGTCTCAGATATTCTGGTTTCAGAGTCTGCAGCAATGCAGGAATCTTCACATTAACAAGTCTTACAGGTCAAGCTCCCTTGAAGAGTGGTCCCTCGTACTCCACTGAACCTGATTTCTTAAAGATTTCCAGTGATGCCTTAGAGATTAAAACCACTGTCTTCTAATGATCTCCTTGACACTTTTGCTTCTACCACATTGACCATTATTTCTGATCATTCCTTCACATTCTTCTGTGCTTGAGCTTTAAATCACTTAAACAATTCACCAAAGACCAATGTTGAGCTATTTTTCCTTTTTTACTGAGTAAGTTCCATCACTGAGTATCCTTACCTTTATCTATGCAGTGTAACCACTGTGTAGAACTTTCTCAAATGGCACCAAACTCCATGCTCTGTCCTGGTTCCAGTTGCACATTTTTTTTTTTTTTTAAGATTTTATTTTATTTATTCGACAGAGAGAGAGCACAAGCAGGGGGAGTGGCAGGCAGAGGGAGAGCGAGAAGTAGGCTCCCCACTGAGGAGAGAGCCTGACGTGGGGCTTGATCCCAGGACCCCAGGATCATGACCTGAGCTGAAGGCAGACACTTAACCAACTGAGCCCTGCAGGCGCCCCCAGTTGCACATTTCTAACTGCCTTTCGTGTTCCTCAGGCTCCTCAAACATTATGGTCAAAATTTTCCTTTCCCCTCCTATGTACTCACAAGCTAAGATCAGAAACTAAATTACCATTCTTTCTGACACTCAGTCTCAAAGACTTGGAATTTTCTTTACCTGTCTTTCATTCCCAAAGTATCAAAGCAGTTGTCAAATCCTGCTCTGATCCATAAAATTCTCCTTATAGTTTTTCATGCTTTTATTACTGCCCTAATTAAGGCATTTTAAATCTCACCAATTCCATCTTAAATGTTCTTTCCACTTCACAACCTCCTAGAAAAGCCACTTGATCTGTTCAAGTGTGTCCATGATTAGATCACCCCTCTGCCCAATGACTCAGACTCTGCAGTACCTCCTGGAGGTGTTACTTTCCTGTTTTTCAAAGCCATCCACTGAAATCTCCTACTTGGTCTCTTTCCCAAACATGGCTAGTCATCCTACTACCCACTACTGGCTCTATCATTCTTCAAGATCCAATTCAGGGGTAACCCTAAACTCCCTAGAAAGAAAGCAAAATAAGCATTATAGGTTAGTAAGGGAAATGCCCTCAACTTCTACATGTTATTCACTTGTATTTAATGGTATAAAAGAGTATCAGGTGACTGTTAATAGTTAATGATTAAGTACCATTGATGTTTTAGTTAGAAGCCTGAATATCTTAAGCAAGCACCTTAAATAGTAACAATAAGAGTTACTATTGTAGACCATCTACAGAGAACTTACCAAA
Source organism: Eumetopias jubatus (assembly GCF_037043125.1). Classification (NCBI taxonomy): domain Eukaryota; kingdom Metazoa; phylum Chordata; class Mammalia; order Carnivora; family Otariidae; genus Eumetopias; species Eumetopias jubatus. The sequence continues at coordinate 82,090,933 of NW_028274819.1, read as the reverse complement.
TACTTCAAGTACATTACAGTATACATTTACAACAATTTGTCATAAGAATTATGACCTTCAATTTTATAGACAGAGAAAATAGATTTCCTAAATACATAACTCCAAGGTTACTATAACTAGGAAGTGGTAGACCAAGAATTTAAACATGGGTCTATCTGACCCTGACGTCGGTTGTGCTCCTGTCTCTTAGTGAAAAGTTCTAACACTGTCAGCACATGGTATGGAATTGTTGACAAGTAAAGACTCCAACCTTCAGTGCAGAGTGAGCTCTAAGTTTATGCTGACAGCCATTAGAAGTTGACTTACAGTATAACCTAAAAGCATATTAAAAATGCATAGGTTGATTGTTGAACATCTGAGTATATGACAGTGTTCTGATTTACTTCATTAAATAGCTTTTCCTAAAGTTTTTATTATTTTATTTATTATTTTTTTCTTAAAGTTTTTAAAGGATTCTCTCTGATACAGAACTTGAGCCCTTAAAAGATTGTTTAGAGCTTCATAATAAAAAGGCTCCACCTAGTGGAGCAATTCAACTATATAGCAAGACGGAAGTAGCAAAGTTAAATCCCTTACACTAAAGCCTAAAAATGATGACAGTTTCAGAGAAATGATGTTTGCTCTGACATGCACAGTATCTAGTTTTCACCATCCCTTGATAAAAGGGAAGAAAGTGAAGATACTATGCATGGAGGTAAAGTAAATGCAAGTACTGGGATTTGTTCGTAAGTTCAACACATTGACCAACATCCCAGTAAGATACCAAAGTGGCTCTACTCTGTGAAGTCAAAAACATTAATACACAAAGTCCTAGCCCTGCTAGGACTTGGGAAAACAGTACTACACAAAGACCCCTGCTAGGACTTGGGGAAAAAAAAAAAAACAGAATTTGAAGGTCAGTGTTATCCCTAGTAACTAGAATAAGCCCAACATCGTGTAGGTAGTTAATAAACACTTGATGAAAAAGTCCACACGACTTTAAAAAGGGCAATAAAAAATTCTATGGTTGAATAACTTTTTTAAAATTTTAATTCCAGTATAGTTAATATACAGTGTTATATTGGTTTCAGGTGTACAATATAGTGGTTGAATAACTTTTAAAATAACTATACAGTGATACTTCATTTAACTGTGATTCCTTTACTTCATAGCCTTGATTAGCCAAACATGGGAAGCTCAAAACTTTGCCTTTGTACATCCAAAGGAAAAATCAAAGTTTTTTCTTCAAGTGCTCTCATTTATATACTCTTTCAATAGCAAGCATTTATTGAATGACTCAGACCTGTTGCTGATGGTAAAACAAAACAAAACAAAAGCAGACATACCAAAATACTAAGAAAATTCCATTATTTCAGACATATTCAAATTAAAAACCAAAGCCCACTGTGGATGAGAAGATCAATTTGGAACAGGAGGAGAGGAAAGTAAAATCTTAGAAGCAAGGAGATTATTAGTGGCAAGATGTAACAATCTATGTCCTTTTAACAGAGAGGAAGGTAAAATCTGGGAAACCTGAATGAAGACCTGTACTCAAAAAAAGAGCTGCTTAGGCCAATCAGCTCTACAGCAACACAGTGGCCATTGAAAATAAGCGTATTTTTCAATGCATGTTCATAAAGCTTCTTCCAGAAAAAGTTCTATAACTTTTAAAAGTCAAAAATATACTTTTGAGGTGCACCTGGGTGGCTCAGTCAGTTAAGTGGTTAAGCGTCTGACTCTTGGTTTCGGCTCAGGCCGTGATCTCAGGGCTGTGAGATGGAGACCGAAGTCTGGCTCTGTGCGCAGCAGGGAGTCAGCTTGAGATTCTTTCTCTCTCTTTCCCTTTGCCCCTCCCCACATTCATGTGGACACTCTCTCTCAAATAAATAAATCTTTAAAAATTTAAAGAAAAAGAATATACTTTTAAAAACTTCCCAGAAATTGTCATCAAAGGAGTCTTTGCCATGCCAAGGGTTATAGCAACTTCTATCTTTCAGAAAACTTGTTTAGAACCCTTCTTTTTTGAAAATTTTAGTAAATGAGGCATCGCTGGAACAGTCTGAGAGGCTAAATGCTGTTTACAGACATGACCTTTTTTCCCTCTGAAGAGACAGTGGGTGTGGATTTGACCATCTGCAGACCTGAAGGTCAGAGCTGTCAAAGATGACCCAACATGTCAACAAAAGATAACGATATCACCACTATTTTATTTATTTATTTTTTACTTTAAGGTTTTTGAGAACTTACCGCCCAAAAGAAACCAGCTTAAGTGAACCAACATTTTCAAACAGTTGGGCTTTTGCTGCCACACTGAAAAATAATTTAAAATGCAATCCATTAAAATCGATCAGAAAATCATTCAGTTCAAAGTATAATTCGGGGTAATCAGTTAACACAAACCAAAAATAATTAGTTAAGAACTATCCACAAAATCTGACCTGAATTTTAATTGTTTTAAGCTTTAGTGTGAAAGAAATTTTTAGATCTAGTCCCCAGCTCACAGAGTACCAGATGTAATAAACCTATAGCTACCTCATCTTTTCTACTTCAGAAAACTGTGGGAGCAGTAAAAAAGAACATTTTCTCCCCACTCAGCTTCTGGTAGTGATATTGACGCCTGTGGAGCCAAAGGGAAGAATCAAATCATCAAGACAAAAGAACTGTTGTTCATTCTGATAGCTAAGATATAACTAATACTGAAATGTTTCATATTTTTTTAAAATATTTGAACATAGTTCTTAAAGTGAAAAGAGGGAACTCTGAAACATTTGTGGATTCAAATCTTATTTCAAATCATGGGAGGGAGGGCATGATCTATTTGAAAAACTGCGACTCTATTAAAACTAAGGCACCCTGGGGTAATTAGAAAAGTTTCCATACTTACTAAAAGAGAATATCAAATTCTGTGAATGATGTTTTAAATTAGATATTTAAAGTGTATCTTATTTCTTTAGTTGACAAACTTTTCCCCATCGCCTAGCCAGTTGATAGTATGAAGGGTCATTTTACATCTAATACAGAATATATATTCTCTCAATTTTAATTTCTACTTCGTCAGTACAATTACAAAGCAGAAGCAAATCTTCTCTTTCCCTCACAAAGGATGGAATTTATACTGACATATTGGCTTAAAATTTATTTTTCCTTAATGGCTAGAACTGTACACACTGGACAGTAGACATATTTATAAATATAGTATTTGTCTATATAGTGGTAGTTGGATTTCTGACCAAGAGAGATAATATATGTCAAACACACGCTGTAATCAAAAGGTTCCTGTCAAAGGAGGTGATGAATGAATGAATTTAAGATACTGTTCCTATGGAAACAGGCTTACTGAAATGTCTTAACTGGACTTTCAGTGAATAATTAAATGGGCTCCTTAACTTTCCAAGTATTAGTTCTCATTATCTCTAAAATGAGGTTTCTACTACCTACTGTGGAGGGACATGAAGTACATTAAGAGATAACATATGTTAAGGTGCCCAGTAATTACAGCATTTGGAAAGCTCAGTAAAAGTCAGGGAAATAAAATGAGAGGGCTAAAAACTTTCCTTTTTAGATTTTGCTTACTTCTTTATCCAAGTTCCCGTTTGCTCTTCTTTGTTCCCTTCCTATTTACGTCTATATACTCTATCCGATGGGCCTAATTTACACTTCTAGGTCTTTTGAGTAAAAGTACTCTCTTTCACCTTCCACGCTCCTTGTTCTCCACGTAGGGGAGACAGTTGATGGAGAGGAGAGAAAACAAACCCTCACAATGTAGACAGCAGTTGCACTTCTCACAGAGAGGTGGAAGAGCTGGGGTATAGGCAGTTGGCTCAGCTGAGAGGCAGATGGCTAGCTTTTACAGAATGTGTAGTTTCAAAGCCCAGGACTACTGTATTATACATCCAATCTCATGTCTTTAAATTAAGCCATAGTTCTGCTTGTAAGGCAAATGACTGAAATTGTATGTGTGTGGAATATATCCATCTTAAGCCTCCTTTAATTTGTAATATACCATTTGTAGAAGAGGACAGGGTCCTAAAGAAGTTGACTGTTCCCACACTACAGATGAGGCACTCAGCTGTGGGACTCCTAAAGGTTCTCTGGGACATGTTCAACTCCTGTGTACTCCTGGGTGATATAACAAATACAAACTCTCTCTCACTTACACAGATCCAGGTCGCTGGTAGCCATTGCTTGAGGCAGCGTCTAGCCTTAGTCTCCTGCACATTTTTGGAGGCAGGTCTGGGTGTGGTGGGACTTTGGGCATCTCTTTGGAACCTATAGAAGTTAAGCTTTGAATGGATCCACTGTAGCTCTTGCTTCCTAAAGAGAAAACCCAAGAAAACAGGCAAGGCACTATCAGACAAAATAACAGCAGTAACACAGTACATGCATGTAACAAAAGGAAGCATTTTTCTCTAAGCCCAAATGAGAAGGTACAGAATGTTCTTTGAGCACAGCAGCCCATCACTCAGGGAGATCACAATCTACAGTAATTACAAAAACATCACCTCACGGAGATGGAAAGATCCACGAAAAAAGTCCCAGTGCACAGTTTTAAAAATCCTAGCTCAGGAACAGCATTGTTAGCTCCTTCACCATTAACTTTTCCCTCCTTAATCATGCTGAATAATCCAGCAAGTGATACAGAGACAATGACATTTTATATTAACCTCAAATCTGGTTTACCTTCAGCTGCAGAGATGGATCTGAGAGAGGAAGCCGAGGCTCTTTTCAGTCCTGGAAGCCCATACGGCCCTTTCTTGACCAGGTCTATGGGTGGGGAAACATCCCCTGGGCTGGTGACCGAGGCAACACTCTGGCAATCTGATTCTGCATCCGTTTTGGTTGCATCCTCTTTAGAACTTGATTCAGGACTAGTTGTCCAGAGTCCAAGACTTTTCTGTCCATTGGAAGGTGATGGGGATGCAATCCAAGGAATCCCTCCAGATTTCTCCCTGGGCTGGCAGGAAGCAGACTTGGTTGTGCTGTTTTGTTCAGAGGAGTGAGAGGACAGTGACTCAATGCTCCCCATGGGTGTGCTGTCTGGACTGCTACTGTAAGAGTCACCTGGGTGGGAGCAAGAAAACGGCAGCGGCTGTCTACTGAGAACAACACAACCAAACCCTTCCATTCTCCAACTCACACGTGCTCAGTGGCCACTCGATCCCACTGGAGTGATGGGCCTGTACCCAGTGTGGAAAACCGCCATCCGTTCTGGAGAAAGGCTTTAAAACATGCATTTCAACTTAGTGAATGCATTTTTCAACACTACTCAAGGAAGATTTTATATGTACCCTGACCCTATGAAATAATGTTACTTCTTGAAGGATTAGTGAGCTGGCTTGAATTCACACAAAATTTGCTTCTGGGGACACCTGGGTGGCTCGTCAGTTAAGTGTCCAACTCTTGATCTCAGCTCAGGTCTTGATCTCAGGCCTCACACTGGGCTCCATGCTGGGCATGGAGCCTACTTAAAAAACTTGCTTCTGAAAAAGAACTCACAAATAATAGTAATAAGATTCTTTGATGACATTACAAGAGATCTCTGGAAGGAGGGATGTTAGAGACATGTTTCTGCCTTTTTTTATTTTTCTGATGTTAAGTGATTGAGTTAATGCATCAGAGTCCTTCCTCATTAAGAGGCACCAGTCATGTCAGCTACAAATTAGAAACTGCTTATATTTTTAAAAGAAAGGACTTTTTCCTCTTCCTGCCGAGAATATAGCAATGTAAGAAACTGCCTATTTAACTGAATTATTTTTTTAATGTTCTTAAAAGTAAGGTTTAAGAAACAAATCAGAAAAACTATAATAAAGTATTCAAACATATATAAATTAAAAATTAGTGTTTTCTGTTAAATACTGACCGTGAGAAAAAATTGCAGGGCTTGGGGGCGTAGAGTAAAACAAAACAAGTTTAACATGCACCTCGGGATCAAGCTGCCACCCAATTTGCCGTGGGGCTTGGTTTAGAACAGCAAGTTAGTGATAATGTGTAGTGTGGTTTCTCTTTGTATTTCTTTTCTCTTTCTCTTTCAGACACTTTGATACCCAAGAGATGATGCTTTAAGGACATAATGTGAAAAGAAGAAAGAAAAGGACTGCTTTAGCCAGACTTTTTCTTGCTTTCTTCCCTACCACTTTGACAATAGGACAAAACCTGCTACAGAGTAGCACTCGATGTACTTAATAGCAGTTGCAGAAAAAAAGGGCACTGAGCAAACTATTTTTTTTTTCCCTTTGTAGCAGTAATGAATTTGTTTGTTCAAAGTACCATGTAACTATACTGACAAAGAATATATAAATGGGAGGGGAGTGTTGGGGAGACAGTATCAGCAAAATCATCTATTTATTTCTACCCTAAAGTTGGTAAGGTGAGGGAAGGCTAAATCAAAGAATGAAGAAAGCATTTCCCTACAGCAGGCACACTTACTATCAGGTTCTGCCAAGCACGGTGTATACCTCCCTCTAGGCTTCCGGGAACCTGTGGAGAGGCAGATTGCTCGTGTCCTTCGGGATCCAGATCGAGACTGAGGCTGAGGAAGAGGAATGCTTGGGTCTGGGGCAGTATGAAAAATCTACATATAAAAAAAAAAAAATTGGACAGAGGTCAATAAAAGGGGCAACTGCCATTTTCATCATAAAATGGTATTTTTGAGTTAATAAATAATCTTAGAACTATATGCTATTTAATCAGCTTCATGGCAAGAGATGCTTGATATAAAAAATATCCTACAGCAATTATAACTTTCTTTTCCACTTACACTGAGTAATGTCCACTTTCTGGGTTTTCTTTTTTATCTTCCCCAATCTCCCAACAATGAATTTCAGAAGATTTTCCAATAATTTCAAATATGAATAAATGTCTGTGTCAAGACACATTGACTCTTACTATTGTGATATTTTCTTTCTCGCTTCATGCTGAACATAACCTGAAGGAAGAGGCTCATTCTGTATCATTTCCCCAGCCAAGCAGTTCCTTGCTTCTCAGGAGAAGGTGCTGTCATGCTGTTGGTCCTGAGCTGTCTTGGAACATGACAAGCTGCAGGGAGAAGTCTGAGCACTGCTACAGGATACAGCCAGGTGGTCTTGGGTTGTGAGTGCTTGCAACCTTAGATAAATGGAGGATATTCTTCTACAGGCACCAAGAAGGGACCCAGGGAAGGAGAGTGCATAGTCTTTCTCTGACAAGGACTAGACCAGGCATAAGTGGATCACATATGTTTTGATTTTCAATGGCTGGATTTACTTAATAATCCAATCACTTTGACTTTCCCAATTTCCCATTTCCATAGTTATTCTAAGATCTCAATCTTGTCAAAGAAACCATGTTTAAAGACATTCAAGGCTGTCCCTGGAATCCTTTTGTTTTGTTGAGAATATTATTGCTGCTGTAAGTCTAATTCCAGAGAGATAAAAAGGTTAAAAAATACACTTAGTCACCAAGTGATTCTAACAGATTCTCTGAATATGAGCAAAAAATTCACTACATAAATATTAAAGAAGAGAATCTTGAAAAGTAAATGATGTAAAAGGAAAGGAAACCATTTACCTGGAGGATTCTGAGAAGCACTTAAAAACTAAACAAGAAAAAAAAAATCAAAGTCCTCATGAAGAAGCAATTCATACAAAATGTACAAGACTGATACTTTATAAGAATCTTGAGATCACAATGAACTCACAGATAATACAAATGGAAAATTCCTTCTTAAAAGCAAGGTATAAGATTTGATACTTCCACATGAAAATTCAGCCTACCTTTTCATAGTGCTCGATCAGAATTTCAACCACAATATTCTGAAATTTAATATTCATCATGGCAGCCACAGTTTCTTCTTGTGCTCTCATTAGAGTTGGGCCAAATATGACACCAAGGTTTGAGACAGTCATGAGATTTTGTTGGCTGTGTAGTGACACTCTGCAAATAAGAGCAATAAAAATAACATAAGTTAAATGTTTAATAATTAGGCAATGTTCTCATTTATCAAATTTGTGGCATAAATAAAATGTAAAATATGCCATGATAGGCTAGTTTTCAGGTTCAACCTGAAAATATGCCATGATAGGTTAGCAGTCAGGTTCAACCACTCCCAATTGGCATATATGGGTATAGCCTAAAGACATAAAAAGGTAATATTAGCTAAGTAAAAATAATTACAAAGTTTGATTAAAGGAATAAATCTTGATATCCTAAATTGAATATAATCACCCTAGAGAGATTATGAGTTGTTAGGGATTCTCTAGGGTACTATACTTCTTTTCGAACAGATGATTAAGATTAGATTGGTTGGAATTATATTTGGATACACTGAACATATTATTGAAAACCTGGTGCCAAGCATTTTCATAGATATTAATTGCATTTAATCCTCCCAGGAAGTCAGCTTTTTCTATTGTAAAGGTTAAAAAAAAAAAGCAAAACTGGGGTGCCTGGGTGGTGCAGTCGGTTAAGTGTCTGACTCTTGGTTCTAGCTCAGGTCATGATCCCAGGGTGCTGGGATGGAGCCCCGAGTTGGGCTCCCCGTTCTGCACGAGTCTTCTTGTCTTTCCCCTTCCCCCACCTTCTCTCTCTCAAATAAATAAGTAAATCTTAAAAAAAAAAAAAAAGGCAAAACTCCTAAGTAAAAATTATGTATTCCACGTAACAGCAAACTGGGGACAGAGATGCTATTTAAATTCAGGTCTCCTGAATATGTCAGGGGTTTTCTTAAGCTCCCTACATAAGACAACTAGCCAATGAATGTTTCTATCCTTCTTTTTCCCTTCCATCCATCCACTCATCCATTCAAAATTTCCCTGAGTGCCTCCTTAGTTGGGGGCACTATGTTAGGCAAACAGTAAGAGAAGGAGATATGGTAGCATCAGTGCTGGCTTGAAAATGAAAATAAAAGAAAAAGCCTCTGGTATTACTGGCCTTAGAAAAAGTTACCTTATCCCAGTAACTGTCAAAAATGACTTTGACTAATTTAGAAATTAGATATATTCTTTTTTTTAAAGATTATTTATTTGAGAGAGTGTGTGCACAGGGGAGCTGGGGGAGAGGCAGGGGAAAGAATCTCAAGCAGACTCTCTGCTGAGTGGGGAGCCCTACTCAGGGCTTGGTCTCAGAACCCTGAAATCATGACCTGAGCCAAAATCAAGAGTCAGACACTTAACCAACTGAGCCACCCAGGCACCCCAACTGGGCATATTCTTAAGAAAAAAACCTCATTCATTTGACCAATCTTCTAGGTTAATACTGCCTTTTCTATCTTACGTCTAGGCATGTTGTTAAAATACGAAGTTCTAGAAAGAAGCACAGCACAAGAGCATGTTTATACCTAAGCGTGCATCACTAAATCACTAACTACTTTCCAGAAGCAAAAGTAAAATTTTATGGAGAATCCAGGATTTTGAATATTATGCAAATCCTAGCACAGGACAGGAAGAGCTGATTGTCTCACTGACTGAATTTTTCCTTTGTGCCTGACAGAGCACTAACTAAGAAGCTCTTGGTTAGAATAGGAAAAGTTTCATTTCACATTTTCTTTTTACATAACCAAATATTACGTGTGTGTGTGTGTGTGTGTGTGTATTAGTTGCTTAGTATGTACTAGAGAATCTACTAAGAGAGCAGTATGTAAAGATGTCTGGATTTAAAGCTTGAATCCATCCAACTTGGAAGCTGGGTGCAATCAGCCAAGTTATTTACAATCTCTAGGCATCAGTTTCCTCATCTACAAAGAGTAAGGACCCCTATAGGGTTGATAAAATTAAATAATGTTACAGGAAATATGATCTCAAAACATTAGTCTTCCTTGTAATTAAATTGGCTTTAGCCACTCTTGCTAAAATGTAAGAGTTCCTGGTAGTGTGAGTAAACTGGAATAAGATTAATATTAAGCTCATGGGGAAAACATTTGGAAATCCTAAAAAAAAAATTGGTTTTGAAAAGGAGAGTTTGTGTTGCTCACAAGATGGAATATTTGGATGAACAATTTTCACTGAATTTCCCTTCTGCGGAGCTAACTCAATCAATACAGACACTTAGCACCCCACATTTCAGCTATTTCTGCACCTCATTCCCTCAATCTGTTGAGGGAATGGACACCCAACTGCCCTTTTAAATATTCAAAGTTAGAGTCGAAGAAGAGACCACAGATAGCCTTTGTTTTAAAGACAAAGAAAAGGATTCTCAGAAAAGAAGTAATGGTTTATACCATGTCTCAAAGCTAATTAATGGAGATTTGGAATCAACCTTTTAGTCACTGGTCCTTTAGATAGGGACCAATCCAGATTACTGGTCTTAAATTCTCTTTTCTTCAGATATATTAAGGTTGCCAGGGATCAAGAGTGTTATTACTTGTTTGTAGTTTACTTAAGTCACTGGTGATGTGGATACACATTCCAATAATACTGCTCAGGAGTCAATGGGGACTGACTTTTTATAGGTTCAGGAAAAAAGCCAGGAATGGTGATAAAGGATGGGCAAAAGAATTTTAAGCACTCTTCTATGGCCAGATATTATCCTCTGCTATCCCCTGTAGCAAAGCCATGCACATTCACTATAAGGGGGAAGTCTAAGTTCATCTAACACTCTGGATAATTAAACAAAAACATTTTATGTGACACTCATGTATCTTTTAAAAGCAGTTTAAAAAGGCTTTGCTAGAAAATTAACTTGAATATACGAAGAGAATGCCCAATACATACAGTGTGGTTAAATTTCATGAAGAAGTCACACAATTCAAAACACAATTCAAGACTAAATCTGACCAAAAATCCTTGTTCATTAACTAAAAGAGGTATTGCCATATGCAACAGTTAATAATGAACTTGATATGGCGCAGTTCCTAGTGGCTTTCCTTCTTATTTCAAGGGGCAGGAGGGCAATTCATATTATCTCATCTGCAGGTTAAGATGAGACTTATTAACATGTTATGTAGCTCTATTTCAAATGTGCATGGCTCAAATTAGCATAAACTGGGTTACTACTTGTAGTAAGCAACGAAGAAGGAGTCATTTAATTGTGAATCATAGTACTCGCTAAGATGGAAAATATCCTTATTTGTATATGAGCCTGAAAGGGAATTCTTAAGTTTAAAACCTGAATTTGGGGGCAACTGGATGGCTCAGTCGGTTAAGCGACCAACATTTGGTTTCGGCTCAGGTCATGATCTCAGGGTCATGAGATCGAGCCCTGTGTCAGGCTCTGTGCTCAGTGGGCAGACTGCTGGAGATTCTCTCCCTCTTATTCTCCCTCTATCCTCCCCATCCTCTCTCTCAAATAAATAAATAAATCTTTAAAAAAAAAAATCTGAATTTGGACTTTTGTTTACAGTAGCATGGCAAGTGTGTGTGTGTGTGTGTGTGTGTGTGTGTGTGTGTATGTATGAAACAGAGAGAATCTTTAGACAGATTTATGAGGCCACAGTACCCAGATATTTGATCAAACATAATTCTAGATGATTTATGAAGGTATTTTTTTGCATAAAATTAACATTTATATCAGTAGACTCAAGAATAAAGCAGATTATCCTCCATATGAGTGGGCCTCATTCAATCAGTTGAAGTCTTAAAAAGACTGAGGTCCTCTGAGTAGGAGGGGATTCTGCTTCCAGACTGCCTTGGATTGGAGCTGCAACGTTAACTCTTCCCTGAGTCTCCAGACTACCAGCTGCCCTGCAGACTTCAGACTTACCAGCCTTCACAATAGTGCAGGCCAGTTCCTTGCAACCAATCTCTCTCATACACACACACACATACACACACACACTATACACACACACACAAATATATATAGCTACACACACACACACAAACATTCTATTGGTTCTGTTCCTCTGGAGAAACTTGATTAACATGATATCTATCTATCCAGATTTTTAAATACATATATGAACTAACAGCAGAGTCAGAAAAATCTTCAGAGACCAAGTGATGCTATGAATCCAGAGAAAGAAACTAACTTTAGAGTGGCACTTTGACCTGGCAAAACCTGTTGACACTAGTAGCATAGAGAACTGATCTTCAAACTTAGGGCTCACAATGCATCTAAAAGACCTGGGGGAAAAAAACATATGCTCCTTCATATATTTTTATGTAAGGTTTTTGTCATTAGCTTAACAGTTGCGAAGGACAGTAATCATTTGCATAGTGTAAACATATACAGTACATACACACACAGATATATCTTAAAAATAAATTGTCACATCATTTTTTAAAAGCATATTCAATAGACTGAATATAATAACAATGTTATAGTACCATCATACACTTTAGAAAGACATGAACAAGTCTAACTTTAACACTGAACAAGTAGTTAAGTGAACAACATAAATCAGAGAATTACTTGACGAGGTGCTTTATTAAGATGTCCAGCATCTCTCTGTTTTTTTCTGGCAATTTGTGCACCAATGCATGTACAGCCTCCACCCGGTAGTTTTGGTCATCAGATTCTGTAACATAAAGGTTGCAAATGTTCAAGTTTCAATTGCATTCAAACGTGTAAATAAACATTAGTAATCTAAACATTATAAACACTCCTACCCTCATGCCTTACAAACATTGCTTCATGCAGTTAAGTATTATCACTATCACTGGCTTAGAGCGGTTGAGGAACCTAACCATGGTCATAAAGTTAGTTAAGAAGTCAAACTAACCCAGTTCTACCTAATCCAGACCTGTGCTCATAGCCACTGGACCTCCATACAACCATAACTCGTCCCCTGCAAAGTCAGTGACCACAGAAATTGTTACAGGGAGCCTACTGTGCCAGGCAATATAATATACTTTATCACACATAAAACTTCCTAGTGACTCCATCAGACAAAGGAAGAAAGTCTTTCTTTCCAAATTTTATAGATTTAAAGATAACAGGGAATTACTTTTCTGAGGTGTCAGGATTATTATGCAAACAGAGGCCTGATAGATTTTAAGTCCACGTTGACAATGGTAAATCTGAAAAGTAAAAAACCATCTAAAGGAAGACTAGTCTAGTCTGCCAGGCAAAAGCCAACATGCTGACATGTCTGCTAGAGAAACATCTAACACTTCAGAATGAAGAACCTATTAACATGCTCTTACTATAATAAACAAATTCTATGGTGACTACCCACCCTGCCAAGCCCTTTCTCTGAACAGTGCCCAACAGGAGGTGAGGAAAGAGCATGGCTCACTCTGGGCCAAACACAAAGTCTCTCAGGGGTTGGAACGGAGACACCAAAACTGTGATCTGTCCGCTTAGCTATGTGAAAAGGCATATTGTGTAAGACCAGGGTTGACATGACCAAATGTGCTCCAAAGCCAAGAAAGTCCAACTGGAAAGGGAGATACAAATAAGGCAGCAAACAACAGAGAGGAGAGACCCTCCCAAAAGGATGGGAAGAGAAATATCAATTCCCAGTTTTGCAGTTCCTAGCTGTAGGCCCGTGGAAAGCCTGATCCATACTCTGCCAGGGAATCTGTGAGACACCTTGTGATTTCTGAATAACTTTCCCTTTTTACAGAGCTGAATTTCCAAATAATACCTAATTTTATTATCTTATTATCCGGTACATGGGAATATCCTTGACCCAGACAAAAGATTAATTCTTATCTATAAGAATATATTTTAATTATCATGGTAGTGAATTATTTATTTGCCATGGAAGTAGAGAAAAATAGTTTACAACCAAATGTTTCTATTAAAACAAGCTGCTCATTTAGCTACTTAGCTAGGTGGCTCAAATGCTATTTGTTTAACACAAAATTTCTGGAAGAGTTCTAGGGTAAGAGTCCAAAAAATTGGCTTGTAGCCCTGATTTTGCCATTAATTTACTAGTGTCCTTGGACAAAGTCACTGGCCCACTCAGGGACCTAGTAAATAAAATGAGAGGTCAGACTATACATTTTCTAAGGTTTTGTTCATCTAATAAGGATAGATTTCAGTGAAGAGAATGTAGAATGGAGAGCTTTCAGGAGAAAGCTAAGTGGTACAGGTGTTTATGAGATCATGTGGTCAGTCACGTATGCTGGATTGGAAAACCAAGGTCACTCAATGTTATCTGACACTTATCAGCAGACAACATTTCCTGTGACATTACAATGTGTGGTAATAAATTAATGCAACTGCTTTCTTTCTTGGGACTGTGAAAAATACTTGGTACAGTCATACCTCATACATCTTAACAATGAATTGCTAATTCCTAATGGTTAAATGTTGTGATGGGCTCAGATGGCAACCCTGGATTTTGGTTTTAATGTTTTAAAAGTATGTATTTCTAATTTCTCAGCTTACATGTTTTCACTGAGCCCCTCCCCACAGTTTTTGAATTAAGCCTATCTATATTTATATTCCATTATAGCAATCATAGACCCAAAGAAATTACATAGATATGTGATTATTATCAATAAACAGAGGGAAAAGGATTGATGGAAGTGCCTGTTACCTGCCAAAAATACCTGGCTCTTCTCTCCAGATTTACAAATACGGCATGTAAGTATGAGTAGGTAGCACACGTGACTGTACATATTTGTAGTCTTATCTATTTAACCATAAGGTTGCTCTTATAAGAAACTAACACTCATCAATTGAGTAAAATGTAACTAAAATAATTCCTCTTAGCACACCAGTCACCCCAATGAAGTCTTATTAAGTGGCAAAATATTATAATTCATTCTGCTATTTCTTTAAATCAAGTTAAATGTAGTCTTGAGTCCCTTTATCTCTTTCCCCTATCCTCCACTCACCTCTCCTCTGGCAACCACCAGTTTGTTCTCTGTATTTAAGAGTATTCCTTTTTCGTTTCTTTTTTGTTTGTTTGGTTGGTTTCTTAAATTCCACATGTGAATGAAATCATATAGTATTGGTCTTTCTCTGTCTGACTTATTTTACTTAGTACTATACTCGCTAGGTCCATCCATGTTCTTGCACATGTCAAGATTTCATTCTCTCTTGTGGTTTAGTAATATTCCATTGTGCATATATACCACATCTTCTTTATCCAGTCATCTATCGATGGACACTTCTGTTGTTGCCATGTCTCGGCTATTGTAAATAATGCTGCAATAAATGTAACGGTGCACATATCTTTCTGAATTGGTGTTTTCATTTTCTTTGGGTAAATATCCAGTAGTCGAATTACTGGATCGTATGGTAGTTCTATTCTTAATATTTTGAGGAACCTCCATACTGTTTTCCAGAGTGGCTGCACCAGTTTGCATTCCCACCAACAGTGCAAGAGGGTTCCCATTTCTCCACAACCTCGCCAACACCTGTTGCTTCCTGTGTTGTTAATTTTAGCCATTCTGACTGGTGAGAGGTGACAGCTCATTGTAGTTCTGATTTGTATTTCCCTGATGATGAGTGATGTGGAGCATCTTTTCATGTGTTTACTGTCCATCTGTATGTTTGCTTTGGAAAAATGTCTCCTCAGGGCCTCTGCCTCTTTTTTAATCAAATTGTTTTTCTAGCGTTGAGTTGTAAGTTCTTTATATATTTTGGATATTAACCCCTTATCAGATATATCATTTGCAAATATTTTCTCTCTTTCAGTAGGTTGCCTTTTTGTTTTGTTGATGATTTCCTTTATTGCTCAAATTTTATTTTGCTGTAGTCCCAATTGTTTAATTTTGCTTTTTGTTTCCCTTGCCAGAGAAGACATATCTAGAAAAATGTTTCTCCAGTCAATGTCAAAGAGCTACTGCCTATGTCTTCTCCTAGTTTTATGGTTTTAAGTCTCACATTTAGGTCTTTAATCCATCATTCACAATTTCTTATTTGTTTACAAACCGTACTGTCAGCTATTAAATATCAAATGGCAAAACTAAGAGGCAATCCATGGAATGGGAGAAGATATTTGCAAATGACATTACAGATAAAGGGCTGGTATCCAAGATCTTTATAAAGAACTTCTCAAACTCAACACCCAAAAAACAAATAATCCAGTCAATAAATGGGCTGAAGACATGAACAGACACATCTCCAAAGACATAGAAATGGCTAACAGACACATGAAAAAAGGTTCAACATCACTAGCCATCAGGGAAATACAAATCAAATCCACAATGAGATACTACCTTAAATCAGTTAGAATGGCAAAAATTAACAAGACAGGAAACAACAAGTGTTGGCAAGGGTGTGGAGAAAGGGGAACCCTCTTACACTGTTGGTGGGAATGCAAGCTGGTACAGCCATTCTGGAAAACAGAATGGAGTTTCTACAAGATGTTAAAAATAGAGCTACCCTATTACCCAGCAAAAGATACAGATGTAGTGAAATGAAGGGGCACCTGCACCCCAATGTTCATAGCAATAATGTCCACAATAGCGAAACTTTGGAAGGAGCTGAGATGCCCTTCAACAGATGAATAGATAAGAAGATGTGGTTCATATATACAGTGGAATATTACTCAGCCATCAGAAAGGATGAGTACCCACCATTTGCATCGACATGGATGGAACTGGAGGGGATGATGCTAAGTGAAATAAGTCAAGCAGGGAAAGACAATTCTTATATGGTTTCACTCATATGTGAATATAAGGAATAGTACAGAGGACCACAGGGGAAGGGAGAGAAGAAATCAGAGAGGGAGACAAACCATGAGAGACTCTGGACTCTGGGAAACAAACTGAAGGTTACAGAAGGAAGGGGGATGGGAGGATGGGGTAACCGGGTGATGGGTATTAAGGAGGGCACGTGCTGTGATGAGCACGGGGTGTTATACCCAACTAATGAATCGTTGAACACTACATCAAAAACTAATGATGGCTAATTGAACATAATGAAAAAAAGTATCAGATTAACAGTTTCTTAAGCAATATGCAGGAAAATCTTAACTAGTTGGTTTAAATTTATACCTCTAAGTGATAGAGCATAAAACTACATCAATTATAATACATCCAATGGAAGTGTACTTACTAACTGCAACAATAAAATCTTTGTGTAACTTGTAAGTCATCAGTGGTTCTGCAAGGCATCTGCAATGGATAAAGAAGCAGGCATTAGAATGGCAATATTTTTTTTTTTATTTTCCCTGAACTTTAGTGTTTCTTTAAGAGTTGGGTGATTAAGGAGTATGGCTGCTCCAGGCAGCCATAGTAAGCAGCTCCTAGTAAGGCTGCTCCAGGCAGTCCCAAAATGCAGACCTCAAAGATACCAAAGCCCTTTAGCACTTCTTGGCATAACTGTACTAAAAAGGAAGGCTGGAAAATGATTTTGTCACTGTGAGAACTACTGAACCACAAGAGCAAAATACCTCTCAGATATGGGGACAATAGTTAAATAAAAAACAAAAACAAAACAAAAACAACTTTAAAAAGCATGTATAACTTCCAAAACACTAAATATAAATATCACCACCTTATGCTATTTCACCTGAAGGTGAAGAATTGCTCTAAGTAGTGAAGTTCATGCCCAGGAGCTCCAAGGAATCACAGGGCAACTGCCCAAGGAGGTAAGGGAGACATCACACACAGAGTAGGAGTTAAACCTTCCTTACCTGAGGTAGTTTTTCAGTCCACTTGTTATTGTCTTATTATCCCACAATTCAATATCAATGTCAATATCAGGAGGGGATTTTGGAGCTGAAAAGAGTAAAAAATAAGATATTTAAACTGTGCAATTCAAAATATCATTCACACCATAAAGAAGATGTACACAAACATAAGTAGGTCAAAGAGAGAGACATTTATTTCTCAGAGTACCAACAGATTTAAGTTTAGAATTGTTTGTGCGAACCTGGTGTAAATCTCACTCTGATGCTCTATAAACCTCAAAGATTTCTTGTGGAATAATAGTGTTCCAAATCAAATTATTATCAATTGCTAACATCACAGAGCACTTACCATCTGCCAGGCATGCTTCCAAGTACATTATATGAATTAACATATCCAATCCTCATACTTCTCAATGAGGCAGGCACTATTATTATTCCCATTTTATGAATGAGAAGGTTGAGGCACAAAGTGTTTAAACAAATTACCCAAGGTCACAAAGCTTTTAAGTGGCAAGTCAGGATTCCAAGCTAGGCAATCTGAATCCAGCATCCATAAATCTCAATGCAACTCTAGCTAATCAAAGGACACTTGAGAAAAAGTCCAACATTATAAAAAGGACCCCTCCCAAATTCTGATTGTTCATCTATTATAACTGAACATTAAAAACTGAATGCAAATATTAATTTTAAATATTACTTGAAACAAATTCAAAGGCAAGCAATAGTATAATTCTCAAAGAAAGCTATGGTTTGGATTATCTATAATACAAAAAATTAAGTAACCAGCTTCATCCAAAACTTACAAAATGTTGTGTTCATGAGTTTCTGAACTTTGGAGTTTACTCCTCCTATTCGGTAGAGGCCTAAAATAGTGATGCCTAATGAGAAGAAAAAATCACAAGAGAATGGCTTGAGACCAGCAGCACAAGTACAGAATGTTAAAAAACTCAGGCATATACCTATACAGAATTTGAAAGCTACTTGTCCAATTTTGCAGTCTAACTTCAGCAAATCTACCCTGGAAACACCCATCACACATATATTTCTCAGAGTAGACACTGAACAGTGTCTGAAAGTCTTTTGAAGATCTTTAAAGTAGCAAAGTACCCCGTTCATTCACCACTATTTGAATACAAAAAGCATCAAAGATGGGAAATGATAATCAGGACTTCTCATCCTCTATTTCTTCAGTCATGGAGTCCTGCATGTTGAAGAGTTGGAAGGCATTTACATCTTCATTTTGAAGATGAGGAAACAGATTCAGAGAATTTAAGAAACATACTTAGCTTCTCAAAACTTCTAAGTGGCAGCACCAAAATCTAAGCCTAAGTTCACAGAATTTCAAAGCCCAATATGAGTTTTCCTAAAGCAAAGTTTTCCTGGAATGGAAAGAGTGTAATAGGCACCGGAGTGGGCTTCAGGTGAGAGGTCATGACTAGAGAGAGGAAAGGTGCTATAATTGTGACCGTGACTGAAATCACTGAAGGAAATAATATAAGGAAGGAGGAAGACCAGCTCCTTAAGAATGTTACCCCACTAAAGCTTGAAAAAAAATCAAAGAAGTGGTTATAGTAATAAATAACACAAAGTCTATCAATAAGAAGTAAAGCAAGCCTTTATTAAGAAAAATCATTAAAAAGAAATACAGTGAAAGACATGTATCATATGACCTCACTGATATGAGGAATTCTTAATCTCAGGAAACAAACTGAGGGTTGCTGGAGTGGGGGTGTGTGGGAGGGATGGGATGGCTGGGTGATAGACATTGGGGAGGGTATGTGCTATGGTGAGCGCTGTGAATTGTGTAAGACTGTTGAATCACAGATCTGTACCTCTGAAACAGATAACACATTATATGTTAAAAAAAAAAAAAGAAGAAGATAGCAGGAGGGGAAGAATGAAGGGGGGGCAGATCGGAGGGGGAGATGAACCACGAGAGACGATGGACTCTGAAAAACAAACTGAAGGTTCTAGAGGGGAGGGGGAGTGGGAGGATGGGTTAGCCTGGTGATGAGTATTAAAGAGGGCACGTACTGAATGGAGCACTGGGTGTTATGCACAAACAATGAATCATGGAACACTACATCAAAAACTAATGATGTAATGTATGGTGATTAACATAACAATAAAAAAGAAATACAGTATGATTTTTGGTAAAGCTCAAGCTATAGTTTTTTGTGTATTTAGATAATTTATAAATTTATATAGTTTTTAAAGTTAATTTCATGTTAATGATGAAATACATCCTCATTTTTTGAGAGGTTTCTATATAAGAATGAACTACATGAACTACATAACAGTAACAATGCACCTGTCAGGCAACACTTACCTCTTGTTTCCACAGCTTGAATGCATTTTCTCACAAAGTTGAACCCTGCTTCATTTAAGTACACTGAAAATAAAAGAAAATCACAGTAAGGGTTTATGCCCAACTTCCTTTACCCCTTAGTTGGCTCTGTTGTTTCAGGACTTAATGGCACAGTTTTAGTTAGTCTGAATTTTTACTTTAGGGTAGAAGTAGAAAGGTTCGCAGTCACCAAAGTTACTACATAAACTTGCTTCCTTAGAATGCACAGATCCTTCATAGAAAGCAAATCTGTTACGCCGATTCTGTCCATTTTTTCTAAAATTAGCCTTATCTTTCACTACATGTTATTCCAGACGAGAGAAGCAAATGTACTAAGAAAAAAAACCTTTATTATGTCTTGGTAATTATATTACAAAGCTAGTCACATATTCTTTTTCATGGGATTCTCAAAACATTATGAAGTAGAGAGAAAGCTTTGTAATCTTAAGATGGTTTACTGGGTTGCTGAAAATTTCACTTTGTTCCAAGTTTATGAACCAAGATTCTAACACGGATCTCCTGAATCCAAGTCCAATATTCTTTCCACTGCATTTTTTATCATATGCAAAGTAATTCAAAATACATTTAGTCGACCAAAAATCCCCCAAAGATCCTACATTATGAAATAGCAATTTATTTTCACTGCTTTTGCTAGATTTTTAAATCTGTTCTAATTTTCTTAAGTTTTTGAGACCAAATCAAATTAGATTGTTTTAAAAAAAAGGATTTAACTTAAGAATATCAAGTAATACCCTGAGGAAAGATTCAAATGTTTTCTTGGTACTATCATGAAAATTTTCATCATATGTGGTAGAGATATATTTCTTAATATTCTCAAATTATATATGAAAATAATTGATATCAATAAAAAACTAAACTGGCTTCCAATTAAAGATGGTGGATTAGAAGGAGGCTGGAAGATGGTGGAGTAAGGGGACCCTAAGCTCACCTCATCTCATGGATACAACTAGATAACACTCACATCAGTGTAAATAACCCACAAAACGAAGACTGACAAAACAAACTCCACAACTAAAGGCAGAGAAGAGTCCACATCAAAGAGGGTAGAAAAGGTGGAGACATGGTGGGGAGCAAAACAGAGGTGGCCATCTGTGGTCAGGAGGGAGCCACAGTCACAGAGAAGGGTGAGAAATAGACTAACACACCAGGAAGCTTGCATGGGAGAGATGAGTCCTCCTAACATTTGGCTTTGAAAGCAAGAGGAGCTGAATTTACTGACTTCTTACAAATAAGAAGAACTTAAAGCCTGGAAGCTTAAAAATCAGCTGGCTCCATTTTGGAAGAGCCCTGAAGGCAGTAGGAAGATGAGTCCCTGCCCTTAAAGAGACAGCATGCCAAACAGCCCTCCAAAAACAGGGTAGAAGCAGTACTTTGAAAAACACCTGGGGCGTATAGTAGGGAGAGTTATGTACTCATCTCAGAGCATGTCCAGAGTAAGACTCTTCCAGGAACAAAGGAGCTGGCAGGTGCCACTGCCCTTCCCCACCCTTAACATAAACACATGGTCACCTGCAGAAACCAGCAGGAAAGTCACTACGTAATTTGCTTACACCAAGCCCCACACCCTAGTGCTTTGTCACATCCATCCTTTCCACTCATGCTTGCATCAGTCCCAGCACTTCAGGCCACCCCCTCAGAAATCCAGCGCCAACTATGCCAACACTACATCTTTCCACCCATGCATTTTGCAAGACTGTAGTTCTGGCAGTAGCAGTGGCAGGCCTTGTGGAAGTTCAAGGAGCACCTTGTTAAAATTGCACAATTCACTCATAAGGCCCGGGTCCTGGAAGCTACAGGTCTCAGGTCTCATTTCATAAGCAGAGCACACCTTGTTAAAACTGCATACCACACCCCCACCAGGGACAAAATGCTGCTCATAACAGGCAAAGAGAGCCTCTGCAGACAACTGGACTGAAGGAAAAAGCAGCCAGGACAAAACAGCAAAGCACATGCAATACACATAGGAGACACGACCTGAAGCATCGGGCTCTGGGGAAGGAGGGAAACTGCACTGTAGGGCACTACAGGACCTCTTCTTCATAAGACCACTACATTCAAGAGGAGGAGACGTAGCTGACTTTCCTGACACAAAGAAACAGACACAGAGAGTTAGGCAAAATGAGGAGACAGAGGAATATATCCCAAATGGATAAAAAAAAGACAAAAACGACAGTAAGAGACCTAAGAGAAATGGAGTAATACACCAGACAGAGAATTTAAACTAATTATCATAAAGATACCCACTGTACTTGAGAAAAGAGTGGAGAATATAAGTGAGATGCTTAACAACGAGATAAAAACGAACAAATCAGAGATGAAGAAAACAATAAATGGAATTAAAAATACACTAGATGGAATAAATATCAGGCTAGAGGAATCAGAGGAATGAATGAGCAACCTGAAAGAAAAAAAATTATGCAAAATGAGAACAGACTTAGGGAACTCAGCTACTTCATCAAGTGTAATAACATTTGCATTATAGGGATTCCATAAGAACAATAAAAGGGTTCAGAAAATTTATGTGAAGAAATAATAGCTAAAAAGTTTCCAAAACTGGGAAAGGAAATAGATATTCAGATCCAGGTGGCAAATAGATGTCCAGATCCAGGAGGCAGAGATCCCCCCAAAAAATCAACTCAAGGGAGTCAACATCAAGACACAAAGTAATTAAAATGGCAAAAAACAGTGATAAAGAATTTTAAAAGCAGCAAGACAAAAGAAGATAGTTACACACTAGGGAAATGCCATAAGGTTATGAGTGGATTTTTCAGCAGAAACTTTGGAGGACAAAAGCAAGTGGCATGATATATTGAAAGTGCTAACAGGAAAAAATATGCAGCCAAAAATACTCTTTTTAGCAAGACTATCATTCACAATAGGAGAGTTTCTCAGACAAACAAAAGCTAAAGTAGTTCATGTTCACTAAACCAGGCCTACAAAAATATTAAGGAAACACTTGGAGTAGAAAGGAAAGACCATAAGTAAGAGCATGAAAAGAAGGAAACACAAACACAGTAAAAATAATTAATCTGTAAAAATCAGTGAAAGAATTCATAAAATAAAAGGATGTGAAATAGGACACCATATACCTGAAAAATAGGGGGAAGGGTAAGAAGAAAGAATGAGTTCTAATTTAAGCAACCGTTTACTGAATATAGGCTGCTATATGCAGAAGATGTTCTATACAACCCTAATGGTAACCACAAATCAAAACACAATAACAGATACACAAATAATAGAGAGAAAGAAATCCAAGTTTATCACTAAAGTGTGAAAGAGAGAAAGAGAAGAAAGGATCATAGAAAAACTACAAAAATGACCACAGAAAAGTAACAAAATAGCAATAAGTACATATCTATCAATAATTACTTTGAAAATAAATGGACTAAAAGCTCAATCAAAAGATACAGGGTGATGTGATGGGTAGAAAAACAAGCCCATCAATATGCTGCCTATAAAAGACTCAGAACTAATGACACATGCAGATTGAAAGTGAGGGGCTGGAAAAACATTTATCATGCAAATGGATGTCAAAATAAAAGCAGAGTAGTTATACTTACATCAGGTGAATTGACTTTAAAACAAAGACAGTAAACAAGAGAATAATGACACTATACAATAATAACAATCCAACAAGAGGATATAACAATTCTAAATATTTATGCACCCAACATGGGAGTACCCAAATACACAAAACAGTTAATAACAAATAAAGGAACTAATTGATACATTAATAGTAGGGGATTTTAATACCCCACTTACATCAATGGACAGATCATATAAACAGAAAATCAACAAGAAAACACTGGCTTTGAATACCACACTGGACCAGATGGATCTCACAGTTATATTCAGAACATTCCATCCTAAAACAGCAGAATACACATTATTCTCAAGTGCACATGCAACATATTCCAGAATACATCACATATTAGGCCACAAACAAGGCTCAACAAATTCAAAAGTATTAAAGTCATACCATGCATTTTTTCTGACCATAATGCTATGAAATAAGAGATCAATGATAATAAAAAAATCTGAAAGAGCACAAATAATGGAGGTTAGATAACATGCTACTAACCAATGAATGGATCAACCAAGAAATAAAAGAAGAATAAAAATTACATGGAGAGAAATGAAAATGAAAATATAATGGTCGAAAACCTTGGGATGCAGCAAAAGTGGTCCAAAGAGGGAAATTTAGAGCAATACAGGCTTATCTCAAGAAGCAAGAAAAATCTCAAATAAACAATCTAACCTTACATCTAAAGGAGCTAGAAAAATAGGACCAAACAAAACCCAAAGACAGCAGAAAAAAGGAAATAATAAAGATTAGAGCAGAAATAAGTGCTAATAGAAACGAAAACAAACAAACAAACAATAGAAGAGATCAATAAAGACCTCACACACACACACACAAAAGAGAACTACAGGCCAATATCTCTGATCAACATAGAGGTAAAAATCCTCAACAGAATATTAGCAAACCAAACTCAACAATACACTAAAAAAAATTATTCACAATCAAGTGGGACTTATTCCTGGGATGCAAGGGCAGTTCAACATTCACAAACCAATCAACAGGACACATTACAGCAATAGGAAAAATGATAAAAACCATATGATCATTTCAGTAGATGCAGAAAAAGCATGTGACAAAGTATAACATCCATTCATAATACAAACCCTCCACAAAGTAGGTCTAGAGGGAACATACCTCAACATAATAAAGGCCTTATCTGAAAAACCTACAGCAAACATCATACTTGATGGGGAAAGTTGAGAGCTTCTCCCCTAAGGTCAGGAACAGGACAAGGATGTCCACTCTCACCACTTTTATTCAAGGTAGTACTATAAGTCCTAGCCACAGTGATCAGACAACAAAAAGAAATAAAAGGCATCCAAATTGGTAAGGAAGAAATAAAACTTTCACTATTTGCAGATGACATGACACTATACATAAAGAAACCCTAAACACTTCACCAAAAAATTACTAGAACTGATAAATGAATTCAGTAAAGTGACAGGATACAAGAACAATATATAGATATCCAGTGCACTTTTCTGCATTAAGAATGAAGCAGCAGAAAGAGAAATTAAGAAAACAATCCATTTACAACTGCAACAAAAAATAATAAAATAGTCAGGAATAAACTTATCCAAAGAGGTGAAAGATCTGTACATGGACAACTATAAAACACTGAAGAAAGAAATTGAATGTGCCTGAAATAAATGAAGAGACTTTCCATGCTCATAGATTGGAAGAATAAATATTGTTAAAATGTCTATACTACCCGAAGCAATCTACAGATTTAATTCAATCCTTACCAGAATACCAACAGCATTTTTTTAAGATTTATTATTTATGTATTTGAGAGAGAGACAGAGTAAGCAGGGGGAGGGGCAGAGGGATAGAATCTTAGAGCAGACTCCCCACTGAGTGTGAAGCCTGACATGGGGGCTCAATCCCAGGACCCAGGAGATCGTGACCTGAGCAAGAGTCAGATGTTTAACCAACTAAGCTACTCAGGTGCCCCCCAACAGTATTTTTCACAGAACTATAGAACAAAGAATCCTAAAAGTTGTATGAAACCACAAAATACCCTCAATAGCCAAAGAAGTCTTGGAAAAAATAACAAAACTGGAAATATCACAATTTGACACTTCAAGTTATATTACAAAGCCACAGTAATCAAAACGGTATGGTACTGGCACAAAAGCAGAAACATAGGTCCACAGAACAGAATAGAAAGCCCAGAAATAAACCCACAACTATATGGTCAATTACTCTTTGAAAAAGGGGGGAAGAATATGTAATGAGAAAAAGACAATCTCTTCAATAAATGGTGCTGGGAAAACTAGACAGCTACATACCAAAGAATGGAACTGGACCACTTTCTTACACCATACACAAAAATAAACTCAAAATGAATTAAGGACCTAAATGTGAGACCCGAAACCACAAAAATCCTAGAAGAGAGCACAGTCACTAATTTCTCCCACATCAGCTTGTAACATTTTTGGATATGTCTCCTGAGGCAAGGGAAATAAAAGCAAAAATAAACTACTGGGATTACATCAAAGCAAAAAGCTTCTGCAGTGCAAAGGACAACAACCAACAAAACTAAAGTATAACCTACTGAATGGGAGGGGATAATTGTTAATGACATATCTGATAAAGGGTTAGTATCCAAAATATATAAACAACTGATGCAACCCAACACCCCAAAAACAAATAATCCAATTAAAAAATGGACAGAAGACATGGACAGACATATCTCCAAAGAAAACATACAAATGGCCAACAGACAAGTGAAAAGATGCTCAATATCACTCATCATCAGGGAAATAAGTGCAAATCAAAACCACAATGGGGTATCACCTCACTCCTGTCAGAATGACTAAAATAAAAAATACAAGAAAGAATAGCTGTTGCTGAGAATGTGGAGAAAAAGGAACCCTCATGCACTGTTGGTGGGAATGCAACCTGGTGCAGCCACTGTGGAAGGGTATGGATGTTCCTCAAATAATTAAAAATAGAACTACCCTATGATCCAGGAATTGTACTACTGGGTATTTACCCCCCCTCAAAATACAAAAACACTAATTTGAAAGTATATATGCACCCCCCCCCATGTTTATTGCAGCATTATTTACAATAGCCAAACTGTGGAAGCAGCCCAAGTGTCCATCAACAGATGAATGGATAAAGAAGTTGTGGTATATATACACAATGGAATATTACTAAACCATAAGAAAGAATGAAATCTTGACATTGGCAACAACATGGATGGAGTTAGTAAAATGCTAAATGAAATAAGTCAGCCAGAGAAAGACAAATACCATATGATTTCACTCATATGTGGAGTTTAAGAATCAAAACAAACAAACAAAGGGAAAAAAAAAGAGACAGACAAACCAAGAAACAGACTCTTATTAACTGTAGAGAACAAACTGATGGTTACGAGCGGTGAGATGGGAGGGGGGGTGGGTCCAATGGGTGATGGGGATTAAAGAGTACACTTCTCATGATAAGCACTGAGTAATGTATGGTACTGTTGAATCACTATATTGTATACCTGAAAGTAACATAACAGTGTATGTTACCTATACTGGAATTAAAATAAAAAACTATTATAAAAATTTACATTTTTGTTGAAGAAATAAATTCACATATACACAAAAAGAAATAAAAAGGAAGACATGGTGTGTGTGTGTGTGTGTGTGTGTGTGTGTGTGTGTGTGTATAATGGAATATTATTCAGCCATAAAAAAGAATGAAATCATTCATTTGTAACAACATGGATGGAGCTACAGTATGATGTTAAGCAAAATAAGCCAGTCAGAGAAAGACAAATAGCTTTATGATTTCAATAATAGGTAGAATTTAAGGAATGAAACAAAGGAGCAAAAAAAAAAAAAAAAACGAAAGAGAGATAAACCAAGAAATTGACTCTTAACTATAGAGAGCAAACTGTTGGTTACTGGAGGGGAGGTGGGTGGGGGGTGGGTGAAACAGGTGACAGGGATTAAGAGTACACTTATCTTGATGAGCATTGAGTATTATATGGAGCTGCTGAATCACTGTATTGTACACCTGAAACTAAAAATAACACTGCATGTTAACTACACTGGAATTAAAATTTGAGACATAATAATAATAAAATAAAAACATAAAGAATAAAAATTAAAGAAATATGGGGGATTAAACATTCATGTAACTCAACACAAATCCAGAGATAAAAAATATGTATCAAAAAATTGTGCTAACAATAGACAGAAAACTTTTAAGAAATCCTAGACATAGAAAACCACTGAAACCTTTCAGGTTTGAAAAATCTATGGCCGAAAAAAGTAGAACCGAGAAGAGATTTATTATGTGTTATTAGATTAAAAAAAAGTAATCAACAGGACCATATGACCCAATTTCTTAAAATGTAAAATTTGAGCAAATGAATGTTTCTATTTTCCTAGGAAAAGAACTTTGGAAAGATCCATGCAAAATGTAAGTAAAAAGAAGACAGAAGGTAGAAATTATTATTTTTATTCACGGGACTTTGAAAGTTAAGATGCTTTTTTAAAATACAGTTCTTTAGAATTTTTTAAAAAACCCAATAGATTAAAACATTTAAAATGCCCATACTGAAATACGTATTGTTACCCATAAGAACTGGCTCATTTATTTCTGTGTCCCCAGGGCCCTACATCAGGTGAAAAGAATTCAGTCAATGCTTTGGGTAAACTCAACAATACAAGAATGAATAGTTTATTTTTTTTATTTTTTTAATTTTATTTATTTATTTCAGAGAGAGAGAGAATGAGAGAGATAGAAAGCACAAGAGGGAAGAGGGTCAGAGGGAGAAGCAGACTCCCCGCCGAGCAGGGAGCCCGATGTGGGACTCGATCCTGGGACTCCAGGATCATGACCTGAGCCGAAGGCAGTCGCTTAACCAACTGAGCCACCCAGGCACCCAAGAATGAATAGTTTAAACAAACAAGAGTTTACTACATATATGAGAGTAAAACTTCTTTTAGATGGCAAATAGGGATTTTTCTTGATTACAATAACCCCAAGGCCAATCATAACATTATCCATTCTGGTATTTAAAAATATTTATTGAACATAAGAAAACAGGTAAGTGGAGAGGTAAGGAAACAATTATTTTCAACAACAAAAACTGAACCAAGAAATATAGCTCTAGTTAAAAAGGATACACTAGTATCTTTTTTTCATCAATTAAAACTGCAAGTTCCTGACATTTATAATGTTTGGTTCTTGAGGTCACATTGTTCCAACTTTTCAATAAAGATTAAGAAAGAGAAAATCATTTATTAAAAAATGTCAATAAAACTTGCCCTTGGCAAAATGAATGAAGACAATTGTGGTATTCTATATATATCTATATCTATCGATCGATTGATTGATAGATAAAACAGAATTTCTTTAAGTATTCACTTGGAGAAGAATAAACAATAACCAGGCTATATTGAAGGTATAATGGGATATTTGGCAGCACTACCCCAGTCTATTCTAATGAACCAGTATCACAGGCTCCCACAAAGAATAAAATCTTATAGACATTCAGTATGAATGTCAGGTCACTTCATGGGTGCCACTGTACTGATCCCAAGATCTTGTGCTTTAGCTCCTTTCACATGACATGAGTAAATAAAACACTATCAATCAATTCAATGATATGGAAGAATATACTATGTTGGTAGAAAACAACCATGCATTTTTGTTTTGTTTCCTCTCAACACCCTTTGGTATTGCCTGAAAGAGTATAAGGAGGTTGCTTAGTGCAGATATAGCACCCACATTGAATCTGGGGCTGATTCTCAGCTCTAGTATTTACTGCTGTATGAATGGGAGTGTGCCTATTAATGTCTGTGAACTCTAGTTCTTTTATTTATAAAATGAGAGAAATGATAACACATATCTTAAAGGATTGTAGTAAAATGAAGACAAAACCACGTGAAGCACTGAAGAACAACAAACCTAATTAAATGCTAGTTTCCTTCTCCATGTGCTCCTATCCATACATCACTGCTATATGAAGAAAAATAGAAGAAATAACAAAAGAAGTCATTCAGTAGTTCTTTTAGAGAGAGAGGGAGAGTGCACAAGTGAAAGGGGGGGCAGAGGGAGAGAAAGAAATCCTCAGGCAGACTCCCTGATGAGCGCAGAGCCTGATGTGGGCTCAATCCCAGGACCTGGAGATCATGACCTGAGCCAAAATCAAGAGTCAAATGCACAACTAACTGAGCCACCCAGGTGCCCCAATCAGCCATTAATTCTAACCAGTTTTAAGAGATAGTAGTTACTTTCTCGCTTACTTGCTGTCTTACTGGGCATAGTTTTAATCTCTCTGTGCCTCAGTTTCCTCTTCTGTACAGTAAGGATGATAGAAGTATCTTTGTCACAGGACTGTTCACAGATGAAATATGTTAACATTTGCAAAGCTCCTAGGATAGTACTTGCAACATAGTAACTGCCATAGAACTGCTGGCTATCATCATCAGCAGCAGCTGGAGGAAAATATAAATATCTACATATGTAAATTATGTGAACAAGGCATTCTTTAGGCATGACTAGTCACTGGGGCTTGAGAAACTGTCTGCCAGGAGTGTTACTTTTCAAAAAGGCATAATATATTACTTATTTTTAAATATTTGGAGCCCAAGTAATAATCTATTTCTTGAAACAAATGTAAACCAGGTACAAACCACTAAGGCCCTGTAACCTAGCTGGTCACTGAAAAGATAAGTTGGATATTAAAAAAATGTCTGTACACTTTCATCATATTTCAGTAAATCACAATGAACAAACACATCCTCTCACTGGAACTGAACAGACTGCAATAGGCTGGGATTACTGTGCCCCGTATTTGTTGCCCCTTCCTTTAGGAAGATTGTTTCTTAGCTCCCTCAAAGACAGGCTCAGCCATGTGATAGACACTAACCAGTGAAATATGAATGCGAGTGACAAATGCGATTATCCAGCAGACTCTAAGATTCAATATGATTCTGCCGATTCTGCTAAAGTCTGGGGAAAAGAGAGAACCATGGATTAAACAGGCTACTGTATACTCTGTCTCCCAGTGCCTGATGAAGGAGGCAGTCACAAGGAGTGGTGTTTCTGAGGCAAGTTTGGGGAAAATACATTCTGTAATAGAAAATAAGCAACTTCCTAAAGCCATGAAGAGGTTATTGCATTTAATGTCAGTGCTATTGGGAATTTACCAAAAATAGGTTCTTTATAGCTTAAAAAAAACATTGTTCCACTGAAATAATAAGTGGAAAGGGTCCTTACAAAAACAAATCACATCATTCATTAAAGGCTGATAATTTATCATAATTCTTCAAAAGTAGAGAGTGGAGCATACCCATCCTACATAGGAGAAATACAGATTACTTAATCAGGGCTCAATGCCTGGTTCAGAAAAGGCAGCCAATAAGGCTTATTGATTAATGGTTTGCTTGTTACTGGTGTGCAGGTGGGTTATGCAAGCACCCTTGCTTCGAGAAGGGTTAGTACTTAGCTAACAGGAGCAAACTTTTAGTCAACTCCTCCCCAGATGCCCTCAGCCTCATGTCTCCCTGCTAAGAAAGGGCCAGAAGGATGTGCAGAATACAAATACCACCAAATTCCTAGGAATTGAAACCCTATAGTATTAATGATGCTTGGCTTTCAGGGGTAGAAGTAGAAAACAAGCTAACTTAAAGAACTTTGTATATTCAATCAAAAGTTAAGTGTAAACATTATTTTTTCCTCCGGAAACTATTCAGGGCTAAAGCTTTTATAGATATCCAAATAAAGTTTTCATAAGGCAGTTTAACAGCATAATAGCTATTAATCTCAAGAGAATTCAAACAGCCATGAGAAAAAGAAAAAGAATAGTGTTCTATACAGCTAACAAAGCAAAAGTCCTTGTACCTTCAATTTCCTAGCAATTAAAAACCCAGCATGTCCTTACAGATGTAATCTACTTGGCCTTACAGTACCTTCTCAGGGTTGACAAAACAAAGCAACATTTGTCTTTAATTTCTAATTCACTTTTCTAATCTGCCATTTCAGATTAAAAGGCTACTTATCACAGATAACTAATATCACACTGTCCATGGCTTGAAAGAAACAGAAAAAAGAAATGAGTACATTTATTGGTGTTTGTGATATCCACAGGACCATTTCTCTTTTCCCCAAAGGATGAGCAGTTCACTCTCCACAGCCCTGGCCCACATTGTTCCTTCTTGCTCTGCCCATGAAAAGCATGAGACCCTCCTTTCTGGGTCTCAAGATGGAAACAAAATTATTTGACCACAGGCCTGGTGGAGGATGTGCTGAGGAGGAGGAGGATATAATTTGGGGACATCTGAAAACTTCCAGAATTAAACTATCTAAACAGCAGTATGAGGCTCAAAAATCTCGTGATGGATGGCAATTGTCTAAGATAAGAAGAATGAGCTTAATTTTTCTTTTCTTTATTGCTGGGAAGCACATGTTCCCTAAGTACACATGTGGAAAGACTGAAACACAGTGACAGAATTTGAGAGTTTGGGGGAAATTTGGAAGTATCTTCTGGTCCAATCATGAGGACATGTGAACATGTACATGAGACTGAATGTTGAGTGACTGTTAAGATGTGGCCAAATCATGACCTTCATTAGCAGAAACATCATTTGAAAGGACTTCTTTTTTTCCCATTCACAATACCCGGAGTAAAGTAGGTATACAATGGAATACTGTTGATCTGAACTGCATGAGAGAATGAGAATATAGTATTTTTTCTTTCTCAGTTCTCACCTCCTTCAACCTAGGGTAGAAGGACCAGCTCAAAAACCACCACACAAAACATGTTTGACTGGGGACGAAGCTCAGGGCACGAAGAGAGAATGCCAGAGAAAGAAAGCTTAGGAAAAATGACAACTGTCTCTGTCCCTGTTAACAACTAGTCCCAAGATGGAGGTTTTGGGACACAAAAGGTGTGTCACAAATGATAATTTGTTTCAAACAGTATGGTACTGACACAAAAACAGACACATAGGTCAATAGAACAGAATAGAAAGCCCAGAAATAAACCCACAACTATATGGTCAATTACTCTTTGAAAAAGGAGGGAAGAATATATAAGGAGAAAAAAACAATCTCTTCAATAAATGGTGCTGGGAAAACTAGACAGCTACATACCAAAGAATGGAACTGGACCACTTTCTTACACCATACACAAAAATAAACTCAGAATGGATTAAGGACCTAAATGTGAGACCTGAAACCACAAAAATCCTAGAAGAGAGCACAGTCACTAATTTCTCCCACATCAGCTGTAACAACATTTTTGGATATGTCTCCTGAGGCAAGGGAAATAAAAGCAAAAATAAACTACTGGGATTACATCAAAGCAAAAAGTTTCTGCAGTGCAAAGGACAACAACTAAGAAAACTAAAGGACAACCTACTGAATGGGAGGAGATATTTGCTAATGACATATCTGATAAAGGGTTAGTATCCAAAATATATAAACAACTGATGCAACCCAACACCCCAAAAACAAATAATCCAATTAAAAAATAGAAGACATGTACAGACATTATCTCCAAAGAAGACAAATGGTCAACAAACAAGTGAAAAGATGCTCAATATCACACATCATCAGAGAAATAAACCACAATGGGATATCACCTCACCCCTGTCAGAATGACTAAAATAAAAAATACAAGAAAGAACAGCTGTTGGTGAGGATGTGGAGAAAAAGGAACCCTCATGCACTGTTGGTGGGAATGCAACCTGGTGCAGCCACTGTGGAAGGGTATGGATGTCTCTCAAATAATTAAAAACAGAACTACCCTATGATCCAGGAATTGCACTACTGGGTATTCACCCCCCCCCCAAAATATAAAAACACTAATTTGAAAGTATATATGCACCCCCCATGTTTATTGCAGCATTATTTACAATAGCCAAACTATGGAAGCAGCCCAAGTGTCCATCAATAGATGAATTGATAAAGAAGTTGTGGTATATATACACAATAGAATATTACTAAACCATAAGAAAGATTGAAATCTTGACATTGGCAACAACATGGATGGAGTTAATATAATGCTAAGTGAAATAAGTCAGTCAGAGAAAGACAAATACCATATGAATTCACTCATGTGGAGTTTAAGAATCAAAACAAACAAACAAGGGGGAAAAAAGAGACAAACCAAGAAACAGAGTCTTATTAACTGTAGAGAACAAACTGATGGTTACGAGCAGTGAGATGGGAGGGGGGATAGGTCAAATGGGTGATGGAGATTAAAGAGTACACTTCTCATAAGCACTGAGTAATGCATGGTACTGTTGAATCATTCTATTGCACATCTGAAAGTAACATAACACTGTATGTTAGCTATACTGGAATTAAAATAAAAAATTTAATAAAACAACCAAAAAGGAAAATTGGTTTCTTTGAAGATGGGCTCAAATTATGGAGCACTATTGATATGTTACTCTTTTTTTTCTTTTAAGATTTTATTTATTTATTTGACAGAGAAATAGGGAGTGTGCAAGTAGGCAGAGGGAGAGGGAGAAGCAGGCTTCCCGCTGAGCAGGAAGCCCGACGCGGGGCTCGATCCCAGGACCCCGGGATCATGACCTGAGCCAAAGGCAGACGCTTAACCACTGCGCCACCCAGGCACCCCCAATATAGCACAGCTTGAAGGATTGTTTAGTTCTACTCTTAACTGAATAGTATTTGTTTAAAACTGATGGTAGACATTGCTATTCTCAAAGTTAATGAAGTCCCAAAGTCTTAGAATTTCAAGAAAAGAACACTGTAGTAGCAAGCATATTTTACAACCAGAAAAGCATTTGTTGACCAATTCTTTAGTTTTTATACTTAGTGTTTTTTTTCATTAAGAAGTGTCAAACTTTTCCTCTTTATTGAATTATATGTTAGTCTCATTTGCAGCATCTATACTCTAAACAGTAAAGTAAGAGTAACCACGAAGTACTGAGACTTTTGTTAGGTTTGTAAAGACAGTCTCATTACTCTACAGTCACAGAAGAGTTTTACTCTTCATTTCATGGCATATATTCTCTGCATATACACTATATGGCCCTATTTTAGGATGCTAGATAGTTTTTACTCTATTACCTTTAGTTTTTCTAATGAAAGCATAGACATTATGATCACCTTTAATGGTTAACGGTCAAAACAAATCTTAATTTGAGTTTTACATTTTACAATCCTATGCTTCATTACTAGCTTCATCAGTTCAAAAATACAAACATATCCCATGAAAAAGTGAGTCTCCAAAGGATAGATAACTAGAGTATTTTAAGATAAACAGAACCTATCTGCATTACCAAGGTTATAAAGATGCACTCCTCAAGGTGGCAAATGAATCAAGACTAGTACTGGTTTCAAATACCAAATGACAGAGAAGTTACAAATGGAAATTGATATAACTCCCCACTTTTGAGAGGAGTCAAATGTCAAAAAGGAACACAGAGATCTCAAAAACCAGGATGATATATAGAAAAATGGTAGAAGGGATGAACATAAAGATAAAAGCTGCTGTGCACTCTTAACACGGTGAGCTTACATGATTAATTCAAGACTTAAAAAAGAGGTCTGAGAACTTCACCATCACTGGAATATAATTTTGAACTGAAACAAATAAAATTCCAGACATGTCACTAGGAAGAAAACATGACGCTGCTCTCAAGTGAACCATATGCTTGAGTCTGGAATACTGCTGAGTGTTCATGTATACCCTATAAGTTACTAAATCACTAGTTAAAATAGTGGTATATTGATAAGACACATGATAAAAGAGATAAGAAGATTACAGTCTGAGCAAGAGATTCAAAGTTCCACTAATACATTTTAGGACTTGATGTAGTAAAACATTTAAAATTACACGCAAAAATATTAAATTTTGAGGACCTGGAAAGCCCATCGACTATTCTGAGAGGGAGGTCATTTCAGGGAAAGGGACTTCAATGCATATTGGATTGAGGAATGTTTAGAAAACATTGCTCACATAAGTCAGCAATAAAAAAATGTCCACCCCACTGCTTGCAGGGAGCTTATTTCTGGAAAGTACATTCAATCCTGTGCCTCTATTAGTCAGAGTTTTTTATGGATGGCACATGCCATAGTCTTGTCTTTTCAACAGAGTAGTGATTTTCCTTGGGTGAGCAAATCTGAATTTCCAAGAATGTGGAAAAGCAATCAAAATAAGTGCGATTTTGGATAAGTAAGCTTTATGCCCACATAGTAAGACCTTTTGCTATCACTAAGCAATTTTGTATATAATTTATTTAGAATGTTTAGAATACTTAAAGGGATATTAATCTCAGCATTTATAAGCCATTTTACTAGATTACAGAAGATACTACCGGTTTAGAAAGATTATATTAGCCAGAATCAGAAACTTGTCTTATTATGGTGCTGCATTTGGGAGAATAAGATTTACTACCTTTGTAATTACATCTTGATATGTCTAAAAAAAGCTTCAATGATTAAATGTATAAATGGGGGAATTTTATCAATTTTATGAAAATATAAAGTGAAAATGACATTTTCAAAAATTAGGACAATCATCCATAAAATAAGATCTGTACATAAAAATAGGCTGAAAAAAATAAAGCTTAATATAAAATAATAAAAATAAAACTTAAAACTAAGGTTAAGATTTATAACTTCAAGCACTACATATTAATAAAGCAAACATAATTATAATATTATTTTCTATGATCAAAATCTCCCCTTAGGCAATAAAAGCCTATTGGCACTATGAGCAACAATAAGAGCAAATGTGTGTTGAGCACACAAACTTCATGGAAAGCCTATACTGAGTACTAAGAAAAAGGGAACAAGTGTTCTGTCACAAGTTGCTCAGAGAACTAAGCAGGATACTAAAACACTATACCAAAAGACAAAATGTGAGAAATGACACAAACACAAGGACTCTAGGATAGCTGTTTTACTGAAAAACACACCATTTTGTAATTACAAATGGTGGCATGGTGATGTTTCAGGTGGCTAAGGCCAAGAGAAAGCAGATTTCTAGAAGAGTCTTTATGGCATGAAGAAGTGTATTCCCCCTCCATCACAGCATGAGTACATGTGATAACTTTCTTATTCAAATTTCCTAGTTATGATAGAAACCCTACTTCCCAGAAGTGCATTAAAGATCAAATATATTCTCACTGACTTCACCATGTCCCCATTTAGAGCCTTACTCAAAACCATATATAGGTTCAGTTGTTTCCTAAGGATTACTCCTTGAGCAGGTTCATTTGAGGTTGAAAGAACTATACACTATATATGAAAAATGAAACCAATATTAGGAAGCACATTTCAAAATCTACTCAAATGCAAATTATATAATATATTGCTCTTTAGGTAATTGTTTAGAATGAACATTTGGTGCTTATCTGTTGGTTATTATTTCTGTGATTAGATACAAATGGGCAATGGTAGATTTTATGTTAATCACTTTCCTTGATCTGCAAAAAAGAAATGCAAGAATAAAAACTGAAAATAATTTTTAAGGTCTTTAACATTAAGAGTATTTTAAATCATGTTTTTTCTTTTGATAATTTCTGAAATTAATTGCTAGGAAGCATTTCATTCAGTTAAAATAATAGGCTTTTTCATACACTCAATATTTATGACTTTCAAATGAGTACTTTCCTAGTTTTTATCTTTATTCCATTCTAAATTGCATTGTATTAGCAATTTCAAAGTCAGGGTTATTGTTAATCCTATTTTAAAAATAAATTTAGACATCATGAGAGAGAGTCAATGAGTTAAATAAAACTTGAAATTGCTTTAGAAGATATACACATAACCTTAGAAACAAATACACAAAATAATTTTTATATGTCAAATAATCTGATCATGTAGAGTATATGAAAAAGAAAATACCTTAAAATAACCAAGGGTAAAAGGTGGCAAGAAGGTGGCAGATGATTAAAGAGCATTTAGAATGAGATGGAAAATACATAAAATGTGTTTATTAAGAATGCTTTAATACTAAGGATTCAGTAGTTCTACAGTGAGACAATAGGTTTTCCTATATATCCCACGTGTTACGACAATGTCCTTATACATCACACTCTTGGGCACAATCTCCTAAAACCAGCACAAAGTATTCATGTCTTCAGTCTTGTCACTGGAACAGGGAAACTAAAATAAAGAAACTCTCTACTGCCATTAAAAACATTTAAAAAATCAAACTATATATCAACTGCTTCAATTCTCTTCCTGGAAAAAAGCAAGGTACATACCTATAAGTAAATAAACATCAAACAAAAATTAATTTTGGTTACTATAACACCAGTTACTAGTGGCTTTGACTTGAGCAACTTCTTGGAATAAAAATTTTAAATTTGTTTAACTGTCAGATCAATGATATGTTACTACTATTTTTCCAGAATTAACTCTTAATACCACATAAAACCTTTGGATTAAAAAAAAATCTGTGATAAAATTTTAAATAATTATTAAAACAACTTACTTTCTTCTTTCTTGCTAATAATGGCAGGCAGGGTGTAAATCTAAAAAACAAAGGAAGTCTAATCAGTTAATGACCCTGCACAGAAGCAGGGTTATGTCGGTACAATGATACACAAAGGGAGTATATTGATTTCAAGGTCCTACAATTGGTGCATCCATAGGGCCAACTCCTTACCCTGTCAACCTACCTTGTTTACCACTTCCTTCCGTCATGGCTGTCTGTTTAGCCCTGAGCAAGGTTCTATCCCTTTCATCTGATTTATATATCTCATTCTATTACCTGACATGATGCACAGAAGGTATCCTTTCTTCAGGATCTCATGAATTTTCTCAGGTTACTCCTTCCTCAAATTATCTCCTTAGTGTTTTGTTCTCAACATGTAGAGCCCTAACTTGTACCTGAGCTGTCACACCATCTCCTAAATCTGCTCTAGGTCAGGGCTTACCTCACAACTATTAGCAGCAAAGAGTCAAATCATTTTGTTTTAATTTTCAACTTTTAATTGGCAGATATTTTTATAAGTTATAATAAAATAAAATATAATAAACATAAAGAATAGATGCAAAGTCCAAATTTTTTATTATTAAACTCAATAGATAAAAAATGACTTCTCCAAATTGCTATAAAATTTTCCAGATGCTTAATCATAATTTCTGCACTCAGTTTATTGTGGACTGGTAACAGTTTGAGGGATGGCCTCAAAGTCTAGGGACCACACTTTATATGTGTGTTGTTGCATAGGTACTTTGCACAAGGCTGTTTACAGATTCTTTGCCAACTAAAGGATAGTTCTCAAGGGACAGAACAGGGCCTCCTATCTTTCTCTGTGTGCTCATACCTCCAACCATCCAATGCAGTGTTCTTCACAAAGAAAACAGACAGACAGTGATCAATGATTTATTCCCTTTTTTACATAAGCCTCCCTAATAATTTTAAGTAAATTATCATGCCCACATTGAAATAACTATTAAAACAGAGGAGATATGGATGGAAGGGAAAATGTCAAGCCACAAGGCAGTTTGACCAAATGAGACTTATTTTTTTTAAGATTTATTTATTTATTTTGGAGGGAGGGGCAGAGGGAGAGAAAAAAAAAATCTCAAGCAGACTCCCTGCTGAGTGCAGAGGCAGATGCAGGGCTCAATCTCAAGACCCTGAGATAATGACCTGAGCTGAAATCAAGAGTTGGATGCTTAACTGACTGAGCCACCCAGGTGCCCCACCACATGAGACTTTTAAATAATGATATAGACCACAGGATTAGTTCTTACCCTGAACGTTTGCTCATCACACTGATCATGAAGCCTAGCGCAGGCCTTGCAAAGAGTGGGGACTCAACTATCAACTCAATAAAATAATCCAATCAGCACAGCCAAGTTAGTGGTAAGTAATTTGTTAAAAAGTAATCTTAGGATTTCACTCATATGTGGAACATAAGGAAGAGCATAGAGGACCACAGGGTAAAGGGAGGGAAAACTGAAGGGGGGAAAATCAGAGAGGGAGACAAACCATGAGAGACTCTGGACTCCAGGAAAAAATCTGAGGGTTTCAGAGGGGAGGAGGGTAGGGGCATGGGGTAGCCGTGAGATGGGCATTAAGGAGAGCACGTGATGTGATGAACCACTGAGTGTTATACTAATGAATCATTGAACACTACATAAAAAACTAATGATGTACTGTATGGTGGCTAACTTAACATAATAAAAAAAGAAAAGAAAAGAAAAAAAAAGTAATTTTAGGTTTAAATCTGGAAGTCCCCCTGCGAAACAAATTAGAAAGTTACAGTGAGTGAGACAACACTAGAAAAACTGTAAGAGTCTCTACTCTGATTGCTATATTAATATTTTCAAATATAATGCAGACATAAAAAAAATTCTGATGTAGTTTCTAATTAGAACAATAAAACCTAAATTATAGAATGTGTCAATATTCTTACCGGTTCTTTACCATCCATGGCTTCAAGCCAGAGTTTCCGATTAGCTTCTGAGAATGCCTGCAATGTGATGATTCCATGTCTGTTAAAAACAAATATTTTATATATTCAATTTATTCCTGTTATGTCTTTATACATTTATTATTTTTTGTGTTCTTAAAGGTAAAGGTAAAACTTGAAGAAAAAGCAGGAAAGAAAAAAAATGAAAAGAGAGAAAAAGGAAAAAGAAAAGAGAAGAAAAAAAATAATTTAAAGAATGAAAAGAAAAAGACTGATTTATAGCTACCTTTCAGAAAAATCACTGGGAGACACATACACATACACATACACACAAACAAATATTTTTTAATTCTAATGGTTGCAGGTAGTAAAATCATTGGTTTAGGTATAACTGCCTGAAGGAGGCTAGTTTCAAACTATTTCCTCCGAAATGACCAAAAAAGATGACAAAGTTACATTCACCAAAGTTCAGGACCACCTAAATGTTCTACAGTATGAGAATGATTAATATTATGACCCAATGTGTTACAATCTAGTCACCAAAAATAATTACAAAGAGTATATAGTCATATGAAAAGTTTCATACCATAATTAGCTATTAAAAAGACACTAAACCAAAGTGTTTATACCATGATCACAATATTAAAATTAATTCATTTAAAAACCATTCTTTCCCATGTACCCATTCTGAAATAGTTAGTTGAGGATGTACTTCAAGAGAGAAAGAGTGAGCAAAGGGAAGGAAGAAAGCAATGTAAGATGGATAAAGACATGAAATTCAGAAATAGTTAAATCAACCTGGTTAACTGTACAGATTGTCCAGAAAATAAATTTAAACAGGACATTAGAGGGCGCCTGGGTGGCTCAGTTGGTTAAGCGACTGCCTTCGGCTCAGGTCATGATCCTGGAGTCCCTGGATTGAGTCCCGCATTGGGCTCCCTGCTCAGCAGGGAGTCTGCTTCTCCCTCTGACCCTGCCCCCTCTCATGTGCTCGCTCTCTCTCACTCTCTCTCTCAAATAAGTAAATAAAATCTTTAAAAATAAATAAATAAACAGGACATCAGAGGACTCTGTGAAAAGGTACACTGAGGAGGAAATTTCAGTTAAATACTGTATGATTGAAACCTGGTATGACTTAAAACTGTGATGAAGGCATATTATCTCTTGTGTAAGCAGGAAAACAGATCACTGGAATGACAGGAACAGGAAAAATGTATATGAAGATCAAGACCATTTGATCTTGGAGAATCTAAGCCAGCATCAACTAAAATAATAAGATAATTTTTGGGGCTATTTATTATGTGCCAGGCACTATGTTATAAATGTGTCTCCTTTTTTTATCTAATTTAATCCTTATAGGAACCCTTTGAGGTGGGTACTTATTATCCTTATTTTACAAATGAGACAACCAAAGCACAATTTAACAATGTGTCCCAGGGTTACGGAACTAAAAAGTGCTGAAATAAAGAAAAATCACTAGCATGTTGGCATCTGTCTAGATAGAAAATCCAGAAGTTCCTACCACAAAACTATTAAAATCAGTAAGGAGCTCAACAACTATGCTGGATATAGATTAATATATTAAAAAGATGAATAGCCTTTCAATACAGGAGTCTCAACCATTTGGAAAAAATATACTAATGAATTCTATTCAAAATTGCAATAAAATGAAAACACTCAAGAATAAATCTTAAAAAAATATAAAATCTTCAAAGAGAGTTCAACTCTCCATCAATTAATTAATAACTTTAATGCTATTCCAGTCAAAAATCCCAAAGGATTTTTTTGGAAAGAAGGATAAATGTAATAAGTGGATCCATAAAATCTAAGAACATAGGGCCAAAATATTTAACACAATTTTAAAGAAGCATAAAAAACAGGGGCCTTGCCCTACTAAGTAGTTTACAAGCTACATGTATGTAAACTATAGTATATACAGTACACATTTTATATAGTGCACACACACAAAGCTAGACTATTGAGAAAAGTATGGTAGTAATGCAGGGGAAGAAAAATAGATCATGGAATAGAAGAGAGATCAAGAAGTATACCCATTCTTATTGAGTTTCTGTTCTTCTTATATTGATACAAGAAAAAAAAAAAAAAGAGCTAAAAATCCCCACTAGGTTATAAACTCGCATACACAACATTTATGTCTCTCCCAATATTCTGTGGCTAAGAATGTCCAGAACGGTGCTCTGCACAGAGCAGGCACTGAATTTCACTGGCTGAAGGAAACTTATGGCATTTCCAGCGGTGTCTTATTACTCCTTGGAAGCAAAGGCCACCAGGCTTCAAAAGTCCACAAAAAAACTTATCCAGGAGTGGTAAACAATATTGTCAGAATCATTCATAGTGATGGGAACTCAAATCCACCACACATCACCTAATGCAGTCATTTATGTTAATTCCCCGAATTCTTCTTTGAGTGATGTTGCTTTTTGCTAGCATCCTTTGTCTGATTTATTTTTTTGAAAGCATAGTGCAATATATATTTGTTGAATAAATACATAAAAGAATGAAACAAACATGCATACTGTTTTTAAAGACTGAAAAACAAGTACTTGTATGCTGTTTCATATTTATATCTAAACATAGAAACAAATAATTTAGCTTATTAAAAAATATAAAGTGAAAAGAAAACCTCAAACCTTTCAACTACTTCTATGTCAAAGCAGAATCGTTTGTCAATTGAATCTGTCTTTCGTCGGATACAAGATTTCAATTTAAACATTTCTGGTGAACCAGTAACAAGGCCATTCTGAAACAAGAAGGAGAACACATTATTGACATGACAACAAGGGCAACTGGAAAATACTAAATATGCCAACTAAGGTTGCTGCACTAAAATGTCAAGTACAGGTTATGTATAAAGGTCATAAATCACATCTTGTCCTCTGAGTACAGACTTTTTGCCTAATGTTAACTGCTCATTTATAATGCAATTCATAAATTAATCACATACCCATTTTTTTCTTTATTTATTTTTATTATTATTATGTTATGTTAATCACCATACATTACATCATTAGTTTTTTTTTAATTTTTTTATTGTTATGTTAATCACCATACATTACATCATTTGTTTTGGTGTAGTGTTCTATGATTCATTGTTCACATATAACACCCAGTGCTCCTAATACCCATCACCAGGCTAACCCATCACCCCACCCCCTCCCCTCTAGAACCCTCAGTTTGTTTCTCAGAGCCCATCATACACATTTTAATTAAAGAATTCTGTAGCATGCCTATCTAGTAGTCTTAAACATATTTACTTATGTTAAATTGCACCACAATGTACATTCTTTAGAACTTCTGATTTAGAAAAAGTGTGAAATCATAGTTACCATAATGTCACAATTAGATATACAGAGCTTGTCAGGATACAACACTGTTGCTTTGGCATCAAAATGCCCTAGGTTGCTAAGAGATTAATATTGTTCATTTGTGTGTGTGTGTGAGCATGAGAGCAAGTATGTATACACACGTGCATGTGTGTTTGTGCATTAGAGCCTTACAGCATTAAACGGTAATTGGCTCAAAGTCTCAGGAGAGCTACCAAAATAATATATTTCTAGTACTTGTTATAAATGTACTGCTATCATACACACCGCATGACTGCTTTGCTGGTAACCAATTGCTACTCTGCTACTAAACCGTATCTCTTTGGGAGGATCCAACATAAGCTCGAGTCATAAGAATTCTCTTCTATACCTGAGACACCAGTCACCTTAAGGGGAATATTTACCTAATGTCTGGTTAATTCTACTATCTTTGGTTACTAAGATCATAGATTTATTAACAGAACTTTGGCTTGGGTCTATTTGCTAATAGCTCACTGACCGTCAAATAAGCTGACTTTTAGGCAACATCTTTTATTATGAAACCTTTGTAGTACACACACTAGGCATGATTAATAGCACTTCTCATGATGGTAGGAACTGAAGGTTTCTTTTGCTCTGGTATGTTCTCCTTTATATTATGTCTCTCCATTTGAATTATTAGACTCTATCGAATGCCCAAGCACAATAAGTTTCAGCTGATGTATTTGAGTATATATCTAAGTTAGATCAGCATTTACCTCTGCTCTGATCTATACCACAAATTACCTGGGTGAGTCACTTACTTTCTACCACCTTGATTTTCTAATCTGTTAAAGTAAGGCTGGACTAAATAATCTTTAGGATAACTCTCAGCTCTAGGATTCTTAGATGATGGTTCAATTACCTGATATCTTAAGTTCAGTCACTTGCCATATTCATATCGTAATTCACAAAAAGATTATACACTATATACAATAAAGATGTTGTACTCTGTGGCACTTCCTCATGCAATGTACACTTTGTTCCATACTGTTCACTAACCATGCAAGACATCCAGTGACCAATTTACTTTTGGAGTAAATGGGTATCAACTGATTTCTTCTGAATGCTGGCCAGCATTTCAGTAAACAGTACACAGTGTAGAAGAGGAAGAGGCATACAGGGGCAAAAGGCAACCTCCCACAAAGGTGACCTGGAGGAAAGATGCAGAGTCCTCGAGCCTGGTCCAGCCACCAGGAGTCTCTGCTAAGGTGCCAGCCAACTAACAGCATAAACAACTCAGTGCCAGGGATGTAAGAAGAGACATCTAACATCTAATTTAACATCTAACATTTAACTCAACTGTTTATAAACA
The DNA here is from genome assembly GCF_037043125.1 of Eumetopias jubatus. Taxonomy (NCBI): domain Eukaryota; kingdom Metazoa; phylum Chordata; class Mammalia; order Carnivora; family Otariidae; genus Eumetopias; species Eumetopias jubatus. Next base: position 82,046,513 of record NW_028274819.1, on the reverse strand, counting down.
TTCCATGGTAAGGTAAAGGAAAATCCTGGCTGCTCTTTTTAAGTCATCAAGATCACTGAAGTTAGAGAAAACTTTTTCAACTTTTCAATTTTTAAAAACTGTTTACATGACAGACTATGGACTCTGAGAAACAAACTGAGGGTTCTGGAGGGGAGGGGGATGGGGGATGGGTTAGCCTGGTGATGGGTATTAAAGAGGGCACGTACTGCATGGAGCACTGGGTGTTATACGCAAACAATGAATCATGGAACACTACATCAAAAACTAATGATGTAATGTATGGTGATTAACATAACATAATAAAATAAAATTAAAGAAAAGAAAAGCAAGAAAATATTTTATTTATTTATTTATTTATTTTTTACTTCCATTACTTATCTAATAAGTTCAGATTTAAAAAAAGAAGAAGAAGAAAACTCACCATTTTCCCACTGGATTTCATTTCTGAAACACTCATTGTAAATGTTTTACTTCCCTTATCATATGTACAATAATGTTTAATCCATGTAAAACCAAGTGGTCCTGATGTAAGGAAACAAACATTACAGATTGTTAATAAATGATTTGTGACTATGTTTGTACAGTTTTTGATGCTACGAGACACAAGTGAACGTCTCCACAGGCCATGCTGGTTTAGAATATTTACTGTGAGAAAGGCCAGTGTGAAGGGCGAGTTGTATGGGGCATAACGTCTGGGAATCAAACAACTTGGCTCTGCTTGCTTGTAGCACCAGCGCGCTCCCCTGTAACTCAAGAGTCACTTTGGATACGAATTTCAGTTATCTCCTCAGTAAAAGTGGCATACCTTACATTCCCAAGAGGTAGCAAGAACGAGAAACAGCCTATAACTGATCTCCTTACTTCTATCCTTTGTCCTTTATTCTTAAAACTGTCAGAAATACTCTACTAAATACTAAATACAGAAACACTCTACTAAATACTCTACTAAAAATTTAACCAGTTAATTTCATCTTCTTTGTTCAAAACCTCCTTCCCCACTTCACTCCAGGTAAAAACCAAAGAGCCCATTACTATACACAATGCCCACATGCTCTGGCCCCTCATTACTGATCTTACCTCACATCTTACTACCTTCTGCCTCATCCACATTGCTCTAGTTACACAGCCCCCCCGCCCCTTGCTGATCCTTGAACACAGGGAACGCACTTCTGCCCCAGGGCATTTGTACATCCTGTTCCCCCAGCCTGGACTATTTTTCCTTCAGATATCTGCACGGCTTACTTTGTCACTTCTCCAGGTCTTTTCCTAAATGACATCTTTACAATATGGCCTTTCCTACAGAGGTGTCCAACATCTCGGCACCCTCATCTTAGTATTTCCTATCTCTTTCTTTCTTTATTTTCTTCTTAGCAGTTACCACTGTCTAAAATAGGATAAATTTTATGAATTCTATTTATTGTCTGTTTCTGCCACTAGACTCTAAGGCTCTATGAGAGCAGGAACATGTGATGCTCTGCTCACTAGTATATTCTTAATCCTTAAAACAGGGCCAGATATTAGCTGTTGCTCAATCAATTCTTGACAAATGAATGAAGAAATGAATCATTTATCTTTCTAGACTTCACTGACCTTGGAGTTATTTCTTCTTACCACTAGTCTGAAAATAAGTGAACTCAAAAAACTCCTTAAAGTGAAAATAACTTTTACTTCCCATTTTAAAATAAAGTTATATATATATAGTGCTCATTTCCCCCTATAAATACTGTGCAACTCTTTCCCATAGCATACCACATTATTTTCCTATATTCTCCTTAAGGAATTAGATGCTGCTGCTTCACCAGGGAATAGGGATGCATAGTAAGTTCAATTTTTCCATGACCAAGGTAAACCCTCAGTCTTCCCAGAGGGAAGCCAATTATCCTGCATCTATATGCCACGGTGGGCTCCTGAGTGGGTTGAAAATGGAGTTTGTTTTTTACACAACTTCTCCATCTAGGATCCCATCCTGCTTAATATCTGCATCCTTCTAGCAACAATTATGTACAATCTTATTGCTAGCTTGGTTTCATAACCATGTATTTAAAAAGCAAGAGACTGTAATGTAAAAATGTACTACTTGAGAAAAGCTATATGAGGCATTTGAATTTTTTTCTGTAATAACAGTGCCCTTGGTGTCATATTTAGCTTAAAATACTTAACCCCAGATCTCAAAATTATAGGGTACAGCTATAACTCTGTAATCACAAAGGATTATTATAATAAACTTCAATTCTGTTTTAGGGCCATTTGATACTATAATACTTAAGCATACTTGTTGATTAATTCTGTTATATGCAGTATAAAACACTTGAAGGCTTAGAGCTGATTAGTGGAAAGTGGCTGGATGAAAATCCTTATAGTGACTTTATTACTTAGGAAGAAATTTATAAAGGAACATTAGCAATAATTTTTATTTTTTATTTTTTTAATTTTTTTTAATTTAAATTCAATTAGCACTGGGTGTTATATGCAACTAATGAATCACTGAACATTGTATCAAAAACTAATGATGTAATACTATATGTTGGCTAACTGAACTTAAGCAAAAATTTTTAAATAAAGCTGCCGCAATGCTCTGATGATATTTTAGATCTAAGTTGTTTTTTTCTTGCCTCCATCTTAAATTCAGAACCTCACGCATTTAATCTTCAGGTTTGTGGTACACACATGGTACTTCCTTTAAAGTTGCTTGACACTAGACCAGGGCAGATGTTCCTAGACAAGAAATTCTGAGGTCCTTACAAAAAAGTGTGGGAAAATAAAAATTTATTTTATCTCTAAAGCTTCAAAATAAAAGAAGTTTAGGGGCTCCTGGGTGGTGTAGTCAGTTAAGCGTGGGACTCTTGGACGGCTCAGGTAGTGATCTCAGGGTCCTGGGACTGAGACCCATGTCAGGCTCCATGCTGCACATGGAATCAGCTTGAGATGCTCTCTCTCCTCTTCCTCAGCCCCTTACCCTCCCCCGGCATGCTCTCCCTCTCTCTAAAATAAATAAATAAATCTTTAAAAATAAATGAATAAAATAAGTTTAATTATCTTACCCAGTAATCACCTGAGGTTGCTGAGATGATATTTGTGGAATGGGAGGAAATAACATTCACTAAATACCTACTAAGTGTCCACATTTTATCTAGAAACTTTTTAAGTCAAATATTATATGAGATTCATGTGCTACTTACCGCCCTGAGAAGGCAGGTTAAGTCAGACATTATAAAGAGCATTTTACATAAAAGAAAATATACCCTAAGAGCTGGAGATGGTACTACTTTCTCCATCAATAGGCATGTGATTGGAGTTGTTCTTTTTAGAGGAATAAAACTTCTCAACAGTTGTTTTAAGAATCTAATGAGATAAATATAAATTGCATGGAACAGTAAATGTTCATGGTAAATATTATTCACCACTACTGACAATAGAGACATTTTACATATATCACCTCTATTCTTGCAACATCATTACTAGATAGGTATGAATATCTTTCTTTTATAAATGAGGATACTGAGCTCAGAGAACTGTTTGTCCAGAATCACCCAGTAACAGGTTGCAGGCATGGAATTCCACCTCTTCCATGCTCTTTCTGTTTAAAATGAAGTCTATTTTAACTGCCCTACGATCCAGCAACTGCACTACTAGGTATTTACCCAAAGATAAAAGAATACAGATTCGAAGGGGTACATGAACCCTGATGTTTACAGCAGCATTATGAACAATAGCCACACTATGGAAACAGCCCAAGTGTCCATCAATTGATGAATGGATAAAGAAGATATATATATAATGGAATACTACTCAGCCATCAAAAAATGAAATACTGCCATTTGCAGAGTTGTGGCTAGAGCTAGAGTGTATTATGCTAAGTGAAATAAGTCAGTCAGAGAAAAACAAATACCATATGATCTCACTCATATGTGGAATTTAAGAAAGAAAACAGATGGACATATGGGAAGTGGGGGGAGGAGAAAAGGAAACAAGCCATAAGAGACTCTTAGGACAGAGAACAAACTGAGGGTTGACAGAGGTAGGTGGGTAGAGGAGGGGCTAGATGGGCAATGGGTATTAAGGAGGGCCCTTGTCATGATGAGCACTGGGTGTTGTATGTTAGTGATGAATTACTGAATTCTACTCCTGAAACCAATACTGCACTGTATGTTAACTAAAACTTAAATAATAAATAAATAAAATGAAGTCTATTAGAATGCAATTTATTTTTTTTAAGATTTTATTTATTTATTTGACAGAGAGAGATATTGCAAGAGAGGGAACACAGGCAGGCGGACTGGTAGAGGGAGAAGCAGGCTTCCCGCGGAGCAGGGAGCCCAGTGTGGGGCTCGATCCCAGGATCCTGGGATCATGACCTGAGCCAAAGGCAGAAGCTTAACGACTGAACCACCCAGGCTCCCCTAGAATGCAATTTAATGTATGCCTAGAAGTGGGTAACATAAAAACCACATATCCAGATAAAGTGGAGCTCTGTGTCCAAACTGCAATGATCTGCTACTATTACCCCATCACATCCACCTTCATTTATCAATTTATAGTTCTGATATTTATTATTGATCTCTGGTTACTAATTGCACGAGTTTGTTTTATGCTTTCCACTACAGAATAAAGACCCTGGAGCCAAATTCTTTATGTCATCTTCTATTCCCCATAGAACTTATTAATTCAGTGATAGCAACAGTATAATCAATATGTTTTAGTGAGCTAGTCTGATTTTCTTATAAATGCTTTCAAAGACCAAGGGAAAAGGGGCTTCGGATATATGTCCCTCATATAAAGATAATTCCAAAGGGATACAAATCCATTCATTTTTCTTTTTAAATCTCCAGGCAATGGGAAGTGGGGAGATGATGAATAAGAAAAAAGAGAGAAGGATTATACTAGGGCATGAGAGCACTTTTGAAGGTGATGAATGTGTTCATAGTGGTGATGGTTTCATAGGTCATATATATATATGGCAAAACTTAACAAAATATAATTTTAAATATTTACAATTCATTGTATGCCAATTGTACCTCACTAAAGCTGTAAAAACAATGCAGGTGAATATAGAGAAAATTGAGATGAAATTATCTTAGGAGTAGGAGGGCAACCTCAAAGGAGAAGATACTAAAGAGAGAGTCCAACTGTTCAAGTCTCAAAGGCCACACACCACTAAGGGGGCCATCACAGGAGGGGCACAACAAGCCAGCATTGTGGAGGGATGTGTCAGAAGCTCTGCAGAGGATGGATTACAGACAAGCAAACCCAGAGGCAGAAAGAGAGCAATTATGAGGCCAAGGAAAGACTGGAGATGAGAGAAGGTGTGGGTTCAAAGGTTATCAAGGAGATAAAATGGAGAAAGTTGGCCCTAGGTTACAGGGAGACACTGGAGTTAGGGAGTAAGGGATTTACCTCCAGTCTTTAGCCTAGGAAGGCGGGTAGTATCCCTTAGAAATTTCAAAGAAAAGGTCAGTGTCACATAGGGCTTTATAATCAGCTCAGACTGATCCAGAGGAGGATGTAGATCCATGTATGTTAAAACACAAGATACCAACATCAGATGGGTGCATAAAACACTGAATTTTGTGCACCCATGCAGTCCCCAAATTATTAAAGGGCCTGTGCTTATCTTCTGACCCAAATGTCCAAAAGCTGTAGAATGAGTAAGTAAACTACAGCACTATCCAATGGATGGACTCCCAAGTACCAAATAAACATGATATACTTGAAGATTAATATACAAAACAATTTTCTAGGCAATCCAAAGCTTTTTTCTTTAGAACAAAATATTGTGTACCACAAGGACTTCAGCAACTTTGTAACACTGGGGGATTAAAAAAAAAAATCAAGAAATAAAATATTACTGAGTCTTAATGAATTAAAAAAAAAATCTTTAAGCAAGAGGATGGTACCTCCTCTACCACAAGCATGTTTGGACAAGCCTCTTTACCAACACATTTTTCTGCTCAGCAAAATATTTTATTGATCAAAATGCAATCTCCTTTCAATGTATCCTCAAACTGAGGTTTTCAAGTCTGAAACAGTTATTCAAAACAAGTATTTAAAAATTTTCTAAGTGTCCTGAGTCAAATCCATATACCCTGTTTGTGATCAGTGAATTAGGGTTTTTTTTTTTCATGAAATTGTGGTGAAAGTGTTTTATTATGGTCTAATTACAGAATAGCTAGGCAGGTCATTAGATTTATTTTAACATCCAAAACCAGCAGACTGGTCAAAGTCAATACTGATGACAGAGAAAAATCCTGAAACCCAGATCTCCTGAGCCAGCAGCCCTCTATCATCTAATCCATACAGTAATAAATATTTGCTGAGTCTGTTGGATCAAATCATTATTTGCTTGTACACTGCTATCCAACAAATGAGCATCACCTGAGCATGTCAAAACATAAAATGTGCTGGCATTTTACTAATCATATTGCATTAATGTCAAAAACTTTCTCAGCCAACCCAGTATCTCTAGCTTTCCCATCTCAACCCTTTAAACTACAACATCTTACAAACTAACCAAAACAACTTCATTAATCTATCATCTACTGATATGGAGACTTCAGAGCAGCGCTACTCTATGTGTTTTTTGAGTCCCAATATATGAGAATAGTACAGAAAGTAAAAACAAGCATTTCAAAACTTTTACAATGTTTTGGCATTAGTGCAAAATCCAAGCATATGATTGTGTGTTTTATAAAGACACAGATCCATAATGGATTGGAAATAAAAACAACTGTTCCTTTAGCAAAACAGGATGAGACTGTGCATTAGAGCATATCTGGTTTGAAACAGTTAATTTAGTCAGACTGGTTCCACTCAATGCAAGTATCATGCAGAAAGAATCCTATTTATACAAGTTTGAATGGCTTTTTATTAATTTTTGTGAGAAAACTTTTTTAGTGTGAGCAATTATAATAGTGCCCTATCACTTCTGGTGCTTATTTCCTAACCTCAGGAAGTAAAAAGTGACAAACTGACATTACATAATTGCCAGTTTTACTCCTGAAAATGGGATGGAGCACAGAATTTAATGAAATAATGCTGTAGGAAGAGAAAGTATTATCATAGTCACCAGGATGATTCATACTGATAAAGGCTTTGAATTTCAATTTTCCATTAAAGTTCAAATTGAGATTAGCTATTACAATGAAATTCTAAAACTGAACTCATGTTACCGTATCATCACTGAAGGTTGTAAGTTCCAAGTTCAATAATATGCCAACTTGGAGATCCTGATGGCGAAATGTGGAAAAGCTTCCTCACTTTGATGGTGGTAGTGGGAGAGCAGACTAAATATGATAAAGCTGTAAGGAATTGCAGTCTTCCTATTTGAAGGAAAAAACACTAACCAAGTCAAATGTTAATCATAAGACTCATTAAGTTATGTCTTTGTGACTCACGTTTCTCCTGGACATAAAGGTAGCCTTCCATTGTCCACTGGCTGGGTGGTCTGTAATCTTGGTTGGCAGATTTCATTCTTTGCATCAACCGCTCTACCTCTTGTCGAGTACTTTCAAAATTATTCCTTGTCTTAAGTAAATAGAAACAACAATTTCATTCATTGTTTCCTACCAGTTTTGAGGAACTTCCAGTCTAAAATTTCAAAATGGCAAGTGGTGCAAAAGGATAACCTTGATTCTCTCAGCACTACTCACCACATCCGGGACCTTATACGTTGAGTCCTGTGGCTTTAGTGAATTGCTTTAGTGAAACATGAATGTGCACAGTGAAACACCACCTTCTGTGGTGTGCGTATGTGTATAATTTATTCCTATTTCCAACTCTAACATTATTACTTAGGGGACAAATCATAACATTTATAAATATAATATTTATGAAATAGAGTTTTATATTCACTAATACCTAACGTAAAAAGCAGATATATAGGGACTTACATTTCTTTCTTTTTTTTTCTGTGAATTGTTTTTTTTTTTTATTTATTTTTTTATTATGTTATCTTAATCACCATACATTACATTGTTAGTTTTTGATGTAGTGTTCCATGATTCATTGCTTGCATATTTCTTTTGGGGGACAGAGACAAAATAAATTCACATACTTTTATGTGGCACTTAGCAAAAAAGAAAAGTTCATCACCCATATTCTTAAAACCTTTTAGAAGAAATATCATTTAGTTTGGTTTCCAGAAATAGTCATCATGAGTTTAGTGTATAAATTAACTCATAAAAATGAATGGGTTTGTTAGTTCTAACTTCTATTACAAAAAATAGTTTACTCACATTACAGCAAGTTTACTTAGGGGAAGATATAGAAAGCATAAGGCTTTTCTCAATCTCTTTTGCATTCCAGCCACATTATTTCAACAATTTGTTTGAAAGCAAGCAATATGTTTGGAAACAAAAATCACTACCACCCAACTCTAAAATTTGTTATGGCCCATAATAAAAGAACCGAATCCTGAAGTAAGTTAGGAAAATTTTCTTAATTGCCACTTTTGCTACTTAAGCTTTTTTTTTTCAAATTCTTTTAAACATAAGGACCATAAATTTTCCAATTCCTTACATTCCTCTCTTGTTCTCGAACTTCAGGAATCTTAATATAATTATAATTCATATGGAAATAAATCATAAAAATATTTTGGCCTTTATAATTTTCCCTTTTAATATTTACTAAAAAGGTCCAAATGCATTCCATATTGAAAAACAATCAAATGACTTACATGTGAAACCAATTCTGCTAGAAAATCTAGATTAAATAAAAAGCTAAAACCCAAAACACAAGTAGAATAAATCCAAATGCCTATTTCTTATGGGACACTCCAACCCCATAGTTCCATTTACTGAACATCTCATCTCCACAATGGCAAGAATCAGAGAAGCAGTGAAAGACAAGCTTTTTATAGAAAATTAAGTGAAGGCTTTCCAGTTAATTTACTTTGGCCATTGAGCACTAGTTATTCAAAAATAACTTCATTTATACAAAATTCTCAACAAATAGAACTTTCTTATTGGTCAGGTTTGATAATGCAGGAATGGATTGGGTAAGTTTTGTGTGTGTGTGTGTGTGTGTGTGTGTGCGTGTGTGTGTAATGTAAGTGATGCTTAGCATCTGCAAATCTGAATTTGTATAACTATGAAATCAGATACAAAAAGGATTAGATAACTTTACAAAATAAACTCTAACAGAAATAGGATGTTTACAAATCTCAATTAAGCTTTAAAGCAGTTACTATGAATGCTTAAAACCACATTTAAATTATTAGAAAATAAAAAATATCATATATATTATATACAATTTCAGAGAGGAAAACATTCCTTCAGTGCTCAAATACAACCTCTTCATTCCTTCAGTGCTCAAATACAACCTTTTCATTTCACAAATATAGAAATGTTACCCTTTCAGAAAATAAGACTTGCCTAAGGTCACCCAGTAAAATAATGAGAACATCGAATAAAGGCAAAAGTCCCCAACCTTCCAAGTATCTATTATCTATACCTCAGTAATATTTATTTTTATAAAACTTGCTAGCATAAGTTTTTCTAACATAATATTAGCTCCTTCTTGGTATACTTTCAACCAGCATAGAAAAAAGTGTTTTAATAAATTTTTTAAATGACTTTTCTAAATTAGATAAATTTTTAAAACACTCCAAGGTTTGGCTTGGTTATAGTTTCTCTGTCACCATCTGATTCACTAAGGAGAAGCAGTGAGAATCGGTATAGTCTTACGTTCTGCAAGTTGAACTGAAGCTGTTGCTTATATGGTGCAAATTCCTGGGCGAGTTCATATCCCTCATGGTAGAAAGTAAATAAACCCTGAAGGAATGACAAAAGCTGCAAAAATAGAGAAATGAAAGAAACCATGAAAATGTGTTTTTAAAAAAGATGATCATCAAACATAATAAATTGGGAAATTATAACTCATTCTAAATCCTCAAGCTAATAAATTTTCAACCCCTTTGTTTGGCAAAGCAGACACGTGAGTTATGAATGTGAAATAAACCACAAAAGCTAATTTTTACTTCCTTACAGTGACAGGGACAGTTGTTATAGTAACAACTCTACTATTCAAATGCATTGAAGAATTATCCAGGAGAGACCATTAATAGGGATAAAGACCCAAAGTGACATGGGTCCTACACCAGAAGAGATTCTAATCCAAGCAGAGAGATAAAACATGTGTAGATGTGAGGAAGACTAAACCAGTAAATTAGAGATAAGGAGTACCCAAGGGAAGGAAAAAGAATTTGGCCAGATAAAATTAAGAAAAGTATCACAAGGTGGCAGTACTGATTCGGATATTAAATAGACATTTTAGCAAATAGTGGGAAGAACTAAGAACAGAGGAAAGAGTTGAGCAAAAACTTGGAACTGGATACAGATTTTTCATATAAAGAGTTGGAATAAAATTCTCTTTAGGAAACCACAATGTCTATTAGCCTTCTAATCCCAAACTCACATGTGCATATTTATTATGGTCTTATTCATAAAGCAAGAATGGATCTCCATGGACTTACAGGACCCAGTTGTTTATATAAATTATAACAAAAATAATTATTTTTTTCATTTAATTCATTGGCATTTTTATTACAAACTTGTGTACCAACTTGATCTCTTCCTACAATAAAGTTAGAAAATACTTTCCAGAAATGGCTATTTTTTTTTTATTCAAATAGCATATTATGTCTGTAAACTATTATTTTAAACTAAGGAAGAAACAAAATTTGAAATTTTTATAAGTGAATAAATCTCCCACAATTTTCTCTGTCTGGGAAAATAGGGGGATTCAGCTAAGCACCAAATGGTATGTGTGTTATGATTTCCAACAGATAAATACTGGTTCTATCTGAAGACAACGACATAATGCTTTTCCTCTATAGCGGGTCAACTTCTTACAAAGTTATGTTCATATCAGAAAACACATACTTTCAAGTTGGTTTTAAATTGTTACATTTTAAAGAATTTCCTTCTCTTATTCAACAATTCCTGGTATGTCAAAATATATTGTTTTCCAATTTTAGAATTATTTTACACTGTCAATTTTACATCAACTGATTATTATTATCAAAACTACTCAATAGATTATCCTTTACTCAAATTATGCTACAATATATCTATTGAATTATCCAGTAATTTAAAATATATAGTCTGCACATATTGTGGTCTCATTAAAAAGAACTATACCTTTTACTTAATTGAGATTTGGATATACAGATTTAGAAGTTTTCAGAAACAAATAAGAAAATACTTCTGAAGTATACAGACAACACTACTCTTTGAAATATCCAAATAATAGTTTATAAAGTTGTTTGAAGGATTATTTCATGTTTTAATGTCTATAACTGATCCTTAATTAAACTGTCTTGTTATTACCTAGATATCATAAAAGGAAGATATTCTAATATCATGCTCAGTATACAGGATTTAAACTTATAAAGAAGAGCTTTAAGAATATCTGTAGTAAGTCTTCCTGTAAAACACCAAATTCCCCAAGATCTGACTAAATAAGTAAATCTATTGGCATCTTATAACAGAATTCAGATTCACTCAGTAGCAGACAATGCATGCTGAGCACCTACTAGGGAAAGAACAATTTTGAGAGAAGTACAGAGAAATTACCTACAAAGAACAGCCCACCTTTTCCTTTCGTTCTACATCCAGTTTGGAAGCAACTTTTGAGAAAGTTTAAAAAAAAGACAGCATGTATGAAATAATTGCCAAGAGATGGCAGTACAGTAAAACTTTTTTAGGTTTGAAGCTCTGCTAGCTCATTTTATCCTCAACAAATTCCATGATGTTAAATTAAGGTAACTTAATAGGACAGCCTGAAAATCTTTAAGAATTGCATTTCCTACATGTCATTTTCTTTGTTCAATCTGCCTGAGTGAGTGGAGCAGTGTGGAAAGACTACTGTCTCAGCTTACCTTAAGATAAACCTGACCTTTTAAAATAATAATAACAACTACTAAAAACTACTGAAAAGTCAAATTAGGCTTTAATATTAAATCACTTTTGGGGCGCCTGGGTGGCTCAGTCGGTTAAACGTCTGCCTTCAGCTCAGATCAAGATCCTGTGGTCCTGAGATGGAGTCCTGCATCAGGCTCCCTGCTCCACGGGGAGTGTGCTTCTCTCTCTTCCCCCTCCCCCAGCCAGTGTGCTCACACTAGTGCTCTCTCTCACATAAATAAATAAGGACCCCAGGATCATGACAGATGCTTAACCAACCGAGCCACCTACGCACCCCAAAAATATTAAATCATTTTTATCATCACTAAAAGCTTATATAGCACTTTATTATTCCCAAGGGTTTTAGAATCAAATTACTATTTGTCACTCCAATAACCCGACCAAATATAAACATTGATACTGCATTTATAGATAATCATTTAGCAAAATAACTACAAGACAGCAAAGGAAAAAAACATTCATAATTCCCCAGCCCATTCATTAATCACCAAGTTTCAAGTCTTATAGACCCACAGTTACCAGCAATACTGTGAATGGCAGAAAAAAGTAAGAAAAGGAGCTGGGGGCTAGCATGAGAGTGAACGGAAGAACTCTGAAGCAACTGATGCAGTAATTCTAGGACCGTTGCTCAAAATGAGCAGAAGAACTGGGATATAAAGCCTCTTATAATGGTATGATTCATTCCTTGTCTCCTGAGAAATTAATCACTGAAAATCTTAGGGAATTCACTACCAAAACTACTAGAACCGATAAACAAGTTCAGCAATGCTGCAGGATACAAAATCAATACACAAAAGTCAACTTTATTTCTATATACTTGGAATGAACAATCTGAAAATGAAATTAATTCCGTTTATAATAGTTTCAAAAGAATGAAATACTGAGGAATAATTTTTAAGTACAAAATTTATAACTTGAAAAGTACAAAACACTGCTTAAGGAATTAAAGAAAGTTTAAATAAAAGGAAAGTACTTCATGTTCATGAATTAGAAGACCTAATACTGTTAAGATGGCAATACTGCCCAAAATGATGTGCAGATTCAATGCAATCCCTGTGAGAAGCCCAGCTGACTTCTTTATGATAACCGACATGCTGATGCTAAAATTCATATGGAATTGCAAGGGACCCAGACCACCAAAACAATCTTGAAAAAGGAGAGCTAAGTATTTAGACTCACACTTTTCCATTTACAATACTCAATACAAAGCAATGGTAATCAACACAACATGATACTGGCAGAAGTATAGACATTAAATCAATATCTAAGAATTGAGAATCTAGAAATAAGCCCACATATCTATGGCCAACTTCAACAAAGGCACCAAGACCATACAATGGGTAAAGAATAGTCTTTTCAAACAAGTGATTCTTGGACCACTGGATAACCATATGCAAAAGAATAAAGTTGTAAACCTACTTAACACCATAGACAAAGTTAACTAAAGATAAGTGAATTGTATGGTTATGTTGAATTACAGCCCAATGAGACTGCTTGGGGGAGACGAACCATGAGAGACGATGGGACTCTGAAAAACAAACTGAGGGTTCTAGAGGGGGGCGGGGTGGGAGGATGGGTTAACCTGGTGATGGGTATTAAAGAGGGCACAGTCTGCGTGGAGCACTGGGTGTTATGCACAAATAATGAATCATGGAACACTACATCAAAAACTAATGATGTAATGTATGGTGATTAACATAACAATAAAAATTTTAAAAAAAAGAAAAACTGTAGAGACAACAAGAAATAACACATAGAAGTTTTCTGTGAAGCTGTAGGATTTATATTTTGTTTTCCTCCATTTGTATTTTTGGCGTAATGTAGTAACAAATTTCTGGTTGACTGAATTCAATTTTCATCCTGATATTCTGATATTATGTAGGCACAGTTTAAAAATCCACTGAAAACAGTACTAAATATACCTTTAAAAAGCAAACAAGTATATATATATATATACTTCACATACACAGAGTACTATAATTCATTGAAAGAAATCCAAATCTCATGTAATACCTCTACATTTGGCCATTGGAACCTTTAAGATTAGAAACACAAGGCAAAGGCAAGGCATCAATTTTCATCCAGTACAAGTGTCCAGCCTGAGTTAAACCTGTACTGTTTGCTATTCCTTACTTGGAGGAAACTTAGAGATAAATATCTTAGATGATAGCCTCAAAATAACTATTGAATGTTTTAAGTTTAATGCAGATATCCAGAGCAATTTATCGAATGGAAATGAAAGAGTATAAAAATATAATCAAATAAATGAGAAAACTGAAGAAAAGAGAGCCAAAGATAAAAAGCAGCCTGGGGAGACAATTTTTTAAAAAGGATGATGAAAGAAAGAACAAATGAATGAATGGACAGACATGGGCATAGATTCAATTAATTAAAAAAAAAAAAGGCAAAACTTTTTGAAATCATGGCATTAGCAGTCAAGAATCTGTGGAGTTCCCGAAGGCAGATTTACAAGATTTGAAGGGAATGGAATTCAGATGAAGTAGCTGGAGGTAAACTTGTGTGGTAAACAGAACAACAAAGAACTGTAGCCAACAAGGTGATTAAAGAAGATGGCTAACAGACAAATGAAAAGATGGTCAACATCACTCATCATCAGGGAAATGCAAATCAAAACTACAATTAGATATCACCTCGCACCTGTCAGAAAGGCTAAAATTAACAACAAAGGAAACAACTGGCATTGGCGAGGATGAAGAGAAAGGGGAACCCTCTTGCAGTATTGGTGGGAATGCAAACTGGTGCAGCCACTCTAGAAAACAGTATGGAAGTTCCTCAAAAAGTTAAAAATAGATCTACTCTATGACCCAGCAATTGCACTACTAGCTATTTCCCAAAGGATACAAAAATACTAATTCGAAGGGATATATGCCTTCCAATGTTTATAGCAACATTATGAACAATGGCCAAATTATGGAAAGAGCCCAAATGTCCATATGCCCATTGACTGATGAATGGATAAAGAAGAATCACAAACTGAGATTTTGTATATATGTGTGTGTGTAGTGTGTACGTCTGTGTGCACATGCACGTGTGCGCATATATATTCATCAGCCATCAGAAAGAATGAACTCTTGCCATTTGCAAAGACGTGGACAGAGCTAGAGAGCATTTTGCTAAGCAAAATAAGAGAAATATGATTTCACTTATATGTGGAATTTAAGAAACAAATGAACATAGGGTGAACAAAAAAAGAGAGAGGCAAATCATTAAACAGACACTTAACTATAGAGAATAAACTGAGAGTTGCTGGGGGTGGGGATGGGTTGGATGGGTGTTGGGTATTGAGGAGGGCAGTTGTGGTGGTAGGCACTGGGTATTGTGTGGGGTGATGGATCAGTGGGTTCTGCACCTGAAACTAGTATTGCACTGTATGTCGACTAACTACAATTTAAATAAAACCTTGAAACTACAAAAATAAAATAAAATAAAATAAAGTCCAACAGAAGCTACATTTAGATAAGGTTTTTACATGACTGATTTCTAACACAAAGTACAAGGGGATGAGTCAACCAAACCAATGCAATGAATTTTTCTTACTTTCCCGAAATTCTATTCACTATCTAATTGCTTTTGCAAATTTCAGATTTTCAGTAACAGTAGCTAGAACTAAATCCAAGGACCAAAACAGATTTTAAGATGTATGATCTGAGGACAACTTTATTGTTTCATTTTTATAGAATGACTGTATTTAGGTTTTCAGTAGGATAGAAATTTAGCCTTTAGTCCTACAGAGTTTTGGGGAAAAAAATGACATTGTCTTATTTGCTCACTTTAACTTATCCTAAATTAAATCTTCTATATTAAAGCTAATGAATCAAACTGAGAACACAAAACGTTTAACTTTCAAGACCTGACTTTAACTTAGCAAGTTTATTGAGTCTCAAAATTATTCAAACTTTAGACAACCCAAAAAGTATTTTCTAATATGCTTCATGATATAATAAGCTAAAAAGCTAATGCATATTAAACAGATTAAATGAAATTTTCCTTAGCAAAAGATTTAAAATTAAACTTAACAGACTAAGGGTAGAGTGTCAAAAACAGTATGTTTTAGTTTACATATAATGGTTTATTTTCATTTTTCATATTAATTTTAAACATAATACAAAAGACTAAAATGAAGTCTAAAAAGAATACTCTAATAAAGAACATGCTCTTACAGTATTTATTTCTTTAAATATTTTTATTTATTTGACAGAGATAGACACAGCGAGAGAGGGAACACAAACAGGGAGAGTGGGAGAGGGAGAATCAGGCTTCCCGTGGAGCAGGGAGCCCAATGCGGGGCCTGATACCAGGACCCTGGGATCAGGGCCTGAGCTGTTACAGTATTTAGATGTATATTTTAAAGCATGTTAAAATTAAAAATGTGTTTCTGAAACAGTTATATCTGGCTTTGAAGCCACAATTCATCAATACTGTTTTTATATCTAATGCTAACAGTCAATGTGAGAGCTCAATATTAGCTGATATCTTACTGATGCTAATGATGCACCAGGCACTTGCTGTGTGTTACGTGCATTGGATGAGCCTCACCACAATCCTGGGAACTACAATTTTTTCTCCCAATTTATAGATAAAAACCTAAGGAACACAGAGTTTGAAAACCAAGCCAGATTTGTACAGCTATAAGACTAGAGCCAATTCTATCTTACTACCTCTCAGGCATTATACTTGTCTGTCACTACACAAAAAGTGGTATGTCAACTGCAGCCTGGGTGGGGAGGGGACAATTTTTTAAAAAGGATGATTAAAAAAAGGATGGAAGAATGAATAAACGGAAAGATAGGTGCACTGATTTAAGCACCTTTACTAAAATAAAGGTCAACCTCATATTTTCCTCTAATTTTAAGGAATTAAAATGACTTTACAATACAATTTTCTGTAATCATCCATTTTATTTGGTCAGAGCAAGTATCAAGGAAGGACTAATTGTTATAATGAGGTGGCCACTGAGACAGTACACGGTACTATACAGGACTTCAGCTTTGGGGTCTGGATTCCTGGGTCTCCCTCTCCTTACGTTTGTGATCTCAAGCAACTAACAATCTTCCTGTGACTTAACTTCCTCATCTGGACAAATAACAACTACCTAATAATAAAGCAAATGGGCCATGTGAGATAACACAGAGAAAACACATGACACAGTGGTTGCTCACAAAACATTAGTCCCAGCTAAGTATGATCTCAAGCAACTAACAATCTTCCTGTGACTTAACTTCCTCATCTGGACAAATAACAACTACCTAATAATAAAGCAAATGGGCCATGTGAGATAACACAGAGAAAACACATGACACAGTGGTTGCTCACAAAACATTAGTTCCAGCTAATCTAAAGATACGCAAACTGCAGCTGAATGAACCGTGAGGGAGTTAAGCCATAAAAACTTTCTCTGGTTCTGAGCCACAAACTTTCATGTACCATAATATATTTCAAATACACAGGGCTCAACTCTCTTAGGTAAGCTGTTCATGAAGCTTTTTCTTCTAACCTCTCAAAACTTTCATAAGCTCCAAGCAACTCTGAGAAGTCACCGGATCAAGAGTCAGGAGATGGAGTTTTTCCCTCTCTGATCTTTTCCTCCCATTCTAGACCTGAACTCATATACCTTGTTGGCAAATCTGAAAGGATGAAGTCTAGCCCTGTTTGACAGAAATATAATGTGAATAAATGCAAACCAATGTGAAATTTTAAATTTTCTAGGAGCCACATAAAAAAAATTAAAGCAAGTGAAATTTAACATTTTACTTAACACGATTTATCTAAAATATTACCATTTCAGTGTTTAAGCAATATAAAAAAGGTTTTGAGATATTTTACATACTTTTTTGTACCAAAACTTTGCAATCTAGTATGTGTTTTACATTTACAGCCCATCTTAATCTAGACTATCATTTTGAGTGCTCAACAGCCATACGTGGGTAGCTGCTATCATACTGGATAGTGAAGGTCTAGAGATCAGTTAACTACAATCACTTTTTTTATAAGATATGATCAATGGGAGGAAGGCCATTAAAATTATATATCTAATGGAGAACTGAGTTTAAAAAAGCTGATTTTCTGTATCTTTTAAAAACAATTATATAGTTTTATAAAAAAAATACAAATGTCCCCCATTCTTCTATGTATTAGAACTGGCTTTTCCGTGAAATGACACTGTAGGAATATTTATTTCTAATATAGTAATATCCTCTTACCCAAGGTTTTGCTTTCTGTGGTTCAGTTACCCACAGTCAACCATGACGTGAAAGCAGATCATCTTCCTTCTGACATATTAGGCCAACAGTAGCCTAACAATAACAATATATTGATAATGCCTACATCATTCACCTCACTTCATCTCGTCATATAGGCA
Source organism: Eumetopias jubatus (assembly GCF_037043125.1). Taxonomy (NCBI): domain Eukaryota; kingdom Metazoa; phylum Chordata; class Mammalia; order Carnivora; family Otariidae; genus Eumetopias; species Eumetopias jubatus. Next base: position 82,028,216 of record NW_028274819.1, on the reverse strand, counting down.
TTTTATCATCTCACATCACAAGAAGGGTGAGTACAGTAAGATATTTTGAGAGAGAGACCACATTCATATAACTTTTATTATAGTATGTTATTATAATCATTTTATCACTAGTTATTACTGTTAATCTTTTAATGTGCCTGATTTATAAATTAAACTTTATCATAGGTACATATGAATGTACAGAAAAAAAAAACACAGTATATATAGGGGCAGGACAAGTTGGTTTCAGGCATCCCCTCTTGGAACATATACCTATGGATAAGATAGGTGTACTATTGTACCTCCTGAATATTCTGTAGAAATTTTAAGGCAAGTAGTAAGATCTTGACATTAATTGAAACAATGTAAAATTATCTCAAATATATCAACATTCTTACTTTAGGATATTTAGTGCCAACTATCATTCCCTACTTACAGTTTCTATTCTACTCTATATCTTACAATCTATAGAAGATAGATCCCATCCTTGGGGCATTTTGCTTTAGGGCCAAAACTAGACTGCTAGATTTCTGCAATATGAAACAATAATGCAACAGGAATTAGATTTTCTGTAGAACAAAAAGGGTAAAAACATTAAAGTCTTCCTAATTTTTTTTTATGTTTATACCTCCTGGGAACTTTATTTTTGAAATTTAAAAAAAATTACTCAAAATTAATTTGTAAATATATAACCTAAAGAGCAGCATGGCCATGTTTCATTGTTTCCATTCCCATTCTTCTCATTACTGCAAAGGAAATTAAATAGAACCCCGTGGATGAAGCTGTGTGGCTAGAAATGAGAACAAGACTAAACTGATAGCACTATTTTGGTTTGGCCAGACATTCCAGTAAGAAAAATATAGCAGCCAAGAAAATATTTTGGAAGAAGGACAAATTTAACATCAGTTTTGATTGTGATGTCACAAAAAAGGCATGTACTACAGATTTATCAGACCATCCCAGTTTGGGATATGGTAGAGGGAAGGAAGAAAACACATTACAACTGAAGCAGTTTCCACCTCTCTACATGTATTACCAAAGGAATTCACAAATTCTTATCATTCCATCAGTCACCTATAAGCAAACAATTTTACAGTTTTCTCCTTATATATATGATGTCATCTGACAGAACGGTCTAGTTCACTGTTCCCAGACAGGATACACTAAAGAAGAGGCATTAACAGGGTATAATAGACTACCCACATGTCCCTCTCCAGACCCGTCATTCCCCAGGGGACAGAGAGAGAGAGGGGTGGTATTACAGGTGTGAAAGGGTCATTCCAGGTACAAGGAAGAAAAACAACATAGCAGATGAACATAGTATCTGAAAGGAATGGGAGCAGGTAAGAAAGAAGTATGAAAAAATACCATCAGATATAATGGGCATACACCACAAGTTTAATGTCAAGAAGACATTAAAGAAGAGCTAAAATTCAGAAATCCTAAGAAACAGGTTCTAAGGAGGAAGTTTGTCAGCAAGTAGAGAGGCTTCAAAAAACCATGGTAGGATTCAGAGGCAGGACTTTGTCAATGAGAAGGGGAAAGGAATTTTAAGTACTGGTCATCTTCCTAGACTGGGGGTTGTTAGGGGTGCCTAGTTCTCAATGAGCCACAGATAAGTTTCAGAAGACCCCCTAACTCATATAAAATTTAATGAGATCCCCAAACATCAACTAACTAAGAGGCTATTAACTCATTCTAAGGAATTTAAGGGCTTAGCTGTTTGGCAAACAGAACTTGTAGTTAAGACTGTTATCCCAAATAAAAGGTAAAAATTAAATCCCTAAGCCTGCACTGTGGTCTCCAGTTCCTTAAATTTGTCTAGCTGAAGCGTTAGACTTGCCAAGTGCCCAGTTTATAGGAAAGAGTCAGGTTGCTTCAGCTGGAGGGAGAAGTGAAGCAGAAGTGGCTGGGAGCCAGGCAGGGACTAGAACTCTTCCCAGTCTTTGCCTGTTTCCCACCATTCTTAGGGAATCATTGATGGGTTTCCATCAAGAAATGAATTTCATCAAATATATATTAAAACATGTCTTCTTTTTCCTTCTCCCCAACATCTCCACTAAAATAGAAATAGGTAGGGGTGCCTGGGTGGCTCAGTCGTTAAGCGTCTGCCTTCAGCTCACATCATGATCCCAGGGTCCTGGGATCGAGCCTCACATCAGGCTCCCTGCTCTGCGGGGAAGCCCGCTTCTCCCTCTCCTATGCCCCCTGCTTGTGTTCCCTCTCTTGCTATGTCTCTCTCTGTCAAATAAATGAATAAAATCTTTAAAAAAATAAAAAAATAAAATAGAAACAGGTATTTTATTTCTTATTATAAACAGATTTTTTAACAACTGACATAGAAAAATATGGATTAAATCATCTTTTAGATTATCTATGTATTTAACTATTGTTATCTTTTCATCTCATGGGAATTGAACATTATATATTAACAAAAGATTATCTTGACTTATATACTTACTTTGATTCATCACAGATGATGCATTATGAAGATGCCTACTCAGGCAATACTGTAACTTATTATAGTAGTACTTGGGGAAAAATGCTAAGAAAATGAAGAAAGCTTATAAAGACCAGCCACCTGCTCTCTCCTGTAATGCAATTTACATTAGGGAATCCATTACTTTTTACACTAACTTAAGAAAATAAATGACTTCATAGGTAAGTCAGGCAGATCCCAGCCTTGCAAAAAAGTGGAAGGAAACAAAGGGAGAAATATAACCTTATGTTTTCTCCTTTCACCTAAAGAAATGGGTTGCTTTAGTGGTGAGCTGTATTTACTTAGGTATATATAATGTAAACCCTTTTAATTTTTTTTTAATTTTTCCATTCATAAACAATTTTTAAGAGCATTTTTAGGTTTATATAAATATTGAATAGAAGATATAAAGGGCTCTCATATATAATCCTCCAATCTCCATGACACACAATTTCCCCCATTATTAACATCTTGCATTAGTGGGGTACCATTTGTTACAAATGATAACCTAATATTGATACATTATTAACTAACCTCCATATTGTACATTAGGGTTTACCCTTTTCATTGTACATTCTGTAGTTTTGACAAATGTATTCACTATTACAGTGTCATATAGGATAGGTCCACTGCCCTAATAGTGTCCTATACTCTACCTATTTACCCTCCTCTACACTTTCCTTCCCTTTTGTTTTTAAAAAAAATCACAATTTTTAACAGAAAAACATTACAAATTTAGTTTTCATAGGATGTGTTGTAACTACTATTTTGTAAGGAAACTGACACTTACCGGCTCAACAAATTCAAACTTCTTTTTTTCTTGAACCTCTTGAATTTTAAAGACATATTCTAGTGATGCTTCATAAAAATTCTGATGTTCTCGGTCAATCTGTGTATCTGCCTAAGAGTAAAAAAAAGGCAACTCATGACACAAAGAGTAATTATTGATGGGTTCTATGTAGAGAAAGGACTCAAATCCTGTTCTACTCCAAAATCTTTATTAAAAATTAAGTTCTACAAAAAGTTTTAATATAGCAATTATTATTATGTTTTGAATATACAGAGATGAGGAAAACACAGTCCTTGCTCACCAGAGTTTATATGATATGGAGTGTGAAGATGGGAGGGAGAGTAAGCATACAACATTCACCATAAAAAATATAAAGAAGGCATATAAATATACAGAAATCTATGGGATCAAAGAAAAAGAAACTAAATTCAAGAAGAAAATGGTGATGGTATGTGTTAAATCCTAAGATGAACAACTGGCAGTAAATAGTGAAAGATAAAAAAACAGTCACTCCCATGAAAAAGTAAAGAGGCATGAAAGACACTGACAGAGTTTGGCTACAGAGTAAAAAAGTAGAGCACAAAAGGGCGAAACAAGGTTGGCATCACACTTTAAAAAATCTTGGATACTTTGTAACAAATTTGGATTTTAACTGAGGGAGAATCATTTGAAACTATTCAGTAGAGTCTCATCATTAGGTGAAGTCTTAGAAAGAGAATACTGGTAGCAGAACCACCCCCCCCAAAAAATTCAATGGTTCTAGCCTATGAATCATGTTCTATCAATGTTATGCACATTTATTATGCATAACTGCAATAAGGTTCTATTGATAAAGTGTGGGAAAGTGTTATTGAGATAATTCTACCCCCCCTTTTTTTTGATGTTGCCTCTCCTCCATGCCCACTATCGTCTTCTGATGTCCTCTTTAAAACTGATGTTGCTGGATTGGTGGGGGGTGGGAGGGATGGGGTGGCTGGGTGATAAGACATTGGGAAGGGTATGTGCTATGGTGAGTGCTGTGAATTGTGTAAGACTGTTGAATCACAGACCTGTACCTCTGAAACAAATAAAGCAATATATGTTAAGAAAAAAAAAAAGAAGATAGCAGGAAGGGAAGAGTGAAGGGGGGGAATCGGAGGGGAGACGAACCATGAGAGACGATGGACTCTGAAAAACCAGCTGAGGGTTCTAGAGGGGAGGAGGGTGGGAGGTTGGGTTAGCCTGGTGATGGGTATTAAAGAGGGCACGTTCTGCGTGGAGCACTGGGTGTTATGAACAAACAATGAATCATGGAACACTACATCAAAAACAAATGATGTAATGTATGGTGATTAACTTAAATAAATAAATAAATAAATAAATAAATAAATAAATAAATAAATAAAACCAATCTTGATTTAGTAGAGAATCATGATTTTACTTTTCTTTCTCAGTTTTATACTCTTCACTGCCAGCTGAGGTTACTAAAAGCAGATGAAAAGAAAAGAATGGGCTCTCTGGAGTACTAAGTATCCACCAACAATAATTTGGGAACAGAAAATGCTTTGGAACCATTTTACAATGACAGTTTCACATATAAAATCTTTAAAAAAGATAAAATTAGGTTTGCTGGCTTGAACATCATAGCATATTAAAATTTCATTTGAAACACCTTTAGTAATAATTATTTATTTACTATAAATTTATTTATACAAATAAAAATAACCCAATATTATTAGCACCTCAGTAGAGATTTTTAAAGTTGAGAATTCCAACTTTCCAAACTAATATACAAAAGAAAATATAAATCAGGTAGAAAATTTGGACCAGAAGCTTCTCAGCTCCTAGAAAATAGTTTAGGATATATATACCAACAAAATCAGCATTCCACATAAATCGTTATACTTTCTTCTTATCACTGTTTAGAAGAACACAGTATTTACAGAATGAATGGTAAGGAGGTATCGTGGTGGTATGCTAATCAATGTTTAACAACTGGGTCTCTGGTGGGAATGCCTGATTTGCAGTATATGCTGGTTTCTGTGGTGTAAATATTCCCAAAATAGCCAGTTCCAAACCACAAACCTAGTATCACTGAATGTGGAAGTTAGAAAATCAGCTCTCCAAAAGAAAGCTCCAGCACAACACTGGGTGTAAAGGATGTGAGAATATTTCAATTTCAAAGATAACATTCTATGCCACGAGTTACCTCTGAAGCTTTTCTTTACTTTAAAAAATAATGACAGTCACCGGGTGTTATGCACAAACAATGAATCATGGAACACTACATCAAAAACTAATGATGTAATGTATGGTGATTAACATAACAATAAAAATTATTTTAAAAAATGACAGTGATTGTATAGACAAGCACATAGGAACAAACTAAAATGTTGAGACACTTTTACAGCATAAGATGGCTATTTGTGGTCAACAAAGCTGTGAAAAAGAGTTAAGCACAGCAGTCATGAATGCTCAACTGAAAGGCCTGTTTACAAGGCTGGTCCTTGCTGGCATCTGGGAATGTGGTTTTTAGGAGGGTACCTACCACCCTAACAGGTAAGAGTAGCTCACTGTGCCTAAATCGTGCCAACAATATGATTTATTCTGAATGCCTGTTTTCCTTCTGGGAGTCTGGAATTTAAGGATATGACAAGCAGAGAGTACTTATGTGACCAGCCCCCTATAAAAACTGTGGGCACTTGGTCTATAGTGAGCTTCTAATAGACAACATTTTACATGTGTTGTCACAACTTATGGCTGGGGGAATTAAGCATATTCTATCTGTCTCCGCTGGGAGAGGACTCTTGGAGGTTTGTGCCTGCTTTCCCCCAGTTTTCATTCTATACACTTCTGCTGATTTTTCTTTATATCTTTTCTATAATTAATCATAGTAGTGAGTCCTCCTAGCAAATCACCAAACTTAGGAGTAGTGTGGGGTCCCCTGACCTAAGAGTATTAAGTAATTTCCTCAGAAACTTATTGTCATGCACAATCTCATGTCATCAAAAGACGGGGAGTAGGGGCACAAAGAGGTATAAAAGAAAATAATTGTTTTTACCGTTTGCCAGTAATAGATGTTTTCCATCATCTCCAATCTAAACAACTATATTCAAGGGACACCTGGGTGGCTCAGTCGGTTAAGCGTCTGCCTTCGGCTCAGGTCATGATCCCAGTGCCCTGGGATCGAGTCCCTCATCAGGCTCCTTGCTCAGCAGGGAGCCTGCTTCTCCCTCTGCCTGCAGCTCCCCCTGCTTGTACCCTTGCTCACTCTCTCTCGCCCACGCTCTAACAAATAAATAAAATCTTTAAAATAAAATAAACAACTATATTCAATATACCAAAACTGCTTTGAAAAGTCATCCAGAATGTACAGAGCTTAAGGAACACTACAGCTTAATTACTTTCCAGTACAAGATTTGGAAAGGCTTTCTTTTATTTAAGATGACTCCGTTTAGTATTTAAGCTCAAAGCGTGTGGTTTGCTAGAAGGCACTTGCTCATATATCCACTAGCAACTGTTGCTATGTATTTTGTACTGGGTAAGTAGGATAACCATGTACTTTATCATCCCAACTTTTAAAACTGCGCGGGAGCATTAGGAATATTTATGCCAGAACAATATGTATAAACCGCTGTTTACAAGACAAGGGGGACAGTAAAGTCATCCTGCTCAAAAAAAAAAACAAGTTAATTTCTTAAGAAAACCATATTGTTCTGCAGATATATAAATTCTTCCCCAACTACAATAAGCTACCTACATCAACTTAAGGAAAAAGCTTCATGTGGTATTTGTCAAATCACCTCCAGAGCAGAAAGAATTTAAGCTGGACTCTGAAAAATGAAGAGGTTTAGAGTAGGTGGAGATAAAAAAGAGAGGAGTTTGAAAGAGGGAATAGTGTCAAGAAAAGTTATGTTTCAGTAGATTGCATGGTTTGGAATAATAAATGAGAGTTAAGGCATAAGATAGGATGAGAGTAAACTTCATCATATGGACAGGACAAAAGCTTGAGGAAGATGTTGATTTGCCAAAGCAGCATTTCAAGAAGATTAAAGTGAGGACAGTGTAGAATATATTGATTAAAAGGCAGGGCTGAGTGCATGTAATGATAAAAGACCACTTATTTGATAGGGGTAAAGGTGTTTATATACCCCGGTAAGAAAGAGAAATTGAAAGATGTGGGTGTGAGAAGCAAGGGGGGAGAAAAAGTTAAAAGATAATTTTGATAACAAGAAATAATACCAGCATTAACAGAGAATTAAAGAAATGAGAAGTAGGAGCAAATTTGAGAAAATCATGATGGGAAATATCACAAGGTCCCTAAGAATTGATAGCCTGAAGTCCTGGGAACCAGCAGCAGGTAGTGCAGGTGGTAGGTTATGAAGAAATCATGACCCAGGAGACATTCATTAAGATGCTACAGAGAGTACAGAAGAGATTTCAGGGACACATACACTATAACAATAGAGGTATAAAGATAGAATCTAACGGATTTAGAAGGTGGGGATAAGAGGAACCTGTTGAAAGACTATTCAGTGATATGTGGAAAACCAAAATCTGAATTTCTCTTAAGAAACTCTTTTTCTCCTTTTTTTCCGGATTATAAAAGAAAAATATATTCATTATTGTAAGCTTACTCATTATCCATTATTAAAACATAAATGTAAAAATAAGAATTATAATCCTACTGTTAATATTTTAATATGTAACATACACAAACATAAATAAACATGAATAATACTGCACATTCTGGTTTAAACTCTATTTTTTCCCCCACTTTATGTAATGAATATTTTTCAATGTCTTTAAATAATTTGCAAATGGAACTTTTTACAGCCATATTGCATTCCATTTCCATCAAGCTATATTGGTATACTTACTCCAATCATTCATTTGTGCCATTTCAGACGTTTCTAAATTTTTACACTGTGAATAACTCTTGCATCAACATATTTATAAAATTTATTGTTTTGCTCATGACTGATAAGTCCTCCTAAGTAAATTCTGGCCAACATAAATCATTTCAATTATCTTGCACACTTAAACTTTGTTGAAGTAAGTTGCCAAATTTACCTCAGGATTGACTGAGTTTATGTTCCCACTAGAAAAGCAAAAGTGTACTCAGTTTCGCATACCTTCACTAACTTTCTCATAAGTTATAATTATATCCTGCTGCAATTACTAAATTGCAATGTTTTCTTAATACATGTGATACTGAAACTTAAAATATTTATATAAAAAAAGAAACTTAAAATACCTATTAAGGTTTATATTTCTTCTTTGATGAAATATCCTTTTTAAAATTTTTAAAATTTTAATTACAGTTAACATATAGTGTTACACTAGTTTCAGGTGTAAAATACAGTGGTTCAAAAATTCCACACGTCACCCAGTGCTCATCAAACAAGTGCACTCTTTGATCCCCACCATCTATCTAACCCATCCTCCCACTCACCTCCCCTGTGGTAGCCATCTCTATAGTTAAGAGTTTGAATCTTGGTCTCTCTCTCTCTCTTTTTCACCTTTGGTCTTTGTTTCCTTTTTAAGGTTTGTATTTATTTCCAGTTAACATACAGTTTACGATAGTGATTCAACACTTCCATATATACTGTGTTTCTTAAATTCCAAATATGAATGAAATCATATTGTATTTGTCTTTCTCTGACTGAATTATTTCACTTAGTATTATACTCCCTACCTCTCTCCACATTGGTGCAAATGGCAAGATTTCATTCTTTTTTATGACTGAATAGTATTCCATTACACACACACACACACACACACCACTTCTTTATCCTTTCATCAGTCGATGGACACTTGGGTTGCTTCCATATCTTGGTTATTGTAAATAATTCTGCAATAAACAAAGGGTGCATGTATTCCTTTGAATTAGTGTTTTTGTTTTCTTTGGATAAATCAGTAGCCTGATTACTGGATCATAAGGTAGTTTTATTTTTAACTTTTTGAAGAACCTCCATCCATGTTTCCACAGTGGCCACATCAGTTTGCATTCCCACTAACAATGCAGAAGAGTTCCTTTGTCTCCATATCCTCACCAACACTTGTTTTTCCTATTTTTGATTTTAGCCATTCTGACAGGGTTGAGGTGATATCACATTGTAGTTTTGATTTGCATATCCCTCATGATAAGTGATGATGTGCATCTTTTCATGTTTCTTTTGGCCATCTGTATGTTTTCTTTGGAAAAATGTCTGTTCGTGTCTTCTGCCCATTTTTTAATTGGATTATTTGGTTTTTGGGTGCTGAGTTTTATGGGTGTTGAGTTTTACAGTTCTTTATATTTTTTGGATACTAACACTATCAGATATGCCATTTGCAAACTTCTTCTCCCATTCCATAGGTTGCCTTTAGTTTTGTTGGTTGTTTCCTTTGCTGTGCAGAAACTTTTTATTTTTGATGTAATCCAAAATAGTCTATTTTTGCTTTCATTTCTCTTGCCTTAGGAGACATCTAGAAAAATGTTACAGCCAAAGTCAGAGAAATTACTACTGATGTTCTCTTCTAGGATTTTTATGGTTTCAGGCCTCATATTTAGGTCTTTAATCCATTTTGAATTTATTTTTGTATACAGTGTAAGAAAGTGGTCCAGTTTCATTCTTTTGCATGTTGCTGTCCAGTTTTCCCAGCACCATTTGTTAAAGAGACCGTCTTTTTTCCCATTGGACATTCTCTCCTCCTTTGTCAAAGATTAAATGGCCATATAACTGTGGGTTTATTTCTAGGTTTTCTATTTTGTTCCATTTATCTATGTGTCTGTTTTAGCACCAGTACCATCCTGTTTTGATTACTACAGCTTTGTAGTACAACTTAAAGTCTGGAATTGTGATACCTTCAAGCTTTTGTTTCCTTTTTCAAAATTACTTTGGCTATTCAGGGTCTTTCATGCTTCCATACAAATTTTAGGATTATTTGCTCTATTATTTTCTGTGAAAAATGCTGTTGGTATCCTAATAGGGACTGCACTGAATGTGTAGATTGCTTTGGGTAGTATAGAATGTTAACAATATTTGTTCTTCCAGTTCATGAGTATAGAATGTCTTTGTATTTCTATCATCTTCAATTTCTTTCATCAGTGTTTTTAGTTCTTAGAATACAGGTCTTTCATCTCTTTGGTTAGGTTAATTCCTAGGTATCTTACTATTTTTGGTACAATTGTAAATGAGACTGTTAATTTCTTTCTGCTGCTTCATTATTGGTGTATAAAAATGCAACAGATTTCTGTACATTAATTTTGTATCCTGTGACTTTATCGAATTTATCAGTTCTAGGAGTCTTTCAGGTTTTCTATATAAAGTATCATGTCATCTGCAAATAGTAAAAGTTTTACTTCTTCCTTACCAATTTGGATGTCTTTTATTTCTTTTTGTTGTCTGATTGTTCTGGCTAGGACTTCCACTACTATGTTGAATAAGTGGTAAGAGTGGACATCCTTGTCTTGTTCCTGATCTTAGAGGAAAATCTCTCAGTTTTTCCCATTTGCTGTGGATTTTTCATATATGGCCTTTATTATGTTGAGGTATCTTCCCTCTAAACCTACTTTGTTGAGGTTTTTATCATGAATGGGTGTTGTACTATGTCAAATGATTTTTCTGCATCTGTTGAAATGATCATATGGTTCTCATCCTTTCTCTTATTGATGTGATGTATCACATTGATTTGTGAATGCTGGATCAGCGCTGCATCCTGGGAATAAATCCCATTCAGTTGTGGTTAATGATTTTTTAATGTATGGCTTCTGTTTGCTAGTATTTTGTTGAGGATTTCTGCATCTATGTTTCTCAGAGATAATGGCCTGTAGTTCTCTTTTTTTGTGTGTGGTGTCTTTATCTGGTTTTGGTATCAGGGTAATGCTGGCCTCCTAGAATGAATTTGGAAGTTTTCCTTCCTTTTCTATTTTTTGGAATAGTTTGAGAATAGTTATTAACTCTTATTTAAATGTTTGGTAGAATTTGCCTGTGAAGCTATCTGGTACTAGACTTTTGGCTTTGCAAATTTTTTGATTACTGATTCAATCTGTTTGCTGGTTATCAATGTGTTCAAATTTTCTATTTCTTCCTGGTTCAATTTTGGTAGGTTATATGTTGCTAGGAATTTATCCATTTCTTCCAGGTTGTCCAATTTGTTAGCACATAGTTTTTCATAATATTCTCTCATTATTGTTTGTATTCTGTGATATCAGTTGTTACCTCTCCTCTCTCATTTGTGATTCTGTTTTTTTCTTGATAAGTCTGGCTAGAGGTTTATCAATTTTATTGATTTTTTTTAAAGAACTAGCTCCTGGTTTCATCGATCTGTTCTAGTGCTTTGTTTTTATTTTTTTAAGTTTCTAAATCATTTATTTCGGATCTAATTTTTATTATTTCCTTCTTTCTGTTCATTTTGTCTATTGTTCTTTTGCTCGCTCCTTTAGCTGTAATGTTCGGTTGTTTATCTGGGGTTTTTCTTACTTCTTCAGGTAGACCTGTATTGCTACAACTTCCCTCTTAGAACCGCTTTTGCTTCAACCCCAAAGTTTTGAAGCATTGTGTTTTCTTGTTTTTTGTTTGTTTCCATGTACTTTTAAATTTCTTCTTTGATTTCTTGGTTAACTCATTCACTGTTTAGTAGCATGTTATTTAACCCCCATGCATGGGTGGTCTTTCCAAATTTTTTCTGTGGTTGATTTCTCGTTTCATAGTGTTGTGGTCAGAAAAGATGCATGGTAAGAATTCAACCTTTTTTAATTTGTTGAGGCATGTTTTATAGCCTAATATGTGATCTATCCTGGAGAGTGTTGCATGTGCACTTGAAAAGAATGTGCATTCTGATGTTTTAGGATGGAATGTTCTGAATGTATCTGTGAAATCCATCTGCTCCAGTGTGTCATTCAAAGCCATTGTTCCTTTGTTGATTTTCTGTTTAGATGATTTGTATTTTGATGTAAGTGGGTGTTAAAGTCCCCTACTATTATTGTATTATCATCAATTAGTTCCTTTATGTTTGTTATTAACCATTTTATGTATTTGGGTGCTCCCATGTTGGGTGCATAATTATTTACAATTGTTATATGTTCTTGTTGGATTGTCCCCTTTATTATTATAGAGTATCTTTCTTTGTCTCTTGTTACACTATTTGTTTTAACATTTACTTTGTCCCAATGTAAGTATTGCTACACCAGCTTTCTTTTTTTGTTGTTGTTGTTTTCATTTTAATATTTCCAAAATGTAGTGTCAGGACCAAAAACACTTTGTACCAAAGTGGAGAAACCTCATCTGTAGTGAATTATATCTCATGAATGATTTCAGAGATCTGATTTCTTATCAAATAAGAGAGGGAGCATTATCCATTAATGACCTCTGGGATATGTAATCTACAAAGCTTAGGTTATTGTTTTATAGCCAGCCATATTAGAAGCTAGAGTAAGGATCCAAGAGATGTGAACTCAGGACCATCTTAGATGGTCAGATAATCCATCAATTAATTAATTTATTTATTTATGTAAACAATGCCTGATTACTTGGGAGGTGTGAATTAACCCATCGGCAAACACTAAACATGATATGAGATGTTTCTCATTCTCTACCCAATGAGGCATTTTAGAAAAGAACTACATTTGGGGCTTAAATTTGTCACTGCATAAAGGGAGACTCTCAGATGACAGGGAATGAAAATCAAGAATGGGCTAACTCTTTCATTCTTAGGTTTATTCAGACATCATTTACTGGCTGCCTACCATGAAGCAGGTGTTGCGTATATAAAGATGAAAGACATTCGAGTCTATTCTCTTCACCTTAACTTCCCCTGAATCTTGATCTTTAAGAATCTTTCTTTTTTTTTTTTTAACTTGGCAAGCTTATTTTTCTTTTCTTTTTTTTTAATTTTATTATGCTATGTTAATCACCATACATTGCGTCATTAGTTTTTGATGAAGTGTTCCATGATTCATTGTTTGCGTATAACACCCAGGGCTCCATTCAATACATGTCCTCTTTAATACCCATCACCAGGCTAACCCATCCCCCCAACCCCCTTCCCTCTAGAACCCTCAGTTTGTTTCTCAGAGTCCATAGTCTTTCATGGTTCATCTCCCCCTCCGATTTCTGCCCCTTCATTTCTCCCTTCCTACTTTTTTTTTAACATATAATGTATTATTTGTTTCAGAGGTAAAGTTATGTGATTCAACAGTCTTACACAATTCACAGTGCTCACCATAGCACATCCCCCCCCCAGTGTCTATTCACCCAGCCACCCCATCCCTCCCACCCCCCACCACTCCAGCAACCCTCAGTTTGCTTTCTTTTGATATCCATTTGCATCATAGATGTTTCTTCATCCTCTCACTTTCAATCTGCAGGTGTCTTTAGGTGTAAAATGAGTCTCTTATAGGCAGCATATTGATGGGTCTTGCTTTTTTATCCATTCTGTCACAATGTCTTTTGATAGTGTGCATTTAGTCCATTTACATTCAAAGTAATTATTTATAGATATGTATTTATTGCCATTCTATTACCCGTTCTGTTATTTTTTCTGAAGATTTTCTCTGATCCTTTGTCTTTCTCTCTTTCATGGTTTGCTGGTTTTCTTTAGCGATATATTTGGATTTCTTTCTCTTTATTCCTTGCATTTGTATTAGTGGTTTTTGATTTGTGCTTACCACTAGGCTTGTATATAACATCTTCCGCACATAGCAGTCTGTATTAAGATGAACCCGTTCTTTACTCCTCTCCTCCCCATGTTTTAGGTATATGGTGTCATGTTTTACAACCTTTTATTTTGTGGGTCCTTGACTGATACTTTACAAAAAATATTCATTTTTACTGTGTTTGGTTTCCTTCCTTCATACTCCCACTTATGGTTTTTCCTTTCCATTCAAAGAGTCCCCCCTTCAATATTTCTTGCAGGACTGGTTTATTGATCACAAACTCCTTTGGTTTTTATTTGTCTGGGAAACTCTTATCACTCCTTCTATTCTGAATGATAGCCTTGCTGGTTAGTTTTCTTGGCTGCACATTTTTCCCATGTAGCACTGTGAATGTATGATGCCACTCCCTTCCGGCTTGGAAAGTTTCTGTTGAAAAATCCAATGATTAGCCTTAATCAGGGGGTTTTCCCTTGTATGTAATTGTCTTTTGTCTTGCTTCTTTGAATTTATTTTTTTTAATCACTGTGTTTGCCATTTTTATCACAATATGTCTTCGTGTGGATCTGCTTTTGTTGACTTTGTTGGGGGTTCTCTGTGCCTCCTGGATCTGGGTATCTGTTTCTTTCCCAGACAGGGAAATTTTTAGCTATCATTACTTTGAATAAATTTTCTGACTCCTTTTTTCTCTCTTCTGTGACTTCCATAATATTATTATTATGTTTGATGGAGTCACTAAGTTCCCTAACTCTATTCTCATTTTGCATAATTCTTTTTTCTCTTTTTTGTAGTAATCACTTGATTACTTTCCATTACTCTGACGTCTAGGTCATTAATTTGTTCCTCTGCTTCTTCCATCCTGCTGTTCATTCCATCAAGTGTGTTTTTCATTTTGTTTAGTGAGGCCTTTATCTCTGCTATGTTATTTCTTATCTCTGTGTTAAGGGTCTCACCGATGCCTTCCACTCCTTTCCCAATTCCAGTGAGTATCTTTATGATCGTTACTTTAAATTCTCTGTCAGCCATGTTACTGATCCCTGTTTCACTTAGATCTCTGGCCATGGCCTTGTCCTATTCTTTCATTTGGGACAAATTCTTCTGTCTTCTCATTTAGTCTAAGTTTCTGAGCCTGTGTTAGGAAAGTCAGTTACATCTCCTGTTCTTGAGGGTAATGGCCTCATAAAGAAGAGGTCCTGTAGTGTCCTATACTTGTAGTGTCCCCTATTTCCCAGGGTCTGGCACTTCTGGGAGTGTCTCCAATGTGTACTGCACATGCTCTGCTGTTGTGTCCTGGCTGTTTTATCCTTCAGGCCAGTCATCAGCAGATGCTCTCTTTGCCTGTTCTGGAAAGTGTTTGGTCCCTGGCCTGAATGTGGTGCCTTTCAACTAGGTGTGCTCTTGGTCTGCATGTGAAATGAGACATACTGCCACTGCCACCAAAACCTAGTCTCCCCAAAACTCCTGCAACTGGAGATGAGGGTTGGCAGGGATTTTGGCTGACCTTCTGCAGGTGGGGGCCTGCCATTCTGGGACCATGGCAAGCATAACTGGGAAGGGTGGTTCCACTGGAGTGGGAGGGGGGCACACAGGGCTTGGGTAAGCAAGGTAGGTAGTGTCTGCTGTGCAGTGGTTCCCACATGTGGCCCTGTGCTTATGCCAAAGCCCAGGGGAGGGAAATGGCGCTTGCCAGTTCCTTTGTTCCTGGAGGGGTTTCTTTGTGAATGCTGCCTTGTTGGCACATATTCTGAGATGAGCAAATAACCTCTTCAGTGGGTGCCCCAGGTGCTTTTCAGATCACTGTTTCTGCACTGTCAACAAGCTGTTTGCCCTGCCTTCTCTCCAAGAGCAATCCCAATGCCTCCAGGCTCTCCCTCAGCCAAGCCTACTGACCTAGCTTTAGAACTCCAGGCTTTAGGGGCGCCTGGGTGGCTCAGTCATTAAGTGTCTGCCTTTGGCTCAGGTCATGATCTCAGGGTCCTGGGATCGAGCCCTGCATCGGGCTCCCTGCTCGACGGGAAGCCTGCTTCTCCCTCTCCCACTCCCCCTGCTTGTGTTCCCTCTCTAGCTGTGTCTCTCTCTGTCAAATAAATAAATAAAATCTTTAAAAAAAAAAAAAAAAAAGAACTCCAGGCTTTAAGCCCCATTGGTTACCGGAACTTATAAAATTCAAAATTCAGCTTCTCTTGATTTCCAAGCCAATTTCTATGGGGATTTGTTTTTCCAGTGTGCTCCCCCCATGTGTTAGCCTGTCTCTTGCCCTTCTCTGTGACCATGGCACCCCTCTACCCCAACCACAATGGCCATGATCCATTTTTTTTCCCAAACTGTGTCTCTGCACTTCCTACCTTCTTTGATGTGGCCTCTTCTCTACCTTTAGTTGTGGAGTTTGTTCTGCAAGTCTTTGGGTCAAATTCTGGGTATTTAGCATAATTTGATAGCTATCTCGTTGATGCATGGGATGAGGCAAGCCTAGGGTCCTCCTATTCTGCCCCCCCATCTTCCCCTCCATTTTCTGCTTTTTTCAATTCTTACTTCATATTTTTGCACTGAAGACTTTTTCACACTGAGTTGCAAACTTGTATATAAGAGATAGTAATCCTGTGTCATATGTTGTACAAATCCCCTAACATTTACCTTTTAACTTAATATATTTTGAAATAAAGATTATTTTGATGCATTCTGGTCTTTCTACATTTCCCTTATGATTTTTTTCTCTTATTTCATACTTAGAAATTATCCAACTACACATCAAATATTACTTATTTTCATTCACTATAAAGTCTACAATCTTAACAAGTCTGTTTCTAATTCTGCTTACTCCAATGATCCATCTAACTGATAGCCTTGTAGCTTTATCAACATGAGCTGACCCCTAATTCAGTCCTGAAAACGGGCAACCACTTATTTTCTATGAACAAGGCAATGAAGAGTCAGCTGTGCAGGTGAGAAGGCACAGAGTAGTCTTTCTGAAAATAGTAAGCTTGGTGCTGACAGAAGTACCAGAGCTGCTCTGGAAAGGAACAGGGCTTACAGAATTAAACACAAGTATGGCAGCATCTCCCTACAACAGGTTTGATTCCTGGAAGGGCAGAGGGGGAACAAAAAAGGCACATTTTTTTCCTCGTCTACATTATGTGCTCTGAGGAGCTGCTCTGACACAATTTGTGTTCTATTGTGGGCTATGGCTCCTGGAAAAGAAGTATGTGCATGCATGCATGCATGCATGTATGTGTGTGTAGTGGGGCAAGCAGAGGATGCTGCTAATCATATTATAGGTTTTTCCAGGCTCCAACTAAATACAGAACCAGAGCTGCTCTGGCACAATTTGTGTTCTATTGTGGGCTATGGCTCCTGGAAAAGAAGTATGTGCATGCATGCATGCATGCATGTATGTGTGTGTAGTGGGGCAAGCAGAGGATGCTGCTAATCATATTATAGGTTTTTCCAGGCTCCAACTAAATACAGAACCAGAACAGATACTCTCTTCTACCACAGCCTAAGCGATTGAGGGCCACTAACAAGCTAATATTAAATATAGAGTTAGGTTGTCAGGGAAAACTGAAGTATAGCCTCTAGAAGATTTTAAAATTAAGCAATGTCTAAGTGTGGCCTCTCACACTCACCAAGAATCTGAAGAAAATATAACCCTTTAGAGACCCTAAAAAGCACCATTGCTTTAGAGGCAGTGAAATTTTAAAATGGCACCTGGCCATAGCCCTTGGCATGGCAGATAGTGGTGTACTGGTGATAATTAGGCGAGCCTTTCTTCACATGACTGTATCTATACAATTCATTCTCTCCTAGGTTTGTAGTATAATGCTCAAAGAGGTACATGAGCATTTAAGAAGTTTGGAACATGTGAACATAATATTGTTACAACATAGTACTTCATAAGATTAGATATGTCTATGAAAATTCAAAATATGACTTTTCTAAATGACAGCTTTTTTGTCCCTTTCAATTTAGCCAGAAAATCTTTCCCGCAGCACAAGTTGTATATTAATATATCATATTTCAATATTAGGAGCTAATAACAAGATATTAGTTATAATGAACATGTTTAAGTAACAAATATTCCCAATATTAAACTTTAAAAAAAATGTTTTTAAATGAAGAAATTCAGTTCCCTCAATGAGAACATAAGAGTACAGGAAAAAGGAAACAGAAGTAAAAATAACCCTCCCAAGCCTTTTGACTCCAGTTCACTGCATCCAGACTCCAACTTGTCAAGTGTGCCTGGTGAGTAAATGTGGAGGTAAGGCAAATAAGAAAAGGAAGAAGGAGAGCAGAGAACCAGGTTGATAAGCAGTTCAGTAAGGTTTGTGGCTTTGCTAGAAAATTAAGAGGAGGCATTTGAAAGAGGTACTCAACTGCGATACCTAGAAGTAGAGACAGAAGAGGAAGAAGAGACTGGAACGGACTTGGCGTGGTATAGGATCCCTGCAAAGGTCTGGAGAACAGTAAGGAGCCACTGGTGAACTGTGCTGGGTTCAGTGTCCATGCATTGTGCTTCGAGATTTTATGCTGCTAAGATGATAATGGCAAGAGGGTCCAATATTTCTTTTAAATGTATCTCATCACTGTACTGGAACTGTATTATGCCTTAGTAAAAGGACTACTCAATTTTATTAGTTATACTCAAAAACTACCAGTGAGAATAAATATTCCAGAAAAAAAAAAGAAATGGGTTGCTTAAATGCATAGAGGTTAAAATATTTCTGTTGACTTGTTTTTTAAGAAAATTGATATAAAATAGAGATTTTAAAATGTGTAATTGTGTATCTGTTTTCTCCCTACTGCAAAAGCAACACCTTAAAAGCAGATATTGGAAAAAGCTATTCCATCAATGTGGTAGGTCCTGCCATTGAAAATATACCCAATAAGAAAAAAAGAGAAAAAAAATCTTACCTCATTCTTTCTCATCATTGAAGGAAATAACTAATCTTTTACTTGGAAGTGTTAATATTAAGGGTCATAAAGCATGTGAATTGCACAGTGTCTGTCCATTTTAAGTACTCAATTAACTCTTATTATCATTATTTTATTATAGAGTAGCAGATTCTGAGATACTACGACCTTTGGAAATTTGGACTTCACATGACTTAATGCTAATGTCCTGTTCACATTTTAAGTGAAAAAGCTTACCTCTTGCAAATGAGATTCCTTTTTCTTTGCAGACAAATTTAAATGTTTATCAAGAATAGAATAGTACTTTTCACTCTCCTTGTCAAACTTCTTCTTTCCATCCTAGGAGGTGACAAAACAACAAAATATTCTAATTCGAGAATAAAACTGATTTTTTAACATTCCCATCAAACGTCCAATACAAAAATTTAATAAAGATTTAGTGAGCTCCAACTATGTACAAAATTTGGCAGAGTAGGAAAAAGGATGTGAAACAAGTCATTTGAATATGTATTCAAATATGTATTCAAACGTACTCAAATATTCTCAAAGTTCGTGGAACTACAGTATGGAGGGAGGCAAGCTGGCTACAGTAGAATCCCTCTGAGAACTTTATAATTGATTCTCAACAGGAGATTCTGATCTAGTAAGTATGAGCTAGGACCAAGAGAAAATGTCTCATTTATGCTTTCTGGTGGTGTCGATGAGTTAATATATGACCAGTTTAGAGAATTGCTCATACAGACTCTTTTCAAGAAATCATTATTTCCCAGCTACAAAAAGGTACCTGATATTTCAAACACTTCATTCTTGATGGGGGAAAACGGACTTCTAAAAACTGGTAGCATGAAATAATTAAATAAGATGTTTCAAAGTCAAACCAAAAGGATTAGCAGCATCTTTATCATAACTCACCATGACTGTAATAGCTGACCTTTGCTCATCCCTAAAATTGCGTTGTTTTATAGGGAAAACTGTAAGTAGGCTGGCCTTTTGTGGAAGAGGAGGACAACTTTACCTTTCATCCTGTGGCACAATCTTATACAGATGCAAATGGAATAAAATCCTAAAGGAGATAAGACCTGCCTGAGCATATAATCTTCACCAACTATAAATATGTTATCCACCAGGTAAGGTTTTTTTTGTTTTTTTTTTAAGATTTTATTTGTTTGAGAGAGACAGAACACATGTGGGAGGGGCAGAGGCAGAGGGAGAAAAATCTCAAGTAGACTCCACACTGAGCACAGAGACTGACACAGGGCTTGATCTCATGACCCCTGAGATCACGACTTGAGCAAAAACCAAGAGTTGGATGCTCAACCGACGGCGCCACCCAGGCGCCCCCAAACCAGGTAAGTTTTTTTTTCCATTTATGAGTCCATATGAAATAAATACTAGGCAATCAAACTCATGAATTTCACACTGGCCAAAGAAGCACTCTTACTTGCTTTTATTTCATTGTTTCTGGATGTGCAATGCCTGGACCACTTTAATGAGAGTCAAGTATTTTTAAGCCTATTCAAAAGGTAGATTCCTATTTCCTCCATCCAGAGATTCAGGAATTATTATTTTTAACAAGCTCTATGATTATTACGCATAATGCTTTATTTCATTATTTGCTTAAGTATTTGAAAGAGTTTAATAAAAAATTAGAGATAGATATGTGCTCATTTAACAGCAGTACATACTAAAACTGGAACAATACAAAGAAGATTAGTATGGCTAATCATGAAGTATGCCATACTCTGGGGGAGTCGGAGATAATAGGCTTCCAGTTATGGAATAAATTAAGTCACAGGGATGAAAGGTACAGCGTAGGTATATAGTCAATGGTCCTATAACACTGCTGTATGGTGACAGATGGTGGCTACATTTGTGGTGAGCATAGCATAATGTATACAGTTGTCAAATCACTAGGTTGCACACCTGAAATTAATGTGACATTGTGCTGTCCATCAATAGAAAAATTTTAAGAAAATAGATGGATAGGGCACCTGGGTGGCTCAGTTGGTTAAGTGACTGACTTCAGCTCAGGACATGATCCTGGAGTCCCTGGATTGAGTCTTGCATCAGCAGGGAGCCTGCTTCTCCCTCTGACCTTCCCCCGTCTCTCTCTCTCTCTCAAATAAATAAATAAAATCTTTTTAAAAAATAGATGGATAATTTTATAGAGGGACAGGAGGAGAAGGGGAGGAAAGGAGAAGGGAAAAGACAAGCAGGACTCTGGCCTGTCTTTCCCATTATCTGAGGTTGTCAGATTGAGATGAATAGATCCAAGTAATTCTATTTCAATCCACTGGCACCTCTGATGTTTTTAACCCACCATGATCTAGTTCCAAATATGGAACTTTAAAAAAGTTAACTGATAAAATTACATTGAATGGGAAGAGCAAGTAGGACTGTACTGCAAAAATTTTAAATTAAACTACTAGACCTATAAATGAGAAAAGCCAAAATCTCCAAAGGATTTTCATTACATAAGGAGAAAATGCGGTCCTACTAGAAGAAAAACAATAAAAAAATAAAGAGTGGCATTCACATTAAAAAAAAAAAGTCTACTGAGAAAC
The DNA here is from genome assembly GCF_037043125.1 of Eumetopias jubatus. Taxonomy (NCBI): domain Eukaryota; kingdom Metazoa; phylum Chordata; class Mammalia; order Carnivora; family Otariidae; genus Eumetopias; species Eumetopias jubatus. The sequence goes on along the minus strand of NW_028274819.1, from coordinate 82,006,878 downwards.
TCACATTACAAAATGTGGAGTGGTAGACCCAAAAGGAAGCACAGAAGTCCAAAGTTCAGGATGGGAGGACCTTGTCCTCTCCACCACTGTAACAAGATACCCGGGCGAACATTTCACCATTTGCTCAGTGGTGACACTGTAGCAGAGAAGTTTATGTTTGTACCCTATCCTCTATAAAACTGAATATTTGACAGAGTGCTCAATAAATATTTAATGAAAAAGTGAAATACTTCCTCTTATTACACTGGGCACCACAGTCCCTCAGAGATATTCCATTTGCTTAAAAACAAACAAACAAACAAACAACAATATCCATGATACCAGGGACAATTCCACACAAATAGCTTAACTCAACCCCATGTGCACAAATACTGGGGGGGGGCAACCAGTCGCATTATAATATAGTACACAAAACTCACTCACTTTCATCTTATTCTAGGGGACTTAAAATTTCTTGCTATCCATAGAAGAAACTGGTTAAAGGCGAAGAGAACACAGCTGTGGAGACAACACTAGTATCTTTGTTTTCAGGCAGTGTTTGATGGCATTTTTGGAAACATTAATTCAGTGCCAACATGTCAGCATTCCTGGCAATACAAAAAAATCATCCCCAGAGCACTTCCTGGACTCTTATTCAAACCCTGGTGCTTCACATCACCAGGCCAGCAAAAAAGATCGACTCAAAGATTCCAGTGATGTAGAAAACAAAAACACACTCAGATCCAGCATAAAATTAAAGAGCTGAGTAGGCCACATGAAGGACAACTATAATGTGGGGAAGCATGTTCTTGAAAACAAAGAGCATTTCTCCTTGAAATTCACATCTGTCCCAAAAGCTATGATATACTCTTCATGTAAGCCAAGTCTCATTTGGACTTACTAACTTAGCACTATACAGCTACCTCTTATCTTTTGTGTTACATGTTCTGGGTATCAAGCTAAGAATCTGTTCTAAAACAAATGCTGCAGATGGAAGGGAAAAATAACCCATGAATCTTTACTAAATGCTGTACATGATTCCTGTCTTATTGTCACAGAATGATTCAAAAAAAGGAGACTACATTATAGTGTTACATTTTCTGTAAATCCAGTTAAGGACATTTGAACTAGGTAATCATTTAAAATGAAGTCATATATATGTATGTATATATGTGTGATGTTTGTATGTATGTGAGTATATGTATTATAAAATTTTAAAGAAGATCATCCAAAATAGCAAATTATTCCTCAAACCCAATTTTAGCTGGCAAAAGTGTAAGATAAGTTCTGGGTCTGCAATCAATTCACTTTCTAAATGACACTACATTTGTTCTAAGCACAGAGGTCATATTATATCTTAGCTTCTAAGATTAGCAACTGTGGTTGTGTCACACCCTCACTTTACACAGTAAAGTAGTAAGGAATGGGAGGGAAACTCCCAAATTTGTATATAGTAAAAACAAGTCAAATAATTATAAAAACTATAGGTCTACCATGCAGATAAAAAAACATGAAATTTTACATAATTGTTAAAAGAAGGCCAAACCAAACCCTTCCACTGACCACAAGAGGGTACCAAAGATAAAGAACAGACTGTACCACAACATTCAGAAAATCACAAATAGAAATTCTCAAAATGTTATCTAACTGCATTTTTTTCTGTAGAAGACCACTGCAAAGTTTTGTTTAAACAATTGTCAGCAACCTTTATAATAAAGTTGCCATGATATAAATTATTAAAAATAAAAAGTGAGGGGCACTTGAGGGGCTCAGTCGTTAAACGTCTGCCTTCGGCTCAGGTCATGATCCCAGGGTCCTGGGATTGAGCCCCACATCGGGCTCCCTGCTCGACGGGAAGCCTGCTTCTCCCTCTCCCACTCCCCCTGCCTGTGTTCCCTCTCTCGCTGTTTCTCCCTCTGTCAAATAAATAAAATCTTTAAAAAAATTAAATAAATAAAAATTAAAAAAGTGAAATAATATTTTCTATATTTCTTTTTAAAAAATGGAGCACATGGGGCACCTAGGTGTCTTAGGTAAGCATCCGACTCTTGATTTCAGCTCAGGTAATGATCTCAGGGTGTGAGATCAAGCCCTGCGTCGGGGTCCACACTGGGCATGGAGCCTGCTTAAGATTCTTTCTCTCTCCCTCTGCCCCTCCCCCACCATGCTCACTCTTTGTCTCTCAAAAAAAAAAAGACCACATATTTAGGAATTGAAGACTATTTCAATGTTATCATTACCAACAAAGATACTGTGAAATTTCCCATACAACTATTTATGTCATTGTGTTAGTATACCCATTAGCTAATATGCAGTTTGTGTATATTTTGAAAAAAATCCTTCAAGTGAATACATAGCAGTAGAAACAATAATTAAAATGAATAGCTAAATTTTTAATAAAAAATATGCAGAATTCTTATAAACTGGAACTGTGCTAGGCATTGAGAGGATAAGTTATAGCCCTGACTACCAATCTTGGCTACACGTCTTGTTCCTCTGATGGTTGCATTTATTCACTGTTTAGAATGGCAGACCAGGGTGAAATCAACCATCTCTAAGTCCCAAAGTGCCAGACACTAGGATATTCCAATCACATGCCGTGTGGGCGTTTCCTAAGGTCCAAGAAATTTCTGGTAACCAGAAACCCAGGTTATTGAGAATCTTAGTATAGCTTACACAGCAGTGTCTGTCCTTAGGTTACTGTACCCAACCATTCCCAGTCTCCGTAACCACTGCCCACCAAGTCCTTCCTTTTCAATCTGCTGAAACATAGACATTCCATCAGTCTCCTTTCTGGGTAGCTGTAACACTATAATTCACCGCATCTTCCACATTTCCAATTACCCCACCACTAGCACTACCAGGTGAACAGACTCATAAGGGCCAAGGGTTTCATATTTGCCTTTATGAATAACTTCTACAAACTGGAATGATTAAAAAAAAATAGATATGAAGGATAGATATGAAGGTATAAGACACAGAAGAGGAAGGTCCAAAGGGTAACAAGCATATGAAAGGTTGTTAAAACTCATTAGTAATTAAGAAAAAAGGAAATTAAAATATTCGGATATCACATTATATCAGATATTGGCAAGTGTTAGAAGGTTGAATAATTCTACATGCTGAGTGCATGTAGAGATACATGAACCTTTATATATTACTGGTGGAATAATATAGGGGTGCAGCCTTTCTAAAGAGAGATGTTGCACTACTACGTGGCCCTAAGAACACAGACAAGTCCATAAGGAAACATAAATGAGGATATGCATCTATGGGGACAGGAAGATAGCTAGGGTATTCATTAATGGACATAAAATGAACTTGATGCAGAACATGGAGCACTAGGAGGAAGTTAGACGGAAATATTAAATGTTGACGGGTCTTAAAACACAATTCTGAGTCAAAAAACACAAAACAGACAAGTAACACTAAATCATTCACATAAATTAAAGAGCCATGTATACAAAATGGTAACAATTTTACAAAAACACTCACCAAAAAATATACATATTAAACTCATAAGAATGGCTGTTGTGTAAGGAAGAAAATGAGAATGAGGTATGAGTAAATGAATAAATAAAGAGATGGCTGTGAACTAAAGGACAACAAATGGAAAAAGGAAATTAGGAAATTAATCAGGAAGCCCAACATCTGACAGAAAAATTACTGAAAAAGAAAGTGTCAGGAGAAAATTACCTAAAAAATAATACATTAAAATTTCTAGAACTGAGAACAAGTTTTCCATATTAAAATGTCACAGTAATGGAGCAAGATGGCGGAGGAGTAGGAGACCTAAATTTCCTCTGGTCCGAGAAATTCAGGTAGATAGGGATCAAACGATTCTGAACAACTACAAACTCAAGAGGAGAGCAAAGAAAAGAATAGCAGCAACTCTGAACAGAAAAGCAACCACTTTCTGGAAGGCAGGACCTGCAGAGAAGTGAATCTGAGGTGATATTCAGGAAGATAGACCTCAGGGGAGGGAGCCTCCGTCAGCCACTACCGGCAAGTGATAGAACAGCACAGCACAAAATCGGAACTTTTAGAAGTCGGCTCCGCTGACAGACATCGCTCCAATGGCTGGGCGGGGGGGGGGGGCGTGGAACCCTCGCTGGGACAGTGTGGTCTCAGGACCCTCGGGGTCACAGAAAGGCCGGGGGCACGAGAATGCAGCAGAGCTCCCAGATATCGGAGCGGGAAAACTGGCTGCAGAGACCAAGCCGAGTCACGCGCTCTCAGCTCGGGGTTGCCATAAACCGAGATCTGCGGCAGTCAGGGCACTGCTCTTCCAGCAGGTACGCAACAAGCGGCAGATCCGGGGAAACTCCCCTTCCTTCCCCAGGAGCACAGAGTAGGAATCTGCTGGGTTTGGAGACTCCAAACGGGGTCCTGTGCCAGAGACAGAAACGCTCAGTCACAGGTGGGATGAGCATGGAGTGCGGCCGGAGAACTGGGGAAAAGGAGTGATTGACTGCTGTTCTCTGGGGGCTCACCGATGAGTGGGGCCCCAAGTTCTCGACTCCTCCAGGACCAGAGATTGAGAGGCCACCATTTTCACTCTCGTCCTCCAAACCTGCACGGAAAGCTTTCAGGGAACAAAAGCTCGGAGAGCAAACCAGAGCAGATTACTCAGCCCACACCGGCAAGGGCGGGGCAATTCCGCCTCCAGCAAAGACATTTGGGAACCATGGCAACAGGCCCCTCCCCCAGAATATCAGCAAGAACCGCCAGCCAAGACCAAGTTTACTGATCAAAGAAAGAGACGGGCAGAACTCCAGCACTAAGGGAATATAGCACATAGAATTCATGGCTTTTTTCCGATGATTCTTTAGTCTTTCAAAGTTAAGTTTTTACATTTTCTGTATTTTTTTCTTTTTCTTTTGAATTTTTCTTTCTCCCTTTTCAAACATCTTATCAATCCCTTTTTAAAAAATCTTTTTTACTTTTCATTTTTAAGTCATATTTTATCCCTTCATTGTAATGTTATTTTTTGTGTATATATATATGTATATATATACATATATATATATGTATACACACATAAGTTGTTCTCCCTTTAAAACTTTGAGATGCAGTTTCTTCTAAAAGACCAAAATATACCCTAAAGCTCTAGTGTATGGCTTTGTTCTAGTCTCCTGCCAGATCACATTCTCTCCCCCCCTTTTTTTGTCTTTTTTTATTCCTTTTTAATTTCTGTTCTTTCTTTTTTCAACCAACTTCTTATCAATTCCTTTATAAAATCATTTATAATTTTCATCTTTACTATCATATTCCATCCCTTCATCATATTTACCCTTATTTGTGTACATATATAAGTTTTTCTTTCTTTAAAATTTTGGGAGGCACTTTCTTCTAACAGACCAAAACACGCCCAGAATCTAGTGTGTGGCACTTATCTATTCACCAGCCTGATTATATTTGATTATATTCTTTTTTTCTTTCTTTCTTTCCCTTTCTTTTTGCACCATTTTTGAGTCTCTTCTGATTTGTTTAGTGTATATTTTTATGGGGTCATTGTTACCTGGTTAGCATTTTGTTTTGTCATTCATCTATTCTCCTCCAGACAAAATGGCAAGACAGAAAAACTCTCCTCAAAAAGAAGACCAATAGGCAGTACCGACTGCCAGGGACCTAATCAATACAGACATTAGTAAGATGTCGGAACTGGAGTTCAGAATGACGATTATAAAGATGCTAGCTGGGATTGAGAAAAACAGGGAAGATACTAGAGAATCCCTGTCTGGAAAAATGAAAGAACTAAAATATAACCAAGTCAAAATAAAAAAGACTATTAATGAAGTGCAATCAAAAATGGAGGCTGTACTACTAGGATAAATGAGGACAAAGAGAGAATTAGTGATATAGAAGACCAAATGATGGAGAATAAAGAAGCTGAGAAAAAGAGAGAAAAACAACTACTGGATCATGAGGGCAGAATTCGACAGATAAGTGACACCATAAGACCAAACAATATTAGAAGAATTGGGATCCCAGAAGAAGAATAAAGAGAGAGAGGGGCAGAAGGTATTTTGGAGCAAATTATAGCAGAGAACTTCCCTAATGTGGGGAAGGAAACGGGCATCAAAATCCAGGAGGCACAGAGAACCACTCTCAAAATCAATAAAAACAGGTCAACACCCCGACATCTAATAGTAAAACTTACGAGTCTCAGAGACAAAGAGAAAATCCTGAAAGCAGCTCAGGAAAAGAGATCTGTAATCTACAATGGTAGAAACATTAGACTGGCAACAGACCTATCCACAGAGACCTGGCAGGCCAGAAAGGACTGGCATGATATCTTCAGAGCACTAAACGAGAAAAATATGCAGCCAAGAATACTACATCCAGATAGACTGTCACTGAGAATAGAAGGAGAGATAAAAAGCTTCCAGGATGAACAAAAACTAAAGGAATTTGCAAACACAAAACCAGCCCTACAAGAAATATTGAAAAGGGTCCTCTAGGCAAAGAGAGAGCCTAAAAGTAAGATAGACCAGAAAGGAATAGAGACAATATACAGTAACAGTCACCTTAAAGGCAATACAGTAACACTAAATTCATATCTTTCAAAAGTTACCCTGAATGTAAATGGCCTAATGCCCCAATCAAAAGACAAAGGCTATCATATTGGATAAAAAAACAAGACCCATCGATATGCTGTCTGCAAGAGACTCATTTTAGACCCAAAGACACCTCCAGATTGAAAGTGAGGGGGTGGAAAACCATTTACCATGTTAATGGACATCAAAAGAAAGCTGGGATGGCAATCCTTATATCAGAAAAATTAGAGCTTAAACCAAAGACTATAATAAGAGATGAGGAAGGACACTATATCATACTTAACGGGTCTATCCAACAAGATCTAACAATTGTAAATATCTATGCCCCTAACAAGGGAGGAGCCAATTATACAAGCCAATTAATAACAAAAGCAAAGAAACACATTGACAACAATACAATAATAGTAGGGGACTTTAACACCCCCTTCACTGAAACAGACAGATCATCTAAGCAAAAGATCAACAAGGAAATAAAGGCTTTAAATGACACACTGGACCAAATGGACTTCACAGATATATTGAGAACATTCCAACCCAAAGCAACAAAATAGACATTCTAGTACCAATGAACATTCTCCAGAATAGATCACATCCTAGTTCACAAATCAGGTCTCAACCAGTACCAAAAGATCGGGATCATTCCCTGCATATTTTTGGACCACAATGCTTTGAAACTAGATCTCAATCACATGAGAAAGGTCGAAAGAACTCAAATACATGGAGACTAAAGAGCATCGTACTAAAGAATGAATGGGTCCACCAGAAAATAAAGGAAGAATTAAAATTCATGGAAACAAATGAAAATGAAAACACAACTGTCCAAAATCTTTGGGATGTAGCAAAGGCAGTCCTAAGAGGAAAGGATATAGCAATACAAGCCTTTCTCAAGAAACAAGAAAGGTCTCAAATACACAACCTAACCCTACACCTAAAGGAGCTGGAGAAAGAACAGCAAAGAAAGCCTAAACCCAGCAGGAGAAGAGAAATAATAAAGATCAAAGTAGATCAATGAAATAGAAACCAAAAGAACAGTAGAACAGATCAATGAAACTAGGAGCTGGTTCTTTGAAAGAATAAGATTGATAAACCCCTGGCCAGACTTATCAAAAAGAAAAGAGAAACGACCCAAATAAATAAAATCATGAATGAAAGAGAAGAGATCACAACCAACACCAAAGAAATACAAACAATTATAAGAACATATTATGAGCAACTATATGCCAGCAAACTGGATAATCTGGAAGAAATGGATGCATTCCTAGAGATGTATCAACAACCAAAACTGAACCAGGAAGAAACAGAAAACCTGAACAGACCCATAACCACGAAGGAAACTGAAGCAGTCATCCAAAATCTCCCAACAAACAAAAGCCCAGGGCGAGATGGCTTCCCAGGGGAATTCTACCAAACATTTCAAGAAGAATTAATACCTATTCCTCTGAAACTCTTCTGAAAAATAGAAATGGAAGGAAATCTTCCAAACTCATTTTTTGAGGCCAGTATTTCCTTGATCCAGAACCTGAAAAAGACCCCATCAAAAAGGAGAATTACAGACCAATATCCTTGATGAACATGGACGCAAAAATTCTCACCAAAGTACTAGCCAGTAGGATCCAACAGTAAACTAAAAGGATTACTCACCACGACCAAGTAGGATTTATTCTTGGGCTGCAAGGTTGGTTCAATATCCGCAAATCAATCAATGTGATACAATACATTAATAAAAGAAAGAACAAGAATCATATGATCCTCTCAATCGATGCAGAAAAAATATTTGACAACGTACAGCATCTTGATCAAAACTCTTCAGAATATAGGGATAGAGGGTACATACCTCAATATCATAAAGGCTATCTATGAAAAACCCACAGTGAATATCATTCTCAATGGGGAAAAACTGAGAGCTTTTCTCCTAAGGTCAGGAACACAGCAGGGATGTCCACTATCACCACAGCTATTCAACATAGTATTAGAAGTCGTAGCCATAGCAATTAGACAACAAAAAGAAATAAAAGGCATCCAAATAGGCAAAGAAGAAGTCATACTCTCACTCTTTGCAGATGATATAATACTTTATGTGGAAAACCCAAAAGACTCCACCCCAAAACTGCTAGAACTCATACAGGAATTCAGTAAAGTGGCAGGATATAAAATCAATGCCCAGAAATCAGTGGCATTCCTATATACCAACAAAAAGACAGAAGAAAGAGAAATTAAAGGGCGCCTGGGTGGCTCAGTCATTAAGCGTCTGCCTTCGGCTCAGATCCAAATAAAAATTATCAGAAATCAGAACAATAATGAATCTACAATATAATCACAAGAAATTAAAAAACAAAAGGGCAATGAATTCAAAATTTAAATAACTAATTCTAATCTAGATTTACTATATCCAGTCAAAATGGCACTCTAGATTTGAAGGTAGAATAAAAATATTTATAAACATATTAAAAAATTTTATGCATGTACCATTTCTCAGAAAGATACTGTGGGATGTGCTCCACGAAAGTGAAGGAATAAACCAAAAATCAAAACATAGTATCTAGGAAAACAGTTCAAAGAGACAGAGGAAATTCCCAGGGTTAAAATAATATGAACTTCCATGAAAAAAGATGGGCTAGTAAACCTATGAAAGTGTCCAGTTAAGATGAGAGTTTCAGGAGGAATGTCTCTTTAAAAATAAATAAATAAAACAAGGTATCTGATGTGTTCAGACATAGTAAGATATGTTTTATAATTATGTTTGTGCATTTGAGAAGAGGGAATTTTATGCTGATTTTACAAGCAAGATAACTCTAGGAAAAACAAAAACATGCAAGAAAGGAAATGTAATCACAGAACTTGGTATGGCTTACCTATGAACAATAATTTCATTATTATATAAACACTGACCACTAGTTTTAAAAAATATGACTATATATTTAGAGGATGGCAGGAGCAGAAATACATCTGGAGTAGCAGTGGTTACGGTGCCACAGAAGTGTGTAATATTCACGTTCCAGTGTAGGTAAGTTAATTTAATAATGTCTAAAATTAAAGCAAAATATACAAGTGAGTTTATTGTTTAGGAAAATGAACATTTATGTAAAATAATAGTTTAAAGAATTAAAAGTGGTTGACTGTGGGGAACAGAACTTTAGAGCAGAGAGATGGGGTAGGAAGCTGATGTATTTTATAATTTATCAACTTTGTACATTATTACATTTTAAAAACTATGTATCTTCAATAAAATTACATTCAGTCTAAAAATAGGAGAGGAAAAAGAACTTACAGAGTGGGAAGATATAGAAAGAGGTTCAGAAATACGTTAGAATGGTACTAAGAAAGGGATAGAAATTAGAATACAGGGCGGAGAAAGTTTTCTATGGGTAGGCTGAAACTTGCTCACAAATTAGTTTTTTATAAATTCATTAATTTGAGCCTTTATGAAATCCCCATTTTGCAACTGGTACTGCTACTCAGGCTGACCAAGGCTGAGAAGAAAACTGAAAAAAGGAACCAATCTTTCTTAAGTGGCTACAAAGTAGCAGTTTGCCTACCAGAGCTCCACATGCAAACCTACAAGGTAAAAGTAAGTATCCTCATTTCACAAACATGAAAACATGATCAGGGAAGAAAAGCAATCTGAATAAGATCACAGAGTTTATAAAGGACAGAGTGGATAACCAAACTCAATTGCCTAGTTCCAAAGCCCATGCTATTTACACAGTAAAATGCCGCCTGAAGAAGCCTGAAAATTCAAACTACAGCACTTCATTTTAACTCCCTTCTCCTTAAGACAAAGGTGGGCGGGGGTGGAGGAGATAAAGAGAGTAGAGAAGACTTATGGTTTCTGGTAAGGAGCTGAGCTGCTGCTGCCCTGTCCTAGGAAGTAAAAAGCTGAACAAACTGAAAGATTAATAAATCTCCTTAGATGTATCAGAGTAGGAAGGTCACAGGGCAAACCACTGCCCCAAAATTTAGAGAGCCAGCTAGGCAGATACAGAGAATCATAATTTACTGGAGCAGAAATCCCCTTGGAAATCTATACCAGGGTAGAAAAACATGAACTGTAATTAGAGAATTGCTTGAAGTTCAATATGGACAAGTCTGAGATGTAAAAATTCCAGAGGGCCCACTCACACAGCTTGCCCACACACACAATTTTGTTAGTTTTACCTCTAGGAGCTCAAGGAAATTCTCGCAGTCAAAAATAGAGAAAAATCTTCTCCTGCTGCCTACAGTGTGTGTGGAAAAGTAACCATTTTAAAATATGCCAGAGCATTCTGTTCTTAGGAGAAACTATTTTGTGCCCACATACTAGTGTTTTCTTTTACTTTACTTTTTTTTTTTTTTTTTAGATTTTTTATTTATTCATTTGAGAGAGAGTGGGCATGTGTGAGCCAGAGCAGGAGCAGGGGTGAGGGTCAGAGGGAGAGGGAGAAGCAGGCTCCCTACTGAGCAGGGAAGCCTGATGCAAGATTGATCCCAGGACCCCAGGACCATGACCTGAGCTGAAGGCAGATGCTTAACTGACTGAACCACCCAGGCGCCCCCCATATTAGTGTTTTCAATCAGAGCCTAACAGACCTGGGGGGAGGCAAATGTCCAACTTTAGCCCCCTCTAGCCATTCTGTCTCTTCTAAGAGGGAGAAGAAAGGAGTGGGGAGGCAAACTGAGAGGCACTGGTAAATTTCACAGTCCAGGAGCAGGGGTTCACCAGTTCTAGGACCTCAATAGGCTTCTCCTCCTCACACCTCACTACTAACATTAGTAAGGCCTAGTTCCTTTTACCACATACAACATGCCCAGTTATGAAGAAAAGGTTTTAAGACATACTAAAAGGCAAAATAGGGTTTGAAGAGGCAAAACAGGTATCAGAATCAGAGTCAGATATGTTAGCAAAAACGTTAGCATTCATCAAATCAAAAGTTTTTTTTAAAATTTGAGCTAAGGGCTGAAAAGGAAAAGTAGATAGCATGCAGGAACAGACGAGTAATGTAAGTAGAGATAGAAATTCTAAGAAGGAATGACAAATGCTTGAGATAAAAAACACTGTAAAAGAAATGAAGAATGTCTTTGAAAGGCTCATTAGTAAACTGAACGTGGCTGAGCAAAGAAGCTTAAAAGTTTATAAATAGAAACTTCCAAAACTGAAAAGCAGAGGGAAAAAAAAGGCTAAGAACAAACAAAAACTGGAACATCTAAGAATTGTGGGACAACTACAAAAGGAAGCAAAAGAAGAAATAAGCAATAGCTGAAGCAATAATGATGGAGAATTTTCCCAAATTAATATCAGACACCAAACCACAGCTCTAGAAAGTTCAGAACCAAGTAGATGAAGTGCCCAGAAAAACTATACCTACACATAACACATTCAAGCTGCAGAAAATCAAAGAAAAAAAACAAAGAAAAAATCTTGAAAGAAACCAGAGGAAAAACACCTTACCTATAGAGGAGCAGAAATGGGAATTTCAACCAGCTTCTCCTCAAAGTATGCAAAAAAAAAAAAAAGAGTAGAATGAAATATTTAAAGTACAGGGGAAAAGTACCCCAACCAATCTAGTTTTCTGCATCTTATGAAATTGTCCTTTAAAAGTCCAGGCAAAATAAAGACTTCCTCACACAAAAACTGAGGAAAACTTGTTGTCAGTAGACACACCTTGTAAGAAACGTTAAAAGTTCTTCAGGGAGAAGGAAAATGATATAGTCAAAAACTGGGTTATATACAAAGAAAGGAAGAACATCAGAGAAGGAATAAATGAAGGTAAAATAAAAACTTATTTTTCTTATTCTTAACTGAACTAACATAATAAAAGCTTCTTCAAAATAAGAGCATCAACAACATATTCAATTCTGCATGATTATATAAATGTTTGCTTATGTATTAAGTGAAATGAAGGACAGCAATGGTACAGGGACAGGAGGGGGGATTAGCAGTACTTTGTTGTTATAAGGTATCTGCACTATCTATGAAGTAGTATAGCATTATCTGAAAGTGGATTTGGATTAGTTGTAAAAGTATATTGAAAATTCTAAAGCAACCACTAAAAAAAGGTTTAAAGAAAGTAAAATTGATATGCTAAGAAAGGAAAGAAAATGAAATAATAAAAAATACTCAATTAAAACCAGAAAAGGCAAAAAAAGAGTTGAAGACAAAAACAGAAACAAAGAACAACAAATGGAAGAAAACAAATATGGTAGATATCAATCCAACTATATCAATAATCACTTTGATCATCAATGTGCTAAATATACAGATTAAAACACAGATTGTCATAGTGGGTCAAAAAAAAAAGCAAGACTCAATTATATGTTGTTTATAAGAAGCCAACTTTAAATATAAAGACATATACATTAAAAGTACAGGAATACAGAAAGATATAGCCTGCTAATACTAATCAAAAGATAATAGGAATAGCTATATTAATTTCAGACAGAGCAGATTTCAAAGCAAAAAAAAATTATCAGGGATAAGGAGGAACATTACATAATGATAAAGAAGCCAGTTCTTCCAAAAGACATAACAATTCTTAATGTGTATGCACTTAACAGCAAAGCATCAAAATATGGGAGGCAAAAACTGATAGAACTTCAAGGAAAACAGGTGAATCCACTATCATACCTGGAGACTTCAACATCCATCTATTAGAAATGGACAGGTCCAGCAAGCAGAAAAATCAGTGAGAGAGTGAAACTCAACAGCACCATCAGTCGACTGGATATAATGGACATCTATAGACCACTTCATTCAACAACAGCAGAATACACATTCTTCTCAAGCTCACATGGAACATTCCTCAAGACGGTACATTCTGGGCTATAAAACACATCTTAGCAAACTTAAAAGAATAGAAATCATAAAATGTCCTCAGACCACAGTGACATTAAACTAGAAATCAATGACTATAAGATAGCTGGGGGGGAAAATAACAAAATACTTGAGATTAAACAATACACTCCTAAATGATACATGGCTCAAGGAAATCTCAAAAGAGATTTTAAAATAATTTGAACTAAATGAAAACACAACTTACTGAAACTTGTGAGATGCAACAAAGGCAGTGTTTAGAGGGAAATTTATAGCACTGAGAAACAGTAAAGGGAACAAATGGATGAAACAGGGACAAGGGGATGAAAGACAAGAGTAGGAAGCAGAGGAGGTACTTACGTTACGTTAGACCTTGGGAGAGGGAGAATACTGGTGAGTTTTTGATGGTTTTCAATTGTCGATCTTCTCTGACTGTGGGAAGACAGGGAAGATTGGAAACAGGAGGATATATAGTGTCTGGTGTAGCTATAATCTTATAGGCTCTGGCATGACACTACGGATAAAACTAAAGGTTACACAATTCTGCATACAAGGCAGGATATTTGGAAAATTACGTTTGGTAAATTTAGGGATTTCCTAATTAAAGGTAACCCAAATCTTTTCTTCATGCCAGCACTGAAATTTGTCTGGTTTTCCTGGATGACAAAGGACTTAAATAAAAATCTAAGTCACAAAATTTAAAAAGCACTGAAAATATGGAAGGAAAAACAAATATGGAGAGACAAGACTATGACAAAAACTGCTTATGACAAGCACTGCATCCAACTGAAAAAAGGAAAGGAAAGCCATAACAAGTAGAAATTAATTTATATTAATATAATACTTTTTTAGTCCAAAATTCCTAGAAAACAGAGCCCAAGGCAGAGCTTGCCTGCTTTAAGCTTGCATGCAATTCTTAGTAAGCAAGAGTAAGGAAAATAGGAAAGGTAGACATGGAAAGAAGGATGGAAAATACAAGTGTTTATTACTAAACTAACCACAAAAGCAGGAGGAAACACGGCCAGATGCTCAGGTAATATGGTGCACCTCTATTCACCCTTTCACAAAACCAACACACTGTAGGACATTTCTAAGAAAGATTTATCTGCCAGTTCCACACCATACTTGACCAAAATGCACTCCACTAAAATAGGAACTCTCCTGCACATCAGACTGTCACCTGGCCCCTCCAGCAATTATGGGAGAGGCAGGGCCCAGGGCCCACAGTCTCACTCCATCAAGTCTAGATTGTAGTGAGGAGAGCTATTCAGCCTGTGCACCAGAGCTGTGGTTAACTCTCACTGTGGCAGGGTGATGGGGGCAGGGCTAGAGTCAGGCCCTGGCCAGGTGTGAGGGACAGAGGTGACAATCCTAGACCAGGGTTACCAACTGAGCAAGCTCTAAGAGCCTGGGAAGGGCTTAAACTGTGCCTAATACCAATAAACATACTCCTGAGATGTAGATAAAAGATAATCCCTTTACTGAGTATACTATCTTCATGATTTTTTGATAATGAAAACACAACATTTTTAAGGCATTTGCAGACTCATTCACAACCATGCTCTTTTGAGTCAATTTTGTATATTTACCTATCATAGAGCTTTCTCAAAATCAGCATTACAGCACAATTGCTTAATTTTAACATTTAAAGGAAAATGACCCCTACTCCCCCCGCCCAAACCATTTAAGTGCCTAGGTTACTGTCACAGAAACAGCTATATGAACCAAAGCTAGGAACTGCCCTCCCCTGAGTTATCAATTCATGGAATTCTTAATTTCTACTGCTTTCATCAGAAGCCCCTTTTGACAAAGCTCCATTCTTTTTCCACAGTAATAGAACCCCTAAATTGTAGCAGGGCACACAGCTGCCAAGAGTGAAGAGTATATTTCCTAATCTCCTTGCAATGAGATGTGTCCACATGACTGTTTTTGTGAATGAATATTACCCAGTGCTCCTCTTCCTTCAACCTTTCCTCCCCCAAGGGAAAGAACATGGTCAAACTTGCACTGTAAAATGCTCACTTCCTCTGCTCTTCTTCCTTGACTTTTAACCTTGGGATAACCTCTGCTAAAAGAGTTGTGCTTTTATTTTTTTTAAAGATTCTATTTATTTTTCTGAGAGAGAGAGAGCAAGAGAGAGAGAGAGAGCACAAGTGGGGGAGAAGGGCAGAGACAGAGGGAGAACAAGCTCACAAGCTCTGTGCTCAGGGGATCCCCAGAACCCTGGGATCATGACCTAAGCCAAAGGCAGATGCTTAACTAACTAAGCCACCCAGGTGCCCCAAGAGTTGTGCTTTTAAAAGGATAGTTCCAGGAGAAAACTTACTATTGCAGGTATTTCTGTGTAAGGTCTAATTTGCATAAGCAGACTGAAGGGCTCCCCACTATAAAGATGAGAGAGAAACAAAGAGATAGAGACAGAGACAGACAGACATTGGTTTTGATTGACTGATTCAACCCAACATATTAACAGCGTTGAGGCTGTAGAATCCTGGACTAGACTATAAGCTAAGGTGGTACCTCCCACCTAATAGAGGTCCGTTGTGTAACTGTCGAATGAATGACTTATAATCAGCCAATTCTGTAAACACTGTCTGAGTTTTATTACTAGTTGTACTACCCTGGACACTTAACCACTCTGGGGTCTTAGTGTCACCTTCTCTGCCATATATAAAAGATTTGGATTCCACAACTTCAGGTTAAACATTCTGGAAGCAAGTACAGCATAAAGAAGTAGTTGATGACTTAAAGCACAAACATGACTGTTTCTCTGGAGTTGCTGTACATAAATTTTTCCCTACACAGCCACCCTGAGAAATACCTTTGAGGATTGGTCATTGCTGTTATGCTGCAACAAGATAAATATGAACAGTTAGGAAGGTGGAGATTGTAAGAAGTATCTACTCTGGCACTTTCAGTCAGTACAATCTGAGCTTGTTTGTCTTACTAAGTTTGGGGTTTTTGATTCCATTGGCAAAATCCCTTTTTCAAAATTTCACATGAACTGATGAGAATCGTGAAAAGCTTAAAGGAAAGAGAGAATTCCCTGAAGGTTGCTGCTTCTGAAAACTGTCATCAAAGTAAAATGTGGAAGCTGGGTGGTAGTGCCACCACTTGGCGACTTTCAAGTGTCATGTTTTAAGCCACAAACTTAAGAACAAAGCACAATTTTCATTCACAAAAAATACATTTTTTAAAAAATTTACTCTACTGTACAATTTCAACGCTCAGCGCTGTTTGTCCCTGAAGTTTAATTAGCTACATATCACTACTGCTTTGTAATCAAGAAGTCCCTTTGTTATAGAAAAAATAATAGGAACACTTGGGAAATGCAGTCCGTGTAGTCTAGAGTCACTATCTTGTCTCCTATGAAGTTACCAACATTACCATTCCTACAGCTCACCAAAGTCTAGTCTATGTTAAGAATTAGGCCAAATAAGCAAGGGCTGGTCACACCTAACTCTCTTAAACTGAAATATACTAAAAGACTATTTGGCAGAATACATTTAGACATTTCTTCAGAATATAAAAGAAATGTGGATGACTGAAAAGTATTTTCACTGAAATACAACCATTCGAAAACTCAAAACGGTCACTTTTAAACAATGATTAATTCTTTCTTATATTATCAAAAAATACCAGATAAAAAAAGACTTTGGTTAATAAAATGTGTGTTTAACTACTCATCATGAACTGATTCATTATTTCCCAAGAAATAGTTAACAAGTGCTTTTAATGACAATCTTAATCCAGTTTTAAGATTCAAAACAATTAGGTTGTGAAAATGAACAATGAGGAAGGCTAAAATAAATTTTTCCATCAACTGTGCATGGTGCTTGATTTAAGAAATATGGTTATTCTTTACTAGGAAATTTACCAAGGAGAATTAGCAAAAGTAATTATCTGGGGGGGGAGGGCGGGCAGAGGGAGAGTTAGACTCTTAAGCAGGCTATATATCCAGTGCGGTAGGGCTCGATCTCACCACCCTGAGATCATGACCTGAGCTGAATCAAGAGTCAGATGCTTAACCCACTAAGCCACTCAGGCACTCCAGCAAAAGTAATTCTTAAAAACTTAGTTCTGTAGTCACAAGAAATGTAAAATTAATTACTACCAATAATCTGTATTATTCTTTCTTCCAACTATTAAGAAACCAAACAATATAAATAAATATTTAGGTATTGTGATTTTCATAGATTTAAATATATCTCCAAAGACACCGATCTCTCAATGGAAGATAAATTTTATATTAACGGATATATTAGTTTTCTTTTCAGTTAATTAAATTGAATAGAGTAACCATTTGTACTATTTGTCAATTATTTGTGATTCTGAGTTTTTTCTCACCTTATCTATGTATGGCCTGTTGGTCATTCATTGTGGTCCATTTCAAGTAAGTGAAAAGGAAAGTTTTAGCCCAACTTAATCTATTTTATATATCATTAACAATACTCTAAAGTTAAACAGAAAGTTCATTTTAATGCAAAGGCTAAGAATAGAAGTTTTTTGTTCTTTCCTACAGTTTAAATATTCTCTCTCCATATCATGTAGCCCAACTTCAATCACAGACTAGGAACATCTGAATAAAATTAATTTATAATAATATAAAGATGATATTTAAAATCCAAAGACTCAAAAGCCCTCATTTAATCCCTTAAACACACACACACCCTTAAATGTTTCTCTAAAGAGCCATGTTGGTTGAATAAGGATTCTGTCATTTATCATAAAATGATCTCTCAACTCTCCCTGGAAATCATATTATTCAAATGTTCCTGGCATTGTGGTGAACATATGATGAGCACCAGGACGGAAATCTAAAGTGAAGGAAATAAGTTACAAGTTCTTTTAGTTGCTTTTAAAATACAAGTGTGTCACATGGTGATCACCTCTTCTCCATCTCCAGTTCAGGAAATAAAAGGAAATGGACTGAGTCGGAGATAGTTAGGTTAGTCATAAGGAAGAATTTTTAAACTACTTAGTATACCTGACTATGCTGGTAGACACGAGGTAATAACAACAAATGTGACCAAGTAAACCATAAAACTTCTTCTTGAAAGCTCAGTCACAGACTATATCTGGAAACCCAGAAATAAAATGTGCTTCTAAGGGCAGACAGAAATCAATAGCTAATTGACAGTACTTAAGAATTATGATGACTGACTGAAATCTGACATATTTACACTTTTCTAGAAGCTGCTATAAGGTCTTCTTCATGAATGTCACATTCTTCATTTGGTTCCAGACAGATATCACACATAGTCAGTTCCATTGGTATTTACAAAGATGGCTTCTTTTTATTATGCTTTCTAAATATAGGCCTAAACACCAGATTTTTCAGTGTGAATTAGAGTTAAGCCTACAGCACCACTTTTTTGAACTTGAATCAGTATAACTGATTAATTAGCAAATATAATATTCAAGAAGCAGACTGTTATTGGTTAAAATGTGATACAGATAAGGAGCCACCCATCAAAGCATCTGTTTTCAGAACATGCTACTCCCAGGGCATAGCTAGCCTACCCCAACAGTGCTAGTTCCAAAATACATAAAGTGAAAGCCTTATCTTTCAAGGTACTTAGATTGTTGCAACTCATCCGGTGTCTCTGTCCATATTATATAGGGCTTTCGGTTCAGGACATTTTACTATATATTTTTCTTTTTAGTGCTTTCCTCTGGGGATCATCTAAGAAAGGTTACTCTTCTCCCCAAACATCCTCATTTATTCAATAATACTAAGGACTCAGGACAATAAGGCCCATACATGAATAAGATATATACTGCCTATTCTGCGAGGTCCTCATAGTCTAGTGTAGGGAAGAGACAAGCAAAACAAAAATAATCAAATATATTAGTCAGGCAGTGGTGACCAGCTCATGATCAATGTAAATCAAGACATGGGCTAAAACCAAAAAAGCAAGTTGGGAGATAAATTAATGGCTGCCAAACACTTCTGTACATCCTAAGAAGTTTTAGACTCTAGACACTTTATGTTTACATTACTCAGAGATTTTTTTACTGGGAGGGAGGTTGAGAGACAGAGAAAGATCAGACTTATTTTAAGGGAGATTCCTCTGGTAGCAGAATAAAGGAAGCATTTGAGAGGGGAAGTACAAGTAAGAGATAATTGGGGTCTGAAATAAGACAGTACAGGAAAAATACAAACATACCAATTTAATAAATCTTTCATGACTTGGTGGCTGTATGGACATGAGTGGTAATGGCAGGCATACAAAATAACAAACGTTTCTAGCTAGAAAAAATCAGGACATTTTTATGGCTATTCATGAACTGAGATCAGGAAACCTGCCAATCTTTCAGACTCCTCCTTTTCCTTAAACATCTACATCTAGGGCACCTGGGTGGCTCAGTCAGTTAAGCGTCTGCCTTCAGCTCAGGTCATGATCCCAGGGTTCTGGGATTGAGTCCCGCATCAGGCTCAAACAGGGAGCCTGCTTCTCCCTCTGCCTCTCTCTCTCTCTCATGAATAAATAAATAAAATCTTAAAAAAAAAAAAAAAAAAGATCTACATCCACAGGTCCTACCTATGATTTTTGCCTCCAAAATACAGAAGTAGAAGGAAGTTTTAAAATATATTTCAAAATTAATGCAATAATTTTGGACTTTGATGTTTCCCAGCTAAACTAATTTATACTTACCTGGTCTTCCTTGCAGGTGTTGGTCCTTCCTCTGTTATCCATATTTTAATTGGAATAATTAATCTAAAACACAGTTTTTTTTTAATTAAGATTTTATTTATTTATTTGAGAGAGAGAATGAGATAGAGAGAGAGAGCATGAGACAGGGGAGGGTCAGAGGGAGAAGCAGACCCTCCGCTGAGCAGGGAGCCCGATGCGGGACTCGATCCCGGGACTCCAGGATCATGACCTGAGCCGAAGGCAGTCGCTTAACCAACTGAGCCACCCAGGCGCCCCTAAAACACAGTTCTTTCTAGCATGTGCCCCTAGGTAAATGGTTCCCCAAAGCCAAAGAACGAAGTCTAACCTCTTAGCAAAGCAAACAAGGCCTTTCAGAATGCAGCACTTCCATCTGTCTTTGGTCTTAACCCCCACACTTCCAACTTCCTATCTTACGCTCTAGTAATACCAACATTCCTGAAGTTCTTCCCACATACCATTATAATCTTTTGCTTGCTTTGCCTCTGCTCTTTGTTTTGCCAGAAAAATCCTTCTTCCTCTGGCTAACTCTCACTCATCCATCAAGACACTTCCACCATCACCTTTTCAGAGACTGGACTTCCACATTAGATCAAGTGCCCTTTTGTGTCCTCAAAGAACTTTGTATCTACAATTATACCTCTAATTCAGCATTTATCATGCCATATACATAAACAAACAATCTCTATTTTACCCGTCAATAGTTGCTGACTTTGAGTTCTATCCTATGGCTTACCCATCTTTGTACCTCTAGGAATAAGAAAAATGTCTATCTGCCATGTAGAAGGTTAATAAATGTTTTTAGACCTAATGATCTGAAGACTATAGACAAATAGGAGCAACAGAGAGTTGAGGGGGAGGAGAAAAAAGGACAGGAAAATAAAAGAAACTCGCTATGGGCTACACAGACTTTTGTTTCTGATTCATCTGTGAGTAACTGCCCTAGGAAACATTTTCTTGGAATTACAATTAAGCCATAAGCCCTATTTTTGGTAGGGCTTTCTTTTGTGTGGTTGAGAATTGTGATACCGTCTTATAACAATAAATACCTCTTTGGTCTCCACCCCCATTTCTGGCACAGAGCTCCTAAAACTACCTTGAAATTTCCTAAGAATGCTAACTATGTCTCGATAGTCATCATAAGACCGCTTCAATCACACCTGAGTTTATGTTAATAAGGCAACTTTTGCAAAGCCCCCAAGGAGGAGGGCTGGTTGCCAGGGAAACCACCCATGTGATTAAAGGATTGAAATTTTCAGTCCTACCCTCTTGTCTCCACCACAACCTACCGGGAGGGGAGAGGGCCTGGAAACTAAATTAAATCACCAATGGCCAATGACTTAATCAATTGTGCCTATGTAATGAAACTTCCATAAATACCACACAAAGATGAGGTTTGGAAAGCGTCTACATTGGTGAACACATGGAGGTCCCGGGAGAGTACAGAAGCTCCACACCCCTTCCCATATCCCTTGCCCTATCCATCTCTTCCATTTGGCTGTTCCTGAGTTAAATCCTTTTACAATAAACTGGTGATCTAATAAGTAAAATGTTTTTCTGAGTTCTGTGAGCTGCTCTAGCAAATTAATCAAATCCAAGGCAGGAGTCAGGAGAAGCTCCAATCTACAGCCGGTAGGTCATAAGTATAGGTGACACTGGACTTGTGACCGGCATCTGAAGGTGGGGGCTGGGGGGATGGGTGTGTAGCACTGAAAGTTTAATCTGTGGCATCTCACACTATTCTCCAGATAGTATAAGAATTAACTGTGGTGTGTAAAAAAAAAAAAAAAAAAATACATGTCAGCAGCCTGTAAGACTCCAAAGGAAATCAATTCAAAGTAACATTACCAATACACTTGGTTCCCTAAACTCTCTGGCTGCAATTGAGTTGATGAAATCAGAGGACCCAATCTTTAGACTGTTTACCTTGATTTATGCCCTGTCAGGCATGAAGGGAAAATGGTTGTTTATTTTCCTCAAACTAGTACCACAGGGCATAGCAGAAGAGGAGGGAGTCTTCGGAGTCTATCAGAATCCACATCCCAACTCCATTATTTAATAAATTCTGCCTCATATGTAGATGAGAGGTCATCTTTGGGTATCTACCACATACCCGGTGAGGAAGGAAATATTTTCTGAGACAAGCCACTTGTGCACCCATATCTCAGGCTCATGGTCAGGAAGGACCAGACAGGAAGAACTGGTTGGATTTGAATCTACAGGGACACTTGTAGAGTCCAAATGATATGCAATCCAAAAAGTTCCAATTTTTCACTGCTGTACAGCCACCCAGGCTCTCTACCCACTTCAGCATTTCCAAGATTCACTGCTTTTAGCATTCTTACTGGGGTGTGGGCTTCCAGTAGAATTCAGCTCACTTTGTACCACGAAAACTCCACATCTCTCCTGAATCCAGAAATTCCTTTGTCTGGTTAAAAGTTCTCCAGAGGAGAATGCCCAGGAAGGACTTAGAAATATCCTGAAATATGAATAATAAATTTCCCTATAGTAAAGTCTTAACAGAAAAGAAATTAAGAGAGGTAGGGAGACAGAACCTGAATTAAATAGCAGGCAGAGTGCTATAGCTTTTTTGTTTCACCAATGACACTTTGTTTTTGTGACTTCATCAACAAATGTTTCCATTTTGGCTTCTATGTAACATATTTGAACCAATTTGCTAACTAGTAGCAAATAATTCCTTTCAACATCTTTTGAGTTTATTAGGCTTCTAAGATTATTTACAAAAATAAATTCCTAGCTTCTAAATGAAGCTGAACCCGAAAACAAATACAACAGAGTCAAAGAAAGAGTCCAAAGCCTTGGACTGGATTTTTCAGAACAGAGCAAAAGGACTGATGTGGCTTATGTTAAACCACCACCATCAACAACAAAAACCTTACTGCTTTTAAAATAAGTTTTTTTGTTTTTTTTTTTTAAGAATTTTACTTATTTATTTGACAGAGAGAGAGAGAGAGACACAGCGAGAGAGGGAACACAAGCAGGGGGAGTGGGAAAGGGAGAAGCAGGCCTCCCGCCCCTGAGCAGGGAGCCCAATACAGGGCTTGATCCCCGGACCCTGGGATCATGACCTGAGCCAAAGGCAGATGCTTAACAACTGAGCCACCCAGGTGCCCCTTTTTTAAAAAAATAAGTTTTAAGTTTTAATCACTACTGTTATAAATTTTGCTGAAATGATAACTTGAACAATTTACAGTAACTAAAGAAAACCAAATGATACCAATCGCAGGTTGGTAGGTTTTATGTTATGATCAAGACACTAAACAACTGGACATTATATCCTATAATGAGGATATATGGGGAAGACCACATGCATGGCATGACCATGTTTTACAAGTGAATGAAATCAAAGTGGGAGAAATATCTACTGAGTTCTCATTCTGATTATGCTTAAGGTTAGCATTGCTCATTAGATGAACTTTAAGGATGAAAAACTAACTGCAGGGATTGTTGTCATAAGTGTTATTACTAGCATCAAAATGTTCAAAATTGTCTAGACATGATAAACTATCATAGATATTATTTGTAAAAAATATGTGGCAGCCTGAGAACAGAACTCACCTCTGGGGTTATTCAAGCACCCCACAAAGATTCCTACTGTCCTTCTTCTAGACCCCAATGATTAAACCCGCCCCTTTTTCTGGTCTAAGTGTTTTTATTAATATTCTTTGTTATGCAGCTTCCCAAATCAAGCATCCAGCCCCTTCAGTCTTTGGAATTTTGCTATTAATGGCAAAGAGACATGATATATCAATACCAATATTTATACTGTGTTACTCTGTGCCAGGCAGTGGGGATATCAAAATGAATACAGAATCTGTCTTCTAAGAGCTCAGTTGAGAGATGAAGACAGACATGTAGAAAGATAAATTAGAGCCAAGCTCAAAGGCTGTGTGCTGAGCAGAACAAAGGTTCAGCGACTGCTAAAACCCACAGGTCCCAGGCTAAGAGATCTTGTAATTTGAGCCCAAAAAATTTTGTTGTAGATTTTAATCCTTCTGCCAAAGATTTTTTACCCAAAAACCAAAACGAGGACAGAAAGGAAATTGTAAAAGATAAAGGAGATCTGAAGGATGCATAAAGAAGCTAGAAGAGAGGAGGAAGAAGTCATTATCAACAGTTTAGAATGGAAGGGAAGAAAAGGCTACTATAGTACAGCTAGCAGCAGGAATTAAAACCAACCAGGATTCACCAGCTCAAAGCCTGATAGAAATATAAGTGGCGAAGTAGATAGGAAACTAAAGGTGGAAGATGGGAATCAGCCAAAAAGGAATGGCGATACCAGTCTGTGATCTTGTGCCCCAAGAAACACACAGCAACACTCATGAGCACTATCTTTACCCAAAATAAAAAAAACAAAAATATCTTTCTCTGAAGGAGTTTACAATTACAATCTAGTCAGAGAAGATGGTGGAACAGTGAGAGAAGTTCATATATGCACAGAATTCACAGGTGAGCACAGAAGGGGAAAGAAATATTTCTTTCACATTCCTCTCCTGGGTCACACCTCTCTGAGGTCATTCAACTATTTCAAACTTAGGGATCATATCCAACATAGAGAGGGGGTCACACTTATTAGAGCTGAGGAGCCCAATGAAGTGATACATAGCAGTACTTTTCAAACTTCACTGTGCATTTGAATCAACTAGAGATCTTGTTAAAATGAAGATACTAATTCAGTTAAGTCTGGAGTGGGACCGAAGATTCTGTATTGCTAATAAACTCCCAGTTGGTGCTGATAAACTATATTTTGAATGATAAAGATATGGAGAACACAGTCTCTCTTGCTACCACATGGAAAATTAATGATGGGGCAGAGAGAATCAGCCAGGTTCTATAAATATTATCCAGAAGAGACAGTTTAAAAGTGAGGCTAAGGAAAAGCTGGAATTAGTCCACTGCTGGAATAGAATGAATGGGAAATTGACATTTTTTAAGTATCAGTTTTGTACAAGGCACCTACACACATACAATAACTCTCACAAATCCTGGGAAGAATAGGTATCACCTTTTACTGGCATGAAAGTTAAGTAATTGTCCTGAAGTCATCAAGTTCACACATGACACAGCCAGGAGTCAAAACCAAGGTCTATTTGACTAAAAATCTGTGCTTTTTCCTCCAAACCAAAATACTCACTGAACAGCCAAGCTCAGAATACAACCAAACCTGAAGTAGGAATTTTAAGGAGAATCCATGAGACACTACAATCTTTCTTTTCTAAACATCAAGTGCTATTTGGTAATTAAAGAAAATGTAATTAAGAGATTCCATCCTAAAATTCTAATGTGAGTATTAAAGTATAGTAAAGCCCCACAGTACATATGAATTTATTTCCCAAAGGAGTCTTGTTCTTTGAGGAATAAATTAAAACCAAAATTTCCCAAAGGCTAAGTAAACAACATAATAGATCAGAAAATACATATAGAAAATTTTCAAAGTATCAATGCATTTGAGCTTAATTTTCAAAAGGGAATACTGTCCTTTCAGATTTTAGTCCATGGCACATCAATAAAAACTAAATACCGCTTGGCACTCTAATTCTAACATATAAAAAAAATTCAAGAATTTGGCTTAAAGGGACAATACATCTCACAATGAGCTCACCAGCATTACCAGCTGGGACCAGTTAACCACATTTACCAAATAAGGCAAGTTTTTTCAATGCTTGAAATCTTTCTACAGTGAGCTCACTTCACTTCTCCCTGGGTTTCTACAGTAATTGTAGAGGTCATCTCTCCAACTTGGGAGTCAGTAAATCACCAGGCTCTCAAGGCAAGCGTGGGCTGCATGGTCTCTGGAGAGCATTCAGTTTTGGCTTCATATTATTACTGACGATACAGAAGAGAAAGACACAAAATCTACTCTAAAAGCAGAAGCGTAAGAAGCTGTCTGTATTAAGCAAAACCTATTGATAAAGTCAGTGAAAGCTGTTTATTAGTGTGCATAAAAATGGTAGACCTTACCTTATTTCTCTCAATGTATGTGTCCAGTTGTAAACATTCTTGTTATCTAGTGCCAGTCTTTACGACCATATTCACAAATTTCAATAATTTTGGTTACCAAATGAGTCACCTTATTGTACAATCCCAAAACACCAAAATAATTTTTCCCATTACTAATGGCTGCTTTTGTATAGTTGTAAAATGGTGCACACAAACAAAAGAAATTTAAATGTATGATGAGATTTACCACATTCTTAGTTAAAAATAACACTGTTGGGAGGAAGGCTGTCCACATATTTAGCAGTTCCAGTTGCGATTTGAAACCTCAACAGAAGCAAGCATTGTAAAGTGGTTTTTACTTGGCCATCTCTTAACTATTTAAAAATATTCTACTTCAGAGGTAAAAGGGATTCATCTTTTTCTAAACTGCTATATGCAAAAAGCCATAGCTCTAAACTGAGAATATATATTTGGCATCAAAGATAAAAGATTCCCAGGAAGATATATATGCTTGAAATAAAAAAAATCTTGGTGTTTATGACTTTTAGCCACTAATCTGTTCAAAGTCACACCCAATTTTATCTTACAATAAATTCTGTGGTTTTCTAATCTAGGAAGCCAATTCTTCAAACTCACTCTATTAAGTCTGATACCACATTTGCATGAAGACCTAAAAGACTGCGGAGATTAAAAATGAATTTTGTTTCAGGACTTAAGCTAGGCATTGGAAAATTCTTTCTGCAAGGGGCGAGAGAGCAATATTTTATGCTTTGTGGGCCACATGGTCTCTGACACAACTGTTATTCATGCTGTTGTAGGATGAGAGCTGCCATAGAGAAACACAAACAAATGGGCAACGCTGTCTTCTAATAAAGCTTTATTTATGGGCACTGAAATCTGACTTCACATAATTTTCACATCACAAAATATTGTTCTCTTAATTTTTCAAACTATTTAAAACTGATGGTAGAAAAAATTTCATAAACATTCTAATGCAAATATTGATGAGTTATGGGCTGACAGCTAGTTTCTCAGACTCTAACCTTTCACAGTGCTCCTAAGTTATCTTCTTAAAATACAGACTAAGACTCTGCGCACATGAGTATCATATCTGCCATATGAGTAAAAGTATCATGGTTAGGAGCATGTGCCTTAGAGATAAACTGCCTGGGTTCAATCCCTGTGCTTTGTCATTTACCAGCTGCCTATTCCTTAACAAATCACATTATTCTCTCTGTGGCTCAAGTGTACTCATTGGTAAGAAGAGACTGAAAATAATAGCCCCTACCTCATAGAGTTGTTGTAAAGATGAAATAAATATATGTGAGCTGCCTAGAATACATCTGACATGTATGATCAATATCTATTATATCCTGTTCATCATTATCATGATTTTTGTTAACCAAAATAACAAAAAAGAAAAAAACAACGTTCCTTAGTGGCAGCACAAAACTCTCCATTATTCTGCCTCCACTGAATATTTCCTGCTTCATTTCTCACTAATTCGCCTTCACCTTCCATTTATATTGGCATGTAAGCTATGGCCCAATATTTATTCATATTAGGGGTTATGACATTGGTGGGTTATACAACCAGTTTCATGAGTTATAACTAGAACTTGTCTGAATGAAATAGATTAGAGTAGAATATAATCAAAAATAACAGATTATATCACATGTAGTAACAGAAGTACGTTAGCACATGTATTCATTGAATTATGATGTGAAATGCATTTTTTAATGTGGTTCATATCGGGGGCAGGGTGGGGGGGGAGACCAAAAGCAACAGCTCTAATCACACCGGAATATATCAAGTTTCTAAGCCACATCACAATTATTTTACACTATTATGACTCTTCTCTTTTGTTTGGGATGTTGTCTATCACTTGCACTAACTGGAAAGTTTCTGCTAGCCATTACATTGCACTTGCTCATGCCAGAACATCACAAAAGTCTTTGCCAACCTCTGCTTGGTTAAAAGAATAAACTGTTCCTTCCACTGTGCTTGTAAATACTATGGGCGTATTTCAGATATACCATTAATTCCATTTCATCATAATTATCTATTTCTCTGTGACTTCTTTTGCTATACTGTTAGTTCCATGAATGCAGGCATCATATTTATTTTTGTGTCCCTAGACTTCACACCATGTCTGACAAAGCAAATCAACACTGTCTAGTTGAATGTTTTTATATCAATAACAAGATGGATGATGGCATGCTAATCAACTTTCTAATGACTCAGAGACAGGCAAGGAGGATTAAGCAGTAGAGGAGAACCTGTTATTAGATGATAAAGTATAGATGCCAAAATATCTCATTACTTTGGAATGAAGTAATTGAAACATAGCAAAAGTCTCACCATCAAATCCATAGTCTACTATGCAAGCATGGAATCAAAGGTCTCTACCTTAATTGCTACTGAGATTTTATTTTGATTTGAATAAACAATGAGACATAAACAATGAAAAGGTAAGTAATTTTATAGGTCACTACTGATATATATATTTTTTAATGTGGTAGAAACCAGACACCCTTTAGGGCTTCAAGTTCAGTTTTCACTGCTAAATTTTAAATAAGAACACTTAAAAACTGAAGCTGTTAATAGAAAACAAGAGTTTGGTAAGTTGAAACAATGTCCTGTTAAAAATAACTATATATAACAGGAATGTTCAGCAAATGCAGATGCTTCCTGATACTGACCCTAGCAACGTCGACAATGGGTACTAAGTACACGTTTGTTTGCTTTTTGCTGGACTAGATATGAAAATTTTCTGTATTTCAGATATAACAAAAGGTTGAATACAGAGAAAGTAGTCTGAAGTTCTTCATAATTTTTAAATCTATCAAAGTTTCCTAAATATTAACTCATTGATTTATAGTCTTTAGAGTGTTTCCAATTACTTCAATGTGTATTATAAAATTTTAATTCCAATTTGATATACATAAAATATAGGTGAGGGCAATAAAAACAGCCCAATAAAACACCATTAAAATTCAAATGCTGGCATAATTCATTTGCAACAACCCTAAAGAATAATTATAAGGCACAAAAATTAGTATTCTATAAAAATTATTTGGAAAATCCTTCATCTTTCTCCCTTTCCTTTCTTCTAGGAAAGAAGGTGTGTATCGGGGTGATAATAAGCTCTGGCATTTTTGTGTGTTTTCTCAATAAACAAGCAACTATTACAGTATAAAATTAAACAAAGGAAGATACTACACATAGAGGGTAGTCATTTTATCAGAGCTCCTCAGTTAACATCAAACGACATGTACTACAAACCCACCTATTCCTGATGCTTGAAATGTAATCCTGTTTGTATCAGCAACTTGCTTTGAATTATAAAATACAAGTGTGAAATAAAATGTTTTGCAATTTTATTGTGTGAGTTTTCCACAGAAATCAGTATGAAGATTCTTAAGTGTTTCAGGAATATTTCTAACCATTTAAATTTGTAAAAAAAAAAAAAAAAAAATCACTGATAGTTTCCCAACCACTTCAAGGACAACTGGAAAGGCAGGGATCACGAACAAAGACAGTATAAGTAAAAATATCAATGTGTATAATAAATAGAAGCCTAAATTCTCATGTAGCAAATTATTCTGCAATAGGGGCAGCCAGTAGATGCAGTAGAAGAAAAGAATGTATCTACAGATAAAAACTCCAACTGCTGAACCAAGGAAACCACCTTGTTTTCTAGAGAAGATACAAAGTACACAGGGGACATTTCCTCAGGGAGTTGCTCCATGTGGAGCTTCTGAACTCCCATTGTTGTCCCTATTGAAATCAAGAGACCTAGAAAAATTTCATTAGTTATTTGGAGTTTCTCCTTCTACCAAATTAACTTTAAGTAAGTGGATTTGCTACAGAGAAGACTTCATTATATGGAAACAGGCTTAATTCTTACCCAAGAAGGCTGACCACTAAAGAATGAATAAGTTATATTGAATAACAAGGTTTCACTCTCTAGAACTCTAGTGTCAATTTTAACAATGATTAGGGAGGGAGGCTCTACTGCATTTCATCAGTTACTATTTATGTAGGGCACTTATAAATTGCATTAAAATGTAATAAGCTATATATTTGACCTAAAATTTGGCAAAAGGGGGTACTCCTGGGTGGCTCAGTTTGGATTTCAGCTCAGGTCATGGTCTCAGGGTCCTGAGATCAAGTCCCACATTGGGATCCACACTCTGTGGGGAGTCAGTCCACTTGATATTCTTTCCCTTTCCCTTCTCCTTCTTCCCCCCCCATTCACGCTCCCTCGAGTTCTCTCTCAAATAAATAAATAAATCTTTAAAAAACTAGCATAAGGATCTTTTGTAAAAATACAATTTTCAGGGATGCTTAAAATGTTTCCTAAGTATCAGTCTTTAGGCATCAACATAAGGATAATCAGGAGGAAGAAAAGTGATAATCTTACCTTCAATTTATTATAATCAAATTATAGCACAAGAGTTTATCTTCCTGTCTGAGCACATAACAGCCACTTAACAAAATTATAATAATCTATGTATGTATATAAACACGCATATACATTTAACATATAGTGATGTAATAAATATATATTGATTGAGTTGTTCAGCAGAATGCCTTTAAGGTTATGTCCCTACCCAGAATTCTAACTATGGGAGGCTCAGCTTCTCTAATGGACCAGAAAGCTCTGAAATGTAAAAAACATGATACCTCAGCAATTTTTGAAACATGT
Organism: Eumetopias jubatus; assembly: GCF_037043125.1. NCBI lineage: Eukaryota > Metazoa > Chordata > Mammalia > Carnivora > Otariidae > Eumetopias > Eumetopias jubatus. The sequence continues at coordinate 81,976,203 of NW_028274819.1, read as the reverse complement.
ACAGACACTGAATGGCACCACCTGTCAAGTAGAGAGACTACTACTGACTCACCTGTCCCCAGGAAATGTGATCTGGTTTGTTTTTCTAGTGGTGGCAATGGGGTCAATTAGAACTAATTCTCACCCCACAAGATGTTGTAAGGATAAAAACACACTATAAGCTATCAAAAAATGCATTTACATTCCCATGATAAAGGCACGTATAGTATGCTGCCCAAATTACTGAATTAGATAGCAGAAGCCTTGGACTTGAGTCCCCAGCTAAAGCACATGCTTACCTCTGGATTGTTGGCAATGCTTCTTGATCTTTCTGGGTGTCAAGTTAGTCCTGTGGAAAATGATACTTCCTAACTTCCTACTTTGTAGAACTGAGTGTTATAAGTTACAAGTAATGTCCAGGTAAGGCCCTCTAGCTTGGTAACTCTGTGAACCGCATTTAACAGTCAATGAATCAACATTGCTTTGCCTGCCTGTAAAACAAAATAAGGCAAACTAAACTACATGAACAATGACCTTATTTTTACTGAAATACTTTGATTACTACTAACAGAAAATATATAACATGAATACTAATGATTAACTATAAGAGCAACTGACATCTTAATGCTTACTATGTAGAAGAAATTATGTGAAGAAATTTATGTGAAATGAAAAATTATGCTATCACATCAATCCTATGAAGATGGTCCTATTATTGTCTCCATTTTTTTCAGATGGATGAAAGGTAAAAAAAAGGTAATTAATTTACCCAAGTTCACAGTTCCTATGAGTATTATGTGTCAGGTTTTGATCTCAAGTTTGTATGACTCTATAGAACTTGCTGGTAAATTATAAGACATTATCCTGCTCTCCAAATGAGCTAACCAGCCAATTTTCCTTCTTTAAGAATAAAGGAATTAATTAATATTTCTTGAGCATCAAGCATGTAGTGGTGCTATTAAACATCTGTATAGGTTTTATCTCATTTCTGTTTAAAAAATGAATATACTCCTTACTAGCTACATGACCTCAGCCCATCTGTTTAACTTCTCTGCAACCCAGCTTATTCATCTACAAAATGTGTTTAACAGTTTTCCTATCTAATATGCTGGGTGTGATGATTAAATGAGTCTCAAGTAAAGCAGTACTTGGTTACCTATTATGAAGGGTATTATTATTGTTATTACTGTTTTTATTATTATTATTGTTTAAAAAAAGATGACCAAATAACAAAAAACAACAATTCTCAAACCCCATATAATAGGTTCTAATGATAGAAAGTACAATAAAGAGAATTACAAGTAGTTTTTAAAAAAACATCAAATGGTTTATAATTTGCCCTGAAAATTCAGCCCCAGAGAACATCTGTCCAGGAAACAGACTCAGCTCAGCAGGCATCAGCAGCACATGAAAAACCAATCCTGACCATCCTCTGTAGAACTTGTTGACAACTGAAGGAAAAGTAAGGTGATCTACAAAATCCATACTCTACGCTATAAACCACAACTTTTTTAGATTGTTCCCACAATGAGTCCAATGTATACCCATTAAATTAGATTAATAACTCAGTCAAGTGGCAAAAACTTTTTAATTTGGAATAACTAAAGTATCTGTAATCCTTCTAGATTCTCTAAGTCATGTGTATATTTGAGACAGCAAATTAGACTGGAGCCATTTTTTGCATTATAGAAATCTAAGACTGTGACAAATTAATCATGACAATTCTCCATAAATTTTAGATACTACATGCTAAAATAATTATATATGCAAGACATGTTTAAAAATAATAAATGCTCAGAGACAGAACCAAACTCTACTATGGAGAAAACAAAGGGACAAGAATCATTGGGTTCCATTACAGTCTTCAGTATAAAACCAACATAAACAAAATCAAGTCCTATTGTGAAATGACTAATATCATATTGTTTATTTTTCTATTAAAACCATAGAACAATATTCATATGATTTCCATTAAGGTCTACTTAAAAATGAAAACCAGTCTTGAAAAACATTTCCCATACAAATGAAAATGTCTTTTATGGGCAGTATTTCTCAAGTCTCTTAACCTCTACTGAAATGAGTCGGTATTAAGTGTCTACTGTGTGCTGAGGAAAATTAAAAATCAAACGACATACAAAATACATTAACTAGGCTTGATTCAAAGTGGGCAAGTTTGAAACATAACAAAGTGGGCATACTTGAAACATTTTTATAATTTAGATACATTTCTCATTGAATCATGTTTGCTAAAGGTAAGGAAATTAAAATATTTCACAAAAGAGTATTCTAAAGAACAGTAGTGGAGGAGTCAAAACACTATTGATCTGAGGAATTGAGTTCTAGTCCTCACTGTGCCAATAACCAGCTGCTCAGTCTGTTTATATGTGGAAAATGAGTCCTTGGTCTCCTGAAAGTCAGTTCCATCACTTAAAATATGTAACAGACTGGTACGTATGTTATGTATGTTTACACTATTTCTCCTAATGTATCTGTCTTTGAGTAGGAACTCAGATACGGAGCACTACTTATATTTTAGAGTCTGCCAGTTTATGTAATAACAGGTGTAGATAGGACTTAAAACGGACTCTCCCTGGGGACAAGGAGGAGCTTTTGAATGCAATTAAATATAGTTGTCAATGTATACAAAAAGTGCACAAACAAGTTATCCATTTTGCTCTGTTATAATGCTGCTCTGGATATATTTCTATTGTGAAAATTTTAGTTTGCATTAAATCATTCTGCATACCTATTCTCTCCTCATTTTTAGAATTGAAATCGTCAGTGTAACAGGATACAAATTAAAGAAACAAAACATTCAATTCTATACTCTGACACATGTAATGTCAGGCCTGCAAACAATTCCATTCTGCATCTATCAGCACACTATGAACCTCTACATAAATACACTTTTGCAACTGTTTATAGATTTTATCTATTCAAAAAATAGGAACCACCTCCTCCATCCTTTAGTTCAGCAACCCCCATCATTCATCTTTGCTAATGGTTTTCAACGGTGCTTGTTCTCCACAACTGTAACTCACACAGCAAAGCATCAGGTGTCTCAAAGTCCATGGAACAAACTACAAAGGAAATGTTTGTGGTCAATAGACTTTGTCCACTTCAGTTAAATAGGATCACATGGTTGTGAGGAGTAGGCTACTTAGACTCAGCATCTTCTACTTGGCCCAAGCTGAAGAGGTCATGACTACAGTGGAAGAGTCTACACGTAACTGACGCTCTTGTTTTCCAGCTAACTCATTAGCCTGAACATCCTTGCTCAAAACCTCTACGGTACAGACTGTAAAAAGCAGCAGTGTCATTTGGAGAATTAACTCTATTTACCAACAAGAAAATACATAGGTAAAACAAGGAATAAAGCAATAGAAAAAATAAACACCTTCAAATATTTTCATTTCTACCATGATATTTCTGCAAAACCAAAATAAAACTGACTCATACATATATTTCAGAAGAAAATGCCTGGTTTTTAGTCACTTTACTGAACAAGGATTACTTAGCAGCTTACAAACAATTTAGTACTAAGAGCATCAGGCAGATAAAGTACACAGAATTACTGCAACCAAAAAGCCAAGTGCAATAATATTAACTTCAAGATTTCATTTGAACTCATTTAGAACAGCAAGTTTAAAATACCTCCCCCAATGACTAGGCAAAGGCATAGTACACTGTGTGTGCTCTCAGCTGATATGCCCAGCAACTGAGATATTTAAAAAACAATAATAATAAAATAAAATATAAAATAAAATGGGTATAATTATGCATGTTATTTTAACTATAGCTAACTTAAAACTTGAATAATCCATACACATGTAAAATCTATTTTAGATGGACCATAACACTTCGGATATTCTGTACTAAAGAATTTTTCACAGAGCTTTTTAATTTTTTTATTAAAGGTTTTTATTTATTTGAGAGAGAGAAAGAGAGAGACTGTGCACGTGCACAAGGAGGAGGAGAGGCAGAGGGAAAGACAATACTGAAGCCAACTCCCCAGAGCATAGAGGCCCCACACAGGGCTCGATCCCAGGACCCTGAGATCATCACCTGAGCCAAAACCACAAGTTGGACTCTTAACCAACTGAACCACTCAGGTGCCCCACAAAGCTCTTCAATTTTATTAAAATATCATTGAAGTGAGACATTATAAATTGGGGCTCCAAAGTAAAGTAAAATTCCTTAATTTCAGATACATAGTCTGACTTCCTAGCTCTGTGATCTGTTGAGATCACCTCATCATTTTCCTCATTGTGAAAGCAGGTATAACACCTATACTCACCTCACGGGTTGCTTAGAAGAACCTAATTAAGTCACAGATGTAATAGTTCAGTGAAAACCCCTAAAATTATAATTGTAAATAAAGATTAGCTACTACTATTCTTTTTTTTTAATTTTATTTATTTATTTGACAGAGAGAGACACAGCGAGAGAGGGAACACAAGCAGGGGGAGTGGGAGAGGGAGAAGCAGGCTTCCCGCCGAGCAGGGAGCCTGATGTGGGGCTCGATCCCAGGACCCTGGGACCATGACCCGAGCCAAAGTCCGACGCTTAACGACTAAGCCACCCAGGTGCCCCTAGCTACTACTATTCTTGAAAAAACTTTTCCTTGTTCTGAGCACATTGAACATTTTTCTTTTCTTCCTATTTCTGCCCTTCCTTCTCAACCTCCTTATCTGTCCTGTTTTTCTCTCCCAAAACATCAAATGTTAAATTCTCATATTATAGAGAACCTAGGGTCCTCTTCTCATTCTATTCTTTGCCAGAAAAAATCTAATTTTACCTCCCATGATTTTAATTACTAACTAGAAGACAATAATTCCCAAATGTGTATTTCTAATTCAGATCTGAATATACACGTGCCAACTCAACATCTCCACTTGGGTGTCTTGGTGGAACTTCAAACTCATTATGTCTAAAAGCAAATTCACCATTTTTGCCACCCAAACATAAATGTTGCCTATCTCAGTAAGTCACTCCAAAAATCACCCAATTATGCAACCCAGGACCCTAAGAGTAATCCCTGAAACGTCCTGTTCCTTACCTCCCAGTATGTAACCCATTTCCTACCTTCCCCATTTTACCTCTGAAATACATCCCTTTGTCTCCACAGCCACTAGCACCTTCTGAATCTAAAGTTACTATCCAATAGCCTCCAAATTGGTTTTCCCAAAGCAGTCCTACCCCTCCATCCCAGCATGACATGCAACATTTAAAATGCAAATATAAAAATATAAAACGAAACAAAATAAAATAAAACACAAATATCACTCCTCTAGCTACAACTTTTCTTTGGCTTGTCAGTACCCTCAGAAAAAGGAGCAAAACACCACAGATCATTAACAAAGCTGTGCACATGCCCTTTGTCTCCGTTGTCCTCTATATTCCTAACATCCTGGACGTTTTTCTTCTAAAATGCTAGGCTCTATCTTCCTTTAAGGCCTTTATTCATACCCACTGTGTTCCCTCTTTGGGAATATGAAAGGTTTTTCCCTTCCTGCCCCTGAACCCCCATTTCTAGCTATTTCTTTATCATTTAGTTTGCTGTTTAATCAATACTTCCTCCAGAAGGTGTTTCCTGGTTCTCTGGACAAGGTCAGTTTTATTAATTACACTCTCACAAAGCACTCTTCACTCTTGAATCACAATTCTCAGTGCATTTGTAATCACTCTGGAGTCTGCTTTCCACAAGAGATAATAAGGGACACAACAGCAGGCAAGCCTGTCTTGTTTACAACTGTATCCCTTAATCTTATCAAACACCATGCTTGCCAAAAGTGCGACAACTATGATATTGATAAATGTTGGCTGAATTAATTAACATAAAAAATGTTCTGGTTTAGTCCCTAACTTGATACTGGCTTATAATTTTTAGAGAAATGCACATAAAACTAATTCAAGACAGACTGTGCTAGCTCTTTACAGTAAATAAGCAAAAAAAAATTGCCTGATTCTGTAAGAAAGATAATCAGTTCTGGAAGAGGAACAAATATGAAGAAGGCTTCTTTCTAGTGCTGGGGTATGAATGAAGCCATGGAGAGCTACCACAACCTCAACAAGCGAACAGCAAAAAATATTCCAGGGAGACAGAGATTGGGGCAAAGCCATAGACCTAGTCAGGGTATAAAGAGAGACTGTGAGAAGACAATGTGCCTGAGTGGGGAGGTGTGCTGAAATATAGCAAATGGGCACACTGTGAAAAGTTGGAAAGCTTTCATTATCAGAATCAAAGTGTCTCTCAAGGAGAACCACTGAAAATTTCATCACTGAAGAATGATGAAGACAGCAAAAACATGTTAACCGATTAAGATTCAGGTGTGGAGACCAACTAGTAAGTGATTTCAATATTTCACGTGTAAGGGAAGGAGGAAAGGAGGAAAAATGATTCTGCAAAAGAATAAACAACATTGCTCAAATGGGGAAGGGGTAGACCATTGACTAAATGGAAAATCAAAATAGAGAAAAGATGGAGGAAGGATGGGAAATGATGATTTCTGTTTTGGAAACCCTAAATTTTATGTCCTTATATAATGTTGACCAGATAAAGTGTAGACCCAAGAAAGAAGATGCAATTTCAAAAATTATTAGGCTCAGGGAAATTTTAATCAGTCCATAATCAATTAACCATTAATGCAAAGTCTTGAGAAACAAGTCAAAAGTTATTTCACAAACACATTTTTTTAAAGACTTATTTATTTGAAAGACAGAGCATGAGCGGGAAGGGCAGAGGGAGGAGAGAGATTCCCAAACATACTCCATGCATGGAGCCCAACACAGGGCTTGATCTCAGGACCCTGAAATCATGACCTGAGCTGAAACCAAGAGTGGGACACTTAACCAACTGTGCCACCCAGGCGCCCCTCACAAACATATTTTTATTAATAATGAAAAAATACCAAAAAAATAATAAAAGGTCTTTTATAATTACTGCCTGAGTTTTCAATATACCTTATACCTAATTTTTATTTTGTATGGTTAGGGGAAAAAGCTCCTCAATTTTATCTTAATTTCACGCTCTTTAAAATAGTTAATTTCCTACAATTGTTGGGATGGAAGGAACTCACTTATAACATGCTGACTTTCTCTATTCAGTAGAAGAATATCCTTCATGTTTAAAAGAATTCCAGTCTTTGTAATAGGCTCTGTGCAAAAGTTAAAAGTGATGTACAGAATTTTTTAAAAGGTCATTCTAATTTCAAAAATGTTAACATCTGAAAGTATGTCATCTTTAATTATCAAGAGGATATCTGAAGAATAATAAAATATAACACTTACTTTTGCTGCACCTATCTGTTCTTTGCGAAATTTCTCAAGTGGAGCAATTAATACATCATTAGCGTTTTGAATCTGAAATTAAAAATGAAATACATTAACTTCTGTATAATTTCATGCAAATATTAAAAAACAGATAGCTCCTTTATTCAACATACTTCAGTAAACAGCTTTTGTTCTCTTGTTGGCTTCTACAAATGAAATAAAAATACCTTGCATGTTGTATAGTATTTTCTATTTTATAAGGTTGTTTTCACAAATTATTTTACTTAATTCCAACAATAATGTGAAAAATGGAAAAGTACACATGTTCAGATCCTAGTCTGAAATTTAATTTCATATTCTAAGATGTAACTAAGAAATAACAGATATTGAATTACAAATACCTTTAATTACACTGGTTTAATGCAGTCACAGTTTAAGCATCATTTTAAAATTGAACCATATAAAGCTCTTCTACTTGCCCTTTATAATGTTATTCTACAGCTGCAAATAAAACAACGCTCATTTTTTTTCTACTTAATTCGATTTCTTACACTTGGGATTTGCCTGAATGTTCATATATTTCCAACCCTACTATAATAGTACCTGATTTCATTTCAATGAACAGTATTTTAGCCCCAAACTCCAAATTAGGATTTACTAACACTTTAAAACAGATAAATATTTTAATTTGGATCTGTGAGAATATTGTGAAGAAGGTGTTTTCAGTGTGGGAGCCAGGAATTGAATGCAAGGGACAGACATTTCTAAGAAAAACAGTATGCTGGGAGGAAATCTTCAACCGAAAAAACCTTTAGAAAGCATTAAAATTAAGCATAGGATCTTAAATGTTCTCAACACACACAAAAAAATGATAATTATGTGACAGCATGGAAGTGTTAGCTAATGCCCTGATGGTAATCATTTTGCAATATATACATGTATCAAGTCAACCTATGCACCTTAAACTTACATAATATTATATGTCCATATCTCAATAAAACTGAAGGGATATTTATAGTTAACAAACAAAATTTATAGTTTACCACTGTGATAATATGATCTATTATATAATTAGCAAATGCTAAGATGAAGAGAAAACCCTATTTTTAAAATATATAACTATTTTAAAATAGGTTGAAGAATATATAGGAGTTCCTTATATCATTCTTACAACTTTAACATAAGTCTAAAATTATATCAAAACTCTAAAATTTCAATGAGTGTTTTACTTTCACTTATTTTCAATGAACTTACTATTCTCTAGTCAAGTTTTATTTCTCAAATTCCATATCTAAATGCACAAAGATAGTATACGCAAAAATAAAAACTAGAGCATTAGGGCCTTCCATGATTATCATCCTCCAATTCGCAGAAAAATATGACAGATCTTGAAAAGAGGACTTAAACTCCTTATATAAAGACATATAAAGTAGATCAACACTCAAAATCCTTTCTAAGACATCAACAACAGACTGTAAATACCTCTGACATCCATCACCTAACACCCATTTTGTGAGCTCAGACAGGCATCCCTCCAGATACACTGTGAAGGTATCTTTATAGAGAGAGATGATTGGAAAGTAGCAAAGTAGCTCACTTTTAATTCTCACGCTCTAAATCTTCTTTGCCCTCATGAAACCCCAAATACGTATGCATGCACACACACACACACACACACACACACACACACACATCTGCTTTTAAACTTAAGATTTGCATAAGGTGAAAGACAGTGTCATGAACACTTATGTGTAATTTGGAAAAATGATAAGAATAAAGACTAACATTTATTGAATGTTTATGTTATGCTGGAAACAAGCATGATCTAATATTTAAAATTAGTGAATTTAAACAGGGAGATATTTCTCAAGTGGCAAAAAGTCCAATAATAAGGATGTTGAATAAGATGATATGCAATATATAGCACAAGTACGTATATTTAAAATCAAGAATACCTGGGTTTAAATTGGGGCCTGTTGCTACAAACTGCTGTTTAACGATTCTGAGCATCAGCTGCAACATCTACCCCAGAACTTAACTTGGTTCTAGGGACTAAGATAATGAATGTAAAACACTTAGTTCAGTGTCTTAATATTGATATTAATAGTGCTCAAAATTTATAGCTTTTGATAACTCCAAACTGATATAGATAATTAATCTCATTCTGTATTTACCTACTGAATAGACTTCTGTATCTGAATCTACAATATTACCCTTTGATTGAAGTGTATATATGTGCACATTATGAGAAGGTATTTTCCCATAAAAGTCCTGAAAGACAGATGGCCTGGGCTCTCCCATATCCAATCACTAGGTACTTATGTACATGCCAAGCACATTGCTGAGGTCTATGATAAAGGGAAAAAACTAAGGCATGGACTAAACCTTCCAGAAATTTAATGTCTATTTGAGAAGAGAGAAAAATTTTATTCATTCAACAAATATTTGATGCTCTTAAAACACTGCTAAAATATTTGGAAAAATTGAAAGACAAAACTGATTAGCTTTGCATGATAAACTATGGAGAACTCCTTATAAATACATCAGGATTTTGACACCAGTAAAGATCCTTGAGAACTAAATGAGTCAAGGTAGGATTTGGATGATAAATGTGAACTGGATACACTGAAGAGACAAAAATATTCTAGAAATGGGGAACACCATAAATAAAGGCAAGGGGGTAGAACTAAGCCTGGTATGTGGGAAGGGAGAGTGCAATGCAGAAAAAGAAAGCAATTTATTAAGCACTCATTAAGAGTAAATCATGACTGTGAGTGCATTCACCTAGTTACAGACCCTCAGTTAACTTTTGAAAAATGGGAATCTAGAATGAATATGAAGTATGTCAAACAGTTCTGGCACATAACATGCTTTATAGAATTAATACATTATTATCAACTAACAAGAACATTATCTAGCTGGAAAAAGGTGTATATATATTTTTAGTAGGAAACTTAGTTAGAATAAGGAAGAGATACCCATAATCTAGGAAGAACAGTCTTAACGTGGAATCCCTGCTGGGTTCTAAACAGAAAATTCATGTTGTAAAAACCTGTACTAGGAAGCCAGTAATATGTGGGATCGTTTGAGAATGAAGAGATGCCAGGTGAATAGATGGGAGAGGAACTCAAGTTTGAAATAATTAGGTACTAGGATCAGGTACCTGCAGTGTTGAGGAACTGCTAACAGGGAATGGCAGTGTTCTCAGAAAACAGAAAAGGACCCAGAGGGAGAGGAATCAAAGGGGACATTAAGAGGTTTTGCCTCAGGCACTGGAACTTTGGCATCACATTAAGAGCTAGGGTAAATGAGGTAAAGAGTATGTTTGATGGAGAAGGAATAAAGATGATGAATTTCACTTTGGATCTACTATGTTCGATGCTACGGGAAGACTCAAATATTTTGGCAGAATATGCCATCTCAAAATAACAGACTTAATCAATATGAATGAAATGTTTTTATTGGGAAGAGAAGGATTAGGAAAGGGGCTAATTGATAGATCCATGTATTAAGACATTGGCACCACACTCGTATCCAATGGTTTCAATCTCTGCCATATGTAAATATGACCTGGGAATAAAACAAAACCTGAGGATATGACACATGAGACGTGAATTAACAACCACCCTATGAGGCAATTATTATTTCTTAAACCAATTTTCTTCATTTTTTTCTTTTGTTTTTGGATTTGTTCGTTTTTCTCCTTTCTTTCTCCTACTCTCATTCTATTAATGTGAAACTGAAGGAATAAAAAAAATAAATCTCAGTGTTTTCATCCCTATACCTCTCAAGGTGTTTATAAAAATTAAAGGAGAAATACACATATATTTAAAATAATAAGCACAGATTTGACATATGATAGCCTTTCAAAAAATGTTACCTTCTTCACAGAATTTGCAGTGTCTACCTCATGTTCAGTCTTAAATTTCCCATGATTTTTTTTTTTTAAGATTTTATTTATTTGACAGAGAGACACAGCGAGAAAGGGAACACAAGCAGGGGGAGTGGGAGAGGGAGAAGCAGGCTTCCCGCATGCTGGGCTCGATCCCAGGACCCTGGGATCATGACCTGAGCCGAAGGCAGACGCTTAACGACTGAGCCACCCAAGCGCCCTACATTTCCCATAATTTAAAGTGTAGTTCTTCAAAGGTAGAAACTGAATTGGAATTAATTTAACAGAACAGTACTGATCTACTGGATAGATAATAGTTAAACAAGAACCTATTTTTTTCCATAAGCCAGTATAACATATGCGTGGTTTTATATCTCAAATACTATGCTTTTTTTGTGTGCAGTCAATGAACCGCTGTTCACAACATGTGAATCTAAACTCAAGACATCAAAATGGAAATGACAACAACACTTTTCAAAGGGCATGAAGTGGATTTACAACCCAATGTGGCTGCTTCTGATCTTTACTTTGTACATCCCCCAGGGAATGCATGCTTTTCATCCCCACAAACTGGTCAATCACATGGACAAAATTCTTCAATTCTGAAGTGATCCAAGTGTAAATTAAAGGTATTTAAAATTTTAGCAGGTTTAAAAGAGGTACTGCTGCTACTGCATAATAAAGGAAAATGACATACAAAATGGTAGAAAACTATAATTAAAAAGTGAATCAGGGTACAACTCTGGTGACTTTATTTTCATAAGGTCTAAAAAAAAAAATCTAGAGAAATGAAATTTTGGCTCACATGGAACTTTTTCTCCCCAGATTTACACAAGAGGCTTGATGAAACTTCTTCCAGAAGGTAATTCCAGGTTAGAGGGAGGGCAGGGGGTATCAAGTCACAGAGTTCAGGAGATTCAAGATCCCATAATATTTGTGGAATGTGTTACTTTTCATGAACTTACTAAAAGGCTTTAGGAAAAATACAAAACCAATTTTAATATTCTCCCTAGATATTGATAATGTAAAATCTTAAAAAGGTCTTATTTCAGTAAATAAGATATAATCAAACTTACTATCTTATAATTATTTTTTTAATTTTTTATTAACATATAATGTATTATTTGTTTCAGGGGTACAGGTCTGTGATTCAACAGTCTTACACAATTCACAGCACTCTCCATAGCACATACCCTCCCCAGTGTCCATCCCCCAGCCACCCCATCCCTCCCACCCCCCTCCACTCCAGCAACCCTCAGTTTGTTTCCTGAGATTAAAAGTCTTTTACGGTTTGTCTCCCTCTCCGGTTTCATCGTTTCATTTTTCCTTCCCTTCCCCTATGATCCTCTGTCTTGTTTCTCTAATTCCTCATATTATGAGATCACCATTTATAATTCCAAACTCTGGGTACAAGCAACCTATTTTTATAGATATTGGTCCATTTTAAAAATCAAATTATCTGCTATTTCACTCATTTTCTGTAGCAGAGAAGCAAATCTGATATTGGATAATACTTTACAATACTACATTTACTGAGTGAGCACACTTGAACTGTGGGTGCAAGTGTTCCTTACATAAAGCCAAGCAATTAAGTTTTCACTCACCTTATCTTTTGCTGTTTCAAGTGGTTCTAATAAATAGCCACCAGGGAGTGCTCATAAATCACTCATAAGTAATGACTAGAAAAGTTTTTATGTGATTAGATGAATAATTCTCCAAATACATTTGTGTGTGTGTGTGTGTGTGTGTGTGTGTGTGTGTCCAAGTATACACGAATTATAATTTTCTATAGACCATGGATTTCCAAGTGCTATCCTATTTTTATTAAAAATTCCTATTTTGGGGACACCTGGGTGGCTTAGTTGGTTAAGCATCAGACTCTTGACTTCAGCTGGGGTCATGATCTCAGGGTTCTGGGATCGAGCCCCATATCAAGCTCTGCTTCTCTCCCTCTCCCTCTGACCCTTCCTCTGCTTGCACAGGTGTGAGAGATCTCTCTCAAATAAATAAATAAATATTTTTTAAAAATTCCTATTTTTTTAAAGATTTTATTTATTTATTTGACAGAGAGAGCATGCACAAGCAGGGGGAGCAGCAGGCAGAAGGAGAAGCAGACTCCCCACTAAGCAAGGAGCCTGAAGTGGGGCTTGATCCCAGGACACTGGGATCATGGCCTGAGCTGAAGGCAGCTGCTTAACTGACAACCACCCAGATGCCCCCCAAAATTCCTATTTTTAATGCTTGTTTTTCACCGTTGAAAAGCTTACAATTTGTGTGACCAATGAAATGAGCAGCAATGGAATAAAACAAATCTGAAAGGTAATTCTTACAATTTTACTTATTCTCCCCTTTCCAGGTTCTGGTTAAAATCCATTGTTGTTGGTAACAGTCACAGCCCATCACTAATCAGTGAACATAGTGTCCCATTATACTTAACCTAGTCAATAATATCAGGATAGAAGACCACAATTTTCTACCCCAAACTTTCAAAGTACCAAACGACTCAAAGTTTTGAAAACAAGATTTAACAATATTCTGTGGTGCTCACTAAAGCAACTGCTTGAGAAGGCTACAACAGATGATGCCATTTACAGAAATAAAACCTGGATGATATAGCTCATTGCAAAAATAATTTCCTGTTGAGATATCTATATAGCCAATCCACACACAGTGGAAAGATCGCAAAGGTATTTCATGAGTAGTTAATTCAGAAGATACCTATAAGCAGTCTGAGATAAAAAAGGGATAAGGATTATTTTCCTTAGCATTTGCAACTGGGAAAATTAGATCACAGTCCTAATTTGGGCTTATAGGCAAGTATCTCCCCTCTGCCTTCTTCCAACTCCTATCCTATTTCTTCCTTCCAAACAGCTTCTCAGAATGAAATTCTTGCAAGTGGTCTAGCGCTAGCCTGAGGCTCACTCCTCCATCCTGGTCAAGTTACTCTTCAAAGCCACACAAGAGACAGTCCTTCTCTTGGGTCAATAAGCCCACAGATCTTCTAAACTAGAACTCCAAAGCCAAACTCACATAAGGTGTAAAGGATGGATATATGAACAAGACCGTCATATAATAAGTGATACAAAGTCAAAGACTAAAAGCTTTACTTTATATCCTTTAATGTAAGCAAATTACTCTGAAAAACCATGTCTTCACCTAAACAAACGAACAAAAAAAAGTGCAATGTAAGGTTAGCTGGGTACCACTGTAATACATTTAATTTCAACCTGAATGTCACTTGCTACTTCAGTACTGAATGTTTTGATTCTACTTATTAAGCCAGTGTTCCATTATGAACCCCACGCCATTGGACTTCACCTGTTTAGATCCAACACTCATTTAAATTTAATATTACTTTCATATTGTCTTTACTTTTACCAGTAATGATACTTTTCTTATTGAAATATGCTAGGCAAAGAAATTTAAACTTTTGGAGAATGATGCTTTATGAATTGTCCCTTCTTTCTTTCTTTCTTTCTTTTTAAGTTTTTATTTATTTATTTAATAGAGAGAGACACAGCGAGAGAGGGAACACGAGTAGGGGGAGTGGGAGAGGGAGAAGCAGGCTTCCCGCGGAGCAGGGAGCCCGATGCGGGGCTTGATCCCAGGACCCTAGGATCATGACCGGAGCCGAAGGCAGATGTTTAACAACTGAGCCACCCAGATGCCCTGAATCCTCCCTATTTCCAAAGATAGGAGGTAGTACACTCTTCAGGAGAGTGCATTAGTTTCTATTTAATTGTTGGTTTATACCCTGACAACTGTGCAATCTTGGTCAATTTATTAAAACTTTCCAAGTCTGTTTCCCTTTATGTTTAAGGATGATAATATGCTTATTTACAAAGATTAAATTTTATATTTTATGTATAATGATCATAAATATATTAGTATAAAGTTGTACTTGCTTCCTCTTAAATTCATGATTTCATGTAGGCCAATTATAATGCAATACTATTTTTTTTAAATGAAATAGGAACTTGCTATTGGATTTCTAGTGTAAGAGTGGAATTTCATCAACATATACTGAATGTTAAGACTTCTTAAGTGGAACAGAGGGCAAACAGCAAAGAATCCTCTATCTTTCAGAGCTTATAACTATCCCAAATAACTCAAATTAAAGTTTGCTATTTTTTAATAAAGCCATCTATACTCATAAGATGAGTTCTAAGGAAGAATTGAATATTTTCATAGAATCTAGCTAAGAAAATGAAAGAGAGGGATAAATTGCAAAATTTCATATAATCCACTGAGATCTAATAATATCATAACTCTAGGTTGTACCAAATGAAATTCTCTGAATCTTGAGTTATTTGAACAAGAAAGGGAAGTTATTTTTCTTAGGTTTTTGTTGCTCTTAAACTACTTTTGCATTATTCCCTCTTACCCAGCAATCTCTAATGGGAGGTTACACTAAGAATATTTTAAAGCATTCAAGCACTGTGGAAAACATTTTAAAATACCAGCTATAACCATAACATATTGCCTGCTCAAAACCTGTGTCCACTTATTATCATCCTGATTACTACTTGAACATTTATAGTTCTAAAATAAAGAAGACTGAAAAAAAAATCAGCAAAAAGGTCAAACTGCTTTTCAGCTATAAAAAAGAGGATACGTATAAGCGGAGCAAGATGGCGGAGGAGGAGGAGACCTGGATTTCGTCTGGTCTCAGGAATTCAGCTGAATAGGGATCAAACCATTCTTACACCTATGAACTCAACAGGAGAACGAAGAAGAGAGTAGCAACAACTCTCTGAACAGAAAAACGACCACTTTCTGGAAGGTAGGACGTGCAGAGAAGTGAATCCGAGGCAATATTTGGGAGGATAGACGGTGGGGGAGGGGGCCTCCGTCAGCTGCTTCTGACAAGTGATAGAGCCGTGGAGCACAAAATTGGAACATTTAGAAGTCGGCTCCACGGAGGGACGTCGCTCCACTGGCTAAGCGGGGGGTGGAACCCTCACGGGACACTGTGGTCTCAGAACCCTTGGAGTCACAGAAAGACCAGGGGTGCCTGAGTGCGGCAGAGCTCCCAGGTATCAGAGCGGGGAAGCCGGCTGCAGAGACAGAGCCGAAGCGCGGCTTCTCAACTCAGGGATGCCATAAACTGTGATCCTCAGCCCAGTCGGGCCACTGCTCCTCCAGCAGCGACCCAAACAAGTGGCAGAGCCCGGGAGACTCCCCTTCCTACCCCGGGAGGAGCGGCGTGGGAGCACACTGCAGGGATCTGCTGGGGAGACGGGAGTGACTGCTTTTCTCTGGGGGCACACTGAGGAACGGGGCCCCAAGTTCTCAGCTCCTCTGGGCGGAGATTGAAAGGCCACCATTTGCACCGTGGTCATCCAAAGCTGTACCAAGAGCTTGAGGGGAACAAAAGCTCCTGAGAGCAAACCCGAGCAGCTTGCTTAGCCCTGACACACAGGGCGGGGCAATTCCGCCTCCGGCAAAGACATTTGGAAACCACGGCAACAGGCCCCTCCCCCAGAAGATCAGCAGGAACAGCCAGCAAGCCAAGACCAACTTTACCGCTCAAGGAGAACGGGAGAACTCCAGCGCAAGGGGAATACTGCACATAGAATTCATGGCTTTTTTTACCATGATTCATTAGTTCATCACAGTTAATTTTTTTAACTGTTTTTTTAATTTTTCTTTTTCCCTTTTTCAACCAACATCTTATCAATCCCTTTTTTAAAAAAATATTTTTTATTTTTCATTTTTAGAGTCATATTTTATCCCTTCCTAGTAGTTACCCTTATTTTTGGCATATATATATAAGTTGTTCGCTCTTTAAAATTTTGAGATACAGTTTCTTCTAACAGATCAAAATATACCCTAAATAACTAGTGTATGGCTTTGTTCTAGTCTCCTGCCTGATCACATTCTTTCCTTTTTTCTTTTTTTTTAAATCTTCTTCTTTTTAAAAACAACTTCTTTTCTTATCAATTCCTTTTATAAAATCTTTTATAATTTTCATCTTTACATTCATCTTCCATCCCTTCATTGTATCAACCCTTATTTTGTACATATATAAATCTTTCTTCCTTTAATATTTTACCAGGCACTTTCTTCTGACAGACCAAAATACGCACAAAATCTAGTGTATGGCACTGATCTATGCACTAGCCTGATCATATTTTATCATATTCTGTTTTTTTGTTTTCTTTTGTTCTGTTTTTGTTTTTATCTTTTTCTTTTTCCTTTTTTTTTTCTCTTCTTTCTTTCCCTTTCTTGTCTGCTGGCTTCAGGTCTTTTCTGATTTGTATGGAGTATATTTGCTGGAGACGTTGTTAACCTATTAGCATTCTGTTCTCTCATTCATCTATTCTCCTCTGGACAAAATGACAAAACGAAAAAAATCGCCTCAGCAAAAAGAACAAGAGGCAGTACCGTCAGCCAGGGACCTACTCAATACGGACATTAGTACGATGTCGGACCTAGAGTTCAGAATCATGACTTTAAAGATACTAGCTGGGCTTGAAAAAAGTGTGGAAGTTATTAGAGAAACCCTTTCTGGAGAAATAAAAGAACTAAAATCTAACCAAGTCGAAATCAAAAAGGCTATTAATGAGGTGCAATCAAAAATGGTGGCACTAACTGCTAGGATAAATGAGGCAGAAGAGAGAATCAGCGATATAGAAGACCAAATGATGGAAAATAAAGAGGCTGAGAAAAAGAGAGATGAACAACTACAGGATCACGAGGGCAATTAGAGAGATAAGCGATACGATTAGACGAAACAACATTAGAATAACTGGGATCCCAGAACAAGAAGAAAGAGAGAGAGGGACAGAAGGTATACTGGAGCAAAAAATAGCAGAGAAATTCCCTAATGTGGGGAAGGAAACAGGCATCAAAATCCAGGAGGCACAGAGAACCCCGCTCAAAATCAATAATAATAGGTCAACACCCGGACATCTAATAGTAAAACTTACGAGTCTCAAAACATAGAGAAAATCCTAAAGCAACTCGGGAGAAGAGATATGTAACCTACAATGGTAGAAACATTAGATTGGCAACAGACCTATCCAGAGAGACCTGGCAGGCCAGAAAGGACTGGCATGATAACTTCAGAGCACTAAACGAGAAAAATATGAAGCCAAGAATACTATATCCCGCTAGGGTGTCAGTGAAAATAGAAGGAGAGACAAAAAGCTTCCAGAACAAACAAAAACTAAAGGAATTTGCAAACACGAAACCAGCCCTACAAGAAATATTGAAAGGGGTCCTCTAGCAAAAAGAAAGCCTAAAAGCAGCATGGATCAGAAAGAAACACAGACAATATACAGTAAAAGTCACCTTACAGGCAATACAATGGCACTAAATTCATACCTTTCAATAGTTACCTTGAGAGTAAATGGGCTAAATGCCCCAATCAAAAGACACAGGCTATCAGATTGGATTAAAAAACAAGACCCATCCATATGCTGTCTGCAAGAGACTCATTTTAGATCCAAAGACACCCCGACATTGAAAGTGAGGGGGTGGAAAACCATTTACCATGCTAATGGACACCTAAAGAAAGCTGGGGTGGCAATCCTTATATCAGACGAATTACATTTTAAAACAAAGACTGTAATAAGAGATGAAGAAGGACACTATACCCTACTTAAAGGGTCTATCCAACAAGAAGATCTAACAATTGTAAATATCTATGCCCATAACATGGGAACAGCCAATTAGATAAGGCAATTAATAACAAAAGTGAAGAAACACATTGACAACAATACAATAATAGTGGGGGACTTTAACACCCCCCTGACTGAAATAGACAGATCATCTAATCAAAAGATCAACAAGGAAATAAAGACTTTAAATGACACACTGGACCAAATGGACTTTACAGACGAATTCAGAACATTCCATCCCAAAGCAACGGAATACACATTCTTCTCTAGTGCCCATGGAACATCTCCAGAATTGATCACATCCTAGGTCACACATCAGGTCTCAACCGGTACCAAAAGACAGGGAATATTCCCTGCATATTTTCAGACCACAATGCTTTGAAACTAGAACTCAATCACAAGAGGAAAGTCAGAAAGAACTCAAATACATGGAGGCTAAAGAGCATCCTACTAAAGAATGAATGGGTCAACCAGGAAATTAAAGAAGAATTAAAAAAACTCATGGAAACCAATGGAAATGAAAACACAACTGTTCAAAATCTTTGGGATACAGCAAAGGCAGTCCTGAGAGGAACGTATATAGCAATATAAGCCTTTCTCAAGAAACAAGAAAGGTCTCAAATACACAACCTAACCCTACACCTAAAGGAACTAGAGAAAAAACAGCAAATAAAGCCTAAACCCAGCAGGAGAAGAGAAATAATAAAGATCAGAGCAGAAATCAATGAACTAGAAACCAAAAGAACAGTAGAACAGATCAATGAAACTTAGGAGCTGGTTCTTTGAAAGAATTAACAAGATTGATAAACCCCTGGCCAGACTTATCAAAAAGAAAAATGACCCAAATCAACAAAATCATGAATGAAAGAGGAGAGATCACAACCAACACCAAAGAAATACAAATAATTATAAGAACATACTATGAACAACTCTATGCCAGCAAATTAGATAACCTGGAAGAAATGGGTCCATTCCTAGAGATGTATCAACTACCAAAATTGAACCAGGAAGAAATGCAAAACCTGAACAGACCTAGAAACACTAAGGAAATTGAAGCAGTCATCAAAAATCTCCCAAGAAACAAAAGCCCAGGGCCAGATGGCTTCTCAGGGGCATTCTACCAAACATTTAAAGAAGAATTAATACCTATTCTCCTGAAACTGTTCCAAAATAGAAGTGGAAGGAAGACTTCCAAACTCGTTTTATGAGGCCAGCATTACATTGATCCCAAAACCGGACAAAGACCCCATCAAAAAGGAGAATTACAAACCAATATCCTTGATGAACATGGATGCAAAAATTCTCACCAAAATACTAGCCAATAGGATCCAACAGTCCATTAAAAGGATTATTCACCATGACCAAGTGGGATTTATCCCTGGGCTGCAAGGTTGGTTCAACATCCGCAAATCAATCAACGTGATACAATACAATAACAAAAGAAAGAACAAGAATCATATGATACTCTCAATAGATGCAGAAAAAGCATTTGACAAAGTGCAGCATCCTTTCTTGATCAAAACTTTTCAGAGTATAGGGATAGAGGATACATACCTCAATATCATAAAAGCCATCTATGAAAAATCTACAGCGAATATCATTCTCAATGGGGAAGAGCTGAGACCTTTTCCCCTAAGGTCAGGAACGCGGCAGGGATGTCCACTATCACCACTGCTATTCAACATAGTATTAGAAGTCCTAGCCACAGCAATCAGACAACAAAAAGAAATCAAAGGCATCCAAATCGGCAAAGAGGAAGTCAAACTCTCACTCTTTGTAGATGATATGATACTGTATGTGGAAAACCCAAAAGACTCCACCCAAAAACTGCTAGAACTCATACAGAAATTCAGTAAAGTAGCAGGATATAAAATCAATGCACAGAAATCAGTGGCATTCCTACACGCCAACAAGACAGAAGAGAGACAAATCAAGGAGTCGATCCCATTTACAATTGCACCCAAAACCATAAGATACCTAGGAATAAATTTAACCAAAGAGGCAAAGGATCTGTACTCAGAAAACTATAAAATACTCAGGAAAGAAATTGAAGAAGACACAAAGAAATGGAAAAACGTTCCATGCTCATGGATTGGGAGAACCAACATTGTGAAGATGTCAATGCTACCTAGAGCAATCTACACATTCAATGCAATCCCCATCAAAATACCATCCACTTTTTTCAAAGAAATGGAACAAAGAATCCTAAAATTTGTATGGAACCAGAAGAGACCCCGAATAGCCAGAGGAATCTTGAAAAAGAAAAGCAAAGCTGGCGGCATCACAATTCCCGACTTCCAGCTCTATTACAAAGCTGTCATCATCAAGACAGTATGGTACTGGCACAAAAACAGACACATAGAACAATGGAACAGAATAGAGAGCCCAGAAATGGACCCTCAAGTCTATGGTCAACTTATCTTTGACAAAGCAGGAAAGAACGTCCAACGGAAAAAAGACAGTCTCTTCAACAAATGGTGTTGGGAAAATTGGACAGCCACATGCAGAAGAATGAAACTGGACCATTTCCTTACACCACACACAAAAATAGACTCCAAATGGTTGAAAGACCTAATCGTGAGACAGGAGTCCATCAAAATCCTAAAGGAGAACACAGGGAGCAACCTCTTCGACCTCAGCCACATCAACTTCTTCCTAGAAACATCGCCAAAGGCAAGGGAAGCAAGGGCAAAAATGACCTATTGTGATTTCATCAAGATAAAAACTTTTGCACAGCAAAAGAAACAGTCCACAAAACCAAAAGACAGTGGCCAGAATGGGAGAAAATATTTGCAAATGACATATCAGATAAAGGGCTAGTATCCAAAATCTATAAAGAATTTCTTAAACTCAACACCGAAGGAACAAATAATCCAATCAAGAAATGTGCAGAAGACATGAACAGACATTTTTCCAAAGAAGACATCCAAATGGCCAGCAGACACATGAAAAAGTGCTCAACATCGCTCGGCATCAGGGAAATCCAAATGAAAACCTCAATGAGATACCACCTCACACCAGTCAGAATGGCTAGAATTAACAAGTCAGGAAATGACAGATGTTGGCGGGGATGCGGAGAAAGGGGAACCCTCCTCCACTGTTGGTGGGAATGCAAGCTCGTGCAACCACTCTGGAAAATAGTATGGAGGTTCCTCAAACAGTTGAAAATAGAGGTACCATACGATCCAGCAATGGCACTACTGGGTATTTACCCCAAAGATACAAATGTAGGGATCCAAAGGGGTACGTGCACTCCAATGTTTATAGCAGCAATGTCCACAATAGCCATACTGTGGAAAGAGCCAAGATGTCCATCGACAGATGAATGGATAAAGATGTGGTATATATACACAATGGAATATTATGCAGCCATCAAAAGGAATGAGATCTTGCCATTTGCAATGACGTGGATGGAACTGGAGGGTGTTATTCTGAGTGAAATAAATCAATCCGAGAAAGACATGTATCATATGACCTCACTGATATGAGGAATTCTTGATCTCAGGAAACAAACTGAGGGTTGCTTGAGTGGTGGGGGTGGGAGGGATGGGGTGGCTGGGTGATAGACATTGGGTAGCGTATGTGCTATAGTGAGTGCTGTGAATTGTACAAGACTGATGAATCACAGATCTGTACTTCTGAAACAAATAATGCAACATATGTTAAGAAAAAAAAAGAAGAAGAAGATAGCAGGAGGGGAAGAATGAAGGGGAGTAAGTCGGAGAGAGAGACAATGGACTCTGAAAAACAAACTGAGGGTTCTAGAGGGGAGGGGGTGGGGGGATGGGTTAGCCTGGTGATGGGTATTAAAGAGGGCACATTCTGTGTGGAGCACTGGTTGTTATCCATAAACAATGAATCATGGAACACTACATCAAAAACTAATGATGTAATGTATGGTGATTAACATAACAATAAAAAATTATTTAAAAAAAAGAAGATACGTGAAGGTCAAAGTAGAATTGACTTCTTACAAGCTACTTAAATACTCCAAACATCGTACACATACATTCATCATAACAAATACTTTTCTTTTTATTTTGCCCAGAAAGTATGCATTTAGGAAAACATTTTATGGAATATATGGCTGTATTACCTTACCTCAAAGGTCATACAAGTCAGATACTGAAGTTTAATCTACCTGTGAGAACACAGGTAACGTAAGAAGTGCGCAATGGGTTAAATAATCACTCCTGAATTTACTGGGTAAAAACATTCTGCAAAATTACTGGTGAGGTGACTTCAGCCAGTCCTCTGCCTCTGGAATTCTCAGAAAATCCCGGGATCTATTGAGGTTGTATACATCTGTGGTATTGCCATTAGTATTCAATGATGCGTCTGAGTTTGTTAACATCGTGGAGATGGCCACTGATTTTCCTGTAATACAGCTGTCCCATGTACTGATGTCCTAGTGCTGATGTGGAAGGAAAATATACCTTCTCCCTTCTCCCCACATCAAATATCAAAAACACTGTATATCTTGAGCTGAGTCAGTTGTGGCCTCAGGACTTTTTTTTTTTTTTTTTGGCCCAGGTTTTATCCCCTAGTCAGAGTGGCTTTATGGGGGGGGGGGGGTGGAACCTTCAACAAATTGATAATTTATGTAATCCAATGTTTATCTCCTACCCACCCTACTTTTATTGCTATTTCTTCTAATATTTCTCTACCCTTCTCAGTATTCACTACTAAAAATATCTTTGGAGAGAGAAATTAAAATCACTCATTTGTTTTAAATTCTTCATTTGTGAATTTAAGCAAGCTTCTAATAGTCTTTGTGAGTTTATAAAAGAAATGAAAATTCATTAAGTAAATTCCCAGAGTCAAGTTATTTTTCAGCAATTACATCTTAGTAGCTGAATGTTAATGTATTTTAATTACAATTGCTCAGTATTTCTGTAATGGCAGATTATTAAAACCTTAAGAAAGACTTAAGATATCCCAGTGTATATGCAATTTCTTAAATTGCTTATTCCAATTTTGCAATAATGGGGAGAGAATAGAAGTGAAGAAGAGAACACGGGAGAGAAGAGAAGGGAGGAAGGAATTAGGCAGGACAGAAAAACATAGAAGCAAAGCAGAGACTAAACCAAACTAATACAGGGAGTGATAGAGAAAGTATAGGAAGAGAGACTGGGGGCTAGTGGTGGGCAGGAGCAGGCTCACAGTGGCTCTAGGGAAACACTGTGTATCTCTTCCCAGTCTGTATTCATTCAATGACGTGGGGCTGAAGTCAGCTGAGGTGGAAGTATTTACACCAGGGAAATCAACAAGCATTACAAATCAGGGTTATGTGCACATACACACGCATGCACACACACACACACACACACACACACACACACACACACACACACAAATACCTAAGTGCTGGCAGTTAAACTTTTCCAGCACATCAATGCTTAGAACTAAATGTGTATTTGGAAGACACCAATATTAAACTACAAAGAGTGGGAAAGAGTGGTAACTATACAAGACTCCTTTTATCTAGTTTTTAAAGCATTTCTTTCAAACATGTACCTGTGGGTATAACATTTCCAATTCTGTATGTCTTTTCCAATACCCAAAAGATTAAACTCGTTTGTACTTCTTCACGCCTAAACTTTTTTATGCAAAGCAAGGCTTTTGAATTACTGGCTTCCAAAGCAATACCTTGAACAAACTTCTACAATAGCACTGATGATAAACAACAGTTTTAGCTTCCAAGTCTATCTGAGTGATAGCAGGTTTCTGTGGTCCCAGGTTGAGAAGGATCCTGAGGCTGAATCTCGACATTGAAGGAATGATCACAAATGTTGGTTATAAACATCTCTTACTAACAAGAGTGACAGTATTCATGCTGCATATGTTATATAAATATAGATAAGGTTATCTTTCCATTCCTGTAAAGGTGGAGATAATGTCTTATTGATTTTTTAACAACCACTGTCTAGCAAAATCCCTTGCCACAGTAGAAACTCAACACAACCATTGGTAACTTTGATAAAATTATTTCTGACAGCCATAACGGGCACCTGCAATAAGTTACTATAGCAAATACTGTTCCTCATCGTATTACTGAGGATGGCAACAAACTATTTTTGATAATTAGTATTTCTATAATATGTAGTGATATATGCTGTATAACATATGTAGCAATCAGTATCTATGTAAGTAGTGATGGGAAACTACACTCATTGATATCTTTAGAAAAAGACTCAGTCACACACAAAAAAACAACTATTAATCTACAATGACTTTTTTCACACAAGATTCTTTACTTATAAATTGGTTTTGCAGGGAAAAAGAAGTACTACTGTACTTCGAGTCAAAACTTTGGAGGGCAGACTGTTATCATACAAATGGCCATAGTGGCCTAAAGGGGAAAGAGCATTAACTCCTCAAAAGTAAGAGATGCAAGTCACCCTCCAAATTCTCCCTACTCCTTTCTTCCTTAAGGTTGATTTCACTACTGTGCTGAACCGAAAACTCAAAAAAGAAAAACATGGTTCTACTAGATCTTAGCTGGGAACGAGGAAAGGGGTTTGGGGTAGGGGAGTATATTGTAGAATAATAGGCCTAAAAGCATGAAGAGAAAAGCGCACAGGTCACTCCCATCAGGTAAATGGGGAAATAGATTCTAGAGTACACATATAACAATAATTACTGAACATTTACTACGGGCCAAGAGAATTCTCCTTCAATTCTTACAACAGATTTACAAAAAAAAAAAAAAAAGTGCTATTATTATTCCTATTTTACGATAAGGAAATTGAGACCCAAAGAGGCTAAGTAATTTGCCCAAGGTCACACACAAATAGCTGGTGGCAGTGCTACAACATGAACCCCGGCATTCTGACTCTGGAGTCCATACTCCTAACTACTCTGCCAATCCTCATTATATCACTGTCAGATAATAAAGAATATACTGCAGGACCAAAAATAAGACTTGCCCCCACAAGCCATACTTGTGAGTATGCCTATCATAAAGTAAAAACCAAGGAAAACAAATGACCTGCAGAGTTAGTGATGAGATTATTTTCCTGTTCTAATTTCTAAACCCGTATATGTAGAGATATTATTTTCTCTATTACTCATCTTCTTTGAAAAAATGATATGGACTTTTTATTGCATCCCCACTTTCACTATTGTGCTGATGCCATATTTATATATGTGATAAAAAGTCAGGCTGAGTTGAGTAATAATGATTTTTCTTGGCTTATGAAATGCTTAGTTGTAATAATGTAATGGTGATGTGAGAAGCAGCATGGACACAGGAAAGATTAGTAACTATTAATTTAAAATAGGAACATTTCCCCCATATAATTCTACCAATAAAAGTTAGGGAAATGAGAAAAATGGGTATTCTTTCAGAAATATAACCACAGTAGTACTGCCTTTTCCTCCTTCACTTTCCCTGGTACAACACGTAGGATGTTTATGTCACATACTATCTTGATATAAACAAACAGTAAACACTGTAATTGGAACTTGTATGGTTAACAGAAAACAACACCAGAAGCTAATACACACACATACAGTGTATCTTTCCTATAAACTAATCCAGGAGTGACTGCTTGTATGTGAGTATTTTAAGGATCTCTGGGGGCTAAGAGGAAGAGAAAACCTTTTGAAATAAATAATTCCTTAACTGAATAAACCAACAAATTGAATCACAGTGCTAAGATGAAACCAAGAAAAATTAATTAAAAGAGAAAACTTCAGGGCTTTAATACAAAATTACAGAAGTCCATGAGTTCCCAAAAGTTATCAAAGTCCTACAATTTAGCAAACAAGAGGTATGATTTATTTTGCAAACATTTTCTTTTAAACTTTCCCAGGCATTTGAGCACAGGCTCTTAGTCATAGCTAAGAATTACTTCTCAAATAAAGTCCATATGTTTTAACTCTTGTCCCTGGTCTTTTCCAAAACCAGATCTGGTCATAAACCATGAGCCGGTTTTCCACACTGTACAGCTGTCAAAAACTTTTCTTACCCGATGAACTAAAGAACCTCTTTCAGCCCTTTATGTGAGGTCTTTTATCATGTGCAGTAAGAATTATGCGTCAATACTAGAGAAATTCTCTTTACAAAACATGACAAAAAACATTAAAAAATATATGTTTTTCCTTATCTGTGAAAAGTATGTCCCAAAAGACAACACAATCATTTAATAAATCATTAACATCTGACCTCCTTTGGTCTTATCCTCTGGCCATCAATTACTTTCAATTCATAGAACTAGCTAAAAAATGTTTATGATTCTTCTCCGGAAAATAAAGCTTGGAAGTTTGGAAAGGACTTCCCTGAAACATTCAGACTCTGGTGCATTCATGATGATGTGTACAACCTGATATAATGCAAAGCAGTAACTCTATGTTAAGGGACACCTAAGTCATCCTATATGAAATTATGAAAAGGTATGGAGAAACAATCTCTCTCCTCTCTCTTTTCCTTCCTCTTAAAAAACTAAGAGATAGTGTATTTAGCGGACAAGAAAACTTAGCTCCTGTGATGCCCAGTTTACGTAAGCAAGAAGTGTATTGATGCTGGTAAAACCCTAGTTCTTATCTCAATATCACCCAGGTCTCTACACAGAACACTGACAAGCAACTCCCATTACTGTGACTGCTGAAAATCACATCCTGTTCCCAACTTTGGGCTTTTAGGAATTCTTAACACAGTCTAGAATATGACTAAAGTTAAGACATTTTAATTAATCTAAAAATTAATTAATCTGAAACTACTAGATGAGAAAATGCACATTTTCAGATAATTCAAGAATACAATAAAACTGGACTGTAAGTTACAACAACAAAAAAATAACTTTGCACATAAACACAAAGCTAATGAAGCTTCCACCTCACCCATGCTAAGCATATCATCCTGAGAGCATTCAGGTATATCTTAAGTTGTCTTCTTCAGTGGCCTTCTGACCTAGTAAGCTTTCAAGAATTCTCTTGCAGAGTAAAAGGGGCAGAGACAGACTCAACCAACTTACCTTTACCTTACATTTCAAGATAAAACTCTACACCCTACCCATAGGTGATCTAATGTAGTTTCATGCTTCAAATATCACATAAAGTGATTGATGGCTTATAAATCTTGTCTGCAGCCCAGATACTTCTGCTAAACTCCCTTTCTGTAAACCATGTGTTTGTACCATTCCCAGAAGCACCTCAAAAACACACCCTCAAGATATGTCCCAGCCTTCACCCAATCTCTCAGTTTCTCTCTTCTCAATGAATGACACCAAATTCAGGCAGCTGCCCCATGGCCCCAGACTCCCACCTCTCCGTCTTCCACCTCCTAGCCATGATCTCCCCACTGCCTTATCATGCATCCCATCATTTCTCCAGGATTAGAACAACATTCATCTTACATACCTATAAACACCCAGTTTCACAACTCACCCAAATCTAATTTTCTATACAGCTGCCAGAAGGTCTATAAGAGTATGTTACTTCCTAGCTTTTATCATCTCTCCACAATCTTCAATATAAAAGACATTTCCTTAGTCCAGTATCCCACAATCCTTAATGAAGAAGCCCCTCACTAGTTCCTTACAACTTTTTCTGCTGTCACTTCTACGTGGCAAATCTCATCTCTCACCATATAACACAATTTATAAAGCCTAGCTCAGGTTGTGACCTTTTCCTTAGTTTTCCTTCCCTGGTTCACTTATTCATCCCAATCTAAATGTTTCTTATTCTTTAAGCTTCAGCCCAAGTGTCATGCCCTTGGTGAGCCTTCCTTAATATTCCCACTGTAAGTTAGCTGCAGGATTGTGATAATACCACAGCAGATCACAGAACTCTGTAAGCCACACTGTACCAGTCTGTCTTCCCAAAGAAATAAGGAATATTCCTTTTTTTATATTCTAATTTTTATTATCTTAATCACCATACATTACATCATTAGTTTTTGATGTAGTGTTCCATGATTCATTGTTTATGCGTAACAGCCAGGGCTCCATGCAGAGTGTGCCCTCTTTAATACCCATCACCAGGCTAACCCATCCTCCCACCCCCTCCCCTCTAGAACCCTCAGTTTGTTTTTCAGAGTCCATCATCTCTCATGGTTGGTCTCCCCCTCCGATTTCCCCCCTTCATTCTTCCCCTCCTGCTATCTTTTTTTTTTTTAACATATAATGTATTATTTGTTTCAGAGCTACAGAACTGTGATTCAACAGTCTTGCACAATTCACAGCGCTCACCATAGCACATACCCTCCCCAATGTCTATCACCCAGCCGCCCCATCCCTCCCACCCCCCACCACTACAGCAACCCTCAGTTTGTTTCCTGAGATTAAGAATTCCTCATTATCAGTGAGGTCATGTGATACACGTCTTTCTCTGATTGACTTATTTCGCTCAGCATAACACTCTCCAGTGAAATAAGGAATATTTCTCTTTTCTTTTTTTTTTTTTTAGTGGAGAAGAAAGAGTTTTTATTCAGTTGATTACTTTAACATAATGTCACAGTTATTGAGACTTACACGAAACCTGCATTTCATTGCAATGTATCAGAGTTCGAAGAAATACTGTTTCTCTCTATAAGATCCTAGGGTTTTCCCTGTTCATCTCGAATCATTCCTCCAATAGAGCTATCCTAAATAATTTCTGAGGAAATCTCTGGTTGTGCCTGAAGATCATTCCACCTCAGCATAGGCATCTCACAGGAGAGAAGAAGGGTTATGCTTCTTTATTTCTATTGAGAAAATACAACCCCAACATGTTCATCTGCTTTGTTTGATTCTAAATATTTGGTTTTGCCCTTTATCAGCAACACAGACAACACACTCCCTGGCCAGGGTCTTACCAGAGAGACTATGTCCTTGTCTGGCGTGCTTTCCATCTTACACCGATACTCTAGTTGAAAATAGTGATTCTTATGGAGGTTTGGTAGAAAGGAAATGTAATCCTTGTCTTCCTACAGGTAGTCCAGGGTTTCTTTGATGTAATGAAAAGGAAAATAGGTTTTGATGTCAACTATGGGTGCCAGAATTCCTCATAGGGAAGGAAAGATATTATTTGAGTAGATAATTGATGGATTCTTTAAGTTTAGAAAGTGTTTGGCCAAAGCCCTTCAGATATTTCTCCCTTTTCTCCTTTGAGGACTCCAGTTACACACATACTACTTTGCTTGGAGTTGTCCCACACCTCGCTGGTGTTCTTTCCATTCATTTTTTTTCCTCTCTGTATTTTATTTTGGGTAAGTTGCTGTTGCTCTGTCTTCAGGTGCACAGCTTTGATTCTTCTGTAATGTCTAATATGCTGTTACTCCCATCCAATATATTTTTCTCTTGGATGTTGTGGTTTTCATTTCTGAGGCTATGATTTGGAACCTAAGAAAAAAACCTACCAAGAAGGTATGGAAAACCTTTAAAGGGGGAAATTGCAAAACATATGATAGCTTATAAAAGATGATACAGGGATGACTGGGTGGCTCATTTGGTTAAGTGTCTGCCTTCAGCTCAGGTCATGATCTGAGGGTAACTGACTCCTTCCTTGGGCTCCCTCTCTCTGACAAATAAATAAAATCTTAAAAGATGATACAGATAAATGAAAATATATGCCATATTTATAAATTTGAAGACTCCACATCAGTTTTACCCAAATGAACCTATAAACCCATGGCAATCCCCAAGTTCTTTTTTTTTTATTTTTTTATTGTTATGTTAATCACCATATATTACATCATTTCTTTTTGATATAGTGTTCCATGATTCATTGTTTGTGCATAACACCCAGTGCTCCATGCAGAATGTGCCCTCTTTAATACCCATCACCAGGCTAACCCATCCTCCTACCCTCCTACCCTCTAGAACCCTCAGTTTGTTTTTCAGAGTCCATCGTCTCTCATGGTTCGTCTCCCCCTCTGACTTACTCCCCTTCATTCTTCCCCTCCTGCTATCTTCTTTTTTTTTCTTAACATATGTTGCATTATTTGTTTCAGAAGTACAGATCTGTGGTTCAACAGTCTTGCACAATTCACAGCGCTCACCATAGCACATACCCTACCCAATGTCTATCACCCAGCCACCCCATCCCTCCCACCCACCACCACTCCAGCAACACTCAGTTTGTTTCCTGAGATTAAGAATTCCTCATTATCAGTGAGGTCATATGATACACGTCTTTCTCTGATTGACTTATTTCACTCAGCATAACACCCTCCAGTTCCATCCATGTCGTTGCAAATGGCAAGATCTCATTCCTTTTCATGGCTGCATGATATTCCATTGTGTATATATACCACCTCTTCTTTATCCATTCATCTGTTGATGGACAGCTTGGCTCTTTCCACAGTATGGCTATTGTGGACATTCGTGCTATAAACATTGGGGTACACGTACCCCGTTGGATCCCTACATTTGTATCTTTGGGGTAAATACCCAGTAGTGCAATTGCTGGATCGTATGGTACCTCTATTTTCATTTGTTTGAAGAACCTACATACTGTTTTCCACAGGGGTTGCACGAGCTTGCATTCCCACCAAGAGTGTAGGAGGGTTCCCCTTTCTCCACATCCCCACCAACATCTGTTGTTTCGTGACTTGTTAATTTTAGCCATTCTGACGGGTGTGAGGTGGTATCTCATTGAGGTTTTGATTTGGATTTCCCTGATGCCGAGCGATGTTGAGCACTTTTTCATGTGTCGGTTGGCCATTTGGATGTCTTCTTTGGAAAAATGTCTGTTCATGTCTTCTGCCCATTTCTTAATTGGATTATTTGTTCTTTGGGTGTTGAGTTGGATAAGTTCTTTATAGATTTTGGATATGTCATTTGCAAATATTTTCTCCCATTCTGTCGGTTGTCTTTTGGTTTTGTGGACTGTTTCTTAGGCTATGCAAAAGCTTTTTATCTTAATGAAATCCCAATAGTTCATTTTTGTCCTTACTTCCCTTGCCTTTGGCGATGTTTCTAAGAAAAACTTGCCGCAGCTGAGGTCGAAGAGGTTCCTGCCTGTGTTCTCCTTTAGGATTTTGATGGAATCCTGTCTCATGTTTAGGTCTTTCAACCATTTGGAGTCTATTTTTGTGTGTGGTATAAGGAAATGGTCCAGTTTCATTCTTCTAAATGTGACTGTCCAATTTTCCTAACACCATTTGTTGAAGAGACTGTCTTTTTCCCATTGGACATTCTTTTGTGCTTTGTCAAAGATAAGTTGACCATAGAGTTGAGGGTCCATTTCTGGGCTCTCGATTCTGATCCATTGATCTATGTGTCTGTTTTTGTGCCAGTACCATACTGTCTTGATGATGACAGCTTTGTAATAGAGCTGGAAGTCCAGAATTGTGATGCCACCAGCTTTGCTTTTCTTTTTCAAGATTCCTCTGGCTATTCGGGGTCTCTTCTGGTTCCATACAAATTTTAGGATTCTTTGTTCCATTTCTTTGAAAAAAGTGGATGGTATTTGATGGGGATTGCATTGAATGTGTAGATTGCTCTAGGTAGCATTGACATCTTCACAATGTTGGTTCTCCCAATCCATGAGCATGGAACGTTTTTCCATTTCTTTGTGTCTTCTTCAAATTCTTTCATGAGTATTTTATAGTTTTCTGAGTACAGATCCTTTGCCTCTTTGGTTAAATTTATTCCTAGGTATCTTATGGTTTTGGGTGCAATTGTAAATGGGATCGACTCCTTGATTTGTCTCTCTTCTGTCTTGTTGTTGGCGTGTAGGAATGCCACTGATTTCTGTGCATTGATTTTATATCCTGCTACTTTACTGAATTTCTGTATGAGTTCTAGCAGTTTTTGGGTGGAGTTTTTTGGGTTTTCCACATACAGTATCATATCATCTGCAAAGAGTGAGAGTTTGACTTCCTCTTTGCCAATTTGGATGCCTTTGATTTCCTTTTGTTGTTTGATTGCTGTGGCTAGGACTTCTAATACTATGTTGAATAGCAGTGGTGATAGTGGACATCCCTGCCGCGTTCCTGACCTTAGGGGAAAAGCTTTTAGCTTTTCCCCATTGAGAATGATATTCGCTGTAGGTTTTTCATAGATGGCTTTTATGATATTGACGTATTTACCCTCTATCCCTATACTCTGAAGAGTTTTGATCAAGAAGGGATGCTGCACTTTGTCAAATGCTTTTTCTGCATCTATTGAGTGGATCATGATCATATGCTTCTTGTTCTTTCTTTTATTAACGTATTGTATCGCACTGATTGATTTGTGGATGTTGAGCCAGCCTTGCAGCCCAGGGATAAATCCCACTTGGTCGTGGTGAATAATCCTTTTAATGTACTGTTGGATCCTACTGGCTAGTATTTTGGTGAGAATTTTTGCATCCATGTTGATCAAGGATATTGGTCTGTAATTCTCCTTTTTGATGGGGTCTTTTTCTGGTGTGGGATCAAGGTAATGCTGGCCTCATAAATGAGTTTGGAAGTTTTCCTTCCATTTCTATTTTTTGGAATAGTTTCAGGAGAATAGGTATTAATTCTTCTTGAAATGTCTGATAGAATTCCCCTGGGAAGCCATCTGGCCCTGGGCTTTGGTTTCTTGGGAGATTTTTGATGACTGCTTCAATTTCCTTAGTGGCCACAGGTCTGTTCAGGTTTTCTATTTCTTCCTGGTTCAATTTTGGTAGTTGATACATCTCTAGGAATGCAGCCATTTCTTCCAGGTTATCTAATTTGCTGGCATAGAGTTGCTCATAATATGTTCTTAAAATTGTTTGTATTTCTTTGGTGTTGGTTGTGATCTCTCCTCTTTCATTCATGATTTTGTTGAGTTGGGTCATTTCTCTTTTCTTTTTGATAAGTCTGGCCAGGGGTTTATCAATCTTGTTAATTCTTTCAAAGAACCAGCTCCTAGGTTCGTTGATCTGTTCTACTGTTCTTTTGGTTTCTATTTCCTTGATTTCTGTCTGATCTTTATTATTTCTCTTCTCCTGCTGGGTTTAGGCTTTATTTGCTGTTCTTTCTCCAGCTCCTTTAGGTGTAGGGTTAGGTTGTGTATTTGACACCTTTCTTGTTTCTTGAGAAAGGCTTGTATTGCTATATACTTTCCTCTCAGGACTGCCTTTGCTGTATCCCAAAGATTTTGAACACTTGTGTTTTCATTTTCATTGGTTTCCATGAATTTTTTTAATTCTTCTTTTATTTCCTGGTTGACCCATTCATTCTTTAGTAGGATGCTCTTTAGCCTCCATGTATTTGAGTTCTTTCTGACTTTCCTCTTGTGATTGAGTTCTAGTTTCAAGCACTGTGGTCTGAAAATATCCAGGGAATTATCTTTTGGTACCGGTGGAGACCTGACTTGTGACCTAGGATGTGATCAATTCTGGATAATGTTCCATGGGCACTAGAGAAGAATGTGTATTCCCTTGCTTTGGGATGGAATGTCCTGAATATGTCTGTGAAGTCCATTTGGTCCAGTGTGTCATTTAAAGTCTTTATTTCCTTGTTGATCTTTGCTTAGATGATCTGTCCATTTCAGTCAGGGGGGTGTTAAAGTCCCCCACTATTATTGTATTGTTGTCAATGTGTTTCTTCACTTTTGTTTTTAATTGCCTTATATAATTGGCTGCTTCCATGTTAGGGGCATAGATATTTACAATTGTTAGATCTTCTTGTTGGATAGACCCTTTAAGTAGGATATAGTGTCCTTCCTCATCTCTCATTACAGTCTTTGATTTAAAATCTAATTTGTCTGATACAAGGATGGCCACCCCAGCTTTCTTTTGGTGTCCATTAGCATGGTAAATGGTTTTCCACCCCCTCACTTTCAAACTGGGGGTGTCTTTGGATCTAAAATGAGTCTCTTACAGACAGCATATTGAAGGGTCTTGTTTTTTAATCCAATCTGATAGCCTGTGTCTTTTGATTGGGGCATTTAGCCCATTTACATACAGGGTAACTATTGAAAGGTATGCATTTAGTGCCATTGAATTGCCTGTAAGGTGACTGTTACTGTATATTGTCTGTGTTCCTTTCTGATCTATGCTGCTTTTAGGCTCTCTCTCTTTGCTTAGAGGACCCCTTTCAATATTTCTTGGAGGGCTGGTTTCGTGTTTGCAAATTCCTTTAGTTTTTGTTTGTCCTGGAAGATTTTTATCTCTCCTTCTATTTTCACTGACACCCTAGCTGGATATAGTATTCTTGGCTGCATATGTTTCTCATTTAGTGCTCTGAAGATATCTTGCCAGTTCTTTCTGGCCTGCCAGGTCTCTGTGGATAGGTCTGTTGCCAATCTAATATTTCTACCATTGTAGTTTACAGATCTCTTCTCCCGAACTGCTTTCCGCATTTTCTCTTTGTCTGAGACTCATATGTTTTACTATTAGATGCCGGGGTGTGACCTATTATTATTGATTTTGAGAGGGGTTCTCTGTGCCTCCTGGATTTTGATGCCTGTTTCCTTCCTCACATTAGGGAAGTTCTCTGCTATTATTTGCTCCAATATACCTTCTGCCCCTCTCTCTCCTTCTTCTTCTGGGATCCCAATTATTCTGATGTTGTTTCATCTTATCGTATCGCTTATCTCTCGAATTCTGCCCTCGTGATCCTGTAATTGTTTAACTCTCTTTTTCTCAACCTCTTCATTTTCCATCATTTGGTCTTCTATATCGCTGATTCTCTCTTCTGCCTCATTTATCCTAGCAGTTAGTGCCCCCATTTTTGATTCCACCTCATCAATAGCCTTTTTCATTTCGACTTGGTTAGATTTTAGTTCTTTTATTTCTCCAGAAAGGGTTTCTCTAATAACTTCCACGCTTTTTTCAACCCCGGCTAGTATCTTTAAAGTCATGATTCTGAACTCTAGGTCCAACATTGTACTAATGCCCGTACTGAGTAGGTCCCTGGCTGACGGTACTACCTCTTGCTCTTTTTGCTGAGGTGATTTTTTTCATCTTGTCATTTTGCCCAGAGGAGAACAGATAAATGAGAGAACAAAATTCTAACAGGTTAACAACGTCCCCAGCAAATATACAGTATACAAATCAGAAAAGACCTGAAACCAGGGGAAAAGAAAGTGAAAGAAAGAAAAAAAGAGAAAAAAAAAACAAGAATAAAAGATAAAAACAAAAACAGAACAAAGAAAAAAGCAGAATATGATCAAATATGATCAGGCTAGTGCATAGATCAGTGCCACACACTAGATTTTGTGCGTATTTTGGTCTGTTAGAAAAAAGTGCCTCCTAAAATTTTAAAGGAAGAAAGACATATATGTACAAAATAAGGGTTGATACAATGAAGGGATGGAAGATGACTGTAAAGATGAAAATTATAAAAGATTTTATAAAAGGAATTGATAAGATAAGTTGTTTGAAAAAAGAAAGAAGATTAAAAAAAAAAAGAAAAAAGGGAGAGAATGTGATCAGGCAGGAGACTAGAACAGAGCCATACACTAGTGATTTAGGGTATATTTTGATCTGTTAGAAGAAACTGTATCTCAAAATTTTAAAGAGAGAACAACTCATATATATATGCCAAAAATAAGGGTAACTACTATGAAGGGATAAAATATGACTCTAAAAATGAAAAATAAAAAATGTTTTTTTTTAAAAAAGGGATTGATAAGATTTTGGTTGAAAAAGGGAAAAAGAAAAATAAAAAAAACAGTTAAAAAAATTAACTTTGATGAACTAATGAATCATGGTAAAAAAAAGCCATGAATTCTATGTGCAGTATTCCCCTAGCGCTGGAGTTCTCCTGTTCTCCTTGATCGGTAAACTTGGTCTTGGCTTGCTGGCTGTTCATGCTGATCTTCTGGGGGAGGGGCCTGTTGCCGTGGTTTCCAAGTGTCTTTGCCGGAGGCTGAATTGCCCCCCCCCTTGTCAGTCTGGGCTAAGCAAGCTGCTTGGGTTTGCTCTCAGGAGCTTTTTTTCTGCAAGCTTTCGGTACAGCTTTGGAGGACCAGGGCGAAAATGGTGGCCTCCCAATCTCTACTCAGAGGGGCTGAGAACTCAGGGCCCCGCTCCTCAGTGCGTCCCCAGAGAAAAGCAGTCACTCCCATCTCCCTGGTCTCCAGCCGCACTCTGTGCTCACTGGCCTGTGATCGGGCGTTTGTATCTCTGGCACCCGGCCCCGTGTGGAGTCTCCAAACCCAGCAGATCCCTGCGGTGCATTCCCGCGCCGCTCTTCCCAGGGGAGAAAGGGGAGTCTCCCCGGCTCTGCCGCTTGTTGGGTCCCTGCTAGCGGAGCAGTGGCCCGACTGGGCCTCGGATCTCAGTTTTTGGCAACCCTGAGCTGAGAGCCCGCGCCTCAGCTCCGTCTCTGCAGCCGGCTTCCCCGCTCCAATACCTGGGAGCTCTGCCACACTCAGGCACCCCTGGTCTTTCTGTGACCCCAAGGGTCCTGAGACCACACTGTCCCGGGAGGATTCCACCCCACGCTTAGCCACTGCAGCGACGTCCCTCAGCGGAACCAGCTTCTAAAAGGTCCAATTTTGTGCTCCGCGGCTCTATCACTTGCCAGAAGTGGCCGACGGAGGCCCTCTCCCCCGCCGTCTATCCTCCCGAATATCCCCTCGGATTCACTTCTTCGCACGTCCTACCTTCCAGTAAGTGATCGCTTCTCTGTTCAGAGAGTTGTTGCTACTCTCCTCTTCGATCTCCTGTTGAGTTTGTAGGTGTTCAGAATGGTTTGATCCCTATTCAGCTGAATTCCTGAGACCAGACGAAATCCAGGTCTCCTACTCCTCTGCCATCTTGCTCCGCCCCCTAAGGAATATTTCTAAGGAAATGCCTATGCTCCATCTTTCTTTTTCATTTTATTTTTGTATTCCCAAGGGCCTGGAGCAGTATCTGAGGCATACAGTTATAGGCCAAAAAACATTTTTGATACAAGCACATTAGCTGAAGCAAGAGTGGGCAACTATACGGGGGAAGGAGTTGGAAGAGAAGTTAGAGAATAGAAAATGCCAAAATCAAACTAAAATTAAGACGGACAATGCTGGACTTTGCATTCATGCAAACTAAACTTCATTTTCCTATTCATATATTGGCCTCAGTTTCAAACAATACTCCATTCATTCATATATTATTGATTGAGAAGTATTTTGAAACCACTGAGAAAGAGAAAAACTGAAGTGTATGGATTTCAGGATAAGACACACAACACACACACACACACACACACACACACACACACACACACACCGCTTTCTTTTAAGGAAAATGAGGATTTTAACAGATAATGAATACAGACCACCTTCTTCTAGGGCATACCAGGTTATGGATTTTCACTATACATGCAAACAAAAGCTTCATCCCATCATTAAATTTTCATTTCTACTTTTAAAAGGAGAATGGATGAGATGAACTTCTGCAACTTCTTATTCTTTACCAACTCTAGTTACCAGTTTGGAAATGAATCTTGAATAGGCACTGGGGGAGAGGAACGCTAAATGCTGTTTGGCAAAACAGCCTATCCTTCGATATTTATTAGGGATGAATAAGCAATGGCCTGCTATCTTATCACTGGAAGACACCTTGCTACCCTGTGCCAAAACTTCAATTAGGCTTATAAACACCCTTGAATGAATGAGGAATGAAAAGCACAGCTTCTATTGGTCTTTGAGCTTAATAGCCAGGGACCATACTATCTACATTACTCAGGGGCTATATTACATTACTGTAATTGTACTGTGTTACAATTAGAGCATTTAGGCCAAAAGGCAAAGCAAGGGCAAGCCTAGGTCAAATTGTGAAGAAGATAAAATTTGTTTTCAGAAACTTCTATCTTTTCAATTGCCCCTACTTCAGCTTTGTTTGGCCTTTATTCTATTGTGTTTATTCAAGCTATGCACAATCATCCCTTTTCTCTCCACTGGAGCCCCTTACCAAGGACTTTGCTTCCATGAAACCTGAATTCTAAATATTTCCAAACATTACCATACTCTTTGGCCCACCAATAAAATCTTATGACTTCTATGGCTTCTTTCATCAAGACCTTTCTCCATGCTTCCCAACAACTAGTAAATCTGATTTACTGACAAGTGCTAATCTGCTTTTTGTACACTGAAAGCTATTTGCTCTGGGGACACATGAAACAGCATGGCAATCCAATGGTGGGGATTTTTGGCACCACGGATGGTCCAATGAGAGAGATAATGAGGGGGTGAAAACACAGCTGCCTGCTATAGCTACCTGTGTGGCAAAACGTGAACAGGTTCCCCTAATAAAAAACAACTTTATCGTAGACCAGGCTCATATCAAAATAACATGGTAATAATGCTTCCCTTTTTGATTTACATATATAGATGACAGTGAATGTAGTACTGATAGGTACATACCCAATGAGGGTTATCATTCAACCAGAAACAACACAGAGATTATTCTTCATAACTTTTCAGGTGAGAATTTAAAATTAATCACAATCACAAATCAATTGCTTATAAACCAAGACTAGATGTTTCCAATGATTTAGTTGGAAATGATTCAACCATTAAGGTATAATTCCTACTATTTTATAATTCATAAAGTCAAATAAGCACAAAATAAAAAAATTAAAAAGATAATACCAGTTGATAGAAATCACAAAGAAAACAAAACAAGTTGATGTGACAGAAAATAATGGCAGTGTGGATACTAATTTAAATTGGGTGGTAAACAAAGGGCTTAATGAAGAGAAGTACCTCGAACTGAAACATGAATTACAATAACACCTCACCCCCTGATCTCTACTGAGAGATCTAGAAGAGTTTCAGGCAGAAAGAACAGAAAGTATGAACATCCTAGACAGAGCATGCTTGACATGTTGATGGAAAGAAAAGAAGCCTGGCATGACTAAAGCACGGTGAAGGCAACAGGGAATGTCTGAGATTAAAGCAGACGCCAGGGGCGCCTGGATGGCTCAGTTGGTTAAGCCATCTGCCTTCGGCTCAGGTCATGGTCCCAGGGTCCTGGGATCGAGCTCCCTGCTCAGCCAGGAAGCCTGCTTCTCCCTCTCCCACTCCCCCTGCTTGTGTTCCCTCTCTCACTGTCTCTCTCTCTCTGTCAAAAAATAAATAAAATCTTTAAAAAAAAAAAAAAGCAGAAGCCAGAGCAGGTAAGGTCTTCAAAATTACGGTATGAAATTTAGATTTTATTCTATGTGAGCTATCACAGAAATACATAATGTGACTATAATGACAAAGGAATGAAAATTTCATTCTAAATAGACTTCACATTTGCCCTATGGTCCATTACTATTCATAAAAGTATTACACCTCCTGAGGTTTTTAAAGCCACTGTCTCTGCAAAGAATGAAATCCACAGAGTTGAAGGGAAGTTCTGTCCCTAAACTGAACTCAACTCCTGCACAAACCAAAAAGCAACAATAAAAAGAACTATGGTAAAACCCTTTGGTATTAACTGCCAAGAACTTCCCGTCAAATAAACCCAAATACTCATAGCTTTTATCTATGACTCTACATGGATGGACAAGTTTATAAAGTCAAAGCAACTGCCCTCTAAGGTGGGGGAAGAAAAAAGGATTTGTGTACCAGAATTAACCTGACTGGTGACATCCATTTATCATATTCAGTGTCATCTAATTATAAAGTAAACATATACACAAAAGTGTATATGTCTTGATTTGTCAAGAGACTGTATTTCATGGCATATCTACAAATTGAATCTATTTTTTCAGATATCAAGTTAAACTAGATAGAAAGTAATCTAAAGCTACTGGGCAGCTCTGAGATAATCATATCTAATATTGTCCCTTCTAGATTTAAAGAGATGGAAGCCCAAAGAGGTTAAAATTGAACAAACAATTAATAGCAGACTAATATAGTGCCTCACTGAACTGAAATGAGCTCATGTTTCTCCTCACTCCATGATCACCTATTAACAATTTAATATAAATTTTGGGACAACGTTAAAACACTCTTCTACATTATCAAGAAGCATTTAGGTACTTCAGAGATAGCTTTACACAAATTCCACCATAAAAATATTAGAAACCTAAAAGATGAATGCCTTAGCCACCCTGCTTTAAAACAACCCCCCCCCCTTCCCTTTTAAACCCTTCCAAGTGGCAGCATGGAGAGAGAGAGAGAGAGATGATCATGGTTATATTTTTCTTCTTGACATGTTCTAAATTCAAGTTATAAAATTTTTTAAAATGGCTTTAAGTACTAAATGTTTATTATTGGCATTATAAAAATAAATAACTCCTATTTATGTACTTTATTTAGTGATTATCAAGCCCCTTAGGTTATTAATGCTCAAAAGTGGGAAGTCTTTTTTTTAAGTTTCTAAAGATTTTTTATTTATTTACTCATTAGTGAGAGAGAGAGAGAGAGAGAAAGAGCATGAGCAGGGAGAGCAGCAGGTAGAGGGAGAAGCAGGCCTCCCGCTGAACAGGGAGCCCGATGCGGGGCTCGATCCCAGGACCCTGGGATCATGACTTGAACCGAAGGCAGATGCTTAACCAACTGAGCCACCCAGGCATCCCAAAAGTGGGAAGTCTTGAGCAGTGTCTTGAGCCCCCATGGAAGGAAATGCTCAAGGAATAGAAGAACCTTTTCCAACTTGGTCTCCTCTTTGAAAATACCTGCAATAGAAAGATACTGTTACTGACAGCAGTCTGATGAGCTGAGACAAAGAACAAAGGAACAACTGCTTTGTGATACTCCTTTGCAAGGGATGCATGTCCACTTTAAGAAATATAAGAAACACTTAACTATTTTGAAAGATTACAGAAAGCATGTATAATGAGCACACTCAACACATGCTTTCACAAGTTCTTCCTCCCTTCTAACATTATTACTTCATAACTTAACAATGTAATTTAAGGTCTAGTTCATATTTTTACTTTTGACTTAACTTACAGTCTACAGACTAAAAACTAAGGCCATATCACAAATCTAAAAGTTGACAAAATGTCTGGCATTATATTATCTTTATAGGTGAAGTCTGGAAAATCATTCTAGCCCTTGGTTTCTCTGTATAGCTTAAGAATCACCAATTGCTTGACATAAAACTGAACACACTGCCTAATTACAGTCACTCTTTACTGATAGTGGTCAGCATGGCATCAACTCTGTCCTTGGGCAAAGGTACTTCTGCTCTGTACCACCTCCAGACCTTATTCCAAAGATCCTCAAGTTACTCCTTTCCATTTTCTTCATAGTAGATCCTGTCAAGAGCGTTTCTGATTAGCTGGCAAATGGAAGTTACAGTATGTTTAGTTCAATTAACCAGAGAATGATAACTCCAAAACTGCTGTGTTCACAATCATTCATATTCATCTTTACTGACTACAAAAAAATTTCAGGTCACTGTGACTTATTAAGAAAAAGGACACTTATCTTACATTAATGATTTATCTGAATGATCATCAAATCTCAATGACTTAGTATCTGCTGACATGCTACATTACAGGAACACAAGTGTCAGAAGAATAGCCAGATTAGAGTTTACTCTCCACTTAATTTGGTAAGAACTGAGTTGGCACTTACTACATGCTTATTACACCTTACTAGAGACTAAGGATGTAAGGCTACTATACTATAGTTGTGTTCAACAGATTATAGTACATAATACCTGAAAGTAGTATATAATGCATGGATGGCCCTTGTCCTAAACAAGGTTATAATTTTATGGGGACACTAGGAAAACTATGAAAGAAAATTTCAAAACAGTAAATGTTGGTGCAAAATTAAATAAAACGGATTTGGAAATCAGGATGGCTTCCCAGGAATTGAGCTGGGCCATTATGTAACATATTTTATTTTTGTGCCTGTCAATGACTGATAACTCAACAGTTGATCCTCAAGAACAAAGACCTATCTGCCCTTTAAACAGGCTAAAGGCAAAGGTTTCTTTTTTTTTCCTCTTATACTATTATGTTCTAAAAAGGATTTTCAAACACCTTATAAAGACACTATAACACAGTAAGATAAAATAAATTTAAAATGGGGTTAAAAATAAAGCAAAGGAGAACAAGGATAGGAAGAGAGAAAGGGACACATAAAATGAGTGCACGGAATGTGTGCCCAAGGTCCTGTAAGAGAACTTGAGAGTCAAGAACGCTGGCTCTAAAAGTGACAGTGAGTAGCAGAGCATCAAAGCTCTGTCCTTGATTTTGTGTGGTATAAGCTAATGTTTAATGTTTACCCAAACATTACCTTTGTATTACCCAAAAAGATGACCTGAAAGTCATTAAATGTCTCTTCCAGTGAGCATTGTCTCATCAATATTTCTTTTGTAAATTAACTGAGAGGCATGAAAAACATTGCTTGTTAGAATCACAGATTCAATTGGCAGGTGAAAGGTTGATAACAGGATGTCTACATATATAGTCTTCCCTCACACAGAACTTAACTTACTAATTCCAAAGATAGAAAAGGTGTAACTTCACAGTGGAGTAATGTGGCAGACACCATGACAATCAAAACATCAAAGTTCACAGCAACAGTAATGAGACAAAGTGACATCAGATGCTTTAATTCCTGCCAAAAATGTACAACTTGAATTTATTTATAAGGAAACATCAAATTTGTGATAGGTGGAGTTATCACAAGTTTCTCAACCAACATCTTTGTTGTGCTTGAAAATCTCATCAATCAGTTCAAATCTTCTATGAAATAAGCCTTGCCATAAAGAACAAGTGAATTTAAGGAATGTTACAATGCAAAGCAGCATTTAAAAGTCATAGTCCTTACCATCACAAAACTCATGGAAAAGTATAATAAGGCACAGAGTGAAGATCACCTTAGATCTTAGTAAGGTATTATAATCAAGATTACAGGTGGCCAACAGGTACATGCAAAGGCGCACAACATCATTAATCATCATGGAAATACAAATCAAAAGTACAATGAGATATCACCTCACACTGGTTAGATTGGCTAGTATCAAAAAGACAAGAAATAACAAGTGTTGGCAAGGATGTGGAGAAAAGGTAGCCCTTGTGCACTGTTGGTAGGAATGTAAGTTGATACAGTCACTATGGAAAACAGTATGGAGGTTCCCCCCAAAATTAAAAAATATAAGTACCATAAGATCGGGAAATCTCACCCCTGGGTAATTATCTAAAGGAAACAAAAACAATAATTCAAAAAGACATCTGCACTC
This sequence comes from Eumetopias jubatus, assembly GCF_037043125.1. Taxonomy (NCBI): domain Eukaryota; kingdom Metazoa; phylum Chordata; class Mammalia; order Carnivora; family Otariidae; genus Eumetopias; species Eumetopias jubatus. The sequence continues at coordinate 81,932,433 of NW_028274819.1, read as the reverse complement.
CCATATTCACTGCAGCATTATTTATAATAACCAACATATGGAAATAAGCTAAGGGTCCGCTGACCAATGAGTGGACAAAGAAAAATGTGATGTGATTAGAGAAAAAATATAACACACACACACATATATACATACTTATACATATCCACAGACACAGTGGAATATTATTCAGCCATAAGAAAAGAAGAAAATCCTGACATTTGTGACAAGGGAGATAAACCCTGAGGGCATTATGCTAAGTGAATAAGTCAGGCAGAAAAACAAATACCAGGTGATCTCACATAAGTGGAATCTTTAAAGAAAAAAGAAGAAAAGAAAAAGAACTGATACAGAGAACAGATGGGTGGTTGCCAGAGGCAAGAAATGGGTGAAATGGGTGGAAGGGGTCAAAAAGCACAAATTTCCAGTTATAAAGTAAGTCATGGGGATGTAACATACAGCATGGCAACTATTGTTCATAATAATGTACTGTATATTTGAAAGTTGCTAAGGGGGTCGATCTTAAAAGTTCTTATCATAAGAAAAAAATTCTAAATGTGAGGGGATGGATGTTAACTAGATTTATTGTGGTGATCATTTTACAATGTATACAAATATCAGGTCATTATGTTGTATACTCGAAGATGTCAGTTATCACAATTTTAAAAAACCTTAAATTAACAAGCTTCAACAACAAAAATTAAACAGTAATTGTTCAAAGGATGGAGAATGGAGCTGTCTCTCTTTCCTTCCACTTTATTGACTCTTCCTTTCCTGGTTGATCATTCTTATCAAAGCAGCCACACATCTCCATCTGTTGCCTAAAAATGATAGGAGGTATACTTGCCCACAAAGTAAATTCATTTACAAATCTGCTTTTATTCAACACAGAAAATGCCTTCAAAAAACTTTTAGAAAGATGTATTCCACTAAGAATCTTCATAAGCTGCTGATGAGAATACAGATGGTGCAGCCACTTTGAAAAACAGGCATTTTCTTAAAACATTAAACATACATTTACCAGAAAACCCAGCAACCTTAGCCCTAGATGTCTACCCAAGAGAAATGAAAATGTATGTTCATGTAAAAACTTGTACACCGATGTTCATAGCAGCATTATTCATAATAACCAAAGAGTGGAAAACAACTCAAATGTCCATCAACTGGTGGGTGGTTAAAGAATATATATATGGTATGTCCACACAGTGAAATACTATTCAGCAATAAAAAGGAATGAAGTACTGATATGGTACAAAATTAACTGAAAAAATTATGCTAAGTGAAAAAAGCCAAAAACAAAACAACACGTAATGTATGATTCCATTTATATAAATAGTCCATAAAAGCAAATCTAGAAAGACAGAAACTAGATTATAAGCTGCCTGGGGTTGGCGATTAAATATAAATGGGCATAAGAAATTTTACTGTGGTGATGAAAATGTTCTAAATCTGGATTGTACTGATGCCAGCACAACTCTGTAAATTCACTAAAAACAATTCAATTGTTTAGTTAAAATGAGTGAATTTTATGGTATATAAATTGTACCTCAATAAAGATGTAAGAAAAAAAGGGTACAGTGCATAGACCATCTAAAAACAAGGCTTATTCCACTCCTACTGCATTCAAAGCCTAGCTAAATGCTGTGACATAGTCCCATACTTAAAATAACAAACTTAAAATATAATGGAATGTTAACATATCAAATAAAAAACAGAAGCTTAAAAAAAAGGTGGAACCCAATTCTCTACATCTTGAATACGAGCTATTCTAAGTGACTTGCTTCTACCATATATAAAACAGTAGTACTGCAGTGTGTGACCTGGGGACTACATCAAATATGACAACTGTTTCTGCCTGGTTCTCTCCACTTGGGACGTGAACTTTGAAAGTCTTGATTCTACATGAAAAGAAGTCCAACTACTGCTAAAACATGCTGAAGAGATCACACAGAGAAAGAAATAGCCAAGGAAACCAATGCCGGTCTCCTACTGTTTTACTCTTTTCCAGCATCAACTAGAAGACACATGAATGAGCTTTCAGATGATTACAGTCCCCAGTCTTCAAGTCACCCTAGCTGAAACCAAGTGGAAAAGGGAGAAGCTGTCCCAGATGACCCCTGCCCATATTGCAGATTCATGAGCAAAATAAATGGCATTGTTTCAAGCTACTAATATTTGGGTTGGTTTGTTAAGAAAGCACTGAAAGTCAGATTATCTTTTCCTTACCTTCTTAAAATACTGGACAGCACAATTACCAGATACTTGATAGAAAAAAGTAATATTATGTAAGCAAGTATTAAGTCCCTCAAAGCTGAAAACTTTCAGCAACAGGCCGGTCCTGTTTCAATCAGAATGTACAAACCTCAATTTCCATTCAGGAAAATAACTTTATTTTTAATGTTGAATTTTATAGCAGACATAAAAACATTAAGAGTCAGAATGACCAGGGCGCCTGAGTGGCTCAGTTGGTTAGGCGACTGCCTTCGGCTCAGGTCATGATCCTGGAGTCCCGGGATCGAGTCCCACATCGGGCTCCCTGCTCAGCAGGGAGTCTGCTTCTCCCTCTGACCCTCTTCCCTCTCATGCTCTCTATCTCTCACTCTCTCTCTCTCTCAAATAAATAAATAAAATCTTTAAAAAAAAAAAAGAGTCAGAATGACCTTTGGTAAAAAAAAAAAAGGAGGGGTAGATATTCAGACAACTTAGCATATATGAATATGCAAAAACATGGCGTTAAGATTTTTGTCAGCAGCCTGTATTTATAGGATATAAAACCCACATTCTAGTTGGCTGTGATGCCAAGCAGCATACTTCCCTCCTGGTAAATTGAAAAGGAATCCAGCTTGATGCTCAGCATACCAGTTCAGAATCCTTCCACATCATACGTCAGAATCAATTAAATTACTTGAATTCAGGTTTGGTCTTTTTTTAGTGAAATAAATTTATTCCCAACAGGTCTGCTTCCTTCCAGTCCATATCCTGTACCCCTGCAGCGCCCAGGAGGGTACCACATCGGGTCAAGCTAACTTTTTCCAGATAGTGGGGAAGAAGAGAAGGAACTTCACCAATAAGAGGATATAATCTTGGGGCACCTGGGTGGCTCAGTCATTAGCGTCTGCCTTTGGCTCAGGTCATGATCCCAGAGTGCTAGATCAAGCCCCGCATCAGGCTCTCTGCTCAGCGGGAAGCCTGCTTCTCCCTCTCCCACTCGCCCTGCTTGTGTTCCCTCTCTCGCTGTCTCCCTGTCAAAAAATAAATAAAATCTTAAAAAAAAAAGAGGATATAATCTTTATCAATAAGGGAATTATAATCAATAACCTGTGAGAAATCAAATAGAAGAGATAACTGCAATATTCAATAAAAGTTTGTCACACATTCTAATAAACAAACCTCTTAAGTGAACTTCCCATTCATAAAAGAATTCAAAACGCATGTACTATAAGATCCTAAAGATTTTGTTCACACATTGTGTGAGGAGGACTTTATTCCAATTCTAGTATTAAGGTTTAATGCCAAAGACTAGAAAACCCAATTCAAAGTGGTTTAAATGCACAGAAACATATCAGTTCACATCACAGGAAAAATAGGGATAGGAGAAGATTCAGGTGAGGCTAATCCAGAAATTCAAAGCCATCAATGATCCAGGTTCATTCAGTCTTTATGCTCCTCTGCCTAGAAGGTCAGCTTCATCCCACAAGCCCCAGCTGGACAGCCATCAGAAGACTGTCCTTCTTCATTCAGACTGGCCCAGTAAAGAGAATGCCTCTTCCTACAGAATCAAACACAAATCCCTTGCCATTTGCCCAACAATGCCACCTGAGCACACGCACCTAACAGGGGAATGCCATATGCTGAGTGGCCTGGACATGGCTCACAAAGCCATCCGTGGCAAGAGAGCCACATCACCATGATGCACTCAGAGCTGGAATGGCAGCCCAAGCAGAAATAGACTTAATGGAGGCAAGAGACCAACTCCCAAGTGCACTCAAATTCAAATCTGTCCACCAAATCTGTACCAAATGGTCTATTTGACCAGTTAGGGGGAAAAAAAAATTCCTTAGTTTCCAAGTGGCTTTTGTCTAAAAGTTGACCCCTAGGTCAGTTTTGATCTTAAAATATGATTAGGGCATAGGAGACATAGTATCCCAATTTAGTAATATATCTGCCACGTTCCCAAATTAGTTCTTGGTACATTTAAACCATATATAGTTGAAGTATTTAAGCTGGGAATGCCTCTTTCCCTCCTTTCCCAGCGGATCTGAGAAAGTAGAGATTCACCACCTATAGGCTATCATGCCCTGGCATCAAGGCAATAAAAACAAGGAGTTCTCCACAAGCAACCATCAGTAATAACACCAAGGAAAGGAGGGACAAAATCCTCCACAGTAGCAGCAGCTGAGATGGCAGGGGTGTGAGCTTCCTAAAGGCCATCTGTGTTGATGGAATACCCATGAGTCACTTACATAAAAATGTTTTATCTGATATTTCCTTGACTCAAAATAAAAGATCCTAGTAACTAGTTCTCCTAGTACAATGCTATAATGCCTTATAATGATTTGTTTTAAATTAAGTCAATTCTGTGTTTACTATTTTTTCTTCTTGAACAGTTGTGCTCCTTTCAGGAACTCAGAAATCCATACTGTAGGGTTGCCTGGGTGGCTCAGTCGGTTAAACATGTGCCTTTGGCTCAGGTCATGATCTCAGGGTCCTGGGATCGAGCCCCACATTGGGCTCCCAGCTCAGCAGGGGAGTCTGCTTCTCCCTCCTCCTCTGCCCCGACTCGTGCTTTTTCTCTCGCTCACTTTCTCTCTCAGATAAATCAATAAAATCTTAAAAAAAATCATACTGTGATTAAAACCTCTCTTAATAACCTAATGATTTTCTTGAGAACACTGATGATAGTAAACAGAGCTATCCTTTATAGAGTACACTCCTCCACTGAATCCTCATAACCACCTTGGAAGACAGGTATTACTAACCTCAGTTCACACACATGAAAACTCTGGCTTTGGTCACTTTGGTAATGTACCCAAATTAGAACATAGTGGAAAAAGGAATCCATCATAGCAGGTATGATTCCAAAATGCAAACACAGAAAATTCTAGGTAACAGATTTTACAAACACTCTATATTCTGTTAGGTCAAACTATCTTTTTAAAAAATTTAAAAGTGTGACCCATATCCTAATATTTCCCTTGTCCCATATATTACTTGAGGAATTTTGAGAAGGAAAAAAAAAATTCTGTTCTAAGAAAAACGTTTCCCTCTACTTTTTTCCTTTGGTTCTAAAATAGTAATCTGTGGTACCCACTGAGGTTGCTCTAAGCAGGATATTGATCTTGCCAGAACTAACAAATTGTCTACCTGGATTCTCTTTCCCAACAATGCCACATGAATAAAAAAAGGGTGGCTGTGGAGAAAGGACAGTTTACTGAATGACATTATTATTATAGTTAGCACTAAGCCAATTAGATAACTGATTCATTCTCTGTTCACCAAAAGCTGAAATTCTACCCATATAACAATCTGAGAAAAATGTTGGTATCAGAGATGATTTGAGATGTTATTCTCCAGATCAGGGCGCCTCAGACTTTAAAATGCACAAGAAACACCTGAGGACCTTGTTAAAATGCTTGTTCTCATTTAGCAGGTTTGGCTAAGCCTGAGATTGGATATTTCTAACAAGTGATCTGTTGACTCAGATGCTACTGCTTCACACTTTAAATAGCAATAATTCTATGAATGGCAGAATAAGAAAAGCATGTGCTCTTCAAATTAGAGTAGCAAATAAAACACTCAGATTACAGTCGCAGTTGCCAATATTAATCTTAAATGGCATGGTATCTTTTTCTAAACCGCTGCTATCAAATTGGTATTTTACAAACTGCCTTCCTGAATTTGTTGCTACCTGATGGACCCTGTTTTCCAAAGAGCCTTCAGTATAATGCTGATCAAGCTTGGGAAATGTTATATACTATGTATTCTTCTTGGTGAAAGACAACACACTTACATATTTAAAATTAAGATGTACTCTAGTACAAAAAAAAAGCTTATATTAGACTTCTGTGTACAGCCTGTGTGACAGCGATTTCTCACATCTGTCCCTGGCTCAGCAGAGAGGCCCTGAAATAAAGCTCTGAGCAAAACCCGAGAAACCTCTGCCATTGAATTTTGTGAAGCACCAAAAAAATAAACTTCGCTGGGATCCTTTTAGGTGTAACACACACACACACACACACACACACACACACACACACACACACACACACGTGTAACACAAAGGGAGAAAAGTAGTCCCTGGACGCTCTGCCAATGATTACAAATCGGCTTTGGTCAAATGAGAAATATGGAAATTGGTAGTATCAAATACAACAAGTACTTGGAAGGTAGGATTCCTGGAATGTCATGTTTAGGGGCAGTTTACTTTTACTTCCCATTGTTCCTCTAAATGTGCTTAAGAGGAACAGTCCTCCACCAGCTCACAAGATGAGACTGTAGACAGTCCCCATAATTTTCTGGACATTCAGGAAATGGAAGTCTCGCATCTCCTACCCACTCACTCCCAGCAGATGTAGGAAGAATCTGAGCTCCATAAAGGACAAATTCTACCTGGCTTCTTTTCTTTTCCATACACCTTGTTTCCAATTTATTTCTGTTACTGAGCATTTCCAGGATTATTGTGGAATACTGGGAAGGAAAGTTCTTACTTGACACTTAACAACAAAAGATTCTTCTTCTCTGGCCATGGAAATGGCTAAAGCCAACTCTCTCGAGGGTATTTTCCCAGGTTCTTTAGAGACTCACTCCCCTAGAGGGCTTCACTAATGCAGCCAGCGTTTCTCCTTTGGCTAACCACTCCTCGCCGCTCCTCAGCTTCCATACCCCATATCTTCTTACTGATGGAGGTTCCCTACCTTCTTGGCATGATCCTCTTTTGAAATGACCCCAGGCAAACATTTCCCGCCAAGTCCCCTCAATCGGTCCTTGGTATCCATGCCCTTTGGCATGCCATCAGTTAAAAATGCAGTCACTTCCCTGGAGGCTCAGCCATCTGTGCCGTGTATTACAGCCTACATCAACTTACTAAAGTATGAGCTGACCACTATTCCCCCCAAAACTGTTATAAAATCATACCAAGATTCACTGGTTCCCACTGACAGCCCCCCCATCACTCCATTTAAAGATGTAAGATTCACAGTATAACTCACTCGAAGAATCCGTCTCACAAAATCCTCTCTCCACAGCCACCCTCTGTTTATTCATGTGGAATATAAGAATTGTATAATTCATTTCTGCAAACTTCCCTTGGAAATCTGTAGTTTGGAAAAAAAGGAAAAGAAAAGAAAACCCGTAGCTTGGTCTTTTATCTCCCTTCTGGATAGGGCACCAATGGCAAAATAATTATCCCAGCTGAGCAGCAGAAAGAATTGCATGCTCCAAAGAGGTAGTGGTATTATCAGCAGAAAGGATTTCTCTAGGAATGTATGAAATAGTCCCTAAGGATTCCTGAAAATTACTAGGTAAGAACAAAGACTTTGGGGGTCTAGATATCATGTAATCTGAGGATTGGGATAGTAAGCCAGTAGAACATGAACTATTACTGTTAATACAATTTCATTAATGCTCAAAGGCTGGGAAGAGCTGTACAAATTCAGTTTCCTGAAATAGGATGATAAAAAATTCTTAATTAAGCAAATCAATGAAGGCCACAGATTATCTTAAGTTTTATCTATTTGGTCTTGAAATTAAGTGATTCTGGTAATTGTCAACTATTTTCTAATGATATTGCCTCTAGGATAACATTAAGGTTAATTTAGATATCCAGAGTATATATGTCTAAGTTGAGAGGTAGATGAGTAGAAAGGGAGTAAATGTATTCAGAAATACTCTGAGTTTACAGAGATGGTCAGTTTATGATTTCAAAATCATTTACACAAAGGCCACAAAATGGGAAACATACATATTCACTATCTGATTCATGTGTTTCCCTAACAGGAAGGAAGTCTATAGGATGTGTTTCAAACCAAGCCATAAAAATATTTTCTTAAAATTCTTTGCATGAAATCATTAAAACCCTGGCATTAGCATTAGGTGAATTCCTTCAATATCACACTCCCAAGAAAACATACAAAGAAAGACAGACAGCAAGAGACAGAGACAGACAGAGAAAGGAAAGAAGGGGAGAGAGAGAAAAGGGGGGACACCATCATTTTGCCAGCTAGAATATAAAATAACTCATCCATCACTTAGACTCATGAATCCTGGATGTAAGCTTCTAAGGTGGAGATCAAAGACTCTAGCAAAGTGAAACATTTGACAATAACCAAAGCTCAGTCACCACATGGTTTTCCTCATCCTATTTTGTGCAGAGCTCTCTAGCAATGTTGAGCATTTCAAAACAAATAAATAAATAAAAAAGACTAGATTTGCAAAAATAGCTGCCTAAATTGAAGCCATAAAACACATGCATAGTGAATGTGAGTACATGCTCACACAAGCTGGACTTTTAAGGACTGCAACAAAAGAAAGGAAAAAAAACTGGGAGTGGCACTTCCAAACAGATTTAAGGAGCATGCTGAATAACAGATACACATCTTCCTCTCTCATCCATGCAGAAAGGTCTGCACATGCAGCCAACAAAATATTAGAGAAGAGGAAGCATCCATTCGTATTTTTTCTGTCCTTAGATAACATAAGCCAGATGCCAAGATCCAAACATTCTTTACATACAAATTAAATATTAACGGAATAGTAAAAGTGCTTTTCCTGATATGATAAAAATTTTGTTGTTTTTATTTGGATAGTTGATCTGAACAAAACACTTTAATGCCATTACATCTAATGGTTTTAGTTAACATTTTCCAAATACTAAATAGGAAATTTTCAATTGCCATATTAAGTTAAATTACAGTTGTGTTAACCCTTTATATTAAAGGGGTATGCCCTTTTATCATAAAGGTTAAGAGAATTAACATTCAACTGGTTAGATACAAGGTATCACATGAGAAACAAATATAAAACATAATATGAACACAAAATATCATTTGAAACCAGTTCTACACTATTTAACAATCCTATTAACTGTTTTCCTTTGTTTTTCTATTAGTTCTTCATACAAACATTCACTCATAATAATGATTAAGCCCAGCTGTGCCCTGTGCGAAGGATTCTGAAACAATACCGCTTCAAGCAGCCTATAGCTTAGAAAGGGAAAAAAATAAGCAATGACTGCAGAACAAAGTACATGTGCAATAGGGGTACAAATTATTCAAAACTTCTCATATTTCAAAATGTTTTCACAGACATTTAAGTTTATACATAACTCATGGAGTAGCGAGAAAAATTATTTAAAATCCCAATATGAGAGCATGGACGCCAAAATTAAATCTGTCTGGATGATATAGATAGAGAGATAGAGAGATAGATAGATATAACTGATTAGTGGTAGAATCTCAGCTAAGATAATGTAAGTCCATATTCATACACTAAGCTGCATTTCACAGCTCATGAAGATTTGACAAGGTGTTACTATCACACACAACTAGTTATTGAATTCATGTGCTTCCTAGATTTGCATTCAGGATTCCAGTATAGCAGCCGGTACAATATTCTCTAGGCTCCAATCCTCTGAAATTTTAATGACCCTGTCTTTTCTTTCTCATTTCTAAACTGTGTCTCAACCTTTCTTGTCATCCCCTTCTAGTGGAAAGAACTTTAGTCATTAGTAGCCTATGAATGAAAAAACATGAGGGCAACCTTAAAGTAAGCACTATTAAACTTTAATTTGGAAAAAAGGGCCAAGGGTAGACCACACAATCTATGTAAGCATGTGCAGAAAAGATGGGGCCACCTATCAAGTAAATAAAAACTATGTATGCTGGGAAATTTCTCACAAACATTCCTATGGCTTTACTTCCAAAGGCTACAATCTTCCCTGCCTGTTTTCAGATATACTTAGTGTGTAAAAGCACAAATGTTGTCTTAATTACAACCAGCTCTAATGAATATTAGTTAAATTCTTGGCTAAATTATGCCCTTAAATTATTTTTTTTCCAGCAATGCTTATTGAACATCTTTGTTTTAGAATTTTGCTTTTGAAAACATCATCAGAATAACACATTCATTTCAAATACCCTCAAAAATGACATTTATAACCCCTAAATGTGGGTGTGGTTTGGGAAAAATATTACTAGAAGCAATTCCTTGTTTTGACCAATGACATCATCATAGAACTAAATGTGGAGTTTCCCAAAGGAAGACAGTAGTTATGAAGACACATAATGGCGTATATTCTATAATGTAATAATCTCAATAGTTTATATTGACAGTCTACAAAATTCATAAATTAAGAGTTAATAAAACAGAGGTTTTTCCCTGTTAGAAAAATGCCTGACTTCACTGGCTATTGGTTAGTTCAAGGGCTTGCAGAACACTCCAAAAAAAATATTCCCTCTAGTAATACTTGGATTAAAATGGTGATTTAGGAGTTTGGGCCAATTAAGACAGTAGGGAATTGCAGGCCTTAACCAGACACATCCTCTGTGATGTAAAGCTGAACCATATGCAGTGTTCATTTCTCAATCACATAAATTTGGTGGAGGGAAGCCAGCTAAGGAAGAAAATCTATTGTCATACTGTCCACACTAACTCTAGTTACTAAAAGAGCTGTAGAAAGTCCTTTTCCAGAGAAGCCTCTGGAGCAAGAGGTGGTCCACCATCAACTCAGAGAAGGCTGAGGAAAGGAAGAACAAAAGAAACAACTCTGAAAATTATCTTTCAGGTTTACAGTAAAAATGAAATGAGCAAACTGCACTCCTTGAAATACAAGAAATATGTTGGTTTCTAATTTTTTCTTCATCAAAAAGATCTCAGTGTGAACCTACTTACTGTCTGGGCTTCCAAGCTTAAGATTTAAATTTAATTTGCTGTAGTATAGCTGCTGGGAAGAAAACAGAGCTTTGAAACAGTATAGTACGGTGGGGAGATAACAGAATAAGAGAGTTGGAAAACTGGTGGCTCTAGTCATGGCTAGAACTCCCACCAGCTATGTGACTATCACTTGTCTGGATGCCAGACTCCTCCTCTAACAAATGAGAGTACTAGCAAGCACTCCACTTTTAAATCATCTTTTACCCTCACTCACGTTTGGCTAACCAAAAAAATTCATAGTTTTTGTATCATAGACTGGTATGCCCAGATGAAGGTGTTAATTCATTTGGTGTTAATTCATTTTTGGAGGTTAGTTTCTGTTGCTACTAAACTATCTGAAGATGTCCCACCTTTTGGTCATAAATAATCACATTGTTAACTGCAAAACCTTCTGCTCTGTTGGAAAAAAAGAAAACTGTACACAATGTAGAATGAGACCACACAGTCCACATGGGCACAGAGCAAAGCATTTTATAATGATAGAAGATTGTTCCTCTGAAAACATCTGGAAGTCTTTCAGATTGAATCACTACAGTTCACAAACAGTGTAGAAATAATTTAATCTTTTCCACCATGGCTGAGGAAACTGAAGGATGAAGAGTTTTCAGAAGGAAATTTGGACGATCCAATTAACTAATATTTTGTTTTAACATGAAAAGCAACGGACTTGTGGAAAATGACACCGGAATTAATAGTAATCCCAGTTTTATTTACTACCATTATAAAAGGTGGCTAAAAATTGATGTACTTACCCCACCACCCACCCCTACAATTCAGCAGAAATGTATCTGGGTAATGATGTTAGAAAACCAAATGTCAAGGGGCGCCTGGGTGGCTCAGTTGGTTAAGCAACTGCCTTCGGCTCAGGTCACGATCCTGGAGTCCCGGGATCGAGTCCCACATCGGGCTCCCTGCTCAGCAGGGAGTCTGCTTCTCCCTCTGACCCTCTTCCCTCTCGTGCTCTCTGACTCTCATTCTCTCTCTCAAATAAATAAATAAAATCTTTAAAAAAAAAAAAGAAAACTAAATGTCAAAAAAAACACGGAGAAATATTCAACCATGAGAAATTCCTAATTCTAAAGATACACCCTAAAATTTGTAAATGAACTCAAACTGAGTTAAGGTTATACTGTAAGGAAATTCCAAGTTTTATTCCAGAGCCAAATTACTGAAAATATTTGTGTTCTGTGTAAGTAGTGAATTGTGTCCTCAGCTCCAAGAGTATCAAACGTCGTCCTCTAGACAGAGTTTCTGACCCTACCTGAGTCCTGTGGAAGGATCACCTCTGGGCAAATGGTAAAACAACTTCACACTAATGAATGTTTTACTCATACATTTCTCTACTTCAAGGACAGTCACTGGGTATTCACATTGGTAGAAGTTATCTATCTGGGTTAATAAATCAGAGGAGAAAAATACAATTTCTACTCTGGAAGTGATTTAAATCTAGAGTCACTAGAAATAAACCCATCATTTACCACTGAAGAATGTGGTTTTGATTAAGGTAAAATAAGAATGAATACACATACACATTGCTCAAGATGTTTCAGTTATAATAAAATAGTGCTTCAAAATACATTGAAAGGATATGTAAATGTGTAGAAAGAGAATATTAGGTAGAAAAATAAGTTAGTGAAAAAGACAACCAAGTTGAGTTTTTAAAAAGGCAATAAAATGGAGAGATGTCTGCTGTTTCTTTGGTTTTCTTTTACTTTTGCCTTTTTTTTTTTTTTTTTTTTGAGGGAGTAGGGGAAGGAATATAACTTGCCTAGACACACACACGCACTATTTTACAGCCACATTTTACTTCTACTGATAAAACAATGGGGTGATTCTTCTCATTTTGAACAGGCTGCCAAAAGTCATGCTCCTTCTCCCTTCCCTCAACAGTTTACCAGCACTTGAAACTTGATTATCTGGAAACTGAGAGATAGCATTTCCAAACTACATTAACAAAGCCTTGCTCTAGTCACATTTCCCCTTTCTTTTCTTTGCCCACACTTTGTTCCATGAGACAAATCTCTTTACTATGTATCAACAGGTCCCTGCTTACTCAGGGCCCTGGCTCCTCCAACGTGAAAAAGCCTAGAAATCTACCGCTTTTTTCAAACCAAAATCCTATGCAGTCCTGGTCACCACAAGGTCTGAATACTTCATTCCATACTTCATTCCATACCCATCTCTCTCTACCTCTAAGATTCCCTTTGTACTTAACATCACAGTTCAACAAATCAGTGTTTTCTAAATGCTTCATGTTTACACTGGGCTTTTCTACGTAAGCTGACAGGAAGCCTTACCCCAAGGCTAAGTCAGATCCTTTTCTCACATCTCTCCAGACAGCTGGAAAGGAAAACACTTAATAAAAAAACAAAACAAAACAAAACAAAAAAACAACTAATCATCGGTGGTTAATAAAAATTGTTCTGTTCTAAAACAGAGACATGGGTACATTTGTTACAGCATATTCCTGGAAATCATAAAGTGTACCTTTATGCACTGGACCAACACCGAAATTAACAGCTACATTCATATTTCAAGACTGAAGATGTAACCAACAATACATTACAAAAGTAATAAAGTAACCACTCTATGCCTCTACTTACTTTAAAAAAATGTCAAACTGTGCTCATAGTTCCAGTATACTATTATGGAACATAGATTAAAATAAAACCAAAATATCACTATGTAATATCATAAATTTAACTTAGCACAAACTGATTCATTAGCTATAATAATAATTTAACAATTTGTTTTCCTTTTAAAATGGAGAGAGTCTTTTTAAAGAACGATTTGAGTTTAAGTTTCTTTCATCTTTTTAAAGTCTATTTATTTATTTATTTATTTTTATTATTTCTTAGGTGGGAGGGTGGGAGAGGGAGAGAGAGAATCTTAAGCAGGCTCCACAGCCCAGTACAATGCCTGATGCTGGGCTCGATCTCATGACCCTGAGATCATGACCTGAGCTGAAATCAAGAGTCAGACACTTAACTCCTAGTCTCTTTAAAACTTTCCAAAGAAATATAAATAGATGCTTTCTTTTTCTCTCAGTAACATTACAAATGGCAGCAAAGAACATTCAAAAGTCCCTCTGCAGATGAGAACACCAACTGACACCATTTAGCAACTGGGCAAATATTGACCACAGCAGTCTTGAAACACACTAAGGACATCACCCTGTGACTTTGGTCTTTATCTGTTTCTGGCTTACCCTATCCTAACTCTACTTTGAAAGTACCTAATAAGCTCAGTGCTAACTCAGAAGTAGGAATCAATGTGGGATCTGTAAAAATTAAGAGTATCTGCAAAATTATGGAGAAGAGGTTATGGTCACACTTCTTTGGCAATTAGCAGGTGTTATCTAGGAACTACCAATGTAAACATGAAACCAAAGACTTTATTGTGGCTTATAGTACTTTTTCAACATCTACTGTCACCAAGAATTATGGCAGTACTAGTAGGTTAGGATTCTGTAACAAAAACTGTCAATAAAAACTTGAGAAATCATACAGAAATTCCTGAATATGGAATCAAGAGTTCCTGAATATCAAGGGCGGAAAATGTAGCTCACAGGCTTAAAATCAAGCTATTCCTGTACTAACCTTAAACCCCTTCATTATTTTGCATTTGGATACACATTTGAAAAGCTTCATAGTAATCTGATTTTATTTAAAAAATAATTATTTAGCCTTAATGTAGCAGGCACTGTTCTAAGAGCTTTACAAATATTAATTCAGTTAATGCCCATAATAACCCTACAGTGGGAAGGTTGTTACCCTATTACTAATGGGGAAACTGAAACATACTAATGTTACAGTGATGTGCCTAAGGTCACCCACAGCTAATAAGAGGCAGATATACTGATTTCATATCTGTGTTCTTAACCATTATGCTATGCTGCCTCTCCTAAAATATCCCAAGCTAAACTCAACACATTTCCCCACCCTCTCCCATTCAGCATTCCATCCGTGTACACTGGCATCCTCCTTCTTATAGTAACTTACTACCATCTCCACCTCTTTCATCTCTGCTACCCTTTACTCCCACAAAATCAGATGTTGCCCCATCCCTTCTATTTCCATGCACCCCTTGCTTTCATCTCTCCCTCTCCATCTCCACTAGTAGAGTTATCATTTAGGATCTCATTTCCTCTCAGCATTAATACAATAGCTTTATTCCACTACCGACAAAATGGATTTATTCAGTATGCATTTACTAATCCAGGTTCCTTGCTAAATGTTGTTAATGCAAAAATGAATCAAAGCCCTGCTTTTGAGGGAGTGACATACCAGGGTCTCCAGCTCTGATGACGTAACCTGAAAATACTCATTGAAGTTCTACTGCCTTCTGAACTATGTCCAAACTCCTTACCTAACTTCTAGGTTTTCCATAATATGGATTTTTTTTTCATTCTACCCTTATCACTCAAACCAAGTTTTTCCCTCTAAAGCCACCCATGTTTTCACATCTCCCTAATATTTGCTCATGTTCTCTTTTCTATCACAGTGCTTTTTCCGCCACCTTTATATGGTCTGGCTGAAATCCTACCCAACTATCAAGGCTCAGCTTTCTCAGATATTCCCAATCAGACAAAACTTCCCAGGAACCAGAGAACCTTATACCGCCTTGAACTAGAACCATAGCACTTATCAGTCTGCCTTGTATTTTCCTATTTACAAACAAGCTCTAAAAACACAATTACATTGTATCCTTTTGGAGGAATGCATTCTCAATACTCACCCCAGGAACAGGTGGCTCAGCCAAACAGTCCTTTTCTCCCTATACTTCACTTCTGTCACTTCACATTTCCTTCCCTCCTCCCCTCTTCTTCTCTACCTGCTGTTGCTGGCATATGTCATTTAAGACCTGGTACAGGGACAGCTGGGTGGCTCAGCCGGTTAAGTGTCTGCCTTTGGCTCAGGTCATGATCCCAGAGTCCTGGGATCGAGTCCCACATTGGGGTCCTTGTGCAGCGGGGAGCCTGCTTCTCCCTCTGCATGCCGCTCCCCCTGCTTGTGCTCTCTCTGACAAATAAATAAAATCATTAAAAAAAAAAAAAAAAAAAAGACCTGGTACAAATTCTGTCTCCTCCACAAAGCCTTTCTAAATCCTTTCAACTAAAAGTAATTTCTCCCTCCTCTGAATTCCCTAACACTCTACCTGTACGGGTCTTCTGGCTGTCATCAGTTGATGCATCACTGATGCTATTTATGTACATCTCCACCAATAACTCAGCAGCTCAGGAGAGGACACTTGTCTTACTCATTCCCTAGGATATCTATTATAGCACAGAGGCCATTAGATGACAAGAATAATGGGTGAATAATGGGTTAATGGATGACTGCACTTACACATGCTGGTGCCTGGCCAAGAAGCTAACAAAATTAAAGGGAACCAAATAACTCTAGAGGAAGGAGGATGGCAGGAACAGGCAGAAGCACATTGAGGGGTAAATCAGCAGGCATTCCTAGCCTTTTTCAAGCAATGTAATTCCCTTTGCCTGTGGTCTTCCCATGCTAGACCTGTTCTTAGTCTAGCGAAGCCAATATGAATGGTTTGTAACTTATGAAATTACTTCATGAAAAAAATAAATGACATGCCAAGCTGGAATTCTGATGACATTCCTATAAACAGATGGTTACAATATTGGTTTGGTTCTGTGAACTATCAGTACTCACTAACCAAAGACCTCATGCAAGGCCCTGGGAATTGTTGGGGATGAAGACAGCTAGAGAAGCAGTTGGTTGTATGGTTTAGAGCTGCATTTCTGGATACAGATTTTCAGTTCTGCTACTTATAAACATCAAAAGGTAGGCCTCAATTTTTCCACTTATAAAAGTAGGATAACAGAACTTAGCTCAAACAGTGGATGTGAGGATTAAGTAAGAGTACGCAAAAGTGCTTAACACAGTGTCTGACATAGAGAGAGATTAAGCAACACTAGTTATTACACAAATACACTTCATCTGAATTCAATTCAGCAACCCTTACCTGAGCTTCCACTTATCAAAAAACAACATTAGGCATTAAAGAGAATAAAGACAAGAAACCACCCCTATCTTGAGAGCTTATTAAGTCTAAGAGACCGCTAAGCACTCCCAATTAACTATAAGGCAGATAATGTTGAGACACCGTACCAGATATATTTGAAATGGGCCTCCAGTAAACACACTAGTCCAGGGGTTCTCAACTGGGGATATCTGGCAATATCTGGAGACATTTTGGCTTATCCCAGCTGGCATCATCAGGTCAGAGGTCTCTTACCAGTATTCAGTGGGTAGAGGGCAGAGATGCCGAACATCCTACAATGCACATCCTACAATGCACAAGACAGTCCTCCACAATAAGGAGTTATTTTGCCCGATGTGTCAAAAGTCCTAGGTTGAGAATCCCTCTTCAAACTGTAAATGCCTCTGTTCTGGAGTGCCAAGCCCCACATCTCTACCCACTGCCTGATTCACTTTTGATGAGACGGGCTTCCAGAGGCTTTGACAGTGTGGAAATCTGCCAATGTTGTGAAATAGTTATTGCTCTGGTAGACTTTATCTTTCTTTTGTTCTAGGCCTATCCTTCCACATGTTATCACATGCTCAACAAGGCAATGATCAGACCCGATGAAGCTGCTTCAACTCCCAGTTTTATCTTTCCCTCCACTGCGGTTCATCTCACCTCCTTTCAAGCTCCAGTTATAAAACAAAGAGAGGTCTGCATGAAAATATCAAACTATTCTCGTTTTCTGGAGCTGGCAGTAAAACCTTTTAAACATTTGCCTGTAAAAAGTAAAAGGTAAAAAAAAAAATACTCTTACCTAACTGTTGCAAATTAAAATAATGAACCTTCAAATGACTGAATTATCCAGTGTATAAATGTACCAAAGATTACACTCTTGTTGCCACAACAATCATCATTCTTGATCATTTAACAACTTAAAACACATAGTAAAAAAAAGTCACTGTTTTGACATTTTCTGTCCTACCAGAAAGTATGCTCTTCATCAGTGTCTTCTGAAACAGTTTCCTGTTGCTTTAAAAGGTTCATTGTCTGTTAACCTTTAAAATTCATAGATACAAAGCATATATCCTCGCCCACCCCAACCACATCTAAAAGCAAACTTAAATCCCTAAGTTGTCACTCCCATTAGGATGGCTTCTATCAATCAAACAGGAAACAGCAAGTGTTAGGGTAGATGTTAGGAAGGATATAAAGAAACTGGAACCTTGTGCACTGTTGGTGGGAATATGAAATGGTGCTACTGCTATGGGCAACAGCATGGTGGCGCCTCAAAAAATTAAAAGGGATTGAAAGCAGGGTCTCAAAGAGGTATTTATACACCCACATTCATAGCAGCATTATTCACCATAGCCAAAAGGTGCAAACATTCCAAGTATCCATCAACAGATGGATAAATCAAATGTGAAATATACTCACACACAGGATTATTCTTCAGTCTTAAAAAGGAAATAAATTCCAACACATGCTACAATACACACAAACCTTGAGGACATTATGCAAAGTGAAAAAAAGCCAGTCACAAAAAGCAAATATTGTATGATTCCACTTCCACGAAGTATTTAAAGTAGTCAAACTCAGAAATAGAAAAGTAGAATAATGGCAGCCAGGGGATGAGGGGAGGGGAAATGGGGAGTTGTTTAATGGGCACAGAGTTTAAGTTTTGCACGTTCTGGAGGTTGGCTGCACAATAATGAATATACTTATTACTAAACTGTACACTTTAAAAATGGATAAAATGGTAAATTAAATAATGTGTATTTTACCACAATTTTTGAAAAACACAAAGTTAATATTAACGTCACTCTTAGGTATTCTCTTCATGGAATCACTAACTAAAAATTCTTTACATATTTACAATTTTGTCAATTAAACTTCATCAACTTTACTTACTCTCACTCTCAGCATAATCTCATACAACCTCCAGGGAATTTAAATACCACTTATACATTGATGATGGCCAAATTTCTTTTTATAGCCCTGACTTCTCCTGACTTCTATTCAACAGCTCCAGCTGACTGTCTAATTACTTAACATGGGTGAAATGAAACTCTTGAGAATACCCACTATACATACCTGTCCCCCACCATGATCATTCCATCTGAAGATCCCCATCAGGATAAAAGCATGAGATAAGTGATTTTCAGCAGGTTGACTTTGCCCCCTAAGGGACAAAATGTCTGAAGACAATTTTGGTTGGTATAACTTGGCACTGGGGGCAGGGGTGGGGTGGTGGTGAGGAATACATGAAGAGTATAGAGGCCAGGGAAGTGGCTAAACATGCTACAGTGCACAGGACAGAACTCCCAAACAAAAATTTATCTGGCCCAAAATGTCAATAGTCCTGAGTTAGAGAAACTACTCCCATGAAGTATAGTTGCCTCATCTCTCCCACAATCCATATTTGATCAATCAGCAAATCCTATTGGTATCACCTATGAAATAAGCCAGAATATGATCACTTCTACCATTTTCATCCTGGTGCAAGTCACCATGGTCTTTTACCTAATGAAATAACCTGACTGATATCCGCAGTTAGGAGATAAGTATTCAACCTTGTCCTCTACAGTCTATAGGAAACATAACAGTCAGGGTAATCCTTTAAAATTCTATTTCAGTTCTTGTCACTCCTCTGCTGAAAGACCCTTCCACGGAGCAAAAGTCCAGTTCCTTGTAGGGCCTCCATACTCTTTACATCCCCCCATCTCTCCACCCCATCCCACTTCACCTCTTCTCCCCCTTTTGCATTTATTCCTCACCTTAACCACATTGGGTTCTATGATGTTCCTTAAATACCCCCAAATACTCTCCAGCCTCAGGGTCTCTGCACTTGCTATTGAGTTGTGTGAGCTACTTTAAAAGGACTTCCATCAGAGACCTGCAGGACTAACTGCTCTTCCTTTTGTCTGGTCTCTGCTTATTAATCACTGAGTTCTTCTCTGACTACTCTACATTAAAACATACTTATACCCCTCCAATTACATACCTACACCATTAAAACAGACCTCCACTACCCATCCTCCTTTATTTTTCTTTTTCCAGAGTACCTATTACTATCTGATAAATAGACACTGACTCACTTCCTCCAAAGCAATAATTTCTGTTAAATCCACATTAAAATAAATATGGAACTACTAAAATGTAAGATGTTCATTCATATAATACTTAATATCTAACGTATTGCTAGTGGTTTCCATTTTATACTTTGGGAAAAGCCAAAACACTTCTATAAAAGAAAAAAAAAAAGAAAAACTCCTGAGGATCATAGGGCTTTACTTGATGTCAACAATTCACTGGAATTGAGACTTTCTCACCTTTGCATTCTGGTTTCATGCTGACTATAGAAAATGCATTTTGTTTGCATCACTTAAGTAGTATTGCTGTATGTGGTGAGCAGAAATTACACTGTGGATGACAGATACAGTGAACAGAATGAAAAATCCTAGATCAGTGGGGATATTTTATTTTGCCATGAGAAAATTAAAAAGAAATACACTAATTACTATGTAGAGCACTTTTCTGCCACCAGATATGGTCATACAAATGAAGAGTAGACCAGTTTTTCAAACAGTGTTTCTATTGTTGAAATTGTCTGAAAGATCTAAAAGTTTAGCAGAAGTCTGGAAATATTGTTAAAGTGAGTTCTTCATAGGGTGACCACATTTTCCATGTGGTCATCCATTTCCAAGAAAAAAGGAAATATACTATCTTCAGGACCAGCCTGGGGGTGCCTGGGTGGCTCAGTTGGTTAAGCAACTGCCTTCAGCTCAGGTCATGATCCTGGAGTCCCCGGATCGAGTTCCGTATCTGGCTCCCTGCTGAGCAGGGAGTCTGCTTCTCCCTCTGACCCTCCCCCCTCTCATGCTCTATCTCATTCTCGCTCTCAAATAAATAAATAAAATATTAAAGAAAAAAGGACCAGCCTGTGGTTTACCACTACAGTAGTAACAAGTTAATCAAATTTCTATAAGTTAGATTGTTACAGTAAATTCTCGTCTCTTATCTAGCATAGTTGGTTAAAATCATTCTTTTTCACTGATTCACTATATATTTTTTTCTATTTAGTTCTTCTTTAGTATCTTAAAATAAAGGTTTGTGATTTCACCACAAAAGTCCTGCACATCCTTTGCTAGGTTATTCTTAAGTAACTTATTCTTTTGTTGCAAGCTGAAGTTGTGTATAACAATGTTATTTATAACTATCAACCTGGCTAGAATCTTATTTCTAATAAATTCTCTGTAGATTTAGAATTTTCTATGTGGGATAATCACATCAAGAAATGATACAATGACATAAACTAAATTAAGTCTTATATCTTTTATGCCATTGGTTTTATTTTACTCCACAGACTTGGACCCTCCAAAACAATACAGAATTTAAGCAGGAAGAGTGTACATCCTTGTCTATTTCCTGATTTTTAAAGTGAATGTTTCCAATGTTTGGAAGAATGAACATAGTGTATTCTAACGCCTGTAAAATTTCAGACACAATTCATTAGCATACTATTCTGTTCAAATGACAATGTTAATTAGAAATTTCATAAGGCCATTACTATGCTGTAATACAAGAGTTGGGTAATTTCCAAATCACCACAATTCCCTTATGTTTGAAAACAGCCCTGATATTCAGAGAACACATGAAACCTACTCTGTCCCCTTGGCCTCGGGTCATTGCTCAAGGGTCTTTAAGTGACCTGGGCTGGGCCAATCAAAGTTCATTTTAAATTTGTTTTGTTTTGTTTTGTTTTTTAGTTTACCAGGGGAAGCCAGACAGGTCCCTTCCAGAAAGAATTTCTGCGAGGTATAGTGGCAGTGTTTATGATTCACCTTGTAGAAGAAGCTAACTAAGAATGAAGATGACAAGCAAATGAAAGGCTGAGATAAAAAGCCTCTTAGAGGCCTCAGAGTCCATGAGTCCAGATGCTCCAGAATCTCACATGCAACATGTTTCCCACAAATAAATGAGATACCCCAGTGTCTCCACCATCAATTTTCTATTTGCCTTACAAATGAGTGTCCTGGGTGACACACAACAAACTGCAATGTGAAATAACCCAAGGCATCTTGATAAGAATCCAACAGTCAGACTTGGGTTTCAATTATAAATTCTGATTCTGAATAATTTGTTAATTTTAATTAGTATTATAACTTAAAGTATAATATAATAAGCTATTATACTTTAATTTTACAAAATGTTACCATTAGGAGAAACTGGGTAAGGAATACACCAGATTTCTGTATTATTCTTTATAATTGTGTGTGAATTTATAATTATCTCAATTTAAAAAAAAAGTCTTCATTCTCTTTTACCTTGATGGTAATAAAGTTTGTAACTTCTTTGATAGTACATAGACACTAGGACTATGGTTTAATTATAAACAAGGACAAAAACATTCTGCTCACTAAAGAATACCTCAATCCCTTATTTCTGAGTATCCATTAGTCTGTCAGCTGATATTTCCCAAGGATCCATAGCTTTGTTACATTATTTAAAATTTCCCTTCATGATCTCTTTTACTAATGTTTTTCTAGTCTACTTTGTATCTACTTAGGTACATTTTCTCTGCCCTTTAAAATCAAATACCCCATCCAGGTCTTAAAGAACTTTTGTGGAATGGTAACACAATGGCTTTCTATATATTTTATCCTTTATAATATCAAAGTATCTTTGTACTTCCCATCAAAAAAAAAAACAACAACAAAACAGAACATGGTTTATAAATGCAGTAAAGACTAGCACATCCCCAAGTGTACCAATGAGAAATGATGGCTGACATCAGAGTAAAGGTATTTCTGAAAAGTAGAAAGGTAAAAATAGAAAGATTTCAACATGATGTGTAATTATAAGATTCCAAAGGAAAGCAGCCTATTCAACTGGGATAAATGACAAAGACAGGAAGATGCAAGAACTAGAGATGAGAAGAAAGAGATGGGCAGCACATCCAGCAGCAGGTTACTGTAGCTCATATGAATAGTGACAGCCCTGAGCAACAGAAAACTTCACACCCAAAGAATCATGCCAAAGTAGCAAAATTAAAAAGAAAATCTTCAATTCCAGTTTATATCTTGACCGGAAAAACATGTGAAACTTTTTAATTCAAGCATCCTATTTTAAATTAATTCCTTTAAAAATAGCACTATCTGGTGGAAAATTTCCCTTTAAATCCTTCCATACAGTCAAGGTTAATCTTAAAAAAGAACAGAGGGATCTTGGGAAACAGGAAAATATAAAGAATGAATGCCTACTATCATCTATTCATTTAAAATCTTTAAATCTAGGAATTTGATATATACCCATGAAATACCACCTGTGAGAATGGCATCAATCACACACACATACACAAAAATCATATCCAGATATTAGTGAAACCGATATACCAAAATACAAATACATTTTTAAATCTGCACCAGCTAATTTACCTTGGCTGATGGCTAGCCATGACGGCTCAAGCAATACTTGAGCATACAAACCTTAATTTTACTAAGGAAAATACAACCTTCTTTTTTTTTAAATTTTTTATTGTTATGTTAATCACCATACATTACATCATTAGTTTTTGATGTAGTGTTCCATGATTCATTGTTTGTGCATAACACCCAGTGCTCCATGCAGAACGTGCCCTCTTTAATACCCATCACCAGGCTAGCCCATCCCCCTCCCCTCCTCCCCTCTAGAACCCTCAGTTTGTTTTTCAGAGTCTATCATCTCTCATACAACCTTCTTTTCAACAATCCTTTTTCAAGAGCTAATTTGAAATTTTTCAGATTTATCTCTTTTATTCCCCTTTCTTATACTTTGGGGTAGAAATGTCAATGAGCAACAAAATAACTAATAAGCCACCTGCCAGGGCAGGCTTCACTGTCTGGCCACTGATCATACCTATTAAAAGAAAATTTTAGAATTTTAACAAACATTTCCACTTAAGTGTCCTAAGTCTTCTTTCATTTAAAATCAAAAGACATAATTCCCAAGTATGAACACTCTGAAGTATTTTCTGAAATCCTAGCAATTACCCTATTCAAGTCTTTCATACTAAATTAACAAATGTCCTCAAAGAAAGCTTATTTCTCTTACACTTGTCCATAATGAACTCAAACAATCTGAGAAATGGTAAATAAGCTGTGATAACTCTCAACAATCACCTTTTCTTTTTCTGTATGTGTTAACTAAACACTACTAAATTTTGGCCAACTAATATGGCCAATATATACATGGAAACATCCAATATACACATTCAGAATACCCAATATATACATGGAAAAAAATACAAGCGATCAGGCCTTTGCCCTTGCAGGCCTCTGCTCTTCAATAAAAAAGAGAAGACAGAGGATATGAGTTAATGACTTCCAGTGAGCTGGAAGTCCAAAAACCTGAAAAGGAGTCCTACATCTTCGCGTCTGTCACTTACTAGTGGTATGTACTACCTTGAGTAACTCATTTGCAGTCTGAGCTCAGTTTCGGATTGCGGTAAAGATAAAAGTGTACATAAAAGTACTTTGCACACTTTAAAAAATACAAAGGAGTACTAGGACCGTTACCAATAAAAAATTAAATCCACTAGTGTTGCAGTCATGCTGAATTGTGTGTGATCTGCCGCCTCCCAATTCTACCTTAGTATTTCACCAAATAATGGGAAATCATAGGAAACCTCTGCAATTCAATAAATGTGAAAATCAGAACTGTGAACATGGAGAACACTGAGATGGCTTATTTTTTTAGATTTCAGGTGAAATCACTATATAAAAACGTTGGTGTATAGCATACCTAAAGTTTGTTTCTAATAAAAGTTAACCTAAAATATACCAGAAATATAATCAATACTCATGCATGTAGAATGTTGGCTACCATGCTTCACTTAACTGAGACAATAAAAAAACAACAACAACTAATTGGATGAATGGATAAAGAAGATGTGGTTTATATATACAATGGAATACTATGCAGCCACCAAAAAATGAAATCTTGCCATTTGCAATGACGTGGATGGAACTAGAGGGTATTATGCTAAGCAAAATAAGTCAATCAGAGAAAGATAAGTATCATATGATCTCACTGACATGATGAATTTGAGAAACAAGACAGAGGATCATAGGGGAAGGGAGGGAAAAATGAAACAAGATGAAACCAGAGAGGGAGACAAACCATAAGAGACTCTTAATCTCAGGAAACACACTTAGGGTTGTTGGAGTGGAGGGGGGTGGGAGGGATGGTGTGGCTGGGGGCTGGACACTGGGGAGGGTAAGTATTATGGTGAGCACTGTGAATTGTGTAAGAGTGCTGAATCACAGACCTGCACCCCTGAAACAAATAATACATTATATGTTAATAAAAAAATAAAAAAAAAAACCTAATTGGACTTAGTATTTACAGTACCAATGCCCAGAAACTCAGGGATAATCAACATCACCTACTGATGGCATATGAGCAATACAAACATTTATGTCAAAAGGTTAAACAAAGGAAATCATCTTTAATCAAGAAAAATAAGGACATGAAATTTTTGACATTTAAAACATTCTCCAATTCCATGAATCCTTGGTTCAAAGATGGTGATGAGGGTAGGGGGTGGGGGATGGGACTTAAATAGGTTTAGTGCATATTTTTGACCCCCACATGCCGAAATTTGATGTGGAAAATGTCAACTGATTGATGGGCTGAGTTTTTGCTGAAATATATGCATGAAATATGATGAAATATGATGAAAGTATGATGAGATTTTAAAATACGAAAAATTTGAAAAAATAATCTAATTTCAAAATTCATAATCCCTGTGTTCTTCCCTCATTTTGTAAGATATTAAAATAATATACCTCCGAGTATATTATTTTATATATATACCTCACATACTGTATTGACAATACGTGTTTGCTATTGTTATTATGCAACTTCTAATTAAAATAAAGTCTTAGTTTGTAACATTATGGATTATGTGAAGGCTGTGGAACCCAACAGCCTGGGTTTAAATCCTCACAGTACTAATTATTGGCTATGTGTCTTTGAGACTACTCTTCTTTAAAATTTTGGGTGTATTAATAACATACACCTCAGAGGGTTGCTAAAAACAGATTAGTTAAAAATATAAAGCAACTATAGCAAAGCCAGTTACCTTGAAAACCCTCCAGGTTAACTATTATCTATAGCAGTGCCTCCCAGTAGAAATATAATACAAACCACATAAAAACTAACACACTTCAGGTGCTCAATAGCCACATATGACAAGTGTCTAATGTATTAGGTGTCACATATTTTTTAAATATCTTGAGACTCATGACAGCTCAAAATCTTGTATCAATAACCAAGTAATTCACATTTCTGACACATATATTCTTTTTAATAAAGATCTAATTTTGTTAGAACATAAATAGAGAAAGATCACTTTTGATTTCTTCCCTATTAATCCTTATGTTGGACTGCTTATACTTAAAAAAAAATGTAAGAAAGGAAAATGGAGGTTTTAATACACTTATAAAAGAAACAACGGTTAAGGTTGTAAATTTCCACTCCCAGCCCTTCATGATTTTTGTTGTTCCAAAGTAATACCCAGACACTTAGCCCATTTCAGGAAAGTACTTCTATTATCCAAGTATAAAAAAAGACTGATCTGAGCAGTGAATAAATGGGTGTTAAGGAGGGCACATATTGCATGGAGCACTGGGTGTTATATGCAAACAATGAATCATGGAACACTACATCAAAAACTAATGATGTACTGTATGGTGACTAACATAACATAATAATAAAAAAAAAAAAGAAAGAAAGAAAAAAGAAACAATATAAATCCTGGGAAAACTAAAACAAAATTTGTAACTTATACACCGGTCAAATGTGAATGTTGTGGGTGATAATTGTTAAAAAAAATAGTTTCTTAAGTTAATCAAAATGAAAACTAGAAGAATTAAGTTCATCTGTATAAATTTTTCAAGATAAACATTAGCTGAAATATTCTGAAGCTGAGGCTTCCTCAATTGTTGACAAAGATACAGCTAAGAAAAAAAAAAATCTATATTGCTACATACACACTCCACATTTGTCAAAGTTAGGGACTCAGAGTACCCAAAAAGTAAGGGGCCCAGGGGAAGGGAAAGAGGAACAGCATAGGGTGGACCAGATAATTTGGACCCTCCATCCTGAAGAACCCTGCAGTCACTGGGTCCACGTCCTACACCTTTCTATTTATTATCATCCCCCATCTCTGTTATAAGCCAAGTGAATAAATGGGACTTTGAGTAAGCTGTCCAAACAGCTTTCTCCTGGTTCTCCTATTGATCTAAATCTCCTTTGTTGATTCTACCTCATCTGACCAAGGTCTGGACTCAAGGCACCTCAGCGCTCAATCCTCCCACCATTTCTCTTCTGTCTATATACTCATAGACCAAGTGATCTCATACATTCCCATAGCTTTAAATTCCCTCTACATGTTGACAACTTCAAAATTTATGTGTTCCCCTGAACTCCAGCCTCATATATGTAAGATGCTCCCTAGACAAGACTACTTTCGATACCCAGTAGGCATCTAAATAGATTCAAAATTTAAGTATTTTTTCCCATCGTTTTATTCATCTCAGTAAGTAGCAGGATCTCCTATCAGCTACATTATTTTTCTTTTTAGCTCTCACCACCCCCAGAAATAATTTGTTTAATGTCTGCCCAGTAGAATGCAAGCTGCATGAGAGCAGGTATTTAAAAGGCACTCATTTAGGCTGTATGGAAAATGAAGACCCCCAGCGGAATATATGGGCTCAAGTCTGAATGACAAGATGGAACCAGTCTTTTTTTTTTTTTTTAAGGTTTTATTTATTTATTTGACAGAGAGAGAAGGAACACAAGCAGGGGGAGTGGGAGAGGGAGAAGCAGGCTCCCCACTGAGCAGGGAGCCCGACACAGGGCTC
This sequence comes from Eumetopias jubatus, assembly GCF_037043125.1. Classification (NCBI taxonomy): domain Eukaryota; kingdom Metazoa; phylum Chordata; class Mammalia; order Carnivora; family Otariidae; genus Eumetopias; species Eumetopias jubatus. The sequence continues at coordinate 81,904,630 of NW_028274819.1, read as the reverse complement.
GATCCCAGGACCCTGGGATCATGACCTGAGCTGAAGCAGACACTTAACAACTAAGGCACCCAGGTGCCCCAAGATGGAACCAGTCTTGAGAGGATATGGATCAGGACAAGGCAGAGGAAAGCTGTTCAAGGCAGAGGAAAGGAAAATTCAAAGGTCTAAGTCCAAAAGAAGCTGTACATTAAGGGGAGTAGAAAGAAAGCCAGTGGGGAGAGAGAACAGGGAACAAGGGGGTGAGTATTGAGAAGGAAAGAATGATGGGTAGAGTATGGTTCCAGGGATTCAGGAAGAGGAATGTCAAGCCCAAAGGCCTAAAGAGTCAAATTCAGTACTTCAATACAAATAACAAAAAAGAGGTTACCCAGATCTCTTTCAGAAGGCCTCAAATAAGCATTTCATGTTTCCCTCGGGTGTTATCTTGGTATGTTAGTATTTATTCAAATTAATTTTGGACAGCCTGGACTAAAATGATGGTGTGTGCACAGCCAAGTTAGCTGTGATGTGAAGTAAACAGCAGTTCCTATAGTGGTATGGCTTAGTGCCACTCCTTGTGCTGGGGACAGACCCAGAGTCTTTATAACAGGACATCTGATCTACAGCCTCTCTAATCACTTAAGTGCTGCATTCTATGGGGAAAAATTCTAACATTTTGACTAAAGATGCACTTAAAAAAAAAAAAAAAGAACCCATGTCACTGATCAATACCAATATCTTCACTGTAAGTAATAAGCATTTTACTAAGGTCATTACAAAGGGCTATTAAATTACTTCTTGTATTTGTATCATTAAAAGCTGTTCTTGCATAGCCACATGATGGCAGATGTCAGTCAACTTGCAAAATATTGTATCCTGGAGGATGGTTTTTCCAGCAAGGAGTATGAGACAGGATAAACTATACCCCCAAAAGTTTCTGAAATGGGTATTTCCTATCACTGTCTCTGAGTCACTTTGTTGTTGCATTAAAACTATGCATTTTTAGTTGGCTTTAGCAGAATTTTTTAATTCAATACTTCAAGTTAGTAAGGAACTAAAAAAGAGGCCCCATTTCTTCAAAAAGCAAATCAGTATTTCTTCGGGCTTTTTTTTCTGCAAACAATCTTTAGGCTACCTAGATGATGTACTCATCTTACTAAGTATGGTAAATCACTGAAAACAAGAGAATTTGTTTAAACTGTTAGGTGTCTTCTATCATCTTCTTGAGATTTTATTTTTGCTTAGTCGCTGTTCTAACTTTAACTTAGGTTTTGGTCAAATTCAATTAATATATAATAAATCACTGAAAAAACATAATTACTTTTCAATTACAGAACTCCTTAATACTTTTAGTACACTTAAAATACTCTACTTCCTAAATGAAGTACAAATTTTTAAAAGAGAAATTCTTCAGCAAATCTTTGCAAAATCTGCTACCAGCTATACCTTTGGTTGTAGTAACATCATGTGACTGGAAGTGATACCCCAATACTTAGATTGTATGTTTAATAATTACTTTTATATAATCTCTGTGGACATGTAATCCACCAGGCTTTTATCTATAGATTTCTCTTCATTATTTTGCATTCTTTATTTCAGATCTTCCCTGAAACAACAGCTAAAGCAATCAAAACCTGCAATATAACTTCACTCATGAATGCAGAATCTCCTCCTTGCCCCAACATGAGAAACACGGCTGAAGGCAGGAATGAAGATCTTTGAAACACTAAGTGTTAGCATTTCAATCTCTATTTCCACTGTCTATAAGACACTACCACATTCCCTGGTCATTTCTTCTCATCGGTTTTTGTCCTTTTATTCAGTCATCATTTTGGATGACCTCAAGATTCTGCTCATAAAACATCCAATCTATGAGCTCAGCCTTCTTGATTCCTAAGATCTGTCTCCCTCCTTAGCCACATCTTAATTTCATTACTATCTGGACCAGCTCCACTGCCAAATTCAGCATGTTTCAACTCCCACTCCCAGTCACAACATCCTTGTCTCAGAGTTTCTTTTATTGCTAGTGAACCGTCAACATAGTGCAGTAGTAATGCTTGTCCTCTCTGCTTTCTAAAGCCATCAGTCACCTCCTGCCTCAGCTATCGCTATAATCAATCAAGACCCATTTTCATATTACACAAACCCATGTGCCTATAATCGAGCACATCCTCTGTGCCCACCACTTGAATCTGACCTCCTACCTCGTCTTACTGCTCAGTCCATGGCTTTGGGTATTGTTAGAAAAATCGATGAGACAATTAGTCTTTCCTTGACATTTTTTATGATGTCTACCTTTAATGGCTCATTATCACTAACCCATAGGCCCTTTTCTCTTACATAACCTGCTCCTGGCTTTCTAAACTATTTCTATAAACTCCTCCTATAGCAGATGACCACTCCTTCCTGACACTATTATCTCCTGTCCAAAAAATTTATTGTCTAAAGTTCTATATTTTAACTGATGCTCTTTCTTTCCTCTCAGCTCAGAGGAGGAGCCTTTCCCCTGGTGTCTACAGGTTTCCTCAACGCTATAAGAACATTTCTTTGGTTCTTTTTACTCTTACAAACTACAACACACTTTCCCATATTCTTTCAATACATTTTCTAAAATTATAGACCATGATAGTTGGCTTATCATTCTCCCAAACTACTTGCACAGGATTTGAATAACAACCTCACTCAAACTTGAACCATATATTCCCCCAGCTTCCACACCATTTACAACTCTATTTTTACATCTCCCTAACCACTTTTTCCCATTCTCATCATCAGCTCCTCCCTGGGCCTTAAGGCACCTCCTACTCATATCTCCCCATCAAACTTGGACTTCTATTGCATAGTTCATAGAACTGGAGTAAGGATTATGCATAAAGCACTGGAAAGTGTACTATTTAGTCTTAAGACTCCAATCAAACTTACCTCCACAAAAAAGCTTTCTCTGACCTCCCTAGAAAGTCTCCCATAATGGCTTATATGTATCTAACACAGATTATTACTCTGTATGGCTATTTATCTGCTACTACTGTACCAGACCATGGTACCCTGATGTTTCCTAAGAAAATATAGTCACCCTTGGCACCCCCACCTTATCTCTCTCTCACAGGGCCACCAAATTAATCTTCCCTAAATCCCATATTGATTCTCCCATTCTTTTCAGAAACTAACAATTTTGCCTTCCTATAACACACACTAAACTTTTTAGCCCAGCTCTCAAACCCCATATATGGCTAAAACTACCAATCTTCTAATACCTTCTAAGAAGCATCCATTTGTCTTATTCTAAAAATCTACACAGTACTTTCTCCCACCTTGTGGCCTCTACTCAAGTTCACTTATATGACTGCTAAGTGATAGTTGTGTGGTTCTTCCTTAGCTCAGGCAATATTCCCTGAGTCAAGGTCATCCTCCTGAAACTGCTCTCCTTATCCAGTTAGCAGAATGACACTACATTTAATCCACATTGAATACATAGGTGTATATATAATTCCCCAAAAGAATGGTCAAGCCAGTGATAAAGATGACATTTTAAACAAGTCTGAAACCCTCACTATAAGTAACACATAACATCTTTATTACCATCAACATTTATGCCAGGTGCTGCTACAAATGCTTTACGACGATCGTATGGGATATGTACTACTATTTTTCCCATATACAAATGGGAAGCCAGGGTCACAGAGGCCTTCACAGATACTTGAACAAAATGGGTACAAAATTATATTGGTAAATGAATAAATGTATTACTAATAACTATGCTCTGATGCTGTCACATAAATCAATCCATCAACCTACAATGTTTTCCCCACTCTTCCCAGCCAAGCAAAATCCTCCCAGCCTTTCAGACACAACAGAAATGTCACCTTTTTAGGAAAGTCTCCTCAACACTTGAGAGAAAGAAAGAAAGAAAGAAAGAAAGAAAGAAAGAAAGAAAGAAAGAAAAAGTTGGTTTCCTGCTAACACCCTGGCAAAATTACTTGCTCCTTCTATGAAATGTCTTTAATACCTAGAATGTATCTTTATTATAACACTGAAGTTTTTTTGAAGTTTACTCAATTAGAATGGGTTTACAATGACAATTCAATATTTTCCATTCTTGAAAGAACTAACTGGAAAGCAAAGTAAATATAATTTACATCTGATGAACAAATGAAATAAACACAAATGGTATATATCTCATCAGCAATAACTGATAATCATATTCAGAAATCTTTTCTGTAATGTTTAGTACATCTATCACATTATAAGGTCTGGTATAGCTAAGTCTAATTCAGAAGTTTCAGTCTTTCTTTTAATATGTCCAAACAAAGCTTTATTCTTAAAAAAAATGGGGAATAGACTTACCAGTCTCCTCCTTTCTTCTTCTACTGCAATGAGTAATCTTGCAAATTCCTTTAGTGACTGAGCTATTTAGAAGATTAAAAAAAAAGCATTAACCTCTTTTCAATGCTAATATCTAATTGCACAGGAATAAACGTTACAGTGAAGCTGATTATAAATGTGTATATATACTTTGGTTTTACACTTCTATAAGCATAGATCAGTATACACAGTAGGATCTCAATGACTAATAGCTATAGATAACAGATATTTGTTTCCTGCAAATTAAAGTCTAGCACACACAAAGTATATTTTTTCTTCAAAGACACTAGGGAAATACACTTTATGTAATGTATAAAACTTAAATTAATAAATAAAAGTTTACTACTGAAATTGCTTCTAAACAGAATCCTACAAATAATGAATATATTAAATCTCTAAGAAGCAATAAATCCAGTACTACTTAGGTGTACTTAGTAGAAGCCAGTCATGCAACATCTCCCACTGACTTCTGTCTAGAAGCCTAACAGTTATAGATACTTAAACTAGATTCTGTATTCTGTATTACTCCAATATCAAGGTAGTTTAGACTGTGAGTCATCAGTGTGGCCAGAAGGACTACCAGCATCAGCATTTGGGGAGTTTGTTAGAAATATAGATTCAGGCCTCACACCAGAATCTGCATTTTAATAAGATCTTCAGGTGACCCATTTGCATACTGAAGTTGAGAAGCACTGCTTTACTTTTTTTCTTCTTTTTTTAAAGTTTTATTTAAATTCCAGATAACATACAGTGTAATATTAGATTCAGGTGCACAATTTATTGATTCAACACTTACATACGACACCTGGTGCTCATTACAACTTCAGAGAGCTCTCTAAAGCAGAGCTTCTCCCTAGTTAGGTGGAAGAAGGGCTGCTTTACAGAGCTATCAGAACTCCTATTGCTCTGGCTTGGGACAAGTATCAAATACTCAAAAGCACTGGGAGAATAAACCAAAAAATAAATTGGGACTTACAATAGCATATTCTTTAAAAATGCATAGTCCCAAATGGCAATTGTAAAACAGTAATTCATCCACATCAATTTCTATATCTTATACTTAACTAAAGTTGGAATGTTTTGATTACAAAACTAACAATACAAATAATGCAAATGAATGCAAAAATGATTTCTATTTAAGCTTTGAACCTTCCCTTCTATGTCTTTATTCTTTAGGCTCCCTACCATTTCCTTCCTACCCATACTAATATTAAAAACAATCAGTAAGTAGAAGTCTAGTAAGTCTGGCATAAAGCCTACAATGAAGGCAGGTAAGTGAGGAAAATAAATCAAGAGTCTCAGAACTTATTAAGAAAAAGAATGTTTTCCATTCAGGAATTCCAAATTACAGGCAAGATGGCGGAGGAGTAGGAGACCTGGATTTCGTCTTGTCTCAGGAATTCAGCTGAATAGGGATCAAACCATTCTGAACACCTACAAACTCAACAGGAGATCGAAGAGGAGAGTAGCAACAACTCTCTCAACAGAAAAACGACCACTTTCTGGAAGGTAGGACATGCGGAGAAGTGAATCCGAGGCGATACTCGGGAGGATAGACGGCGGGGGAGGGGGCCTCTGTCGGCCGCTTCTGGCAAGTGATAGAGCAGCGGAGCACAAAATTGGAACTTTTAGAAGTCGGTTCTGCTGAGGGACGTCACTCCAGTGGCTAAGCGGGAGGTGGAAACCTCGCAGTACAGTGTGGACTCAGGACCCTCGGGGTCACAGAAAGACTGGGGGTGCCTGAGTGCGCCAGAGCTCCCAGGTATTGGAGCGGCGAAGCTGGGTGCAGAGACGGAGCAGAGGTGCGGGCTCGCAGTGCGGAGTGGTCATAAACTGTGATCCCCGGCCCACTCGGGCCACTGCGCCTCCACCAGGGACTGAACAAGCAGCAGAGCCGGGGAGACTCCCCCCCTTCACCCAGGAGGAGCAGCAGGGAGCACACCGCAGGGATCTGTTAAGTTTGAAGACTCCACACGGGGTCGGGTGCCAGAGATATAAAAGCTCGGTCACAGGCCAGGTGAGCGCGGAGTGCAGCCAGAGACCAAGGAGACGGGAGTGATTGACTGCTTTTCTCTGGGGGCGCACTGAGGAGCGGGGCCCCAAGTACTCAGCTCCTCCAGGCAGAGAGTGGGAGGCCACCATTTCCACCCTGGTCCTCCAAAGCTGTGGCGAGAGCTTGCAGGGAACAAAAGCTCCTGAGAGCAAACCCAAGCAGCTTGCTTAGCCCAGACCGACAAGGGCGGGGCAATTCTGCCTCCGGCAAAGACATTTGGAAAACATGGCAACAGGCCCCTCCCCCAGAAGATCAGCACGAACAGCCAGCAAGCCAAGACCAAGTTTACCGATCAAGAAGAACGGGAGAACTCCAGCGCTAGGGGAATACTGCACATAGAATTCATGGCTTTTTTACCATGATTCATTAGTTTTTCAAAGTTAATTTTTTTAACTGTTTTTGTGGGGTTTTTTTTGAATACTTCTTTTTCCCTGTTTCAACCAACATCTTATCAATCCCCTTTTTAAAAAATTATTTTTATTTTTCATTTTTAGAGTCATATTTTAGCCCTTCATAGTAGTTACCCTTATTGTTGGCACATATATATGTTCTTCTCTCTTTAAAATTTGATATACAGTTTCTTCTAACAGATCAAAATATACCCTAAATCACTAGTGTGTGGCTTTGTTTTGTCTCTTGCCTGATCACAGTCTCTCCCATTTTTTTCTTTTCTTTTATCTTTTTTTTAAATCTTCTTTCTTCTTTCAAACAACTTCTTATGAATTCCGTTTATAAAACGTTTTATAAGTTTCATCTTTACAGTCATCTGCCATCCCTTCATTGTTTCAACCCTTATTTTGTACATATATAAGTCTTTCTTCCTTTAAAATTTTTGCAGCCACTTTCTTCTAACAGACCAAAATACACCCAAAATCTAGTGTGTGGCACTTATCTATGCACTACCTGATCATACTTGATCATATTCTGTTTTTTTTTGGTTTTGTTCTGTTTTTGTTTGTTTTTAAATTTTTCTTTTTCTTTCTTTTCTCTTTCTTTTTTCTTTCTTTCCCTTTCCTTTCCCCTGGTTTCAGGTCTCTTCTGATTTGTATAGAGTATATTTGCTAGGGACGTTGTTAACCTGTTAGCATTTTGTTCTCTCATTTATCTGTTCCCCTCTGGACAAAATGACAAGATGAAAAAAATCACCTCAGCAAAAAAAACAAGAGGTAGTACCGTCTGCCAGGGACCTACTCAATACGGACATTAGTACGATGTCGGACCTAGAGTTCAGAATCATGACTTTAAAGATACTAGCTGGGCTTGAAAAAAGCGTGGAAGTTATTAGAGAAACCCTTTCTGGAGAAATAAAAGAACTAAAATCTAACCAAGTCGAAATCAAAAAGGCTGTTAATGAGGTGCAATCAAAAATGGGGGCACTAACTACTACAATAAATGAGGCAGAAGTTGGAATCAGCGATATAGAAGACCAAATGATGGAAAATAAAGAGGCTGAGAAAAAGAGAGATAAACAACTACAGGATCACGAGGGCAGAATTCGAGAGATAAGCGATACGATAAGATGAAACAACATTAGAATAAGTGGGATCCCAGAAGAAGAAGAAAGAGAGAGAGGAGCAGAAGGAATATTGGACCAAATTATAGCAGAGAACTTCCCTAATGTGGGGAAGTAAACAGGCATGAAAATCCAGGAGGCACAGAGAACCCCTCTCAATATCAATAAAAATAGGTCAACACCCCGACATCTCATACTAAAATTTACGAATCTCAAGACAAAGAGAAAATCCTGAAAGCAGCTCGGGAGAAGAGATCTATAACCTACAATGGTAGAAACATTAGATTGGCAACAGACCTATCCACAGAGACCTGGCAGCCCAGAAAGGACTGGCATGATATCTTTAGAGCACTAAACGAGAAAAATATGCAGCCAAGAATACTATATCCAGCTAGGCTGTCATTGAAAATAGAAAGAAGATAAAAAGCTTCCAGGACAAACAAAAACTAAAGGAATTTGCAAACACGAAACCAGCCCTCCAAGAAATATTGAAAGGGGTCCTCTAAGAAAAGAGAGAGCCTAAAGCAGCAAAGATCAGAAAGGAACACAGACAATATACAGTCACAGTCACCTTACAGGCAATAGAATGGCACTAAATTCATTTCTTTCAATAGTTACCCTGAATGTAAATGGGCTAAAAGCCCCATTCAAAAGACACAGACTATCAGACTGGATGAAAAAACAAGACCCATCAATATGCTGTCTGCAAGAGACTCATTTTAGACCCAAAGACACCCCCACATTGAAAGTGAGGGGGTGGAAAACCATTTACCATGCTAATGGACACCAAAAGAAAGCTGGGGTGGCAATTCTTATATCAGACAAATTAGATTTTAAAACAAAGACTCTAATAAGAGATGAAGAAGGACACTATAACTTACTTAAAGGGTCTATCCAACAAGAAGATCTAACAATTGTAAATATCTATGCCCCTAACAAGGGAGCAGCCACTTTTATAAGGCAATTAATAACAAAAGCAAAGAAACACATTGACAACAATACAATAACAGTGGGGGACTTTAACACCACCCTGACTGAAATGGACAGATCATCTAAGCAAAAGATTAACAAGGAAATAAAGACTTTAAATGACACACTGGACCAATGGACTTCACAGACATATTCAGAACATTCCATCCCAAAGCAACGGAATACATTCTTCTCTAGTGCCCATGGAACATTCTCCAGAATTGGTCACATCCCAGGTCACAAATCAGGTCTCAACTGATACCAAAAGATTGGGATTATTCCCTGCATATTTTCAGACCACAATGCTTTGAAACTAGAACTCAATCACAAGAGGAAAGTCGGAAAGAACTCAAATACATGGAGGCTAAAGAACATCCTACTGAAGAATGAATGGGTCAACCAGGAAATTAAAGAATTTAAAAAATTCATGGAAACCAATGAAAATGAAAACACAACTGTTCAAAATCCTTGGGATACAGCAAAGACAGTCCTGAGAGGAAAGTATATAGCAATACAAGCCATTCTCAAGAAACAAGAAAGGTCTCAAATACACAAGCTCACCCTACACCTAAAGGAGCTAGAGAAAAAACAGCAAATAAAGCCTAAACCCAGCAGGAGAAGAGAAATAATAAAGATCAGAACAGAAATCAAGGAAATAGAAACCAAAAGAACAGTAGAACAAACGAAACTAGGAGGTGGTTCTTTGAAAGAATTAACAAGATTGATAAAACCCTGGCCATACTTAACAAAAAGAAAAGAGAAATGACCCTAATCAACAAAATCATGAATGAAAGAGGAGAGATCACAACCAACACCAAAGATATATAAACAATTATAAGAACATATTATGAGCAACTCTATGCCAGCAAATTAGATAACCTGGAAGAAATGGGTGCATTCCTAGAGATGTATCAACTACCAAAACTGAACCAGGAAGAAATAGAAAACCTGAACAGACCTATAACCACTAAGGAAATGAAGCCGTCATCAAAAATCTCCAAACAAACAAAAGCCCAGGGCCTCGGGCGCCTGGGTGGCTCAGATGGTTAAGCGTCTGCCTTTGGCTCACGTCATGATCCCAGGGTCCTGGGATCGAGTCCCGCATCGGGCTCCCTGCTCCTTGGGAGCCTGCTTCTCCCTCTGCCTCTCTCTCTCTCTCTCTCTCTCTGTCTCTCATGAATAAATAAATAAAATCTTAAAAAAAAAAAAAAAAAAAAAGCCCAGGGCCAGATGGCTTCCCAGGGGAATTCTATCAGACATTTCAAGAAGAATTAACACCTATTCTCCTGAAACTGTTCCAAAAAATAGAAATGGAAGGAAAACTTCCAAACTCATTTTATGAGGCCACCATTACCTTGATCCCCAAACCAGACAAAGACCCCATCAAAAAGGAGAATTACAGACCGATTTCCTTGATGAACATGGATGCAAAAATTCCCACCAAAATACTAGCCAATAGGATCCAACAGTCCATTAAAAGGATTATTCACCATGACCAAGTGTGATTTATCCCTGGGTTGCAAGGTTGGTTCAACATCCGCAAATCAATCAACGTGATACAATACATTAACAAGAGAAAGAACAAGAATCATATGATCCTCTCAACAGATGCAGAAAAAGCATCTGACAAAGTACAGCATCCTTTCTTGATTAAAATTCTTCAGAGTATAGGGATAGAGGGTACATACCTGAATATCATAAAAGCTATCAATGAAAAACCTACAGCGAATATCATTCTCAATGGGGAAAAGCTGAGAGCTTTTCCCCTAAGGTCAGGAATGCGGCAGGGATGTCCACTATCACCACTGCTCTTCAACATAGTATTACAAGTCCTAGCCACAGCAATCAAACAACAAAAGGAATTCAAAGGCATCCAAATCAGCAAAGAAGAAGTCAAACTCTCACTCTTTGCAGATGATACGATACTGTATGTGGAAAACCCAAAAGACTCCACCCCAAAACTGCTAGAACTCATACAAGAATTCAGTAAAGTAGCAGGATATAAAATCAATGCACAGAAATCAGTGGCATTCCTATACAGCAACAACAAGACAGAAGAGAGACAAATCAAGGAGTCGATCCCATTTACAAGTGCACCCAAAACCATAAGATACCTAGGAATAAATTTAACCAAAGAGGCAAAGGATCTGTACTGAGAAAACTATAAAATACTCATGAATGAAATTGAAGAAGACACAAAGAAATGGAAAAACGTTCCATGCTCATGGATTGGAAGAACAAACATTGTGAAGATGTCCATGCTACCTAGAGCAATCTACACATTCAGTGCAATCCCCAACAAAATACCATCCACTTTTTTCAAAGAAATGGAACAAATAATCCTAAAATTTGTATGGAACCAGAAGAGACCCCGAATAGCCAGAGGAATCTTGAAAAAGAAAAGCAAAGCTGGCGGCATCACAATTCCAGACTTTCAGCTCTATTACAAAGCTGTCGTCATCAAGACAGTATGGTACTGGCACAAAAACAGACACATAGATCAATGGAACAGAATAGAGAGCCCAGAAGTGGACCCTCAACTCTATGGACAACTAATCTTTGACAAAACAGGAAAAGAATGTCCAATGGAAAAAAGACAGCCTCTTTAACAAATGGTGTTGGGAAAATTGGACAGCCACATGCCGAAGAATGAAACTGGACCATTTCCTTACACCACACACAAAAATAGATTCCAAATGGTTGAAAGACCTAAACGTGAGACAGGAGTCCATCAAAATCCTAAAGGAGAACACAGGCAGCAACCTCTTCGACTTCAGCCGCAGCAACTTCTTCCTAGAAACATCGCCAAAGGCAAGGGAAGCAAGGGCAAAAAGGAACTATTGGGATTTCATCAAGATAAAAAGCTTTTGCACAGCGAAAGAAACAGTCCACAAAACCAAAAGACAACCGACAGAATGGGAGAAAATATTTGCAAATGACAGATCAGATAAAGGGTTAGTATCCAAAATCTATAAAGAACTTATCAAACTCAACATCCAAAGAACAAATAATCCAATCAAGAAATGGGCAGAAGACATGAACAGACATTTTTCCAAAGAAGACATCCAAATGGCCAACAGACACATGAAAAACTGCTCAACATCGCTCGGCATCAGGGAAATCCAAATCAAAACCTCCATGAGATACCACCTCACACCAGTCAGAATGGCTAGAATTAACACGTCAGGAAAGGACAGACGTTGGCGGGGATGTGGAGAAAGGGGAACCCTCCTACACTGTTGGTGGGAATGCAAGCTGGTGCAACTACTCTGGAAAACAGTATGGAGGTTCCTCAAACAGTTTGAAAACAGAGTTACCATACAATCCAGCAATTGCACTATTGGGTATTTACCCCAAAGATAAAAATGTAGGGATCCAAAGGGGTACGTGCACCCCAATGTTTATAGTAGCAATGTCCACAATAGCCAAACTGTGGAAAGAGCCAAGATGTCCACTGACAGATGAATGGATAAAGAAGTGGTATATATACACAATGGAATATTATGCAGCCATAAAAAGGAATGAGCTCTTGCCATTTGCAAAGACATGGATGGAACTGGATGGTGTTATGCTGAGTGAAATAAGTTAATCAGAGAAAGACACGTATCATATGACCTCGCGGATAAGAGGAATATTTAACCTCGGGAAACAAACTGAGGGTTGCTGGAGTGGTGGGGGGTGGGAGGGATTGGGTGGCTGGGTGATAGACATTGGGGAGGGTATGTGCTATGGTGAGCGCTGTGAATTGTGCAAGACTGCTGAATCACAGATCAGTACTTCTGAAACAAATAATGCAATATATGTTAAGAAAAAAAAATAAGATAGCAGGAGGGGAAGAATGAAGGGGAGGAAGTCGGAGGGGGAGACGAACCATGAGAGACGATGGACTCTGAAAAACAAACTGAGGTTTCTAGAGGGGAGGGGGTTGGGGGGATGGGTTAACCCCTTGATGGGTATTAAAGAGGGCACATTCTGCATGGAGTACTGGGTGTTATGCACAAACAATGAATCATGGAACACTACATCTAAACTAAAGATGTATGGTGATTAACATAACAATAAAAAATTTTAAAAAAAGAAAAGAATTTGAAATTACAATCTTGGTTTTTTTCCCTCCACTCTTTAAAACTACTAGGCTTACACTAACTAACCTGGTTTGAAATACTATCCTTATGATTACTTCACATTGGATTTTTTTCACAGTTGCCAAAAAAGAAATCAAAGGATTATCTGGGAGACTCAGATTAATCTGATAAACACATTAATGACCTTAGAGGAAATATAATTTTTTTAACTTAGAAAAATGAGATTTTAATTTCTATAAAATAACAGTATCAATGCTACAATACAACACAGTTGTGACAACAGTAAGTTGAAGAGAAAAACATTTTACAAATATATAGAAAGTTTTAACGGGAGTATATAATAGAATAGTAAATTTTTATACTTTGGGTAAATAAGCTCTATTGGTAAGCCTGAAAAAAAAAAAAGTCAATAAAATTGTGGACAATGGAAGGCATTATGTTGACATGCCTACAGAGATAGAAACCAAGAGATAAATCAGTCTGGACTACAGGAATTGGAGCCAGTAGGTACTCCTGAAGGTGAGAAAATAAGAGGTGAAAGAAAGTTGATAGTAAGTTTAAAGTCTGTATAAGAAGCACTTTAACCCCAGATTTCAAACTCAATGCCTCCCAAACATTGTAATTTAAAACAAAACAAAACAAAACAAACAAACAAAAAACCAACGACCCTCATATGCTTCTTTTATGGGAAGCTGCTGGATAAGGCACTCTAACAAAACACAGGAATAAACCAAGAAAAGAGGATATGGGACCTAGAAGTAGGAGATCCAATATATCATAGGAGCAAATGAAATTCTTATGTCAACAGAGAGATATTGCAGGTCAACTGCTATGCAAAAGGTTCAAAGATCCTACCCAGACTGGAGCAATAGGTTACAGAACAGGAAATGTCTCCAGAGAATAAAAGTAGAATTGATCAATAATCTGATGTATCTGAATGTAATAAAAGGAAAGTTATACTCTTTTAAAAGAAAATTCAAAGGTAATTATTAACTCCTGGGAAAACAGTTATATAAGTAACACCATCAAAACAAATGAAATAATTCAGTTGTAATACATACAAAGTCATCATGATATAAACATAACAGTATAAAATGAAAAGAGGGTATCTAAGCCTAGGGAAAAAGTCAAGTGTTAGCGAGATAATTATGGTCTTGAAAGAAAGAGAAGAAATGGCTAAAAGTTCAAAGTGGTCTTCGTGAGTAGTTAAGTTTGCTCAGGACTTGTAAAATGAGAGGTTGCTAGTTTTCATTAAGCCTAATAAAAAATCTTTACCTTTTCTTTAAATAATGAAAAATAAAACATGCTATAAATGCTTTATTTTCCTACTAGACTTAATTTTAGGAGGCTAAATGCACATATTAATTTTCCCAAAGAATTAAGTAAATATCTAGCACATAGAAGCCTGACAACAAGGTTTCTTATTTTGTTTTGTTTTTGTTTTTTGACAACAGGTATTTTTGGAATAAATGAAGACGTAGTTTGATTTAGACTGTCAGGAAAACACAACCCAGGAGGCAACCACTGTCTCATGGAGTAGTGTCCTAGTAGTAGTCCCAGGAGCATCAACCCATAACAACTTGGAAGTCCACAGGCTTCCCCAAGTAACTACTACTTCAAGAGTAAATCGTGCAGATGCCTTAAGTCAGATTTTGGTTTTAAATAAAGAAATTCAGATTCTCATTTTGATATTGTTGTACCTCTTTGTCTAAAAATTAATGATGCTGTTTCCTGCTTAACTTGAATAGTTTTCTGGTCTGTTTCCCACATAAATACTATTTATAGACTCAGTACAATAATAGTTTATTATAATGAGACTGAGGAGAAAAATTTGAACATGCAAAAGCAATTGTATGTCTGGTTCCTCACAACAAAAACTACTCTCCCTCCAGCAGTTTTCTGGGTCTGCCCCAATTTGACAGTAAGTTTTGTTTCTTCTTTTTCTTTTGTTGATTTTTCAGGGAAATTACTTCAAAAAACAAAATTTGTTCTTTATATAGTATAGTCTCAGTTCCACAGCAGTATGTTTCTTAGTCCAAATGAAGATACTCATGTTTGTCACTTGTCCTACATGGAAATGAACAGCCAGGAACATCATTTCATCAAATAGTAACAGCAACCTACTTTTTCATTTTTTTTTAAGATTTTATTTATTTATTCATGAGAGACGGGGGGGTGGAGAGAGAAGCAGAGGGAGAAGCAGGCTCCCAAGGAGCAAGGAGCCCGATGCGGGACTCGATCCCAGGACTCTCGGATCACGACCTGAGCCGAAGGCAGACGCTTAACCATCTGAGCCACCCAGGCGCCCAGCAACCTACTTTTTCAACCCATATCTAAAGCTTTCCCCTAAGTCTTTTTATTAATAGTTCCTCTAAGTTTTGCATTAATAGTTTACAAAGCACAGGATAACACAGAAAGAAAACAGGAATTAACAATCCTATAAAGCAGGTATAAAATAATTCAAAGTATTGTATAAACTGGGTTTTAGGGCAAAGGACTGATAGCCAGTGACTTCCTAGCCTGGCCTATGCTTAAAATCTAAAGGAGCCTCTGACACAAGTCAGATAGATCCAAGCTGCATAGTGTATCCCAGCAACTCCTCTGAGATGAGAAGCCAGTAGTAGAATTTCTGGTGCCCAGGACCAACAAATGCCTTAAGACACCATGAAAACTTGTAGAGAGTCTAGTCTCCACCAGACCTTGGGCACAAAACATACAAAATGACTCCTCCAGCCTCCATCACAATGATGTTGACTCCTTGAGCAATTTCTTCTATGACTTTACTTAAGTAAAATCTAAAAATATTTTTATTACATGCAAATTCTAAAACCCCAATACTTTCTTTTATAAGCAATTATATGTGATGTTCCATATCTTGTTTATCAATGTTAATATTTACATAAATAACCATTTCATTATCTGATTTTGGGGATCCAGACAAACATCAAATTTAACAACTGGTCTTGCAATTTTAGATTCTCCCCATACATAGTTGGTGTGACAGGAGCTTGATTAAGCGACAGCAATATCCCAAAAACAATATTTAATACACAATGAGCTTTCAATAGATGTTCATTAAATGAATTAATGAGTTTAATAATACATTTCCACAATCTATTTGCTATATACAGAGAAACATACCAACTCATATTCTAGGCTTCATAAAATTATTTTGAAAAGGAAAAATAAGGAAATTTTCTTTGGAAAATTATGTTAGCTATCCCCATTCTTGCCACCTGCATGAAACTTTCCTGGCTGTATTCACCAGTAATAATCTTTCCCCTTCCTGACCATCTGGACCATGAGATTACTGGAGAGCAATCAAAATCAGTTTCATATATAGATGTTAACTTTCCAACAAATTATTGAGGTTAAGAATATTGTTAAAGCTTCCCTTTTCATCTGTCCAATGTGATGTTGGGAAAACACTTTTGGAACAATAGAAATTTATTATTCAGGTGTATTTATGACAGGTCCCAAGAGTAAAAACATTCAAAAAGACAAAGGCTGAAATATATCTACACAGTGAGGAAGTCGGATAATGGCTTCTATATTTATTAATATCATAAATTCTAAAACATTCCTGAACTGTCTAAAATATCTACTTCCTAACTCAATCTTTTCAGCAGGTTTAACTTCACCAGACTATTTTTGACTATGGAAAACCTGGTTAGTGCTTAGAAGTAAAAATGAGAAAGAATAAAGAAAATTACTCCCTGTTCATTGTTGACATGACTCCATTACTGTAAGTCCTAAGCATTATACTATTAAAAGTTTCAACAATTGATCTGCTTGAGCTTTAAAGATTTCACAACTCAGAGAATTGAGAAAGCATGTCTCTCTCATATCCAACCAATATTTATATCATAATCAGATAATGATACGTTAAATATTTCTCCCAGGAGTCTTTTTTCTCAAACCTAAGTAGCATAAATACATACGCAAACAGAACTAGAGATCACAAATTCAGTCACATATACAATTATGTCAGCAACACATTTTTTACTTATTAAGTGAGCAAATCAACTATGACATTCAGATTTGCTGATGAATAGGGGAGAACTGAGTTAGCAGTAGAATTTAGACTTGGTTAAATCTCAAGGAAAACATAAAAACCTATAGAAGTCTATAGAAGCCAGATTGAACCCATGTGATCATTTTAGAAGTCCAGATAATGTTCCAACAGTCACTCTACTATTCTATCTGGGTGGACGACATAGGCTATCAAGGTCTTTCTTAGTATCCTTCTGGCAATGACATTTTTTCCACAGGGATAGGAGAAAAGCAGTATAATACTAAGGATATGAGGATATGAGCCAGAGCAAGTGAATTCATCATATGCTTCTAGATCTGGCCACATTGAAAAAAATAAAAATGGAATCAGTATACACAGCCAAGTGATACTCAGCAGTACATTATGAAGCATGCAACGATCTAACAGGGCATCACATCAACAGTTCATGCCCGGAACTCCCACTGAGGAAGTTTTAATTATTTGAACATTTAGAAGATTAAAGATAGCACAGTAACTGAACAGCAAGCTTTGGTTCAGGAACAATTTAACTCATAAAGCAAGAAGCAGGATCATTGTGGTATGCCTGAAAAAGAAATACTATGTCCACAAAACAGACAGCAAAATATAAAAAGTGACACCAATTCTCCACACAATATCAACTAGATATTGTGCATCTTTTTAACAATTAACACCCCCACTTGATGGGCTGTCTACTGTAATACTGAACATTATTTGCAACCACAAACTCTTGTTATTTTTGGGGAGCCACAACATCAAATAAGATTGTTCCACTCTATTTGTGGCTTCAGGCTCCATGGATGCTTAGTTGCAAAGCCAATAAATTGCTTCCTAAACCAACAGGGAAAAAAAAAAAAAAATCACAGGCCTACTGCTGAATGCTGATAGGTCACTGTACCCAAGTACTCAGAGGCACTCAATCTTTCTTCTAACACTTCACGGCCCCTTAGAATCCAAGGTCTCGTGAAAACATAGAAATTCTAGTTATCTTTAAGGGAACTAAACCAAGTTCTCCACAACATCCTCCTGGTGGTTAATTCTGTTGTTTTTTTTTTAATTTCCAAACATAAATCAAAGAGATTAATATTGAAAACAAATCCCTATAAACTTGTATTTAAATTCTTCTTTCCTGACTTGTTCATTTCAGCCATTCCAAAAAAATGAATTCTTGCCATTTGCAATGACACGTGGATGGAACTAGAGGGTATTATGCTAAGCAAAATAAGTCCATCAGAGAAAGACAATTATCATAATGATTTCATTCATACATGGAATTTAAGAAACATAACAGAGGAGCATAGTGGAAGGGAGGGAAAATAAAATGACGAAATCAGAGAGGGAGACAAACCATAAGAGACTCTTAATCATAGGAAACAAACTGAGGGTTGCTGGGGGGGGGATGGGGTAACTGGGTGATGGACATTAAAAAGGGTATGTGATATAATGAGAATTGGGTATTATAAAAGACCGATGAATCACTGAATTCTACCTCTGAAACTAATAATACACTATATGTTAGTTAATTGAATTTAAAGAAAAGGAAAGAAAAAGAAAAAAAATTATTCTTTCATATCCTACCAGTGCATCCCTGTATAGTATTGCATGCAGGTGTATTAGGTTTCAGCAAATATGAGATGTACCAGGTTAGAACATATTAGATATTATTTTAGTAATAAAAATGTATTTGATGTTATAGCATAGTTTGCTAATTAAGCATTAAAGAACAATAAGAAATGCATAGCCTACAAATGAAAAGTTGTAAAATTAAACTTTTGTTAAGTTGCCCATGTATTCTGCATAGAGTTAAAAACTGCCACATCTCTGCTTCATCACTTGTCCATTACTATCAACTGTGTCATGTTTGTTCCACCCAGTACACAGATGCCAATCCTGACTACACAAGACAAAGGGACAGAATCCTCACTTCGGAATCCACAATATCCAGCCATTTCTTTCCACGTTCACTTGCTCCTATTTATCCACTAACTATACTACCCAGACTCTCTGTTAGAGTTATGGCCAGTAATCTAGTCTCCTTTTAAATTCCCAACTCCTGTTCTTCACGCCTCCCTCCCTCACTGGGTTCCGACATTCCATACGTCTTCAGGCACTGACTCTATGAACATGGCTTCCAACATTGCCTGCCGCTGCACATCCGGGCTGAGATTCAGAACTTGTGGCAAGACTGTCAATCTTTCACTCTTTTCTGGTCTAAGGTGATTTTCACTCTGGTTTCTCTTATCCTCACTGGCATAATGGGACTCAAAGAAGAGTGTACACCTTCCTTTCAGGGGCTTCACCTGTAAAAGCGAGCTACCACAACCACTGCAGATTGTTAGGATTACCTACTGCAACTGAGGAGAATTAGGATTCCAAGTAGAAAAGTCACAATGGAGGCACAGAAGTAATTCTACACTATCTAATGGTTTTTCCTCCCCAGATTGTTTCTGAATGGAGATAGGGCCTTGTAGTAATAACTGCTTTGAAACTGCTGAACTATAGTTTGAGAGTTCTAGTATACTCATATGCATACATGCAGGGCATATATGTTATATAATATTAAGGTCAAATTTTGGCAAATGAATACATACAAATATAGAAAGACAGCCTTTCAATTTCACACAATTTCAAAACTTCATTCTAGCTGGTTTCTTTGAAGATTCACACCATCTCGTTACTTCAAATGAATTTCTTCTGAATCAAAAATCTTTCTCTTGGGAATGTATGTTAATACAATAAGTATTATTGTGCATAACACAGTCTCCAAGTCACATATTTTTGTTTTCTTTTGAAGCATACATTTTAGAAAACCTGTGCTATTCTGATGTTGTCTTGTTTTGTTGGTTTTCATTTATTTGAGAGAGCCTGCGTGAGCTAGGGGAGGGGAGAGGGAGAGGTAGAGAGTCTCCAGCCAGACACCCTGCTAAGTGTGGAGCTGGACGAGGGGCTTGATCTCATGATCCTGATTGTGACCTGAGCTGAAATCAAGAATTGGACACTTAACTGACAACCACCCAGGCGCCCCCCACCCTTTTCTTAAAGATCTAATGTTGCCTTGTTTTATTTTAGTTTTATTTTAGTGTCATTTGACCTGTTTCCCAAAGCCAAAACAACCTCCAATCCAGAAATGTAGACCCCCAGTATGTAGATCACTCATACTTTGGAGCACTTCTACCAAGAGGCAGAGATGTCACACACAGTATCTCATTTAATTCACATAATGTATGAGGTACTGAATAGGTTTTATCTTCATTTTCCAGATGAGAAAAAGAGTATCAATCACCTGGAGTAACTTGCCCCATGATCTCAAAGCTAGTTAAGTGGAGAAGCAGGTATTTAATTTTGATTGTTTCATTCCAAAGTCTCTTCTATTCCAGCAAACCACTATTGCCAAAGGAGGGGAGGGAGCAGGAAAGAGGGAGACAGGGAAGGTAATGCCAGCTTACTACCCTGCTACATTATAGCAAAGAACAGGCTTATCATCTTTAAAAGCAAACAGTCCCAGAGCTGTTTGTGCTCAAGGGGTAATCAGGCCCCAAATATCCTGCCTTAAAGGAAACAATCAGTAATGTGTTGCTGACAGCCGCTTACACCAAACCCGCCAATCCTTACCACCTCCCAGCACTCCTTCACATTCCAAAGGCACCCCATTCATACGCCTCCTCTGCACCCAATCCTCCTGCCACCACCCTACTGGAGCTTCAACATCCGCTTCCTTGTCCAACATCCAGCTTCTCTCTTCCACAACCTCTTAACCTCCAGGGACCTTCTCTCTGCAGTAATTCACACACCCACAAGGACACTTAGAGTTCAAGCTATCTAACCCCTTTGCTTTTGCTTTCTGGCAATCCCTTTATTCAACTCTAGTTTACTCCTAATCCTATTTCCCACAGCGGCTATCTAAAAAGGATTTTCTCTCTCAAGAACCCAGCCCCAACTTCCCCTCACTCACTGGTACCAGATGGCGTAGCCTCCTGCTTCTCAGAGAAGTTCAAAACCCTCTGATTAACACTGTTTTTATTCATTCTCTTCACCTTGCCTGTCTCAGAAAAGGGGCCCTCTTTTTCCCAAAAGCTAATAACTCCCCATGAAGCTTCTAACCTTCCCCTTCCCCATCTCTAGCTACATTTCTGTCCTTTCCATCATCACTCTTCTCTCCACACAGCTACTTCTCCTCCTCCCAAGTCTAAGAAGTTACTCCCATGTACTCCTATCCTTGTGAAGGAGGAACAGCAGGAAGATATGAGGGGTTGGGGGAGGAGATTTATTTGACACTTGCACCAGCACTGCACACACCCTTTAATCCTCAATACCCCACAAGGTGGTCACAGGTAAAACACCCAAATCTTCTCTCACTACTCTGTTCTTCAAATAATGAAACTGAAATACAGAGGTTAAATAATAACCAAGATCATAGAGCTAAGGACTTGCAGAGTGAAACTTTGAACCCCCATGAATCACATGAAATGTATCTACTTTCCCATTACTTTAGGCGTGGTCCTACACCCCCAAGCTCATGAAACAGCACATCCAGTTACCTCCCAAGAATTTCTACTAGATAGTCTTGTCTGCATCTCAAAACTTATGTGTCAAAAGTTGACTCATAATTTCGCTCTACACTCAGGTACTGCCACATATAAACACACAAATGGGCTCATAACACCACTCTGCTAGTAACTCAAGTGATAGATTAACTTCAGTCCTCCCTTCCATACATCCAGTCACCAAATACTGCTGATCTCTCTCCTCTAACCCTTCTTATTCCATTCCCATAGAAAGATACCACTTCATCTCTGCTGCTTGGGTTCCACTGGAAAAATGCTGGGCATCAGAGATCTGGTGATCCATAAAGCACAAACTCTGAAACAGACTTTTTCCCTGTTTCAGTACCTTCTCCAGTTGAGCCCCCCTCAGTATAAACACGAGTCTATTGTTGAGAGCAGTGGTTTTCCACAGGTTAGTATCAGACACCAAGAACCTCCATAAAATTAAAGGCACCTAAGGTTTCATCCCAGGAGATTCCACATTCATTCAGGCCTGGGGTAGAGCCCAGGAACCATATTTTTAAGGCTTCCCATAGCTGATGCTGATAACAGGCAGTCTGGCAACTACTGGCTTTAGCAGAAGGCGGGCAGGGAAAGAATGCATGCTTTGCATGAGGAATTAAGAGTTAAAACTGTATTTAAATAGAAAACAGTATACATTTTAATAAGATTTGTAAGAATTATCTCTATTTCCTCCTTGAAGCTTATCGGTACTTTTGATGGCAGCAGTGGTTATGGAGGAAATACGACATTATCTTTGAGTCCCAAGAATAAAGCATGACCTGAAAGCTCTTCTCTCCATAGCACTTTGAATCATGACTCAGCAACTATTCTGAATTCTATCTATGTCAAAGAAATCACTCAGAATTAGCCTACTTGTCCAGCCACATATTCCTAGACTCGTATATAAGGCAAACCTTTTTTTTAGGCCTATTATCCAACTCTTTTCTTGCTTTCTAACTTCTCCCTCTATACTGTTTCTTCCCCTCAACCACCAAACTTCTCTTTAGTGTTCACATGTTTGTCCTTGCCATTTGCCAATGAGCTTTCCAATAATCTCTGGGTGTCCATGTCCTGCCTCCTAACTCACTTATTTCAAACACAGTTTTTAGAACTATTGCCTTTCTGGTCCAAACATTTTACATCAAAACTGAAACTGTACTTTTATTTTTTAAATCACATTTAGAAATGTTCTCTCTTGGTCCATAAAAGATTTGCTGAGGAAGGCAATCTTTGACTCACTCTGGCAAATACTTCCATGCTATAATTCATCACATATACAGATGCCAGAATAAACCTCCTAAAGGGCAACTTCAATCAAAAGCCTTATGTGTCTCTTGAGAACATGCAAATGAAACTTTAGACTATACGGCAAAGCCCTCTAAAATATTCTCTGGCTTTCAATCCTTGTACTACAGTTAAAAGGACGTTACACCTTCATTTTCTTCAAGACTGAATATATCAAGACAATGAACATTTAAGTACACAAACTAAATATGCCCAAGCAAGGGAAGAAGTCCAATGGTCTAGCACAAAAGGAGGTACTGGAGAAATGCTTTTACATTCTAAATGCTTCAGAAAAAAATCAAGTGCTTACAGCTAGGGCATGGCTCAGAAGTATTTACATTACCACTTTTGCACCAACATTTCAAATCTAGAAATGGGTCAGTGTTTTCATGGTCATGTAAATTTGACTGATTACACAGGGAAAGGATGATAAAACAGATTCATTTTATAAGCAGTGTGCAGTGATACCAGTATCTTAAAATTAGCTCTCTCTGCATTAAAATTACTTAAGAAAATGTTTAGATAATATCCTTTTTTTTTATCTCTATAGCACTTAATCAGTCTAACTTCACATACAATGAACTTATACATCTTATCACCTAACTGCTCTGACAAATCCTCATGAGGGTGGGGATTATTTTTCTGTTTTGCACAATGATGTGTCTTTAGCACTCAGTGTCTGACAAATCACATGTGCTTGATAAGGCTTTGCTGAATGAATCAATCAATGAATGAATCAATGAATGAATGAATGAACAAACGAACAAGTAAACTCAAGAGTAAAACTTCCTGACCTAGGAGACAGGCAATCAAGGTTCTAATACTGATGTGACTTTAGCAAATCATTTCCCTGTGTCTAAAGCAAAATGATAGACCTACCATTTCTCTGTGACTAATTTAAACATCACTTCCTGAGAGTGGCCTTCCCCCATCTTCCCACCCACCCAATTGGACCTGGTCTATCTCCAATATGTATGATCTCTTAGCATAATATACTTTACTTTTATAGCATTCAACACAATTATAGCTTAACTGTGGTTGGTTATTTAATTTTGGTCACCCAGTGAAAATATAAATTATTTAAGCCACTGAAAGTGCCTTAGCCCTAGTTGGCACTTGGGTACTTAGATAATAAATGAGTTTTACTGGTAGGAAACACAGGCATAGGCAGGTTAAAGAGTGGAAGAAAGGTACAAAAGCAAGTTCCTGACTCTAATCTCTGGTCCTTTTACTTGTTGAAGTAACCAGGTTAGGCCCAATGGAGTGACTCATGCTAAACCCCCCAAACCTTAAATTTCTATCCTTGCTTTCCCAGAAAAAGGCCTAAGTCAACCAAACACTGCTTGCTTGCTCAGCACAAGTTACCTAACCCAATTCCAAAACTTCCCTTAGCTCCATATAAGGAAAGTGACCCTGCTTTAGCCAATCAGCAAACTCCCAGTATAATTTCCTTGTTCTTGTTCACTTTGGTCTAAAAATCTCTTGTCTCCTATAGCTCTTCAGAGCTCCTTTCTACTGCTAGATTGGGTGCTGCCTGATTCATGGATTGCTTAATAAAGCCAATAAAATCTTTAAAATTTACTCAGTAAATTTTATTCAACACAATTTGGACCAAATTGTGACCAAAAAACACCCTGTTAGTTGTCAACTAGTCATGGCGCCTCACTGCACCTCACTTTATACAGGAGATGCTCGAGTCAGGTGTCTTAACTTTTCCACCTCGATGCATAAACACAAAAGCACCAGGAGTACTGACTTCCGGGATACCAAAATACTGTAGAGTAGGCTTATTCACAAATACAGAATTTGTGAATAATGAGGTTAAACTACATATTCCTGCATCCCAAATTATATAGGGCTACAGCATTTATTTCACTGTCTAGTCATTTTGTTGAGATTTAAGCTATCCTAAGTCACTAACCATAGATAAAAGTTTTTTCCCTCTCTATCCACTCACCTTGAAATCAGACTTCTTTAAGTTATGTTGTCCTAAAAGGAGTATAATGCTGCCATCTTAGCCTCTAAGTCAGTGCACTCCAAGAGGGCAAGAGCTATCAGCTAGCTTCACTACCAGGTTCCCAGGGATTGGCACAGTGTAACTTAACAGTCAATAAACAATAATGAAATTAAAGAATACAAAAATCTTTAGCTCTGGTTTGAAATATTTAGAAATACTAAGAAAATTTTTCTAAATGATTCTCAAGTACATGCAAAAGTTAGATGTGTGTATGTGTTCGCATAAAATTTAGTTTATTACTATATTGAAAAGAATTATATTAGACATATCCAAATACATATATATTTTACTTAATTTATAACTCTAAAATTCTATTTATGTACCTTACAATGATTCGTTTCTATAACTAGGTCTTGCAGGGGGACTATTCATGTAACAAATATTTACTAAGCCTCTGCTACAAATAAAGTATTTAATTACTAGTACTATACAGGAATAGAAATATGAGTAAAACTTTCTAACCTCCAAGAGCATACAATTTGCTGGAGTTGATAATAAAGTTCTCTATGTAACATACTAAACTACTTTTTATTAAGCAGATCACTAAAGAAAGAACAGGGGTTTCAGGGGATTAATATAGATCAGTAATTTAAGACAAATTTTTTTTTTTCTTTGAGACATGTGACTTGTGACATAAGCTTCAGGTTGCTTTTCAGAGCCTGAAACTTAAAAATCTAAGCCTTTTGGGATGCCTGGGTAGCTCAGTCGGTTAAGAGTCTGCCTTCAGCTCAGGTCATGATCTCAGGGTCCTGGGGTAGAGTCCCGCATCAGGCTCCTTGCTCAGCAGGGAGCCTGCTTCTTCCTCTGCCTGCTGACCCCCCACCCCCGTGCTTGTGCGTGCTTGCTCTCTCTCTCTCTCTCGTCTCTCTCTTTCTGACAAATAAATAAATAAAATCTTTTAAAAATAAAAATCTAAGCCTTTCAATTTCAAATTAAATCAAATTACATACTTTAAAACACAGAGCTAATATGATAAAAATCTCTCTCTCAAGTGGCATGTTTTGTTTTTTTTTTTTTTAAAGACAGGAACTCCACCTGAAATATGCAACTTTCCCAGCTGTTTCAATCCTTAATTGTGGGTGGTTTCTGTGTGGGTGCAAAAATAGGGTGGTTAAAAAAAATGGAAAACAATAATTCAATTGTCCAACTGAGAGCCATTAAAAAGTAAAATATGCTTCCTCTACAGAGTTCAAAAGAAAATGTTATTTGTATAAACAATTTAGGCATTTGGAAATGTTCCACTTTAATAGAGGACTTCCTGATTTATATAACCACATTTAAGTGGGTCATAATGAGGGTTTATAATAAGTGATAGGTTCTCTTTTGATTCAGCAAATGAGAAGGTAATTGTTTCCTAGAATTTAGTAAAAATCACAGATCTCTTTTTGAAGAGTTCAGTTGTGATTGGTAATGATATTGTCTCTGGTTTGGAATTTTCTTCCTAAGCAATGCTCAAGAAGAGTTTCATGGCCACATTCCACCTTCATATTAGTAATAATCTGTATGGATGAGTATTTAAAGTTCATCACTAAATTCTGAAGAAAATCTTTCCAGAAGCATTTCATAATTTAATACTTTTAAAGTTGAATTTTATTAGTTTAAGTCGAAGAAAACAGGTTCTTTTTTTAGCTAAAATCATTTATGATCATTTAAATCCATTTCCTGGGTTTATAAACATACCAGTTATTATTTTTAACCTGAAACACAGGTTATTACCTCAAAGTGTTTTTATACTACATAGAAATCCCTTCAAAACACACAAAGGAAACCATTTGCCATGCCTTCCACACTAGACTACATTCTTATTTATCACTTGCAAAACTGGATCACATAGTACCTTTCCACTGGACCTAACAGATGCATTCTCAAAGTGGATGGATTTATTTGGCAAATTATTTATGCAGGGGCGCCTGGTGGCTCAGGTGGTTAAGCTGCCTTCGGCTCAGGTCATGATCCTGGAGTCCTGGGATCAAGTTCCACATTGGGCTCCCTGCTCAGCAGGGAGTCTGCTTCTCCCTCTTACCCTCCCCCCTCTCATGTGCGCTCTCTCTCTCTCTCTCATTCTCTCTCTTTCAAATAAATAAATAAATAAATCTTTAAAAAAATGATTTATGCATTTTCCCCATAGTACTTTCTCTAACAAGGAAAATGAAAGAAATTTTCCAACCTCTCCTTTGAAAAATTTCTTCTACTTCCCACCCTCTGAAGAGGCATCAGTGATCACTCTCAGGCTATATACGGAGGTGACTCAGGCTCACAGTTAAGTCACTTTACCACCATGTCATACTTCTGAGAGGTAATCAAACAACAACCTGGGCAAAGCACTGCTGGCCAGGAAGACACAATAAAGGCCCTGTGACTTGAAAAGTCATTATTTTAAATTCGTGTCCTGTAGTCTCACCTTTTGACATGTTCTCCTAAAGAAGGTACAGGAAAGAATCAAAAACATAGAGTAAACTACAGCAAGACAGTACACAAAACTCGGTTCAGTGTGAGTTACCATCCATCAAGCTGTACACATATAATTTGTACGTAGATTTCCATACAAAAGTTTTTTTAAGATGTAACATGTCTTTATTCTAAGAACTATTAAGCACTAACCATTGTTATTGCTGTTTCTGCATATCTGCATTCAAGACAGTAAATACATGAGCTATGTCAGAAATATCTGAGCAATTATTATGAATATATTTTGATCTGAATTACCTAATGGATGACCTCATTTCTGGACTCAGAGCTGGGAGCCATAACCTTAGTTGACAAGTGGTTGTGTGTTGTCTGTCTCCACCACAGGAATTTTCTGTTTAGGTGTGTCTAAAGGAATGAAGTCCCCACCTAAAATATTTACTAGCAAACTGACTCTCCTTTTTGGTAAATGTTTAATCTCTTGAGAGCAAGGTTCATGTTGTCCAAAACTTTCCTGAGAGTTACCACAGGCCATCATGTAACACTGCTAACCAAGCTGTTTATGCACAACTGCAACTGGACTTTCCAATGGTTTCCAAGAGTACATAGAATGAACAAGATTTGCCTCATATTAGTGACTAACATTTTTTATTGGCACTAATTCAGCCTAATAATATCTGATGTTTAATCTAGACTTTTAAGACTTTGGTTAGAAGTGATTTCAAATTATAGGCCCCAAATACAGGAACAAGACAAAGTTGCACACCCCAACCTTGGTAATGGACATAAATTCTGAAGTGATCCACTAAGATTTACAGTCTTTCATTATCCTGTACTCATGTGCTAAATTAACCTACCAAAACAACCTGTCTCATAGGTAGATTCACAGTAGTAACTGTGAGCTTCTATTGTTGGAATGAGCCAGTGTAAACAGTGTTTTCAAAAGGAGACTAATTTATTTTCTGTAGAGATTGCCTTTTATTTCCTACTAGTAAGGTTTTAAGGCTAGGCACATGACTTGGGAAGTTATCATTCCCACCCATGTACATGCACCAGAACTGATGCATGTGGGCATTGTTTTTTCGCATTTACATACATATTACTTACTGTGTAAATATAGTTAAATGACAGTACATTTTGTATCTGGTCTACCCATATAATTATTTAAGGAGGATTGAATCTTATACCAGTTTGTAATCACTCTGTACCCTTCCTCACCAATTTCTAAGCCCCTAGTGTCCAGCTACTAAACTCCTGACTTATCCCTAACTCAAAATCTTTACTCAGTTCAAAAACTAAAGAAGTATAGAAAGTGGGCAATTAGAGCAGCTGTGAAAAGTTAAGTTGGATGCATTCAATAGGCTGCTTCCCACTGGGCTAGCACTGCAATAGGCAGAGAAAAGGGAGCTATCAAACGCTCACATGCAGTTCATTTGTCCCTGGAAAAGGGAGGAGTAATGACTTCTTGCTGCTTTTGAATGGAAAGGAGGATGCTAAAGGGAGAGCACGTATCCCTGCTCGGGACTTCAATTCTGGAAACAACTGATCTGTTCTCTAAGCCGGAGAAATTCCACACTGAGTCGCAGACAACTAACTACATTTTGCTTCCTTCCAAGCCAGCAATGTTTGACTAGCACTAAAAAACAACCCCTCCACCCACCCACCCACCAGTGCACAAGGCCAAAAGGGTGGGAACAAATGAAGAGTGGGACTGGCTTATAGGCCAGACACAGGCCTACCCACCTATAAAACTCCTGGAGCAGCTTCCACAAATTAGGTAATCATACTGATACAAAAACAGAAGCTTCTTTTCCTTACATTGCTCACAATCTGTTTTTCACACTATTCCACTGTAAACACATCGAAAGCAGACATCTTACTCATCTTCCTACCACCTTCCCACCCATTCCCACCACAACTCACATTCAAAAAGACTGCAAACGTCTTGATTTTACAAGTTATTTTTCATTGACATTGCTTGCTTATAAAAGATGAGTTTTTGTAAGTCATCATTTTTAATGGTCCCATCATTGGTAAGTCACAAAACTACTCTGGCTGAGAGTGCTGTGGCTAATACTCAAAGCTAAAGTCATAGCTTTCCCTACTTCATTCCCCTTTGGTTAAATCAGAGGAATAAAGAGGCTGAAACTGGAGCTTCAAGAAGATATTTTAAACAAAGTTGAAACTATGTACCTTCCCACGTAGAATTAAAACTGATGACAAAAATAAACAAGAAAACTTGATGGAGGTAGGAAAGTTCCTCACACTGCATCCACTCCAGAGTACCCAGCAGTCTCAGGGACACATTCCTAGGTCACTGTCCTTGAAACAACAGCCTGCCATATCCTCGTAATTTTCCCATGTTAGAAATGGTTATTTAAGCTTTCTCCTCTTTATTATATAGTTATGTTTAAATGTTTAGAATGCATTTGAGGGCTCAGTATAAGGATAAAAAGTGTTGGACAGTGAGGATATAGAACATACCTATATTTTTACATCTTTTTTTTCAGAAATAATTTTGTACACTACTTTTTGCGCTAAGTTAGGTTTTCCCAATAAAGTTCTAATGTCTGAATCAGATTCCCCATAATAGGAGCTACATAAGTCTCCTGATCTAAAAGCATTAAGGAGCTTTATATCTATCCTTACATAGCATTCATCTTCTGCTCCCCAACCTTTGATCTAACTCCTTGAAGCCCTCAAAACACTAGAATTTAATCCAGTATTCACTGCCTACAATAAACCTTCACTACTGATCAATTCACACCTTTCAAATCTAATCTGCAAGAGACACAACATTCATTTAGCCAAAGTGGAAAGTGACAAGCACACCAGTGTTGAAGATCAAATTCACCACAACCTGGGGAAATCACCTAACATACACCTGAAGGGCTGCAGAGCATATATTTAAAAACCCTACCTCTGCAGCTACATGTGACTTTAAGAAGGTATTTTAAGTAAGAAGTTTAAAGGAAATTAAGAGAAATATGTAGAAATATGTTTATTGTACTTTTTAACAAGATCAACTAGAATCAACCTGAATGTTCTATAGATTTTCTTAAGTTTATGTACCTGAACCTGATGAAATATTTTAAGTCATGAAATTATTAAAAATCATAACATCTATGAAAACCCAGAGTATTTGCCATAATCATCCTTAAAAGAAAACAAATTATATGTATATATTTTTATTAAGTATACATACACATATATATACAAATTATATATATATAATTCTATTAGAAAAATATACAGATAAGTGAAAAAATTAAAACTTATAAGGAGAGTTATATCATTTATTCAAACAATTTAACTGAGGGTGTACCATGAATCAGGCCCTAGGTCAGGTGCTAAAGCTAAAGTGGTTTTAAAAAAGAAAAGACAGGGGTTGCCCACAATAGCCAAACTGTGGAAAGAGCCGAGATGCCCTT
Organism: Eumetopias jubatus; assembly: GCF_037043125.1. NCBI lineage: Eukaryota > Metazoa > Chordata > Mammalia > Carnivora > Otariidae > Eumetopias > Eumetopias jubatus. The sequence continues at coordinate 81,873,960 of NW_028274819.1, read as the reverse complement.
CAACAGATGAATGGATAAAGAAGATGTGGTCCATATATACAATGGAATATTACTCAGCCATCAGAAAGGATGAATACCCAACTTTTACATCAACATGGATGGGACTGGAGGAGATGATGCTAAGTGAAATAAGTCAAGCAGAGAAAGTCAATTATCATATGGGTTCACTTATTTATGGAACATAAGAAATAGCATGGAGGCCATTAGGAGAAGGAAGGGAAAAATGAAGGGGGGCGGAAATCGGAGGAAGAGATGAACCATGAGAGACTATGGACTCTGAGACACAAACTGAGGGTTCTAGAGGGGAGGGGGTGGGGGGATGGGTTAGCCTAGTGATGGGTACTAAGGAGGGCACGTACTGCATGGAGCACTGGGTGTTATACGCAAACAATGGATCGTGGATCACCACATCAAAAACTAATGATGTATTGTATGGTGACTAACATAACGTAATAAAATAAAAAAAAAAGAAAGAAAAAGAAAAGACGGGTGCCTGGGTAGCTTGGTTAAGTGATCGATTCTTAATTTTGGCCCAAGTCATGTTCACAGGGTCATGAGATCGAGCCCCAAGTTGGGCTCCATGCTGGGGTGTGGAACCTGCTTAAGATTCTCTTGTTCCTCTGCCCTCCCCAACCCCAACTCCTGCACACTCTCTGTAAAAAAAAAAAAAAAAAAAAAAAAAAAAAAAGGACAGCTCTGGCCTCTGCCTTCTTGGAATTACGATTACATTACTATGTGAGTAAGTGAAAATACATGCTCTTATGTAAATATGTGGGTTTTATTTTTTTCTAAATAATAATGCTAATATGTTAGTATTTTAGTAATATTATCTAGGCTTTTTGGCCAGGTGTGTGTTACAAGACCTTTGTTGGGGGCTAGACATTATGACACAAATGTCAAGAAGTAGCACACAAAAATGACAACTATAGTCTCAAGTACCAGTGGTACACCATCACTGAAGGTGCCCTTTCTCATACATCCTGTAAAGAGAAAGAAGCCATGCTGAGGAGGACCATGAGGCAGTCCTCATCCTTCTTTCTACATGGCTTAGTACTTTTCATTAGAGCACTGAGGGAGGAGGAGTCATTTATGACTTCAAGAGACCAGCTACCCTCCATTCCTCTGAGTAATTAACACTCCTAAAGGAGCAACCAAATAAAGTGACCACCTGGCACAGCACCTCTGAAAGACTGCCACCTTGAACTCTGAATTCTGACAGCGATTTATCCAGAAGGAACTTTTGTAAACGTAAGCAAGCTAAAGCCACACAATGAATCAAACTCAGTCAGCTTATCTTCTCCTGGAGCCTTTCTTTGGTGGGGATAACACCGCCCTTTCCTTTCACAGCTAGGTTTGGGCTGGCTACTTAGGTTTTCAAAATTAAAAATATACTGTTTAGGAATACATATATAACTGACAAAACTATAAAAGAAAAAGAAATGATAAAGGAAGAAGAGAAATGTGATTGTGGAGGGGCATGTCAGGGATTATAAATAGTAGTAAGTAGTATAAATAAGTAGTAAACTCCAGGTGTGGTCCATGGACCAGCAGTGTCAACACCACTTTCAAAAGTTTGTTAGAAATGCAGAATCGCACACTCCACCTGAGACCTTCTGTATCAGAATTTGCATTTATGTAATGTGTGTCTACACATTAAACCTCGACAGTCACTGTTCTAAACAGTTGTAATATGCTATTTTTATACCTGGAAGATGGGTACCTTTAGTATTATCCTCCAAAATGTACATAGTCTATACAGTCTTCTGATGATGTGACATGTCTCTAATTCAGCCTACAAATGGACCCACTGTCTACACACTGTTAAGTAGTAATTGTTAAAATGTGGGGGAAAGGAATGCTACATAATCTGATCTTCAAACAGTACAAATTCAGATACAGATAAAACTTCAGGGATCACATAAACCAACCTCTTCGCTTTACAGGAAATAAAACCATCTGAATCAGGAAAGGGCATGCCCCCCAGGGTCAGATTGCTGAATTACTACAGCAAAGTTGGATCAGAGCTCAAGTCTCCTGATCCTCAATAATATTTTATATCCTGTAATAACACTGGTTTAATACATCATGACTGAATTTTTCCTTTATGAACAAATACTCATGTTAAAAGAGAAATCAGTATTAAATTTTTAAAAAGTAAAATAATTCTTAAAACCAGTACCTTGTATATTTAATAGTAGATGCCCAATATATATTTGAATGAATGATTCACTCTGAGGCAGAGACAAACTTTGTTATCCAACTCTTCTTAAAGGGATGAGCTAAATTATAAAATGATTAATAAGTAATTTCCTTATGGAAAAAAACAGAGTTCAATTTTTAGACAATTTATAATAGCTCCTCTACAATAACCAAAAATAGCCCTTATACTTTTATCAAAATCAGAATATTTTACATGTTTATTATTTGGGTATGTGAATCTGTTTGATTTCAGTGAAATCAGTATCTGAAGTAGGACTTTTAAGATTATGTAGAATATTAAAGAACAGTAATACTCACCAATACTAATTTCATCATCTGTTTCAGCATCACCAATACATTCAAATTGGAAATCTTGCAGTGACTGGGAAAATTTCTGTACCGCCATAGACAGATCTGTAATTAAAAAGTTAAAAAATCGTAAGTTGAAGGTACCATGGAATATGAGATTTTCCACATGCATTACTCTAGAACTTCAATTTTAACACTTTATTTACCAGAAGCTTTTAAAATACCAGCTTGACAAATTGAAGCAGATTTTAAAGAGACTACTAAAGAAATATTTTAGGAACTGGAACTGCTCTGCTCACAGGGGATTTACCCCTTTAAGAAAGTTTTGGTGCCAGTTGTGTATTATCTGGAAACCAATTCCCAAAGCCTTTATCAAAGAACTACCATTCACTCCCCATAAATGGAGCATTTAGAAAGAAGAAAGAAAGAAAGAAAAAGAAAGAAAGAAAGAAAGAAAGAAAGAAAGAAAGAAAGAAAGAAAGAAAGAAAGAAAGAAAGAAAGAAAGAAAAAAAGAAAGAAAGAAAGAAAGAAAGTCAGTCACTAAGGTTGCTGATGGAGTGGGGAGAAAGGGAGGGGAAAGCAGCCAATCTTTGATTAGAAAGGATCCCCAATGTACAGACTACAGAGCAGGTAAGGAATGTGTTTTGATCTCCTAAGGCCACCTAAAAGGCTGTTTATGAATAACCTCATGATTTATAGGGGACCTCAAGCTAAATACAATCTTCAATCCTGGCTTCAGTCTGAACAAAGTCCAGAATGTGACTAAATCCAGAAGAATTCTTTATTCCTGGAGAGAATAAAGAAAAGCCCAGAATAATGAGAAGTAAATCCCTGGGATGCAGCCTAACAGAGTGATTAAGAATGCACTCTGGAGCCAGGCTGCCTGGGTGGAAATCCAAGTCCCACCAAGTACTTGCTATGTGACCTTGGGCAAATTATTTAACTCCTCTGGGCCTTTGTTTCCTCATCTGTAAAGAGCGAATAACAATTGCATAACCACCTCACACAGTCGTTTTAAGGACTGAGTAAATTAACATTTGCAAAGTGTTTAGAACCAAGCCTGGCACTTAAAAAAACACTGTTTAAGTTTTTTAAGTAAAATTATAAATCAATCTGATAGTGCAGCATCAGAGGCTTTAAAGATCCCATCTCTCGTGAAACTACTCTGATCATTCATACCAAACTTTCCACATAAGTCTGTGCCAGCAGCAGAACATATTTTTCTGGAATTCACTCTATAACTTCATTTAGTGGTATCTCCCATGAGTTCAAGTCCAATACCTGAACTCTTACATTTAATTCAAGCAATAGAAGCCAAGAGAAGACTCTCTCCTTACCAATGTTTAGCCAGACTCCTCTGAGCCCTTACCATGACTAGGCTTCTACCTTGGCTCCCAGTCCTCACTGGCCCTACATAGTCCGGTTTTATCAAGAATCTTGCCAAGTCAGTTTATAGAGAATTCCCCACTTTGGATACAGGATCAAAATCTTCATCCCCTACCTTTGTCCTTGGCCTACCTTCACCAAGAATCCTCCTTCCTTTGATGTCTCCTACTAGTAATTTTCCATTCCAATCAAACATCCCCCTAACCCAGCCCCAAGCCTGCTCCTTGGCTATAAATCCCCACTTGTTCTTGTTGCATTCAGGGTTGAGTATGATCTTTCTCCCCTATTGTGATAGATAATCTTGACACTTTTAGCAGTCTTTTTTTTTTTTTTAGATTTTTTTTTTTAATTTATTTGACACAGAGAGAGAGAGCACAAGAAGGCAGAGTAGCAGGTAGAAGGAGAGGGAGAAGCAGGCTCCCCGCTGAGCAAGGAGCCTGATGTGGGGCTCAATCCCAGTACCCTGGGATCATGACCCTGAGCTGAAGGCAGTTGCTTTTAACCAACTGAGCCACCAAGGCACCTCTAGCAGTTTTGAATAAAGTCCTCCTTAACATTTTAACTGGCGTCAGAATAGTTTTTTCTTTAAGAGAACAGTTTGGCCCCATGCCTAGACATGACCCCAGGATTTACTGTGGTAACCGACCATTCATGAAACCCCAAGCACCTATCAAAGTTAAGTACTCATGAATGAATAGGTCTTCAAACACTTTTTTGTGCCATTGTGATCCAAAGAACTCAACAACACCCTGAACAAAGACAATTCTGAAGCTGACAGGCCTTAAGCTTCAGAGAGGCTTTTTTTAAAAAAAGTCAAAATATACACACAAGAGAAATTAAAAAAAAAAAAAAAATATTCTCTGGAAAGATGATGCTACTCGTAGATTACACCTCTTCCCACAAAAGGGCTAAAACTTTGGGTCAGCTGCATATTCTTCTTGAGAATTACTTTCAATTTAAGAGTGTTAGAACGTTCTATCACCTTAAGAATGGCTCTCCATTGGGCTTCCAGAAAGAAAGATAAAGAGAGCCTTCTTAATGAATTATTAGTCAATGAGAAAACAAAGGCTTCATTAGAGCTAGACTTCATCAATTACCTTTGAGCCCTTGGACAATCATTTATCCTCCCCAAAAACTATTTTTCTTATCTATACAACAGAGAATTAATACTGATCTCAAGGGGTAGTTCTAAAGACTAAACAAAATATGTGCCTGGTACATACTAGGCAACTCAATAAATGGCATCAGTTATTATCATTCAAGTCCAACTTATAAAGGTGGGAAGGTTGACTGGCCTTCCAGACAGAAGGACACTATGCAAAAGTATGCATTTATCTGACAGTGCACAGTGCACAGGTAGAGAAATCTGGCTATGGTTAGAGAAATCATAACACCTACATCAAATGTTATGAGAAGACAAAGAAAGAAAGTAGACTCCTGGGATAATTTTAAGTCAAGCTGTATGTGGGTACTCTCCCTGAGACAGGAATCACATTCCATTTAACGTCCCTTTATTTTTCTATGTACAATATAAACGCTTATGGTAAAATGGATTTGAAATCACAGATGCAATTCCTACAGCAGAGTTGAGATGGGGGATAGTGTATATGGATGAATCAGGATGCTTAAAGAATTTTATGAGATATTCTTCCTTCTCTCCCCTCCTCATCACTAGTTCCTCAGAGTTTCCCCTCAAACACAATGAGCTATCTGGAAGCTTTGTCCTAGGGAACTCTAACACAATATCCCCTAATCGACCATTTCTTCCTAAAATACTCTTTGCTTCCCATGGCCTTGCTCCTTGACTAAGAAAGGTAAGCTGCTTTGTCCTTATGCAGACATCACAGTGGATGCACTGTAAGAATTCCTGTTCCCAAACAAGAACCTAGAAGCCCACTTTATAAGCTATTCTTATCAATATAGCCAGTGATTGAGAATGTGAGTTCTAGTGGCAGAGTGGAGGGCTAACTTCCTGCCTCTACCAATCAGTGACATAACTGTGGGCAAGTTCCTTAACTTCTCTGTATCTCAGTATCCTCATTTGTTAAGTGGAATAGAACCTGTCTCTCAGGGTTACTGTGAAGAGAAAGTGAGTTAAATATAGATGAAGAACTTAGAACAGTGTCTGGAACACAATTAAGCACTCAAAAGGTATTGGCTATTTCCATGTTAAACATCTTAGAAAAGAAAAAAAATAATTCAGGAACGAAGGTGGCAGCTGTTAGACCTTAGATAACTTTGGAAAAGCCAAAGAAAACCATCTGCTGTTGACAGTAGTTTCAAATTCTCTCTTGGTGCACTGCAATCAGGCCATGACAATGACAACCTGATTATTCAGTATTTCTGTGTAAGAGATAGGTGTCTATTTCAACCCTGGAATGAAGAATGCATGCTCTCTCCATAGTCCTTTCGGAAGCATAACAAGGCAGAATCCCACATTTTAAAAACTTGGTTCTCAAGTAATTCAGATGATAATTCCAAAAATAATGAGAAGTTCGAAATATGACTTATTTTCAACTTCAAGTGTCTGGGTTCTTGACTTTCCTTTTATTTGTTCTCATTTTCTAAAAACCAAAGTAATAATCAGGTCAAAAATATTATCAAGGTAAAGAACTTATGATATTTTCTGCCAAGAATATTGATCAATCTTCAAAATGAGGAATCCAGCTCACTCTCTTGGCTCCGTCTTCCTCTGAAATAGAACACACAACACCTTTTTTTTTAAAGATTTTATTTATTTATTTGAGAGAGAGAATGAGAGAGAGAGAGAGAGAGAGAGAGAGAGAGCATGAGAGGGGGTTGGGTCAGAGGGAGAAGCAGACTCCCTGCTGAGCAGGAAGCCCGATGCGGGACTCGATCCCGGGACTCCAGGATCATGACCTGAGCGGAAGGCAGTCGCTTAACCAACTGAGCCACCCAGGCGCCCCGCACAACACCTTTAACTGACTTGAAACCACATGAAAAACACTATTCCCTAATTGTCTAAAGTTTCTGAATAATGGCCAGATGCACGATACAGAAGTACTGGTTCTAAAACCTTTTAAATAAAATTGATTCACATCTGACTATAAAACCTGATTTTAAAAATTCTATTGTTGAATTTTAAAGTGTCAAAATGTGTAATGATAAGAATCTACATTTTCTCTTAAGTACAAAAAGAAAGATCAAGCATATAAAATATGACAAGCAAAGAGTTCTAGTTTAGGCAAGGGTGTCTCTTTCTCCCTATTTCTACCCAACTATCAGAACTTGAGAACAAACAAGAAAAAGATCCCAGTCAGAGCCACCTGGCCACATTCTAAGGTGAAGGTAGAGGAATAACATTTACCAGCAAGCAAGGTTGTACACAGTAAAGACACCACAAGTACTACCCGTACCACATCTTTTCCATTTGCCTAACCTACAAGTTAAGCAAGGATGTCTTCACGTATATTCACATTAAGTTGAAAGAAATTACACTGGGCTTTAATTAGTCAGCAGTGTTTTTATATCAAAGAGTTAACCTGTAGCGCCCATGATTAGATGATGCTAATGAAACACTAAAACTTCATTTCATTAGAGAAATAAAACACACTTAGTAAATAATTATAACTCTTCTTATACATTAAGAGCTACCTTTTACTTTAGAAGTGTTAATGGGATTATTTTTATAATGTTAGCTCGGAAGTGAGCTATATTTATGTCAGAGTCCACCGATACAAGGCAGTTCTTCCTGCAACCCAGTTGCTCTGAGATTAGATTTAAGACTCACAGGAACAATATATCCCAGACGTATGTGTTGTAGAATTATCTTTACACTACCATGCAGAAGGCAGATAGTACAAAGCAATGGGAATAATGGGTAAAAACAAGATACATCCTTTCCTCCAAAAGGGCACAGTCCATAGGAGCATCAGGCAAGTAAATAAATCCTATCATAGGTCAATTGATAAAGTCTCTTATAGAGGTTAATAACGCCATCACTACAGGTAGTACTTACTATGTGCCTTACTATGTACTTTTCCAAGCACTTAATGTAAATTAAACCATTAATTCTCACAACAGTCACATAAAGCATATATCATCACTCTTATTTTACAGACGAAGAAACCAAGGCACAGGCAGGTTAAGTGGCTTCCCCAAGTTCGTGCAAGCTAGTAAATGACAGAACCAGATTTTCAACCCAGAGAGCTTGGCTCCAGAATTCCTACTCAACCACATTGTCAAGACTGCTCTGCACATCAAGATAGTATATAAGAAGGCACAATCCCTTCTGCTTGAGTGCATGGGGGGAAGGCTTCTCAGAATAATCAATGAAAACGGAGACTTAAAAGACGTGACAACACACCAAGCATGGCCAAGTTAACAAAACATATAGAATCTTCCAAAAGGCATCTTCTACCTACATATCCAACCTCACCCATCAAGATTCACACCAAGTTGGGGTACTGGTTATTACTAGAAACAACCATCCAGTCTCTTGTACCTATGTTTATATTGTTATTCCACCTTCTAGAGATATAATCTTCTCCACAGTCTCTTTCAATATATCTCTCAAGCCCCCATTTCCCCCAAAAAGCCCTTCCTGATCCCTTCCAATCTGGCATTATCTCTTCTTTCACACTTTCCACTATATGTTGTGACACACTTGCTGTGCTTTCTCTATTTTACCTTTTACCCTGTTATCCATAAACCTAGTCTATCCACCCTATTTTCAATAACGTAATAAAGGTAGGAAGTTCTACCATCTGTGAATACTATCCAAGTATCCAGCACCATTTCTTATATACAAGAGCTCAACTTTTGAGAGCATAAATTTCTGTGAGGTGAGTCAATACTCAAACTTTGCAGATGCCTTTCATCTTCCATTCTTCCCACTCTTGCAATCCCCTAATGTGGCTTTTTCAACCAATGGTAAAACATGGGTTGTCCATTTTCCAAAATAGTAATAAATAATAAAATGTTTTACTATTTACAAAAAGCTTTGATATACATTCACAATAATGATAGCAATAGTGTTGATATTTTACTATTTCAAAGTTCTTACATATTTTTTCCTAATTCTCACACAAAGCTATGAGGGCTGATGCTCTGAAAATTTAAGTAATAATTTAATTTGCCCAAAGTCTAAGAGCTGGACACCAATCTGGACAGGTCTTCTGCTCCCCAAATTTGAGGTTCTTTCTGCTGCATCCCATAGCTAATTCCCAATGACTAACAAGCATTAAAATCAGGGAAGGTGTGCCCTTTAACAACATCTCACTAATCCCTCACCTGCTATATAAATTCCAAGACAGTAAGACTCCATGTATTGAACTATATATAAGAGCTGGTTATGCTTATTAGCATGGAATAAGCTAGCAGCGGACATACATTAGATGGTCATTATTAAACACCATGCTAGAAACCAAAGGAAATTCACATCATTCTTATACTTTCTAATGCTACAAGATAACTGAGTAATAGTCTAGGTGTTAAGCTTCTTGAAGGTAGGTATATATTCTTCATCTCATTTTGCCCTTAGTGCCCAATAGAAAGCAGACACAAAAGAAACCAGAGGGACCAGAAAGACGTAAGTGTACACCAATGCATTAATATAAGAATCCACCGTAGGGGCGCCTGGGTGGCTCAGTTCCTTAAGCGTCAGACTCTTGATTTCGGCTCAGGTCATGGCTTCAGGGTTGTGAGACTGAGTTCCGCATTGGGCTCCACACTGGGCGTGAAGCATGAAAGATTCTCTCTCCTTTTCCCTCTCCCTCTGCACCTCCTGCCTCCCCTCCCTTAAAAAAAAGAAAAGAATCCACTATAGATCAATTACCAAAAAGCTTATGGTACTGGGAACACACATGAGTATAACTGGAAGCCTTAATTCACTAAAAATCATACTGAACATTACACAGAAGAATGTGTTCAGAGAATTATCAAATAAACCTGAGTTTTTAACACCTGCAGTTATGTTTCTAGTGTTTCTCAGAGAATTACAAATGTCAGACTGCTAGATGGAGAAAAGTCAGAGGAAAAAAACACTAGGTGTGGGAAAGTATTATAAAAACACAATGAGACCTTATCAATAAAAATCATTGCTATGGCTCTTATTTGAAAAAGTTTTTAAATGCCCACTTTGTTATTTTCCAGTCTACATAAATGGATAGAAAATACTGGTTGTCTAGTATTAACAATTAAAGAAAAGTCTTCATAAAGAAGGCCTTGGACAAAGCTTAGTAACGGTAATAGCTCAATATGTGTTATGTTGAGCTAAAGTGAAATTGAGTGACTTGCAGTAATGGGATCAAAGATCTTTCCTTGTGAGCCTTGAGAAATGCTGCCATGTAGCAATAGCCTTGATCACAGGAGATAAGTGGAGACAAAAATCACCAAAGGGCAATGGGGTACTGATGCTGTTCTTCATCCCTCTGGAAATGCAAAAAGAACAGACTACTCTAGGCCACTAAATTAACCTGCCGTGTTTGAGGATGAAATAACATTGTTTTGTCACTGTAAAGTTGGCCTAGCTTTAGATGGCCTCATTCATTTCTATAACAGATGTGTATTCAGGGTATTACTTCTGCATCCTGTTTTGGATACATGCACCCTTGTGGCAGGCAGTGTAAGTCAAAGCATCTGTTTTCAGTGATACTGAAGTCTTATGTGATGAACGTACTCATATCTGGGAAGAAGTCCTTCATTAGAATCAATCATTCTTTCACGTCGTGAATTAAGTGTGTACAAGAGTCTAAAAGACATGGTCGCCAATCCAGGGACCTCCATCTATTGCAATATGTCTTAGAGCAAGCACTTAGCCTCTCTGAATCTCAGGTTCCACATGTACAAAAGAAAGATAGTAAACCCTTGCAAGACTGTCATGAATATTATGTGAAAGTGGCTTAGCACAGTGTCTGGTACAGAACAGAACAAACTTGAAATACTGGTTCTCAACAAATGTTACCTATTAAACCACTATTTATTAGGATGGCAAATGCAGAATATGAAATATTTTCATTGTAAGCACAACATATTTAGTCTGCGAATTAAATTACTATCTTCAGGACAGCTTTAGTGAAAATAAATAGTGGTGCTGGCCTCTAAAGACCAAACAGTTTGTAATCCCATAAATGATATGTGTCTGGCAAGTAGTTCCAGAAGATTCCAACCTAAAAACAAACAGGAACCAACAGTTGGGGAGATTTTATCCACAGTTTCAATAAAGCTACAAATTCCATAAAAATTAAAAACGAAAACCCACAAAGACTTCACTGCTGCTTGAAGTGAAGTTAAAAATAGAAAAGTTCAAAGGATGAAATAAACCACCCATCTTTCTACCCTGGGGAATAAAGCTTGAAAAAGGAAGGGTGAGGAAACAATGGCACACTGCAGTTTCTCAGGATTCTCTCCCTTCCTCAGTAAGCACTCCTTTTCTCTTCCTCACACTCTTTCCTTCAGGAGGGCTTGTCTTTAGTCACGTTGTTTTACCTCAATACTTGTTTTCTTTTAAAAAGTGCTGTATATTTATATGCAGGCAACTCCTCCATGGTGATTTTAAGTCTGAATGCTGGACTTCCAAGCAAAATTGAATAAAATATCCCTCTTGCCTTTTTTTTTTTAATTTAAGTTAAAAAACATGGAATTCCCCAACATGGAGACTCTTGCAGCTTTCCTAAGCTTCCCAGCAACACATGATGGGCTGGCAAGTTTTTGTGGGCATCCTGGTCTGCTTTCCCACCCATGACCTCTCCCTAGTCCAATCACTCATTTCATACTACTTGCCAGGCATCTACAACTTACAGTCTTATCAGCAGACTCAGCAATGTGAAGTGTTTTATTGTTCTACCCTCACCTCCAGCCCACTTTTCTTTTGACTACCTGAAGTATGTATCTATCCAAGATAATGACTGGGAAGAGTATCTGGTGTTACTTTACCTTACCCATCACATAGCAGCCTATTACTAACTCTTAAAACTTGCTTTTTCAATCAGCCCCTTCTTGGTATCATATACCAAACACATTTGTGGTTAAATCATGATTGGACTAGGTAAAATTTCCTTCTTAAATCACCACACTAAATTGTTACCTACTATGCAATTCAAGCATATCATCTTTCTTCTAGGTTTTTCAGGCTATCTTTTTTCTCAGACTTCTTTGCATCCTCAACATGCCTGCCAAACAAACCACTCTAAACTTGAACTCTTTCAACATGGATGAAGTTATTCCCTATGTTGGAAAACATCCCTTTGCTTTCTGTTAGGACCTTCAAATGTCTTCAAATAAAGAAGTACTCACAGCTCCACTGTGAAGCTTCCTCATACCTCCAAAGAGCAGTTGACTATACTTGAGAATGCAGCATGTAGCTTCTTCAAGTCCTTCTAAAGCACCTTTAAAACCTGCCTCTCTAGATTAATCTAAAAGCCACCCCTAAATAATCCAATCAGAGCAACACATCTGCTGGCTTACAGATACAAATATTGACATACCTTATCACACACAGCAGTACCTTAGGAGTCACAAAACTTCCTGGTGCTTAACTTTCATTATAAAACTGGGAAAACGGATGTTAAATAGTTTTATCCTGTTTTACATTTTTTAAAAAGCACATATTATGAGTAAAGCAAGAATCAAAGGACTTAACTTATACCTTGTTACTTCCATCAAAGCAGCCAGTTTGGGCCATGTCCTCAAACTGAAGGTATACTTTCCCCTCCTCTAACAGAAAATTTTGAGAAGTACTACATTACTATAATATACCTCCTTTTTGGATGTCTATTGACATACCCTACAATTTTGCATTCTATTATTATACATATTTGTGTCTAAGCCCCATAACCCTCATCAAACAGTAAGCCTGTGGAGGGCAGAGAACCTCTCCAGTCTTTACTGCATCCAGCAAAGGAAGCTGACAATAAACCAATAGAATGCAGGAATTCAGAGTATTTAGGAAAGGTAAACTAAGGCTTTTCCAGGACTGACAAAAATCAATTCCAGATAAGAAATGATTTACTCACAGACTTGCCTCTAGCTATAAAAGGTGCTAAGAGGAATGGAGAAAAACCAGAGTCCCAGCAAAACAACACACCTAATGATCTGGTCGTCAAATCAAATACATGAAATCTGAGAAGCCACAGAGAATAGCTAGAAGTTTCTTTCATTTAAGATATTTTGGCAAGCTGGGCAAAAAGCAAAAGCAGTGGAAGCTGACAAAAGCAGCCCAGATATTTTTAGGTGCTAACCTAAAATCTCACCATTGCCTTAGAAGAAATCCGACTCTAAAAATGATTCTGGTAGTCTAATCAAGCTTGATGAGGAGAACATTCAGTCAAAAAAAATTAAGAGTTCCACAAACTTAAATCATTAGAGAGAAAGTTAGTGCGGATTTTTAGTTCCTATGTCATCGTCTAATACAAAGAAGTCCCATTAAAAAATTAAGAGCAAGGATTTTGATGTCGGGAAGCCTACTAGTTAAACTCTCAGTTTTGCTTTGTGGAGTGTTACTTAAACTTAAAGTTTCAATTTACCTATCTGTTAAATGAGGATAATAATACACCCACTTCATTGTTATAATAACCAAATGAAATCATGCATGTAAAGGGCTCAGCACAGCACATAGTATGAGCTTGATAATAGTAATTTTTCTATTGTGATAGATGTGATAGGTAATTTTTCCAGAGGAAACCACTGACTAGAATAATATGTTATAGTTGGCTTTTGATTACTAAATCTACATTAAGCTCGCCTCTCAGGATTTAAGATAACTCACTATTATATGTTGGCAGCAAATTTAATGTAGCTAAAGTACCTGCCAACCAAGGAAATACTAAAGTGGTAACAAACATCATTATAGTCAAACTGTTTCTATCCCAAAAGGTAAATTTACCATTTACTCAAGTGCATTTTTCCCACCAGCTGCTTAGCACCATATACATTAATAAAAGTTATAAAAATACTCATATTCCCTCAGTGACAGATTATTATTAAAACTTCAAAGTACTGTCTCAGTGGTTAATAGATTTCTGCACATTCCAGCATTCCTTAAGAAAAACATTCCTGGACTGAATAATGAAATCTGCTTAACCAAGCGAAGAAATAAGCTAATGTATATGAACCTACAAAAATTTTCTAAGCACAACTGAAATAGAATGAGCAAGAATGTGTGCATAGCTTAAAATGGCTAGCTATGTTTGTAACAACATATTTGGGTTTTTCACTACTGTATTTTTATTGATTTTCTTTGGCCAAACAAAAGTGTACAATATCATGTAATAACATGGCTATACAGGAACAATATGGTTATGGGAAAAGAATTTTTTCATTTAGCTACATGACTAACATCCTCTTAAAGATTGGAAATATTTGATTATGAATAGTAATTGAAAGGCAAATACATAAGCCTCTATCTTATACAAGATGTAGAAGTATGCTGGCATCATGCCTGGTGTTCCAAAAAGAAACAGAAAAGAACAACTCTGTGAAACAGGGTGGAGTTTGGGCTGCCAGAGAATTAAAGGCACAAAGATCATTATTCTCCATGCACACAAAGTTTTTGTAAGTTGCTTTCAATAGACTTGTTATCCTACATGTTTACAGACCATTTTTCTGCTGTCCTACCCCATTTTGAAACACTAAAGCAATTTTTTTCAGACTATTTCAAGAAAGCTACACTTTAACATTGTAGACTCCATCGTACACCTTTATAGCCAATCCTCCACTTACTCCATCTTTAAGGTATCACAAGAGACAATTTTGATGGGATACACTGTTTTATTACTGTTTTGTTCTAAATTCCAAGTATTCTGCTCTTAATAAATTTATTTACTACAGCCATTCACCACCTTCAATACATACAATGAGATTTTTCAAATCATAATTACACCCCCTTATCTCACTAGAACCCTACCGGGGAAACAGACTAAGTAATTATCACCATTTCACAGATGACGAAACTAAGGCCTTAGGTTAAGTGACTTATCCGAGCAATAGAATTAGGGCTGGAATCTTAATCTGCTGTGTCCAGGTCAAACTTCTTTCTACACCACCTTAAGTAAATATTCCTCTTACACTTAAAATTCTACCATATGAGCCTTAAGTCAGTAAAACAATTTTTTTCAAAACAGGATCATTTATAATTTTCCTTTTTTTATTTTTCTCACTTAAAAAAAAATCCCTCATTCCCATACCATATCTCTCCATTATGTAACTATTTTAACTGCTGGTGTACTGTGCATTTACATGGAATGGTCATTTATAAAAATGCCTGTGTGGCTTTGAGGAACATACATCATATTTAAAGTATTGTTCTATTTTGGTGTGATTGATTACATTCATCAGAAAGCATAAAGATGAACCTCAAATCTTTTATTTCAAAAGAAAACTCATTCACATAAATGCCATGCTGTTTGAGTTACCAACATGTATACACGCCAAGATCTGTACCGTCAGAAACTGCCTGCTGTGATTCTGAACAGCTAAGACTCATTTAGCAACCAGAACTGAGGAATTCCAACTGTGTCGACTTGTGCAACTAAGTCTGGCCATACAGCTTCCCACACTCTGGAAGGCACATTGTCTCTAATTATTTTATTGCTGCAAATAAAAGGGACTTCTCATACAAATGACACACATGATTTATGCCAGGTTTTTATTAGGCAACACACAGCCAGTCCATGATTAGGTCACCATTCAATTCAAAAACTTAAATACATATGTGGTTTTCAGCTCCTTTGACCTGGTATTTTTGTCTTCTTGCTTCAGAACTTACGAATATCAGTTCCTCAGCCATGTACCAAAATTTTAAGGTGATTTTTATATAGCACAGTTCATATATTCTGATGCTAAATTGTTAAAAAAAAAAGGCTAAATTGTAAGCCCCCCCACCCAATTTTAAAGACATTAAAATATAAAAACTGTACACCGTGTATTTTTATATTTTATACTTTGTTCAGTCACACTGAACAACTGCATCTTTCAGAGCATCTGAACTGTCGGGTGAAGAAAAGCATTATCCCTAACCTCAAGAAGCTAATAGCCTAACAAAATAAATAGCACACAGGGCACTCCTTCCATTGCCTTCTCCTATCTTAAATGCCACAGAAACCTAACACCATGAAAAGTCTGTTTTAGATATATAGAATCTGTGTTGTCCCTGACTGCTAGGAGCAGGGGAAATAAATCCATTCTCTCTAGCTTAACTTCTCATTCCTTGGTCTTATTTCAAGGGCCTGAAGCCTTCATGCCACCCAGTCCCTTGGGCTTGTTTCTGGCAGAGGCTCCAAGTCTAATATAAGAGCTGGAGGGCTGCTACCAGCAGGTAGGTGTGTGAGCCACCTGATATTCCTAGAAATACTGAAACAGGGGGATTGTGCACAATATTTTAACAAGGCCTCTCCAGATAACAAACAAGATAATCAGGCACTGTAGTCTCTATTTTCAGAATGAAAATTCTTAAAATTATACAACTAAGGAATGAAGTTATGTATTGCTGTTTCTCTTTGTTCCACATGCTCCCTGACCACAATTTTTGAAATACAGAAAATTCTCTATAACTTAAGATTCACATTTAGCTCCAATGCTGTGCAGTGTAGGAAGCCAGACCATTGTGATTCAAGGTCAGCAACTTTTAGAATAAATGAAGTTTGTGTACTAGTTGCCACAGGTCTTTGGCAGGGGTAAGCACTGTCTTCAGCTGATTGATGTAATAATTTAAATTACATCAGAATAGTGAAGAGTATACACAGACTACTCTGAGAATCCCTAGAAACCATGCCTGTGAGTGACTTGTATCTGCTATAATAGCAACATTACAAAAAAAAATTTTTTTTTTTAAAGATTTTATTTATTTATTCATGAGAGACAGAGCGGGGTAGAGAGAGAGAGAGAGAAGCAGAGGGAGAAGCAGGCTCCCAAGGAGAAGGGAGCCCAATGAGGGACTCGATCCCAGGACCCTGGGATCATGACCTGAGCTGAAGGCAGATGCTTAACCATCTGAGCCACCCAGGCACCCAACATTACAAAAAATTACAATGAATATCAGGCTAACTTACCACCTAAATTATTAGATTACAATGAAATTAAATTTTGTATATCTTTAGTCACATCCCCTCAAACCAAGGTAATAAAGAAGTATTGACCAGGGCGCCTGGGTGGTTCAGTCATTAAGCATCTGCCTTCAGCTCAGGTCATGATCCCAGGGTTCTGGGATCGAGCCTCGCATCGGGCTCCCTGCTCAGCGGGAAGCCTGCTTCTCCCTCTCACACTCCCCCTGCTTGTGTTCCCTCTCTTGCTGTGTCTCTGTCAAATCAATCAATCAATCAATCAATCTTTAAAAAAAAGTATTGACCAAGTAGAAGTCCTTGGGGTTTTAGCTTTATTGAGTAGTAAACCTGATATATAATCAGCATTTCACTTACATGTAAATGGGTTTCTAAAGGGCTTAAAAGATATTTTTCCTAAATACCTTGACAGTTTTCCTGCCAACAAATCTTTGTGCTATGGATTTGCACTATCTGTGGAGAAATCCTTTGCTTAAGCAAGGGTAAATTTTAACCCTGCATCAGCTGCAAATACAATAAATCCTAAAATAGTTAAGTACACATTAAAGAGTTTTTTATTGATAATGTTATGATTCAAGAGATGAAAAAATTAACAAAGTAGTTCCTTTATTCAAAACTTTCCCATGTAAGGCTCATTCTATCAATCAAAAGGTATTATTAACTTCCTTATCTATGCAATTTCTACATCTCTCAGTCTACAAAGATCCTACTTCCTATCACCCAGACACTTTGGTAAGTAAGAACAAGAGTGAATTTAGAATGTCAGACTACTTGGCAAGATCAAAGATGCTGAAAATGGAACTTTCTTTAACCACAGTCAAACAGATCTGAGGAATGTTTGTCAACTTATCAAACCACTAAATTTAGAATCACCTCCAGATTATGCAAAGTTAGTGCAAGATGAGTGATAATAGTATACCAACTAGTTAAAAAGCACTAAAGTGAGACATTACTGAAAATGAAATGTAAGAAATTGGTGCATTAATTATCTAAACATAGCCTCACTACTCCCTTACTCCCTTCAGGTCTTCAAAAGTTACCTTCCCAGTAAGGCCTTTCCTGACAACTATTCAGAAGCATAGCTGCCCCTAAAGAACAGGCATATGCACACACACACACACACTTTTAGACATAATCTCCGGGATTTATTTTCCTCAGGAGCATTTACTACTATCTGACCTATGACATAATGCAGGCATTAATTTGTCTCCTCCAATTACAATATAATTTCAATGAAAGTACACATTTTTGCCTATTTTGTTCACTGTTTAACGAAGAGATCTGGACATAATACATAAAAGGCACTTAGTTTTGCATAAACAGATGAATGAGACTAAAAGGATATAATAAGATCCTTTAATAATAGCCTTCTTAAAACAGGGTATGTATATCCTGTAGTGGAGTAACATAGGCTAAGCATTGCACTTTTTATTAATGTTTTTATATGAAAACAAATATGTTATGGAATATTATAAAATAAAGTAAATGAAAAACACTTGAAAGAAGTTTTGGCTTTGTGACAAGCAGAATGGAATTATAAACTGATTAGTCATATAAGGAAGGGTGTAGGTGTTTATATTTGGGTATATGTTTCCTCTCCCATTTTAGTAATAATGTTCTTGGAATGTATGGAAAGTAATATGCTAAAGCTAAAATATCACCAAGAGAAATGATAATATCTTTTAATATATCTGAAAAGAAATGTTTCCCAATTTTGCATTCTACTGTTAAGCAATCTTCTTTAGAGCTAAGCTGAATCAAGTAATCTAAGCCTAATGTTTTCACAGTTTATTTCCTACAAGTATGGAATTGGAACTAAGCCAGGGAGAAAAGAGGTAATCAAGAATCAACATGAAGATAGGGAGGGTCTCCATGTGCAATGATATGGATGGAACTACAGAGTATTATGATAAGTGAAATCAGTCAGAGAAAGACAAATACCATATGATTTCACTCATATGAGGAATTTAAGAAACAAAACAAATGAGCAAGCAGAAAGAGGGAGACAAATCAAGAAACAGATTCTTAATTATAGGTAAGTGATGGTTACCAAAGGGGGACAAAGTGGGTGATATAGGTAATGGGGATTAAAGGAATGCATTATTGTGATGAGCACCAGGTGATGTACAGAAGTGTTATATCACTGCAGTGTACATCTGAAACTAATAAAACACTGTTATGTTTAAAAAAAAAAAAAGACAGACATGGCCTGAACTCAAAGTTCCTTAAAGTACCAGTTGGTTTCTCAGATGAAATGAGGCCATCCTCAACAGAGTACACTTCATTAAAATCAAAATTAGCATTTGTTTAATGAAAGATCTTTTATTTAGTTCTTTCTTTCCCCTTACACTAAAGATCTTAAACATGTCTGATTTCTAGTTTCAGTTCCAAACTGATGAAGAGTTCTTCAATGTTCCTCCACAATCTACTAGTGCTCTTGTTCACAGTGACTAGCAAAGACCTGTATTTATACATATAGATTTAACTACTGTGGTTAATGCACCAGGAATCTTACCAATTTGGTGAGAAAGTTTTTCAAAGTGTCCCAAATTGACCAGTTGAAATTTCACTTATACCCTTTTTATCATGCGGTTAAAAGTAGTTCTAAAGGGAATTAACTCAAAAATTTAGAATTAAAATGCTCACCTAACATAACAAACATTTGTGCCTCATGGAACTTCAAAATATGCAGACTTTGGATTATCACATATAACTGGACAGAAAGTCAGAAGCCAAGGGTTGCAGTGCCAGGTCCACCGGCTGTAATTTTTTTTTTTTTAAGATTTTTAATTTTTTATTAGAGAGAGATAGAGCACAAGCAGGGGGAGCGGCAGGCAGAGGAAGAGGGAGAAGTAGGCTCCCCACTCAGCAGGGAGCCCGATGTGGGGCTCGATCCCAGGACACTGGGATCATGACCTGAGCCAAAGGCAGATGCTTAACTGTCTGAGCCACCCAGGCACCCCCACTGGCAGTAATTTAGTACAAGCATGAGCAGCAGCTAGTTTAAGGAAAGAAAACTACCTACAAGTTTTGTTCATAACAGCTGCCCTTCGCTGTTTGTTTCCTAAAGAGATCACTGAGATTTCCTCTAAAGACAAAAGAAAAGTAAAATATTAGAAGTCTCAGATTAAAGTAGACCACCTATGGATTTCTCTCTAAGCCCGGGCATGCCAGAACTGCACACCACAGTCACTAGGACAAACGCAAAATGATGCTTGCTCTCAACTTAGTTAAGAACAAAATAATAATTTTCAGATCAAAATAAGTACTTCATATACTAAATTACTTTACCAAAATTAATCTCTACTTTCACAATGGAACATGATAGGTAAAAAGTCTTCACACAGAGAAATCTGCTTTCTGGGCAGCATGTCAGTAACATGGGTCCTCTAACACTTTCATTTAGGCTTGAAACAGTTAACTAGTGTGCCCTAATTCAGATTCCTAGCAACTGAAACAGGACAAGGAATCTAAGGCTCTCAGGGTTCTCCAATCTAGGCTAGGGCCTGCAGAGAGAAGTCAAGGGATACATAAAGGTCAGTTACATGGTGGACATGCCCTAACAGGAAACAGTCTGCAAAAATGGAGTTCCCTTTATCCCACACACTTGACCTTCACATGTCACAGCTTTTGAAGAGGCATCACAGCACAGTATATAAGAACAAGGCTCCTTCTTCCCTCTCTCATAACATGTGCTCTGCAAAGTGGCCTTGTAGGCTCTGAAATAAATCTGTCTGCTTTTCCACACAAGCCCATCATGGGACTGGAATGAAAACTCATGTCCTTGCTCCAGGAATAACTATGCTTCATACATAACCCTGTCAGCTTTTGTCTCCTTAGGACAGGAAAAATACAGTATAATCTCAAGTACCCCCCTTTATTTTATATATATATATACATACACATATATATATTTATATTTATATATATTTAAATAATCCAGTAAGTCAAGTTCCAAACCAACCCTCTGTCAAACTGTAGCAGTCATGCAATCCTGCCTAGAGTAGCAGTCTGACACCGGACCACAGCAGATACTAGTAGCTTACCTGGCTAACTCTTTACCTTACGCTTTCTGGTCCCAGCCTTCTTCACCTTCAAAAACCATTCCACATGAAAAAAACTCTACGTTCTAGGCATTTTTCCCCTCCACTCTCCATTCTCTTGCCCTTCAAACATAAAACTCCTAGTGTTCTTAGCTTGAACAATACTGTCAAATAGCAAAGAAGAGTGCTTGGGTGTCAGACAGGTTTAAATCCTAATTCTGTGATTGACCAGCTTTGTGTGACCTTGAGCAAATTACTTAACTTCTTCCTCGCAGTCTCATTTTCTAAACATAAAAGAATGTTCACTGTTGGTGGGAAGACTAGAGACATTCAGAACCC
This sequence comes from Eumetopias jubatus, assembly GCF_037043125.1. NCBI lineage: Eukaryota > Metazoa > Chordata > Mammalia > Carnivora > Otariidae > Eumetopias > Eumetopias jubatus. Next base: position 81,852,667 of record NW_028274819.1, on the reverse strand, counting down.
CAGAATTTAATAAATAAATACGTTTCTCTCCCCTCTATTCCTAAAGGAAGAAATTGAGTGCATCAAATAAGAATTAGGGGATGGTGACCAGCATAGCCTGGTCTTTAAAAAATTTATATGCATGATAAAAGTTATGGGACAATAGAATCTAAGGAGTGCTTTGATATTTTAGATTTCACTGTCAGAAGGAAAAATTCCAGAAATTATACAAAAAGGATGAACACACACACACACACACACAAACTTTAGTGCGTCTAAAACTAGAGAAAAAAACACACACTAATCAATTTTTAGCTTGCAGAACCCCAACTAATTCAATCTTTAAAAAATGTTTTTTTTTTATTCACATGCAACACATCACAAAAAAAAAAAAATCTCAGATATTCACTGCTCTAGGTAAAAGCCTTATCCACTAGTGTTTTAAAAAGCTGCAGCTGGACCAGGGGTCAGATGGCACTCAGTAGTTTTGTGTGTGTTGGGGGTGGGGTGTGTCAGGAATGAATGTGGTTATCAAGGCATTTCCAAGTAGGGAACCCTTGGAACAACATTAGAGTGAGGGTCATGGGAAAAGAACTTTTGCTCACCCTACTTCCTGGCAGCATTTTCAGTACACAAGCCATAAGCAACTCATGTTTACAAAATGGAACAAGGAAAGAGGGTCTTATGAGATGATGGGGGGCAGGAGGACATACACACACACAGATTATGTATTGCTTACACTTTTATAACTTTTATTTAAAAACTCTAGAAATAGTTTAAAAGACTTAGCATATTTCAAAATATTTAATCCATACTCCTTTAATAAACTGAATTAAGTTAGAATATTTTTATTATAGTCAATCACACAAATGAAACTCAATTAAGAAAACAATCACGATATATCTACTTTATCCTCAGGAAAAGAAATGCAACTTGAAGTTATTTTTCAGAGTCATAGAAACAATATTTCTCAGGATTTCAAATTTTCAAATCTGGAGTTAAAACAATTAAAACAAGATAGTTTAAAAATTTGGTGAATTTACCCCGGACTTGATATAAAATCCAAGTGCATTATTGGTACCAAATAGGTTCCTTATTTTTTCAATCACTTTGTTAAGATTCACAGACTAGACATAACCAGTTAACAAATCTCAAATTATACAACTAATAGAAGCTACCTTTTTTAAATATATACACACAATGTAGTTTTATTGAGTTATTGTAGTTTCACTGAGTTAAAGCATTTGGCTCCTCCATATGCTTTTTTTATCTATTGATATTTTTTCCAGTTTTTACTTATATTCCAATTAGCTAACATACAATATAACATTAGTTTCAGATGTAGAATCTAGTGATTCATCACTTACATACAACACACACAGTTCTCATCACAAGTGCCCTCCTTAATACCCATCACCCATTTAACTGATCTCCCCTCAATCCCCCCACCACCCACCTCCCTCCAGCAACCTCAGTTTGTTCCCTATAATTACAAGTCATTTTCTGGTTTGCCTCTCATTCTCTCTGTCTCTCTCTCTTTTTTTTTTTTTTACAAGCTACCTTTTTAAAAGAGGTCTGTAAGGTAATTCAACCTAAGAGGAAGGAAAAAGAAAAAGCCAAAGCCATTCTCAAATCTATACATTAACTATTCTGTTTCTTTCTTAATCCTGGTACTCTGGAAAATTATAAGCACTTTTCAAAAAGATCTCAAACAAGACTGGGCTTAATAAACAGCTTAAGTTCTGAAGTACATGCTTTCTTTTTAACTATAACCTTATCAATGAGAGCGGCCCCTTGACTGCCTCTATGCTTCAGTGTTATTAAACAGTCAGACAAAATATGGAGAACTGACCTTGGCATGGAATGTAATGGGCAGAGTTACCCCCCTGCTACTTCTAAAGAAAAAGAAAACAAAATATTCAAACTTGAAATTTAATAACAGATTTCCACATGTTCACTTTATTTGTAATATAACATTTCTACTCCTTACCTATCTTTAGCGATTAGTAATTAGTAGTAGCAGTAATTCTATAACATACTTTATCACTTCATATAGGAGAATAAATTGTTCATGAGTTTGACACACATTATTCTCACTGATAAAAATCATAACCTCCTTACATAAAAATAGGTAAGACCCCAAAACGTAATGTTCTGATTAAACTACAAAATAAGAAAAAAAAAAAAATCTGCTAGAATTATCAAGTTACCTTTGTTTTAAGTCTTCAAGCAAATATCAGATCCTTTACAAAGGTACTCTTTTAAACCCAAAACAAAGATGGCACTTCGCTGTTAGATTCAGATTTAAGCATTTACCTCACTAATCACAGCACTCTGAGGTTTTTAAATAGACTGCATCTCTCTCTGGTTTTTTTAGACTGCATCTCTGAAATATAAGCATCTAACTTCTTTTTATTTCAATAAATTTCACCTCTTTCCACATTTGAATGCCAAATCTATATTTAAAAAAATGCCTCTTTCCCATCCACTCCCAATTATTAATAGGCAAGATGGAGAAAACATATGCAAATAATTGCCTCAAGCATTATAATTATAGCCAAATTAATATTTGACACCTATAAGTTATAGGCTGCCACATTATTTCTACAACTAAGTTTCTCTAATTACTTAATCATTTCTTACACCAAATATTTTCCTAAATCCCCATTAATATATCCAAGAACATTTTAGTTTCAAAAAATAGTCTTCTTTTGATATCTACCTACCACGTGAAAACCATTAGAAGAGATTTCTTGATTTTTCACTTTATCAAGGGGTTATAATCTGATGAAAAAGAAATGGCCATAGGAGTATCTTCTGAAGGAGAAAGGACCTCATTGTAAGCAAAGAGTGAGCAACTGAAATGTAATGTAAGGAATCCAGACCCGTGTTCACCACAGTGCTTCAGTATGGGCCCTTTTAAGTATCCACCCAGTGCCAATAAGTGTGCCAGTTAGTGTACCTTAAGTAGTGTGCCAATTTAAGTTCCATTTAGTATCAATAAGAATAAAGATTGATTTTTTTTTTGCTGTAATTTTCACAGATAATAGAGTTTATTCATTTGACAAATAAGCACCTGATTAGGGCCAGTCACTGGGCCTGGTGTAGAACTTGGTGCTGAGAGTAAATGTTGAGAAAGGCCAAGATGGCCCAAGATCTAAGCGTTGTGGCCCAGGCCATGTAGGGTAACTGTAAATGTACTGAATGACAGGACACCAACAGAAAAACAAAGAAACACAAGCTTGGGTTAGAATTAAAATAATACATGAACCTCATATAGTAGCAGTGGTAATGACAGCAATAACAACAACATGTAACAAGCCCTGGCTAGGCTCTGTGCCATCTCATTATCGCCTCATGTCAACCCTACAAAAGCCTCCACGACAATCATCTTCATTCCATGGATGGAGAAAAGACCCTAAGAGAGGTTAAAGGACTTGCCTCATCTGAATGAACGGAGAAGGGGAGGCAGGGAGACATTCTTAAAAATGAGTAACAGCCCTATGGCTATGTAAACAAAATTAACAATAACTATAATGTCAAAAGCTAGTCCACATTCAAGTTACCCCAATTACCTTTTCTACAAATTCTGCATTCACTTATGTCTTTTAAATCTCTTAAGGCCCTTTTAATATAGAATGGTTCCCTGGTGTTTTTTTTTCCTTCTTTTCACAGCCCACTAACTCATTGACTAAACGAATTCAGTTGTTTTGTAGTATCCAATTTGGTTGAGTGCTGCTTTCTTCAAAGTGTTGCTCAACTTGCTTCTCCATCCCCGGTGTTTCCTGGAGTCAGAAAGTTGTATGTAAAGGTTTGATCAGAGGTAGGGAGTAAAAACCAGAATAAGTATGTTTGCCTGTCCCTTTTTCATTTTGAGACATAAGGAAATGTTGTTTATATATGCCGAATTGATGTAATTTTTTTTTTATTGAGAAGTGACTAATTGCTTAGCTTATTATAACAATAAAACATCAAGATCCTCTTAGAGAAATTAATCTGTATTCTCCAGGCCTTAAGTGTTTAAAAATCACTCCATTCCCCACAAAAGGTGCTACCAGGGGGTGTGTTTGTTTTTCACATGAACCAAGCGCGAAAAAGAAAGTGTTTTCAGAAAAACAAGACCGCACACATACATATTCACAAACATGCACACAAAGATATTTTCCTGGGCTCCAACTGTCTCTACAATCTAGTTCCAGTTTATCACATTTGGTAAGAGGTAACTTCATGACTTAGCCGTTAGATACCAGACATTATCTGTGTGCCCAGAGCCCCATAATTTCTCAACCCAGCTTTATTCCAGGAAAGCAACTCAAGGGGATTTCCACCAATTCTTCCCTCTCACCAGAGCCATCCTCAAGTGATAATTGGGAAGCCCCCAGCATAGATCGACAAGGAAATTGCAAGGCTACTTTGGAAAATGGAGAAGATGAAAAAAATTCACAAAGCTCCACAAAATGGTTAAGGAGTTCTCTTATCTCTATTTCTCCAAGCCCTAATCAACTGAAGACTCACAGTTAAAAACAAAACACCTTAGGTTACTACAGTATGTCATCTCCCACTACCCCACTATAAATTACTCACTGTACAACCAGGCCGTGACTTTAGAAAAATATATCCCAGGTCTGAAAACAAACCTTTGTACTGTTTTCCTTTACTTTCATTTCTGAAAGCTGTATGTATGGGCTTTCCACATTACCTATGTAAATGAGGACAGTCATTGAGTATATGAAACTCTTACATGACCGAAGTGAAATACTGTCCTATCACCTACCTTTACCCATTCCTTTGAACTTTACCCAGTGCTTTCATCTTTCTCTTTTTTTTAAGATTTTTTTTTTAATTCATTTGAGAGAGAGGCAGAGACAGAGGGAGCACAAGCAGAGGGAGAGGCAGAGGGAGAAGCAGACTCCCCGCTGAGCAGAGCCTGACATGGGGCTCAATCCCAGAGCCCTGGGATCATGACCTGAGCCAAAGGCAGACGCTTAACCATCTGAGCCACTCAGGCGCCCCTCATCTTTCTCTTAAAAGCCCCTGAAAGACTGGAATTCATGCAGATTACTCCCCTAATAAGCAATGAAAGAGAAAATGATGTAAAATGACCTTGCCAGTGGACTCATTTTTGGCATTTCCTTCTCTTGAGTTTAGCAAGCCTCTTAAGAAGAGATACCAGAAACAGAAAGGGGGATTCCACTCAGAGAGCCCAAAGTAGGAGTTAGAATTCATTTGCTTTGGCACTGGCTTAACACTAAACCACAAACACATCAATTAAAAGGAATACCTGTACGAGAAAGAGCAAGATGGGAAATTACAGATTGTTGTGTTCTAGAAGTGAGGATATGAAGCCCGAAGATGTTTCACATCCAGTGACTTTTTTTAAAGCTATTTCCCACTGTGGCATTTCAATTTTACTTCTTTCTTTCATGGCTGTGTGCCAACTCCCTCTTGACATGAATGAATTCAATACACTAAATACAAAGTTTTTATCTTTGCTTTCAGAGCACACTGGGAAGCCTGCAAAGATTAGAAAACTGAAAACTTCATGGGCGCCTGGGTGGCTCAGTTGGTTAAGCGACTGCCTTCGGCTCAGGTCATGATCCTGGAGTCCTGGGATCGAGTCCCACATCGGGCTTCCTGCTCAGCAGGGAGTCTGCTTCTCCCTCTGACCCTCTTCCCTCTTGTGCTTTCTATCTCTCATTCTCTCTCTCTCTCAAATAAATAAATAAAATCTTTAAAAAAAAAAGAAAAAGAAAACTGAAAACTTCAGTCTATTCTAATGTCTTTCTATAATATAACTTCAGTCATTCATGGTTAGCAGATAGGATATGACATTAAACAAATGTGTTCAAGTGTAATGTTCCCCCGAAAATGCTGACATTTTGTAATTGTTTTATTAATCCCAGTATAATTGTTATACTAGTTTCAGGTGTACAATATACTGATTCAACAATTCTATTATTACTCAGTGTTCATAAGTATACCCTTATTCCCCTTCACCTATATCACTGATACCCCCACCCCCGGCAACCACCAGTTTATTCTCTATACTTAAGGCCTGGGGGATAGGGGGTTGTCTCTTTTTCTTTTTTTCTTTATCCATTTGTTTTGTTTGTTAAATTCACCTGAGTGAAATCATAAGGTATTTGTCTTTCTCTCTGACTTATTTCACTTAGCATTATACTCTCTAGATCCATCCATGTTGTTGCAAATGGCAAGATTTCATTCTTTTTATGGCACCACATCTTTATCCATTCATTTATCAATGGGCATTTGGGTTGCTTCCATATATTGGCTATTGTAAATAATGTTGCAGTAAACATAGGGGGTACATAGATCTTTTCAAAATAGTGTTTTTGTTTTCTTTAAATAATACCCAGCGGAATTAATGGATCATTGGGTAATTCTATTTTTAACTTTTGAAGAACCTTGACTGTTTTCCACAGTGACTGCACCAATTTGTATTCCCACCAATAGTGTACAAGGATTCCTTTTTCTCCACATCCTCACTAACACTTACTGTTTGTGTTTTTTATTTTAGTTATTCTAACAGGTAGTGAGGTGGTATCTCATTGTAGTTTTGATTTGCATTTCCCTGATGATGAGTGATGTTGAGAATCTTTTCATGTGTCTCCTGGCCATCTGTTTTCTGCCCATTTTCACTGCATTATTTGTTTTTTGAATGTTGAGTTGTATAAGATCTTTACATATCTGGGATATTAAATCCATATTGCATATATCATTTGCGAATACCTTCTCCTATTTGATGGGTTGACCTTTTTCTTTTTTTTTTTGTAGATGTTTCCTTAACAGTGCAAAAGATTTTTATTTTGTTGTGTCCCAACATTTTTATTTTGCTTTTCTTTCCCTTGACTCAGGAGACACATCCAGAAAAATGTTTCTATGGCTAAAGTCAAAGAGATTACTACCAATGTTTTCTTCTAGGAATTTCATGGTTTCAGGTCTCACAGGTCATTAAACCATTTTCAGTTTATTTTTGTGTATGGTATAAGAAAGTGATCCAGTTTCATTCTTTTGCATGTAGCTATCCAGTTCTACCCACACCATTTGTTGAAAAGAGTATCTTTTTCCCATTGGATTTTCTTGCCTCATTTGTCAAGGATTAATTAAACATGTAAGTGTGAGTTCATTTCTGGGCTCTCTATTCTGTTCCATTGATCTATGTGTCTATTTCTATGCCAGTACCATTCTGTTTTGATTACTATAGCTTTGAAGTATATTTTGAAATCTGTGATTATGACACCTCCAGTTTGTTCCTCTTTTTCAAAATTGATTTGGCTATTTGGGATTTTTTTTTGTGGCTCCATGCAAATTTTAGGATTATTTGTTCTAGATATGTGAAAAATGGCATTGATATCTTTTTTCCTTTTTTTAAGATTTTATTTATTTATTTGAGAGAGAGAGAGAGAGACAGTGAAAGAGGGAACACAAGCAGGGGGAGTGTGAAAGGGAGAAGCAGGCACCCCGCCAAGCAGGGACCCTGATGGGGGGCCAGTCCCAGGACCCTGGGATCATGACCTGAGCCAAAGGCAGACACTTAATGACTGAGCCACTCAGGCGCCCCTGGCATTGGTATCTTGATAGGGATTGCATTGAATCTGTAGATTGCTTTAGATAGTATGAACATTTTAGCAATATTTGTTGTCCCAATCCATGAGCACGGTATATCTTTCCATTTGTTTGTATCATCTTCAATTTCTTTCATCAAAGTTTTATAGTTTTCAGAGTACAGGTCTTTCATACTTCCTTGGTTAAGTTTATTCCTGGGTATCTTAACTACTTTTGGTGCAGTTGTAAATGGCTGTTTTCTTAATTTCTCTTTCTGCTGCTTCATTATTAGTACAGAGAAACACAATGAACTTCTGTACATTGATTTTGTATTCTCAAACTTTACAGAATTCATTTATCAGTTCTCATGATTTTCTGGTGGAGTCTTTTGGGTTTTCTATATATAGTATCATGTTATTTGCAAATAGTTTAAGTTTTATTTCTTCCTAACCATCTGGATGCCTTTCATTTTGCTGTTGTTGTCTGACTGCTGTGGTTAGGATTTTCCAGTACTATGTTGCATAAAAGTGGTGGGTGGACATACTGGTCTTGTTCCTGATCTTATAGGAAAAGGTATCCATTTTTCACCATGGGGTATGATGTTAGCTGTGGGTTTATCATATACAGCCTTTATAATATTGAGGTATGTTCCATCTAAACCTACTTTGCCGAAGCTTTTTATCAGGGACATTGTACTTTGTCAAATGCGAATTTTCTGCATCTACTGAAATGATCATATGGTTTTTAATCCCTTCGTTGATGTGATGTATCATAATTAATTTACAAAAAAGGAACCACTGTTGCATCCCAAGAATAAATCCCACTTGATTGCTATGAATGATTTTTCTAATGTATTGCTAGATTTGGTTTGCTGATCATTTATTGAGAATTTCTGCATCTACGGCCATCAGAGATAAGTGGCCTATAGTTTTTTGTTTTTTGTTTTGTAGTGTCTTTATCTGGTTTTAATATCAGGATAATGCTGGCATCATAGAATGAATTTGGAAGCTTTCCTTCCTCTTCTATTTTTTTAAACAGTTTGAGAAGAATAGGTATTAACTCTTCTTTAAATGTTTGGTAGAATTCACCTGTGAAGCCACCTAACTGCTGTGAGTTTTTTGATTACATATTCAAATTTATTGCAAGTACATTTGGTATGTTCAAATATTCTATTTCTTCCTAATTCAATATTGGGTAGTTATAAGTTACTAGGAATTTAACCATCTCTTCTGGGTTGTCCAGTTTGTTGGCATATAGTTTTTCATAATATTCCCTTATAATCCTTTGTGTTTCTGCAGTGTTGATTGTTATTTCTTCCCTTTCCTTTCTATTTGAGTCCTTTTTTTTTTTTGATGAGTCTGCCTAAAGTTTTATGAATTTGTTGATCTTTTCAAAGAACCACCTGATGGTTTCACTGATCTATTCTATTCATTTTTTTGTGTACTTTTTTAGTTTCTATTTCATTTATTTCTGCTCTAATCTCTATTATTTCTTTCCTTCTACTGGTTTGGGGCTTTGTTTGTTCTTCATTTTTCTTTATCTAGCTCCTTTAGGTTCATTGTTTGAAATTTTTCTTGATTCTTGAGGTAGGCCTGTATCATTATAAACTTCTCCCCTTTATCTCTATTATTATTATGTTCAATTAGTCAGCATACAGTACATCATTAGTTTTTGATGTAGTGTTCAATGATTCATCAGTTGTGCATAACACCCAGTGCTCATCAACACACATGCCCTCCTTAATACTCATCACCTAGCTACCCCATTCCCCAACCCTCCCTGCCTTCTGTAACCCTCAGTTTGTTTCCCAGAGTCCAAAGTCTCTCATGGTTTGTCTGCCTCTCTGATTTCATTCCATTCAGTTTTCCCTCCCTTCAGCTGTGTGGTCCTCTGTGCTATTCCTTATGTTCTACATATGAGTGAAACCGTATGATAATTGTCTTTCTCTGCTTGACTTACTTCACTTAGCATGATCCCCTCCAGTTCCATCCATGTTGATGCAAATGGTGGGTATTCATCCTTTCTGATGGCTGAGTAATATTCTATTGTATATATGGACCACATCTTCTCTATCCACTCGTCTGCTGATGGACATCTTAGCTCCTTCCACAGTTTTGCTATTGTGGACATTGCTGCTACACACTGGGGTGCATGTGCCCCTTCTTTCCACAACATCTGTGTCTTTGGGGTAAAAACCTAGTAGTGCAATTGCTGGGTCATAGGGTAGGTCTGTTTTTAACATCTTGAAGAACCTTCATAGTGTTTTCCAGAGTGGCTGTACCAGTTTGCATTCCCACCAACAGTGTAAGGGGGTTCCCCTTTCTCCACATCCTTACCTATTTCCTGTCTTGTTAATTTTTGCCATTCTAACTGGTGTAAGGTAGTTTTTTGTTGTGGATTTGATTTGTATTTCCCTGATTGCTAGTGATGTTGAACATTTTTTCATGTGTCTGTCAGCCATTTGTATGTCTTCTTTTGAGAAGTGTCTGTTTATGTCTTCTGCCCATTTATTGACTGGATTATTTGTTTTTTGAGTGTTGAGTTTGAGAAGTTCTTTATAGATCTTGGATACCAGCCCTTTATCCGTAATGTCATTGCAAATATCTTCTCCCATCCTGTAGGTTGCCTTTTAGTTTTGTTGACTGTTTCCTTTGCTGTGCAAAAGCTTTTTTTTATTTTTGTTTCCCTTGCCTTTAGAGACATGTCTTGAAAGAGGTCGCTGTGGACAATGTCAAAGAGATTACTGCCTATGTTCTCCTATAGGATTTTGATGGATTCCTGTCTCACATTGAGGTCTTTCATCCATTTTGGGTTTATCTTTGTGTATGGTATAAGAGAATGGTCCAGTTTCATTCTTCTCCATGTGGCTGTCCAATTTTTCTAGCACGATTTATTGAAGAGACTGTCTTTTGGAAGAATAAACATCGTGAAAATGTCTATGCTGCCCAGAGCAATCTACACTTTCAATGCAATCCCTACCAAAATACCATCAACATTTTTCACAGAACTGGAATAAACAATTCTAAAATTTGTATGGAACCAGAAAAGATCCCAAATTGCCAGGGGACTGTTGAAAAAGAAAACCAAAGCTGGGGGCATCACAATGCCTGACTTCAAGCTATATTACAAAGCTGTGATCATTAAGACAGCATGGTATAGGCACAAAAACAGACACATAGATAAATGGAACAGAATAGAGACCCCAGAAATGTACCCTCAACTCTACAGTCAACCAATCTTGGACAAATCAGGAAAGAATATCCAATGGAAACTTTCCCCTTTAGAACAGCTTTTGCTTCATCCCAAAGATTTTCCCCTTTGTGTTTTCATTTTCATTTGTCTCCATGTATTTTTTGATTTTCTCTTTGATTTCTTGGTTGACCCACTCATTGTTTAGTAGCATGTTATTTAACCTCCATGTATTTGTGTTCCTTTCAGATTTTTTCTTGTGGTTGATTTCTAGTGTCATAGTGTTGGTGGTCAGAAAAGATGCAAAATATGATTTCAACCTTTATTTGGTTGAGGCTTGTTTTGGCGTCCTAATATGTAGTCTCCTCAGAAGAATATTCTACGTGCACTTCAAAAGAATGTGTATTGTTTTGGGATGGAATGTTCTGAATGTATCTGTTAGATCCATCTGGTCCTGTGTCATTCAAAGCCTCTGTTTCCTTGTTGATTTCTGTCAGGATTTATCCATCCTGAAGTGGGGTGCTAAAAGTCTCCTCCTATTATTGTATTACTGCCAATTTCTTCCTTTGTCTGTTAATAGTTGCCTCGTGTCTTCAGGTGCTTCCATGTTGGGTGCATAATACTTACAATTGTTATAGTCTCTTGTTGGATTGTCCCCTATATCATTATGCAGTAGTGTCCTTCTTTGTCTCCTGTTACAGTCTTTGTTTTGAAGTTTGTTTTGTCCAATATAAGTATTGCTATGCCAAGCTTTCTTTTCACTGCCGTGTGCGTGATAAATGTTTTTCTATCTCTTCACTTTCATTCTGCATGTGTTTTTAGGTCTGTAATAAATCTCCTGTAGGCACCATATATATGGGTCTTACTTTTTTATCCATTCCATTACTCTCTATGTCTTTTAATTAGGGCAGTTAGACCCTTTACATTCAAAGTAATTATTGATTGGTATGTATTTATTGTCATTTGTTACTTGTTTTACAGTTGTTTTTTGCATTTCTTATCTGTTCTTTTTTTCTTGCTTTCTTCTTTTGTGGTTTGATGGCTTTCTTTAGTGATATATTTGGATTCCTTTCTCTTTACTTTCTACATCTCTGTTACCGGTTTTTGATCTGTGGTTACTATTAGATTCACATATAACAGCTTATGCATATAGCACTCTATATTAAGTTGATGGTCGCCTAAGTTTGAACCCATTCAAAAAGCACTAAATTTTTACTCCCCCACCATGTTTTAGATATATGGTGTCATACTTTACATACTTTTATTTGTGATCCCTTGATTGATTTTTATAGATATACTTGATTTTACTGCTTTTGTGCTTGTAACCACCACAATGAATTATAAGTGATTAATCTACTTTTATGTTTATATGTACCTGTGAAATTTTTTCCTTATTCCTGCTTATGGTCTTTCCTTTCCACTCAAAGAATACCCTTTAATATTTCTTATAGGACCAGTTTAATGGTGATGAATTCCTTTTGTTTGTCTGGGTAACCCCTATCTCTCCTTCTATTCTGAATGATAACTGTGCCAGGTATTCTTGGTTGCAGGTTATTTTCCTTTGTTTGGGTTTTTTTTTTAGGTTTTATTTATTTATTTATTTGAGAGAGAGAGAGAGAGAGAGAGAGCGTGTGAGTTGGGGGAGGGTGGAGGGGGAGGGAGAGGGACAAGCAGACTCACCACCCTGAGATCATGACCTGAGCCAAAACCAAGAGTCAGATGCTCAACCAACAGACTCAGCCAGGAGCCTCTCCTTTCAGCAATATGGATGTTTCGTGCCACTCCCTTCTGGATACACTGAAAAATCACTGAAAATTTTCCACTGAAAAATCAGCTGATTACCTAATGGGATTTCCACTTGTATGTCACTGTCCCCTTTTCTCTTGCTGCTTTTAAAATTCTCTCTTTATCACTACTTTTTGCCATTTTGATTATTATGTGTCTTGGTGTAGACCTCCTTCAATTGATTATTGTTGGGGACTCTCTCTACCTCCTGGATCTGGATGTCTGTTTCCTTCCCCACATTAGGGAAGTTTGCAGCTATTATTTCTTCAAATAAATTTTCTGCACAGTTTTTCTCTCTTGTCCTTCTGGGATCCCTATAAGGCAAATGTTGTTATTACACCTGATGGAGTCAATGAATTCAGTTAACCTATTACCATTTTTTGTTGTCTTTTTTCTTTTTCCTCTTTCATTTATTTCCCTTCCATTACTCTGTCTTCCAGTTCACTGATCCATTCTTCTGGGTTCTCTAGTCTACTTTTTATTCCATCTAGTATATTTTTAATTTCAGTTATTGTGCTCTTCATCTCTGATTGGTTCCCTTTTGTGTTTTCTCTTTGTTGAGGATCTTACTGAGGTCCTCCTCTCTTTTCTAAAGACCAGTATCTTTACGACCATTACTTTGAATTTTCTATCTATCTATCTTATCTCTGTTTCACTTAGGTTTCTTGTGATTTTTGTCCTGTTCTTTCATTTGGGACATATTCCTCTGTCCCTTCATTTTGTCCAACTCTTGGTGTCTGTTTCCATGTTAGGAAAGTCAGCTACATCTCCTCTCTTGAAAGTAGTGACCTTATGAAGAAGAGGTCCTGTGGTGCCCTGTAGTGCAATGTCCCCTGTTCACCAGAAGCTGGCACTTCAGGGGCGTCTCCTATGTGTGCTGTGTGTGCCCTACTGCTGAGGTTGAGATGGTTTGCCTTCGGTCCAATCATCCTCTATGGCTCCCTTTTCCTACTGTCAGCAGAGTGCGGTCCCTGTGCTATTAAGGAACCAGTCTGGGGCCACCTTGCACTTCAGCTGATCAGACGAGGCACCGAGGTACATGCCTGCCCTCAGCTCATTTGCTAGAACTGTAGTTACATTGAACTGCACAGTGCTCTCTCTGCATCATCCCCTCAGAGGCTTTCCTTGGTGGGTGGGGCCTATAGTCAGACAAGATGTTTGCCCCCAGTCTGTCTGTTGGAGTGGCAATGACCCCAAACCACCACATCTCTGTTGCTGCTCCTGTGAGGTTTTGTTGATGGGCCGGGCCAGCAGTCAGATCAAATGTCTGCCCCCAACAAACGGCTGGAGCTGCAGTCAAACTGGTATGTGTGGTTATCTTCCCCTCCATCCAGGGCATGAGTCACTTTGGAGAAGTGAGGGCCACTGTCAGGGCTGCTTGAACAATACTATACATGCGGTGCCACTCTGGATGGACTCCTGAGTGGGGAGAGTTGGACGGGACAGTCTGCAGAATGCAGGAGAAGAGTATATGGTGTCAGCAAGGTTTGCACTAGTCTGCTTGTGGGAAGAGACCTGGAGCTGCTTTGAAGGCACTCCTGTTGAGCGGGGCAGGTTGGATGGGGTGGGTCCACAGGAGTACATTGGGGTGGAGCTCACCATTAGCAGGTTAGGTAGAGCATTCATGCTGGTTCCTGCAGGGATCCCTGTAGCTAGGCTGGGGAGCAGGAGAGAGAAATGGCACCCTCTAGCAACCCTGCTCTTAGACAAGTCTCCCAAAGATCCCTGCCCTTACTGCACATGCTTAAGACCAGCAAGTTCCTTCACATATACTCTAGGTGCCTTACAAACTGCTGCTTCAATGCTGTGTCTTGGCAAATTTGTTTGTTATGCTGTCTCTTTAAGGACAGGAACTCAGTTTCCTATTGTCCTCTTGCTGATTTTTGAAGTTCCCAGTGTTAAGCCCCACTGATCGCAAAAACTCACAAAGTTAAGCCCCTCTAGTTTTCAAAGCCAAATGTTATGGGAAATTTGGAATTTATCTTGCCAGTGCAGGTTCCCCATGCCTGGGGTGCTTATTAGCATGGGGTCCATTCCTTTCCTCTCTCTGTGCCTGTGGTGTACCTCCTTCTCACAGTCTCATGGGTCAGTTTGGTTCCCAACCACAGCTCCACTCTTTCTTCCATCTTCAATGTGGTCTCCTCTCTACAATGAACTATGGAGAGCCTATTCTGCCAGTCCTCACGTTGTTTTCTGGGTTATGTACACTGATGTGGTGTTGTCTAGGTTTATACGTGGGATGAGGTGAGCCTAGGATTCCCCTACTCCCCCATCTTCCCCAGAAATTCCACACATTGATATCTTGAAGCCCTTTTCACAGTATCTTGCCTACATGAAGACTTCAAGAGAAAAATTAAAAATCCTGCAGAAGAGCTTTCTGTTAGAATAAGTGGCTGATTTAGTGGATTCCATATCCACTACACTTTCCATAGCATTAAGCTATTTGGTACTAGGTCATCTGAGTTCTGAGTGTTTATATTAAAAACAACATAATTAGGGGTACCTCGGTGCCTCAGTCAGTTGAGTGGCATACTCTTGGTTTGGGCTCAGGTCATGATCTCAGGCTTTTGAGATCAAGCTCCACATCAGGCTCTGCACTCAGCAGGGAGTCCACTTGAGATTCTCTCCTCCTTCTGCCCCTCCCCCTACTTGCTCACTCACCCTCTCTCTCTCAAAATAAACCTTTAAAAAAAAACAAACAGAATTAGAGAAGTCCACATCATGGAGCAGGTTTCTCTGAGGGAAGCAAAAGCCCCGGAGTTTAAGGTGCTGGACCCACTGGGTACAAATGCCGATGAAGTCAACTCTTGGCATTTTTAATCAGAACTGTTTTTCTTGATGCTCTAATTCATGTTACAGAGGTTTTTAATTTTTGCCTTTAACCCTTTTTATTCCCAGTAAGTCCTGAAAATTGTGTGTGCCTGTCTGTGTGCAATATCTGAAAAAGGTGAGCTTTTTCAGAAACACCTAGGTTTCATCATACAGAAATAGCCTATGAGAAAAAAACAAATTATAGGCTATCCATGTTTCAAAGATCCATCAAAAGTATGCAAAAATCACACTACCCTTTGTACCCACCTTAAGCAGATGCTTAAGAACTACTTACGGCCCTATGTTCTCTTATGCAGCCTAAGCGCTTCTAAAACTTTAAGGTGCATTTCAATCCCATGGAGAACTTGTTAAATGCAGCTTCTAATTCAGTAGGCCTGCAGCAGATCCTGATGGGCTGAATATGTACATTAAATGGAAGCTACCAGGTGATGCAAATGCTGATGGTCCATGGACCACACTTGAGTAGCAAGGCTCCTAGGAAACAATACTTTCCACTGGCACCAAGTTGACATTATGCTGCATGATTTACCTTTATTTTTTTTTTTTAAGAATTTAGGGCCAACCACTTTCTGAACATTTGTTCCAGTACATACCACCAAAGTGACTGGGTTAGAAGGAGGTAAATAGTTAAAGCAAAACTACAGTATATAATGAGAGGAAGGGGAAAAGTAAACCTCAAAAAGTCATTCAAGGAAACTCCTGACATTTACTCTGCAAAATCTCTCTTTATCTCTGGATTATTGGTCAATAAAGAGCAAAATTGCACTTTTTTTTTCCTTTGGTGCACTGTTGAAAGTTGGGCTCACCTGGCAAGAGAAAGGACTCCAGACCAAAAGGAAAAAATAAATAATTGGACCCAGCGGGCTCTGAAACTCAGGGCCAAGAGTCCTGAGTAAAGTGCTTCCTGAGATCTCTACTGCATATCAGCATAAAACTGTCACCTCACATTCATGATGCTCACACCAGTCATTGATAAAGGAGAATTCTATCATTAGACTCTGCTTTAGATAACATCGATGCAAGTAATCCATTCTAGAAATGTTTTTAAAATTGCTTTTTGAAAGTTAGCCTCGTTTACCTATAAAATTTAGGTATATGGACACTTTGTCTCCTAATTATGAATAAACTAACATGAAACATGCACATCTAGATGACAAGGATAAAGCATGGCAGAATATTTTCTTAGACTGGAAGTGTAACTCTTCAGTCTAATAATCCTTCCCCTTACTACATAAACACTTGGCATATTCTCTAAAACTGGGCCAAATCACAATGGGAGTATAATCTCCTCAACTGGCAGTATCCATGATCTTCTTATACTTTAATTTTCAACTTTTTGACGCACAGGTTTCCTTTTGCCACAAGAAATCTACACATGTTAATGACTACTGATTATTAACACTTTTTGAATGCCAAGATTCAGTATTTATACCTACTCGGTACTTTTATCAAATCATCTAAAAGTTACCAGACATACTTTGGCCACTATATTAAATAAATGCATTTTTTGTTAAGGTTACTGTACATTTGGGGTGCCTAGGTGGCTCAGTTAAGCATCTGATTGACTCAGGTCATGATCTCAGGTCCTGGGATGGAGCCCTGTGACATGCTCCCCGCTCAGCAGGGAGTCTACGTCTCCCTCTCCCTCTGCCCCTCCTCCTACTTGTACTCAACACAAGTGCTCTCTCGTGCTCTTTCTCTCTCAAATAAACAAATAAATCTTAAAAAAAAGTTACTGTACAATTAAATGGTTTGACTAAGAAAAACTCTAATACTTTATTTTCTGACTCCATTACTGGAAGTAGAGAAAAACACAGAGCAAAGAAAGTTTTACTTATAATAATAATATTATTATAACATAATAATACTTTTACTTACTCAAAATTTGTTTAGACCTACTGTGTACCAAACACACTGCTTCATGCTAAAGATAGTTTTCTACTCCCATGGAGTTTACAGAGAGGAAAAGAGAAATGTAAACAATTGCAATGCACTGTGTAAATACTACGACAACCACTCCATTAGAGAGGAAAGAGAGAAAACAGTAAGCATTCCTGAAGAGAGATAATTAGAAAGTTCCAGAAGTCCTGAACTTTAGATGGCAACTCTACTCCTCCATGTCACTGTCCCTCTTCTAAGTCACCCCCCCACTCTCAAGGAAGCACCTCTAGTTGCCGAATCCATAGGTAAAACTGAAAACTCTGGAACTTTTATTCATGGGCATCAACTTCTCTGCCCAATTCCCACTCAGTACCGGTTGCTCCACCCACACCCCTAAGCAGGTGGTAATGCAGGTTCAGCCTTTTCTCTTTAACAGTCAATTGCATAATTAAGCAACTTCAATCCTAGTCTGTTAAGAGAGATATCAATGCATGCTAGCTATGTCTTTCTTCTCAGAAGGGAACAAAATTTATATTATTAACCGGTGCACTAAATGTTAATGATGATTTTCCAGGCTTGTTACACAAAACTGTTTAAAATCAAACTCTTAATTAGAAAAACAGTAAGAAAAACTTTTCAGAATAAAACAATAATTTCCTCATAGCCTTCCTTTCTTTCATCTATGGCTCTTCGAACATAGAAGAGCAGATACGAACTCATTCTCACTCATTCCTGTGAGGAGCAGAGGAATTATAACCAACATGCACTTAAATCATTCCCTAAATCAACAAAATAATTCTGTAGCATCCTCAACTTTCAGCCCCCAGGATCACCTTCCATTGGAATGATGATTTTGAGCAAGCTCACATGAATGCCAAATGAAGCAGCTGACACAGATAAAATCCTAAATAAAAGCAGTACAGAGTTCACCCAGCTGAATTCAGCGAGTTAAGAGAAAGTAATTCTAATCATCTCCATAACAACACAGATGGTTGCAGCTCAATGATCCACTGAAGGAGCTGGAATATATAAGGCTTCCCTCTTGAGGTTCTAGGACTTTTTGATAGAGTTCCATGTAAATTACAGATATAGAACTACAGCTCTCCAAACGATATTGCTTTCTTTTGCAAATAAACTCCATTTTCCTTAAGAGTAAAATAAGTTTTGGTCCTTTTCCATTTGCATTATACAGTGGTTCTAAACAAAACAGTAGCTGCCATTATTAGCTTACATTCATTAAAAATGCACAAAAAAGATACCTTTTATCCCAATTATGTGACACACTGCTGAACTGGTGTTTTATTACTGTTACTGAATAGTAATGATCATTTAATGAGTACTTGCAATGTGACAAACACGGACTTAATTACTTTAACTCCACCATTTCACTTAATCATCTTAACCCATCAGCATCATCAGTGCCTCCACATTTAAGACAGACAAAAACCAGGATCCAAACTTAGATGGGTTGTATTTCCTTGCCTTAACTTTGTCCAATTATCTTGCCTTAACCGTTAGGTTTGGGGGATACTTTCTCAAGTGGGCAGAACCAGAAAGCTTGCTCACTACTCCATGATCTCCTCTTTTCTCCAGAGTACATCACTTTGATCTACAATATAAGAACCTCTTCTTTTTATACCTTAACTCGGCCTGCAGTTAAGTATCTATTCTGTTAATAATTAATCAATTATAATAAACTGTCAATAATTAATCAATCCTTTAGTTAAGAACTTGGACAAGTCACTTAACTTGAGGAAGGGAAGTTGGTCAGTTATTAGCACTATGGGTTCTCATTGTAGCACTTGGATACAGTGGTCTGATAAGGGAGCAGAAGGCAAGCTAAGGACAAAGCAAAAGCTGACACCCGCAACCCACCCCCCAGCTCCCAGGTGGGATATATGTGACATTCCTCAGGCACTCCTGGCTGCCCTAAAGCTAAGGGAAGGGAAAAAACAAATGGTTAACTTCAAGAGATTACAGTCAAGCAAGACACGAGTCTCCTTCAGTTTACAAATGTCTTAGTGATTTATAAGAAAAAAGGCATTCTTATCCATAACCTAACTTCCAGAAGGAAAAACTCCCAACCGTCTTAATGTCAATGCTTTACTAGAGGGAAAAACAACCTTAACTTGACCATGACAGGGCCTTCAGTATCTTGTAGGTCCTCTTTGGCATACAAAAATTCTCTTGAAAACCTCCCTTTTTCCTTACCCCCAACTCCCAAGTATATAATCAGTGACCCCTCACAACCCCGGTGCAGCGGCTCTTTCTGCCCATGGGTTCTGTCCCCCTGCTTTAATAAAACCACCATTTTGCACCAAGGACATCTCAAGAATGCTTTCTTGGCCGTCGGCTCCGGACCCCACCCCACCAAACTTCACCTATATTCCAAAGCTGTATCAGTTAATTTCCTTAACTTAAGGCCTCTCAGACTTGGCTGTAGAGACCAACTCTGCTGCCTGCCTTCACCGTCCAATTCAGGACCCCAGAGTGATAGATACACCTCCTCAGTCACAGCTCCTACTGCTTCTCTAATGCATCAGTTAACCCCCTGGACAATAACATCCTTTATTTGTCTATTTATGCTTACTCAACTTGTCTGTTGGGCCTTAACTTTTCATTTCCACTTCAGTTAATCTCACACTTGCAAGCAGCTGGCAGTCAAATCTCTCACGCCTCCTACTCATTTATAAATTGTGATTCTGCTTACATTTTATAATACAGGACTCAATGGTATGCTTTCACATCATTTTGAAAAATGAGACTCGCATACAATAGTTCAAAGAGAATTATTTAAATCTAGAATATCCCCAGGGATATATAATAAAAAAGCAGTACATATGTATTTACATACAAAACACATTCAGAAGTGAAACACTGCCAAAAAAGTTTTATAAGTAGCAAAAAATTGGGACATACTGAAAGGCTGCTTTTCACCATGTGGTCCCTCTCAATAATACTCAGGGTAAAGGAAGTAATGCACAAGAAGAGGCCACACCTTTACTGTATTTCTATTATTTCTATCTGGATACTATATTGTTATGTTTAAGAAAGGTAGTATAAACAAAATATAGACAAGATTTCATCTACAAATAAAAATAAGAAACGGCCAATTAAGCACTCATGTATGTCATGCTGACAAAAATATAACACTCTCTACCTAGTTATTATTTATTTAAAACCCAGTGGATTATCTTACTGTGTGCATATTCTTGGGGTTTGTTATCTGCAAAGTTAACTGAATGAAAAAGATTATTTAATATTCTATCAAGGCTAAAAATGTTCAGACTGTGAATCCCAAAAACTACAAGGAGAGACAAAAACAAAAAACACTAGAGAAATTTGAAGTCTGTGGCTCCTACAGTTACAGCAAACATTAAACACATCCTGGACCCTAGTCCAATTAACATAAAATCTAATAAAAGCCTAGTCACCTCAGTTCCTATTACCTGATACATCATGTTTACCTTTCAACAAAAAATTATGAAGTATACTAAAAGATAAGAAAAAACACAGTCTAAAGAGACAAAGCAAGAATCAGATCCAGACTCAGATGTGGCACAGATTTTGCAATTACCAGGTACGGAATTTAAAGTAACTTGATTAATATATTAAGGGCACTAATGGAAAAAGTAGACAACATTCAAGAACAAATGGGTAGGGGTGCCTGGGTGGCTCAGTCGTTAAGCATCTGCCTTCGGCTCAGGTCATGATCCCAGGGTTCTGGGATCGAGCCCCACATTGGGCTCCCTGCCAGGCTGGAAGCCTGTTTCTCCCTCTCCCACTCCCCGTGCTTGTGTTCCGTCTGTCGCTGTGTCTCTCTCTGTCAAAATAAATAAAAAAAAAAGAACAAATGGGTAGTAAGCAGAAAGATGAAAACTCTAAAAGAAAATCAAAAGGAAATGCCCCAAATTGAAACACTGTAGCAGAAATGAAAAAGAATGCATTTCATGAATTCAGACTCATCAGTAGACTAGAAATGATCATGGAAAGAATCAGTAAACCTGAAGATATGTCGACAGAAATTTCCCAATTTGAAATGAAAAAAAAAAAGAAGAAGAATGGGAAAAAAATTTAAAAACAGAATACAGACTGTGGGATAATCACAAAGTGTAATATACATGTTATTGGAATACGAGAAGAATCTTAAGACAGACAGAAAGGAGCAAATGAAACATTTGAAGTAATAATGGCCAATGATTTTTCAAATTTAATGGCAGACATCAAACCACAGATCCAGAAAGCTCAAAGAACAATTAAGGCTTAAAAATGTTCACACTATGAAATCCAAAGACAACAAGGAGAGACAAAAACAAAAACACTAGAGAAATTTGAAGTCTGTGGCTCTTACAGTTACAGCAAACATTAAACACATCCTGGACCCTAGTCCAATCAACATAAAATCTAATAAAAGCCTAGTTACCTCAGTTCCTATTACCTGATACATCATGTTTACCTTTAAACAAAAAATTACGAAGCATACTGAAAGAAATCTACACCTAAACATACCATATGCAAACTACAAAAATTTTTTTAAACATAGAAAATTTTGAAAGAAGCCAGAGGAGGATTACGTCTTACTCATAGAGAAACAAGAATAAGAATTTTATCATATATCTCTTCAGGAATGATGCAAGCAAGAGAATGGAGTGAAATATTTAAGTATTGAAAGTAAAAGACCACCAACCTAGAATTCTGTATCCAGTGAAATTATCCTTCAACAGGAAATAGTAATAAAGTTTTTCTCAAACAAAAACTGAGGCATTGTGTCATCAGTAAATCTGTCTTGCAAGAAATGTTTAAAGTTTTTTAGTCCTACAGAAAGGAAGAAAGATAAATGGAAGAAACAAACATAATATAAAATTTTTATTCTTTTTCTTTAATTCATCTAATAGTTAAAACAACAATTTGTTCTAAGTAAAAATAGCAATGATGTATTAGATGGTTACAGTATGAAGATAAGTGAAATTGAATTACTGAATTTCCTATTATAAAAGACAGGAAGGAGGAATTGAGAATACTTAGATATAAGGTAACTACCTTATAGTAATGCAGTATAGTGTTATTTGAAAGTGGACTTAGATTAATTGTAAATGTATACTGCAAATTCCAGAACAATCATTTAAAAAATATTAGAAAGAAATATAACAGTTATGTAAGAGAAAGTGGGCTCATATAAACTCCCAGACTGAACACATTTCTAAATAACACAAGTCATAGAAGTCACAAGAGAAATTTAAAAATATTTTCAACTAAAGGACAAGGAAAAGACAACTTATTAAAAATTATGGAATCAAGTAAAAACAATGCTTTCAGGGAAATTTATAGCATTTAATGCAAACATTAGATAGGGAAAAAGATCTGAAATCAATAATCTAAGCTTCCACCTCAGGAAATAAGAGAAAGAAAAATATAAGCCCAAATCAAGAGTAAGATAAGATATAATTATAATAGAAATCAATAAAATTAGAAACAGGAAATCAATAAAAAAAATCAATAAACCCAAAAGCTGGTTTTTTAAGAGGATCAATAAAACTACTAAATCTGTAGCTAAGATAACAGAGAGAGAAGACACAATTTACAATAATTGGTAAATTATACCAATATAATTTGGTATGATTATATACCAATATATAGGGCCATCAATACTATTAACATGGACATTAAATAAAGAAAGGCCATCAAGACTATAACAAGGACATTAAAAGGATAATGAATTATAACATTATAATTATAGTTATATAATTATGAACTCTAAGGCTACAAATTTGATAATTTTTTTTCTTTAAATTTTTTTTATGTTAATCACCATACATCATTAGTTTTTGATGTAGTGTTACATGATTCATTGTTTATGCAAAACACCCAGTGTTCCATGCAGAATGTGCCCTCTTTAATACCCATTACCAGGCTAACCTATTCCCCCACCCCACTCCCCTCTAGAACCCTCAGTTTGTTTTTCAGAGTCCATCGTCTCTCATGGTTTGTCTCCCCCACTGATTTCCCCCCCTTCATTCTCCCCTCCTGCTATCTTCTTTTTTTTTTCCTTAACATATATCCCATTGTTTCAGAGGTACAGATCTGTGATTCAACAGTCTTGCACAATTCACATCACTCACCATAGCACATACCCTCCCCAATGTCTATCACCCAACCACTCCATTCCTCCCACCTCACCCCCACTCCAGCAACCCTCAGTTTGTTTCCTGAGATTAAGAATTCCTCTTATCAGTGAGGTCATATGATACATGTCTTTCTCTGATTGACTTATTATTTCACTCAGCATAACACCCTCCAGTTCCATCCACGTCGTTGCAAATGGCAAGATATCTTTCCTTTTGATGGCTGCATAATATTCCATTGTGTATATATACCACCTCTTCTTTATCCATTCATTTGTCGATGGACATCGTGGCTCTTTCCACAGTTTGGCTATTGTGGACACTGCTGCTATAAACATCGGGGTGCACGTACCCCTTCGGATCCCTACATTTGTATCTTTGTGGTAAATACCCAGTAGTGCAATTGCTGGATTGTATGGTAGCTCTCTTTTCAACTTTTTGAGGAACCTCCATACTGTTTTCCAGAGTGGCTGCACCAGCTTGCATTCCCACCAACAGTGTAGGAGGGTTCCCCTTTCTCCACATCCCTGCCAACATCTGTTGTTTCCTGACATGTTAATTTTAGCCATTCTGACTGGTGTGAGGTGGTATCTCATGGAGGTTTTGATTTGGATTTCCCCGATGCCGAGTGATGTTGAGCACTTTTTCATGTGTCTGTTGGCCATTTGGATGTCTTCTTTGGAAAAATGTCTGTTCATGTCGTCTGCCCATTTCTTGATTGGATTATTTGTTCTTTGGGTGTTGAGTTTGATAAGTTCTTTATAGATTTTGGATACTAGCCCTTTATCTGATATGTCATTTGCAAACACTTCTCCCATTCTGTCGGTTTGTCTTTTGGTTTTGTGGACTGTTTCTTTTGCTGTGCAAAAGCTTTTTATCTTGATGAAATCCCAATAGTTCATTTTCGCCCTTGCATCCCTTGCCTTTGGCGATGTTTCTAGGAAGAAGTTGCTGCGGCTGAGGGTGAAGAGGTGGCTGCCTGTGTTCTCCTTTAGGATTTTGATGGACTCCTATCTCACATTTAGGTCTTTCAACCATTTTGACTCTATTTTTGTGTGTGGTGTAAGGAAATGGTCCACTTTAATTCTTCTGCATGTGGCTGTCCAATTTGCCCAACACCATTTGTTGAAGAGACTGTGTTTTTCCCATTGGCCATTCTTTCCTGCTTTGTCGAAGATTAGTTGACCATAGAGTTGAGGGTCCATTTCTGGGCTCTCTGTTCTGTTCCATTGATCTATGTGTCTGTTTCTGTGCCAGTACCATACTGTCTTGATGATGACAGCCTTGTAATAGAGCTGGAAGTCCAGAATTGTGATGCCACCAGCTTTGCTTTTCTTTTTCAACATTCCTCTGGCTATTCGGGGTCTCTTCTGGTTCCATACAAATTTTAGGATTCTTTGTTCCATTTCTTTGAAAAAAGTGGATGGTATTTTGATGGGGATTGCATTGAATGTGTAGATTGCTCTAGGTAGCATTGACATCTTCACAATGTTGGTTCTCCCAATCCATGAGCATGGAACGTTTTTCCATTTCTTTGTGTCTTCCTCAATTTCTTTCCTGAGTATTTTATAGTATTCTGAGTACAGATCCTTTGCTTCTTTGGTTAAATTTAGTCCTAGGTATCTTATGGTTTGGGGTGCAATTGTAATGGGATTGACTCCTTATTTTCTCTTTCTTCTGTCTTGTTGGTGTATAGGAATGCCAGTGATTTCTGTGCATTGATTTCATATCCTGCCACTTGACTGAATTCCTGTATGAGTTCTAGCAGTTTTGGGGTGGATTCTTTCTGGTTTTCCACATAAAGCATCATATCATCTGCAAACAGTGAGAGTTTGACTTCTTTGCCTTTGATTTCTTTTTGTTGTCTGATTGCTGTGGCTAGAACTTCTAATACTATGTTGAATAGCAGTGGTGATAGTGGATATCCCCACCATGTTCCTGACCTTAGGAGGAAAGCTCTCAGTTTTTCCCCATTGAGAATGACATTCGCTGTATGTTTTTCATCGATGGCTTTTATGATATTGAGGTAGGTACCCTCTATCCCTATACTCTGAAGAATTTTGATCAAGAAAGGATGCTGTACATTGTCAAATGCTTTTTCTGCATCTATTGAGAGGATCATATGATTCTTGTCCTTTCTTTTATTAATGTACTATATTATTGTATTGATATACATTGATTGATTAGTGGATGTTGAACCAACCTTGCAGCCCAGGGAGAAATCCCACTTGGTCGTGGTCAAATTTGATAATTTAAATGAGGTTCATTAATTCCCTGAAAGACACAAACTACCAAAACTCACACAAGGTGAAACAGATCATCTGAATTGATCAATATATACTAAAAATATTAAATCAATAATTAAAAATATATCAAAAAAAAGAAAGAAAGAAAGCATCATATCTAAGTGGTTTCACTGGTAGATTCTACCAAATATTTAAGGAACAAATGATAACAGTTCTCTACAAATTCTTCCAGAATAAAGAGCCTTCGAGAATACTTCCTAAGTCATTTCACGAGGGCAACGCTACCCTAAAATCAAAACCAGACAAAGATATAACAAGAAAGGAAAACTATGGACAAAACCTTCATGAATATAGATACAAAAATCCTCAACAAAATATTAGAAAATCAAATCCAACAATTATAAGCAAAAACTTGGAATTTATCTTAGGTATGTTAAGACTAGTTCAACATTCAAAAATCAATTAATGTAATCTATCATCACATCAACATTCTAAAGAAAAATCATATGATCCTATCAAGAGATGTAGAGAAAGCATTTGACAAAGTCCAACATATATTCCTAATAAAAATTCTATATATTAGAGGGGAACTTCCTCAACTTGATAAAGAACAGCTAAAAAAAATCTACAGCTAACATCAGAGTTAATGGTAAGAAACTAAAGGTTTTCCCCCTTAGACTGGGAAAACAGCAAGAATGTCACCTCTCCCCACTTCTCAATACCATACTGAAAACCCAAGCTAATGCAGTAAGACAAGGAAATAAAAAATACACAGACTGGGAAGGAAGAAACAAAAATGTCTTTGTTCACAAATGACAGGATTGTCTATTTTGAATGTCCCAAAGAATCAACAAAAAGATTCCTAGAGCTATTAAAACATTATAGCAAGATTGCAGGATATAAGGTTAATAAATACAAATCAACTGTTACCTTGTATGTTAGCAATGAACAATTGGAATTTGAAATTAAAATATAATAGCACTTAACATTGCACCAAAAGGATGAAATATTGGATTTTTAAATATGTACAAGATCTAAATGAAGAAAACCACAGAACTCTGATGAAGAAGATCTTAAATGGAGAGATAGTCCAAATTCATGGATAAAAGAAGACTCAATACTGTCACAATGTCAGTTCTTCCCAACTTAATCTATAGTTTCAATACAATACTAATCAAAATATCAGCAAGTTATTTTATGGATACTAAAAAACTGACTCTAAAATTTGTATGAAAAGGCAACGGACCCACAATAACCAATAAAATATGGAAAGAGAAGAACAAATTCAGAGGACTAATACTACCCAACTTCAAGACAGTATAAAGAAATAATCGAACTGTTGTATATGCTAAAATAATCAAAACTGTTTTGGGCACCTGGGTGGCTCAGTTGGTTAAGTGACTGCCTTCAGCTCAGGTCATGATCCTGGAGTCCTGGGATCGAGTCCCGCATCGGGCTCCCTGCTCAGCAGGGAATCTGCTTCTCCCTCTGGCCCTCCCCCCTCTCATGCTCTCTCTCTCTATCTCATTCTCTCTCTCAAATAAATAAATAAAATCTTTAAAAAAAAAACTTTTATTTGCAGGACAAATAGATCAATGAAAACAGAAGAAAAGGTTAGAATAGATCCACTCAAATAACTCAAATGATATTTGACAAAGAAAAAAAGGTAATTCAATGGAGAAATTATTTCTTTTAAACAAATGATGCTCAAACAACTGGATATTTAAATGCAAAAAATGAATCTACACATATATCTTTGCAAAAATTAACTCAAAATGCATCACAGACCTAAAATGGCAAATGTAAAACTATAAAACTCCTAGAAGATAATGTAGGAGAAAATGTAGATGACTTTGTCTTAAGCAATGATGTTTTAAATCCAACACCAAAAGCACAATCCATGAAAAAAAAATTTGATAAGTTGAAATTCATTAAAGTTAAAAACTCTGCTCTGTTAGGAGAATGAAAAGAGGGGCGCCTAGGTGGCTCAGTTGGTTAAATGTCTGCCTTCAGTTCAGGTCATGATCCCAGAGTCCTAGGAAGGAGCCCTGTATCGGGCGCCCCACTCAGTGGTGAGCCTGCTTCTCCCTCTCCCTCTGTGCACTTCCCCTTCCCAGCTTGTGCTCATTTTCTCTCTCTCTCTCAAAGAAATAAATAAAATCTTAAAAAAAAAGGAGAATGCAAAGATAAGACACAGACTGGGAGAAAAAAGACATATCATGGAACACTATGTAAAAAACTAATGATGTAATTTTGTTTTGTTTGTTTTTTAAAGATTTTATTTATTTATTTGAGAGAGAGAATGAGAGAGAGAGAGAGCACATGAGGGGGGGAAGGTCAGAGGGAGAAGGAGACTCCCTGCTGAGCAGGGAGCCTGATGCGGGACTCGATCCCGGGACTCCAGGATCATGACCTGAGCCGAAGGCAGTTGCTTAACCAACTGAGCCACCCAGGCGCCCACTAATGATGTAATGTATGGTGACTAACATAACACAATAATAATAAAAATAAATAAATTAATAAAATAAAATATACAAAGAATTCTTAAAATTCATAATAGAAAACTCAGTTAAAAAATGGGCCAAAGACCTTACAGATACTTCACCAAATATACAGATGGCAAATAAGTATATCCTATGTCATAGGAAATAATAAATTACAACAATGAGATACCACTACACACCTATTAAAATGGTCAAAATCCAAAACGTTGTGAAGCAACAGGAGTACTTTTTTATTACTGGTGTGAATGCAAAATGGTACAGCTGCTTGGAGAGGCAGTTTTGCAGTTTCT
The DNA here is from genome assembly GCF_037043125.1 of Eumetopias jubatus. Classification (NCBI taxonomy): domain Eukaryota; kingdom Metazoa; phylum Chordata; class Mammalia; order Carnivora; family Otariidae; genus Eumetopias; species Eumetopias jubatus. Next base: position 81,824,273 of record NW_028274819.1, on the reverse strand, counting down.
CATATAACTGAACATTTTCTTATCAGATGATTCACCAATCATACTCTGGTATTACCCCAAGGAGTTGAAAACCTACATCAACACAAAAACTTGCACACATGTTTATAACAACTTTATTCATAATTGCCAAAACTAAGGAGCAACCAAAATGTGCTTAGGTAGGTGAATGATAAAAACAAACTGTAGTACATTCACAAAATGATTTATAATTCAGCAATAAAAAGAAATGAGCTATTAAACCACACACACACACACACAAAAAAAAAAAAACATGAAAGAAGTTTAATGCATATTGGAAAGTGAAAGAAGCCAATCTAAAAAGGCTATATATAACATTCTGGAAAAGGCAAAACTATAAGGCAGTAAAAAGATCAGTGGTTTCAAGGGGTTTAGGATAAAAGGAGAGAGGTTCATTAGGTGATACATAGGGTACAACATAGGGCTATGAAACTATTCTGCCGAATACTATAATGGTAGATAAATGACATTATGCACTTTTCATAACCCTTAGAACCAATCAACATAAAGAATGAACTCTAATGTAACAATGGACTTTAGGTTATAATAATATCAATATTGATTCATTCACTCTAACAATTGTACCACACTAATATAAGATGTAATAATAGGGGAAATTGTGTATGTCAAGGAAAGGGGAATAATATGGGAATTCTCTACTAGATGCTCAACTTTTTTTTAATAAATTTTTTTAAGTCTGAATAGAATCTAAATGATATGGCGATTAACCTAACAATAAAATTTTTTAAAAAGTACATGGTAGCTGATTATAATATTCTATTTTTGAGTGTATTTGAAATGTTTACAGTAAAATTACTAAAAGTTTTTAATAAAATAAACCCTAGTTATAAGACCATTCAGATTTATATTTTAAATTGTTAAGAGCAGGGAGCTCCCCTCTACTTGCTAGATGGGATGCCACTCAATGTTTAATAAAGCCAATTATATCTTCAAAAATAAAATAAAATAAAATAAAATAATTGTTAAAAGCAATATGTATTCAATGAATATTACATAACAATATTAGGCTTTTCAAAAAACAAGTTGTCTCAAACAATATAGTCAGATAAAAGTAACACAAAAATGCCTCATTTTAAGTTTTTTGGGTTTTTTATTTGTTTTGGGGACAGATTCTTCAAGATCAAGAATCTAGGTATGCTTTTACTTTTATAAATCTGGAATTTTCATCTTGGGCTATTTTTCCCCATGAGAACAAAAACTGCCTCTGTTATTATTAAAAACCATTTCTATTACATAAACAATATTTAAAAATTAGAGAAAGATGTGAGGGAAAATAACAAAAATAACTATATTCCCACCATCATAACAGTCATTGTATGAATTATCTTCCAGTTTTTTCCAACATTATTAATAATCAATACACAGAAAAAAATTAAACATGGAATCCCTAAGGCCAACCTAAACTTTCCATTCACTTTAGGTTTTAATCAATATAATCTATTCAATTTTGTCAGATCATCTAGTTTCTGGGCACTCCATAGAAGACTGGTGAAGTAAATTAAGAAGTGATTTGTTTGGATTTCCCAGTTCATCTCACTACATGGAAAGCAACCATGGTGTGACCTCTGGAGTACATCCCCCACACCAGCAGATAATCCAATTTAGGAAAATCATGATGTACAGCCCATCATAACCACAGCATGGAGACTACTTCCCCCAAAAAGAGACAGATGAGAAACAATGATCTTGCTCCAAAGCAACAATGTTTCCAAAGCTATAAATGCTGTCTACAGTGCCAGGTCAACTGGGGCATAATGACTCCGCCAACAGCAGGCACTGCACCAACCAAACTCATTAGGAGGCAAAGCTAGGGGTAAAATGGCAGCCTGGAAGAGAACTAGGATACAGAAATAATAGTTTTGCTGATATGCTTTCTCTGCTTCTTTCTCTTTTCAAGCACTTGTCTCTGTGAATATCAGAGGCAGCTTCAATCTTCTTTTAAAATAAGACTTAGGATGTACAATATCCAAAAAGACAGGCAATTGTGGACATTGCTGCAGCCAAACTGTGGAAAGAGCCAAGATGTCCATCGACAGATGAATGGATAAAGAAGAGGTGGTATATATACACAATGGAATATTATGCAGCCATCAAAAGGAATGAAATCTTGCCATTTGTAACGACGTGGATGGAACTGGAGGGTGTTATGCTGAGTGAAATAAGTCAATCAGAGAAAGACATGTATCATATGACCTCACTGATATGAGGAATTCTTAATCTCAGGAAACAAACTGAGGGTTGCTGGAGTGGTGGGGGGTGGGACGGATGGGGTGGCTGGGTGATAGACATTGGGGAGGGTATGTGCTATGGTGAGTGCTGTGAATTGTGTAAGACTGTTGAATCACAGTTCTGTAGCTCTGAAACAAATAATACAGTATATGTTAAAAAAAAAAAGATAGCAGGAGGGGAAGAATGAAGGGGGGCAAATCAGAGGGAGAGATGAACCATAAGAGACGATGGACTCTGAAAAACAAACTGAGGGTTCTAGAGGGGAGGGGGTGGAGGGACGGGTTAGCCTGGTGATGGGTATTAAAGAGGGCACGTACTGCATGGAGCACTGGGTGTTATACACAAACAATGAACCATGGAACACTACATCAAAAACTAATGATGTAAAGTATGGTGATTAACATAACAAAGAAAAAAGAAGACTTGTCATAGCCAACAGTATCCCTTTGCTGCAGGTGTTACCATCTGTTATTCTGAGCACACACATACACACATACACACACGGAGACAGAGAATAAAAGAGGAGAAAGGAAGAGAGGAGAGAGGGAGGCAGACATATGGGTAAGGCTCCTGTGAGCATATACCAGAATGGCTGTTTGCAGTACAGATCTGACCTCCAGCCTACTAGGGAATACTGAAGTTTTTCTGAATCCATCTGTTTGTTTGCCTAGACTTTTTTTCCTTGTTGCCATGGAGACTGGTATGAAATAATTATCATGGCCAACACTTCCAACTGAGCTCAAAGTGGATACATCCTGCAGTCAAAGACTTAATTTGCAATAAAATCCATACCTGACTAACTTGAAACTATCACTGAATATTCTATCGTTTTCTGGTAATATTCAATATGGTCAGTATTTCAACAAAAAGAAAAGGACAATAGCTAGTGGTAGAATGAGAACCAGGTTAGGAAGCAAAAAATCTGAGTTCATTTAGCTGTGTCCTGACATTTTTAAAGCTTTTTAAAGCTTTTCTAGCACTAGGTACTTACTAGTTTTTCAATTAGTGCAAGGATCTTTCCAATACTTTTCCAGTAATATCAGTTTTCTTTGGAAGATGTGCTTTCAATCTACTAAGAAACCACTGTATTCAATAAGGGCCTATGACCACTTTCAAGCACTATTTACAGTGGTGTTGATGAGGATCTGTTTTGAAGAGCTTCACAGGACCCACGGGATGTGCAACTTGCCAAGAACTCTGTGTGCAACCTCAAAATGTCTCGGTGGCACCAGAGAATTGCTCTTCCCCAGTGCATCTGCCCACTCATCTCCCCCAAAGAAAACTTAATCAGGCTTTACCATATATATGCTATACAGATACAACCGAACTCATTGAATAGTGTACCTTTATGTTTTTTTATGTTTTTTGTAAAAACATTGTGATTTTTCTTTTACATTTTTTACCATAACTCACAATAAGAACTACATTTTACAATCCAACATTATCTGCTCCTCCATGTGTACTTATAAAATAGAAACAAATTTCATTAAACAATATTTTCCTTTGAAACATTGCATATATAGTGCTATTTTGTTTCTTCTATTTTCTCCTAATACTAGTACAACTCATAAAATTCTCAATTTTAAGAACCCTTGAGGATCACCACCCACAGTATAATAATCATTGGAAAATCTGAACATATAATATTCCATGTGAGTGAACTTGAGTACCAGGATAATATCCAGGGCAGTTCACATGAAGAGTAAACACTAAATCCACATCAAGCTCAAATTCTTCTTCCTTCTCTACTTGTATGAAACAAAACCAAGACTACTTCCCCATGGTTTCTTTTTTTGAACTTGTCCTTTACATAAACCAGTATCATTCTCAGATGATAAATGTTTAATATTTGTTCTTCAAAGATATCTAAGCTGCTGAAATCCCTAAACGAATACTTAATTCTGTAGCTCTGGGGTCCTCAAGAGCTCATCCTGGGATGATACCCACTGTCTTTCTCTTTTTGCTTATTTAATATTTTTTTGCTCCTGTCAACACATTCATTCCCAAATACCCTTGAGACCGCTTTAAAAAAAGGGTGGGGGGGGGATTTGTTATCCTTCCTGAAATTTCTCACACACAGAAAATTAAAATAATGTCCTTTTTTGCAGATCTACCTCTAAGAAAATAATACTTTTTGCTAAATTTCTCAATTTTTGGTGCATTTTTATAATGGAACTCAAGTCACTTTCTAGTATCACCTCCCCCCACCCCCCATGAAACATGCTTTAACCCCAAAGGACATGAAACCAAAAGATTCAGTTCTATTTCATATACTAGACATGAGAGTTAAGTGGGGCGGGGGGGACCTGATAGTTCAGAAATCAACAATTAGTAAATTTACTAACTAGAAAACTCCTATTGGCGTATTTCTTGAGTAATGTCCTCAATTTCATTATTTTCATTAATAACCTACAGTATTTCTTTGACCCAGTGGCCACTAAACTTTTTCCATTTACTTATTTATAATTAAATTCTGGTGTTGTAATTATCTAAGCTTACAAACATCCTCTGTAATGAACCACAAACAGATCTTAACTAAAATACACACGCTGGTATGTGCTGCATTGCTGATCATGGCCCATATTCAACACGTAATGACTCCACACCACTCACAGACCCAGCATAATTCAAGAGACAGAAACCACAGTAAATCAAAACACAGGATAGCTACAGGTATCCATGAAGCTTACATCTAGTATATTTACTGTTAGTAGGTTAACTTCCAAAGGCATTCACAGTTCCCATTTCCCTGTTCCCTTCTCATTTCTTGTTAACTGATTTATTTAGTAAAAGAAATCAATTTGTCATCCCTGTCACAGGGTAATTCATGTCTGCTTCACTGCTTTTGCCCATGCTGTCCCATACTGCTAGTAGACTCTTCCATACTCATCCAGTCTGTGGACATCACCCTCCAAGATATGCAGATTGCAACTCCTCTAGTGACCTTTCTCCCACTTAAACCATCCACTTGAGTTCTTTTCACATATCTGTGTTCTGTTTAGTTTGTAAGCTTTCTGAGAACAGGAATCACTGCTTCCAGACATTTATAAGGTCCCCTACAGCTGGTACAGAAGTTGTACTTTTCCGGATAGATAATAGGTAAATCCTACTGACATTTAGCTTTCCTTGTGTTTGTACTTTGTTATCCCTTTCAATTATGGCTTTAATAAAAAAAGAAAAGAAACTTTTCTAAAAATGGCCAGTAGTAGTGAAAATGAGAAAGTGATTAACTAATAAATCAAAATAAACATACACCTAGAGCCATAAGGAAATGCACTGCTTATTTTTGTTACCATCTTCAGATAAACATGTTCCCAAACAGCAAGCTATAGAACAGAAAATGCAATGGTGAGATGGATTACCCTCAAAGGCATATTATTACGTCCATCATGTTTTCAGTCTTATCCCAGCCCCACACATTTAAGGAAAGAAAGAAGGAAAATTAGTTCTCCTATTCTCCAACTGGAGACAAGAGTTAACAAGATTGCACAAGGGTATAATTAATTTGGGATCCAAAGTCAAAAGCTAAGTAAGAATGCTTTAGGTCTGCCTGCTATAGTTCAACCTGACCAGGAAAAAAAAATCTGAGAAGCATAGTAAGGAATCTCTTCTCATCTTTGACTGATGTTAACTACCTCTTCAACGGGCCCAAGAACCATCTCCAGATGTCAGAGAGGTGGCTATCCCATCTACTCATGAAAATTCCTTTTGCACTAGAATTTTGGAATTTCTTTTCCCACTGGTAGTGGAAGAAAGATAAAGGACCCCATCAACTTTGGAAGTAGAGGTTAATGGAAATGTCTATTCAGATGGCAATAAATTATGTCAAATATCACACAAACACAACAACATATATAATAATCTATAACTTTTATATACAAGTAGACATAGAATTCAGTTCACTGTTCATCATTTGAAGTGTTTTTTATAAAACTTAGCAGATTTAAGAATATGAAATGCCATTAACGAAAACCTTTCACATTGTAGCATTTAAGAATTGACTTCACGGGTAAATACATTTTAATCCTCTTTAAGCAAATCATTTCACTTGCTAGATCATTTAAAAGCTCTGCTAAAAAGATTCTGCCTATTACCATAAAAACAGGATTTCAGAAATCCTTGTATCACTTTGCCCACTATGGTTACTCATGATTTAAATAACAGAAAACACAGGATACTGATACCATATTACAAAACCGTATCTGTTCAGAGTGGCCAGACGGAGCCCATTAGCCAAAATTCTTGCCTTGTTATCTTTTCTTTCTCCTTAAAAAAAGAATAGATAAGACAATTGTGATATAACAATTTTGTTAGAAAGGACGACTAATAAACAAAATTCAAGCCATGTTAAAAATACAAATCCAAGGGTTACCAAAATAAACAGAATGCAACAAATTCGCTCCCATTTAAGCTTGGCATGGAAAGACAATGAATAAAGCAGACCTAAGTGTAGAGTGATACTTCCAAAGGAACGTATTTTTGCAGATTCCCTACAGAAATCCCTAAAGTATAGCCAATTTATTATACCAAATTCCTCTCAACCAAATGCTTTACAATTTTTAAGTATTTTTTAGCAGAAATTAAAGAGAAATCATATTATCATTTTTTGGACCTTTCACTTTAGAATGCTCTTAGCTTGATCTGATAAATGAGTGGATTTCATTATCACAATAAATAAGTGTGGCAAAGATGGTGATCCCCAAGTTAAAGTAGAGGAAAGAGCCTCAAAGAGAGCTAAGGCCTCACTCAATGGTCAGGATCCATGACCAGGTTGGTTTAACTGATGCCCAGTCTTACCAGACAGTAACTCTGATTTCATGATCTTTTAGTCTCGAGCTTTCTCCTTTTAACCCTCACCTATCTGCCTCAATATCTGTTACCTAGAAGACAATAAAATCCTATTTTCACAGGACATTCATTTTCATCCAATAGTTTACAAAATATTACAAAAGAAATCAAACTCACCATAGGTTCTGTGCTGAAACTCTCACCAGAAATACATTCTCAACATCCTTAAAACCTAAATCTGTTGTCCAGGAGAACCCTTATGGTTATTAATACTAATTATATTTTAACAAGACACCAGGTATAATTAATTTGTCCATGAAAACAGTGTGCTGATCATAAGCAAACAAAACAGCCCAAACCTGGATATGTATATTTTGTGATAGCTTAGATATGCCATTTTTAAAAGAATGAAAAGAGAAAGTGCTCAAAGATTGCTGGATAAAATAGAAAGCAAATTAAATAGACAGAAACTGGAAAGTGGAAAAGCAAGTAGGGAAAAGATATGAAGGCTATAAATTAAGAAAATCACTATCAAATTATTTAGAGATAACTGTTATAATGGATTGGAAGGAAGTGTAGTTAAGAGTAGACTAGAATGAATGTTATTTATCTGAGCTTGCACCTCACCAACTCTCAGTAATTGGCTAGAACTTGAGAGCTTATGGCCTCCCACCCCATTCTCCCCACCTCGACACCCCATGCTGGAAATAGTGAGCACATCTGGAATCACAGCTGTCAAAGCTCTGCCGGGGGGCAACTAGTAGGACCCACTCTCCAACACCTCCCTCCAGGTTCTCATTAATTTCCTTTACTCCATTACAGGATTAGAGGTGGGGGGTAGGAATCTTTCTAATATCGCCACCCTAGTGCATTTACACACAGCATTTCTTTTTGGTAGATTTTACTAAGTTTTTTCACAGGCATGTTTTTTCCTCATATAATGACAAAAGCACGTATACAATTCTGAATCTTGCTTTTCTGTAACTTAGACTTATAAGACATGTTTAATTGACTAGATGGGTAGTCAATGTTAAAATCCACTAACTAGTTAAGTCATTTCTAATTATTTTCTATTTTAAGTAAATTTTAATCATTTACATAGGTCAGGACCAGTTTCCAAACTGCATGCAGTACCACAACAAACTCATACGGGCGCTGTGGGTTACTTAAAAGTTGAAATGCTCGCCATCCCTAGCAAGGGGAAATGGGTTGCAATGAGTGACTCAACTAATCAGGGTTTACCCCTGACCTGGGGGTAGGTTTATGTTGCTGAACAAACTCCACATTATTACAGAAGGAATGAAAGGGCATCGATGCTGGGTAGGAAATCAATATTACCTGCTATAGAAAAAGTACCATAATTGGGATCACTGTATCAAGTGAGTATAAACCTTTTAAGGTCCTTGACACTTATTACCAATTGACAATTCTATCAGCAGCATAATGAAGGTAAGAGTTTTGGTACACCCTAATTAGCAAAAGGCATTTTTAAAAATCTTTTTAGTTAAGTTAATAGATAAACATAGATACCTCACTCTATATTCATTTGCATTTCTCTGACTCCTGGTAAAAGTTAACAGCTGTATTTATCCTTTGGCTACTCAACTGCCTATGTCTAGTGTTCATTTATCTAATGATGTCCTAACCATCTCTTCTTTCCCCATTTATCTTACAGATACTAACCATTGGTTATGGATAAATAATCATCACCAACTTACATCTATTGAGAAAAGGTTCTCATTGGACAATATGAACACCTACATTCAAGAGGAAGGAAGAATTGAAGGAACTCTGGAAGACTAAGAAGAAAAAGTTGGAAAGTTGATGAAAAGAATTGTTAAAAGAATATATGTGGCTCCACAAAAGCCTAGGGAGAAGCTTCAGGAAGCAAGGAATGGTATGGTCAAAAATGCAACAGTCCAGTAAAACGATGACCCCAGTATCCTAAGCTTTAGCATATCTCAGAGTTAAGTTTTCACAAAGTCAACACAGCCATGTATTCAACAGTTACCTGCAAATAAATATGTGCCTGACAGAGTACTGAACATAAAGAAAGAGACACAATAGTTTAGGGGAACCTGGGATACGAGTACATCCACATGTATAATTTGAGGGGGCTGATGCAATGGAGTTAAACAGAACAACTGGTCAGAAAGAGCGAAAAAGATATCCTAAGGGGCTTGTTTCTCCTCTCAGACTAATTTAGTAAGTAACTCCTTTAAAAAATACTGTTCATAAAAGATGTGATTTGTAACTCCAAAGGACTAGTAATTGGGAACCTGAAAAGAAACATGCAAGGACAAACTGTCCACATTAAGAAAAAGAAGAAATCTAAAATGTGTGAGCCTGAAGAAGTTTCAGAAATAGTTGTTTCTGATTTCCAGTTAAATTCCAGCAGATGCAGCAGCTGCAAAGTATGTTGAGGTTCACCAAATTCCATGTCACAACCTATATACCACAGACTTCATTTCAGAATAACAGATGAATGCAGATTTTAGGCAGGCAGGGAAATTTCTTTAAAAGATGAAAGTCTTATTGGATCACATAGTTGATACATGATCCAATTTCCTTTTGGTGAACTGTAGCAAACTGCAGATGTTTCTTTACTCAAAATGTAACCCACTCTGGTTTTACTTACATTTCAAATGTAGACTGCTTTAAGTTACTTATACATGAATATTACCAATCTGAGCACTTTTAGTCATAAATATGCTAATACTAAAAAAATGAAGAAAAATATTTGAAAGATGGTATAAATTTATATATAAATGATAAATATATTTTGATTGTATTTATATTTTTAAGTGTAGTCATGTAGACATGGAAGGTTAAATAAAAATAAAATCAAGTTATTCATCATGAAAAGCACAGAGAATGTTTCCCCTTTAAATGTTTTTAATATTGAGGTTACTTCATTTTATCTGTTAAAAAAAATACACTGTGAAAAAAAATACACTGTGATTAGAATAGCAACCATTTACTGACTTCTACATGCCAGGTAATATGCTAGGTACGGCTTACAAGACCTGTGAAACCCTCATGAAAAAGTAGGTATTATTATTCTTATCCCCACTGTAAAAATGAGGAAACCCAAGTTTAAGAAAGAGAGTGACTTACTAGGGCCAATTAGTGTGTGTGTGTCTGTATGTGTGTGCACGCACACACGCACACACACACGGTATCTAGTGCAGTGCCTGAAGTGCAGTAGGTGATCTTGAAATGTTTCCTGATCTAGAGTCAATTAAGAATGAATATTCACGTGCACCTGGGTGGCTCAGTCATTAAGCGTCTGCCTTCGGCTCAGGTCATGATCCCAGGTTCCTGGGATCAAGTCCCACATCGGGCTCCCTGCCCAGCCAGGAGCCTGCCTCTGCCACTCCCCCTGCTTGTGCTCTCTCCCTCCCTCTCTCTCTCTGTCAAATAAATAAATAAATAAAATATTTTTTAAGAAAGAATGGATCTTCACATTCTCATATGAGATCCCTATATGTTGGCCGCTATAGTGGAGACATGCATGAGTTAACCGGCATTAACAGTGAAAGGCTCTCTGAGGAAATAAAAGGTACACATGGTACCTATTAAGTCTTAGCACCAAGCCGTAACAACATACACACACCATACAATATCAACAGCTTGCCCTCAGTAAATGCAAACCCAGAAGAGCTAGACCTCTGCTCTGTATTTCCAAGGCCTAGAACGGTATCTGATATACATCAAGTGCTAATAAATATGCTGAATGAGTATGTTAGTCAATGTTCCATTCTCTTTCTTCTTCACATCTCTCCTGGCCCATCACTCCTTGTTTTCTCCTCTCCACTTGTCTTGCCACTCTTTGCACATATGTAAAAATTGCTATTGCCCTATACTTACATTATGAGATTTTTAAATACTTATCCATGTATAACGAAAATTAAAAGAACATGGAAATGTTTCCTCCTTAAATATCCACCAAGTGATTCTGTTTTCTCCAACAAATATAAAGGCCATATCTGAATTCGTTTGGGGAAGTTATAACTTTGCTTTAAATACACATCTAGCTTTCAAACTGCTTTCTATCATAAAGAATGTAATGTAAATGCCTATAAACCTACTAAGTTTCTATTTATAAAGGTGAGTTCTGACACAGTATTATTATATGACCCAACAACTCCGTGCCTAGGGATATATCCAGGAGAATGAAAATATGTCTACATAAGACAGGCACATGAATGTTTATAGCATTATTCATAATAGCAATAATAATAATAATATGGAAATACCAAAATGGCCTTCAACTAATAAATGGGTAAACAGAATGTGTGGTATATCCATACAATTGAATATTTGGCAATAAAAAGGAATAAAATACCAATAAATACTAAAATATGGATGAACCTTGAAAACATGCTAAGTGAAAGAAGTCATTCACAAAAGGCCACAGATTGCATCATTCTATTTAAACAAAAAACGGTTCAGAACAGACAAATCGGGGCACCTGGGTGGCTCAGTTGTTAAGCGTCTGCCTTCAGTTCAGGTCATGATCCCAGGGCCCTGGGATCGAGCTCCGCATCAGGCTCCCTGCTCCGCGGGAAGCCTGCTTCTCCCTCTCCCACTCCCCCTGCTTGTGTTCCCTCTCTCACTGTGTCTCTTTTTGTCAAATAAATAAATAAAATCTTAAAAAAAAAAAAAGAACAGACAAATCTATAGAAACAGAAAGTCTATTAGTAAGAGTTGCCAGAAGCTAGAGAAGAGAGAAAATAGGGTATTGAATTTCTTTTGGGGCAAATGAAACTATTCTAAAATTAGATAGTGGTTCCAAAATATATAAAGAATTCACATAACTTAATAGCAAACAAACGATCTGATTAAAAAAATGGGTGGAGGACCTGACAGACATTTTTCCAAAGACATACAGATGGCCAACAGACACTGAAAAGGTGCTCAACATCACTCATCATCAGGGAAATGCAAATCAAAACCACAATGAGGTATCATCTCACACCTGTTAAAATGACTATCATCAAAAAGACAAGAGATAAGTGTAGGCAAGGATATGGAGAAAACAGAACCCTTTTTCACTGTAAATTAGTTCAACCATTATGGAAAACAGTATGGAGGTTCCTCAAAAAATTAAAAATAGAACTACCACATGATCCAGCAATCCCCTCTCTGGGTATATATTCAAAGAAAATAGAAACAGAATATTGAAGAGATACCTGTACTAGAATAGCGACTGCAGTATTATTCACAATAGCCAAGATAGGAAACAAGCTAAGGGTCTACCAAAAGATGAATGAGTAAAAAAGATGTAGTGCATATATACAATGGAATATTATTCAGCTATGAGAAAGAAGGAAATCCTGCCGTTTATAACAACATGGATGGACTGTGAGGGCATTATGCTAAGGAGAATAAGCCAGAAAGAGAAGGACAAACATTGTATGATATCACTTATACGTAGAATACAAAAAAAAAAAAAAAAAAAAGCAAAGTCAGAGAAAGATTAGTAGATTCTAGGGTATGGGAGTTAGGAGAAACAGAGGTTGATAAAGATACAAACTTTCAGCTATAAGATGAATTAGGCACAAGGATCTAACTTAAATCATACTGACTATAGTCAATAATACTGTATTATATAATTGAAATTTGCTAAGAGAGTCAAATTCAAATGTTCTCACTTAAAAAAGGATAAATATTTGAGGTGATGGATAGATGTGTTAATTAACTAGCTGGCAGGAATCCATTCACAATGTATACAGATATCAAATCACCATGATACACATTTTAAGTATCTCACAATTTTGTCAATTATACCTCAATAAGGCAGAAAAAAATGTTTTAATATAATTAGTGATGATGGTTACACAACTCAATAAGCACATAAAAAAACACTGAATTACACACTTTTAAAAGGATGAACTTTATGGCAATAAACTATACCTCAATAATGAATAATTATATATAATAAATATATATCTCAATAATGAATGTATTTTTTAAAAAGGCATTCCTACAGAATTAGAATCAACACTCTGAACTGGCACCTCAAAAATATATGCAGTACTTTGTTACAAACAGAAACAAATCATTTGTACAATTTCACTTTCTTAGCAACATCGCTTGTATTTGAGATACTAAATATTGTCACTGATGAATATCAATTCATTGAATAAACCTATTCTAATCAATCTCATTCTGGTAAATCTACATAATATGCAAAGGATTTTTCACTAAGATATCTGCCTTCATATATAAAGTTTCAGAATTGGTTCCAACATTAAGTGGGTAGTGACAACTTTTGAATTTATATATTTCCAAACATTAGTTTGACACAACTTCCTAAAAGTTAATATACTGATGAAAAATGTATCATGCATCCAGGTCCAGAATCCCAAAGATTTGGTAGCAACTCTTATGAAGCTAACTTTCTAGGGAGAAACACAGGCAAATAATCAAAATAAAAAGTGATGAATGTCATTTTTTTTTTTTACAAAATCATAAAATCTCAGATATGGAAACATCCTTAAGAAGATAGCTAAGCTTTCCACAGAAGCAATGGCTTACTCTCCCTGTGAGCCATATTCATGATAACAAGCAATGATACATGGTCTAGGGATCTTATATCAACATTAAATATAGTGTTTTATATATATATATATATATATATATATATATATATAGTGCATTTGTCCAGGTAAAGATTTTGCTTAGAAAGCCACCTCAGGGGGAGATGAACCATGAGAGACGATGGACTCTAAAAAACAAACTGAGGGTTCTAGAGGGGAGGGGGTGGGGGGATGGGTTACCCTGGTGATGGGTATTAAAGAGGGCACGTTCTGCATGGAGCACTGGGTGTTATACGCAAACAATGAGTCATGGAACACTACATCAAAAACTAATGATGTAATGTATGGTGATTAACATAACATAATAATAAAAAAAACTGAAAACTGAAAAAAAAAAGAAAAAAGAAAGCCACCTCAGATCCTTTTTTGAATAAAATGTGGCGATGGTTATTGTTTAAAACAATGGTCTAAATTCACTACCTAGTCTCAAAATTAGCAAGGAATGAGATAGATGAGAAGATTAGTATGTAATACCAAGTACCACATACTGTGCTCGACACTTTGTATGTTATCGTATCTAATCCTGAAAATATGCCTATGAAATAAATATTACTCCCATATTACAGACAAGGAAAACCACAAAAGAAGCCAAGTAACTTGCTCACAGCCACATAGCAAATAAGTGTCTGAAGTAGAACTGAAAAACATTGCTCAGATTCTAAAGCCCAGGCTCTCTACTACACCCAGATTGACTGTTGTTAGTGTTAAATCTTCAATGAACCTACTTTACGTTAAAATGTTCCGGGGCGCCTGGGTGGCTCAGTTGGTTAAGCGACTGCCTCCGGCTCAGGTCATGATCCTGGAGTCCTGGGATCGAGTCCCGCATCGGGCTCCCCGCTCAGCAGGGAGTCTGCTTCTCCCTCTGACCCTCCCCCCTCTCATGTGCTCTCTCTCTCCCTCTCTCTCATTGTCGCTCTCTCAAATAAATAAATAAATAAATAAAATCTTTTTAAAAAATAAATATATAAATAAAATGTTCCAATATTAAAGATTAAGCATTATTAGCACTGCACTTGTGTGAATGGTAATGCTAAACTAAACTCAAGAAAAACCCCTCTGCTTCTTTTAGACAGATTTAATGTTCAGATTATTTGCATAAAATAATTATGCAAATTAGCTTGAGTTAACATACGTTGTGACAGAAGTGCAAGAGCACAATCTCAGAAAAGAAAATAAGTAAGCCTAAAACATAATCTTAGGACTTAAAGTACGAAGAGTATCTTGTAACTGACACCCTGGTTTCTGCATCCTTGTTTCATGCTCTTTCATCCCCTCTCATCAGTGGATGTCATAAAACATCATACTCAGCCAGCTGTGAATATCCACAGAACTCTAATTTCCATCAAAGCCATCTGAGGAACCAAAGAAATAATGGGAAGAAAAGGACATGCACCCAACAGAGTTTAAACCTGGCAAACCTAGAGGCGGTCATTCTCACTCACTCGCTGCTATTCCTTGTTCAGGATTATGAAGAATCTGTATTCTCTTTCTTTAACCCCTGAAGCTGGCTTTTTCCAGCCCTGCTGCACTTTGCAAGCTGTCCCCAAAGTCTAGATTTCCTGTTCATTGCTCCCTACTTTCCCCCCAACTTCAGGGCAGAGCTCCCTTTAAGCTCATAGATCCCTTAAGAAACATCTTTTGTTGTTGTTGTGTTTTAAATGTTCTGTTTTGTCCTTGTGGTACCATCCAAATATCCTCTCCTGGCGATTCTGACACCAATTCAATAATACCACTTTTCTTTAATCAACTAGCTAACAGCCTCAATTCAATTTTCTCACTCGGCCAACTGAATCTTCCTCTTCAATTCTTAATGAAATGTTATTTTCTCCCCTAATTCCCTGCCCCCAAGACCCTCCAGCAATGCCTTACCGATATCATCATTTTCTTTTCTCACCAATAACCACTAAGATGATCTCACCTCAAACATATTTACATTTACAAAACATCTGTGCAGCATAAGAAACACCTTCCCTAGGTGCTATCTGCCTTCCATAAAGAAACCAATGTGAAAAAAAAAAACCTCTCTCATATGCAATTCAGCCTGTTTTATTTTGTGAAATTGCCCAGCTATCTATTTCATTCTGAGAAGTGCAAGTTGTGACTAACATTTAAATAACTTTTATAGACCACTGACCTGAGCCACCAGAAATAAAGCACCAGCAGATATGCCTATAAAGTCTCAACTTCTATACTGCCCATCCCTAAATGCCAACCTAATGCTTCCTTGGTTCCCAGATCATAGTAAATATTTATATAAAAGAAAAAGCTAAACCAAAACCATGCCACATCTTACAATCATTTCCCTCCAAACAGATTTAATTGGGGAGACAAACAAGCGAATGCATTAACATTCAATTAAAGCATTTCCACTTCTAAAATCTCATTCCTACAGAATATGGTAATGTTGACAAGAACATGTTAAATGCAGTCTTGGAAAAAAACTGAATTATTAGGATCACAATGATCCTGCCTAAAGCAAATGAAAATAATGTTACATTTTTATATTATGCACTATGCCTTTTTCCATGGCCCTCACAAAAATCCTACAAGAAATTGGGGCACCTGGGTGGCTCAGTTGGTTAAGAGTGACTCTTGATTTCAGCTCAGGTCATGATCTCAAGAGTTGTGAAGTCAAGCCCCATGTCAGGCTCCACACTAGGTGTAGAGGCTGCTTAAGATTTTCTCTCCCCCTCTCCCTCTGCCCCTCCCCCTCAAAGAAAATCCTATAAGAAATATAGAGCGAACATTATTTCCATTTTTGATGAAAAAAATACATTCTGAGACAAGTGGCTTGTACCGATGCCATCCATCAGTTAGTAGCAGCACCAGGACTAGAATAAAGTTCTAACACCTGTTGCTGTCCGCTGCCCCCTGGATTACCCAGTCCTAAAAATCAGTATGCCCAGGCCTGAGTAGTTACAATGAAGCCTGTGGGAAACAATATTAAAAAGCAAATTTGTGGGGCGCCTGCGTGGCTCAGTCGGTTAAGTGACTGCCTTCAGCTCAGGTCATGATCCTGGAGTCCCTGGATTGAGTCCCGCGTCGGGCTCCCTGCTCAGCAAGGAGCCTGCTTCTCCCTCTAACCCTCTCATGTACTCTCTCTCTCTCAAAATAAATAAATCTTAAAAAAAAAAAAAGCAAATTTGTAATCCTCATTCCATGGCTCACTCACTCTGACAAATATTCAAAAGCCTCCTCCAAATACTCTTCTTAGTAAACTGGTTGATGTTCAGCAATCACTGAGCATCCACAATGTGGTCAGAGCTGAAGAGAATACAGATATCCTTGGCACCTAGAAGTTTGTATTTGAAAGAATAAGTAAAATGTAATAGAGACACACAGGGTATACACCATGTGACTGCAGAGCCATGAACTGGAGTGACACACTGCAAGCCAATGAACATCATAGGTTGGCAACACCAGAAGCCAGAGGAGGCAAGGAAGAATCCTCCCCTAGAGCCTTCAGAGAGCATGGCCCTACTGACACCCTGAATTTGGACTTCTGGCCTCCAGACTATGAGAGAATGTCTGTTTTTTTAAGTTAAGAAAAAAATGTTATTTAATAAGTGCAGGCAGAAAAAATCTAATTTAGGATATCTGGGAGCACAAAATTACAGGATTATCCAAATTTCCTAATCTGGGTCGAAAGAAAAACTGGAGTTTAAAAACTAGAGAAGAAAAGAGGATGAGTTAGGAAGGATTCAGATGTTCCTTTTTGAGATGACCAGGTGGATGAGGCTATAACTAGAGAACTGAGAATCCAAAGAGAACAAGGTGGAGAACAAGGAAGAACTTGGTTTTGACACACTGAGTCTGAGATGCCTGAAGCACATCTATGTGGTAATACGCTGGTAACAATGAGATCCAGAGCTCAGGAAAATGAGGTTAGGGCTGGAGCCTGGGAAGACATGTTATCACACAAGGAAAGCAAACAGTAAAAGGGCTAAGAAGGAATCTTTGTGTACCATCAACATTTAAGAGGACAGAGGAAATAAACTGAAAAAGGAAGAGGAATTCAGCAACATCACATACTAAGAAAAAAGGTGCAATGGTGGAGCTGGGATCCAGAGGAAGTAATAATTAATAATGTTAGAAAGGGTCACCTAAGGAAAACCAGGACTGGCAAGCAGTCAACACAAGCCTTTAAAAGTCCTTCCTATTAGCTCCTATGTTGACGACATTTTTTCACGAGTATGAAGCTTTCCCACATCTTCCCCAAATAGTGTGCCCCTAAAACAGCCACCCCCTATTATCTCTTATGTTGACAGTTTTTAATGGGAATCATCTCCCTCAAATTTTCCACAACCAGCTTTTACAACAGTTGGAAGGCTCATCTCTCATTCTTTTGATTCTCTAGTGTCGCACAGTAACTTTTTCATAGAAGATACACAAAGCTTGACACAAGTTCCAAAACCGTAATATTTAAATTCTTTTCTCAACCAATTTTAATTTGTTTCTCCCTGTTTACCTCTTTCACAACCACCACCAACCCCCCACAACCCCCCATTTTGGGGCCACATCTTCCATTCAAACATTGTGAGGAATAAAGAAATTAAACAAAAGAAGAAAAAATTCTCACCAAAGCAAAGGAAAATCAGTTTACATAGCTTCCATTTGGAAAGGGATAATACACATACTGAATACTCATTTCTATTAGCAGCTTATCACTCTCCTCCACACATAAACACATACCAGTTTTCTAAATTAAATCACTACTTCTACTGTGTACTAAAGAGAAAACTGAAGCTGGGTCTTTCATCTGGATAAGCTCCAATGTATGTTTACACATGAGGGAATACTATTTGGCATCCCTTTCATAAACTATCAGGCCGTATGGCTTTTTAGATTTGCGTAAGGAAATATAGAAATTCCACTACCGAGAAATATGTCTGACTTCCAAATGAAAGGGGGCATAGTGTGTCTACCCACTTTTTCCCAGAGTAAAGCCAAGGTTCAGGGAGAATATTACTAATGTAGCAAGGTTATATATGCAGCATTTTTTCCAATTTTTTTTCGTATCATCTGACATTGAGAACCAATTCAGGATGCTTCCCTAACCTTCATAAAACACAAAGCATTCCCCATCATACCTGATATTCACCCAAATCAGATAAACCAACAACATACAAAATGTCATGTTTGGGCATTCTTAAAATGCCATTAGGAATGGAGACTTTTATCACAGAATCTAAAAACTGGAACTGAAAAGTCTCTCATAATTAATATAAAATAATCTACAAAGGTTTCATTAGTCTTATTTTTAGTCTTTTCCCACCAGGTTCCATGCAAGAATTACAATTAAAAGAATTACTCTCAAATTAAAAATCTTAGAAAATTAGTAGTTATTTTTCTTCTTTTATGCATGCATACCTCCACAAGAAAGGAAAAAGGTTGAAAAAACTGGCAGATAATCAGCTACTGTAAGTTACCTTACTATTCCACAATTCACTTTTTTTGAAGCAAATCATAGTCCTCACAGAGTGATGTACATGTGTGTTTTGCCAGAACACTTTCTTCAGTGTTATAACTAGATTCTTGGTAATAAAGTCAGAATACTGCAGATATGAACTATGATGTATTCTGATTAAACAAACATCTCAGTTAGATGTAATCTTATAGAGAAGGACCCACATTACCAGAAATATTCAGGCCAAAGTTTAAGTTCACCTAACCAAAGACAAGTCTATTAATATAATTACATTTGTAATGACTGTCCTGTTATCATCCTGCCCCTTTTTCCTTTGCTTTCAAGGGCCATTAAGATTAAAAAAATATTATGTAAATTTCTAAACATATACAAAACCCAGCCATTACAACTCAGACTAAGGCAAATGCAAAAGATGAAGCACAGATAGATTCCATGCGCTAGTCAGCCAGGTGCTTAGCAAATGGTTTTAATTTTCAGAATGAAAGTCAGCAAGAAGCAGGTAGCAAGTCCTTGGTTGCCGAGGCCAGATCCATTGGGAATATAAGGATTATTAGATGCTGGGCAGAGGTTCAGCAGGCTGGAAGAAAAAGGAAGGCTGGTAGAGCTGCCAGCGGAAACTGGTGGGTGGCAGGTGGAGCTACGAAGGGCAGGCACCCCCCCTGGAAGCTGAAATGAGCGGAAATTACAATCTAGGCAGCAGGGATGGCTTGGGCCAGAAGACGTGGCAGTCACAAATCTGGCAAGAAACCGTTTTCATGAAAAAGATTCAAGACAAAATAAACCCCCTTTCCTTCACCCTTTTTTATCTGTCCGTAATAAGCATTTCATTGTTGCATATTTACTAAATGTCGCTTAATGGTATGAATTTTCTGAACTAATATTTGTCTTTATAAATCTAAGTAAAGATTTGCCATTCTCTAGGTACACATTACTTAAATAGAAAGGCACTCACACCAAAGTAATACTGAACCTTAGCTGTATTATTTTTTTTCTTTATAGTTTGAGTAATGCTTACATATCATCAACACAATGAACATTGTACTCTAAGTTAATAATTCAAAGGACGTTTGCTAAAGCAGCTTTCCAGTGACTTAAACTTTAGTAGTTACCTGAGTTTCCTTTTCACTCTCAAAGCACCTTGATTATAACTGTCAAAGATAGCAGCGTAAAAGGTGGTTATTGCTAACCCATTCTCCCACTAACTCGTTCCCTGCCCTCTAACAGGACAGCTCCCAATTACTACCTGCTGAAAAAGGAAATCCAAGGGAAATAAGGACAATGTAAAAGGGTACTCATTAAGCTCACGTTAAGAATCAAAAGAGAAGTAAATGGAAATACTCAGCCAGCCCAAATTACTTCCACTTTGATAAGTGCCAAGGCTGCCATCTCAATTAACACAAGTGTAACTGCTTTTACTTGCAACATCTCTGAAGCAGAACCTTAAAGCACCACATTCCTAATCTACCAGTTCCTAAAATTAATTACAGTGCATTTGAAAGATACAGTTACTTCTGCTCATTTAACTCTAACTCTAATGACTTAAGAACCAAATGAATGGTTGAAGTAATTATACATCCATACCTTTGATTAGACTGCCCAGCTACACAGGAAAACAGCCTTAGTGGAATAAGCAGCAGTGAAGTAGCTCTTGCAGGGTAACAAGACTCTGCAATGAGTTCCATTTAAACTAAATAAAACCTAGGTGCAAATTTAAATACAAAAAAAAATGGCCTAAAACAATAGCAATTTTCACTAAAAGCTGAAGGATGACCAAATAAATAGCACAATAACTACAGAAAGTCTCACACTTCTTAAAATTGTCTTATTCCTTGTATTTAACTCCTTCCCTGTGTCAGCAAAAACTCCAGTAGTAAAGTGGGCCCAGAACATACACACAAAATAAGAGACTGGCTTAAAGTGAAAAAACAAGTGAAACCAGGCTAAGGTGAGTTTGAGAAACACAGCAAATGGAAGGCAGGGATCCCTCACCCTTTCAATGTAGCCTTTGCATCTCAGCTTTTCTTTTACTATAATCCCCAGATCACAAGTGTACCACAGTACTCAGTACTTCAAAGGTCTGGGAACACTGAGGGCAGCAGAAACAAGTAATTATGTGCTTCCCTCTTGCTAATGTGCTAAATTCTTAATTAACTGCATAGTCTACATCTAAACTTAGCAACCAACCTCTACCACTCAAATAGGCACCCTTCTTATTTGTGTCATGGATCACCAGTGCCAGGAACTACTGCCTTGGGAACAGAGGTAATATGACCAAGAAATAAATAGTTTGTGATAGAGAGAAGGCCATCATCTGGGCAAGCAGTTTTGAAGAACTATAGTTCCAACTGGGAAAAGCAAAGAGAAATGAATCATCCAGCACACAAGATATTATCAACAGTCTTTATATGAGAGGAAATTTCCTTTCCTTTCAGTAAAATCATCATCATCCATTAGATTAACTATATGTAGTTTTTATTGGTTTCACAGTGTTATTTGTATTTAATTGGTTTCACAGTATTATTTGTATTTAATTAATAAGTTGATTTGCTTTTAAAATTATAGGACTAAGCACAAAAATTTGTTTCATGCTTATATATATTTAACTACCATAATAAATAACTTAATCTATATTAGAGTCCACTAACTTTTTTTTTCCCTCTAGAAGCCTAGACACACGTTTGAGAAACATTATCCTAAATGCAGAAAAGACAGCTGGCCAATTCCACCTTAAGGCAATGAGAGGAAGCACTAGTAGTAAGAAAGAAGTTTGTTTTCTTAAATTGTTTGTTTTGTTTCTTAGATTCCACGAGTGACATCATAGGATAGTTGTCTTTCTCTGATTTCACTTTGCTTATATTCTCTAGCTCCATCCATGTTGTTGCAAATAGCAAGATTTCATTTTTATGGCTAAATAATATTCCATTGTATATATATACCACATTCCCCCCCCAAAAAAATAAGAGAGAGAGAAAGACAAAGCAAGAACCAGACTCTGAACTATAGAGAACAAACTGATGGCTACCAGAGGGAAGGTGGGTGGGGAAATGGGTGAAATAGGTGATGGGGATAAAAGAGGGCACTTACCACAACAGGCACGGAGTAATGTATAGATTTGTTGAATCACTATATTGTACACCTGAAACTAACACTGTACATTAACTATACTGAAATTAAATTAAAAACTTAATGGGAAGGAAGGGAGGGAGGGAGGGAAGGAAGGAGAGAGGGAGGGAAGGAAGGAGAGAGGGAGGGAAGGAAGGAAGGCCCCAAGATGCCAAAAGGCAGAGTAGAAGAAAAAAATGTTGATATGCTCTCCCCACCCAATAATTCAATTAAATGACTACAATTCTATTTGTCTATTCCTTTTTGCTCTTTGCTGTTTTGGGGAGGAGGAAAAGTCTATTCCTTTTTTTTAAAAAAGATTTTATTTATTTATTAGAGAGAGACCACGAGCGGGCATATGGGCAGAGGGATAGGGAGAAGCAGACTCCCCAATAAGTAGGGAGCCAGACACATGGGGCTTGATCCCAGGACCCCGATCATGACCTGAGCAGAAGGCAGACACTTACCCAACCACTGAGCCACCCAGGCGCACCAGGGAAGTCTATTTTTGCAAGGACAAAGCTCTATTTAAATATTCAAAAGTATAAAGAATTAAGAAAAGAGAAAGTAAAGGAAGAATTACATGAGAAAGCCATTTTGAGGTGTTTCTTTGAATATGATCTATAAAAGAAGAAAATCAAAAAGCAAAAACTGTATGATTTCACAACTCAAATTTTAAGACACGTTAAAGGAACAAAGTTCATAGAAAAACATTTGATGAAAAAGGGAGAGGATTTTCAGAGTCCATCGTCTCTCATGGTTCGTCTCCCCCTCCGATTTCCCCCCCTTCATTCTTCCCCTCCTGCTATCTTCTTTTTTCTTAACATATATTGCATTATTTGTTTCAGAGGTACAATCTGTGATTCAACAGTCTTGTACAATTCACAGCACTCACCATAGCACATACCCTCCCCAATGTCTATCACCCAGCCACCCCATCCCTCCCACCCCACCCCCACTCCAGCAACCCTCAGTCTGTTTCCTGAGATTAAGAATTCCTCATATCAGTGAGGTCATATGATATATATCTTTCTCTGACTGACTTATTTCACTCAGCAAAACACCCTCCAGTTCCATCCACGTCATTGTAAATGGCAAGATCTCATTCCTTTTGTTTGTTTGTTTTTAAAGATTTTATTTATTTATTTGAGAGAGAGAGAATGAGAGAGAGAGCACATGAGAGGGGGGAGGGTCAGAGGGAGAAGCAGACTCCCTGCTGAGCAGGGAGCCCGATGCGGGACTCAATCCCAGGACTCCAGGATCATGACCTGAGCTGAAGGCAGTCCCTTAACCAACTGAGCCGCCCAGGAGCCCAGATCTCGTTCCTTTTGATGGCTGCATAATATTCCATTATATATATATACCACACCTTCTTTATCCATTCATCTGTTGATGGACATCTTGGCTCTTTCCACAGTTTGGCTATTGTGGACACTGCTGCTATAAACATCGGGGTGCACGTACCCCTTCGAATCCCTCCATTTGTATCTTTGTGGTAAATACCCAGTAGTGCAATTGCTGGATTTTATGGTAGCTCTCTTTTCAACTTTTTGAGGAACCTCCATACTGTTTTCCAGAGCGGCTGCACCAGCTTGCATTCCCACCAACAGTGTAGGAGGGTTCCCCTTTCTCCACATCCCTGCCAACATCTCTTGTTTCCTGACATGTTAATTTTAGCCATTCTGACTGGTGTGAGGTAGTATCTCATGGAGGTTTTGATTTGGATTTCCCTGATGCTGAGTGATGTTGAGCACTTTTTCATGTGTCTGTTGGCCATTTGGATGTCTTCTTTGGAAAAATGTCTGTTCATGTCTTCTGCCCATTTCTTGATTGGATTATTTGTTCTTTGGGTGTTGAGTTTGATAAGTTCTTTACAGATTTTGGATACTAGCCCTTTATCTGATATGTCATTTGCAAATGTCATATCTTCTCCCATTCTGTCAATGGACTCTGAGAAACAAACTGAGGGTTCTAGAGGGGAGGAGCGTGGGGAGATGGGTTAGCCTGGTGATGGGTATTAAAGAGGGCACATTCTGCATGGAGCACTGGGTGTTACGCACAAACAATGAATCATGGAACACTACATCACAAACTAATGATGTAATGTACGGTGATTAACATAACAATAAAAAATTTAAAGGAAAAAAATAATAATAAATTTTAAAAAAAATAAAGGGGGAGAGAGGAGACCAGTGGGGGGAAAAAAGGGAAAGGATTTTGAGTCACAGCATGAACTAAAACCTGATTCTCCAGTATCAAATATTCTCAAATATTGCTCACCAAAGGTCTATACAGCATGTAACAAAATGAACAAATAATCCTAGTGGTAAGATTTTTATAGATATTCCCTCATTTTATAGGAAAAGTAGGACCTAGAGAGGTTAAGTTATTTGCCAATTACCACACAGCATTTGCCAGCACCAGGATTTAAATTCAGGTCTATGTCAATCCACTTAATGAGCTGTCATACCTTTTCTCAGATTGGATGTGCAATCATTCATTTTAAAAATGTTAAGGATCTTACTTATATCATTTAAAATTGAAATCATCTAGTCAGGGTTTTCCTTTATAAGGACCCTTCCAAATACTCAAAACTGCCTGTAAATTTACCAGCAAAAATGGGTTTATTTGGGAATAACAGAGAATTGCAATCCTGGACAAGCAAGCTACCACAAAACCACAGCTAAGTCCAAAAAACAAGGAGCAATGTTATTTTATGGAGAAGGAAGAGGAAGTTAAGAGTGGCTGTTTTGAATAAAAGTCCACTGGAGAAAAGCAAGAGTTCAAACTGATGATGGTTTCTCCTTAAATGAGCTGCAGGGTAGTTGATTTCTTGTAGGAAATGCAATGTACATCTGCCCTGTTGGGGCCTGTAATTGATGATTCTCTCCTATTGAGATTCTTCTATTAGGGGTCTGTAACTGACAAAACTTCCTGTAATTAACATTGAGTGGTACCTACCAGCCTCTCCCAACATGCACAGCCTGCCATGAGTGTGGTTTCCCTTTTATTAATTCTCACAATACCTATGTCCTGAAGTAAAAATCAAAGAGCATTTGTGACTCCTACTGAAACAGCTATGCATGTATCAGCCAAGAGTGCATGCCAAAATTCTCACCAGAAAAGCTATGAACTAGGATGGAAATAATATAATATGCTTAGAAGTGCATGATAATTGTTCTTTCAGGAAGGCTATATTAAGAAACCATTAATTATTAATAACAGCAAAGTGCAAAAAATAAAGCTGAACTGGATAATGGATACACTTACTGAAACAGTAGGTACAGAGAATGGAAAGGCATAAAATTAGGGAAGATAAAGGCTTCCTCTGGCAGAAGAACAACAAGGGACAGAACTGGGGAAAGGAGGGCTTCTTGGTGATTCTGGGATAGAACCAAAAGCAGGCTTCAAAGTCCTTTAGGCACACTCTTATCCTAGCTGAGCAACTTCGGAGGGCTAAGTCCACTAAGTGGGGACTAGCCGCTTGCAGCCTAGCATCCTCCCCAAGGGACAGAAGGTGGTGTGGTGGGAAAAAAGCAGGGCCATCACATGACTTAAGGAGTTCCTCTACTCCAAATCTTTATTTGGCAACCGATGCTGGGAATTCTTTCAATAAGGAATAATACGTTTTCCTTCCATAATGAGATAAACAATAACCAAGCATTAAAATAATGCACTCTCATCACAAACCGAAGAATCCTAGAAAGACAGCAGGTTGTATATTTAAGTGCGTAAGACCAAATTAATGAGACGGATTCTGTATGTTCAAGGAACTTACACTCTCAATATTTCTTCACTTTACATATGGAAGAACAAACTTATCAGGATGGGAATCACCCGATTTTTGCAAGACTAGATTCAAAAATCGTAATAAAGTACATAACCTCACTAGTAAAATAATACGCATTTTCAGGGCTTTTATCACAGCTATGGAAGTGTTTTCCAAATTTGAAACACTAAAATTGATCTCCCAAGAGCGGAGTGAGGAGAAAATGTCACTTTGTAGACCAGCTGACAGTTTCACAAGGGGCAGCTGGGCATTTAGCACTGAGATGGGGAAACTCTTGGGAGAGGCTAAAATGCAAAGAGGCCAGTCCTGAGACCTCAACCAGAAACTGCAAACGGGAAGGAAGGAGAGTTCACATTTGTGTATGCACAGGATGAAAAGAACTGCAGATAAATTATTTTTTCACAAATCAGTAAATACTGTTATCAGCACTAACCTCAAATTCAGAAATTAAGTGAATGTAGGCATAAATCATATTTTATCCTAGTTTAAAGTAGCACAAGTAATAAATAAATGTTTTAGCATTGGGGATGGTTAAAAAAGGATTTGGGAGCACACTAATTCTAAGACATGTTTGATAAGCTCCATCCTTACCATTAATACATGCTTCAAAATACAGATCAGATGCTAATGTCTCAGTTTCAGGCACATACATCCCCATTATGTTGTCACTGACCTTCCAACTGATACACTCGATGATGGTTCTACTACATGTGCCCTGGGGATTTCTAGATGTTCCAAGGCTCTCCATGCAATGAAAATACCTCACTCACCCAGCCATTAGAGGCCAGAGAGTCCAAGGCTTCATTTCAGTAGCTAAAACCTTCAGAAGCCTCCAATAAGATGCAAATACGTCCTGGGAAAAGTAACAAATTAAACCTTATCAGTTAAATCACTCCCATTTTCTTTTCTTTTCTTTTTTTAAGATTTTATTTACTTATTTGTCGGAGAGCGAGAATGAGTGGGGGTGGGGGAAGAGCAGAGGGAGAAGCTGGCTCCCTGCTGAGCAAGGAGCCCCATGCGGGACTAGAACTCTGGACCCTGGGATCATGACCTGAGCCGAAGGTAGATCACTCCGTTTCTTAAAGACAAATTCGAGTCTCTTTTACTAAGACTCTCTAGGTCTTAGTACTTGAACGTGAAGATCCAGCCGACTCAGGAGGGACTAAGGAAAATCTGCTCGGGAAAGGAAGTGGTAAAAATCCCTAAGGATAGTTTACTTAAATAATCATCAAAAATTCTGGTTGGTCTTTAACCACTGAACGTTCAATACCGGTGACTCGACCAACATCAGATTTACAATACAAACCAAAAATTAAGACACACAAAAAAACTTGTAAAGAGGTTAAATCCACTGGTGCCATGCTGTCTTCGATCATCTCGATCATCCTACTAAATGGCAAAATTGCAAAGGTACATTTTTTAAAAAGGCAATTCAGTGATCTACTGTGCCCGGTAAAGAGTCACTGATACACATAAGAAATTAATTATTTTGAGTATCGCTAAACAAACTAGCTTCATTTTATCCTTAAGCCAAACTCTTGAAACCCACCTTAAGGACCTTTTTAAAAAAGTGTTCAAACTAGGCACAATAATATTACAAACAAACCAACAAAAAAGGACCAATAGTCTCCAACATTTTTCAGGAGCGTTATAAAAAAAGATGACTTTGAACAACTTTCTTCAGGATCTACTCTTCGCTACAGTGGGTAACTTTCCCTTCTCTGTAGACATTAAAGTATGTAAGTAAACACCTAAGCACAAACTTTGTTGGCCACCAGCAGGGGAGCTCTTCAGCTTTTGTCCCAAACCCATTCAAACAAAAGAAGCCCCGAGTCCTCCATCCCACCCCTGAGACCCGCACCCCGCGGGAAGTCGCCACATCCCTGCGCCCTCTCCTCCCGCCCCTGCCAGCTCCACTTACTCCTCAGCGCCCCAATTAGCAGAGAGCCGTCCTTAATGAGCTCTTTGATGAACTTGTTGGTTCGCTCCAGTTCAATCTCGTGACACTGCAGGCGCTCCCTAAAATCCGGGCTGTCCAAGTAGGAATCGCTGAACTCCAGAGTAGGCAGCCCCATGGCACAGACGCTACCAGCAGCCACCCGGGGCACGTCCCGGCCGGCGGTGAGGGCGGGAACAGCCGGCGACCGCGGCCGGCGCTGAGGACGCGCGATCGCGGGGAACCAGCCAAGACGATAGAGGACTGAGCAAAGGAAATGGGCCCCGAGCGCCGCGCTGCCAGCACAGGGCTCCCGCGGCGCGCGGACGCCTCTGGACTCAGTCTTCTTCTCCTGCGGCGAGGAGTGTGCAGACTCTGGCGGTGGGCCGAGGCGCGAGTCCGCTCAGGTCGTTGTCATCAGGGCGCATCGTCGCTGCCAGCACCGAGGCGGTGGAGGCTCCGGGCCGCCGCCGGAGCAGGAAAGTTATCTCACGGCGCGCAGACACTTCCGGCACCTCCACTCTCCTCCACTCTTTGACAGTCGTTTGTGCTTTGAGCCACTCTGGCCGGGCCAGGGAAGCCCTCCCTCTAGGCGGACGCAGGCTCAGAGAGCTTGCAAATCGGGCCTGGGCTGGGAGACCCTCCTCCCGCCGTCACACTCCCACCCGACGCCACCCCGCCCCTTCTCCCAGTCACCCTCCCACCGCCACCCACCCGCCGGCACTAGGCTCCCGGGCTGCGCGAGGCTGCGGCGCAGTAGCGCTCGTGCCTTCGCCTGGGGCGTCAACTCTGTCTCCTCCCCAGCACCTGGATCTGACTAGCCCTTGGCGACACTTTGGGGTCCTCCACGCCCCAAAAGGATCTCAGACTCCCAACGTACCTTCCCTACCCCTCCTCCTCGCCACCCACTCCCTAAAAATTGTCAGGGAGAGAAACCAACATTAATTTTCCTTAAGTTTGAGAAATCATTTTGAAGCCTTATTGGAAGATGCTACTTTCTAGCGTTAGTTTAGATTTTATTTCATGTCCCCACGGAATGCATGTAAATTCCAGGTTGAAAAGTTTTCCTGCCTCTTTCCCACCGCTCAATTCCTTGATCCAAGAAAGTCAGAGTTTTTATACTGCAAATGAAAAGCGTCCATGGGCCTTGGGATGTTTGTTGTTTTTCCAAGTTGCTGTGGAAATGGGAAGATTTCAAGTCATCCCCATCCCCCTAACTACGCACCTGGGACTTAGGTGTTCCTACTTCTAGAAAACTACCTAGATGACAATACTGTATATTTTATTGGCACTTGGATGGAATTATCCCACAAGCATGAGGATTATCAGAGTGTTGAAATTGGCTGGCGTTCCAAATGAATAGTTAATTCCTACCAAGAGTCAGTTACCCCTTCCCTGATAAACGATCACCTAATAAATTTCTGTTCTCTCCAAACCTTGACAGCAAAAGAAGGTGCTGCCTTACATCTAGTCCTGGCATCATCTATAGTATTTCTGAGAACTCAGTTATTTTTCTTAAGGATCTGCTTTTAATTTCTGTGTTTTCATTGCTTTGTCCATGTGAGCCATCTGTTAAAAAAAACTCTTCCACAGATCATGGGAAAAATTCCATTAATGTGCTTTACATTTTTCCCAATTAAGTCTCAGAGACTGTCAAGACTTTTAGTTTCAAAAATTTTTTTAAAGAAGTACACATGAACATTAAAAATAGTACATAAACCTTGAACTAAGATAAGATGATGTAAACAATATATTTGATGGCTTTGATTTAAATTCTTCTAAGCCAAGGAAATTGGACTTAAAAACCTTCCATCCATATTTGTATCATTATACCTCTAAATACTGCAGAATCTCTAATCATTAGAGTATTTTAACTCCAGTGTCTAACCTATATGTCTGTCAGTTAAATGCTTCTCATTTGGGTAGGTGGGGTTGGATGGGGGACAATAATGCTATTTTTCAGTCAAGGGAATGACCCAAGCTACAGTGGGGCTGTTTTTCACCTGAGGTGATTTTATATCTATTCATCACACAGCCTGAAAGACAAAAAAACAAGTCAGGCCAAACAAATAGTTTCCTTTCAACTTTTGCCATATTGCTACTCCAAGCAACTAAATCCAATGCCAACTGCTGAGATATGAAATAGGATAAAATATAACAATCTTTTCCTGTTTTTCATTAAATAAAAATCCCATGATTAATTCTTTAAAAATGTATCAACAATCTTTGATAAGTAGCATTTAATATGTTGGATGTCAATTTTCTTTTTTTTTTAAGTCTTTGTGTCAGGACAGGATTATTCTAGACTCTTAAGATATGGGTTATCATTTACCCTTTCAAGTGTGTAATTGCATGTTTTATGCCTACTGTCTACATTATTAGGATCTGAGTAGAGAAGTAATTTATGTGGAGAAATAAACAAAGCAAAGCATAGTACCTGACTTCAAGCAATTTTCAGAATAAAAAACATGGAGAATGAGTACCTATAATACATGAAGTGGAATATGCTGTGTTACAGAGCCTCACACAGATGCTGGACCGATAATGCACCAACACCATTATCAGTGTTTCCAGTCAGGCCCATAATTGCATTTAAATGGAATTAGGATTTTTCCTCCTACCCTGCGTTCTGTAGTCTCTAAAGTTTAGTGTGTTATAATAGACTTTTTCCTATAGGTGCTCTCAGGTTTACTCATGACTTATCCCTGTGATTCATACTTTAATTATACCTGCTAGTCAGGCTTTCTCTTATGCCACATTAACCAAGCAAAGAAATAGTTTTGCTTTGAGGTGAATTTACTGTCAGTTTTGAACTGTTGTTTTTATGTACTATTTTCCCCACCATTATAACTGAACCAGATTCTTTCTAAGAGAATAGACTTTCTAAATAAAAGGGTGTCTATACCTGCAAGCTTTCCTTTCATAGAAAATTTCATTGAATTAAAATGTACCCTCTCCGAAAATTTCTACTTCATAATATGTGGGCCTGTCAGCTGCATGGTGAGTTTCATAAATATTATTGGCTGACAGCACTCTTTGGCATGGTTACTGGCACAGAGGTGTGTCTCTGTTTTCTTAATTCTGAAATAAATGGGATGTGTGGGGCTTTGTTTATTTTAAAGAGAAAAACAGTGAGTTGGGGATAGTAAGCTAATATATAATATTTGTAAATCTGCCTAAAACTTTTTTCTTGACCTCAATCCTGTCTGGCGCGTAAGCCTGGTGCTTAATATGTACTCAGTAAGTGTTACTGTTGGGTTATTATTGTGGTAGTCCCCTCTTATTTGTAGTTTAACTTCCCATGGTTTCAGTTACCCATGGTCAACTGAGGTACAGAAGCAGATGATCCTCCTTCTGACATAACATCAGAATGTCGAGGGGAGTCTAATGCTATGTCACAATACCTACATCATATACCTCATTTCATTTTATCATTTCACATCATTACAAGAAGAAGAAGGGTGTGTATAGTACAATAAGAAATTTGGGGAGAGACAGATCACATTCACATAACTTTTATTATAGTGTAACAGTTTTTCTATTTTATTAGTTATTTTTGTTAATCTCTTACTGTTCTTAACTTATAAATTAAAATTTATCATAGGTATGTATGTTTAGGAAAAAACATAGTATATATAGGGCTTGGTATTATCACAGTTTCAGGCAGTCACTGGAGGTCTTGGACTGTATCCCCCAGGGATAAGAGGGGGAATACTGTATTTTTCAACTTGTTTTGTAGACTTAGGCCTTTGAGACTCAGATGTTCTGAGGCCAAATTCAGGCCTGGTAAGAGGTTACTAATTTTTTTTTTAAAAGATTTTGTTTATTTGAGAGAGAGAGAGAGAGCAGGAGCAGGGGGAGGGGCAGATTGAGAAGCAGGCTCCACGCTGAGCAGGGAGCCCAATGTGGGGCTTGATCCCAGGGCCCTGGGATCACAACCTGAGTGAAGGCAGACGCTTAACTGACTGAGCCACCAGGCGCCGCAAGAGGTTACTAAATTAAAGGCGAATGTACCTAAAAAGACTAAACATCCTCCTTGACCTTTCCTACAGTGAAAATGCAGGGACACCATCACTGCCTGCATTTCTACCTATGTGTTACCTTTTCCCAGAGCATGCTCCTTGAAAGTAGGTTTTGTACAATTCTAGTTGAACTTCACATCATATCTGAAAGAACAATATTGAACCCAAATGAACAAAACACATAATTCAAATCTGTTTTAAGATGTTTTTATTGTGTAAAATATATATAACATAAAATTTACCATTTTAACCACTTTTAAGCATACAATTCAATGGCACTTAAGTGCATTCACATTGTTGCGCTATCACCACCACCATCTCCAGAACTTTTTCATGTTCCCCAACTAAAACTCTGTACCCGTTAAAGAACTTGTCATCCTCCCCTCCCAAGCCCAGGTAACCACCATTCTACTTTCTGTTTCTATGAATTTGACTACTCTAGGTCCTTCATGTAAGTGGAATCATGAAATATCTGTCCTTTGTGTCTGGAATAGTTCAGTTAGATAATTCAATTATCAATAAGAGAAGCAAAGAAGACAGAGTAATCAAATTTATTTTCAAAACCATTTTATACTAAATAAATGTTTGAATCCAGAGTTTCTAAGGTAGTTTTCTGCTAGCAGAAGAAAGTTCAGATCAAACACTTTCATAGCACCATAGCAGGTATTCTTTATTCTGCCTTATTAAAAGTTTTGCTTTTGTTGGCCCACACAATGCTCCTAACATACTGTTTCTTGTCAGATTGGTTGGTGTATGACCTTGCATTATCTGATGGACAAGTGTATATATCATATCATTAGTGACAGAGGCCTATGTGACCTGCTAATATTCTCCATTTGTAGCTAAAAAAATGCTTTCATAAATTGCAGAGTCCCTCTCAAATATAATGCTCCCTTCTTCCTTTCCACTTTTGTCATGAAACAGGCAAATGTCAAATGTAGCCTGCATTGAAAAAGAAACATTTAGTCCCAGGGAAAGAAATGGGAGTCTTTCTTAGGAAGAACACAGAACATAGACCACCTTGTGTAAATGTATTGATTCCAAGCACTTATTATTCAATAAATGGACTAACGAGAAATGGTTGGAAGACCAAAAGGTAGATGGTTGAGAGTTGAGAAGAAGGGATTTGGACCAGGTAGGTAGAAATGAGAATGGGGAAGAGATAGCAAGCAGATTAAATAAAGGAAGGAAACACATTCTATGATTGCATGGATGAGGCAGGAATCTAACATAACTCTAACAGGATTTGAGCTTATATAACACAGAAGCATTATCTTTTTGCTTACAAATAATAAATGTAGATAAGCTTAGTTTTCCATGCTGAGTAACTTAATATAACCAAGAGATGCTGTCTAGAGGAAAGAAGTGCAGCACTAACACCCAGGATTGTAGAGCTTAACTTAATAAGGGGGTCATGGAAGCAGCAAGTCAAGACCACCAACTAAGGGAGCAGGAATAATTGCTGAGGCTGGAATTTGATCCTTGTGACAGTATGATTTTTAAAGTCCCTTGATTTCTAAAGAACACAATGGAGAAAAAGAACAGAAAAACATGAAACCCTCATCAACAAACTACATTTATGGGGTAGAAAAGAAGGATAGAAAGAGAGAGAGGAATAAATTAATGTAATTTTGGAAAGTTTCTGGTCTTGGGTTTTGTTTTGTTTTTTTTTTGTGGGTTTGGGGTTTTTGTTTTTTTGTTTTTTGGCATAGGTTTCTGTTTTCATATAGTATTGCCCTCTTGTGGCAAACCATGATGTTTGCTAACACTGACAAAATTACAGAGCAGACCGCAAAAGATAAGGAGACGAAAATGTAATGAGCACCTCCTGTGTTGGGCATGATGTAGAGAGTGTTTGCCTCACCTAAGCTTCTCCACAACCCTGTGAAGTAAGTGTTAAGTACCATTAGCCCCACTTTCAACAACTGGGAAAATTATGACTCAAAGTGATTAACATGTCTAAGTTTACATAGCTAGAAAGTACTGGAGTTGGAATTTTAATCCAGGTCTAACTAAATTATTTGTTTAAAAAAAAAAGAAACAAATGTGTTGAACAAATATTTATGGGTATCTATTTTATACCTGAGCTGTTAGAGATGCTGAGAACACAAGTGTAAACAAAAACTTACCTCATTTCTGTTCTAATTAAATTTTCAGTCTCATGAGTTATAGTAGAGACATTAATCAAATGGTAACATAAAGGCCATTTCTTAGCTAGGTGATTTAGGAAGATTTACCTTTCAGGCTTTCTGGCTTCCCAAGGTATAAAATCAGGGATGATAGTGATAATGGATATTATTTGTTAAGTACTTGCAATATGTCAGACACTGACTTAATCTCCTTTTTTTTAAAATTTTAATTCCAATCGAGTTAACACATAGTATTGTTAGTTTTAAGTGTACACTATAGTGACTCAACAGTTCCATATGTCACCCAGTGTTCACCACAACAAATGCCCTCTTTAATCCCCATCACTTATTTCCCCCATCCTCCCATCCACCTTCCCTCTGGTAACCATCCGTTTCTTCTCTATAGTTAAGAGTCTGTTTCTTGATTTGTCTCTGTCTCTCTTTTTTGTTTTCCTTTGCTCATGTGTTTTGTTTCATAAATTCCATATATAAGGGAAATCACATGGTATTTGTCTTTCTCTGATTGACTTATTTTGCTTAGCATTATATTCTTTAGCTCCATTCATGTCCTTTCAAAAGGCAAGATTCCATTCTTTTTTAAGGTTGAATAATATTCCAGTGTGTGTGGGTGTGTGTGTGTGTGTGACTTCTTTATCCATTCACCTATCAATGGACACTTGGGCTGCTTCTGTATTTGGTTATTGTAAATAATTCTGCTAAAAACTTAGGGGTGCATGTATCCCTTTGAATTAGTGTTTGTTTGTTTTTTAATTTTTTTGATAAATACTCAGTAATGAGATTACTAGATCATAGGATAGTTCTATTTTTAACTTTTTTTAAGCATGGAACTCAACATGGGGTTTGAACCTACAACCCTGAGATCAAGAGTCAGAGGCTTAACTAACTGAGCCCCTCAGGCATCCCTCTATTTTTAACTTTTTGAGGAACCTCCATACTGTTTTCCACAGTGGCTACACCACTTTGCATTCCTACACAAGGGTTCCTTTTTCTCTACATCCTCACAAACACTTGCTGTTTTTTATGTTTTTGATTTTAGCCATTCTGACAAGTGTGAGGTGGTATCTCATTGTGGTCTGGATTTGCATTTCCCTGATGATGAGTGATGTTGAGCATCTTGTCATGTGTTTGTTGGTCATCTGTATGTCTTCTTTGGAAAAATGTCTATTCATGTCTTCTGCCCAATTTTTAATTGAATTATTTATTTTTTTGGATTTTGAATTGTATAAGTTTTTTACATATTTTGGATACCAACCCTTTATTGGATATGCACTTTGCAAACATCTTTTCCCAATCCATGGGTTGCCTTTCAATTTTGCTGATTGTTTCCTTTGCTGTACAGAAGCTTTTTATTTTGATGCACTCCCGAGAGTTTGTTTTGCTTTTTTTCCCTTGCCTTGGGAGACATATCTAGAAAAATGTTGCTACAGCCAATGTCAGGGAAATTATTGCCTCTGTGCTCTCTTCTAGGATTTTTATGGTTTCAGGTCTCACATTTAGCATTTTCATCCCTTTTTTACTTTATTTTTGTGTATGGTGTAAGAAAGTGGTCCAGTTTCATTCTGTTGCAGGTAGCTGTCCAGTTTTCCCCAAACCATTTGTTGAAGGGAGTGTCTTTTTCCCCATTCTTTCCTCCTTTGTTGAAGAGTAATTGTTCATATAATTGTGACTTTATTTCTGGGCTTTCTATTCTGTTCTATTGATCTATGTGTCTATTTTTGTGCCAGTACCATACTGTTTTGATTACTACAGCTTTGTAATATAACTTGAAGTCTGGAGTTGTGATAACTCCAAATTTGCTTTTCTTTTTCAAGTGTTTTGGCTCTTCGGGGTCTTTTGAGGTTCCAAATAAATTTTAGGATTCTTTGTTCTATTCCGTGAAAAATGCTTTTGGTATTTTGTTAGGGATTGCATTAAATCTGTAGATTGCTTTGGGTAATATAGACATTTAAAAATATTTGTTGTCCCAATCCATGAGCATGGGTTGTCTCCATTTCCTTGTGCTGTCTTCAATTTCTTTCCTTAGTGTTTTATAATTTTCAGATTACAAGTTTTTTACTTCTTTGGTTAGGTTTTTTCCTAAGTATTTTATTATTTTTGATGTAATTGTAAATGGGATTGCTTTCTCAATTTCTCTTTCTGC
Source organism: Eumetopias jubatus (assembly GCF_037043125.1). Taxonomy (NCBI): domain Eukaryota; kingdom Metazoa; phylum Chordata; class Mammalia; order Carnivora; family Otariidae; genus Eumetopias; species Eumetopias jubatus. The sequence continues at coordinate 81,788,044 of NW_028274819.1, read as the reverse complement.
TGCTTCATTATTGGTATATAGAAACGCAATGGATTTCTGTATATTTATTTTATATTCTGTGACCTTACTGAATTCATTTATTAGTTCAGGTGGTTTTTTGGTGGAGTCTTTTGAGTTTTCTATATATAGTATCATGTCATCCATGATTAGTGAAAGTTTTACTTCTTCCTTACTGATATGGATGCCGTTTATTTCTTTTTGTTGTCTGTGGCTAGGATTTCCAGTACTATGTTGAATAAAAGTGGTGAGAGTGGACATCCTTGCTTGTTCCTATCCTTAGGAGGAAAGTTCTCAGTTTCTCCACATTGAGTATGATGTTCACTGTACGTTTCTCATATGTGGCCTTTATTATGTTGAGGTATGTTTCCTCTAAATCTACTTTGTTGAGGGCTTTTATCATGAATGGATGTTGTACTTTGTCAAATGCTTTTTCTGTGTCTATTGAAATGATCATTTTTTTTATCCTTTCTCTAATTGATGTGATGTATCACTTTGATTAGTGAATATTGAACCACACTTGCATCCTGGGAATAAATCCCACTTGATCATGGTGAATTATTTTTTAATGTACAGTTGAGTCTGTTTGCTAATATTTTGCTGAAGACTTTTGCATCTATGTTCATCAGAGATAGTGGCCTATAGTTCTCTTTTTTGTGTGTGGTGTCTTTATCTGGTTTTGGTATGGTAATGCTAACCTCATGGAATGAAATTGAAACTTTCTCTTCTTCTATTTTTTGGAATAGTTTGAGAATAGATATTAACTCTTCTTTAAATGTTTGGTAGAACTTGCCTGTGAAGCCAACTGGTCCTGGAGTTTTGTTTGTTGGGAGTTTTTGATTACTGATTCAATCTCCTTGCTAGTAATCAATCTGTTCAAATTTTCTATTTCTTCCTTCAGTTTTGGTACGTTATATGTTTTAGGAATTGATTCAATTCTTCTAGGTCATCCAATATTTTGGTATAGTTTTTCATAATATTATCTTACAATTGTTTGTATTTCTGTTGTGTTGATTATTATTTCTCTTCTTTCATTTGTGATTTTGTTTGAGTACTTTCTCTATTTCTTTTGGTGAGGCTGACTAGAGGCTTATCAGTACTGTTGCTCTTTTCAAAGAACCAGCTCTTGGTTTCCTTGATCTGTTCTATTGTGTTGTTGTTGTTTTAGTTTATATTTAATTTATTTCTCCTCTAATCTTTATTATTCCCTTCCTTCTGCTGGCTTTGGATTTTGTTTGCTGTTATTCTTCCAGCTCCTTTAGGAATAAGGTTATGTTGTTTGAGATTTTTTTGTTTCCCCTTGATGTAGCCTGTATTGCTATATACTTCCCTCTTAGAACCCCTGTTGCTGCATCCCAAAGGTTTTGGACCATTGTGTTTTCATTTTCATTTGTTTCCATGCACTTTTTGATTTCTTGGTTGGCCCATTCATTATTTAGTAGCATGTTATTTAACCTCTATGTATTTGTGCTCTTTCCAGACCTTTTCTTGTTGTTGATTTCTAGTTTCATAGCACTGTGGTCAGAAAAGATGCATGGTATGACTTCGATCTTGTTTAATTTGTTGAGACTTGTTTTGTGGCCTAATGTGTGATCTATTCTGGAGAATGTTCCATGTGTACTTAAAAAGAATGTGTATTCTGATGTTTTAGGATGGAATGCTCTGAATATATCTGTTAAATCCATCTGGTCCAGTGTGTCCTTCAAAGCCATTGTTTCCTTTTGGCTTTCTGTTTGGCTATCTGTCCATCATTGTAAGTGGGGTGTTAAAGTTCCCTACCAGTTTTGGGGCAACTGGGTAGCTCAGTTGGTTGAGCATCTTAACTTAAAGGTTGAGCAACCTTTAAAATTCTTTCTTTATCACTATTTTTTGACATTTTAATTACTATGCGTCTTAGTGTGGACCTCCTTGGGTAGAATTTGTTGGGGAATCTCTGTGCCTCTTGAATGTGGATCTCTGTTTCCCTCCCTAGATTCAGGAAGTTTCCAGCTGTTATTTCTTCAAATACGTTTTCTGCCCTTCTTTCTCTGTCTTCTCATTTTGGGATCCTTATAATGTGAATGTTATTATGCTTGATGGAGTCAATGAGTTCTCTAAGTCTATTTTCGTTATGGAGTATTTGCTTGTCTCTCATCTGTTCAGCTTGATTGCTTTCCATTACTCTATCCTCCAGGTCATGTATACATTCCTGTGCTTCCTGTAGCTTATTGTATATTACATCTGTTATACTTTTAATTTCATTTATTGAGGTCTTCCTCTTTGTTATTTTTTTATCTCTTTGTCAAGGGCCTTAGTGATGACCTCTATCCTTTCCTGAAGTTCAGTGAGTATCTTTATGATCATTACTTTAAATTCCTTATTGGGCATATTACTTAAATCTGTGTTGCTTGTGATTTTGTCCTGCTGTGATTTTTGTCCTGTTCTTTCATTAGGGATATGTTTTTTCTGTTTCCTCATTTTGTCGACCTATCTATGTCTGTGTGTTAGGAAAGTCAGTTACGTCTTCTGCTCCTGAAGAAGTGGCTTCATGAAGAAGAGGTCGTGTAGTGCCTTGCAGTACAGTGTCCCCTATTCACCAGAACCTAGCATTGCAGTAGAGTCTCCTATGTGTGTTGCTTGTGTCCTACTATTGTGTCTGAGTAGCTTTTCCTTTAAGTCCAAACTTCTGCACTGACTCTGCCTCTTGTTGGCTGTGCTTGCTCTCTGTGTTGTTAGTAAGACCCAGGCAGGCTTTCTGTGAGAGGGCATGACTGCAGGAAGGCTGTGGGCAGGGTGGTGGTATTGACAGGATGGTATTTGCACTGAGCCACTACTTCTAGGCCAGATCCCCCACAGTGCAGTGGTGTCAAGGCCACAGCTTGCATCTGCAGTGACAGCAGCTGGGGCATGTGGCATCTGTGTAAGGTTGCTGGGCAGCATGTGCCCATGGTGTTAGCAAAATTTACAGTGAGCCACTCGTCCTAGGCCAAATCCCCAGGAAAGCAATGGTGCTCAGGGTCATGGCGCCACACAATGGGGGTGGCCAAGGTCAAGCAGCATCTTTGCATGGGGCAGCTAGGTGCAGTATGCAGCCGTTGCTGGAGGTGGGTGGTGTGTGGCAGCTGGGGGGGGCACATATTGTGTTAACAAAATTTGTACTGGGCCAAGGCGGGCAGGCTTGGAGTGGGCAAGTCCTTAGGATAACTTGTGGGCAGGTGCACTACTAGCAGGTTAGGTAACAAGTGTCTGTGCAGCACCACCTCCCGCAGGTGACTCTATGTTTATGCTGGGGGGTGGGGGAGAAAGTTGGGGACTGCCAGCTTCTTCGTTCCGGAAGAAGTCCCCCAACATGCTCCTAAATCAATATAAATAGATCTCCTCCTTGTTTCCCTCAGGTGTTATGTAAACTGTTGCTTCTGTGTTACCTCTCCTCTGGCTGATGTCTCCTTAAGGGTAAGGACCCAGCCACTCTGGTTTTCAAGGCCAGATTTTATGGGGATTCATCTTCCTCTTGTGGGCTCTCTGGTGCTTTCCTCTCTCAGCACCCGCAGCTCCCTCCCTCCTGGGGAAAGCTCCTTACCGCTGTTTCTGTCCTTCCTAACCTCCCTGATAGGGCTTCTCTACATTTAGTTGTGGAGTTTGTTCTGCCAGGCTATGGATCCCTCTCCAGTTTATTTACTCGGATGTGAGTAATATCTAGTTGTAAACTTGGGGTGGCTGAGCTTAGTGTCCTCCAACTCCACCATCTTCCCAGACTTTCTAACTTAATCCCTTTTCATTCATGATTTCATTTAGGTCCCTTTCAGCTCTTTACCTGAGACATGGCTATGCTTCTATGACTTATAGTTAAGATGAGGTATCTCTTCCAGCTGACAATGAGAATCAATCATGGTGCTTTTGACACTTGATTCATGTATGCTTAGAGACTTGCAGCTATGTTTGGAGAGGAAATTTTGTACCTCCTAACCTGTCACTGAAACCAACATAAGGGTGGCCTTTGCTAGATTCTATAGCAACCACTGGGCACACAGGAAGGAGGCAAGCTTTTACTTAGCAACTATAGTGACCCTGATCCCGCTAGGTCTACTACTCTTCACTCTCACTTCAGAGGTGGGAATTTTATGATGATGAGGACAGAAAACCCACAACAAACAAATCCTCCAGGGTAAAAAGAGTTGTCTCTGACTCTAAGATCTCATCACAATGAATATCTTTGTTAAAACACTCAAATTTATAACATGTTTTTATATAATTCTTTTCCCCTCTGATTTTAGACTTTAAGCTTTTAGACCAGGTCTTCTTCTATTTCTTGCACCTTATATACTATCAACCCACAGAAGATACCTAACAAATATTTCGAATGCAGAGATGCCTTATAATCTTCTAAAAATTGCTTCTTGGCTTCTCTGGTAGAGGAGACTGAACAGATTGGTAGGAGAGCAGAGAAAGGGTTCTTTCATTTGGCATGGAAGTTTCTCTACGTGTTGCTGAATGTGAAAGGTAGAGTGGAGTTTTTTATCTGTGCTTCCGGCCTGGACTGTATCTGCACTAGAACTGCTGCTATTCAGCATGCTGTAACAGGCCCTGGCAAAGGCAGTGAGAAATGTAATGGGGAAAATAACAAGCCCAGAAGGAGCTTAAGGAAACTAACTCAAATAAATGACTCTACAACGAGCAAGAAGTCATAACTCAATCAGAGTGAAGCACACTAATGAATGTGATAAGGAGGATCATTGAAAAAGAACAGACCCACAGTCTCTATGGTTTGAGCATTTTAGATGGAAAAAAAAAAAAAGACCAAATCTGAAAGAGAATCTGCAGCGCATAGTCACAGTGGCAGCTTCCTTTATGAGAAATAAAATAAAATGCATATTATCCCTTAAAATGTACATTAAGTTACAGTCTGTCAGTGTAATTGTATCTGATAATGGAATTAGAACATTTTACAAATTGTGTACAATAATGGCATTTATTTTTTTCAGAAAGAGTAGCTTTTATTTTTACATTTATTAGTGAATTCTTTTTTTCTTCCAGCTGCCAATTTATTAAGCTTTTATTGTGAGACAGAGGTAAATTACTGAGATTAAACTTTAGCTTACTCAATAAATAAAAGTAATCTTGATTCCACTTAGTGCTTCAGCACATTTCATCCTTTTAATCCTATCCTCTGTGATCTTTCAAAGAATGCTTCAAAGATTTGTGAAGCTATCTGGGCTCTGTTATATCATGGTGTCAAGTAGAATAACATTTACCAGGTAATAAAAATCTTGTTGGTATGGAAGATGAATATTTGATGAATTATTTAAAGTCCTCCAAACTTGATTTTCCCCAAATTTTATATTATAAAAACTTTCAAGCACACAGAAAATCAAAAAAAAATACAACTGATACTTATATGCTCTTCACCTGGATTCAACAAATGTCAACATGTTGCCATATTTGCTGATATCTCTCATATATAATTTTTCTGAAAAATTTAAACTAAATATTAGGCATCTTGACACATCATCCCTACATATTTCAACATGTGTCACCAAAGAATAAGGAGGTTCTCCAAAATAACTAAAACTTAAAGAAAATTAATGTATGATAAAAGTATCATCAAACATCCAATTGTTCCAAAAATATTCTCCACAGCTTTAAAAAAAAAAATAGCAAAATGGGATTTAACCAAGGTTCCAAACTCAGTTTTACTCAATGTCCTATATAACTGCAAAATACTATTTTGGAAGGCAAAAAAAAAAAATCTCATCAATCATTACTACACTAATTCAGAATTTAAATAATTGAGCCTAGATTAGCATGTTTAGAGGTTTAGATTTAGTTTAGATTAGAAATTTTCCTTGGCTCTGTCCTGAAGTAAATGTTTGCTAATGGAAGTAGTGGAAGAAGACTGTCTTGAATAGAACCATTCCAAAATCCCTCAGCACCTGAATTTGCCTTTGATGGCTTCTAGGTGAGAACTGCCCTAGGGAGAGTAAATCCTATGCAAAATGCACTGTCTGACATACAGTGTGTGGTCAGTAAATATTTTTTTACTAAATCGATAAATAAAATATTGGGAAACTAAGGACAAACAGCATTAGCATCACCTGGGAACTGGATAGAAATGCAAATTCTTGGGCCGCATCTTCTACCCATGAAATAAAAAATTCCAGTTTTTTTGCCTAAGCATCTGTGTTTTCACAAGATACTCTTGGGCTCTTGGGTGGCTTAGTTGGCTAAGTGTCTACCTTGGGCTCAGGTCATGATCCCAAGGTCCTGGGATGGAGTTCCTCAAAGTTGTGATCAGGCTCCCTGCTCAGTGGGGAGCCTGATTCTCCCTCTCCCTCCCCACTGCTCATGCGCCCTCTCTCTCTCAAATAAATAAATAAAATCTTTAAAAAAAAAACCCAAAAAACAGATACTCCTGATGATCCTAATGACCATCCTGATGCTGGCTAAGGTTTGAGAATAGCTGATCTAGAACAATTTCTGGTAGGTGTCATGATGGAAGAGAGTCTTAGAAATGAGAGTGGAGGATATAGTTTTCAGATTAGGCAAGGGAGGAAAAGGTGAGTGGAATGATGAAAAGATACTTAGCTAGATACCATTGCTAGGGGGAGGTAGACTGCAACCAGGGCCTCTGTTGGGAAGTGACAAGGAGGAAGCCACCCTTCAAATATATTGTAATTATTTGTATCAAATGGTGTTGCTTTCACTCTCATTGTTGATGTGAGTTCTTTTGTCTTTTTTAAAGATTTTATTTATTTGACACAGAGAGAGACACAGCAAGAGAGGGAACACAAGCAGGGGGAGTGGGAGAGGGAGAAACAGGCTTCCCGCCAAATAGGGAGCCCGATGTGGGGCTCGATCCCAGGACCCTGGGACCATGACCTGAGCCAAAGGCAGATGCTTAATGACTGAGCCACCCAGGTGCCCCGTTGATGAGAGTTTTTTGGTGCGCTTGAGGATAGCTTTTAATCCACAGATAAGATTATCAGAATGTTTTATTTATTTATTTTTTATTTTTATTTTTTTTTAAAGATTTTATTTATTTGACACAGAGAGAAATAGCACAGGTAGGCAGAGCAGTAGGCAGAGGGAGGGGGAGAAGCAAGCTCTCCGCTGAGCAGGGAGCCTGATGTGGGGCTCGATCCCAGGACCCTGGCATCATGACCTGAGCCGAAGGCAGCCGCTTAACCGACTGAGCCACCCAGGCGCTCCAGAATGTTTTATTTTTAACTTTAATAACTAACATTATTGAATTATATTTTTTTAAAAAACAACCTGGTTTTGTCTGGGTTCAACTCACAAATGGTATTGTTCCATATATAAGTATAGCAAATGTTAGCAATTGTTCTTAAAGAAACCTTGAATGTTTGGTTTCATTTACAAATTTAACATCCTTCCAGTTAACACCAATTTAATGGGTCACTGTTTAAACATTTAATATTTACTTTTTTCCTTTTTAGATCTTCGATCTTCTACCTAGGCAAAATCTTTCTAAATGATAAATAATCTTATAAACTTAGTAAGAAACTTATAGTCTATTATAAAGCTGTTTTCATAAATTTTTAAAAATTTCAATTTAACTCTTTAAGTCAAATAATTGTACTTTCTAAGTTAGAGTTATGTTTTAAAAGCCAAACTCCCATAAACATTATATGATATATTATATATATATTATTATATAAAATATCAAACAAATTGCTTTTTACCTGGAAAAAAATTTTAACTGGGAAATTTAATACTACAGTTTTGATTCTTTTTTTTTTTTAAGTAGGCCCAATCCCAGAGTGGAGCCTGATGTAGGGCATGAACTCATGACCATGAGATCAAGACCTGAGCTAAGATCAAGAGTTAGTTGCTCAACTGACTGAGCCACCCTAATGTGCCCCTGGATGTGCCAAATTCTAAATCCTCCTGGGGTTAAAAGATACATTTACCACTTGAGGAACACTGTTCCCATCCCAGTTGTGAGGTTATTTAGACCTGATAGATTAGCCATGATGGTGACTATTTCTTGTTTGTAACTAGAATGGGACTTACTGAATATTTTTTTTCAGTCACTCAGTTATCATTCCATTGCTCAAGTAGGTAGTCATGATCCATGCACCTGAATTCAAATTATACATACTATAACAATATATTTCCAAACTTTTGACTCAACTCATATAGAAGGAAATGAATACATTTCACAAAATGCAGATATACTCACACACACACACACACGGACAATTGCTGGTTCCCACCCACAAAATAGATTTCATGATACATTAATAAGCAATTCCCACTTGTGAAAGACTTCACAATACCTTTTTATGCGTTCAAAGAAGACTTCCAGAGTGATCACTTAATGGAATTTGCATTTTAGGACTCTGCTATGGACTGAGTTGTGTCACCTCAGAATTTTGATGTGGAAGCCCTAATCCCCCATGTGACTGTATTAAAGAAAGGGCTTTTAAGGAGATGATTAAGGTTAAATGAAATCATAAGCATGGAACCTCAATCCTATAGAACTGGTGTCCTTATAAAAAAGGAAGAGACACCAGGATCTTTCTCTCTCCACACATGGCAAAGTCCTGTCTGCAAACTAGGAAGAGAACTCTTACCAGAAAATGAAGTCTGTTGGAACTCTGATTTTGGACTTTTCAGCTTCCAGAGCTGTGAGAAAATAAATTTCTCTTGTTTAAGCCACTGAATCTATAGTATTTTGTTATGGCAGCCGGAACTACTGAGATAGACTCTGTTAAAGATATGTAAATGCAAAAATTAATTTAATAAGATCTTGTTTTTTCTTATTTTGGGGGGGTCTACAACTCTTAGGAGTACTGTTTTTAAAAATGAATTTGATTGAATTGTGGATATCATATAAGCTAGTCTGGCTTGCAATCATAATTCAGGAAACTATTTTACTAGCATCCATCCATGTCTAATTTCTTATTATGTCTGTACTATGTCTATTTTTAGAACCATAGAGAGGTGTCAGTTTTGGAGAATGTGCTTAGCATGAGTACCTATTCTGGGAGCGTAACCAGCTCTTCCCCAAAAAATCGGTTTAGCTGGGTTTCGCAGAAGTCAGTGAAATCTTGGGGAATGGAATAAGCAGCAGTGATATGGTTTATCCAACTTCCTCAATACAAGGCAGTTCTCTAATTGCAGAGAAGGTTTGGAGGCAACTGTTTTGGGTCAGGAGCAGACTCATCTTAGGGTCCAAAATATCACGTAATGTGGCCTAAATCATTCCTTAAACATAGACAGGGGCACCCTCCAGACTACTGTGTGAGAAAACAGAAGGCTATTTATGAACTTTTGACCACTAATGTATCTGCCGTGCCACCAAGTTGGGTTCCATTTGTTCTGGAATAGAGGCCAGGAAGGCACAGAGAGGGTGGGACTGGGATTATACAGGAATGAGAGATGTAGATGGGTTTCTTTTGGGAAATTTAAGTAAAACAGGAAAGGGAGAACCTTCATTATAACAGAGACTCCCAGGGTTTTAATGTCAGTATCATCATGAAACAGGTATGTTGAGATCTTGTCCTATAGGTGCTTCACTCAGAAGACAGAAGGATGACTCAGGACCTGAATGACCTTACTTCCCTTTCATACGGGGGATGGGGACAGTTGAAGTTGTACTTATGTACAAAGGAGACTGCTATTGATGAGCCTTTTCTAAAACAGGACAAAGTGTTGCCTAGCATTAAAATATTTTCTTCTCAAGTAAAAAAAAAGAAAATCACAGTTCTCTTCTAAGCTGTTTCAGGACATGTTCAAAAATGAGAAAAACAGTAGCTAAATCATTTATAAAAAATAATGACTCCTGTTAATGGAGGAGACATGACTCTTAACTATGACAGTATGAAAAGTATCATATAATGTTGGCCAAGAGTATAAAACAGAAGTAGGTATTTCATAAACTCCAAGAATACATTTAAATGTGTAGATTAGAGGTGCCTGGGTGGCTCAGTTGGTTAAGTGTCTGACTTTGGCTCCAGTCATGATCTCAGGGTGTTGGGATCCAGCCTAGCGCTGAGCCTTGTACAGGACTCTGCACTCAGCAGGGAGTCTGCTTGTCCCTCTCGCTCTTGTCCCTTCCCCTGCTCATGCTCTCTCTCAAATAAATAAATAAAATCTTTAAAAGAAATAAAAGATAAAAAATAAATGTGTAGATTATATGGCAATGTAAGGCAATCATTTAAAATTTAGCATCTTCTCCATAAGTTATTCCCTGATGATTCTTCTTGCACTTGTTTTCACTACTCCCAAATCTACATTGCCAGGCAAACCTTTGTAGTAGCTGCCCACTAGACATCTCAACAATGGCTGTTCCCAAGTTACCATAGGCTCAATGTGTACACTTGCTATACTTTTTCCATTTTCCTAAAGCTGCTCTTCAAATTGCATGTCCGGCTTTAGTTGCCTGAGTAAGAAACTTGACGTACAATCAATCATCAAGCCACCTCCTTGGTATCTCTTATGTCTACCCCCTCCAGTCTAGCTCTGGCTTCAGCACTGGGTCAGCCTCATTGCCTGGGCAATTAAAATAAGCCCTTAGCTCATCTCCATGGCTCCAGTCAGCCATTCTCTAATCCGTGATTGCAGCCAGAGTAATCTTTTTAAAAAAGCAAATCTCATCACTCTTTCCAGGGCTTGAAATCCTTCAGTAGCTCCTCATTGATTAACGGATAGAGTCGAACTTCTTAGTTTGCCAAAGCAGTCTCTTATCTCTCTAACCTTATAGACTTCCATACCTTTTGCCTCTGGAATTATGCTTCAGTCAAGCTGAATTTCTTTAAATTCTCCTAATGGGCTAGTGAAAGTGTTCCTCAGGAGTTCAAGAGGTCTCTATGAGAAGTTTTCTATTTTTTGTTTTAATTTAGTGATTATCTTTAAAAATAATATAAGCATATTTTGAATCATCTAGATCAGTGGTTTTCAAACGTTAGTATGCATAGGAATCACCTGGAGATCTCGTGAAGAATCTGACTGTTCAGTAAGTACTCTGTGGCTTAAGGCATTTCTATTTAACCAGATCATAGGTGATGGCAATGGCGCTGCTCTGTGGACCACATTTTATGTAATGAGGGTCTAAATGATCACTTTTCAATTAAGTACTACCACAAAATTGTCTCATTGTCATTGACGATGACATAAATGAATAAATAAGAGAAGCAGACTTAATATTTTTTTATTTTATGTATGTATATACGTATTTATTTGAAGTATATTTTTATTCAAGTATAATTGTCTTTTTACTGAAGTATAATTGATATATAATATCCTATTGCTTTCAGATGTACCTCACAGTGATTTCATATTTTCTGTCCTTTTTATTGAAATATAATTGATATACAAGATCCTATTGCTTTCAGGTATGCACCATAGTGATTTGATATTTTTATACATTAAAAAATGACCATCACAATAAATCTAGTTACCATCTGTCACCACACAAAGTTATTACAATTTTATTGACTATATCCCCTATGCTGTACATTTACATTTTCATGACTTATTTATTTTATAACCAGAAGTCTGTACCTCTTAATCCCCTTCACCTACATTGCCGGGCCTCCAACCCTCTCTCCCTTCTGGTAACCAACAGTTTATTTCCCATATCTGTGAGATTGTTTCTGTTTTGTTTGTTCATTTGTTTTGTTCTTTATATTCCTCTTATAAAGAAAACTGTATGGTATTTATCTTTCTCTGACTTATTTCACTTAGCATAATGACCTCTATCTTCATCCATGTTGTCCCAAATGGCAAGATTTCATTCTTTTTTTAAACAGTTGAGTGATATTCCTATATATATATATATATATACCACATCTTCTTTATCCATTCATCTATTGATAGACACTTAGGTTGCTCCCATATCTTGACTATTGTAAATAACATTGCAATGAACATAGGTGTGCATACATCGTTTTAAATTGCTATCTTTTTTCTTTAGATAAATAACCAGAAGTGGAATTGCTGGATCATATGGTAGTTTATTTTTAATTTCTTGAAGAACCTCCATACTGTTTACTGTAGTGGCTGCACCAATTTACATTCCCACCAACAGTGCACAAGAGTTCCCTTTTCCCCACATCCTTGCCAACACTTGTTATTTTTGTCTTCTTGGTAAGAGCCAATCTGACCAGTGTGAAGTGATATCTCATTGTGGTTTTGATTTGCATTTCCCTGATGATCTGTGATGTTGAGCATCTTTTCATATGCCTATTGGCCATATGTCTTCTTTGGACAAATGTCTATTCAAGTCCTCTGCCCATTTTTTAATTGGATTGTTTTGTTGTTGTTGTTGTTGTTTGGTACTAAGTTGTAGAAGTTCTTTATATATTTTGGATATTAACTCCTTATCAAATGTATGATTTGTAAATATCTCCTCCCATTCAATAGGTTGCCTTTTGTTTTCGTGATGGTTTTCTTTGCTGTGCAAAAGCTTTTTAGTTTGATGTACTCCCATTTGTTTATTTCAGACTCAATATTTTAAATGATACATTTATTACAAATGAAGGCCAAATGATATCACAGCTTGCTGATGTAATGTATGGTGATTAACATAACATAATAAAAAAAAAAGATCTGGCAATTGTTCTAGTAAAAAAAGGTGATGAAAGAATTAAGTCATCATTTAGCCCAAAGTAGTATAGGCATGTCAATCTCAAAAGATTCATAGGAATAAAGACAATATTGTTTCAGCAAGAAATATCACTCATACCATTAAATTCATATTGTTATTTGGAATAATATTAGTTTTATGTTTTTCTTTAGAATTAATTTGTCCATGTGTTTGATTTTATAATTATATAATAGCTATAAAAATTATGGTTTATACCTAGTGTTATATTTCTACATAGTTAAGAAAATAATTTAAATTGATTCTAGCATACAAAAGAAATTTATTATTTTATAAGAGGTCTAAATACTTAAAAGTTTGAGAAACACTGGACTAAGCCAAGTCATGCCTTTTTGCCCTTGCTTCTATTGTCATCTTTGCCTGGAGTACCCTTTCCTAATCCCTTGCCAACCTTGCCACCTTGACATGTCCACTTAGCAAACAGTTACTTTTCCCAATGGCTCCTTTTCAGAGACCCATAGTCAACTTAATACTACAACTGTGCTTTATCCTAATTTCTTTCATAAGTAACACTTTGCTGTGCACTTGACTGTGTGTATTTGCTTGCTTTGTTGGCTCTCTCTTCTATCCCAATGACAAAGGCCTTGTCTTCTTTGTACTTGTTCAGTGCTTAGCATACCATATTTGCCCAATAAACGCTTCTGAATGTATGAATGAATGTAAAACTTGGCTTGCTCTTTCCTAGAGAGAAAGAGTACATCAACACACCATGTGTTCACATTTGTGGGTGAAAAAATTAACAGTATAAACTAACTGTAATATTCTTCTATGTGTTATTTAACTTCAGTATGGTAATTTAAAAACTTTACTTGTCTTCTAGAGAATCTGCTGAAAGGTCTACATTTTTACTAACTTTCCAGAGATCTGCTTGTTGAGGTTAAAGCTTAGACAGTTTTCAAACAATGTGAAAAGAACATTGAGATTACATTTTGGTTGATGCATCATCAGAACTAAAAATAGAATGGAAAGATTGAAAAATCTTTACTCAAATCTCCAGCCAAAATATGGTTAAACATGGATGAGCTGGAATTGTGGTTTCCAACTTTCAGTTATGCAGGATAAATTCTGTAGCTTATGGGGTCTCCTGGCCCTGATTTACCCCTGGTTTGGTTTTGCCATCCAATTTGGTTAGCACCTTAACTGGAGCTGGAAGAGGGAGTGAAGTTGTTTGCCTTTAGGAAAAGGACAAAGTCTGAAATACATTTGGCTTTATTTGATAACAAGACTGATGTGCTGGCCTATATATAGAAAGAGGCCCTTTACCTAATAAGATCCTCTGTGAATTGGCCAGGATGTTGGAAAATGTGGGGTTAGGATTGAGGTTCAGGTTGGGATGAGGAGCTGGAGACCCAAAATGTGTTCAGTCCAGTTCTGTCCCTGATAAACAAACATGACTGTAGAGCTATGCAAATACTGTTTGAGAGAAAGTCTTGGATGGAGCAAAGTTGGGTGGGCACAGTACAGAACTAGATTTTTATTTTATGTGCATGGCTGCTACCACTTCATTATCAGAGTAAGATGCTTTTGACCCAAGAAACCATAGAACCTTGCACAGCTCAGTGGTTTTGGAGGAAATTAATTCATTTATGACTTCAACTGAACATTTCCGTACTTCGAATAAACAAGCTAAGAAGGGGATTTTTCTTTCAACTCTTTTAGAATTATGTATTTTACTCTTTAGCAGTATCAGACTATACTCCAAACTCATCTTGATTCTCTCTCTTTTTTTTTTAAGTAGGTTCTATGCCCAACCTGGGGCTTGAACTCACAACCATGAGATAGAGAGTTACATACTTTACTGACTGAGCCAGCCAGGTGCCCCTCATCTTGATTATCTTATCTCTTCCTGGATTCCTCTTCCTGGAATGTTCATCCCCATGTGTGATGGTTAATTTAACATTAACTTGATATGCTAAGGGATACCCAGATAGCTGGTAAAATGCTGTTTTTGGGTGCATCTTGGAGGGTATTTCTGGAAGAGATTAGCATATGAATTGGTGAATTGAGTAAGCAGATGGCCATTCACAATGTGGGTTGACATCATTTAATCATCAAGGGCCTGAGTAGAACAAAATATTGGAAGAAGGGTTAACTTGCTCTCTCTGAGTACTTGTCTCACTGTCCTTAGACTCTGGCACTCCTGGTTCTTGGGCCTTCAGAGTCACTTAATACTTACATAACTGCCCCCTTCTCTCCTCTGCTCTTTTCCCCCTTTCCCTTCTCAGGCCTTGGGACTTAGACTGAATTACATCACCAACTCCTGGTTTTCCAGCTTGCAGGTGGTAGATTATGGGACTTCTCAGTCTCCTAATCATGTGAGCCAATTCCTATACCCATATATATCTTATTTGTTTTCTTTCTCTGGAGAACCTGACAAATATATTATCCAAGAAAAAATAACTTTTAATAAAGATTTATTTACTTATTATTATTTATTTACTTATTATTTAGAGAGAGGGAGAGAGAGAGAGAGAGGGTGGGGCAGAGGGAGAGAATCTTCCAGCAGACTCCCCACTGAGTGTTGAGCCTGTTGCGAGGCTCCATCTCATGACCTATGAGATCATGACCTGAGCTGAAACCAAGAGTCGGATGCTTAACAAACTGAGCTGCCCAGGTGCCCTGCCCCCACCAAAAAACTTAAAACAAAACAAAACCCTACCCAGATATTACTTCCTTCGAAAACCTTCCCAGACATCCCAAGGGAGAGTTACTCACTCTCTCCCATGGTCTAGCTCACATCTTGTACAGGCTTCATAGAAGTATTTAGTGCACAACATTCTATTTGTTTACTTGATCCCAACAGGGAAGGAGATGATAAATGTAGACATGTAGAATCTTAAGCCCATAGTACAGTGGAAGGAGATGTGGTTTCAAACCTTCCTTCTCCATACGGCCAAGTAGAGAAATTTCTCTTGTGTACATTTTATATACTGGTCTTCCAGTCTATAGCTGACTTTTCTCTTTGGGAATAAGGTGTTAATCAATTTGTATGTCTACTTTCTCACCCAGTTTCTGTCACACTGTGAGTCTGTGTTCAAATTATTCATTATGTTGAGTTAAATGAAATGTGGCTTTCTTGTTGTTGTACCAATATTGTCCTCTGTGTTTCACACACAAGACCTTAGTACAAAATTACAGACTCTTTTCCATTTGGTAAAGAGGAAAAAACACAGACTGAAAACAGATTTGCCCTATTTATTTTCTGATGTGTCAGAAAATTGTCCAACCCACATGTCAGAGAAGAAGGGTGATTTAACATCACTATATTTTACTGTCCAGCATTGTACTTATAAAGGAATTGAGCTACTCTTTATTTAAGCTTTATTTTCCTTGATGCCTTTGCTCTACCTGTAGACTGTGTACATTTCTAAATGGGATTCTATCCTGGGAATCCTATTTTTGAGACAAATATCTAAACCACAATCTGCATTCTGAACATCTTAAATGCCTACGCACTAACCACAGCTGTTCGTTTATTCCCTGTTTCAACAGGGACAAATATAGTCACTAATTTTTGCCTTTTAAGGTAACAACCCAATTTAAGACTTGGGGTGTGTCGGGGGGAAACGATCATAGTCCTAGAAGAAACAAAAATACAAAATATCATAGCAGTCTATATCTTTTGAGTATTCACATAGGCAACTATAACAATGTTTATACAAAATTATTTAAGGGAAAAGGAGAAATTCTGTGGTAGACAATATATTTAAATGATTACTTTTTTTAGGCAGCTTTTGAAACTTTATCAAGTAGTGCAGTTCATCAGAGCTCAGTTTGTATTGTATTTACCCAAATATTATTGCCAGAAATTCAGAGTACTCTCAGGAGAGAAGTTTCTCTCTTATTTTTGGTTATGGGATATGATTGGAGGTCATGTAATGAGTATATTCATATTATTGAGTGACCCCACATAGTACAGTCCAGACTATATTTCTCTAGCAAAAATTTCTACTCATGATAATTTTGGGGGCCAACATAATTCTCCCTGAGTGATAGCTATACCTTAATGTTTGTACAAGTCTTTGTAATCTGCATACTTTGTCTCATTTAACCCTCTATGTTAGAACCCTTTCCATCGCAAGTGATAAAAACCAACTTGAACTTAGTGCAAGGATTAAAGGGAAATCTTTTTGGTGGTAAGGGCTTAACTGAAAATGTCAGGGATAGATCTGACTTTAAACATGGCAGGATTAAGGTGTTTTTTTAGGTCTGTAACTTTATAACTCTCAGCTCAACTTTTTTCTCTGACAACTCAGTCAATTGGCTTTTTGGCCTCACATGTTTCTTAGTGTTTGCCATTTTACGGGAGTGAATCTCTGTGTATTCACAGAGCAAAGCTGGAAGAGGAACTTCCAATTAGCTTTTGTGGGTCATGTGCCCATCTCTGGACCCATCACAGCAGAGAGAGGGTTGGGGTATTCTGATTGGCCAGATTGCTGTCACTTGCTAAGCCTTGTGTTCTGGAGACTGGTGGAGCTCTCAGAATTAACCATTATATCAGAACTACATGGGGCAGTGAGGTGCAGTTCCCTGAGGGAAAAAGGAATGCAGAGTTTTTGACAATAGATGTCTATTTTGTTTGTTTTCCTTCTTTTAGAGGGTCAAAAAGAGATTGATTTGACAAAATTCACACAGTTACTAAGTAGCTAAACTAAATCCTTGAATCTATTTTGTTCCTTTCATTGATCTTTAGATAAAAGAACATATTTACCACTTAAAAAATTTCTTTCTTCTCTAGGGAAGGGACATGTAGATGGGCACACAAAATTATCATCTCAAAGTGAAAGAGTAATTTGGTGTGCTTTAAGACCTAGGAAGAAGTCTGGACTATTTTACAAGTGGTTGCAAATAACAAAAGGTCATTTTAAATATAGTACAACATTGTAAAAAAGTAACATCAAATGTACAAAAATTTTGCTCAGTTTTTTTATTTGTTGGAAATAACATTCTGTAAAAAAAAATAATTTCAAGTTTTACTATTGGTACCTTTTTTTTTTTAGAGAGAGAGAGCGAGCACTTGAATGTGTGGTGAGGGAGGGCCGGGGGGGAAGGGAGAGAATTTTAAGCAGTTTCCACGCACAGCACAGAGTCCACATGGGACTCAATCTCAGGACCCTTAGATCATGACCTGAGGCAAAATCAAGAGTCGATGCTTAACTGATTGAGCCACCAACACCACCAGAAAAAAAAATAATAAAGCCCCTTAAAAAATAATACAGTGTACTTTTAAATAAAGATTTTATTTATTTCTAAGAGAGAGAAACAGAGCACAAGCAGGGAAAGAGACAGAGGGAGAGGGAGAAGCAGATAACCCGCCGAGCAGGGAGCTCCACGAGGGGCTTGATTTCAAGACTCTGGGGTCAGGACCCGAGCCCAAGGTTGACTGAGCCATGCAGGTGCCCCAATAGAGTATACTTTAAAAAATACTGTTGTAGTGATCTCATTTTCTCATAAATATTCTTCTGGGATATCTGGGTGGAGTATCATCAGAGGGAGGTGGGTCAAAATACAGGGGAGAGGACAGAATCAAATAAAGAAAGCAGCTTTTTCATTAAAGTATAGCTTCATGAAGGTCTGGTGACAGTGGAAGCCCAGATTCAGGAGATCAAAGGCAATAATAGAAGTCAAGCAGTGTCTGGTCATAAAGCTAAGTATACATACCTGACATACATTGTCTGCTCCTGGAGACAAGAAGGAACCCAGTGGCTTGTTCTTTCCCAAATCCTGGAATCTCCAAAGTCTAATTATCAAGAAATATTTAACTGTTCAAATTTAACACATTGATGATTGCATAATTTGATCATTAACTTTTCTTGCTTTATAAAATCTCCCGACAAGCTTCAGAAGCATCAAGATATATAGCTTGAAGAAATTTAGAGAAGTTAAAAGTGAAATCTGAAAAAGTCATTAAAGATGTTTTGTGAAGAAATAACAGATAACACCAGTTTTAGGTGGACTGAAAAAAAAAAAAAGCAACTCCCCAAAGTGGGTACAATGTTGATTATAAAGAAAAATGAGTTAGACTTTATGGAAAACCTTATTAAAAAACAAACCCGGAAAAATTGTAAGCCTATGGTTTTAGGGAAGCAAATTCATGTATCATATATCTTTAGGTCTGACAGAAAAAAAATGACCATAACTTAAAAATATTCTATAAGCAACAAAAGCTTTTTAAGCACATAATTAAGAGGCTTCTAAAAAAGATAGCCTAGTACTTAAAGTAGTTTATGGCTTTTTACTGTGTAGATGGGACAATGTTTTTTGTGTTAAGGAAAGTGGGCATGTGAAAATTTTAAAAAATGCAACACATAGTTGAAAGTACGTAGGAGGAAAACCTGAAGGGAAGTCATCAGAGAACGAGACAAACCATGAGAGACTCTTAACTCTAGGAAACAAACTGAGGGTTGCTGGAGGGGAGGTAGTGGGGGGAGATGGGGTAATTGGGTAACGGGTGTTAAGGAGGGCTCGAGATGTGATGAGCACTGGGTGTTATACGTAACTGATGAATTAATGAACTCTACATCTAAAAGTAATGATGTACTATATGTTGGTTAATTGAATTTAAATAAGAAAAAAAGTACATAGTATTTTCAAAATCACTTTGGGAAAAAAATACACTGAGCCCATGTTGTCTGCAAAGATTTGACAATGTCAACAAGTTGATATTCAGTAATAAATAACAGATATGTTGGTTTAAATGTTTTCAAAATCTCTATGAATATAACTTAACTTTAAATAAGAAGAGGATATTTTATACTAATCTTGATTATTTTATCTTCTGTTTATCAGTCTTTCTAAAATACTTCTGAAATAGTTTACTTTTTAGAAGCTGATGGTAGTCTGTGCCAACTCTTCTTGTGTAAATCAAATCAATTTCTGTTTTCAAAATCAGAAGAGAGAAAAACCAATAGTGCCGAATGTTAAGAAAAAAAAATGTTTATCATCTCAATCTCATCCTTGAATTTTCACTTGCATTCTGTTAGAGCCAGAGAGTTCCCTGCTGCCTAAAGCCATGCTGCTCAGTCAGGCACCTAGGTACTGGCTGACAAATAGAGCAAGTGGCACACCTGAAAAGGGTCTAAGTGAAAAGCGTTGGCAAAGAGCTCCTGACAAGTATGCTCACCTGTTGCTCAGTGCTTTTCTCTATGAATTTTCAACTCCCTGATTTTCAGGTAGGAAAAGAAGATTGCTAATCCCTACTGGAACACAGAATTGGCCATTATTGCTATAAATCACTATGGACAAACAAAAAATAGACTCTCAGAGGCTTGTTTGTATTTCACCTGAAGAGCTGTATTTTCTAAGGGATGCAGGGAGAAGAGTTTGTGTGCAATAAGGATTACTTGAGAAACTTGTGTGTCAGCCTTACCATCTCTATTCATTCTATAAACCATCTTAGAACTACAATGAGAAGATTGCATTCAATTTTACAAAACTGGAAAATCTTCCAGGCAAACATGTTGACACTGGCATTTGTTTATGACTTAGACCAAAATTTAAGTGAAAATTCATAATGACTGACTTCTTTTGCAATAGAAACTATTTTAAGAGCAAGAGCCTACTAGTGTTTGCAAAGAAAATGTGTGCTTATTGTTATCAACTAGATCCAACAGTTACAAACTTGTTTCTTTATTGTCTTGTTTGGTAAACAGGTTTTGCCTCAATTATGATTCTCTAGTCTTTGCTCCAGATTGACATAAAGACTGGGATTAAGGAAAATGATGCTTTGTTTCTAGATGTCCTTTATATCTCTTTGTGCTTCTATTTTTACCATATATAAAAAACATTTCAGCTTTTCATGACAGTTAACTAATTTTGAAACTTTTTCAGGGCTCAGACTAAATAAGTGACACATTTAAAATTATTTTTATGGGCTTTGCCATTTGGCGTTCTCTTTGATTTTAGCAATTTTCATAAGAGTTTTTCAAAGGTAATAATGCATTTCATGTAATACTGCTTAATTATTATCTACTATTTATCCAATGATCTCATGATGGCTTATAAACACTAATTAATTGAGATTTACAAAACCCTGTGAAGTTCAAGTACAATGGCCAGGTTGTGTTTAACTACTTAATTCTCTAAATGCTGCTTTGAAGTCTTTGAATATTTAACCAGTGATTATAACTCATGTTGCTGTCTGGGAAACTTGAAGTAGACTCATTTTTATCTCGTTCCCATGTTTTTCAGAGTTTCAGAAGTTTTTATTCATGATTTCTGGAAAGAACCAGAGGAAATTTGACTAAGTAATGTTGACTTTGAGTTGAAACTACATCTTTAAGAGTATTCAGATCAGGGAGAAAGTGATATTGACATTTTCGTTCACCTGCAACTATAGTGGTGATACACTTCATTATTCCCGGTATAGCATTTTCCACAGCAGTCAGCCTAGAACACTTCAAACTGTGGCCCACAGAGTACACTGATATCACAAAAAATTTATCACGAGCCTAGCTCCCTCTTTCCACGCATTCTATGATTCTCTTTCTTGACCTTCTGTTCCAAATTAAAAGTATAGAATCAAACTATGGGCTGGTAATCCAGAGGCTGAGAGGCTTGCAAGTATGTGACTTGGAAGGAATGAATTTTACTTAAAAAAAAATAGTTTTCTATACACAATTCAGGCAAAATAATACATATCCTACTTAATATCTATCTTACTATTTTCTCAGTATTGTGACCATTATAAAGTGAAAGTTTATATAATTGTTCTTTTTTTTTGGAGTTCCCCTGCTTGGTTCATATCCATTCAACAAATATTTATTCAATGCCCATTATGTGCCGTACTCTGACCAAAGGGCTGGGATATTAGCAATTAACAAACAAACAAACAAATAATTGTTATTCTCACAGAACATATAGTCTACTGGGCAAGGAAGATAAACAAGTAAATATATATAATGTATTAGATGGGGATAAGTATTATAAAGAATCCTGATTCAATACAAGTTCTGCCACTTATGAACTATGTAGCCTTGGGAAAATTATTTGACCTTATTATACCTCAGCTTTCTAATCTGTGAAATGGGAAAAAGAATACTTACATTTTAGGGTTGTTTTGAAAATTTATATCCATCTTATTACAAATAGTCCAGTTTGATATGCTAGTAAGATTTAGTGAATTTCAGTAATTCTTAGAATTAAGATTTTTTTTTTATTTAAAATATTTTATTTATTTATTTGACAGAGAGAGGGAGAGGGAGAAGCAGGCTCTCTGCCATGCAGGGAGCCCGATGAGGGGCTTGATCCCAGAACTCTGGAATCATGACCTGAGCTGAAGGCAGACGCTCAACCAACTGAGCCACCCAGGTGCCCTTAGAATTGAGATTTAAACCCAGGCAGCCAAACTTAAGATATCTGCACTTAACCACTGGCTTGCATTACCACCCACTAATAAAAATAGCTAAGTGCTTCACATGTATAATATAATGTAACCCACACAAGAACCCTATAAAATAAGAAACGTTAATGTCCCTACTTCACAGGACCCTCCTTTGAGCTCCTGAGTTACCACCACCAGCTCTTCTCAGAAACCTGAGTTCCAGTTCTGTGGCTCCTCTCTTCCAAGCTTCAGATACTAATTACCCCAATCTTTTCTCTTTGTACCCCTTGCCATTGAGGAGATAGGGCATCCTGAAATTGCTAGCTGTATTTTACCTCAGCGTCCTCTTTTCATGTTTTTGGTTCTCCAATTACTGTTTAATCAACCCCTCTGAATAAAATTTTTCTTTTGAAATACTGTGGTTTTTGTTTTCTTGCTTTGACATGGCCTTATTCTGTACTTAGTACCAAATGTGGTCACCCAAAAAACTTCACACAGATGGGATTTGGGGATTGGCTAAGTCATGCCCTTGGCCTTGAATGCTGTACTAAGTTCACTGCCAGTGAAAAAGGGAATACTAATAATCCATGGTGTGCAGTACCAAGGGCCATCACAACTAAGTTATCCCCTGTGGTTGACTGTGATCAAATGCTAACTCAAGCAAATATCCCACACTTTCTT
Organism: Eumetopias jubatus; assembly: GCF_037043125.1. Taxonomy (NCBI): domain Eukaryota; kingdom Metazoa; phylum Chordata; class Mammalia; order Carnivora; family Otariidae; genus Eumetopias; species Eumetopias jubatus. The sequence continues at coordinate 81,765,437 of NW_028274819.1, read as the reverse complement.
ACATAATAGTCCTTTACTTTGATGGTACTTGATTTGTTTAACCAATTCCCTATAAATGGGGTAATTTTCAATTTTTCATTATGATGATACAATAATAAACACAATATGTTATATCCATATATAGCATATACACATATCTTTTTGCATGAGTATGAGTATTAGCATAATACTCATTTAGTGATTTAGAATACATCATTAAAAAGTAATGGCTAATAGTACGGAGAAGATCATTTCTGGCAGTGGAATTGTGGACTATTTTTATTTTCTCCTTTATAATATTTTGCATTTCTGATTTCCTCTCCAATAAGAATTTTTGTGATAAGAAAAAATGAAGTTGTCCCTGTCCCCCAATTAATGTTATTAACGTTGCCACTATCACAGCACAAGTGTACTTTGCTGTGATTTAATGAGATTTACAGCAATTGACAAGTTATAATAATCAAGAAAAGTCATTAAGTCAGCTGAATCGATCGCTTTGATTCATTTGTTTGATCAATTCTTTCTCCTCAAGGGTGAAAGTAATTTTCAGGTAATCTGAAAGTAACTCATGGAATCATATAATCTCTAGGTTGGAAGGGAGTGTGAATGCCCTAAAGAAGACCTCCATGTTAATATTAAAATACACATGATATCTATAATTTAATAAGTCACTAAAATTTAATATGTTGAAAATTAGGAAATCCTCAAGGCCCTCTAGTCGTTTCACTCTTTTCTTAGGCAAATTCATCCAAAACAAAGTCTTCAATTATCAACTATCAAGCTAGCATTACTCAAAATTTTATCTGTATTCTAGAATTTTCCTCCGATCTCCAGAAAGGTTTTTAAAAATCAGAAATAGAGGGCGCCTGGGTGGCTCAGTTGGTTAAGCGACTGCGTTCGGCTCAGGTCATGATCCTGGAGTCCCGGGATCGAGTCCCGCATCGGGCTCCCTGCTCAGCAGGGAGTCTGCTTCTCCCTCTGACCCTCTCCCCTCTCGTGCTCTCTATCTCTCATTCTCTCTCTCTCAAATAAATAAATAAAATCTTTAAAAAAATAAATAAATAAATAAATAAATAAAAATCAGAAATAGATTTGCAATGGACGAAAAAGGGCATAGGCTCTATGAATAATAGAATTGGATCAAGATTAGAGGTCCTTACATCACTCTATATCTAGCCCCTGCAGAAGTAGAAAAGGATGCCTCGGTTGAGAGTGGAATGCAGGAGGGGAACAGGATAAGACCTTAGCAGACAGATAGATCTCATTGACTCCACTTATAATGTGGTGAGTGTCATGGCATCAAATGGAGAACTCAAGATCATGACATTGCCTGACTCATTGATGAACAGCCACAGTGAGCCACCTGAAAGCCAAACCAAAGCATGGAAGCCAGACAAAGACTGCAGACTAGTGTATCCATTTGAGAAAGCACTGTGCATTGCCAAGAGAAATCACACTGGTTGTTTGATTCTTCCTCCCACTTTATAGAAGTCAAGGGTCCTTAAATACAACACATCCGTGGTGAAGGTGGGATGGAAAGACCCAGCACCAGTGCTTTCAGGGTGGTGCCATTAGTGGCAGAATATACAAACAGTGAGAATTATATAAATTCACAATGGAAAGTAAATCAGGCTCCATATTTTTAAATGAATGAAGTTGGAAAAAGAAAGGAACCTTTCCCCCAAATAATGATGCTATGGTTTAAATATCATTTTTGCTTTTTCAGAAATGACCTGCCAGTACATTATTGCTAACCCTTCTTTTGAAGTCTTTGACTCTTTTCACCAATGGCAAACATTCTCTGGTTTTAATTGTTGGGCCTGTAGTTTTGTCGACTAAAGGTCAGCTGGAGAATCTTTGCTTTGGACAAGCTTTGAAAGGATGGACAGACTAAGTTTACTTTATCTGCCTTTTAATCACAAATTATATGCATAAATTTTGAGATCATCAAGAGCATCAGTAGGGCCTCTGGAAGAAGAGGTAGTCATTTGGCTGCTTTAGAATTTGAAGTAGTTTTCGTTAATTTATTATTTATTTATTTATTTATTTATTTTTAATTTTTATTGTTATGTTAATCACCATATATTACATAATTTGTTTTGGTGTACTGTTCCATGATTCATTGTTTGTTCATAACACCCAGTGCTCAATGCAGAATGTGCCCTCCTCAATACCCATCACCAGGCTAACCCATCCCCCCAGCCCCTCCCCTCTAGAACCCTCAGTTTGTTTTTCAGAGTCCATCATCACTCCTGGTTCGTCTCCCCCTCTGACTTACTCCCCTTCATTCTTCCTCTCCTGCTATCTTCTTCTTTTTCTTTTTTCTTAAAATATGTTGCGTTATTTGTTTCAGAAGTACAGATCTGTGATTCAACAGTCTTACACAATTCACAGCGCTCACCATAGCACATATCTTCCCCAATGTCCATCACCCAGCTACCCCATCCCTCCCACCCCCGACCACTCCAGCAATCCTCAGTTTGTTCCTGAGATTAAGATTTCCTCATATCAGTGAGGTCATATGATACATGTCTTTCTCTGATTGACTTATTTCACTCAGCATAACACCCTCCAGTTCCATCCACGTCATTGCAAATGGCAAGATCTCATTCCTTTTGATGGCTGCATAATATTCCATTGTGTATATATACCACTTCTTCTTTATCCATTCATCTGTCGATGGACATCTTGGCTCTTTCCACAGTTTGGCTATTGTGGACATTGCTGCTATAAACATTGGGGTGCACGTACCCCTTCGGGTCCCTACATTTGTATCTTTGGGGTAAATACACAGTAGTGCAATTGCTGGATCGAATGGTAGCTCTAATTTCAACTGTTTGAGGAACCTCCATACTGTTTTCCAGAGGGGTTGCACCAGCTTGCATTCCCACCAACAGTGTAGGAGGGTTCCCCTTTCTCCACATCCCCGCCAACATCTGTCGTTCCCTGACTTGTTAATTTTAGCCATTCTGACGGGTGTGAGGTGGTATCTCATTGAGGTTTTCATTTGGATTTCCCTGATGCCGAGCGATGTTGAGCACTTTTTCATGTGCCTGTTGGCCATTTGGATGTCTTCTTTGGAAAAATGTCTGTTCATGTCTTCTGCCCATTTCTTGATTGGATTATTTGTTCTTTGGGTGTTGAGTTTGATAAGTTCTTTATAGATTTTGGATACTAGCCCTTTATCTGTTATGTCATTTGCAAATATTTTCTCCCATTCTGTCGGTTGTCTTTTGGTTTTGTGGACTGTTTCTTTTGCTGTGCAAAAGCTTTTTATCTTGATGAAATCCCAATAGTTCATTTTTGCCTTGGCTTCCTGTGCCTTTGGCGATGTTTCTAGGAAGAAGTTGCTGCGGCTGAGGTCGAAGAGGTTGCTACCTGTGTTCTCCTTTAGGATTTGGATGGACTCCTGTCTCACGTTTAGGTCTTTCAACCATCTGGAGTCTATTTTTGTGTGTGGTGTAAGGAAATGGTCCAGTTTCATTCTTCTGCATGTGGCTGTCCAATTTTCCCAACACCATTTGTTGAAGAGACTGTCTTTTTTCCACTGGATATTCTTTCATGCTTTGTCAAAGATAAGTTGACCATAGAGTTGAGGGTCCATTTCTGGGCTCTCGATTCTGTTCCATTGATCTATGTGTCTGTTTTTGTGCCAGTACCATACTGTCTTGATGATGACAGCTTTGTAATAGAGCTGGAAGTCCGGAATTGTGATGCCGCCAGCTTTGCTTTTCTTTTTCAATATTCCTCTGACTATTCGGGGTGTCTTCTGGTTCCATACAAATTTTAGGATTCTTTGTTACATTTCTTTGAAAAAAGTGGATGGTATTTTGATGGGGATTGCATTGAATGTGTAGATTGCTCTAGGTAGCATTGACATCTTCACAATGTTGGTTCTTCCAATCCATGAGCATGGAACGTTTTTCCATTTCTTTGTGTCTTCCTCAATTTCTTTCCTGAGTATTTTATAGTTTTCTGAGTACAGATCCTTTGCCTTTTTGGTTAAACTTATTCCTAGGTATCTTATGGTTTTGGGTGCAATTGTGAATGGGATCGACTCCTTGATTTGTCTCTCTTCTGTCTTGTTGGTGGTGTATAGGAATGCCACTGATTTCTGTGCATTGATTTTATAGCCTGCTACTTGACTGAATTCCTGTATGAGTTCTAGCAGTTTTGGGGTGGAGTCTTTTGGGTTTTCCACATACAGTATCATATCATCTGCAAAGAGTAAGAGTTTGACTTCCTCTTTGCCGATTTGGATGCCTTTGATTTCTTTTTGTTGTCTGATTGCTGTGGCTAGGACTTCTAATACTATGTTGAATAGCAGTGGTGAGAGTGGACATCCCTGCCGCGTTCCTGACCTTAAGGGAAAAGCTCTCAGCTTTTCCCCATTGAGAATGATATTCGCTGTAGGCTTTTCATAGATGGCTTTTATGATATTGAGGTATGTACCCTCTATCCCTATACTCTGAAGAGTTTTGATCAAGAAAGGATGCTGTACTTTGTCAAATGCTTTTTCTGCATCTATTGAGAGGATCATATGGTTCTTGTTCTTTCTTTTGTTAATGTATTGTATCACGTTGATTGATTTGCGGATGTTGAACCAGCCTTGCAGCCCAGGGATAAATCCCACTTGGTCGTGGTGAATAATCCTTTTAATGTACTGTTGGATCCTATTGGCTAGTATTTTGGTGAGAATTTTTGCATCCATGTTCATCAAGGATATTGGTCTGTAATTCTCCTTTTGGATGGGATCTTTGTCTGGTTTTGGGATCAAGGTAATGGTGGCCTCATAAAATGAATTTGGAAGTTTTCCTTCATTTCTATTTTTTGCAACAGTTTCAGGAGAATAGGTATTAATTCTTCTTGAAATGTCTGATAGAATTCCCCTGGGAAGCCATCTGGCCCTGGGCTTTTGTTTCTTGGGAGATTTTTGATGACTGCTTCAATTTCCTTAGTGGTTATGGGTCTGTTCAGGTTTTCTATTTCTTCCTGGTTCAGTTTTGGTAGTTGATACAACTCTAGGAATGCACCCATTTCATCCAGGTTATCTAATTTACTGACATAGAGTTGCTCATAATATGTTCTTATAATTGTTTGTATTTCTTTGGTGTTGGTTGTGATCTCTCCTCTTTCACTCATGATTTTGTTGATTTGGGTCATTTCTCTTTTCTTTTTGATAAGTCTGGCCAGGGGTTTATCAATCTTGTTAAATCTTTCAAAGAACCAGCTCCTAGTTTCGTTGATCTGTTCTACTGTTCTTTTGGTTTCTATTTCATTGATTTCTCCTGTGATCTTTATTATTTCCGTTCTCCTGCATGGTTTAGGCTTTCTTTTCTCTTCTTTCGCCAGCTCCTTTAGGTGTAGGGTTAGATTGTGTATTTGAGACCTTTCTTGTTTCTTGAGAAAGGCTTGTATTGCTATATACTTTCCTCTCAGGACTGCCTTTGCTGTATCCCAAAGATTTTGAACAGTTGTGTTTTCATTTTCATTGGTTTCCATGAATTGTTTTAATTCTTCTTTAATTTCCTGGTTGACCCATTCATTCTTTAGTAGGATGCTCTTTAGCCTCCATGTATTTGAGTTCTTTCCGACTTTCCTCTTGTGATTGAGTTCTAGTTTCAAAGCACTGTGGTCTGAAAAGATGCAGGGAATGATCCCAATCTTTTGGTACCAGTTGAGACCTGATTTGTGACCTAGGATGTGATATATTCTGGAGAATGTTCCATGGGCACTAGAGAAGAATGTGTATTCCATTGCTTTGGGATGGAATGTTCTGATAATGTCTGTGAAGTCCATTTGGTCCAGTGTGTCATTTAAAGTCTTTATTTCCTTGTTGATCTTTTGCTTAGATGATCTGTCCATTTCAGTCAGGGGGGTGTTAAAGTCCCCCACTATTATTGTATTGTTGTCAATGTGTTTCTTTGCTTTTGTTATTAATTGCCTTATATAATTGGCTGCTCCCATGTTCGGGGCATAGATATTTACAATTGTTAGATCTTCTTGTTGGATAGACCCTTTAAGTAGGATATAGTGTCCTTCCTCATCTCTCATTACAGTCTTTGTTTTAAAATCTAGTTTGTCTGATATAAGGATTGCCACCCCAGCTTTCTTTTGGTGTCCATTAGCATGGTAAATGGTTTTCCACCCCCTTCAATCTGGGGGTGTCTTTGGGTCTAAAATGAGTCTCTTGCAGACAGCATATGGATGGGTCTTGTTTTTTAATCCAATCTGATAGCCTGTGTCTTTTGATTGGGGCATTGAGCCCATTTACATTCAGGGTTACTATTGAAAGGTATGAATTTAGTGCCATTGTATTGCCTGTAAGGTGACTGTTACTGTATGTTGTCTGTGTTCCTTTCTGATCTTTGTTGCTTTTAGGCTCTCTCTTTGTTTAGAGGACCCCTTTCAATATTTCTTGGAGGGCTGGTTTCGTGTTTGCAAATTCCTTTAGTTTTTGTTTGTTCTGGAAGCTTTTTAGCTCTCCTTCTATTTTCAATGACAACCTAGCTGGATATAGTATTCTTGGCTGCATATTTTTCTTGTTTAGTGCTCTGAAGATATCTTGCCAGTCCTTTCTGGCCTGCCAGTTCTCTGTGGATAGGTCTGTTGCCAATCTAATATTTTTACCATTGTAGGTTACATATCTCTTCTCCCGAGCTGCTTTCAGGGTTTTCTCTTTGTCTCTGAGACTCGTAAGTTTTACTATTAGATGTCGGTGTGTTGACCTATTTTTATTGATTTTGAGAGGGGTTCTCTGTGCCTCCTGGATTTTGATGCCTGTTTCCTTCCTCACAATAGGGAAGTTCTCTGCTATTATTTGCTCCAATATACCTTCTGCCCCTCTCTCTCCTTCTTCTTCTTCTGGGATCCCAATTATTCTAATGTTGTTTCATCTTATCGAATCACTTATCTCTCGAATTCTGCCCTCGTGATCCTGTAGTTGTTTCTCCTTCTTTTTCTCAGCCTCTGTACTTTCCATCATTTGGTCTTCTATATCACTGATTCTCTCTTCTGCCTCATTTATCCTAGCAGTTAGTGCCCCCATTTTTGATTGCACCTCATCAATAGCCTTTTTCATTTCGACTTGGTTAGATTTTAGTTCTTTTATTTCTCCAGAAAGGGTTTCTCTAATAACTTCCACGTTTTTTTCAAGCCCAGCTTGTATCTTTAAAGTCATGATTCTGAACTCTAGGTCCGACATCGTACTAATGTCCATATTGAGTAGGTTCCCGGCCTACGGTACTACCTCTTGTTCTTTTTGCTGAGGTGATTTTATTCGTCTTGTCATTTTGTCCAGAGGAGAATAGATGAATGAGAAAACAAAATGCTAACAGGTTTACAACGTCCCCAGCAAATATACTGTATACAAATCAGAAAAGACCTGAAACCAGGGGAAAAGAAAGGGAAAGAAGAAAAAAGAAAGAGAAAAAAAAAAAGAAAAAAAAGATAAAAACAAAAACAGAACAATACAAAAAAAGCAGAATGTGATCAAATATGATCAGGCTAGTGCATAGATCAGTGCCACACACTAGATTTTGGGCATATTTCGGTCTGTTAGAAAAAAGTGCCTCCTAAAATTTTAAAGGAAGAAAGACATATATGTACAAAATAAGGGTTGATACAATGAAGGGATGGAAGATGACTGTAAAGATGAAAATTATAAAAGATTTTATAAAAGGACTTGATAAGATAAGAAGTTGTTTGAAAAAAGAAAGAAGATTTAAAAAAAAAGAAAAAAGGGAGAGAATGTGATTAGGCAGAGACTAGAACAGAACCATACACTAGTGATTTAGGTTATATTTTTATATGTTAGAAGAAACTATCTCAAAATTTTAGAGAACAACTTATATATATATGCCAAAAATAAGGGTAGGTACTATGAAGGGATAAAATATGACTCTAAAAATGAAAAATAAAAAATGTTTTTTTTTATTTAAAAAAGAGATTGATAAGATGTTGGTTGAAAAAGGGAAAAAGAAAAAGAAAAAAAAACAGTTAACAAAAATTAACTTTGATGAACTAATGAATCATGGTAAAAAAAAAACATGAATTCTATGTGCAGTATTCCCCTAGCGCTGGAGTTCTCCCGTTCTCCTTGATCGGTAAACTTGGTCTTGGCTTGCTGGCTGTTCTTGCTGATCTTCTGGGGGAGGGGCCTATTGCTGTGGTTTCCAAATGTCTTTGCCGGAGGCTGAATTGCCCCGCCCTTGTCTGTCCGGGCTAAGCAAGCTGCTCAGGTTTGATCTCAGGAGATTTTGTTCCCTGCAAGCTCTCCGTACAGCCTTCGAGGACCAGGGCAAAAATGGTGGCCTCCCAATCTCCACCCGGAGGAGCTGAGAACTCGGGGCCCCGCTCCTCAAGTGCGCCCCCAGAGAAAAGCAGTCACTCCCTTGTCCCTGGTCTCCGGCTGCACTCCGTGCTCACCCGGCCTGTGACCGAGCGTTTGTATCTCTGGCACCCAACCCCGTGTGGAGTCTCCAAACCCAGCAGATCCCTGCGGTGCGTTCCCGCACCGCTCCTCCCCGGGAAGGAAGGGGAGTCTCCCCGGATCTGCCGCCTGTTGGGTCCCTGCTGCAGGAGCAGTGGCCCGACTGGGCCGCGGATCACAGTTTATGGCAACCCCAAGCTGAGAGCCCGTGCCTCAGCTCCGACTCTGCAGCTGGCTTCCCCGCTCCGATACCTGGGAGCTCTGGCGCACTCAGGCTTCCCCGGTCTTTCTGTGACCCCAAGGGTCCTGAGACCCCACTGTCCCGCGAGGTTTCCATCCCCGCTTAGCCACTGGAGCGACGTCCCTCAGCGGAGCCGGCTTCTAAAAGGTCCGATTTTGTGCTCCGCAGCTCTATCACTTGCCAGAAGCGGCCGGCGGAGGCCCCTCCCCTGCCGTCTATCCTCCCGAATATGGCCTCGGATTCACTTCTCCACACGTCCTACCTTCCAGTAAGTGGTCGCTTCTCTGTTCAGAGAGTTGTTGCTACTCTCCTCTTTGATCTCCTGTTGAGTTCGTAGGTGTTCAGAATGGTTTGATCCCTATTCAGCTGAATTCCTGAGACCAGACGAAATCTACGTCTCCTACTCCTCCGCCATCTTGCTCCGCCCCCTGCCCTGCTCTTCTGTTAGGGCATCAGAGCAAAATTCAGCTCTTCAATATATTGCAGAAACTCATATTTCTGTGGTGCTTTATACAGAGCTTCCACCTGCGTTCTCCACATGACCTTCATTACATCCCACTTGGGAAGATTAGGACAGCAGCACCCTCGTTCTTGTTAAGGAACGTTCTGGATTCAGCCTGTGAGGTGAGGGACGCTCACCAGTTGCACAAGATTACCGGCTCCAGTAAGACGCCCAGCCCATTCCGCACCTCAAGAACTCTCCGCGCCACAAATTCAAATATGAAGTCTCTATAATTTATTTATTAAAAATATATATATTAGTAATCTCTGCACCCAACGTGGAGCTCAAATTCACAATCCCAAGATCAAGAGTCTAATGCTCTTCCAACTGAATCAGCAGGCACCCCTCATTAACTTGCAATTTAATTAATGGTATGTATTGCTTGGGTTCAAGGAGTAAAGAGTTAATTTTTTTTCTAGAGTTTTTAAAAATTTTAATTCCAGTTTAGTTAACATACAGAGTTATATTAGTTTCAGGTGTATAATATAGTGTTTCAACAATTCTATACATTACTCAGGGCTCATCAAGAGCATTGTACTTTTAATCCCCTTCACCTATTTCACTCATCCCCACACCTACCTCTCCTCTGGGAATGACCAGTTTGTTCTTAAAGAGTTAATTTTTTTTGTACATGTTGTATTGAGGATGAATAGTGAAAGTATGTTTTTTTAGGCCCATAACTTACAAAAGAAAAAAGAGGTGTGGCTGGAGTTCAAATACCCAAACATCAAGGTATTTGGTAAGATCTGAGTGAATTCTTCATTCCTAGAAGAAAATAAATGTTCCATATTTTTATAGTAGTCTGCTTATCTGCATAAACTAATGGCTGTCTGAATTTGCATCATATAAAATTAATGCATGGTTTTGGAGTCAAGTTTAACTTCTTGTCCTTTTAAAGAGACTAAAAAAGCCTTGGCAATGTCAAGGCACAGACCTGGGTTCTGGGGACCGAAGTTCCCTTTAAGGTGTGTTACAAACTATTTTACGAAATTAGGGAGAGAAATCTTCTTTTATTTATGAACCCCACTGAATAAAAAATCATGATTAGCCAGAACATGAAGGAGAATGCTGAATTGCAGCCAGTTGACTCAAGGTAGAAATGATGCTATAGTTCCTGAGAGCAATAAACTAAGAAGCTTCTTTATGGTGGACAAAAGAAAAGATATATTAAAAAAAGAAGCACAGTGGGCACCGGGGTGGCTCCGTCAGTTAAGTGGCCGCCTTCGGCTCAGGTCCTGGGATCAAGTCCTGCATTGAGCTCCCTGCTCCTTGGGGAGCCTGCTTCTCCCTCTGCCTCTGCCTGCTGCTCGTGCTTGTGCTCTCTCTCTCTGTCAAATAAATAAATAAAATCTAAAAATAAAGAAGCATAGTGTGCCATATATTTGAATTACAGAGTTAATAAAAATTTGAATTTTTCTTATATAAGTAGTCATAAATGTTACAGAAAAAACAGAGAAGCAAAAAGTAAAAACATGCATACATATCGTATATCTTTACACACATAAACACAGATACACACACTTTTTCTCAAAAAATGGGATCCAACTGTACATAGTGTGCATTAAATTGTTTTTGCCATTCAACCTTATATCACTAATTTCTTTCTATAATTTGAAATATTCATCTAGAAGATCTGTTTTAAAACTAATTTTATAAAGCAGTGTAACCTTTTTATTTATTATGTAGTGAGGTTTTAAATTAAATTTTGAAAAAAATTAACTAAATTGATATAATTTTAAAAAGACTGTAGTCCATACGATGGCATTCCCATAGCTCCTACAGTCCATTCCACAACATCATTTCAAATGGCTGCAGGGCATCCCACAACATTGCCACATCACGATTTATCCACTATGGTTGAGCATCATGTTGCTTCAAGCATGCCTTTATCAGGTAAAACCAAGGCAAACAACATCCTTGAAAGCTGATTTTTGAACACATCCATGATTGTTTCTTTGGAGTAATTTACTGAAAGTTGAATTCTTGGGTGAAAAGTTACATGTATTTTAAAAGGTTTTAAAATATGGATTGCCAAATTGTCTCCCAGAAAGTGTTATTTAAAAAATTAGTATATTGTCCCAACAACAATGTTGGAGAGTTTAATTTTACCAAAACATTGCCAAAATTTCACTGAAACTATAAAAAAGATGGAAGTGTTTTTTAGAGGATGATTTTATTTATTATATTTTCGATACAAATGAATTTTTTCTCTTTTCTGTTTATTTTTAAGTTTTTTAAAAGTTTTTATTTTAATTCTAGTTAGTTAACATACAGTGTTATATTAGTTTTAGGTGTACAATATAGTAATTCAAAAATTCTATATATCACCCAGTGGTTCATCATGACCAGTGCACTTCTTAATCCCCATCACCTATTTAACCCATTCCCCCACCCACCTCCCCTCTAGTAACCATCAATTTGTTTTCTTTTTTTTTTTTAAAGATTTTATTTATTTATTTGACAGAGAGATAGAGAGCACAAGTAGGCAGAGAGGCAGACAGAGGGAGAAGGAGAAGCAGGCTCCCCGCCGAGCAGGGAGCCCGACGTGGGACTCAATCCCAGGACCCTGGGATCGTGACCTGAGCCGAAGGCAGCTGCTTAACTGACTGAGCCACCCAGGCGCCCCCATTAATTTGTTTTCTATAATTGAGAGCTATTTCTTGATTTCTCTCTCTCCTTTTTGCTTTGCTCATTTGTTTTGTTTCTTAAATTCCACATATGAGTGAAATCATATGGTATTTGTCTTTCTCTGAATGACTTATTTCACTTAGTATTATACTCTCTAACTGCAGCCATGTTATTGCAAATGGAAAGATTTCATTCTTTTTATGGCTGAATAATATTCCATTGTGTGTGTGTATGTGTGTGTGTGTGTGTGTATCACTTCTTGGCCATTCATCAATCAATGGACACTTGGGCTGCTTCCATATCTTGGCTATTGTAAATAATGCTGCTATAAACATAGGGGTGCATATGTCCCTTTGAATTAGTGTTTTCATATTTTTTGGGTAAATACCTAGTAGTGCAATTGCTGGGTCGTAGGGTAGTTCTAGTTTTAACTTTTGAGGAAACTCCATACTGTTTTCCACAGTGACTGAGCCAGTTTGCAATGAGTGTTCCTTTTTTTCCACATCTTTGCCAACACCTGTTGTTTCTTACGTTGTTGAATTTAGCCATTCTGACAAGTGTGAGGTGATATCTTATTGTAGTTTTGATTTACATTTCTCTGATGGTAAGTGATGATGAATATCTTTTCATTTGTCTGTTGGCCATCTGTATGCCTTCTTTGGAGAAATGTCTATTTATGTCTTCTCATTTTTTAATTGAATTATTTGTCTTTTGGGTGTTGAGTTGTGTAAGTTCTTTATATATTTTGGATACTAAGCCTTTAGTGAATATGTCATTTGCAAATATCTTCTTCCACTCAGTAGATTGCTTTTTAGTTTTGTTGATTGTTTAAAAGGATGAAGTATTGACACATGCTACAACAAGGATGAACCATGAAACACTATGCTAAATGAGAGAAGTCAGTCACAAAAGACCACATGTTGTATGATTCCATTTATATGAAATGCCCAATATAGGCAAATCCATGGAGACAGAAAGTAGATTAGGGATTGCCAGGGGCTGGAGGGAATGAGGAATGGAGAGTGACGGCTAATAGGCCCATGGTTTCTTTAGGGGACAATGAAAATGTACTAAAATTTGATAGTGGTGATGGTTGCACAATTCTGTGACTATCCTGAAATTACTGAATTGTGCCCTTTAACATGGTGACTTTTATTTCAATAAAGCTATTTATTTATTTATTTGTTTTTAATTTAAATTCAATTAGCCAACATATAGTACATCATTAGTTTCAAATGTAGAGTTCATTAATTCATCAGTTGCATATAACACCCAGTGCTCATCACGTCATGTACCCTCTTTATTTTTTTTAAAAGATTTTATTTATTTATTTGACAGAGAGAGACACACAGAGAGAGAGGGAACACAAGCAGGGGGAGTGGGAGAGGGAGAAGCAGGCTTCCCGCCGAGCAGGGAGCCCAACGCGGGGCTCGATCCCAGGACGCTGGGATCACGAACTGAGCTGAAGGCAGACGCTTAACGACTGAGCCACCCAGGCGCCCTCATGTACCCTCTTAATGCCTGTTACCCAATTACCCCATCCCCCACTCACCTCCCATCCACTAGCCCTCAGTTTTTTTCCTATAGTTGAGTCTCTCATGGTTTTTCTCCCTCTCTGATTACTACCCATTTAATTTTCCCTCCCTTCCCCTATGATCCTCTCTGTTGTTTCTTACATTCCACATATGAGTGAAACCATATGATAATTGTCTTTCTCTGATTGACTTACTTCTCTCAGCATAAAACCCTCCAGTTCCATCTATGTCGATGTAAGTGGTAAGTATTCATCCTTTCTGATGGCTGAGTAATATTCCATTGTATATATATGTACACCATATCTTCTTTATCCATTCATCTGTCAATGGACATCTGGGCTCTTTCCATAGTTTGGCTATTGTGGACATTGCTGCTATAAACATTGGGTTGCAGGGGCCCTTTGGATCAATACATTTGTATCTTTGGGGTAAATACCTAGTAGTGCAATTGCTGCATTGTAGGGTATCTCTATTTTTATTTTATTTATTTATTTACTTTTAAAGATTTTATTTATTTATTTGACAGAGAGAGAGAGAGAGAGAGAGACAGCGAGAGAGGGAACACAAGCAGGGGGAGTGGGAGAGGGAGAAGCAAGCCTCCTGCTGAGCAGGGAGCCTGATGCAGGGCTCTATCCCAGAACCCTGGGACCATGACCTGAGCCAAAGGCAGATGCTTAACTCACTGAGCCACCCAGGCGCCCCAGGGTAGGTCTATTTTTAACTTCTTGAGGAACATTTATACTGTTTTCCAGAGAGGCTGCACCAGCTTGCATTCCCACCAACTGAGTAAAAGGGTTCCCCTTTCTCTGCATCCTTGCCAACATTTGTTGTTTATTGACTCATTAATTTTAAAGCTATTATTTTATTTTTTTAATTTGTAAAGATTTTATTTATTTATTTGCCAGAGAAAGAGAGAGAGAGAAAGCACAAGTAGGCAGAGCAGCAGGCAGAGGAAGAAGCAGCTTCCCTGCTGAGCAAGGAGCCCGATGCAGGGCTCAATCCCAGAACCCTAGGATCATGACCTGAACGGAAGGCAGACGCTTAATCGACTGAGCCACCCAGGCATCCCTAAAGCTATTATTTTAAAAAAATTCCTGGAAAACTTGGCCAATGAAGGAAAAATATGGTAACTGTGGTAATTGGCTTTCAATTAATAGTGATATTATATTTTTCTTTTTCCATATGTATTGGTCAGTAATATTGTTTGGTGAGTTATTTGTCATGTTCTCATTATTTTCTCTTAAAAACTATTTATAATTCCCTTAATGATTTGTGTATTTCCTTATCAGGTAGGATAATAATATCTGTCTTTTAATATGGGCATTTCTAAATACAAAAGAAAAAATCTTTAAAAAGTACTTATACAATTTTTAAATTTAATATTAAATTTAATAATTTAATATTATGGACACCATAAGATCTATTTCATATCAGCAAGGGGCTACAGCAGGGCCTTAATACCTTAGTTTAATTTTAAAATCCCCATAATTTTGATAAATCTTGGGGAAGTGAAAAGGAAAAGATATTGATTATAGCTAAATTAGTGTTACAGGTAGTCACAGCATCCAGTTGCTGGCATTTGCTCAACCTCTAAATTAAGTAAGATATTAAATGTAGCTTTGGAAGGAACTCAACCTGCTAAGTACCCTAACAATATTATCAGTTCCTAACACTCTTTGGAAAGTTAGACAATGAAGAAAACAATTGGTCCCTGTAAATAGATGTTATTGGTTATTTTATGATGCAGTGACATTTAATTTCATACTTTAGGGTAAATTAACTAAGGACTGAAATTCATGATCTTATTGCTGAAAAAAATATTCACGTGGTGGAGTTTTTTTGAAAAGTGAAAAAAGAAGCATTCTTTCAAAAGTACTGTTTTGAAGCACTGAAATCCAAACTTTTTTTTTTTTAAAGATTTTATTTATTTATTTGAGAGAAAGAATGAGAGAGAGAGAGAGCACATGAGAGGGGGGAGGGTCAGAGGGAGAAGCAGACTCCCTGCCGAGCAGGGAGCCTGATGCGGGACTCGATCCCAGGACTCCAGGATCATGACCTGAGCCGAAGGCAGTGGTTTAATGAACTGAGCCACCCAGGCGCCCCTAAACTTTGTTTGTTTTTGTTGATTCTAAAATCCCATTGATTGTAAGAAATATCATCAATGCTTGAGAAGAAAAATTAGTGCTACCACATGAAATGTATATATCATTTATAAAATTCATCACAATTTTAGAAATTGTGAAAGGTATGTTTTAGGATTGTGGATATGTAGGGATTTCATACTTTTTAAATGTTAAAGAAATGTGAGCACCCTACTGGAGATTTTGGTTCCCTAAATGAACATTACATTCTCTTACCTCTTAGAACATAAATGTTTACTTTCAACAATGGAGCCCAGAAAAATGGCATATTACCTGCAGATGATGGTTATAACTAAGGAAAGAGTAGAACTGCGGAGACCAGATTATAATCTACATTGTGAAGTTTACTGTGAACTTTATTATCTGGCCAAACCAATGCTTCCAAATTCAAGCCAAAAACTAATTAAACATAAGTTATTACTTGCAAGTCACTGGGATGTAAAGCTGAATAAGATCTTATTCATTGTTTCTGCCCCCAAGAGGCTTTATAAAATTTTTTTCTTTTTTTTTTCCTTTTTGTGTAGGAGCTTGGGAGAGACTGGAAAGGCGAGACAAGTACGAGTCTGGGGAGACTTGAACTTCGTTTCTTTAAACGGGTGAGAAGAGGGGTGGTTTCTTGATATGATTAAAAGTGGATAAACCTGGGACAGAAGCTGTTGAGAAGTTTGGGACTAAAGAAAGAGCACAGGGGAGAAGGCAAAATAGAAAGTCAAAGAAGAAAAAAGGGCAAATAGTTCTATTAGGGAGATGTTGGGGCAGGGGCAATGTGTGGACTTCTGGGTCAGGGGCAGTTCAACAATCTCCGATTCACATGGAAGCAGAGGCAGTCTTTGCAGTGGGAAAGTTAATGATGCATCACAGAATAAACAAACAACCTTTCAAAGAGTGGGTCACATGTCAAGAAAGCTGAAAAACAAGAGCAGACAGGCTCTGGAGAAAGCCTTGTGGTGATGTAGGGAGCCTGCTTCTTGGAAAGTGGTCAGAATTGTATAGATAGTTTGTAAGTAAACACATTTTTTTCCATGCTCATTTAAAAACGTGTTTATTTAACACCTCTCATCTAAGGACCTAGGAATGTTTTACTGACATTTACATTCATAGTTTGCTTGTATTCCACGAGACAGGAATAAAATTGGAATGTTTCTGTGATCTGTTCCATGTCTTGCAGTTCCCCTGAATTTATTTCCCTCAAAAGAGTGATAACATATAGTTAGATTAACAATAGAGAGAATAGAATTTTAGCTTCTTTCTAGTCCCAAATTGTATAAAATGTTAGGCCATGAACAGGTTTGGTGACTATTAGCTTAGTAACAGACCTGTAAAGTGGGGAGAACAGCATTTGTATACACAGGCTCCATAAGGTTATGATGAAATGTAATGAGATCATATCTCTACTGTACTTGGCATTTCTTGGAAGTGGTACAAGGTATTCATGCATAATTACTGCAAAGTTTTATTTTTTTACAAGAATAAAATAAATATGGGATAAAGTAAGACATGAGTTTCTAAGATCAAAAACTGATACATTCTCTTTGGAAAAAAAATTTATTCAAGATTTTGTTCATTTCTTCTACCTGTTTGCTTTTTCTTTTTAATCCTGTATCTTCTCAGAAGCAACTCTGCTTACGATTAACACTGGAATTGTAACAAATTTCTCAGGAATTGAAATTTGAAAACAAAAGATCATTAACAATGTATATGAGTCTAGACAGATATATGCAATTTGTTTTTGCTTATGTATAATGTCTAAACTTATTAACACATATATTTATTTCTAATATCATAAACATAATAAAGAAGAAAAATTGAGATTGAAGGACAGAAAATGACCACGATGGAAGAATACATTTATAATTTTTTAATTAATCAAGTGTCTTTCTTATGAAGAGCCTAATCCCATATAGGAGACATTTCCCATGTAAAAATACATTCTTGAGCTATCAGGACATATGAAAATAACAGATGGTGCCAGAACAGTGGGAGATAGCAGATGGGACAGGAGGAAGAGGAGAATAGGAAAGAACAAACATGGGAAGCTCAGCTGGTAGCAGGCAGGCAAAGAGGTCCAAGTGCAAGCTGTAGGAGGCAATGGTGTCTCAAAAACTGACCTTGTGCTCTGGAGCCGAAATACGTAACACGAAGACGGAGTTTGGGTCCAAAGAAGGAAGATAGTTTATTACTTTTCCAGGCAAAGGAGGCTGCAGCAAACTAATGCCTCCAAGACTACAAGCCCACCCAGGGTAAAAGCTGAGGGTTTTTATAGAAAAATACAGGATCTGGGCAGTTTCAATAGGAATCTGGAATGTGCTGCCCGCTGTGTCGGTCGTGTCTTCCAGGCTGTCTCATGACTAGCGCTGTCTCCGGCCATCCAAGTCTCAAAGTATCAACATAGATACTGAGTTCCTGGAACAAAGGATTCTACAGAAAAACAAGTGAAGGGGAGGGGGAGGCTTCAAGAGAAGAGAAAAATTTGTTCAGTTTTAAGTCAAGCCTTTTGAAGCATTAGTGTGTCCATCTTAATTTCCATCTATTTTTACATTTCTGTATCAGTTTCAGTTAAGGACATGGAACTTGAAGGGATTTAAGATACCACTGAGTTCCAATCCTAACTTTTTGTGAGGAAACTGCAGGCCAGAGTTAAGAGATCCACCCAAGTCACAAAGCTTGCTTTGTGCCTCAGTATTGAGTCTTCTAACTCACAGTCCAGCCATTCTCCTACATCATGCAGTTTTCTGCCTGATCTCGGCTTGTACAGGAACCTTTCCCTACAGGAGCATTAAATAACATTCCTGAACTGTGCTCTTTTCTTTTTTCTGAAACAATTGAGAAGGATCACAAGGAAACATATAAGAAGCTCATAAATAACAAAATACCAAAGAGGAAAGGGAAGTGTCCTATACAGCCTCATCTCCCCCACTTCTCTTGTGCTTGATGCTCTAGCCCCTTGGCAATCCCTTATTTTTTAATCTCATCATGTTCTTTCAGTAGGAGGAAGCACTGCATTGTGATTTGGTGTGTGGACTCTCATTGCTTGGAATTGAATTCCAGATTCTAGAAATTTCATGTGATCTTGAACTAGTTGCAAAATACCTTTGTTCCTTAATTTTCCCATCTGTAAAATGAGAACGATAAAATAATACTGACCTCCCATAGTAGTTCAACAGGGCTGATGCTTGGAGCGCTCAGTTAAGTATTAAAAATTATTATTATCACTTCAATCTCTATTTCTTTGACCTGCTGTTGCCTCTGCTACAAATGGCTAATTCATTTTTCACATCTCAGCTCCTCTGGAAGCTTTTCCAGACAAGCCAACTTGCATAATTTCTTTTATGCTCCTTTGAGCTTGTACACACTCCATTAGAGCAGTTATACTAAGTAGCATAACACAAAAATATTAAATTCATAATTTAAAGCCTAAAATGACTTGTAGCCACTTGTGATTAAGGACCTTCACTGAATTTGGTAGATATGAGTGAGAAAATAAACATCCATGCTATTATTTTCCCTTGTAAGGAAGCTCAGGACAGAAATTTCAAGACCCTTGACATATTATCTGGACTGCTAAAGGTCAGTTGTTTGGCAGGCCTCTTTTTAAATAGTTCCTTGGATTTGCAAATGTAGACCTTGAGACAGCTGATAGTGGTTGTGCTCGTGGAGAGGGTTTGGAGAGTGACAATGCTTTGCTTTTGGTAATCAAATTTGAGTATAAGGGAGAAGTTTGTCTTCAAGAATTCAGGGTAAGTGGGGAATCAAAGGCTTTGGACTTGGTAGTATCTGAGCAATAATATGAAATAAAACACAAACCTATTGATGTCAACTATTCACATAAATGCTACATATTAGTGAAATGTGCATGTGAGTAAAAGAAAAAGATCTGAGTTCTATGGTTGGGTTAGTGAGGTCAAATTCTGTGTCCTGAAATATCACTAACGCAACCCGTTGATAAGACAAAGCTGAGTTTATTGCTTACTATAGTAAGGAAGCACACCGTTTAAACGGAACTGTTTACCTCTTTATAGAACGGTAAACAAGATAAGAATTTTTTGAGAATTGGAAGTTTAGTTCAGTGTGACAGTGTGCAGAGAATCATGAAAAGATCTATAAATTGAACTCTTCAACCCAAGCAGGTACTCAGAACTAAAGGTTAGTAGGAAACATGTAAGCCACTCCCAGAATCCTTGAAAGACTAGAAGAGACCCAGGGTTGAACAAATGGTATGGGCTTTGAGCCATTTAATCTTCAGCCTTCAGCAATACATCTTCTACTTCATCACTGGCCAAGGTCAACAATGAGGTTGTAATTACAAGACTCTTTTTAGGGGTCCAATGATTGCTACCCTTATTGTTGTTGCTCCAGAGGTAGTAGGAGATCCTCCATCTTACCCCTGAACTCCTGCTGCCATCCCTAGTTGGCCTCCTCTTTATTTTATTTCATTTTTTTATTATTATGTTGTTAGCCCCCATTTAGTACATCATTAGTTTTTGATATAGTGTTCAATGATTCATCAGTTGTGTTTAACACCTAGTGCTCATCACAACACATGCTCCTTATATTCATCACCCAGTTACCCCATCCTCCCACTCTCCTCCCTTCTGTAACCCTCAGTTTGTTTCCCAGAGTCCAGAGTCTCTCATGGTTTGTCTGCCTCTCTGATTTCATTCCATTCAGTTTTCCCTCCCTTCAGCTGTGATCCTCTGTGCTATTCCTTATGTTCTACATATGAGTGAAACCATATGATAATTATCTTTCTCTGCTTGACTTATTTCACTTAGCATGATCCCCTCCAATTCCATCCATGTTGATGCAAATGGTGGGTATTCATCCTTTCTGATGGCTGAGTAATATTCCATTGTATGTATGAACCATAGCAGCAATATCCACAATAGCCAAACTGTGGGAGGGGCTGAGATGTCCTTCAACAGATGAATGGATAGAGAAGATGTGGTTCATATATACTCTTCCCACTTTTGACCCCCCATTGTCTCAATGGTGTTTATGTTTTGTTTTGTTTTCTGTGTATTTTAGCCACTCTTTTTCATTTTGAAATTTGATTTCTGCTATTAAGAAACCAGTGTCATGTATCAGTAATACTTAGCCCCAAGTGCTCATTGTGAGGATCTAGTCTAGGCTACTTGGTTCCTTGCTGAGTACCTTATCCCTGCTTGGACTACAACATTGTCCTAAAAATCAGCTTACTTCTCTGGGGATTTGGCAGGATGCTAAGCTCAAAGCAGTTCTCTTATTTGCCTGCTGGACCCTAATCTGTATATTCCCTGGTTCTAGCTGGGGTCCTGCTTCCAACAAATGGATCTTTTAAACTCTGATGCTGCAGCTGGTATAACTTCAACTGGTCCACTGCCTAGAGATGTCTGCTGCTGTGGTCTGGTCCCCAGAATAAATCCCCATGGATACAGATAGCAGACAGAACCAAGGACAAGCTCTCCATGTCTCTTTGTACCCTATAGTTATGCTTACTGCATATCCAACACTGGTCCCTTCCTTTTGGGCCATGACACTGACATTTCAAAATGTTTCATAGCCAAGCCTTCCTACTTACAACAGGACAACCCTTGGAACCAAGCCAAAACAAAGTAAACAGAACACCTTCCTTTTTTCAGAGATCCAGGAGGTGAAACTGAGAGCTTGGGCTGTGGAGAAAAAAATCATACATTCACAAAAGAAAACTATACCCTCAAGGCTGGGCTCCTAGAGGAAGCAGATGAGGAGAATAAGACAAAATTGGGAAATAGCTAGAGGGAAAAAAGGCAAAAATTCTAGATTTAAATCTTTGAATCTCAGTTTTTTCTTTTGTAGTAATATCTGCTATATTTCCCTCACAGGATAACTGAAAAGAGTGAATGAAAAGACATATGTGAATATCTTGTAGCAGTTATAAATCTCATTCTCAAATATCAGGAGGCAAGAAATTCAACTTTACTTTTTTATTGCAAGAACCATTCTCTCTAATAGCAGAAACTCAATTTTGGTCAGTTTGGTGTTCTCCCACCTTCTTGCTTTTGCTTGCACCCGACTTCCTTGGGACTTACATAATGAAATGCATTTGGTATATGGCTTCTTTGGTTTATTTAACCAATATCCAAAGACTTACCACATGCAAGGCACTTAAGCAAATAAAAAAAGATTTGTTCTCCTTCATAAAGAAGTATGGAGTCCAGTACTTTGTTCCTCTTTTTTTTTTTAACTTTAATTTGAATCCTTTTTGATTCATCAAGATATCCACTTTCTCTTGCAGAAAGTTCCCCCATGGTTTATCCTGCAGACTGTGCACTTCCTAACTCTATCATGTAGAATGTGATTTGCCTGGGACTATAAACCTGACTAGTGCATAACTTTATCATTATATGTGGCCAATCTGTGGAGGCACATTTTATTTTTTAATGTTCATTACACCCTTTATGCATCCAAACAGAGATGCAATCTTTTGGAATATGAGAGAACCTAACAAGTATGTTTACAACTTATTAAGGCTGCCGTTGTAGAGAAAGGAATAGGCATTAACAAATAAATTCATTTAGGAATACTATTTCCAGGCATTTCTCTAATTAGCCGTTCCTGGGGCTAGCTACTAGTTTGTGTTCTGTAGGTGACATTTAATATTCAATAAATGCCCTCTGAATGTATAAATGAATAAAAGAATAAAGACAAAAAAGAAGTGATATGAAATTCATATCATTTAACTTTATTTGGTGGTTTAATGGCAACTGCTGGTTTTAAATGATTCATCTCATACCTACCCCCACCCCCACATTCACTTCCACCTCCACCACTAATGAAAAGTTGGCTCTCTTTCAGAGTATCTGCTCAAAGTTTATTGTCTGAGACACAGTCATATGCTCTTCCTCTCCTGATCTGTTTTCCAGGCTGGACCACCGGGTTGGAACACCTTCCTGGCTTCTGTTCTCCAGACTGCTTGTTCCACTCTTCAGAGAGCTCTTGGAATTGTGCTGCTCCAGGTGGGTGAAAATGCCTGCGGTGGCTTTCTAGAAAAAGGAGGGTCTGGGTGATGGCCAAGAGTGTTTAATTTAGTGCTGAGGTGAGTGGAGACAGGCATCCTGGAAATGTGAAGGGATTGGAGAATATGGGGGTCAAGGCAGTAAAAGTCCTAAAGCAGAACAAGAGGCTCTATAATTTAGCCCAAAGGTGACCGGTTAAATCATGTGGGTTATTATCTACCTCACCTCTCACATATGAGAAACAGCATCCTAGCTAGAGCTGTTCTCTCTCTCTCTCTCTTTTTTTGTCTTTTATTATTCCATTGGCTTTCTAATTAGCATATATGTCACCATTTGGTGATATCTCTACCAACCCTCCATTCCTTTATGGCTTTGTTCAGTATGCATTCATGATGATTGAGTCTGATCATTCCTAATCATTGTATCTTTATTTTCCTATGGAAACAATGTGTGCTCTGATTTTCACAGCGATCCCTTAAGGGGCCTGTCAGGCAGAACCCCATCTCCCTGCCATTGTTCATGCTGCTTCATCTACTGAAAACACTCTTTTCTCACTTCTCCAGTTCCTTAGTTTTCCCCTCCCTTAGAAATTCTTCTCAAGCCTTACTAACTCCCTACATCTTGGTGATCTATTTTCCAGGCTGGGCCATCTGCTCCAAAAACCTTCAAACCAAACAGTCCTTGCCCCTAAAGTACTTCATTATTTAAGATCTGACAACTATTGTATTGGCTTCCAAATTTTTTTAATAAAAAAGTTCTCTCCTTATAACAAGAGTATCATGTGCTTATTTTAGAAAAATTAGAAAATAAAGACAAGTGAAAAGAAGAAAATTGAAATCACCTTTAATTTCATCCTTTTATGACTTCTCATGTGAAAACTTTTCATGAATTCTTCACAAAACAGTTGCATTTTAAGTATCTTGACTGAAAAAATACATAATGAACACAAACTACTTGATATCAACAATGCTTTTAAATAAATTTATACTTCCTTGTCATGATGATATCACCCATACTTTTGAAACATAGTAGTGCATATATGACAGAATATCTTGCCTAGGTTACATTTTGTATGGCAATATTATTCTCAGGGTCCTCTGTATGTTCTGGATTGACTAGCTTCCTTCTTTTTTATGGAATATAATGCCATTGAGCTAGAGATTTGTAAACTCTAAAGAACTAGACAAGCTTTTAAATACACATATCTATATAACATTTGCATAGTCATGCATGTCTATAAATTTTTTGTTTGCTTTTTTGTTTAAGTTTTTATTTAAATTCTAGTTAGTTAACATAGAGTGTAATATTAATTTCAGGAGTAGAATTTAGTGATTCATCATTTATATATAACACCCAGTGCTCATCACAAGTGACCTCCTTAATACCCATCACTCATTTAGCCCATCCCCTGGCCCACCTCCCCTTCAGCAACCCTAAGTTTGTTCTGTATAGTTAAGAGTCTGTTTTATGGTTTGTCTCTCTCTCTCTATTTTCCCCCTATGTTCATCCATTTTCTTCCTTAAATTCCATATAAGAATGAAATTATATGGTGTCCCTATCAAAATACCACCAACATTTTTCACAGAGCTAAAAGAAACAATCCTAAAATTTATATGGAATCACAAAAGACCCTGAATAGCCAAGGCTATCTTGAAAAAGAAAAAAAAAAAAAACAAAAAACCTGAAGGCATCACAATTCTGGACTTCAAGTTATATTACAAAGCTGTAGTCACAAACAGTATGATACTGGCACAAAAACCGATGAAAAGATCACTGGAACAGAATAGAAAACTCAGAAAAAGACCCATAATTACATGGTCAACTAATACGACAAAACAGGAAAGAATATTCAATGGGAAAAAGAGTCTCTTCAACAAATGGTGTTGGGAAAACTGGACAGCAACACACAGAAGAATGAAACTAGATCACTTTCTTACACCATAACAAAAATAAAAATGTATGAAAGACCTAAATGTGAGACAGAAAAAACCATCAAAATCCTAGAGGAAGACACAGGTTGCCTTTGACATTAGTTGTGGCAACGTTTTACTAGACATGTCTCCCGAGGAAAGGGAAACAAAAGCAAAAATGAAGTATTGGGACTTCAAGATAAAAAGCTTCTGCACAGTGAAGGAAACAATCAACAAAACTAAAAGGCAACCTACAGAATGGAAGAAGATATTTGCAGATGACATATCTCATAAAGGGTTAGTATCTAAAATCTATGAAGCATTTATCAAACCCAACACTCAAAAAACAAATAATCCAGTTAAAAAATGGTCAGAAGACATGAATAGACATTTTTCCAAAGAAGACATCCAGATGGCTAACAGACACATGAAAAAATGCTCAACATCACTCATTATTAGGGAAATACAAATCAAAACTACAATGAAGTATCACCTCATACCTGTTAGAATGGCTAAAATTAATAACACAGGAAGCAGCAGGTGTTTGTGAGGATGTGGAGAAAGGGGAACGCTCTTACACTGTTGGTGGGAATGCAAATTGGTGCAGCCACTGTGGAAAAGAGTATGGAGGTTCCTCAAAAATTAAAAGTAGAACTACCCTCTAACCCAGCAATTGCACTACTAGGTATTTACCCAAAGGTTACAAAAATACTGATTTGAAGGAGTACATGCACCCTGATGATATAGCAGCATTATCAACAATAGCCAAATTATGGAAAGAGCCCAAATGTCCATCGACAGATGAAAGGATAAAGAAGTGGTATATATATAAAATGGAATATTACTCAGCCATAAAAAGGAGTGAAATCTTGCCATTTGCAATGATGTGAATGGAGCTAAAGTGTATTATGCGAAGGAAAATAAGTCAGTCAGATAAAGACAAATACTATATTTACAAGTTTTTGATGCTATATTATGTCGTATTTGTTTGATCTGTGTAAAAATCATGGGGCCAGACTACCAGGTTAGTGTTTCCCAGCTGGCCAATGGATGCATTAGAATTAAGTAATTATTGATACTCTGTTGACATTTTTGAATGTCTAGCAGTAGAGTACCAGAAGACTCTTAAAAAACAAATTAGTATTTTATGCAAAGAATGCATTGCATATTAAAAGGTTTCCCTTTGTCCCTGGAAAGCTGTGCAATCCTGCCTAAAATGTCCTTTTGGGTGAGGTTGGGTCTCTAGACAGAATAATCTCTTCAGGGCAACCCTCTGGGGACAGACTCGGTGATAAGCAGCTGCACCATGTC
The DNA here is from genome assembly GCF_037043125.1 of Eumetopias jubatus. Taxonomy (NCBI): domain Eukaryota; kingdom Metazoa; phylum Chordata; class Mammalia; order Carnivora; family Otariidae; genus Eumetopias; species Eumetopias jubatus. Next base: position 81,739,785 of record NW_028274819.1, on the reverse strand, counting down.
CGGTTAGTCTGACACATTGGACAGAGCTAAGGTCTCCGGAAAGCTGACACCGTGGCTCTGGTGCTTTTCCTTAAAGTGAAGGGGAGACCCCGTGCAATAGCAAGGTTGGGATTTCAGTGAAAGCACCACCCTGACTTTGGCTTTGGGGACATCATGACCATGCTACTAAACCAGTGAATCTATGTGGCCATGTTTGACCACTTTTTGGAGTTATGTAGATTAGTTTGAATGCCAACAGGATAATGGAATAGTTCCAGTTACTCAAAGTCTGCCATAATAACAATGTAATGCCTCCCCTTCTAGTGCTTATTGGGTTGTGGATACCAATAAGAATAAGCAAGTAAAAGGGACTCCTGGTGGCTCAGTCCATTAAGCGTCTGTCTTCAGCTGGGGTCATGATCCCAGTGTCCTGGGATCTAGTCCCACATTGGGCTCCTTGCTCAGTGGGGAGTCTTCTTCTCCCTCTGCCTGCCACTCCCCCTGCTTGTGCTATCTCTCTCTCTCTGACAAATAAATAAATAAATAAAATCTTTAAAAAAAAAGACTAAGCAAGTAAGAAAGTCAGAAAAGATGAATGCAAAACAGTGATCCTGGCTCCAGGAAGGTAATTCATAAAACATATAGTAGAGAGTATAGTCTAATCCCTTATAGAGCTGACTTCTTTCAGATTTTCCCATTGCATAAATTACTCAATAGGATTAAACTAAGAACTTTTAAATTTCTATTAACATATTCAATCTGTGAAGTTACTATTAATATTCTTAGGAAAAATTTACTAAATTGTTAAGTCGTTATGTCAGAAAAAACAGTAATAAAGCTATTAAAAACCCTTAACATCATAATAGATAGCCTATACATATGTGTGTGTGTGTACATATATATATAATATATATACCATATATTATATATATATATATATAATTTGCTTAGAGGATCTTTTTAATCAGTGTCAGCTAATTTCTTCTAAATAATTTTGGTTTTTGAGGCAAAGGAGGATACAAATGGAAGCTACCAAGAATAAACTATTTTTCCCTGTAGAAAATTCTCCCTTCTTCTCTATCTGGATATTAGTTTGGTTCTCCAAACTGGGAGTAACTCAGTGTTTCCAAAAATTTGTTCCATGGAATATCAGTTCTACAAGGTGATCTTTGTTTTTAAATTTTAATTCCAGTATAGTTAACATATAGTGTTATATTAGCGTCAGGTTAGTGATTCAAAATTCTGTACATTACTGTACATTATAGTGATTCACAATTCTGTGCATTACTCAGTGCTCATCATGATAAGTGTACTCTTTAATCTCCATCACCTATTTCACCAGTCCCCCCAACCCACCTCCCCTCTGGCAACCATTAGTTGTTCTCTATATTTATAAAGAGTCTGTTTTTTGGTTTCTCCCTCTCTCTCTCTTTTTTTCTTTTCTCTTTTGTTTCACTTAAATTGTACATATTAGTGAAATCATAAGGTATTTGTCTTCTCTGACTGGCTTATTTTGCTTAATATTATACTCTTTAGCTCCATTCATGTTGGGAAAATGCAAGATTTCATTATTTTTTATGGCTGAATGATATTCCATTGTATATATATACCATATCTTCATTTTTCTTTCTTTTTATGTGTATGTGAACTTATTTCTTTAACAAATGTATATATTTTATTAAGTTTTTTATTTTAATTCCAGTATAGTTAACATCAGTTTCAGGTGTACAATATGGTGACTCAACATTACTATACATTACTTAGTGGTCATTATGAGAAATGTACTCTTTAATCCCCATCACCCATTACACCTATCCCCCCACCCACCTCCCTTCTGGTAACCATCAGTTTGTTCTCTATAGTTAAGTGTCTGTTTCTTGGTTTGTCTTTCTCTTTTTCCTTTACTCATTTTTTTAAAAATTCCATGTATGAGTGAAATCATATGGTATTTGTCTTTCTCTGACTTATTTCACTATTTCACTTATACATCCACGTCATTGCAAATGGCAAGATTTCATTCTGAGTAACATTCCATTGTGTGTGTGTGTATGCATGTATTCTACATTCATTCATTTATTGATGGGCTGATTCCATAATTTAGCTGTTGTAAATGATGCCACAATGAACATAGGTGTGTATATATCTTTTTGAATTAGGGTTTTCATATTTTTTGGGTAAATACCCAGTGGTGGAATGACTGGATGATAAGATAACTCTATTTTTAATTTTTTGGGGAACCTCTATACTGTCCATAGTGATTACACCAATTTGCATTCCTACCAACAACACATGAGAGTTCCTTTTTCTCCACATCCTTGTCAACACTTGTTGTTTCTTGTGTTTTTGATTTTAGCCATTCTGACATGATATCTCATTATGGTTTTGGTTTGCATTTCCTCGATGATTAGTGATGTCAAGCATCTTTTCATGTGTCTGTTGGCCATCTGTGTATCTTTTTGGACAAATGTCTATTCATGTCTTCTGCCCGTTTTTAAATTGGATTATTTGTTTTTGGAGTGGTGAATAGTATAAGTTCTTTACATATTTTGGACACTAACCCTTTATCAAATATGTCATTTGCAAATATCTTCTCCCATTCAGCAGGTTGACTTTTAGTTTTGTTGATTGTTTCCTTCACTGTGCAGAAGCTTTATTTTGATGAAGTCCCAATAGTTTATTTTTGCTTCTATTTACCTTGCTTCCAGACACATATCTAGAAATATGTTCCTATGTCTGATATTAGAACTCTCTTTTAAGATTTTTATGGTTTTAGGTGTCACACTTAGGTCCTTAATCCATTTTGAGTTTATTTTGTGTATGGTTTAAGAAAGTGGTCCAGTGTCATTCTTTTGCATGTAGCTGTCCAGTTTTCTTAGCACCATTTGTTGAAGAGACTAGACTGTCTTTTTCCCATTGCATGTTGTTGCCTCTTTTGTCAAAGATTAATTGACCATAAAAGTGTGGGTTTATTTCTGGGCTCTCTATCTGGCTGGATTGATCTATGTGTCTATTTCTATGCCAGTACCATACTGTTTTGATTACTACAGCTTGGTAGTATATCTTGAAATCTGGGATTGTGACACCTCCAGTTTGTTCTTTTTCAAGATTGCTTTGGCTGTTGGGGGTCTTTTGTGGTTCCATACCAATTTTAGGATTATTTGTTCTACTTCTATGAAAAATGCTGTTGATATTTTCATAGGGATTGAATTAGGGACTTCATAAGGATTGCATTTCTGTAGATTTCTTTGGGTAGTATGGAGATTTTAACAATATTTATTGTCCCAATCCATGAGCATGTAATATCTTTCCATTTGTTTGTGTCATCTTCAGTTTCTTTCATCAGTGTTTTATAGTTTTCAGAGTACAGATCTTTCACCTCCTTGATTAAGTTTTTCCTAGATATTTTATCCTTTTTGATGCAATTGTAAATGGGATTGATTTCTTAATTTCTCTTTCTGCTACTGCATTATTAGTGTATAGAAATGAAACAGTCTCTGTATATTGGTTTTGTATCCTGCGACCTTACTGAATTCACTTATCAGTTCTAGTAGTTTTATGGTGTTGTATTTAGAGTTTTCTCTATATAGTATTATGCCATCTGCAAATAGTGAAAGTTTTATTTCTTCCTTACCGATTTGGATGTCTTTTATTTCTTTTTGTTGTCTGATTGCTGTGGCAAGGACTCCCACTATTATGTTGAATAAGAGTGATGAAAGTAGACATTCTTGTCTTGTTCCTGATCTTACAGGAAAAGCTCTCCATTTTTCACCATGATTTATCCATTGATGTAAGGTGGATGGTTAATGTTCTCTCCTATTATTGATTACTATTGATTACTTCCTTTATGTTTGTTATTGTTTTATGTATTTGGGTGCTCCCATGATGGGTGCATAAACATTTACAATTGTTACATCTGCTTGTTGGATTGTTTCCTTTATGATGTATAGTGTCTTTCTATTTCTGTTGCTACAGTATTTGTTTTAAAGTCTATTTTGTCTGAGATAAGTATGGCTACCCTGGCTTTCTTTTCACTTCCAGTTACATGATAAATATTTTCCACCCCTTCACTTTTAATCTGCATTGTCTTTACTTTTGAAATGAGCCTCTTGTAGGTAGCATATACATAGGTCTTGCTTTTTATCCATTCTGTCACACTTCGTCTTTTGATTGGTGCATTTGGTTCATTTACATTCAGAGTAATTATTGATAAGTATGTAATTATTTTGTTATTGGTTTTATGGTTGTTTTTGTAATTCTTTCTGTTTCTTTCTTCTCTTGCTCTTTTCTCTCCTGGTTTGTTGGCTTTCTTTAGTGATATACTTGGATTACTTTCCTTTTATTTTTTCCATTTCCATTACTGGATTTTTGGTTTGTGGTTACCATTCATTTTGTATATAACATCTTCTATATATAGCAGTTTATAGTAAGTTGATGGTCGCTTAAGTTTGAACCCAGTCTTTACTCCTCTTCCCTCCAATATTTTATGTATATGGTGTCATACTTTACATTTATTTTTATTTTTACAGATATACTTAATTTTACTGCTTTTGTGATTCCTACTTTTCATACTCCTACTTATGGTCTTTCCTCTCCAATCAAAAAGTTTCCTTTAACATTTCTTGAAGACTGGTTTAGTGGTCACGAATTCCTTTAACTTTTGTCTGTCTTGGAAACTTTATCTCTCCTTCTATTCTGAACAGTAGCCTTGCTGGATAGAATACTCTTTGTTGCAGATTTTTTTTTCTTTTAGCACTTTGAATATATCGTGTCACTTTCTTCTGGTCTGCAAAGTGTCTGTTGAAAAATCAGCTGGTAGCTTTATGGGGTTTCCCTTGTATGTAACTGTTTTCTTTTCTCTTGCTGCTTTTAAAATTCTCTCTTTATCATTACTTTTTGCCATTTTAATTACTATGTGTCTTGGTGTGAACCGCCTTGGGCTGATCTTGTTGGAAGCTGTCTGTGCCTCCTGAATCTGGATACTTGTTTCCTTCTCCAATTTGGGAAGTTTTTAGCTCTTATTTCTTTGAATACAGTTTCTGCCCCCTTTGTCTCTCTTCTCCTTCTGGGATCTCTATAATATAAATGTTATTATGCTTTTATGGTGTTGCTGAGTTCCCTAAGTCTATTTTCATTTATTATTATTATTTTTTCTCTCTCATGTTCAGCTTGATTGCTTTTCATTACTCTATCCTCCAGGTCACTGATCCATTCTTCTCCTTCTCCTTATCTACTATTTATCTCGTCTAGTGTATTTTTAATTTTAGTTATTGAGTTCTTATCTCTGACTGGTTCTTTTTAATGCTTTCTAAATCTTTGTTGATGGTCTCACTGTGGTCCTTCACTCTTCTCAAGTCCAGTGAGTATCTTTATGACCATGACTTTAAATTTTCTATCAGGCATATTACTTATTTCCATTTTTTTTTTTTTTTTTTTTTTTTTTTTAGCTTTCTTGCTGTGATTTTGTCCTGTTCTTTCATTTGGGACATATTGCTGTCCCTTCATTTTGTCTAACTCTGTGTCTGTTTCTATGTGTTAGGAAATCAGCTACATCTCTTGCTGTTGAAAGTGGTAGCCTTCTGAAGAAGAGGTCCTGTAGTGCCTTATAGTGCAATGTCCCCTGTTCACCAGAACTTGGTGTTTCAAGGGTGTCTGTATGTGTTGTGTGTGCCTTACTATTTTGGCTGAGCTGCTTTTGCCTTCAGTCCAGTCATCTGTAATGGCCCTTTTTGCCTGTTATGGGCAGTGTTTGGTATCTGTGTTGTTAGTGGGCTAATCTGCAGCTGCCTTGGGCTTGAGTTGAGTCAGACCAGGTGTTTACCAGAAATGAAGTAGCACCAAAAATACAGGGCACTTTCCTCATGTTGTCCCCTGAGAAGCTTTCGTTGGTGGGTAGGGCCTGCGTTCATACCAGATGTCTGCCCCCAGCCCACTCCTGGGGCTACAGTGGGGTTGGTGTTTGTGGTTATCTCCCCCTACCCCAGGGGTGGGAGTGCCTTTGGAGTGGTTCTAGTCCCCTGTTGGAGCTGCTTGTACACTGCCAGGCTATGGCACTGCTTTGGATGGGCTCTTGTCATAGGCATATTGGAGGGAGCAGGTCTGCAAGAGGATGTGGATGCAGGTTGCATGGTGTTAGCATGGTTTGTGCTGGTCTGTTGTGGGAGGGGGACCTGGAACTGCTTTAGAAAACTCTTGCCACAGGGGTGGTAGGGGCAAATCCACAGGAGAGTGTGTGGACCTTGTGTATGGTATTAGCAAGTTTTGCATGGGTCTATTGTGGGAGGAGGCCTTGGCGGGTGGGGAGGCCTGGCTGGAGGATATGCGTCTGCAAGGGAACATGAGGGTGGGGTGTGCAGTTAGCAAGCTAGGTGGAGAGCGTTTGCATTACAACTGGTTCCTGCAGGTGTCCCTGTCTAGTGTGGAGGATGGGGGAAGGAAATGGTACCTGTCAGTTCCTTTGTTCTTGGATAAGTCTCCCAAAGATCCCTACTTCTCCAGCACACAGTCTGAGATTAGTAAATAAATCACCTTCCTATAAATCCCAGGCATTTTTCAAACTGATATTTCTATGCTGTATCTCTGAGAGACTGTTTATTGTGTTGTCTCTTCAATGGCGGAGAGTCAGCTTCCTCTCACCCCCCTGGCTCTGGGCGTGTTGAGTCCACTGATTTTTAAAGTTCCAAGTGTTAGGTCATGCTGATTATAAGAATTATGAAATTAGGCCCCTCTGATTTTCAAAGCCAAATGTTATGGGGATTCTGCCTTCCCCATGTGGGTTCCCCAGACCTGGGTGCCTGGTGTGAAGGTCTGTTGCTCTCCGCTCTTCACACCTGCAATATCCCTACCACTGTGGACAGTCCTGTGGGTCCATTTAGCTCCTAACTCTGTTTCCACCCTTCTTACTCTCTTCAATGTGGCCTTTCCTCTACATTTAGCTGTGGAGAGTCTATTCTGCTGGTCTTTGGGTCATTTTCTGGATTATTTATATTGATGTGGGTGTTATCTAGTTATACCTGTGGGACAAGGTGAGTTTAGGATCTTCGTACTCTGCCATTTTCCCTCTCCACAAGGTGATCTTTAAAAATTTTTCATTAATCAAATAAGTTTGAGAAATTCTGCATATTATAGCCCTGTCTTGGAATTTTACAACCACCTTAAAAATATTGTATATTCAAGAAATCTGTTTGTTTAGTAGCTCACTTCCAAAACTTATGCAATGAGACAATATTAAAAATATTTCCAGATGTTTTTCTATACCTGTAAATATTGTGGCTCCAGGGTCTCCATCTTTTGAAGCAATGAGTTTTGGTGCTTCAGGAGAAAGGTGAAGAGAACTGGAATGATAAAAGCATTTCTCCATTCTGACTGTCAAGTAACATTTGCTTTTGGCCGCTACAAAGGCAATAGTTTTGAGCAGCAGGCTTTATTGAAAGTTGAGATTACTAAATGCCACAGGTAGAGAGATCTAAAGAAATGATGTGAAATAGTCCTTGCCTTAAGGATGAAAACCCGAGTCTCCTAGGTGGGGGAGTATGGGAAGAAGAGAATTGAAGGGAAGAGGAACATGTGTGCAATGGCTTCACCTTTAGGTCAAGATCTTGTGGCAGAGAATTGCTACGTAAATCTCTGGAGAGGAAAAGTCAAAAAAAGGGTCTTTTGCACAGTTTGTGGGTCACAACTCTGAGAGAACATCACTGTACTAACTGCACCAACTGGAGGGGGGGCATTAGAGTAAAAATGGTGGTGTGGAGCATTTGAGCAGATATTGAGTGTAAGTTAACAATTTTGAACCTCTTTTAGTTCTCAAATGGCATAGAAATGTCCCAGATGTTTTTACAAGACCTATAGGAGAAGATAAAAAAATAGCTGGATAGGTCCACAGCCCTACTGCTGAAGATGAGTGAAGCAAGTCATGGTACCTAGTGACCCACCTCAGAGGCCATGGGAGGATACTAGCCAGGAAGAAGTCTAACCAAAAACACAGAACTGGTTTCAGAGTTATCTTTACTACTAATTAGAGTGAGGTGAGGCTGAGTCAGCAAAGGAAGACCCCTGGGTCCTGACTAAACGAAGAGACCAGGTCTAGTGTTTACCAACTGTAGATGCCAGTGGTTATTAACAGGCTACCGGTGACCAGGCAGACAAGAAACATCTCTGAGGAGATCAGAGAATGCAGAAGACAGCAAGACAATCTTCTCTTGTTCATTGCCATTAGGCATGTAAAGAGTGATGTGCTGGTAAATGTTTAACCAGCTCTCTCCTCCCAAAAAAGTCCTCACTTACAGCATGTGACAACTCTGTGGTATAAATATACAATGCCTGACTTTAAGCTATCAGCATGATATCACTGAGCACAGAGTTGGGAAAAGATGTGTATAACTGTCTCAGACTTCATGTAAACCCCACTCTTACACATAACCTATATTTGGATGCCAAGTTAAGAAGGGATGGGGAGGAAAAAAAGTCTGAAAGAACATTTATCTGAAGAGACTCAGTTACATCCAGTTAATAGGAAAGTTAATGTTCTTTTCATCCATGTTCCTCCCCAGGTACTTAGTTAAGTGGAAGATTATTTAAAGAAACTAGAAAAAATCTGCATCATTTTGCACATTCAAGTGTTAATTTTTTAACTCATCCTATTATTTGAGTACAGAACTTTCTCCCCCCTTTGGATTACCATTTTGTGAATTTCTACTCTTTGTTCATCTTTAACTAATTCTTCCTATAAATTTGGGCTCAGTCTCAAAATTTGGTCACAAAGCTCAGGTTATCTTTCCCCTTGGGTCTCTACTATGAGATATATAAAAATTATATATATAATATTATATATATCATTATATAAGTTTGTAAATTTGTGAGTCTATATCTCCAGTGTGACACCACCTCTAATGCTCAGCCAAATCATGTTGTATACATTTCCTTTTGTTTCTCGGTTATCCAATGAAACCTATATATTCATAACCAAAGCTAGTATTTTTACCACTCTGAATCAGTCTCCACTTTCCCAACTCAATTTTTCCACTGTACTTGGAATCATCCGTGTTCCTTCCTTTCACACTCACTTACTTCTAAGCAACGTATCTTTCACATTTTACCCTTATTTTCCATTCCCATTGCCACAGCCTTAGTTCAAACATTCATGACCCCATACCTAAATAATCATGATAGTCTCTGTGTATAATGATTTTTATTTTATTTTAAAGATATATTTTTGTAAATAATTAAAATAGTTTATCAAAAAAATAGAAAATATAGTTAAGCAAAAACAAATAAACCAAAAATAACCCTGAAATCTCATTGCCCAGAGATGACAATATTTGTTAAACATTTTGGTTAATCTTACTTCAGGTATTATGAGTGTGTGTGTGTCTATGAGCGATAGAGAGAGGGAATATCAATCATATATAAAATATAATCTACATACAATAACACTTATCATTCATTCAGGTACTCTGGTAAGGACTCTGCATATATCATCTACTTAAATATTCACAAAATTTTATGAGGTAAATATGATTATCTTCATTTTACAGATAAATAAACCGGAGCTTAAAGTCTCACAATGTTACATAGCTAGTTAAGTGGAGGAACTTAGGAAGACTGATGGATCCCAAAGTCTGTGCCTTTACCACTTTAACTTTACCCCATAACACAACCATGAGATCATGTGGCACATACTCTTATGAACCAGCTTTTAAATTTAATAATATAATGCAACTATTTTTATGCTAAATATGTATTTTATAAGCATGGAATCATAGTATGCATATATCTAAACAAAAATTTAATTTAATAATATAATATGAATATTTTTCACATAAAATATATATTTAAAAAATTTTAACATAATATTCCATTGGATAGCCGTAGCTTTCTTCATTTATCAAACTTCCCTTTGATAGATATTTGTTTCCAAATTTTTACTATGAGAAACAAATTAAAATAAATACTTGTGTACATACATCTTTATGGGTGATGAAATTATTTTTTATGCTTGTGTGAAATTTTAAATATTGAACACATGTGTACAATCCACATACATAGTGTGGGATGGTGCCAAAGAGGAAAGAAAATGAGGGTAAGCCATGTCTATGGGCCTGATTGTGGGAGCCAGGCTCCAGGTCTCAGGCTGCAGTATTGCAGCATGGACCACAGAGGGGTGTGAGAATTCTAAATTCAATTTGGATTTTAGGTCCCTATGCAGTTATATTTTTAAAAGTTTTAAGAAAGACGAAGAAAGAAAACAATTCAAGCCTAGTGGGTTGCCTAATCTATGCTTGAACACTTTAAAAAGCAGGGAGCTTATTAGTTTTCCAAAACTCCCAACTTTGTTCCTGTCTGCCCTTAACATATTTGGGGCCCAGGTCAAGAAGCCCATGTACCATGTGCCTAAATATTTAAAATAAATTCTTCAAGCTAAAAAAAAGTTAGGTTTTTTTCCCTACACTTGGCACCATCCCATACTATGAGGTACCACACATGTATGTGTGTAGACATTTCAGCCCACAGGTGTGAAGTCTGCATATTTCCCTCTGGACCCCCAGATGCACACACTGGCATATAAGAAAGGAAACTCTTAGAAAAGTTGTGGGGATACATATAAGGATGAGACTTGTAGAACAGTTTCATAAAAGAGAAGCATTTAAGCTACCAACCTCACAGGTGAAAATGGGAAGGAAGGAAGAGAGTGTGTGTGAGGTGTGGGCAGAGGAAAGGAGTGTGTGAGTACTGGCATGAGTGGGAGAACAGTGAGTATGGTAAGGAGGCTGGCGGGGATTTCATGAGACAAATACCCAGGGTAGGCCAGGAGGACCTAAAATGATGTGTCAAGAGGCAGAACTTTACCCTGTAAGTAGTGGAGAGTTATTGAAAGTTTTTGAGAATGAAAATGACAGTTAATTAGACCTGTATTTTAGGCAGCCAGCTTCAGTAGCAAAATTGAAGGTGAGTTGTAGGTGGTTGTAGACCAGCAAAGAAACTGAATATTTCTTCAAATTTCATGCCTTTAAACTTTTCCTCACACTGTTCCCTCACAGTACTGGGATGGAAGTTATTAGTTCCCAGGCAGTCTGTAATAAACTGTGGAAAGAGAAATGGTGACTTTAATATTGGCTCCTAGGTCTACCCTTATACAGCATATATGGCAGAGGATGCACAGCAATATCACCGAAGACACCTGCCTTCAGAATGATGTCCAGGGGCGCCTGGGTGCCTCAGTCCTTAAGCGTCTGCCTCTGGCTCAGGTCATGATCCCAGGGTCCTGGGATCGAGCCTCACATTGGGCTCCCTGCTCAGGGGGAAGCCTGCTTTTCCCTCTCCCACTCCCCCTATTTGTGTTCCCTCTCTCGCTGTGTCTTTCTCTGTCAAATAAATAAAATCTTAAAAAAAACCCAAAACCTAAAAAAAAAAAAAAAAAAAAAGAAAGATGTCCAGGCTTCTTATTGTAGAGCCCATATAATGTCTTAAAAGATTTTTGGTTTTAAGGAGTCTTGGCAAATAGGTTCATTGGCAAATGTGTGTGTGTGTGTGTGTGTGTGTGTGTGTGTGTGTGTGTGTGTGTGTGAGAGAGAGAGAGAGAGAGAGAGAGAGAGAGACATTGAGTATAGAGATATTGAAAATGTGAACCCTGTTTGTTGTTTACAGTATTTAGAGAGGGGCAGGGAGTGAACAGTCTTCTGTAGATCACTGTGTCCTGAAGGAGTTGATAGAAAGCAGAGAGAAAGATATAGTTAGTTCCTTTGAGACCTAAATTGGGAATCTGAAGAGCATTGGAAAACAAAAATCTGTGTACATACGGGGAAAATGAAGTATCTAATGATTATATTGTATTACTCTGGAATAAATTTGGACTTTAAAAACTGCATATAATTAATAAGGAATAACTATAATTATAAACTTTCAATGAAATACATTATTTCCTGGACTATCTGTAATAGCCCCTTTGAGGCCATCTGTGGAAGGTCAAATTATTGATCTAATTTTGGTTTGTTGGTCATAGTACAGAGATGAGGGTTTGTGGTAGACATCACTGCTATCAAATATGCATAGTCACATGCTGTGAGAAAATGTCTTGGCATTTAAGGGTGAAGTTCAGATATTGCATATAAAGCTTTTCAATTTAAAAAAGGCATGTGATTGAGATTTGTTGTCTTATTTACTTACTTTGTGAAATTGAATGCAGAGCTATTGAAGATTTAGGTATTCTTCAAACTCTATTCTTATACTTTGTAACCTAAGCAACACCATTTCCTTTCTTCCTTGCTCTAATTATCCAGTCCTTCACTCTGCCTCACAGCTTTTCCTGCTGACCTCTCCCTCATGCCTCTCTGCCCTCTATGTTTGTCATGTTTCCTGCCTGCTACAAAGGAAGACCAATAAAGCAGAAAGCTGACAGTCAAGAGACTTGGGGTTTTATAATTTCAGCTCTGTCACTAACAGCTGCATAACTTTGGGGAAGTCGTTTACCTTCCCTACTCTAAGTTTTCTTCATTACTACAATGTGGAGTAGGAAATAGTTGATCTCCATGGTACTCTTCAACTCTGACATTTGTGTCTCTAACAAACATGGAATATAATTATTATAATCACAGTAGTGAGAGAGATAATTAAAGGTAAACTGGCCCAAAATATGAAGTGCATTTGTGGTAATACTACAGTGACATAATAAATGCTGTAGAACTCTCCATGAGAATAAGTTTTCTTATATTTTTATGAGTTTTTTTCCTTCCCATCACCTCCAAAACTGTCATATCGCAATTTACTCATTTTATTCTTTAATCACTATGCAGTACTATATTGAGATTTAAGAATGCTCTCACCACAAATAACATATGCTAACAGTTCTTGTGGAAGAATAATCTGAGATCTAGTTGATATTGCAATTACTAAATCCCTATGGACAAGGTCCAAGAGAGATTTACTCTATACCAGATCCTGTTCTACATAAAATAATGAGTCAAAAGCAGTTATCCCCAAATCTAGCATTTAGCAGGGCATGTATTACTGCAAAGAAAAGTGAGATTTGGAAGTTGAGACCTGGGTTTCAGTCCTGGATTCAACAATTCATAGTTAGTCCCCAAGTCCAGTTGGGTCCAATTGACTCAAAATCTTAACATTGCATTTATTGTCTTCCTTTCTAGGAAGAATATTTTCTAATATTCTTGCAAGAAAGTGTGATATAATTTCTAGCCAAGAAATACAGTAATAGCAGTATTCATGAAAAGCAAGAGGTATTTTAGAAAGTTATTAAGCAAAACTTCATAGAATAATTGGATTTGTGATCAAGGGAATTATATTTGACAAATACAACTGCCGGTTAAAGTTAGATTCAGGGGCGCCTGGGTAGCTAAGTTAGTTAAGGATCTGCCTTTGGCTCAGGTCATGATCCCAGAGTCCTGGGATTGAGCCCTGCTGTGTTGGGCTTCCTGCTCAGCAGGGAGTCTGCTTCTCCCTCTCCCTCTGCCCCTCCCCTGCTCATGTTCTCTCTTGCTCTCTGTCTCTCTCAAATAAAATAAATAAAATCTTAAAAAAAAGTTAGATTCAGGCAAGAATGCCCGGGAGCAGCAATAAAGTCTGAAGTTATTTGAGGGACGTAGAGAGGAGTAACAAGAATAGTAGAGGAGTATATGACTTTGAGGTGGTAGCAAAAAATTTTTGTGGACACACTTGATAGGAAATTGAAAATAAAGTCTGTAGGTACAGGTTTAGGTGCGACTTGTGCAGAAATTATAAATGAAGCCTTATTAGATCTCCAAGACGGAAGGTATGGAGTACAGATTTTTAGATGGTGGGAATGAGAATTTCTTGGAATTGTTGACCCTGATCTTAGAGATTCTGATTCAGTGGGTTTAGGATGGGGCCTAGAAATACACATATTCCACTATCATCCCCAAAATTCTGATGTAAGTAGTCTGTGTCCTAGACTTTAGGACAGTGGTTCTCAAACTTTAACATGCATCAGAATTACCTGGAGGGTGTATTAAGGCACAGATTCCTGGGCCTCACCCCCAAGGTTTCTGATGTAGCAAATTGTGGGGCCAGGAGTTTTACCATTCTAACAAGGCAAATAGTGATGCTGTTAGTTTGGGGACCACACTTTGAGAACACATTCCTTACGACACTGATTTCAGTGACATAGAGACACTAGAATAGATCAAGAACAGACTTCTGGAGGATAATCACATTCAGCAGCAGCAGAAAGAGGAAGAACCAATGAAGAAACTAGAGAAGCAATAAAAATGTAAAAGAAGAATTAGTATGGTGACATCAATGAAGAGGATTAAACATGTTTAAACAAGGTTGCTTTTTTTTTTGTATTATAAAAGGCAAAAAGAAAAAAAAAAAGTCACCTGTTACCACTCCCAGGGTGAAATAAGGATAATAATATTAGTCTTATAGACTTGTTAAATAATTGAAATACAATGTCTAAACTGTTATTAAAGTCTTTAGTAAGCATTTAATATATATCATCAGTATTATTTTTTTATTGACAAGAGTCACAAAATTAATAAGTAGTAGAGACAGGGCTTTTTGTCACTCTTTTGAGTTCCGAAAGCAAAGAGGACTTGAAGGAGAAAGAGCTATCAACAATACTGAAGGCTGGTCCCTAATCACAAATTGAAGTAAGACAAAGAAAAGAAGCCATTGGATTTGATGTTAATTAGGGATAGAATAATTAGGGCAGAATCAGATTGTAAGAAGAATTGGAGATCGAATGGACGCAACAAGTGTGTATTCATTTGAAAAACTTGGCAATAAAAGAAAGATGAGAAAAGATGGTAGAGAAAGCAGCAGGTTAAAGCCTTTTGGTTTTTCCTGGAATGGAGAAAAATGGTGCATCTTCTTAAATCCAGAGAAAAGTACCACAGGAGTAAGCTGACTGGAAGATGCAAATGAACAAGGGAATAACAAAGGGAGCTGCGGTCTAGAGCAGGATAAAGTAAGGAAGAGATCAGTCACAAGAGGGGTGAGCCTTTGAAATGGGGGTAATATCTACTTGAAAGGATGTCAAAAAAAGGATAAGTGAAGATCAGAGGTTTGTTGAAGTAAAGAAAGGGGAGAAAACTTCAATTGCTTATTCCACTGAGAAGTCCTTTCTTTCTTGCCTTTCTCTGGCACACCTGCCCTGCAAAATCCCATTACATGTTTGCTCAGCTCCTATACATGTCTGTTGAGTACAGCAAAATAACTAAAACCTTCTCAGAATAAAGGTAGTCAGCCCCATATATTGTCCTATCTTTTTCTACTAAGCTCCTCTCACATTTCCTATGTTCCCATAACCTATTTTTCAAACTGTCTGGAGTCTCCTTGGGGCCCCTCTTCCACCACATTTCCCTCATACTCTCAGCAGGCATCTGTCCTTCTCTTTCAAGGTCTTGAATCTTGATCCTTTCGTTTGACAGTGTATAGAATAATTAATTGGTTCCCTGTCTTTCTCCAAAAGTGAACACTGAGGTTGTTTTTAGTATGATCATGAACTCATGGATTTAAAAATTACGTTTTAATCTACTGACATTATTGTTCTTTTTGATGTTCAAATTATTCCATCCCTGCCCAGTAGGAAATGCTTCAGATTAGACTTTTATCTTGTTGGTACAAGCCCAGTAATCACTAGTAGTTGTTTTGTTCATCAGTGTTAGAAACTTTCTAGGTCCATGTTGTACATATCTTGTATGAGTCCAGGATCAGCCATTTACCCAAGAAGGTTTTATTTTTATTTTTAAGTTTTTTTGGAGATCGCAATCTCCAAATTACGGGGTGTTCAGAACTACAGTTTTTTTTGTTGTTTTTTTTTTTTGAATTCTACTTTGAAGCATTCTCCTTTGGTTTCCAATATACAACTCTTCTCAAAATTTTCCCTAACTTACCTGCATGTTTCTTCCAAGTGTTTGTAAGTATTGATTTCTGCCACAATCTCAATATAGACACTCTCTCTGGGTGATCATACCTATTCCTCTAGCATAAACTATACCCATGTGCCCATATTTCTCAATCTGAGCTACTAGTAGGGGTCTCTCTTATAAACTCTATATCCCTCATCGTATTTCTTAGTTATAATTGCTCTCTGCAGTTTTTCCCATCTATCTGGAGTTTATTACAAATGTTTATTAAATTGTAGAATGAATAAGTGGATAAAGCTTAATAAATTAATATGTTTCTTCCTCAATTTCTTGATAGAGGAATTAGATCAAGTATTGGGAATGAAAGGAGGGGTAAGATTTTATCTTACCCTTGAAGGTAGGGAATACTTAGCATAGTTATTGTAGTTACACTGCTGGGAAATTCAGTAAAGAAAATCTAGAAATGATCTGGCAAGCTATTTGAGTCTTGTGTAAATATTAAACTTTAATGTTAACAATAACAAGAACACATGCTATTTAGAGGCTAAAGCCTAAGCAGTAGAGATTGATGTGGAGAAATTCTACTAATTTGCCTGTGTTCCTAAAAGTGTACTGAGTTCATTTTTACATCTCTGATGAGATGTAAAATGAGATTTGGAAAGTGAGATTTGGCAACTTGTGAAAAGAAATTAAAAAACACTCTGTTTTTACATATGGGTGATAGTATGTTGATAATGTAATTATTTGGTTTTCTTCGACTAACTACAAAAAAGCGTTTGTTTGGATTTTTCCAGCACTTAATGATCTTCTTCTTACCGTCATTTGGCCTTTATTGTTTCTGATGAGAAATTAGTGGGTATGCAAATTGTTATCCCCTAAATGTCATCTATAATTTTTTCTCCAGATACTTTCATATATTCTCTTTAGTTTTGATTTTTTTAAAAAAATTCAGCAGTTTGTCTATGATGTGTCTAAGCATATGGTTTTTTTCTTTGTACTTATTCTACTTATTCACTGAAGTTCCTGAATTTATAAATGTATATCATCTACAAAATTTGAGAATTTTAAAGCTATTAGTTCTTCAAATACTTTTCTCTGCCCTTTTCTTTCTTCTTCTGGGACTTCAATTACTCATATGTTAGATCCTTTGTTAGTTTCCCACAGATCCTGTTCATTTGGTTTCATTCTTTTTTTCTCCTTCTTATTAAGATTGGATACTTTTTACTGGGTGAAGAGAGACATGGCCGTGTTATCACTGATTGATGGTGAAAGTCCTGACCCTCCATTAGACCGCCTCTGACACCACTCCAATAAGGAGGGGAAGAGGTGCCTTGTTTCCTCTGGGTGGGTGTGGAAGATCAGACTCCTCACATTACCACTATTGTAATTGGTGTGCCTTCTCATCTCCATCTTCCAGGGTCTTCTTATATGTCTTTTATATATAATATCCAGAGTTTTTAGCTCTACTTAGTGGAAAGAATAGGGAAATATACATGTACTTCATTTTTGTGGAAGCTGAAGTCTAAGAATTTTCTAATTCAATTTTTGAATAGGTAGTACATTTACATGGTATGAACCCCATCAAAATATAACAAATTACATAGTGAAAAGACCCTCTTTCTTGTTCATCTTCTGCCGTATTTCTACTCTGCTCTTACCCACAGTTTCTTTTTGCATATTTAAGAAAAAGATAAAGATTATTTTACTCTTCCTTTTTGCATAAAAGATGGCTTAATATATACACTGTACTGATCCTTCTTTCCTTCTTTCCATTTAGCTATATATTTTAGAGACTTTTTCATGTCAAAGACACAAAGAGCTTTTTTGTTCTTTTTTATAGTTTCATAGATTTCCATTGTATGTATAAAAGACAGCATTTTGGTGGTATTTTCTGAATTGCATTGATAAATTGTGAATTTTCTCAGGACTATTAATTTCTTTTATATATATAACCTATTAGTGTTTATTCTTAGTTAAACTGTCAGATGTTTGGGGAAACTTAGAGCTAGATCGTGTGTTTTTCTTTCTAGAATTGTTTATGTGTAATATGTTTATTTTTAAGATAAAGAACATTTGTCATTTTCTTTTTTGTATATTGTGTTTTCCAGATGATCTCAGGGATTCCATGATTCTGACATCTTAGGAGAAAATGAAAAATGCCAAGTTTAATTATGAAAGTTACAGAGTGTTTAGTGTTTTTAATTACAAGAAACAGCTACGCAAGAAGCTTTGAGATGTTCTCCTTCCACTTGGAGAAAATGCCTGTAAATATATGCTTTCCTTAGATTGTTGCCCTAATACATCTCTCTTCCCTGTTCCAAGGGCATGTATCATGGAGCCAGCAGTCAAGTGTACTCCATCTAAACCAATACTGTGAATTGTCAGAGATTTTTGGCAAAAAAAATGTTTTACAAGATTTGCTAGCCCTCATGAAGTAATCCCACCTAACCACCTGATGATAAGAAATTGGAAGCTTTTGGTTAAAACAGAGAAAACAGTTCACTTGCCACAGATAAGAAAATTGCAAAGAAACAAAAAGATGTTTCAAGAGAATTTTGTTTGTTTTTGATTTTGATTTTTCTCTTTTTTTTTTTTTTCAGAGAAGAGCTCTGTTTCTAATTTCCTTGGCATTATTCTCATAGCCTTTATCGTGATTTCTGTATGTGAGGCTTACCACCTGATACAAGAAGGAAGGAATAATGATTGTAATGTTTCCTTCTATTTGTACATGTATCCATAAGGAGTTAATGGTGTAACTGAAGGTAGCTGAATCAGAGTGTAAGAATTTGGTTTATTTCAATGCATCAAAGTGTTAGGTCCAAGGGCCAGGAGAGAGTATGGCACAAAGTAGCCATTCAGTGAACATTCATAAATAAATAATGTCAAGGAAATTAAGCAAGCTGCTTTGAGAGTCTCAACTTGTTAGATGTGTCAAGGCACTTGAGGCTGACATGACATATATCCTTTCTTCACTTTTTGTTTTTATTAATGAAATCAAGATTTTTGCTGAGGGAAAGTGATCCTATCCCATCTCAGGGATAAATCATAATTAGCCTAAGCTAGTACCTTGCCAATGTTTGTCTTAGTGATGGGCATGTGATATAATTTTGGCCAGTAAAATATAAAAATATAAATACGTAAAAATATAAAAAGGAGTTTTATTTATAATTTAATTTTTTTTTTTTTATAAAAGCCTTCTTCACATAAAAGAAAATGCCATTAGGAAGAACCAGGCTTTTCCACTCCTGGAAATGGTGCAGCTATTTTGTCTGAGCTTGACTGAGGAAAAGCCATTCTCTGAGTATGGCAAAGTTGAAAACAGGAAGAATTCAAGTCTCTGATATGCTATCAAGCCCAGAATTTACCAACTCTGGAGCCCTGTTATATAACAAATAATAATGAATTCCCCATATTGTTTAAGTTACTGTGATATGAGTTTTCTTATATTTGCAACCAAAAGCATCCTGACACAAAAATCTTCATATACTATATTTTGAAAATAAGAGCACTGATAATTCACTGGTAAGAGTGCATATGTTCGAACACACATTGATCATGTAGGTTTGAACAAATAGCAGTAAGAAACTATATTTAGGGGTCCCCCTGGGTGGCTCAGTCAGTTAAGCATCTGCCTTCGGCTCAGATCATGATCCCAAGGTCCTAGGATTGAGTCCTGCATCGGGCTCCCTACTCAGGGAGGAGTCTGCCTCTTCTTCTCCCTTTACCCCTCCCCCTGCTTGTATGCTCTCTCTCTCTCTCAAATAAATAAATAAAATCTTTAAAAAAAGAAACTATATTTAGTTTTTATCTGATAAATTTTCTGAAGAAACATGGATTTTGAACTAATGTAGAATTATTTGATGAATATAATATTACAATTTCAGAAGTTATTCACAGATTTTGAAGAATAAAAGGCAGACTCTTAGATTATTTTGTAATCCTCTGGATGTTCCTGAATTACCATACATCTTTTCAAATAGCAGAACTTATTTCAGGAAAATCTGAGAGTTGAAAGAGACTCTCTTCATCAAGAAGGGACAATTTTCATTAAATTTTGGGAACAAGTTTATGAATTTTTGGAGAGAACCGGAATTTCTGACTATGTGATAAAACTGAGATATTTTTGAACCAATTTGGTCTTTGAAAGTATATTTTCTTATGAATTTACAGAACTCAAAACTGAGTGCTGTGTTGTTTCTATTGATGTAAGTCCAAAATTCAAGTTTTGACCCATGAACATTTTTATAGTTCTCATTTTATAGTTTTATAGAAGAGTTCAGTTCAGTTTGTTAAATATCACCATTCTTATTGGTCAGTCATGGTTGACCAATGACTAGCACCAGGCCTATAAGGTTGGCAACAGTTCTTTCTGAGAAGTCTTCCTGGTTGAAATTCCAGTGTATTACTTTTATGTCAGTACACCTTTCAACAGCCTTGGGAATTTTACATCCCTTGTAACTGAAGTATGATTTACCTATATAAGGTATTACTTTGAAAAGCTAATATTGAGGAAACAATCAATAAGTCCATGATATTAGATAGGCAATAGACATTTGCTTGGGAGCCAGAGACAAGAAAATACCTTTTAATCATACTACTTGCCACAAAATGCAATGAACTTATAAACATTTTATTGACATTGTGGGGGGGAAAGTTTATAAATTTTTGGTAACAACAGAATGATAATTAAAAATTAATTTGCTGTTTCCATTGTTCATAACTGAACATGTCTAAAATGTTATTGCTATTTTCTTTGTTCAATGTGTTGCCTGTGTTAATTTATTTGAATAAATTTATCATATTTGTATGTTTATAAATCACCTTACCAGAATCAGTCATGATTTATTTTCTTTAACTCTGTTTTCCATCAGTTTTTGGTTTCCTCAAACTTGAGATTCTTGACAATTCAACAAGCTTTTCTAATCTGGGAATATCCTCTATATATTGACATTTTTGGGGTACAGTTTTGTATTATTCCTAAAAAAATCCATGTTTTGATTAGTTTTAAACAAAAATTTTCAGAGAGAATGTACACATACATATATACCACTTTCTTCCTCTATATTTTTGCTTTCTGAATATCATCTATACCTAGGACTTTAGGTTCATCTCTTAGCAAATGCCACCTGTGGTATTGTGATATAATAAAAATATATAGTTGGTCTTTGTCCCTAGTTCCTGGCACAGAACTCCTAAAACCTTTGAGGTTTTCTGAATGATAAGGGTGGGAGGAATATCTTTTGCTATTCATAATAAGCCCCTTCCAACCATACTTCAGTTTATGTTGGTGAGGAGACTCTTGAAGGAAGGAGACTGGTTGCCAAAGGAACCAACAAAGTGACTAGAAGGTTAGAACTTTCAGCCTCAACCCCTGAGTTAATTCCAATAGCCAATGATTTAATCAACCATGCCCACATAATGGAATTTCCATTAAAATCCTAAACAAAGGAATTCAGAGAGCTTCCACATGCCAGGAGGGTGATGCACCACAAACTCCATGAGGATGGAAGCTCTGTACTCAGGGCTCCTCTGGACCTTGCCTGCCTTCATCTAGCTATTCATTGGTAACTTTTATAATAAACAGTAATAGTAAATAGACTGGTAATAAGTAATGTTTTCCTGAATTCTGTGAGTCATTATAATAAATTATCAAGCCTGAGAGGAATTTATGGGAACCTCTAATGTGTAGCCAAGTCAGACAAAAATGTGGCAAATGTGGTAGACCCAGTACTGAGTGATTTTAATTTAAAGTAAGGGGCAGTCTTGTGGGACCCCACCTTAACCTGTGGGGTCTGCACTAACTCCAGCTAGTTAGTTTCAGAATGAATTAAATTATAGGACATCCAGTTGGTATCTACAGAGAAATGAAATGTTGCCTGGTGTGAAACACCCACACATTTGGTGTTGGATGTGTTGTGAGTAGAAAAACAACTGTATCTCTGACACCTTTACCTGAGCATCCTATCAGTACTGTCAGTACCACAAATACATATTTTTACAGCCAAATCTCATTATCCACATTCCTGAAAACCATGCTTCTATCTGATATTTCTATTTTTTTCAATATCCTTCTCATGGTGACTCAGGTTTGAAACTGCAGAGCCACTTTGATTTCATCTTCTCATTTGCATTCAGAGTATAATCTGCTGACAAAATGCATTTCCTGCTTCAGGTGGTACTTGAAATCAAACACCAATAATTTATTAAGCCTCTTCATAAACTCATTACTATGTTAGCAAAATTGGGGGACACACAAGAAACACTAAATTTATTGCAAAAAAGCACAGAAGATCATACATCCAGGTGGTCTCACCAAAATCTTTTTCTGACAGTATAAACGTACCATTGTTAGCTTGTTTAGTAAGTAGTTACCATATGCATAGATATAACACTATTTCTATTGTGTAGTAGGGCTTATTAGTTAGGTTCCTAATTTGTAGGAAAAATCTGTTACAAGAATTTCAGCACTTTGAAAAAGGGCATAAAGTATTACAACAAGAAAATACATATCAAAATAATTGATTACATTACATGAAATATGTACTCATTTCACAGTAGAGTCTAGATCTTAGATTGGGTCTATTAGCCTTTTTTGCTCCACCTGAGAAGATAATCATGGGTATGGATAATCTCTTCCCCTGCCCTGCCACATGCCTAAGACAGCTTGGATTGGGTAGATGGAATACCTTAATTTTTTCATCTCATACCATTACAGTCCATTATTTCAAAGCTATCACTCTCCAAATCTCTTTTGAAATTAATTTTTAGTATTCTTACCAATTATTCATGCCGTGGACTACCAGCATTTACAGATGATCAAAATTCAGGGTGATGACTACTAGAATAGAGATATCCAGTGAGATGCATGAGACTACATAGGACTGGCACCTCCCTTCTGAGGCTCTGGGACAGAGCGGAGTGGGGATCAAGTTCAGACATTTTAGAGGTAATGTCTGAATTGACTATTAGAAAACGTGTGAATCACTCAGTTGAAAGAGATTAGGGAGAGGAATCCAGGCAGAGATTAGAATGTGTACAGGCTTAGGGACATGAGAGAGCATAACACTTTCAGAGAACTGTAATTTCAGATATAGAGTGGAGTATATGAAGTTGGGGAGGGAGGGGGATAAATGAGGTTGGACTGAAGTGGACGTCATTGGCCAGAACATGAAGTTCCTGGTATGCTGTGCTCAAGAGTTCCTAAAAGCTATGGGGAATCTGTAAAGGATTCAATGGAGAGAAGTGACATGATACTACATATATATTCCAAAGATCACTGGAGTAGCCTTTATGATAGTGGATTCTTAGAGGCTAAGACAAGAAACAGAGAGTGCAATTAGGAGGTTGTTGCAATAATCTAAATAAGAAATAATGAGTTTTGAACAACTGCAGTGTCATTGAGAATGAAGAGAATGAAACTATTCAAGAGAATTGTGGTTCCAGGAGTACAAAGAGTGAGAGATACTAGGTATCTGTCTTAGGCAACTGAGAAAATACTGCTGCAACTTAGAGGATAAATAACTAATGAGAGAGCCCCACCTGATTCAACATGACCAGATTTC
The DNA here is from genome assembly GCF_037043125.1 of Eumetopias jubatus. NCBI lineage: Eukaryota > Metazoa > Chordata > Mammalia > Carnivora > Otariidae > Eumetopias > Eumetopias jubatus. The sequence continues at coordinate 81,716,408 of NW_028274819.1, read as the reverse complement.
AGAAGAGCAGTTAAAGAAAATGATGAGGCAAGGCCCCTGGATTTGATGGCCACTAGAGAATTTCAAGATAGTGACCTCAGTGATGTGAGGGAGGAATGTAAACCAATTTTTAAGGGCTTTAAGGAGTGAGTAGGAGTGAGGAAGTGGAAAAATTGGGCTTAGACCTGTTTTACTTTAGGGCTTGTGGCAGAAAGAGCATGGTGAAACATGATGGCTAATGGAAAGAATAAAGGGAATTAAATATAATTAATTTAAAAAATTATAAATGAAGGGTGCCTGGGTGGCTCAGTCAGTTAAGCATCTGACTTTGGCTCAGGTCATGATCTTGGGGTTCTGGGATCGAGCCCCACATTGGGCTTGGTGCTCAGTGGGAAGTCTGCCTGTCCATCTCCCTCTCCCTCTGCCCCGCTCCCGCACTCATACTCTCCTTTTCTCAAGTAAATAAATAAAATCTTAAAAATATATATATAAATGAGATCTAAACATGTTTGTAGACCGAGAGGAAGTAAAGAGAAAGAGATTGGAGATCAAAGAATAATCAAAACAATTAAAGGAACAAGGGCCCAAAAGAGCTAGGAAGAAATGGACATTATAATAAAAACGGTGAGTTTAGTTTTGGGAACAGTGACTATGAATGAACCCTTTTCTCTAAGACAGGAGGGAAGGAATAGATCATGTGATAAGAATAAAAAGAATTTTATATGGAAAGGAGCGTGTGACTATAGAGGAGTTTTGAGGTGGAGCAACAAGAAGTCAAAGTAGTTCATGTGAATAGTGTCCCATCTCCTGAGGACAACTCTTCATACTCATGGCAATGTTTTGGTTTAGCCGTTGTGGGGATATGACTGCGAGTCTGTGGGTGATGACTGACAGCATCATGAAGCATGTATAAGGGCTCATTTGGGATCAGATAGCGTGAATTCATACAAGATCTCTTAGCACAATTTCAAAAACATTTTCAGGGTTAAGCTGCCTGATAGAGCCCCTAAAGGAAGACTAGGGGAAAATCAAGAAAGGGATCTGACAGTAGTCTCCCCACCTTCCATTTCTTATGTTTTGCATCCCCTTTACATGTCTGTTTCTCAACTCATTCACATTTTTCAGGCTTATCAGCAGCTATGTATCTACAGGCAGACAGAGTGCTGATCATTATAACGTATCTGTGTAAGAAATGGAGAAGCTGAGAGGTAGTCGGTGAGCCAGGACAGTACCAGATAAGGAATCTTCTACATCCCACCCACATTAATGGCTGCTGTTTTCTGAATGGAATTGCTGTTTCGATTCTTTTGGTTTTTCTTCCCTCTGCACTTTTGCTCATGCCTCTACCAGAATTCCCTTCCTTTTTACCATCTGAGTATACAACAGTTAAGATACACCTTGAACGCTCCCTCTTAGACGCTTTCTCTGGTCACTTCACCTGGAATAGATCTCTCTCATTTCTGTCTCTGGTAAATGCACAACTTTTATGGACTTCATCATGTTTTATGTTATTTCACTGGTTGTCTACCATTCTCATTTAGTTTGATGGTCCTTGGGCATAACAACCATATTTGAAATTTCTTTGTTTCTTAGAACAAACACTGTCATTAGTAAATGCTCAAAAATATTTGATTAAAAAATACAAAATAAACCATGGAGTGTTACCAAAAGATAACTGTCTTTGAGAGGAAATGGTAAAAAACATATGAGTCCAAAGTTAGGCAGCCCTGAATTTAAATCACAGTTTGTAATCACACTACTAGCTGTGTGATCTTAGACTAGCTACAGAATCTCTCTGTGCTTACATTTCCTTGATCATAAAATGGGGATAATTACTATTTTTCAGACATTTTAGGAAAATTAGAAATGGTGTAGTCACCTAGCAAAAAGCTTGGCATATAGTAAATGCTCAGTAAAAAGTAGCTATTTTTATTTGCTTTGTCTTCTGTACTTTTATCTACAATTTAAGTAACAGAGTTGCATAGACCCAAATATACACTATATGGCTTAAATAGTAATGAGAGGAGGCCAGAAACAAACTATTGACGTATTTTAAACTGAACTAGAAGAAACCCAAGACACTCTATTTATAATCTGGACTTGGATCCAGTAAGCAACTGACCACAGCTGCTGGATGGATGTACCATAAGGATGTCAGGTGCTCACTGCTCAGTGCTATGTTTATCCAGGGGTCTACACTAAACCCTCAAAAAATGTCTTCATGTACAGATGGTCTGGGCTGCATTTCACTCAGTTTGTATGGTTGACAGTAGCCAATTTGTGTCAGGGAATAATCCTACCCTAACCTGGTGGAGGGATCAATTCACCAAGTATTGTCTCTTTCTCATTACTAATGACTCTAAGTACATGAAGTAATCTTTCTATTAAGCAAACATCTTTTACACTAAAAATAAAGCTCGTGGTTAATCTGGAAGAATTCTTTGCCCAGGAGTTCTGGCATTGGTGAATGTCTTGTTGGGAGAGCAGCAGAGTACTAAGGCCTACCACCCAAAGTGAAAACAGACCACAGTACAATAGGAACCACTGGGATAATTGGATGTGTGTATTTAGGGAATCACAAGGTTGCCAAGGAGAAATGCACTGTGATGGACTGTTTAGAACAGAGCAAGTATTTTAGGGAGAGTAAAAAATATCTAATTCTATTTCGCCAGACATCATTTGTAAATATAGTTCTATCCAGGGATGAAATATTATATGCAAACAAGTATGCCAATAACTCTTTTCAACAAACACTTGTCTGAACTTGGCTAAGAAACTTAACATTGTCAAGGGAGTTGTTGCAAATGATGTGCTTCTATTTGCTAATATCAAACAGTCCTGAGCTGGCTAAACCATGCTCTCCTCAGAGCCACTTTCTTGGAAGGTATATGGATAGAGATGTGTGTGCAACAAGTTCTGTGATTAGATTACTGGAGCTGGTAGTACTAACCTGGTAATATAGGTGTAGCAGGTACTGATGGTGCTTTAGGTGTCTCTGAAAAGTCATGCTCTAGGGTCCCCGCTTCCTGGGCTCATGTCCTGGCCGTTCCTTTTACATATTCTCAGCTACCTATTGTATCTACAGTAGACCATGCTCCTGCTTTCCCCTCTAGCTTCTCTCTGCATGTTTTCTCTGCCCAAACACACCTTCTGAATTTTTCCTCCTGGGTAATTCCTAGTTTTCCTTTAGGTCTCAGCTTTGACATACCTCACTTTAGAAAGTAGTTCCTGAACACATCCTAAGATGCCTCTCCTCTGTTCTCCCATACTACCTGGTATTTCCTTGATTACCTGTTTGTCTTTCTCCCATTAGTATAAAACTCATTAGATCTCTATGTTGGATCTTGTTCATAGTTAAATTTTCAGTGCCCGGCAAATTGCATTGAATAAGAGATTAATAATTGTTCAACATATGAATGAATAAATAAGTATACCCCAGACAGCCTAAGAATCCAAAAATTGATAAGCTGTGTCCACATGATACTAGAGAAAGTAGTCATAATAGAGATGAAGCAAGATGATTTGGTGGAAATGTTTTACTTTTTAAAGATAATTTATCTTAATTTATGGAACTATTTTGAGAACAATATAAAGAACTTTTGTGTACTGATCCACTCAAGAGTAAATTGTTGACAGGATACCTCATCACCTCCAAATACTTTATTGTGTATTTCAAAAACAAAAACAAAAACAAAACAACCAAAGGCACTTGCTAACATAACACAATACAGAGAACTAGAAAATTAATTTGGACTACTGTTTAATTCTCAGGCCCCATTCAAGATTCACCAATTATCCAATAGTGTCCTTTACAGAAAATGGTCTAGTCCAGAATCACAGGTTATATTTAGTCATCATAGTTCCTTAGTCACCTACAATCCAGAGCAGCTTTTCAGTCTTTCCTTGATTTCCATGATCTTGATACTTCCAAAGATTTACACGTTAGTTTTGTTGATGTTGTTGTTTTTTCTTTGAGGGTGGGGATTGGTATAATATCCTCCATTCTGCATGTGTGAGATGTTTTCATGATTAAGATTGGATTAGATGGACAGGAACATCACAGAAACAATGTTGAATTTTTACATTTGTGTTTTATCAGCTGGCACATGATTTTAATTTGTCCCTTTATTGGTGATGTTAGTGTTCATTACTTCACCAAGGTAGTGCCTGCCAGCCTTCACTAGTGTAAAGTTACTTCTTTCTCCACTCCCTGCCCCTGTAATTAAGAACTTTTAGGAGAGGTATTCTGAGACTATGTAATATCTCATAATAGCTGGTACCACATTGTGAAAAAAGGTCCATGTAGTGAGGAACTGAGGCCTCTAGCCAGCAGCCATACTAGTGAGCCATCTTCAGAATGACTCTTTTAGCTCCAGTTGAGCCTTCGGATGGCTGCAGCTCTGACCATAACCTTGACGACAATATCATGAGAAACCCTGAGCCCGAACCACCCAGGTAAACTGCTCCCGAATTCCTAACCCCTAGAAACTGGGAGAGATAAATACATATCTGTTGTATCAAGCCACTAAGTTTTGGGGTAATTTTTATGCAGCTATTGATAACAAAAAAAAATATGTAAGCAGGGTGACTAAATCATCTTGTTTTTTGCCTAATGTTTGTTCCGCGTTTAGTCCTGAAAGTCCCATAATTAGGAAATCCCTCAGTCCTGGACAAACTAGGACAATTGATCATTCTAGATGTTAGTCACAATATAAAGTGTATGCACATTGCAGAGTCATGAATTAATGTGCATAGTGGATAGCAACAGCTTAATAACCAGTGTAGTTGATATCATCTTTAACATGAAATAGTTAAAACAGATGATTCTTAAATTTCTTCTCAGCCCCAAATTAAGTCTTGTGACTTAAGTTTTTGGGTGGCAGCTACAAAAATAATTCCAAAAACTGGCAGGCTGAAGCTAGTCAGTATATTTTAATGCAAGTACTAAAGTTGTATCACTGCAATAAGGGGATGTCTTGAATCAATTCATGGCTCACAAAAGAGTTTCTGAAACCATGGAGTTTTTAATCTAACTCCTGCTTGGCTGAAAAAGTTTTAGGTCCTCATCTGAGTTTTTGATCATTTCTCTCTTGTCTGTGTGGAATTTTTCAAAAAGCACAAGTTAACAACCCCAACGATCTGTCATTTAAACAAAAGAAGATTTATTATTTTTATCCAAAGAACAAATTATTACCTAGTTCAGCAAAGTGTAAAATTTCCCTCCTTTTTAAATCCTGATTATATGTTGCCTGTGTGGGACTCCATATGCACTTTAGTATGGAAAATTAATCTTATTTTCTTGTAGAAATACCAGGAACTTGAAAAATAGATAGTGGCTGAGGATTCCAGGAGAGAGCAGAGGTCACCTGTAAAATCTGAGGAATCTGACCACGAGCACAGTGGGTCCTTGGAGAAAAAGTATTGTATGAGGGACAAAGAAGATGGAGAACCTTATGAGGAGCCTGTTGAATCATAATTAATGTGGAGGGAGTGGAGTTGTGACAAAGTCATTTTCACTAAAGGTGAACCCTGGGGCAATTAGATGATGCTGTGCCTGGTCCAGTGTTTCCAGTCTAACGTCCGACAGTGGTTCTGCAAAGCCTTGAGGAGCAGAGATAACCATCACAGTAGCAAGGGAGGTGCCAGAGTTCCAGTTTGTACTAAAACTTTACTGGACTTCATGTTTGTATTGTACTGAGTCCTTTTGGGGTACTATGTGATGCTTGGGGACTTTAGGGCAAGCACTAGAGCATAAAAATGGATCTTCTGATGTGGTTGTTTAAAAATACGTCAATAAGTTCTCCAACACTACTCCATGCAAAAGGTACAACTTAATTTCTTTTATCTTGGGTGTGGGCTGTCCTTAGTAATTTGCTTCTTGTGACTAAAACATGGTGGAAATGATGCTGTGTGGCTTTTGGGACTGTACTAAAATAGGCATTGTGACCTTCTCCTCATTCTCTCTCATAGATCACTAGTTCTTGAGTCATGAGGATACTCAAACAGCCTTACAGAAAGGTCCATATGGCAAGGAACTAAGCCTAGTTGCCAATAGTCAGCAAGGAATTGAACTGAGGCATCCTGCCAACAGCCACATGAATAAGCCACTCTGGAAGTACATCCTCTAGTTCCAGTCAAGCCTTCGGATGACTGCAGCTCTGATCAACATCTTGACTGCAACTTCATGAGAGGTCCAGAGGCAGAATCGTGCAGCTAAGCAATTCTCAAATTCCTGACCCAGAAAAACTATGAAGTAACAAATGTTTACGGTTTTTGTAACCACTAAATTTTAGAGTAATTTGTTATACAGCAATGGGTAGTTAATGTATCTGCCAACCCAGAGATGAAATCTTAGGCTTGTTTTAACAAAATTTGGTGAAATAAAGGAATATGACTCTGTTTACCCTTTGGACAGTATGTTGCAAATCACGTGGATCCGGTACAGTAAGGATACTAAATACAATGGGCGATGATAACATACATCCTGGTTTATGGGCCCTGTAGGCCACTAGGACCTTTCCAGGCATTTCCTTTTCTGTCTTACTCCAAGATCATTGAGAGTCTGGTCTCCAGAGACTAGTATTCTGATGGCAGTAAATCCTGGAACCATCATCTAGTTTCAGGACCCCTGACTATATTCAGTTGTAACAAACCAATATGAAAAAGTCTATGGAGACAAGCAAGAGCAGAGAGAATGAAAACAATTATTTGCCTTCTTGGTGGTGGTGGCAGGGGAGTACCTAGGTCAAGACCTTAGTTTTCAGGAGGACCCACTCTATTTTCTACACTTGGATTCTGTGAGATCCCACTATATTCTTCCAATTGCTCCATTTATATCTGAACTAATTTGAATGGTTTCCTCTTCCTTGCAACCAAATGATTCCTAATTATGATAGGTATGTACTCATTGCCCTGGTGGGATGGTTGGAGCTTAAGTAGGTGTGGGCCAGGCTAGTCCCAGGGCTTTCCATGCAAAGGCCTGGTGCCCTGGGAGGACAACTGAAGTGGAAGTAGGTGTCAGCCTGGGGGTCTTGGGGCTGCCCATGCAGGGGACAGTCAAAGCTAAAGTGGTGGAAAGCTGGGGGTCCCAGGGTGCTTCATGCAGAGGGTACTCTAGTAGGGCAGCTGGAGCCCAGGGCAGCTGGAGTCCAGAGTGACAGGCTCTGGGTCCCAGGACTATCTATGTAGGGGTTACCCTAGGAGGGTGTCTGGGGGTGGGGTGAGGGCTTGGAGTTTCTGGGGCACCCTGTGCAGTGGGGCACCATGGTGGGTCGGCTAGAGCCAAAGTGGTGTGGGCCTAGAATATTCTGGGGTGATTTGCACCTGTGTAACCTTGGCAAGGCACCTAGCTATACTAAGCATTGACCAGAACAGGGATGTCTCAGTGTGTGCCATGCTGAGGCTGCCTTGGTGGGAAGACTTGGAGGGAAGGCTTGGACTGGTGTGAGCTAAGGGCCTGGGGATTATTGAGATGGTAGGACAACCAGGGTGCCTGAACCCAGCTCTGGCCTGCACTATCAAGGTAGAAGGGAAATGTAAACTGTGGCACTCTCTAGCCCCTGTGACCCGGAGAGTTCTCACATCTCCCCCATTGTTTGGCCCTGTTATAGGGCTATTTCTTTTATATTCTAGTTGCTCTTTTAAACCACAGCTTTTTTGTTTTTCCGTGCCCCAAAGCAGATGAATCTATTCCTGGTCCCTCACTACTACCCTTCCCTAATACAGTTCATAATGTAGGGGTAGGGGTTTCCTTCCTTACCATGTCTCTGTTTCTATTACCATTCTCTCTGTGGCCTCTCTCTTTTTTTTGTTGTGCAAAAGCTGTTCAGTCATGCCTCAGTTCTTCATCGGGAGGAGTTGCTCTATAAATAGGTAGAGATATAGCATGTCAATGGAGAAGGTGAATCCAGGGTCTTTCTACTTCACTGTCTTGGATTGGAACTCTGTATCAAATGATCCCTGCAAGACAGAGTCCAGAATCTTGTTGCTGATCCCTTATTTCTACTCTATAACAACATCTGTGGGACAGAAACAAAAGCCCTTGGGCTCATGGGTTCTTACAGCACAAGATTGGATAGCATACATGGATCTATTCTTTTTTTTTTTTAAGATTTTATTTACTTATTTGAGAGAGAGCATGAGCATGCGGTGGGGCGGGGGGGCAGGGGAGAAGGAGAAGCCGACTCCCTGCTGAGCAGGGAGCCCACCGTGAGGCTCGATCCCAGGACCTGGAGATCATGACCTAAGCCAAAGTCAGAGGCTTAACCCACTGAGCCACCCAAGAGCCCCCACATGGATCTATTCTTAACTCAAGAACTATTCCTATAGGAAGCTAACCCCTAACAAGTAAGTCATTCCTGGGGAGCTTCAGGTTATAAGTCCAAGGTGACAAACACTCGTTTAATAACTGAGTTTAAAAAAAAGTGGAAATACGCTCTTTTCTTGAGTAAAATGTGTTCTAAACTATCTTATATTCTGTAGAAAATAAATTATTTCAACCAAAAATGACTCAAAAGCTAATAAGACATTTCTGAATAATCAAAATATCCGTGGGGTTTCTCATCTAAATTTCAACAAATGGTAAATACTTGAGACAAGATAATATAAAGTACTCATAATATAAAGTACCCATAAAGTACCCAAGAACTTAATCTACAATTAAAAATAAAATGCATGAAAACAAAAAAGAAAATCAAATTCTTTGTCCCAGAATAAAAACCCTGTGAATAGTTTCCCTGGGAACTGAAAGCCCTGCGTGCCTGCCTCTGAAATGTGCTGCATTGATTCCTAGCTGTTAGGTGGGGGAATGTCATTTTGCAAATGCAAAGTATATTAGACAAACATTTACTGGTGATCTTCCAGAAAAAAGCACCCCTTACTGTTCAAAAATAAGGAGTCATTTTGCGGGGTGAAAAGATTGCCTGTGCCACCCACATTCCAAAACATGCTGTTGATTTCACAAAGGTTTTGTTTACTGTTTCAATTGTGACCTGATTCAGGCCCCTGAGGATTGCCTGTTGGCAAATCTGATTGCAAATTTAATTTTAGTTCAGAGATGATTTAAATAAAAATGAATTGTTCAGGTTGTCAGCGCTATGAAAACATATAGAAGGAAACATACACACAGACAATATTCCAATAGGAAGACATTACTGCATTTTGGCAAAGTTTATTTAAAAGTAATTTTTCTGCTCAAGACTCAAAATAATTTCACAGCACACCCAGTGAACATTTTTTTTTTTTAATCTGACATGAAGAATTTAGAGATCAGAGCAGAGATGGGAAGAAAAAACATTCAATCAAATGATTTTTTTCTAAAAATGTTAAGGAATCTCTTTGGAGGCTCTAAATGAAGCAGTTTGGTTTCCCATCAAATTTGGAATGCTGAGTAGATGTATTAGCTTTGCACTTTTGGAGAACTTGGTGGGATGGAAGAACACAGTGGCATTTGGGGTTTGGCAAAACCTCTCAAATTATTTTTCAAACACTTTTGGTTTGGCAAAGGCAGAGTGGATTTTGCCAAATGTCTTTTTCCCTACTTTGGAACTCAAGTGTACTTCAAGGAAAATTTAATCCATATGCTTCTGATTTACTTATTCTTAAGTCATCAAATTATTGTCTTGAAACAATTGATTAATGCTCAAGAAAGTCTTTTGATCTATTTAATGAAATAGTTATAAAACCTCCTTGCACTCCATTCCTTCTCCTTTGCCCTGAATGTTGAAGTCCTGTGATGTCAGCATTAAATCAAGCCAAAATTTTGGACAATTTACATTTTGTTTCCTATTTAGAGCCCAGTGAGTATGCAGTGGTTATAAGATTAACTAAAAATATAGCCTATTGTTACTGGATAATATGATTATAGGGTTATACAATTTTTTAAAAATCTTTTCCTCGGTACAAGAGTTCCCTTTTCCATCCTTCTCAGCAATCAGTCACCCACTTTCCATATCAACACACAGCAGGAAATGGTCCCGTACATTGTTGAATAACTCTAAATGGAGGTTTTTCTTTAATTTGTGATTAAAGTTCACAGTAAGTAAAGTAGTTATTATCCAGGGAGATTATGCAATAGTTACCTGGGAAATGTCAGCCTTCCTTGGTGTCACCTCTCTAGGCTTATGGTTAGGCTCTTTGCTGGTATGGGAGTCATAGAGGCACTGCAAATCCTCCAGTGCTATGAAGAGATGTCATTTCTGCATCCAAATCTACTTCTTATTTCTGTCATTTCTAGCTCAAAGATACAAAGCCTAGCCCCAACCTTGTCTAGCCAAAGGACTCACTCATCCCCTAGCATTTACTGAGTACTACCCTGGTTAGCCAAATAAAAGTACTGAAGCCAAAAAGAGAGGCACAAATCAAATAGATATTGAATGCATATATCAAGTTATGTTATGTTCCGAGCTTAAATGGTAAGGTGGAAGTGCTTTCTGGTGATGTCTGGCCAAGCAGAGGCAGCGAATGGCCATAGTTAGAATCAATCCCTTGGATAGAAGAGGTATCAAGATTATGATTACTACATGTCCTCAACTGGCCCAGAAGCTCCTAGGAAGCCTTAACACCTTGGACTATTTGACAATGACCTCACCCACAGGAAAGTGACTTTTGTATAGGAGCATAACTAAAAGTTGTAAGGAGACTGACTTGGGGTAGGGACAGTGACCTAATTTAGGGGCTGGCACAAGGCAGGGGGTGAATGGATAATCTGGGCAAAGAACACCAGGACATGAAGCTGATTCACCTCCTGGTTGTGCAGAAGAGGTAGCTCCAATTTTGCTTATGCTTGTCCTGAGCATAAAGTTCTTAAATAAAGCTGTCCTCATGCTTATGTTTGAGAGTTTCCTATTATTCTCTATAACACACAGATGTCTGGGCCAAACACTATGTTGTGGGGTCTTGGTGATAAAAACTATGTGCTGGGTGTGTATATATTTATAATTTTCCTTAGAACATTCAAGAAAGCAGATGATATAATAAGTTCTATGATAGGAGAGAGTATAAAGGGTGCTTCTAGCAGAGGCAACTGATATTTAAATGATCAAGGAATGTTTCCCAGAGGAGGGGGCAGCTGGTTTCCATCTGGAAAGACAGCTAGGAGTCATTCCAGTAAGGAAATGGAGGGGGAAAGAGAAGAAGGGTATTCCTGCCAGAGGTATCACCATGGGCCAGGGTATAGAGATAAGTTAGCAGGGCTTTTTCAAGAAATCACAGTTTATTGTAGAGTATGAGAAAAGGTGATGAAAATGAGGAAGAGAGATGATTTAAAGGTCGGCTCAAAATGAGTTTTGTATTTCATGCTAAGGAATTTGGCCTTTATAGCATAGGCAATGGGGGATCATTAAAGATTCCAAACCGGGGAGTTATATGACCAGGTTTGCATTTTAGAAATATCATTTTGGTATGGAGGGGCAGTCTAGGGGCAATGAGGTCAGTTCAGAGGCTATTTCCACCATTCAGTAAAGGTGTTTTAAGACCCTAAAGATCAGGGAGTATAAACTTGAGAGCAAATTTACAAGACTTGATTACTGAGATGTAGGTGATAAGGGACAGAGAAAGGCCAAAAGTAACTCTTGGGTTTCTGTAACTGAATCAGTGATGGTGCCATTTACTGTAATGGGGAATTCAGTAAAAATATAGAAGTAGAAAATAGTAAGTTCAATTGTGGACATCCTAGGTCTATGGCACAACCAAATGCAAACATCCAGATATATGTCTATAGTTCAGAAAACAGACGTATACATCAGGGAATTGTTGAAGTATGGGAGACTTTTGTGGTCATTGAAGCAAATATACTCTTTCTGGAAGAATATGTATGGTGGAAAGAGGGCTAAAGATAGAATCCAGTGTTTCTTGCCTGGTGTAATACGGTGCTGGTTTCCATGAAATGGCAATCTCCTCAAATTTAGGAAGCTGATTGGGAGTAGCAATGTCGAGAGTCCCTGGGAAGATTGCCTCCAGATATGGTAGCCTTTCAGTGGAATGCCTGGGCATAGTGTTTCTAAGTTTGTGTTGCAGTCCTTGAAGCTGACTAACATAAGGGTCTACTATCACTTTAATTGCTGCAAGTCTCGGAATATAGTCAAGGATATAATCTACCACCTCAACACCTACTTCTGCCCGCCCGCTTTTTTTTCAGAATGGAAATGACCAACTATGGAGTTGCTGGGGGAATTGATGGTTGAGGTTTTCGAGAAGCCCTGGGGGTGACCAGTGGAGTGAGATGGAAGCTGGGAGGGTGGTAGGAAGGCCAGGCAGGGTAGGTGTTCTTCAGGTGGTGATCCTACATCTCTGACTTCACATACAATCAACAGGTTTGTCAGTTTGTGGTCAGTGCAGTATCCAGACTACCTGTGATACTGCAAATACTTCAGATGAGAATGTCACCATTTTGAAATCCTTGATATGAAAAAGTTCAATGAGATTAGAAATTCATATTTTTTTTTTACAAGAAATGTCAACATTACATTTGCCAATGAAAGAAAAGGAAGAGCTATTAGATTCTGGAAACGTAACTTAACTGTTGTAAACATTTGAATGGTTGTCAAAATTAAGAAAATATTTTTAAAAGTATTTTTTAAAAGATTTTATTTATTTATTTATTTGACAGAGAGAGCGAGAGAGCACAAGCAGGGGGAGCAGTAGAAGGAGAGGGAGAAGGAGGTTTCCCACTGAGTAAGGAGCCTGATGCGGGGCTCAATCCCAGGACCCTGGGATCATGACCTGAGTCGAAGGCAGACGCTTAACCGTCTGAGTCACCCAGGCGCCCCTAAAAATATTTTTATCATCTACATGTGACAACAAAGATTTTTCTTGATGGTGACTATAGAGTCTTCACAAGAAATTGTGAGTAACCATTTCAAAATTTAAAGAATGAAATATTTTGGAATTTTAAACAAATTCAGTATTTAACACCTTTTCTAACTCTTTTTATTCTTCTTATAAATTACACAATATAAAGAGAAGGTAATTACTTTTTCACTAATACCATTTAGACATTTCCAAACAATGTCCAGTTTATCCCAGTATGTTATATATATAGTTTTATTATCCACATAGTTTATGAGGTAAAAAAGTTTAGAAGGCACTGACCTGGGAACACCAACATTTAAGGGTGAGTAGAAAAAGAGTGGCCCCTAAAGGAAGCTGAAAAAGATTGACCAGAGAGTGGGTATCAGATAAGGGGAGAGTAACATCACTGAAATCAAGGGGGTAAAAGGATGTGGTTAACAGTGTCATAAAGCATGGAGAGATTGGATAAGATGACTGTGACAATCCCTCTCTACTTAGCAAAGAGGAGATGATTGATGTTCTCAATGAGGACAGTGTCAGTGGTGTTTCCAGGGTGGAATGTGGTTTACAACAAGTTAAGGAGTGGAGGGAAGTTAGGATGTGGAGGTGATAAAATAAATATACATCTATTCTTTCAAGAAGCTCTACTTTGAAGGAATGAAAGAGATTACAACTAGAGGTAGAACCATATAGAAATGATAAAAATTATAATGCTTTCCTCACAGAACTGAAAAAAGAGAATACATTCATGAGCTGACATAATAGAAAGAGAGTATTTATAGTTACAGGAAGAGAGGGGAGATAAGTAATGGAGCAGTCTCTGAGGAGCTAGGAGGAGAGAAGATCAGAGTACAGGGAAATGTGTTAGCCTCAAATACAAAAGACACCCTTTTCTTGGAGCTTGTAGGGACAGAGATGAGTGTGAGTTTCTGCTACTAACATTTGGCAATGTGGCTACAAATAGTTGAACGCATACTAATCTAGGAGAAGGGAGCTTAAGAAGGGTGGTTAAGTTTGAAGTTTGGTGAAATGGTTTGAAGACCTTGGTTTTATATTGGCTGTAACCTGAACAGATGAGTGATTTTCTCCAGACATATTTAGCAGGTGTAAGAGTGGAGAAGACAGATGGTTGGGTTGATCCAAGACTGGAAGGTTACAGAGCAGCCTTAGTGCAGAAGTGAGGTGGTTTGGAGGGAGAGCACTATAAGAATGTCTGAAGAGACAGACCACAGGACTTGCATAACAAGGGATGGAAGGGAAGCTCTTGGGATCTCCAAGGTAATAGTGGGACTAGTACTGAACTAGGTGTCAGAGTTGTCAAAGAATGAAGGGGGAGAAGACAACATTTTGTGCAGTGTTAGAGGGGGCTTAGGAGATTTTATTTACAATGAAATGATTCTGTAGATACAAGAGAAAGTTTTGGGGGATTAAAGGACAATGGAAAGAAAATCCAGGAGAAAGGAAGCACAGGGTAATGAGAGGAGAGAAGAGATGATTCCAGAAGTTTGTATTTTAGGTAGAATTATAGGGGTTCTACAATGCAATAATAGGAGGAATCCATGAAGTCAACAGGGCTTGATGTCCTGGGGGGATGAAGTCTGAGCTGCAGTTGGTGAAACACAGCTGACAATGGACTCAGGGTTTTCAACAAAATATGGTGGGGAAATGTTTAGCCCCCTAAGATGTGGAGCTGGAAATGATGAAGTTGAGGAGAATTCAGCTTTGAGGCAACACTCTTCAGTGGGTTACTCATGCTTCAAATTCTCCAGGATGCCCTCTCTGACACCTACAGATAGTAAGCAAACATTTTGTCAGGAAGGAGACAAGGCAAGAAAAAATATGACATAGAAATTGCTTGATTGGGAAGTAGTTCTGTGTCATCTCAGCTTTACCTTTAAGGAAGTGTTCTGGACAGGAGGCTCATGAATCACAGTCAGCAGGTCAGGCCAGAGCTCCATACAACACTGGGAATATTGCCACATGCAAACCCAGTGAAACTCTGAGTGCAGCTTTTTGCCTCCAGGTCAGTCCAACTAAAACACAATTTTGGCTCAAAAGAAAAAGGCATGTTATCAAGCAACTTTGCCACTTGAAATGAAACTTGAAAAACATCCACAGAACAAAGGTAGGTCTTGATTCACCCTTTTTTCCTAAGGGAATTTAGGTATTAATTAAATATTTATTTCTGTCCTAAATCTGATGTAATAGAGGCATTATATGATTTTAAATTATTTACAGGTGTGCTGTTATATGTATCATTCATTTTGCCACAAGTATCCAAGGTGTTTAGAAGAGGAGGAAGTGCTCATTTGTTGGGGAGTGCTATTTGAAATATCTTTTTCAGAAATAGGTTAAGCCATAATGGCAATATGAAACATTTTTAAAAGCTGCCAGGTGTAAGTATAACAAAACATAAGGATAACATCTGTTTTTAATTATATACCTTTAAAATATTTTTTATATAGAAATGGAATTTTGTTTTTGTCAGATGCTTTTCTTATTTTTTTTTCCTAACTCTTAAGATAGCACTGAGAAAATAATGGGGAGAAGAAAAGGAAAGAAATAGATTAAGTATTAGTGTGATACTATGTATTTACATAATAGCTCTACCAAACACTTAATTTCATCCTCTGGACCCTGCCCAGTCTCCTACCCATCACTATTCTGGTCCCTTTTCTTACATTTCAGAGGACAGAGAATATATCTGGTATTTCATGGTAATCTTTTCCTACACACTGTGAAAGATATATCAGTATTTCCCCCTGGGAAAATGCTTGTATACACTCCTGCACACACATACCCACACAGACACAATTTTAGGAGATTCATGCCTTCTGCTTCTCTTCACTCCTTTGAATCCCATCCTTAAGCTCCCAAATTAATTTCCCTTACTCTATTAAATGGACATTGAGTACAGAATGCCATTTATCATCTGGGGCTGTTTTTACAATCTTTACCTGGCATTAAAAAAAAAAAAAGCTTTCAATCACGTTTGATAAGCTACACGGCAAGAAAGACATACCATTTTAATTAAGGACGTATAGGGAAGGAGGCAGGAGTCTTGGGCAGTAGACTGTTAGGTGAGCGTGGAGGTGAGGTGAAGGCTGTTGGAGCAAAAGCTGGGTAATTATAGACTGAAGTTTACCAATTGTTTTCTCTTAGATCATAGTCAACTGACTAGAAAGACTGAAAAAGGATTCTTTGGTTAAAGAAAGGATTCCTAAATTTCTGAAGTTGGACACTGCTGATTGTAGGAAAAGATCGGATAATCTCAGAAACCAAAGAAACTTCTAAAGAGTGATGTGGGTAAAAGAAATGCTTACAGAGTAAAGCACAGAGGTACCAGTGAGAGGACTATTGCCCTCAGTGTTTCTCAGTTGAAGCTCAGCCCCCTCGTGGCTTTATACAGAGAGGCAAGGCTCCCGAAGCAGCGGGCCCAGAACAGTCACTGCCTGTATTGCTCCCACCTGACAGTCATTCATTCCTTGACCCTCTCCTGTACGTGCTGCATTTGTGGGACATTTCCACTGAGTTTCAGGTCAGTAACTGTCATTGTCATAGAAAGCTCTGGCCTGCTTTCTTTGCAGCCCGTCTCAGCTGGAGCTGGTGTGCTCAACTCTTGCCAGAAATGAATTCCTCAAATAGATGACTAAAATAAAACTGCCTATGAAAAGCTAGTTTATACATTAAGACAGAGACATAGCTTTAGCTACAATTGTATTTACAGGGGGAAATAAACAATAGAAGAAATCATCAAATAACACTCTCCCCTTCTTTCTTCCCGACCCAGCTTTCCTTCCCTTTTGTGCTCAGCTCACAATCTCTTTGTGCACAGTTTATTTTACCAAAGAAGCTGTTTGATCAACTTGGAATATATCAGCTCAAAACAAATCTATTTAATCAAAAGAGGAGTGTCAGGAATCCTTTGTCTTTAATCTGAAAAAATGGGGGCTAGGATGATGTTTACCAAGGGGACAGAAGAAAGACATCATAATTTTTATGTCTTCCATCACTTTTCACTTGGGTTCCATTTAAAACAAGGTCAGACCCTGATCCCCACACCAGCTGAAGGCCAAAAATCACTCCAAATTTTTTGTTTTTGTTTTTGTTTTGTTTTGTTTTGATGCTTCCCAAATACAACCATGGTATGTCAGTTTAAGACAAAAGAGGGTCAGACCTTCCTACAGGTCCCTTCCCTCTAGAAGATTTTGAGGGAGAAATCTATTTTGTGACTCTATACATAGTTAGGGGGCACATGATACTGATCTACCAAAGCAGACAATCTTAAAGCTGGGAGAAAAATAGCTATAAACGCTCCACCTCAATATGTTGGATTATTTCATCCTCTGTCATGATACAAATATCTATGACATTAGAGAGAGAAGCTTGGTCTGAGATATTATACTCATCAAATATGTGCTCATTATTTTTGAAACACAGATTGATAAAATATGATCTAAATTGTTAGTAATCAGGATTTAGTTTTCCTTTGGCTTACTTTTTCCCATCTGGTTTTGGTTTTGTGGTTGCTTTTCCAGTTCTGAGCAAATGTAATAAAAAAGAAGATTAAGAAAATAAAAACACAATATGATTTGTGAATCTCGTCCTTTCCAACCCTCTAAATAAATAGATATTTTAGGAAATCGAGACTGAGTATGATATTACACTAGAGATTCATGTTTTAAATACCCAAACCAGACATAAAATGAACATGTTTCATTCCTGAATGCCATGTTCAATGGAGAACACTGATTATTTCACCCCACCCTGATACTCTGTAACAATGACACTGATAGCAAGAAAGAAAAAAGACACACACAGAGAGAAATTGAGCAATGAGAAAAAGCACAAAAATGTATTGGTTAACATGGCCAAGAGATTGGAGCCAAGGTCTTGGGGTAACCATCAATTCTCTTATCTCAGAGGACCCTCGTATTCTCCTCCATCAGATCTCATCTACACAATGAAAGCAAACACTCTGTGCATCTTGGTTGCCTCTAACTTAGTTCATGGAATCTATTGCAGGTCTGTTGGTCAAAACATGAAAGCAGTAATAGTACTAATGACAGTTCACATATACTACGTGCCAAGTGTTGTATCACATATGTTAAGGAATTATCTTTGGTTCTCCCAGCAATCTTCTCTGGTAGCCTGCATTATTATTACTATAGGTTTATTGAGGGGGAAATAGAAGCTTAGAGAGGCTAAAAGACTTGCCTTAGGTCATAGCATTAGCAAGATTGTGAAAGAGGATTAGAAACCACACTTGTATGTCAGCACTTATCTTTGAACCTAGATCTACAGTCAGAGACAGGAACCTACCAGAAAAAGAAAACTACGTGGAGAGTTTGGAGCTCTGTCTCCTGATTCCCAGTTTGTGCTGCACATCTCCCATCAGCACAATAATTATTACAGTCCATCTCATCTGTCTTCTTGTGTCTCTGTTCTACTAGACTGGAGCTTCTCAACAGTGAATACAGAACACTGATAATGCCGACACATAGAAGGTACTTTAAGCATTGTTGTTGGGTAACAAATGCTAAACATGATTACACGCTGGGGATTTATAATAATTAAGACCAGTTTTGCCTAGCTAATTTTGCATTCTTTTCCAGATATTCAATAGTTTTGTTTGTAATTGCATCCCAACTTTTAAAATGTAGGCAGGTGCAGTTGAAAATACAATTTGATGCATAATTGCCATTATTATACTTGGCATTTGCAAATTAAATTCTAATTACAGAATTAGCTATTGCATTGTATTGAAAAAAAAGAAAGTGTTTTAATTTAACATTTTAATAGGAAGTTTATGCATATTTACTAACTTCATTATAAAACTATCATCAAGTATTTTTGAATATCTATACCACAAAGCACAATTAGCTTTTTTGATGGAAGATTTAGTCTTATTTTAATAGAGGCTTATTTCCCTCACAGCATTGCCTTCATACTTAGCTCAGTCATCAGATGCCCTCTAGTGGTGATAAATAGTAAGTAAATAATAAAATAAGTGGAATAAAAAAAAAAAAAGATTTATCCAGTAGTGGCTTTTTCACAATCAGTAATCACATCTGCTCTAATTATTATATAGATCAAATATAATGAAAAAAGAATATTTTCTCTGTCTTTCCTTTCAAATGTAGCATCCTTTTAAAATGTCTCATAGTATAAAAAATAATGGTAAAAGAATATAGACCTACAAACATAGTTATACTAAATGAATAAAGTATAGGGAATAATTAAACAAATGTATGTGTACCTGAGACCTGGCTTAAGAAATAGAAAAGGAAGTAGAAAGATGGAAGTAGAAAATAAAAAAACTTAGTTTTTTGCTTGATTTAAAAGGCCATTGTCTAGGGCGCCCTGGTGCCTCAGTGGGTTAAGCTTCTGACTCAATCTCAGATCAGGTCTTGGTCTCAGGGTCATGAGTTCAAGCTGAGTGTAAAAAAAAAAAAAATGAAACGAAAAGAAGGCCATTGTTTCTCCTGATGTCATACTACTTCCCAAGAAGCAGAATAAGAAAACTCATCTTCATGCGAATAAAATCAACCTTCAGTTTCATGAACAAATAAGCTCTAGCCAGCTGATCAAACCAGTAGTCGTTGCTGAGAAAAACACTTTCATTTTGCTTTGTACATACTGAGCACTCAATAAATAATTATTTATTTATTTTGTACTCGGTAAACAATCTTCTGCTAATAATCTTGATTGACTCTTTTAAAAGATATGCTGGGGAAATATGAATTTTTATCATGGAGGAAAATTAATATTATTTATCTGCTTTCAAATTAAATTATTTCAAAATCATTCCCAGAGGAAATGGTTTCATTCATATTCTTTATTTTTTTAAAGATTTTATTTATTTATTTGCTAGAGAGAGAGAGAGAGAGAGTACAAGCAGGGAGAGTGGCAGGCAGAGGGAGAAGCAGGCTCCCCGCCGAGCAAGGAGCCCGATGTGGGACTCGATCTCAGGACCCTGGGATCATGACCTGAGCTGAAGGCAGACGCTTAACAGACTGAGCCACCCAGGCTTCCCTGTTTCATTCATATTCTAAAAATATGAATTTTTAACTATTTTAAAAGTCTGCTTGTTTAAGACTCTTGCAATATTGCTATCAGGATCACTTCTCACAACTCTATCAAATTAGACTACTTATGATTCAGAAATATTTATTAGTTTTCAACATATTGGAAATTGATACCAATTCTGCTATCTTAAATTTGAATAGGACCAAACTGTATTTCAGGGGTCAACACTCAAACTGTGTCTGATGGCAGTTTCCACTCTGTAAATAGAGAAAGTAGTTTTGAAATACTTAGAAACATACAGATGCAATTCAACATGCTTTTCCCACAAGATGTCACTATGGTACCTATGAAATACAGTCATAGATGTATTTGTCTGTCTGTGGCCTTATTTTTAAAAAACAATAAAAACGATCTATACATAGGCACATGATCCTGAAATGAAGCACACATAGGAGACAAGTGAATTCATAGATATCGAATCTCTACTACATATGTATGAAAGCAAACCTATTTGTTTGGATTTGGATGTATTTTGAAATCTTAATTATATGAATCCAAAGGGAAGTATAAAACTGATTATATAAAATATATGTGTGTGTATGTATATACATTTGGTTGTATTCAAGATTATTCCTTCTTAGACAAATATCCTAAAAGTACATGGCATGTCACTTACACTATGACTCTTCTCACCAAATATGTGATATATTCATGGGTGGTTACAGATTGAGTTTGTATATTTAATGTGCATGTGTGTTGGTTAAAGGGTGAATATTGAGTGATTTCTGAGTGATGAACAACTGACAAATTCACATCTCTCTTTGTTTTTGCTTTAAGTGATTTTGAGGTTAAGAGATAAGAAGTCATTCAGAGCAGAGTTCAAAATCCAGCTCAGCCACCTGTAGAACCTCTGGCAAGTTAATTAACCTCCCTGAGCCTGTTTTTTTTAATTTATAAAATGGGGATAGTAACATCTCACTGTGGTTGCTTTGAGAGTAAATTGAGACAATGCATGTAAATCACCTAGCACAGAAGAGATTACTTATAAATAATAGTAGTTACTATTAATTTCAAGAGGAAATGTTAATTAGAATCAGATTTTATGCTTTGATCACAGGCCTTAGGCTATAAAAGGCTTGAGTTTGGCTCACAGATGTGGAATTCTTATGTAATAAAATTCAAGCATATCTATAAAAATTAAAACACTTGTAATAACTGATATTTCATGATGGCCTCTAATGAAGATTTTGTTTGCTAAACTCAACTATTTGCTTGAAGAGTAAACAGAGGTTTCGCTTTGCTTTTTGGAATGATTCTCTTATGCTGGTGACAATAGCTGAAATTTGTCTTAAATCAGGCAGCTGTTCAGAGTTAAACATCATTTAGCTAATTGTTAGGCAAACCGTGGAATTTCTTTTTGTCCTCTTGTGTTAGTCCTGCCATGTAGCCTTGTATTATGCTATCGCTAAGCGTTCAATAACTCCCCAAGGCTCTGAGGACAAAGTGCAAACATGGCAGACATCTGCAGCTTGCCAGTTAGTGGAGTCAGCCTTAGATGCTGTGGCCCGGCTATTCTCACCACTGGCTTGTCAGCCATACTTTACAAATGAAGGATCTGAATACCTGAAGGCTGAAATGACTTGCCCAAAGTAATACTGTTCCTAAATGAGCTAAGCCTAGAAATCAAGTGTCACATTGGCACCATTGCTGGATGAGGACTCCTAATCCCAGAAGAACCAGGATTATCTTCTTCAATCCAAGTGCTGTTTTGCTTTTTAAAGATTTACTTATTTATTTTGGTGGGGTTGGGGGCAGAGGGAGAAGGGGGAAAGTCTCAAGCAGACTTCATGCTCAGCATGGAGCTAAACCAATCCGGGCTGGATCTCAGGACCCTGAGATCATGACTTGAGCTAAAATCAAAAGTCGGTTGCTTAACTGACTGTGCCACCCAGGTGCCCCAAGGTCTTGGTTAAAGACCTAGACCAGGCTGGGACAATGAAGAACAGCATTCTCACTCATCCAAAGCAGTCAATTTATACCAAGCAGTATGAAGATGTTTCAAGGGCTTTAAGAAATACGTGTTTTTGTTAGATATCTTTATATATATATTTTTTAAATTTCTAAGTTTTAAAACAGGGATACTAATTACAATAAATAATACAATATTGTTAATCATTTTAATAAGGTAAATTGACGTGTTGGCCACTCTGAGGTTCAGAGTCCTACCTGCAGATGGTGACTCCGAGTTGTGCTAGAAGCAGCCTGGGTTATGTTGCAGTAAATTTTTGCTACTCAAAAGCATAGTCTGCAGGTCAGCAGCCTGCAAAACACCTGGGGGCGTGTCTGAAATGTAGACTCCCACGCCCTACCCAGATCTTTTGAATTGGAAGCTGCATTTTAACCAGGTTCCTAAGTGACCGGTATAGACACTAAGATTTGAGAAGCACCATCCTAAGCACTATATGAAAGAGCCTCATGGAAGCAGTAATCTGTTTAGATTCCTTTCTAATGCTCTGGCTGGCTTGACAAAGGGAAAAACAGTTAAAGTCCTTGGCATAGTTACTGACACTTCTTTGTAATTCCACAAGTGATAATTTCCTTCTTCCTTCTTGAAATTTTATTGACTCTAGGTTGTCTGGCAAAGAATTAGTTAAAAAAACTGGACAAAAATGTTTGGTTTTCTCCTGTTTTTTAATCATAAAAAGGAACATTTATTTATTAGGGGAAATTTGAATGACATATGCATAAAGAAAAAAACAAACTATTTGTCAATACAGAGGGACAGCCACTCTTCTTACCATCTTGGTGTACTGTCTTCCAGATATATATAAATTTATTTAATAAATATTTTATTCAATAAAATATATGAATGTATTTAAAATATTGAATAAGTAATGCATTCATATGGTTTAAAAAATATGAAAAAGTATATAATGAAAGTATTTTGCCCATTTCTGTACCCCATCTGCTCCACTCTCAACCTCAAAAGGTAAATACTCCTATTAATTTTTTTATGTATCCTTCAGGAGATATTTTTATGTATAATCAAATAAATATGAATATGTGTACTTTCTCCATTTTAACACAAACAATAGCTTTATTTTGCATAGTTTTCCACCTTACACATATGTTTTTCTAACGAATGTCCACAGTTATGATACATTTTGTAATTCACTTTATTTACCATAACCATTTCCATGTTTTTACAGTTTTCATAAATATCATTTGAAATGACCATTTGCAATAATTTACTTAACCAGGAGAGGTTACTGTTGCATATTTTGTCTGCCCCCTTTTTCCCCCCTCAGGTACAGATACCTTTGTGATAAAATTCTTTGTGTATAGTTTGTCCCACCTAGTGGGTGCTGGGGAGAGCTTCGATAGGCATATAATTAACTGCTCCTAAGATCCTAGAGACATTCAAGTCTTGGTTGTTCAATTCTTTTTCAGTATAGTGGAATACTCTGTAAACTACTAATATAATAATCCCTTTTTCTTAAAATATAAAGAGGAATGTAAGCTTGCAGCGAATAAATCTTTTTTCTTTTAAAGATTTTATTTATTTGACACAGAGAGAGAGGGATAGCTAGAGAGGGAACACAAGCAGGGGGAGTGGGAGAGGGAGAAGCAGGCTTCCTGCAGAGCAGGGAGCCCGATGTGGGGCTCGATTGCAGGACCCTGGCATCATGACCTGAGCTGAAAGCAGACGCTTAACGACTGAGCCACCCAGGTGCCTCACAGCAAATAAGTCTTAACTAACAATGGAGAAGAGAAGAGATCACTTCCATCCAGCAAATGGTTAAATCATATTCGGTAGAAAAGGAATGGGATTACTTAATGAGTCAAATAGACATGAAAGACAGAACTCACCTAAAACTGAGAAAATGGCAAAGGAACATCCATAGGAAATGAACACCACAGGGAGTCAGTTCCTGCTATAGGAGGGAAAAAATATTAGAAAAAGAAGTGTTTCATTGAAAAGATGTGTTAAATTCTGGAGAACTCAAATGGCTGAGGAAACACCTTTCATCTCTGAAGCAACAGGCTTGGAAAGTATCTAACAGAAATTGTTTTGTTAGAAACTTTGAGGCAGATTCACTAAACAGAGCAAACACATAGTGCCGTAGCTTATCTCTAGGCAAGTTCTAGAGCAGGAGACAGCTGACCATTGCAGTGTAAGGAGATGAGAAAGGATTGGATTCAGTTTGAGTTGTAGAGATACATAGAGAAAAACATGATTTGGAAGTATTGGGGAATGCCCATTCTTCTGATGGAATGGTTAATGGTAACAAGAACCAGTGGAGAGAGGGAGTGGACGTAATGTCTTCCAATCCAATATTAAATTCAGCTTCAGAGAGCCAGTCAACCAGGGATTAGAGGAAAATTGAAGACTTAATTATTTGTGATAGTTTGCAAAGGGAAGGGGATCTCAGAAAAGACCTAGAGATTGGAGGGGCATATATATGTGTATCTATCGACTAGCATGCTGAAATAGCAGAGATTGTCAGATGAAATTATAAAGAAATTATAACTGTATTCTCTCACTCTCACATGGTCCTTAGGAAATCTGAAACTTTGACCCATTGTAAATTGGAGTTCACTTATTCCCAAAATGTTTCCAGAGACTGTACTGCTATAGGTAAATCCAATCAGCATCTCACTCCTTAGATTTCTCTGTCATGACTAGGATATCAGTACACCATGTCTACTAAACTCTAGGAGACATTTAGTTCCAGAAGTCATTCTTCACTGGGCTGAGGGAAAAGAAGTACCTGATCCCTCCCATGGATAGAGAAGATTCTTACAAAATCTTTTGTCATCTCCTCTCTTGGCCAAATGCTCCCAACTCCTTTTATAGGATGGAGGTAAATAGTTAGCGAAGGGAAATAAAACTGATTCTTGACCAGTCTTGAGTATTTTGCATTCATAGTTTGAAGATCTTGTGGTCTGATCAAAATATAACATCTAGTTATTTTTGATAATTGATAGGCACGTGCATATGTAACTAGTTTACATCCAAATCTACATCAGTTTTAGAGTTGCTTTTTAGTGTCTAAAATATTGAAAAACTTGTGTGATATGTTATTTTATGAACAATACAGCCTAGAAAGGCCTTTAATTTCCTTGAATTTTATTTTTATGTCCAAGAGGTTATATGTTCTTGAAGATTTAAACTTTCAGGTTGGAAGTGTATTTTATTTTCCAGAAGAAAACATCTATACTATTTTCTAGAGAAAGAAGGAAATGCAATACCACACTGAGGAAACAATTTATGTTGGGAGATTGAGTATATATGTGTAAGTTACTGGATGTCTCTGAGATAAATCTGTGTGGGGAAATGTCATTTTGGGATTACGTTTTTATGTTATGAAAGAGTAGGATGGAGAGAAATGAATAATTGACCCTTGCATTTTCAGATTTCACTGCAAGTAGATAACATGCATAAATACTAAATGCACACCCTAAAGCTGCTTCGTGAGAGAAGTGGATTATATTCTAAAGGGACATATCCAAAGAACATCACTCAAATCACTTATTTATTCTCATCCCCTATGCATGTTTCAGTGCACTTCCACACTATTATCATGTACAGGTTTACACAGCTCTCTGTATTTGCCCTTTTGCTGTTTCATCACTGGAGATAAGAAAACCCCTATACAATTCAGCTTGAGTAAATTAGTAAATTTACAGGTTGGAGTATTACCTGTCTAATATTAGATAACTTTTTGGTTTATAGAAGAGACACTATGAATTTCCTCTAATATTCAGTCTCTGTCAGGGTAGTTTTAAAAATTAAGTTTACACAAAATTGATCCAAACAGCCCAAGTTTCCTCAGAGGACACCAAGGCATATGCAGTACTGAGGTACCCCAAGTATCTTATGGGCAGTGGAGAAAGCTAGACAGGGAGAACATAAGGGGGATTATTCTTTTTTTTTTTTTTTTTTTGCAGTGTTCCATGATTCATTGTTTGTTCATAACACCCAGTGCTCCCTGCAGAACGTGCCCTCCTCAATACCCATCACCAGGCTAACCCATCCCCCTACCCCCCTCCCCTCTAGAACCCTCAGTTTGTTTTTCAGAGTCCATCATCTCTCATGGTTCGTCTCCCCCTCTGACATACTCCCCTTTTCTTCCTCTCCTATTATCTTCTTCTTTTTCTTTTTTCTTAAAATATGTTGCGTTATTTGTTTCAGAAGTACAGATCTGTGATTCAAGTCTTGCACAATTCACAGCACTCACCGTAGCACAAACCCTCCCCAATGTCTATCACCCAGCCACCCCATCCCTCCCACCCCCAACCACTCCAGTAACACTCAGTTTGTTTCCTGAGATTAAGAATTCCTCATATCAGTGAGGTCATGTGATACATGTCTTTCTCTGATTGACTTATTTCACTCAGCATAACACCCTCCAGTTCCATCCACGTCATTGCAAATGGCAAGATCTCATTCCTTTTGATGGCTGCATAATATTCCACTGTGTATATATACCACATCTTCTTTATCCATTCATCTGTCGATGGGCATCTTGGCTCTTTCCACAGTTTGGCTATTGTGGACATTGCTGCTATAAACATTGGGGTACACGTACCCCTTCGGGTCCCTACATTTGTATCTTTGGGGTAAATACCCAGTAGTGCAATTGCTGGATCGAACGGTAGCTCTAATTTCAACTGTTTGAGGAACCTCCATACTGTTTTGCAGAGGGGTTGCACCAGCTTGCATTCCCACCAACAGTGTAGGAGGGTTCCCCTTTCTCCACATCCCCGCCAACATCTGTCGTTCCCTGACTTGTTAATTTTAGCCATTGTGACGGGTGTGAGGTGGTATCTCATTGAGGTTTTGATTTGGATTTCCCTGATGCCGAGCGATGTTGAGCACTTTTTCATGTGCCTGTTGGCCATTTGGATGTCTTCTTGGATAAATGTCTGTTCATGTCTTCTGCCCATTTCTTGATTGGATTATTTGTTCTTTGGGTGTTGAGTTTGATAAGTTCTTTATAGATTTTGGCTATTAGCCCTTTATCTGATATGTCATTTGCAAATATTTTCTCCCATTCTGTTGGTTGTCTTTTGGTTTTGTGGACTGTTTCTTTTGCTGTGCAAAAGCTTTTTATCTTGATGAAATCCCAATAGTTCATTTTTGCCCTGGCTTCCTGTGCCTTTGGTGATGTTTCTAGGAAGAAGTTGCTGTGGCTAAGGTCGAAAAGGTTGCTACCTGTGTTCTCCTTTAGGATTTGGATGGACTCCTGTCTCACGTTTAGGTCTTTCAACCATTTGGAGTCTATTTTTGTGTGTGGTGTAAGGAAATGGTCCAGTTTCATTCTTCTGCATGTGGCTGTCCAATTTTCCCAACACCATTTGTTGAAGAGACTGTCTTTTTGCCATTGGACATTCTTTCCTGCTTTGTCAAAAATAAGTTGACCATAGAGTTGAGGGTCCATTTCTGGGCTCTCGATTCTGTTCCATTGATCTATTTGTCTGTTTTTGTGCCAGTACCATACTGTCTTGATGATGACAGCTTTGTAATAGAGCTGGAAGTCGGGAATTGTGATGCCGCCAGCTTTGCTTTTCTTTTTCAGTATTCCTCTGGCTATTCTGGGTCTCTTCTGGTTCCATACAAATTTT
Organism: Eumetopias jubatus; assembly: GCF_037043125.1. NCBI lineage: Eukaryota > Metazoa > Chordata > Mammalia > Carnivora > Otariidae > Eumetopias > Eumetopias jubatus. The sequence continues at coordinate 81,688,982 of NW_028274819.1, read as the reverse complement.
AGGATTATTTGTTCCATTTCTTTGAAAAAAGTGGATGATATTTTGATGGGGATTGCATTGAATGTGTAGATTGCTCTAGGTAGCATTGACATCTTCACAATGTTGATTCTCCCAATCCATGAGCATGGAACATTTTTCCATTTCTTTGTGTCTTCTTCAATTTCTTTCATGAGTATTTTATAGTTTTCTGAGTACAGATCCTTTGCCTCTTTGGTAGATTTATTCCTAGGTATCTAATGGTTTTGGGTGCAATTGTAAATGGGATAGACTCCTTGATTTGTCTCTCTTCTGTCTTGTTGGTGGTGTATAGGAATGCCACTGATTTCTGTGCATTGATTTTATATCCTGCTACTTTACTGAATTCCTGTATGAGTTCTAGCAGTTTTGGGGTGGAGTCTTTTGGGTTTTCCACATACAGTATCATATCATCTGCAAAGAGTGAGAGTTTGACTTCCTCTTTGCCGATTTGGATGCCTTTGATTTCTTTTTGTTGTCTGATTGCTGTGGCTAGGACTTCTAATACTATGTTGAATAGCAGTGGTGAGCGTGGACATCCCTGCCGCGTTCCTGACCTTAGGGGAAAAACTCTCAGCCTTTCCCCATTGAGAATGATATTCGCTGTAGGTTTTTCATAGATGGCTTTTATGGTATTGAGGTATGTACCCTCTATCCCTATACTCTGAAGAGTTTTGATCAAGAAAGGATGTTGTACTTTGTCAAATGCTTTTTCTGCATCTATTGAGAGGATCATATGATTCCTGCTCTTTGTTTTGTTAATGTATTGTATCACGTTGATTGATTTGCAGATGTTGAACCAGCCTTGCAGCCCAGGAATAAATCCCACTTGGTCATGGTGAATAATCCTTTTAATGTACTGTTGGATCCTATTGGCTAGTATTTTGGTGAGAATTTTTGCATCCATGTTCATCAAGGATATTGGTCTGTAATTCTCTTTTTTGATGGGGTCTTTGTCTCGTTTTGGGATCAAGGTAATGCTGGCCTCATAAAATGAGTTTCGAAGTTTCCCTTCCATTTCTATTTTTTGGAACAGTTTCAGGAGAAGGGGGCTTATTCTTGAACAAATATGAAACCAGCCCTGTCTTTGAGGGCTTGCAGAAGTGGCTAAGGTAACTTTAGGGATCTCATGTGAGCAGGCAGAGGATATGAATAAAAAGTGTTTACTTATTAATGCTAATATACTCTTACTTGTCCCTGCGGATGGAATTGAGTGTGGAGTAGGAACTGGGGATATTTAGGATGTGCATCTATGAGGTTTCTTTTCCTTTGGGTCCTCATCCTCTACCAGGATCACTTCCTTTTTTTTTTTTTAAGATTTTATTTATTTGTCAGAGAGAGGGAGAGAGAGACAGAGAGCAAGCACAAGCAGGGGGAGCGGCAGGCAGAAGGAGAAGTAGGCTCCCTGCGTAGCAAGAAGCCCAGTGCAGGACTTGATCTCAGGACCTGGGATCATGACCTGAGCCAAAGGCAGCCACCTAACCAGCTGAGCCACTCAGGCGTCCTGGATCACTTACATTTAAAAATATGTCCAGATCTGGAAGTTTATCAGGACCTAATGGTATTATGTAAATACCATATAAGCAAGATGAGACTGGCACATGAAGCCCCAGAAAAATAAACCAAGTTTTGTTTTATCATGAAAAGTGGGAGAAAAAGCAAATATTCCTTTGGGCTTCTTGAAAACAGGGACAATGTCCTCAGAAGTGGCCATTTGATACTTTTTGCTTACTAAAAGAATGACTTAATCAAAAGGCGCACGGCAGAGTCTGATAAGATATTAACCCCGCTTCTGAAGTAAAGCATCAATTTCTCAGAGCATGAGATCCTCCTGGAGGCCAGAGCCCACCTTGCATGACTTTTAGCCTATCCTTCCCCTATCTCTGGTATCTCCCTACTACCTTCAAGTAATAGGAAGGATTATATACCCACTTTGAGGTTAATAAATGATTGTCTATGATGATCAGATTAGAATCATTTATTTGTAATATCATAAATGTCTGCAAAATACTGTTGGTGCCATTTTTCTTTTGAATTTTAAGAATTACATAAGACATATATGTGCAATTTAGAAAAGACTAGAAAACAGATACATTAAAAAGGAGATTATTCACTATGGCACTAATTAGAGATAGCAAGATAGATATCTCTTTGTACAGAAATGGGATCTCACTGTACATATTGTTAGTGTCTTGTTTTTTTCCTTTGTGACAAACTGTGAATATCTTTTTTGTGACATGATTTAGGAAGTGATCTATTAACATAATGCCTATCTCTTATGCTCTACTCTAACCAAGATTAATCTACAACAGATTTTTTTTAAACTAAAGTTGGTAGTCCCTTCCTGTTCCTAATGAATCACTACCATTTATTATGCCTCCGGGATCCAGCAAACAGCGTCACTTTTGCACGTGATAGAGAAAAGAAATGGGTTCACCTAAAGGGGGAAGTTAAGTTTAAAAATCCAGCTAAAAGTGCATAAAAGAGTAGCAAAGCCTCAAGGGAGAGCTGGGTTTCAGCAAGAGTGTGAGGCATTATGGAGAATGTGGCACAGACATCATCTTCCCCTTGCCCCACCATCTCCCCATTCCTCCTTCCTGTCTTCCCCCTGACTCATAGTACAGGTGCGGAGGGAGGCCTGGAGTTTGCACTCTCCGCATGTGGAGACAGATACTAGGAGAGGGAAAGAGGCAGCCCCTCCTATCAGTGACGTTCATTCAAAGAGATTTTTGGGGTTTCAATAAATTTGTGACTGTGGTCTTAACACTAAGCTCAAAATCAGAACCACTCTGGTGTAAGTTTATGAAATCAGAGCCAGGGTGCCTGGGGGAGACCTGGACTGCATTAAACACTACAGTGCTGGAGGCAGAGATGTTCCTCAGGTACCTCTGGCCAGGGACTTTGTTTTCTCCCTCCAACTCCTGTGAGGATGTGACCTCATTGATCAGACTTTGCTTCAGTAAACAGAGAATCTGATTTATTTTTAGAGTGTGCATTTCCATGGTTTCCAGTGAGTTCATGGGTTATGCAATCATCATCATTATCTAATTTCAGAACATTTTCATTACTCCAGAAACACCCAAGATCTAAGACTCTCCATTCCTTTCTCTTCCCATCTGATCTCATTTCTGTTTCCATGGATTTACCTTTTCCGGGAAGGGGGAATGGGGAGATGGTGGGGCAAGGGGAAGATGATGTCTGTGCTACATTCTCCATAATGCCTCACACTCTTGCTGAAACCCAGCTCTCCCCTGAGGTTTTGCTACTCTTTTATGCACTTTTAGCTGGATTTTTTAAACTTAACTTCCCTCTTTAGGTGAACCCATTTCTTTTCTCTATCACGTGCAGAAGTGACACTGTTTGCTGGATCCCGGAGGCATAATAAAGGGTAGTGATTCATTAGGAACAGGAAGGGAACTACCAATTTTAGTTAAAAAAAAAATCTGTAGTAGATTAGTCTTGGTTAGAGTAGAGCATAAGAGATAGGCATTACGTTAATAGATCACTTCTAAAATCATGCCACATAAAAGATGGTCACAGTTTGTCACAAAGGAAAAAAAACATGATACTCATGATATAAATGGAATCATAAAATTTGTGGTCTTCTGTGTCTGGCTTCTTTCACTTAACATGATGTTTGTGAGACTCACCCATGTTGTAGCACATATCAGGACTTTATTCCTTTTTATGACTGAATAATATGCCGTTGTATGGATATACCACATTTTGTTTTTCCATTCATTAGTTGATGGGCATTTGGGTAGTTTCCACTTTTTGGCTATAATGAATCATGCTGTTATGGATCTTTGTGCACATATTTTTATGTGAACATATATTTTTCAATTCTCTGGGAGAATCTGATGTGTTTGAATATTTCTTTAAACAATAATGCAAAGATTTATGAACTTTTTGTTTTCAATTTTTCTGTAAACCCAAGACTGCCCTAAAAATAAAGTCTACTAATAGAACATGGGTTATTAGTTCTTAGTGTAAATGATGACTTAAATCTGTGTGTGAATGGGCAATGGCATACCAAGAATTTGGTTGTTTTCTCTGCACCTCCCCTCCAGCTTTATTGAGGTATATCGGCAAATAGAAGTGTATATTTTGAAAGTGCACAATGTAACGATATGTGACGTATGTATACATTGTGAAATGATTACCTCAATCAAGTCAGTTAACATCCATCAGCTCACATAGTTACTGCCTTTTTTGGTCAAAATGTTTAAGATCTGCTCTCTGAGCATATTTCAAGTATACAACACAATATTATGAATTATGTTATACATTAGATCCTCAGAATTTATTCGTTTTATAACTGAAGGTTTATACCCTTTCATCAGCTTCTCCCCATCCCTCCACCTCCACCCCTAGACTTTGGCAATCACCATTCTACCTTTTGTTTCTATGAATTTTATTTCCTTCTCCTCTTCTTCTTTTTTAGATTCCACATACAAGTGATACTATATAATATTTGTCTTTCTGTCTGTCTTATTTCCCTTAGCATAATGCCCTCCAATTTCATCCATGTTGTCATAAATGACAGGATTTCCTTCTTTTGGGGGGCTGAATAATATTCCAAATATATATATACACCACATTTTCTTTATCCTTCCATTCATTGACAGACACTTAGGTTGTTTCCATATTTTGGCTACTGTGACTAATACTGTAGTGAGCATAGAAGTACAGATGTACTGATTTTGTTTCATTCAAGATACTGAATATTTTTTCCTTTGGCTATGTACACATGGATATGATCCTTTGAATCATACTGTAACTCTATTTTTAATTTTTTGAGGAACCTCCATATTGTGTTCCATAGTGCCTGTGCTAATTTGTATTCCCACCAGCCATATATAAATTTCCCTTTTCTCCACATCCTTGCCAACACTTATTATCTCTTGTCTGTTTGATAATAGGAATTTGACTGTTTTCTCCACACTGATCAGAGTGACCAACAGTCCCATGGAGAAGCGAGGCATGAGGAAAAAGCCAAACCAAGAATTATTGCATTTTCCTTAGCCCTGTATGGTTTGGTTAAATTTGTATCATTGGCTAAATAAAAGTGAGCATATAGTAAGCATAGAACAGTATGTGGCCTCTTCACACATATGGCGACCTAGAATGCTGCTGTGATATTCTTTCCTTTAAAATACCAAATATTATAGCATAACACAAGTTGGCCTGAGGAAGTTAGGAAACAGAGATGAGCATAAAAAAAGAAAGTAATGTATTTCCACATAAATTAGATAGCATTGTGGATATTTCTTTTTATAAAACATGAAATCATATAGTACAGTTTGTGTTCTGCTTTTCTCTGTAATCAATGAGCTGTGAATATATTTCAGAGGCATTTGATTAGAATTATCTACTAATACAGTACTATTTTTTTGTTATGTTCCACTGTAACCAAATTTAATCATATTAAGCCCCGCTTTTTTTCCCTGGAAGGAAAAATAGGGGAGAAATTCTCTTTCTAGTTCAAAGCAGGCACTTCCATTTATTTTATCCTAGGGTCAAACAGTGCTAGCCTTACATGAGGCAGACAGGACTGGGTCTTACCTAAAGGGACATGCTGACATTTAAAAATAAGAGTAGACCTGTCTGGAAATAGTAAGGGAAACTCGAAGAGGAAATGGGAAACCAGGACAAGAGAGTCTAGTCTAGTCTTGTTATAGGATGAAAAGAGATAGTAAAAGGAAGTCTGGGGTTTCATTATGGTGGTAGAGTTTACTTGAAGCCTGGTAAATTTGAAAGCTAAGAAAAGGGGAGTCTAGAGGACCTTATGGTGTAGAATTCCCAGGCCCCACTGCCTTAACAACAAGGCACCCAGGTCTTGCCAGCAACCTGAAGTTAATGGATGATTGTTGGTGGTGACCTGTTCAACAGACAATTTATTTGTGATTACAATTTTAACCAGATGCAATATGCTCTGTTTCAGAGATAATATTTCACCATAAAAAAACTAAATCCATCCACAGTATTTGTTCATCTGAGAATAATTTAAAAATGTCAATAATCCCAAATGATGATAAATGCATTCATATGCCTCTTTGCTGAAAGAAGTGTGAAAATATCTTTATAAAAATTGGATCATAAATTCTTACTATTGGTGTCCTGGTTTTTCCCATATTACTAATCTGTGGATATGTTTTTAATATCATAGTTTTGAGGGAGTACAGTACTAATTTGGTGATGTCTCTACTTAACTGTCAGTTTCAACCTCAGCTAATAGAATTAAGACATTTTCTGGATAGAATAAGCAGGCACACTTTACCTTCATGCCTCTGGTCAGTCACTCCCATTCCATGTGCCTTCAGAATCCAATAAAAATCATCGATTCTGCATAGTTAGAGAAAGAATGGGACCAGCTAAAGGGGCACGTGGAAACTAGAAAAAACCAACCCCAACCTATAGCTACAAGGAACTGTAGAAGAACATCAGAGAAGACCGAATACTTGAAAAGTGAGTGGGGAGTAGATCTTGCTGCATTAGGAAAGAGAAATAAGAGGGGGACAGGGCTTTCTGTTTAGTAGTAAAGGTTCTGAAGCCATGGAAATTTTTAAAAATGAGGACAGCAGGTATTTTATATGAGCAGATGGCAAAGAGTTCATTCATTTTTTGCCCCAGTCCCCACAGCTCCTGGTAGAGATGGTACTATGCATTTTCTGAAGTAGGGCATAGTTTCTAAGCACTGTGAAGATATATATTTAATAAAGTTATTTAGCAATAACTAGTGTTAGTTAATAGCAGGGTTGCTATCAAGTTTGCTTTTGAAGGTACGATTTTACCTTCTGGATATTCAAAATTGCAGAAGGAGTATGGGTTTATATAAGAAAAAATAGAAAACACAGATAGGCAAAAAGGTAATAATTATTCACTATGGTGTCATGCAAAAGATATTTACATATGGCAGGTCATACTGTGCCCCGTTAGATTTTTCCAAAATGAGAAGCTGTAAGCAAAAAGTTGATGGCATCATTTTTGAGGTGCATTATTACTGCAGTGGTGTTCTCCCCACCACCCTATTAACTAGACTTTCAAGACGTTTTTTCTTTTTGGAATTGGACAGGAAGACATATTTTCACTTCTTGCCCAACTAATCACTACCATTTACTTATTGTCATTTGTCACAAGGCATGTCAGCTGTGCATATATTAAAGAAAAGACTGCTCTGTCTTTCAGAGTCATGCTGATGTTTTAAAGCCCAACTGGAGCCTCTAAAGGGGTAGTATACTAAAGGGAACAGAACATTGGAATAAGAGTCAGGTGTTTGGTAGATAAAGGGAATCCTAGGCTTTCACTGCAGGTGGTAGGAATTACTCAAACTCTAAAGCCCCCCCAAAGCTGAGGAAAGAGCATATTTTTGGAGGGTTACATAGCAAAATCTCCATCCCACCCATTTTACCTAGCACAGGGTTGTGTACATACTCCAAGACTAACAGAACACTTAGATTGGCTAGGATTATGGTAGTTTTAAGATATTACTTAAGACAGAAACTCTTAGTTAAGATGTAAGTTAGAGATGTTGATATTCTATATATTTATAAAAGATCATAATGAATTGTAGGGAACTGTTAGACTCAGTTTCAGTGTTACTGGAGGAAATGGATTTCTTTATCGCATCCTAGGACCAAACTAATGATCAGAATCACATCTAGTGTGGCAGTGGTACAGCAAGAATTTAACTTTTTATTTTTCCCCAGTTCTGTTAGGATTCTATCTGGCCAGGAAGTGTTGCAGGGCAGCTGCATACCCTGTAGGGAACCTAGGTGTAGGGAAAAGCCAGGTCAAGGTCGGCCGCATCTGTTCCTGTTCTATGCAGTGTTATTCACTTCCACTATTTCTGAATTCTTGGCTGGTAACTTGGGAAAATACAGCAGGGTGTTTAGATGTATGTGCTCTCTTCCTACCAATATATAATCCACCTGCAGTCATCATTTTCCTTTTTCATGTTTATAATAACACAAATAACAGGTTTACTTAAGGAAAAGAAAAAATAAAAAACCAGGAAATACTGATCAGCAAAAATAAAAAAAAATATTTATGGTGACCCAAATTAAAAATAGTAACATAAATATATTTTCACAAATGGAATCATCTTGTATATACTCTTTATATCGTGCTTTCTTTCATAAATGGACTGATAATATTCTATCCCTGGCATCATTTAAATTGCCCTCAAAACTGAGGGCTGTTTCTCCTTTATGCCCTTCTCTAGTGAATATTACCCACTCTAAGATTTTATTTTCCTCTTAAGGCAGTCCTAGTTTCCTATCCTGTCTTATGGAAGGCAATAACACCCACTGAAGATCCAACAAAATGATGTTAGAGAAGAAGTGGTGTCCTCTGGAACTGAGTTCCTGTGACAACTGTGTAGAAAGAGTAGCAGAACAATGGATGGGAAATAGAATGCTAAAAGACTCCATTTTTCTGCAGCAGGAAAGAGGAGCAGAGAAAAGAGACTGGGCTTTTCCTGGAGTAGTGAAATTTATTCAAATTCCAGACAACACAAAAGCTGTGGAGAGTGAGTGCATCCAGAGGAGCAGAAGGCAGATGTTTTCCTCTCTATGTCTGGGAGAATAATGGGTCACCAGCCAAAAGTTAACAAACACTTACGTATGGTTATGATGAACAATGTGTTTGGTAGGTCATTTATTCATAATTCCACAATGGAGAGATGTTTTACTTTCAAATTTCTAAGATTATGGAAAAATACATATTATTTTGAGAATAGAGAAATATAATGAAGGAAATCATTATTCTATATGCTGTCTACTTAAGGTAACACTATCCCTTGTTTCTTTTTCAAAACTGGGATCATCGTATATTCCAGTTTTTAGCTTGTTTTTTCCTCTTATCAATATTTTTTTTTTCAGTTGCACAGTGACTTGTTTTTCTATTTGGTCTGAAACATGATAATTGAGAGAAGGTCCATAAACTCCAGCTGTTGCAAAACCTCCAGTTGCCCTGTTTCCTTGATTTATTGTCTTGATTGTTCAATTCTTCCTTCAATTCTGTGAAATACCCCAGGATCCTTTCAATAAAATCTTCCTTCTATTTAAGTTAGGGAGTCTCTTTTAGGTGTTTGATACCAAGAAAACCTTAAGCAGTATACATAAGAATTATGGGAAAGATGAAGAAAAACAGAAAGACACTCAGATCTAGTAAAAGGGGCAAGCTGAAATTAAACAAAAACCAAAACCAAAACCTTAATTTGAAACTGCATGAACAAGAGAGAGAAACAGAGAAATAGAATGCTATTAAAAAGAGAATTAGATCCTGCTGCCACAGGAAAAGATATTACAAATTGAGGACTTGGCAATTTCATTAATTTAGTAAATGTTATTCAGAACTTGGAAATATTTCAAACAAATAAACAAAAAATGACAAGATTTTTGGGAAGAGTGTATTATCTAGGACTCACTAAGGATTTTGGTGTTAAATGAACTAAACAACAGTAACTCTAGATTAGAAACTCTTTGAGGATTCTCCAGCTGGAAAAACCTCCAATGTGGAATAAGATTTATTGGATGAAATGCCAGCAAAGAGGCAGGGCACTGGTCAATATAGCAAGAAAGAAGACAAGATTGAGAATTCCTCCAAAAATATTTTTTTAACTTTTTTGTATTTTGCAAATATTTTACATTAAGCATGAATAGAGCAGGAGGCCATTTCCTTTAAAATAATGTACACACTTTTTATTAAAATTTAAAAGCTCACTAGAAAATTAGTTAGCAATTCCCACTTCAGAAGGAAGAACTTGTAAACATACCAACTTGTCTTGGATGACTTGTGATATTACTCACTTAATTTTGTTAAAGAAACAGGGAGACCATTTTGAATTAAACTAATGTTTATGGGCAGATGAAATTGGATGCATTAAGTCTCTAGGGTGAGTCCATTTGCTCCTAAGACACACAAAAAAATTTCCAGGGGGAAAAGAAACCATATGTGGATTCTTTTACATTTTGCGGATGGGCTATGAACCTAAATTTGCCCATTATACTCCCCACAAATTCAAGTTTTATATGACTGCCTGTGGTTGGTCTGTGTCCCAGTCTATCAAGCTTTAAGCTTGCTACTCTATTTACTGCCAATAAATGTTCAGAATTTACTAGGGCACTAATGGATCTTGATCGGTGATCTCAATTCTTCAAACTCCTCAGCCATTATATTGTATACTTTTAGATATAGGTATTCCTCTTTTCTAGTTGGCATAGAGGACAACACATTCATAGGCAAATAAGGAGTCATCAAGAAGCTTAAATAGACTTCTGACTGTCAATTGATGTGGGAAACAAAGGTAAAAGAAAAATAATTAAATTTCCTCACTACTTACAGCCTATTTGACAAGTCCTTGAAACAGGCAGAGTGACATTCCTCTAGGAACTCAGTTGCCTCTATGTTGATACTTTGCTAAGGGCAAAAGGCAATCTTAGTCCAACCCCCAGGACCCTGTAAGTCTACTTTAACATATAAAGTTCCTTTGGAAACTTCCTTTATCTCTACTCTCCAAGATACATGTTAGCAATCACCCCCTAGCATATGATCCACCCGTATATATCTGAAGGGGCTCATGACTAAGATTTTTTTTAAACATTTTTAAATTTAAATTTAATTAATTAACATATAGTGTATTATTAATTTCTGAGGTAGAGTTCAGGGGTTCATCAGTCTTATATAATACTCAGTGCCTGTTATATCACATGCCCTCCTTAATGTGCATCACCCAGTTACCCCATCCCTCCACCTCCTCCTCTCCAGCAACCCTCAGTTTGTTTCCTATGATTAAGAGTCTTATGGTTTGTCTCCCTCTCTGATTTCGTCTTGTTTTATTTTTCCCTACGTTCCCCTATGATCTTCTGTTTTATTTCTTAAATTCCACATATGAGTGAGATAATATGATAATTGCCTTTTTCTGATTGACTTATTTTGCTAGCATAATACCCTCTAGTTCCATCCAGATTTTTGCAAATGGCAAGACTTCATTTTTTTGATGGCTGCATAATATTCCATTGTGTATATATACCACAGCTTCTTTATCCATTCATCTGTTGATGGACATCTGGGCTCTTTCCATAGTTTGGCTATTGTGGACATTGCTGCTGTAAAATTGGGGTGTAATCAGATCACTACATTTGTATCTTTGGGGTAAATACCCAGTAGTGCAATTGCTGGGTTGTAGGGTAGCTCTATTTTCAACTTTTTGAGGAATCTCCATACTGTTTTCCACAGTGGCTGCACCAGCTTGCATTCCCACCAACAGTGTAGGAGGGTTCCCGTTTCTCTGCATCCCTGCCAACATCTGTTGTTTCCTAACTTGTTAATTTTAGCCATTCTGACTGGTGTGAGGTGGTATCTCATTGCAGTTTTGATTTGGATTTCCCTGATGCTGAGTAATGTTGAGCACTTTTTCATGTGTCTGTTGGCCATTTTTATGTCTTCTTTGGAGAAATGCATGACGAAGGTTTTATTAGAGGGTAATAAGTGATTTTCTCCCAACAATAGCTAGCCCCCTTAAGGTCCTGGAAACCTTGCTTCCAAATTCCTTAGAAACTTATGCTACCCCTAACCCCCTCCCAAATAGAAAGTATATAACCAGTCACCCCTCATGACCCTGGTGCAGCTCCTTCTGCCCAAGAGTCCTGTCCCTGTGCTTTAATAAAATCACCTTTTTGTACTAAAGACGTCTCAAGAATTCTTTCTTGGCCATCGGTTTTGAACCCTAACATCCTTCCAACTCAAATTACCATTACTGGGCCCAATAACAATGGTACTATAGAGAGTTACACTAGTTTTAGAATAGCAATTGAATAGACAGTTACATGTCTGTGGAGTTTGCATTTATTTCTCTTTTTACTCCAAGACATTAATAAAGGGTAATGAATCTAGTGACTTTGAATGTATTAACTATGAAATGGAGACGAGAGTTGAAATGGAGTCTCTTTAAAACCCCATGCCAGGGCAAAGGGATAGGAGGTAGGAAAAGGAGTGAGGAAGGGAAAACAATAAAGATGGAGAAAAGATGACTTATTTTATTTTTTTTAGGCAGGGTTCCCCAGATAAACCTGAGAAAAGGGAAAGGGGACTTAATACCCATGAGCAACATTATTTGTAGCTTAAGTTAATTAAAGCCATATCAGAAATTGACTGATTTATAAACATTCTTTGGTATGGCTTTGTGGATTTTCTTTTACTTTACAGTTTATGTTAAACTTGAAAAGTTCCAACCTTGTCTTGGCAGAGGTAAGAAGAAATGATGACTTTCCATTCCTTCACGCTTTATGATTTTAAACAGTGTAGGTCAAATCTGCTAGTAGATTTAAGGGCCTCATTTAGGAATCAGAGGTAAAGAGAAAAGCTCAGACTAGATTGTTAAGTGCAAGAACAGATTTTAAAGCAGGAAGCAAGATGGAAATTGAGTAAAAAGACCAATTTTTCCTGAAAATAGTGTTGGGATGCCCAGAACTCCTTTTTATCACATGCTAAAGTCCAATTGACTGTGTTCCGTTGTGTGCAAAATTACTTTTAGAATAGATTTATGGCCTTGCATGAGGTTGCTTCTGTGAATCATCTTTGGTCTTCTCTTTTTATGTCCATATCCTTATTTAGCTCCTTAGCTTTTATGAGGTCAACTCCACACCCAACACAGTTAATTACTAGTATACTTTGCTCTATACATAATTGGCATAAAAAATAATTCTACCTCAGGTGCTGGTCAATGAGTATAATCTTATAGTTGCCAGATAACTACCAAAAACTCTGAGGAGTACCAGAAGGATATGCTGTACATATATGTAGAAACTTAAAATCCTTTTGTACATTATCATTTCATCAAAGAATAGTTTCCTGGACCATTATTACTAGCTTCCTGTAGAACTGCTTTTATTGAATTAATTGTTTTCCTTAGGGTGCCCGTTGTGTAGTGTGCATGTTGGCATAATGAGATCAGATGTATTCTTTCTGAATAAAAGATAATAACTGGTTAGATGATTGATTCAGGCCCTTTGCCTCATTCCTTTTTGCCATGCAAGGAAAGGGATACTGAACCAAGCATTTTCTGGCACAAGAACATTGGGTTGATATCATTTAAAACTCTCTCCAAGTACTTACACTTTTCTCTGGGTTTAGGACCCAGGCTATTTTTTTAATTTAATTTAATTTTATTATGTTACGTTAGTCACCATACAATACATCATTAGTTTTTGATGTAGTGATCCATGATTCATTGTTTTCATGTAACACCCAGTGCTCCATGCAGTACGTGCCCTCTTTAATACCCATCAACAGGCTAACACATTCCCCCCAACACCCTCCCCTCTAAAACCCTCAGTTTGTTTCTCGGGGTCCACAGTCTCTCATAGTTTGTCTCTCCCTCCAATATCCCCCCCTTCGTTTTTCCCTTTCTTCTCCTAATGTCCTCCATGCTATTTCTTATGTTCCACAAATAAGTGAAACCATATAATTGATTTTCTCTGCTTGACTTATTTCACTTAGCATAATCTCCTCCAGTCCCATCCATGTTGATGTAAAAGTTGGGTATTCACCCTTTCTGATGGCTGAGTAAAGTTCCATTGTATATATGGACCACATCTTTATCCATTCATCTGTTGAAGGAAACCTCGGCTCTTTCCATAGTTTAGCTATTGCGCACATTGCTGCTATGAACATTGGGGTGCGTATGGCCCTTTTTTCACTACCTCTGTGTCTTTGGGATAAATACCCAGTAGTGCAATTCCTGGGTCATAGGGTAGCTCTATTTTTAATTTTCTGAGGCACCTCCACAGTGTTTTCCAAAGTGGATGTACCAACGTGCATTCTTACCAAGAGTGTAAGTGGGTTCCTGTTTCTCCACAACCTCTCCAACATGTGTTGTTTCTTGCCTTGTCAATTTTTGTTATTCTAATTGGTATAAGGTGGTATCTCAATGTGGTTTTCAATTGAATTTCCCTGATGGCTAATGATGATGAACATTTTTTCATGTGTTTGTTAGCCATTTGTATGTCTTCTTTGGAGAAATGTCTGTTCATGGCTTCTGCCCATTTTTTGACTTGATTATTTGTTTTTTGGGTGTTGAGTTTGAGAAGTTCTTTATATCTTGGAAATCAGGACTTTGTCTGTAATGTCATTTGCAAATATCCCATTCTTGGGTTGCCTCTTCGTTTTGTTGACTGTTTCCTTTGGGTGCAGAAGCTTTTTATCTTGATGAAGTCCCAAAAGTTCATTGACACTTTTGTTTCACTAGCCTTTGGAGATGTATCTTTTTTTTCTGTTAAATTTTTTTATTGTTATGATAATCACCATAGATTACATCATTAGTTTTTGATGTAGTGTTCCATGATTCATTGTTTGTGCATAACACCCAGCGCTCCACCAGAACGTGCCCACTTTAATACCCATCACCAGGTTAAGACATCCCCCCACCCCCTCCCCTCTAGAACCCTCTGTTTTTCAGAGTTCATTGTCTCTCATGGTTCATCTCTCCCTCCAATTTACTCCCCGTCATTCTTCCCCTCCTGCTATTTTCTTCTTTTTTTTTTTTCTTAACATATATTGCATTATTTGATTCAGAGGTACAGATCTGTGATTCCACAGTCTTGCACAATTCAGAGTTCTCACCATAGCATATAGCCTCCCCAATGTCTATCACCCAGCCACCCCATCCCTACCACACCCCCACCACTCCAGCAACCCTCAGTTTGTTTCCTGAGATTAAGAATTCCTCATATCAGTGAGGTCATAAGATACATGTCTTTCTCTGATTGACTTATTTCACTCAGCATAACACCCTTCAGTTCCACCTACGTCGTTGCAAATGGAAAGGTCTCATTCATTTTGATGGCTGCATAAAATTCCATTGTGTATATATTCCACATCTTCTTTATCCATTCATCTGTCAATGGACATCTAGGCTCTTTCCACAGTTTGGCTATTGTGGACATTGCTGCTATAAACATTGGGGTGCACATACCCCTTCGGATCCCTACATTTGTATCTTTGTGGTACATACCCAATAGGGCAATTGCTGGATCGTATGGTAGCTCTATTTCCAACTGTTTGAGGAACCTCTATGGTGTTTTTCAGAGTGGTTGCACCAGCTTGCATTCACACCAACAGTGTAGGAGGGTTCCCCTTTCTCCGCATCCTCGCCAACATCTGTCGTTTCCTGACTTGTTAATTTTAGCCATTCTGACTGGTGTGAGGTGGTATCTCATTGAGGTTTTGATTTGGATTTCCCCGATGCCGAGTGATGTTGAGCACTTTTTCATGTGTCTGTTGGCCATTTGGATGTCTTCTTTGGAAAAATGTCTGTTCATGTCTTCTGCCCATTTCTTGATTGGATTATTTGTTCTTTGGGTGTTGAGTTTGATAAGTTCTTTATAGATTTTGGATACTAGCCCTTTATCTGATATGTCATTTGCAAATAATTCCTCCCATTCTGTCGATTGTCTTTTGGTTTTGTTCACTGTTGCTTTTGCTGTGCAAAAGCTTATTATCTTGCTGAAATCCCAAGAGTTCATTTTTGCCCTGGCTTCCCTTGGTGTTGGTGATGTTTCTAGGAAGAAGTTGCTGCGGCTGAGGTCGAAGAGGTGGCTGCCTGTGTTCTCCTTTAGGATTTTGATGGACTCCTGTCTCACATTTAGGTCTTTCAACCATTTGGAGTCTATTTTTGTGTGTGGTGTAAGAAAATGGTCCAGTTTCATTCTTCGGCATGTGGCTGTCCAATTTTCTCAACACCATTTGTTGAAAACTATCTTTATTCCACTGGACATTCTTTCCTGCTTTGTCGAAGATTAGTTGACCATAGAATTGAGGGTTGATTTCTGGGCTCTCTATTATGTTCCATTGATCTATGTGTCTGTTTTTGTGCCAGTACCATACTGTCTTGATGATGACAGCTTTGTAAGAGAGCTGGAAGTCCGGAATTGTGATGCCGCCAGCTTTGCTTTTCTTTTTCAAGATTCCTCTGGCTATTCGGAGTCTCTTCTGGTTCCATACAAATTTTAGGATTATTTGTTCCATTTCTTTGAAAAAAGTGGATGCCATTTTGATGAGGATTGCATTGAATATGTAGATTGCTCTAGGTAGCATTGACATCTTCACAATGTCTCTTCTTCCAATCCATGAGCATGGAACGTTTTTCCATTTCTTTGTGTCTTCCTCAATTTCTTTCATGAGTATTTCATAGTTTTCTGAGTACAGATCCTTTGCCTCCTTGGTTAGATTTATTCCAGGGTATCTTATGGTTTTGGGTGCAATTGTAAATGGGATCGACTCCTTAATTTGTCTCTCTTCTGTCTTGTTGTGGGTGTATAGGAATGCCACCGATTTCTGTGCATTGATTTTATAGCCTGCCAGTTTACTGAATTCCTGTGTGAGTTCTAGCAGTTTTGGGGTGGAGTCTTTTGGGTTTTCCACGTACAGTATCATATCATCTGCAAAGAGTGAGAGTTTGACTTCCTGTTTGCCAATTTGGACGCCTGTGATTTGCTTTTGTTGTCTGATTGCTGTGGCTAGGACTTCTAATACTATGTTGAATACCAGTGGTGATAGTGGACATCCCTGCCGCGTTCCTGAACTTAGGGGGAAAGCTCTCAGCTTTTCCCTATTGAGAATGATATTTGCTGTAGGTTTTTCATAGACGGCTTTTATGATATTGAGGTATGTACCCTCTATCCCTATACTCTGAAGAGTTTTGATCAAGAAAGGATGCTGTACTTTGTCAAATCCTTTTTCTGCATGTATTGAGAGGATCATATGATTCTTGTTTTTTCTTTTGTTAATGTATTTTATCACGTTGATTCATTTGCGGATGTTGAACCAACCTTGCAGCCCAGGGATAAATCTCACTCGGTCGTGGTGAATAATCCTTTTAATGGACTGTTGGATCCTATTGGCTAGTATTTTGGTGAGAATTTTTGCATCCATGTTCATCAAGGATATTGGTCTGTAATTCTCCTATTTGATGGGGTCTTTGTCTGGTTTTGGGATCAAGGTAATGGTGGCCTCATAAAATGAGTTTGGAAGTTTATATTCCATTTCAATTTTTTGGAACAGTTTCAGGAGAATAGGTATTAATTCTTCTTTAAATGTTTGGTAGAATTCCCCTGGGAAGCCATCTGGCCCTGGGCTTTAGTTTGTTGGGTGATTTTGGATGACTGCTTCAATTTCCTTAGTGGTTCTAGGTCTGTTCAGGTTTTCTATTTCTTCCTGGTTCAATTTTGGTCGTTGATACATATCTAGGAATGCATCCATTTCTTCCAGGTTATCTAATTTGCTGGCATAGAGTTGCTCATAATATGTTCTTATATTTGTTTGTATTTCTTTGGTGTTAGTTGTGATCTCTCCTCCTTCATTCATGATTTTGTTGATTTGGGTCCTTTCTCTTTTCTTTTTGGTAAGTCTGGTCAGGGGTTTATCAATCTTGTTAATTCTTTCAATGAACCACCTCCTAGTTTTGTTGATCTGTTCTACTGTTCTTTTGGTTTCTATTTCATTGATTTCTGCTCTGATCTTTATGATTTCTCTTCTCCTGCTGGGTTTTGGCTTTATTTGCTGTTTTTTTCTCTACCTCCTTTAGGTGTAGGGTGAGTTTGTGTATTTGAGACCTTTCTTGTTTCTTGAGAAAGGCTTGTATTGCTATATACTTTCCTCTCAGGACTGCCTTTGCTGTATCCCAAAGATTTTGAACAGTTGTGTTTTCATTTTCATTGGTTTCCATGAAATATTTTAATTCTTCTTTAATTTCCTTGTTAACCCATTCATTCTTTCCTAAGATGCTCTTTAGCCTCCATGTATTTGAGTTCTTTCCAACTTTCCTCTTGTGATTGAGTTCTAGTTTCAAAGCACTGTGGTCTCAAAATATGCAGGGATTAATCCCAATCTTTTGGTAGCAGTTGGGATCTGATTTGTGACCGAGGATATGATCTGTTCTGGAGAATGATCCATGGGCACTAGAGAAGAATGTGTATTACGTTACTTGGGATGGAATGTTCTGAATATGTCTGTGAAGTTTATTTGGTCCAGTGTGTCATTTAAAGTTTTTATTTCCTTGTTGATTTTTGCTTAGATGATCTGTCCATTTCAGTCAGGGGGTAGTTAATTCCCTACTATTATTGTATTGTTGTCAATGTGTTTCTTTGTTTTTGTTATTAATTGCTTTATATAATTGGCTGCTCCCATGTTAGCGGCATAGATATTTACAATTGTTAGATCTTCTTGTTGGATAGACCCTTTCAGTAGGATATAGTGCCCTTCCTCATCTCTTATTATAATCGTTGTTTTAAAATCCATTTTGTCTGATATAAGGTTTGCCACCCCAGCTTTCTTTTCGTGTCCATTAGTATGGTAAATAGTTTTTCACCCCCTCACTTTCAATGTGGGGGTGTCTTTGGGTCTAAAATGAGTTTCTTGCAGGCAGAATATCGCTGGGGTCTTGTTTTTTAATCCAATCTGATAGCCTGTGTCTTTTGATTGGGGCATTGAGCCCATTTACATTGTGGGTAACTATTGAAAGATATGAATTTTTTGCCATTGTATTGCCTGTAAGGTGACTGTTACTGTATCTTGTCTCTGTTCCTTTCTTTTCTATGCTGCTTTTAGGCTATCTCTTTGCTTAGAGGACACGTTTCAATATTTCTTGGAGGGCTGGATTCGTGTTTGCAAATTCCTTTAGTTTTTGTTTGTCCTGGAAGCTTTTAATCTCTCCTTCAATTTGCAGTGAAAGCCTAGGTGGATATAGTATTCTTGCCTTCATATTTTTCTCATTTAGTGCTCTGAAGATATCATGCCTGTCCTTTCTGGCCTGCCAGGTATCTGTGGATAGGTCTGTTGCCAATCTAATGTTTCTACCATTATACGTTACATATCTCTCCTCCCGAGCTGCTTTCCAGATTTTCTCTTTGTCTCTGAGACTTGTTAATTTTACTATTAGATGTCGTGGTGTTGACTTATTTTTATTGATTTTGGAGGGGTTCTCTGTGCCTCCTGGATTTTGATGTCTGTTTCCTTCCCCACATTAGGGAAGTTCTCCTGTATAATTTGCTCCAAAATACCTTCTGCCCCTCTCTCTCTTTCTTCTTCTTCTGGGATCCCAATTATTCTAATGTTGTTTCCTCTTATCATATCACTTATTTCTCAAATTTTGCCCTTGTGATCCTATGGTTGTTTATGTCTCTTTTTCTCAGCTTCTGTATTTTCCATCATTTGGTCTTCTATATCACTAATTCTCTCTTTTGCCTCATTTATCCTAACAGTTAGTACACCCATTTTTGATTGCATCTCATTAATAGCCTTTTTGATTTCGACTTGGTTAGATTTTAGGTCTTTTATTTCTCCAGAATGGTTTTCTCTGATAACTTCCATGCTTTTCAAGCCCAGCTAGTATCTTTAAAATCATGATTCTGAACTCTAAGTCCGACATCGTACTAATGTCCGTATTGAGTAGGTCCCTGGCAGACGGTACTACCTTTTGTTCTTTTTGCTGAGGTGATTTTTTTTGTATGGTCATTTTGTCCAGAGGAGAATAGATGAATGAGAGAACAAAATGCTAACTGGTAAACAACGTCCCTAGAAAATATACTCTATACAAATCAGAAAAGACCTGAAACCAGGGGAAAAGAAAGGAAAAGAAAGAAAAAAGAAAGGGAAAAAGAAGAAAAATAAAAAGATAAAAACAAACAAAAACAGAACAAAACAAAAAAAAACAGAATATGATCAAATATGATCAAGCTAGTGCATAGATCAGTGCCATACACTAGAATTTGGGTGTATTTTGGTCTGTTAGAAGAAAGTGCCTCCTAATTTTTTAAAGAAAGAAAGACTGATATATGTACAAAATCAGGGTTGATACAATGAGGGGATGGAATATGACTGTAAAGATGAAAATTATAAATATTTTATAAAAGGATTTGAAAGATAAGAAGTTGTTTGAAAAAAGAAAGAAGAAGGTTTAAAAAAAAAGAAAAAAGGGAGAGAGAATGTGATCAGGCAGGAGACTAGAACAAAGCCATACACTAGTGATTTAGGGTATATTTTGATCTGTTTGAATAAACTCTATCTCAAAATTTTAAAGAGAGAACAAATTATACATATATGCCAAAAATAAGGGTAACTACTATGAAGGGATATAATATGACTCTAAAAATGAAAAAGAAAAATGTTTTTTTAAAAAAAGGGATTGATAAGATGGTTGGAAAGGGAAAAAGAAAAATTAAAAAAAACAGTTAAAAAAATTAACTTTGAAAGACTAATGAATCATGGTAAAAAAGCCATGAATTCAATGTGCAGTATTCCCCTAAGCCTGGAGTTCTTCCATTCCCCTTGATCGGTAAACGTGTTCTTGGGTATCTGTTCGTTCTTATCTTCTGGGGGAGGGGCCTGTTGCTGTGGTTTCCAAATGTCTTTGCCGGAGGTGGAATTGTCCTGCCCTTGCTGGTCGGGCTAAGTAATCCGCTCGGGTTTGCTCTCGGGAGCTTTTGTTCCCTGCAAGATCTCCGTACAGCTATGGAGGACGAGAGTGAAAATGGTGGCCTCCCAATCTCCGCCCAGAGGAGCTGAGAACTCGGGGCCCTGCTCCTCAGTGTGCCCCCAGAGAAAAGCAGTCAGTCACTGCCGTCTCCCTGGTCTCCGGCCTCACTCTGTGCTCACCCGGCGTGTGACCGAGTGTTTCTATCTCTGGCACCCGACCCTGTGTGGAGTCTCTAAACCCAGCAGATCCCTGGGGTGCACTCCCGCACCGCTCCTCCCAGGGGAGGAAGGGGAGTCTCCCCGGCTCTGCTCCCTGTTGGGTCCCTGCTGGAGGAGCAGTGGCCCGACTGTGCCGCGGATCATGGTTTATGGCAACCCCAAGCTGAGAGCCCGCGCCTTGGCTCCATCTCTGCATCTGGCTTCCCCGCTCCAATACCTGGGAACTCTGCAGCTCTCAGGGACCCCTGGTCTTTCTGTGACCCCGAGGGTCCTGAGACCACACTGTCCTCTGAGGGTTCCACCTCCCGCTTAGCCACTGGAGCAACGACCCTCAGTGGAACCGACTTGTAAAAGTTCTGATTTTGTGCTCCGTGGCTCTATCACTTGCCAGAAGCGGCAAAGGGAGGCCCCCTCCCCTACCATCTATCCTCCCAAATATCGCCTCGGATTCACTTCTCTGCTCATCCTACCTTTCAGTAAGTAGTTGCTTATCTGTTCAGAGAGTTGTTGCTATTCTTTTCTTCGATCTCCTGTTGAGTTCATATGTATTCAGAATGGTTTGATCCCCATTCAGCTGAATTCCTGAGACCAGACAAAATCCAGGTCTCCTACTCCTCCTCCATCTTGCTCTGCCCCCTGGAGATGTATCTTGAAAGAAGTTGTTGTAGCCGATGTCAAAGAGTTTACTGTCTATGTTTTCGTCTAGGATTTTGATGGATTCCTCTCTCACATTTAGGTCTTTCATCCTTTTTGATTTTATGTTTTGGTATGGTGTTAAAGAATTGTCTAGTTTCATTCTTTTGTATATAGCTGTCCAATTTTCCCAGCACCATTTATTGAAGAGACTTTTTTTCCTTTGCATATTTTTTCCTGCTTTGTCGAAGATTAGTATACCATAGAGTTGAGGGTCCATATCTGGGTTCTTGATTCTGTTCCATTGGTCTATATGTCTGTTTTCGTGCCAGTACCATGCTCTCTTGGTGATCACTGCTTTATAATAGAGCTTGAAATCAGGCAATGTGATGCCCCCAGCTTTGTTTTTCTTTTTCAACATTTCCTTGGTGCTTCGGGGTCTTTCTTGGTTCCATACAAATTTTAGGATTGTTTGTTCCAGCACTTTGAAAAATGTCAGTTGAACTTTGATCAGGATGGCATTGAAGATATAGATTGCTCTGGGCAGCATAGACATTTAACAGTGTTCATTCTTCTGATCTATGAGCATGGAATATTTTCCCATCTCTTTGTGTCTTCTTCAGTTTCTTTTATGAGTGTTATGTAGTTCACAGAGTATAGATCTTTTACATCTTTGGTTAGGTTTATTCCGAGGTATCTTATAGTTTTTGGTGCTATTGTAAATGGAATCATTTCTCTATTTTCTCCTTCTACAGTTGCATTGTTAGTGTATAGGAAAGCAACTGATTTCTGTGCACTGACTTTGTATCCTGCCAGATTACTGAATTGCTATATGAGTTCTAGTAATTTGGGAGTAGAGTCTTTTGGGTTTTCCATATAAAGTGTCATGTCATCTGCGAAGAGAGAGAGTTTGACTTCTTCTTTGCCAATTTGAATATCTTTTATTTCTTTTTGTTTTCTGATTGCTGTTGCTAGGACCTCTAGTACTATGTTGAAAAATAGTGGCAAGAGCGGGCATCCTTGATGTGTTCCTGATCTTAAGGGAAAGCTCTCAGCTTTTCCCCATTGAGGATGATATTCACTGTGGGTTTTTCATAGATGGATTTTATGAGCTTGAGGAATGTTCCCTCTATCCCTATACTCTGAAGAGTTTTAATCAGGAAAGGATGCTGTATTTTGTCAAATGCTTTTTCTGCATCAATTGAGAGGATCATATGGTTCTTCTCCTTCCTCTTTTTAATGTGTTGTATCACACTGATTGATTTGTGAATGTTGGACCACCCTTGCCTCCCAGGGGTAAATCCCACTTGATCCTGATAGATGATCCTTTTAATGTATTTTTGGAGCCTATAAGCTATGGTTTTATTGAGAATTTTGGAATCCATATTCATCAGGGATATCTGTCTGAAATTCTCCTTTTTGATGGGGTCTTTGCCTGGTTTGGGGATTAAGATAATGCTGGCCTCATAGAATGACTCTGGAAGCTTTCCTTCTGTTTCTCTTTTTTGAAACTGCTTCAGGAGTATAGGTGTTATTTCTTCTTTGAATGTTTGGTAGAATTCTCCAGGGAATCCATCAGGCCCTGGACTCTTGTTTTTTGGGATGTTTTTGATCCCTGCTTCAATTTCGTTACTGGTTCTTGGCCTATTCAGGTTGTCAATTTCTTCCTGTTTCAGTCTTGGAAGTTTATATGTTTCCTGGAAGGCATCCATTTCTTCCAGGTTGCTTAATTTATTGGCATATGGTTGTTGATAATAATTTCTAATAATTGTTTCTATTTCCTTGGTGTTAGTCATGATCTCTCCCCTTTCATTCATAATTTTATTAATTTGGGTCCTTTCTTTTTTCTTTTGGATAAGTCTGGCCAGGGGTTTATCGATCTTATTAATTCTTTCAAAGAACCAACTTCTAGCTTCACTGATCTGATCTACTGTGTTTCTGGTTTCTAATTCATTGATCTCCACTCTAATCTTAATTATTTCTCCTCTAATGCATGGCTTAGGCATTGTTTGTTGCTTTTTCTCTAGTTCTTTAAGGTGTAAAGTTAGTTGGTGAATTCTGGATTTTTCTGTTTTTTTTTTTTTTTTGAGTGAGGTTTGGATGGCTATGTGTTTCCCCTTAGGACTACCTTTGCAGTGTCCCATAGGTTTTGGACTGATGTGTTTTCATTCTCATTGGTTTCCATGAATTGTTTAAGTTCTTCTTTGATTTCTTGGTTGACCCAAATATTATTGAGCGGTGTGGTCTTCAGCTTTCAAGTGTTTGAATTTCTTTCAAATTTTTTCTTGTGATTGAGTTCCAGTTTCAAAGCATTTGGTCTGAGAATATGCAGGGTATAATCTCAGTCTTTTGGTATCGCTTGAGACCTGCTTTGTGACCCAGTATGTGGTCTATTCTGGAGAAAGTTTCATGTGTGCTCGAGAAGAATGAGTATTCTGTTGTTTTAGGGTGGAATGTTCTGTATATATCTATGAGGTCCATCTGGTCCAGTGTGTCATTCAAAGCTCTTGTTTCTTTGTTGGTTTTCTGCTTAGATGATCTGTCTATGGCTGAGAGTGAAGTATTGAGGTGTCCTACAATTTATTTATTGTTATCAATATGACTCTTTATTTTGGTTAACAATTGGCTTATGTAGATGGCTGCTCCCATGTTGGGGTCGTAGATATTTACAATTATAGATCTTCTTGTTGGATAGACCCTTTAAGAACGATATAGTTTCCTTCAGTGTCTCTAACTACAGTCTTTATCTTAAATGTACTTTGAAATAAGAATTGCTACCCCAGCATTCTTTTGAGTTCCGTTTGCATGGAAGATGGATCTCCATCCCTTCGCTTTCAGTCTGGATGTATCTTTAGGTTCAAAATGAGTCTCTGCTAGACAGTGTAAGGATGGGTCCTGTCTTTTTAACCAGTCCGCAACCCTGTGCAGTTTTATGGGAGCATTTAGGCCGTTCACATTGAGAGTGATTATTGAAAGATATGAATTTACTGTCATCATGTTGCCTGTGAAGACCTAGTTTATATATATTGTCTCTGTAAATTTCTGTCCTATATCACTCTTGGGGTCATTCTCCTTTTATAGAATCCCCCCTTAATATTTCTTGCAGGGCTGGCTTAGTGGTCACATATTCTTTTAGTTTCTGCCAGTCTTGGAAGCTCTACATCTCTCCATCCATTCTAAATGACAGCCTTGCCAGATAAAGTATTCTTGGCTGCACGTTCTTCTGAATATGTCTTGGCAGCCCTTTCTGGCTTGTCAAGTCTGTGTGGATAGGTCTGACATTATTTTGATGTTCCTCCCTCTGTACATAAGGAATATCTTCCCCCTAACTGCCCTTAAGATGGTTTCCTTGGTTCTAAGATTTGCCAGTTTTACTATTACATGCCGGGGCATTGGGAGGGGTCCTCTCTGCCTCTAGGAAAAAAAATATTTGTTTCATTCCCAGATTATGGAAGTTCTCAGCTATGATTTGCTCAAATATATCTTCTAGTCTTCTCCACCCCCTCAGGGATCCCAATTAATTCTGACATTGGAACGTTTCATGGTGTCACTTATTTCTCTGATTCTATTTTAAGGATTTTAAGTCATTTTTCCCTGGCCTCCTCTTTTTCCTTCTTTTCTATCAATTGGTCTTCTAGATCACTAATTCATTCTTCTGCCTCACCAACCCTAGCAGTTAGATTATCTAGATTAGATCGAATCTCATTGATAGCATTTTTAAGTTTTGCCAGTTCAGCTTTCATTTCTGCCCTTAGAGACTCTATGTTGCCTTTAATCAATTTCTCCATTCTAGCTATCGTCTTCACAATTGCTACCCTAAATTCCATTTCCGACATCCTGGTTATATCTGTATCCATTTGTAAATCTGCGGCAGAAGTCACAGTCTCTGAGTCTTTCCTATTTTGGGGGTTCCTCCTCCTAGTCGTTCTGTTGAGGGGTGGTTGAAGGAATGTATAGAGTCGAAATTTTTGGCCACAACCCAAGCAAGATGCACCTACTTTAGAGGGTCCTTAGAGTTGCCAGCCTCTTTTTCTCCCAGCCTGTTTTCTGGGGGAGTGGTCTGCCATGCTGTTACTCAGGCAACCCTGTTTAGGCAGAGTTTCCCTGACCCCTGTGGGGTGGGGGATGGGCTCAATGAAAACCAGTTTTTTAGGGCTTTTGTTCTCTGGCAGCTTTCCTTGGTAGCTTTCTGTTTCTCTTCCAAGGGTCAGTGTAGAAGAGAGCTCTTCAACCCTCTGCCTCAGAACAGAGAGATTGCAGTCTGTTCTTCAGTGAGCTCTCCAGGCCACACTATCTCTGTTTCTTTCTATGCTGCTATAAACTGCAGCGTCCTGGGTTGTGTGCTCCTCAGCCGGGCTCCCCCTCCTTGCATCCAGGTTGGGTCACGGGGGCATGTCTCTGCCCTTTGTACTTCTAAAACTGCCAGCCGCCCTCAGTTCACATGCATGCTCGCCGCTCCAGGTTTCAGTCCAGGGAGGCTGCCCTAAAGTCCTTTCCTCATTGCTACGGGTCTGCAAGTCTGTGCCTGGTCCCCAGTGTGGGAATATTTTCACTCCTGTGTTATTTCACTTTCCTGGCACCAGCGCTTATGGCAGCTCCCTACCCCTTCCGTTTATCTTTGGATATGTGCCTGCAGAATCACGGCTCCCTGCTTCATACCTCGAAACCAACCACCTGTGATATTCTGTTTGTAGAGATCCAGATCTATATTCTTACACCTCAGGCTGATTTTGTGGGTGTTCAGAGTCGTCTGGTAGATAACCAGCTCAATTCCAGGGACTGGTTGGAATAAGGTCCCCTACTCCTCTGTCATCTTTTCCTGACTGCATACCACATCTCTTGACCAGAGAGTTTTACAGGGCTTCAGTTCTGGTGGAGGTGGTGAAAACACCATGTCTCCTGACCAGAGAGTTTTCAGGGCCTCAGTTCTTTCACAGAGGAATGAAGGCCACAGCCTCATGTACCTGGAGTGGAAGCCCAGGCTATTTTTTTATGGTCCATAGATATGCCATACTTTACCTCTTCAGAAGTCTCTGGTGCCCAGGCAAAGAAGCCTGCTAACAAAAGTTATCAAAACTTGGAAATAAGGCAAAAAGTTGACTATATGACATTTCATTACCATTCTGAAATGTTATCTAGCAGCATTACTGAAGAATTATCTAATTTTCTAGAGAAATATACCTTTGGTTTACTATTTGCTATTAATTAGAGCCTGAACTCTGTATAGTTAGAAGACTGATAGATTACAAATGATTTTTACCAGTAGAATTGTAATGCATTCTTTTAGGTAGGAAAAAAAAAAAAACACCCAGAGATTATGGTTTTATTGCCCTCTAGGACATCAACGAGTTTTCAAAAATCTAATTTATCAGGCTTGTTTCATCACTCCTTTACTGACTGACTGTATAAACCTCTGTTCTGCAAGTGTTCTTTGAACCACCTTCCCCATCCTGCTGGTTCCATCATTAATGAGTTAAATTTGTGACACATGATCTTTTAGGTCTCTCTTCTAAAGAGCTCTCTTCTTGGATCGTTGTAAGCCATATTCTTGCTTCTGATGATTTTTATGAAAAGCAAAATGGTGTCATGGGCAGAGAATCAGTTTTAAAGTCTGACAGATTTAAGCTGGAATCATAGCTTTCTACTAAGATTTGCAACCTTGACAGATCACTTAACTTCTCTGGTCATATTTTTCTCTAAGATAAAATGAATCACATGTGTTGCAACAATTAAATTTCTCAGTTTATTCTTCAAAGACCTCTTCAGTTCTAAAATTCTCTGATTGCAACCCTTAAGAGCTTCTTATTCCCAATTAACTTTTAAGAGTCAGAAGTTTAAATGTGCAAAGTTCATTTCTCCTGTTTCAATGCTTGGTTATAGAATGGCAACGGTAGGTTGAGCTGAAAAAACTCAAATATCCTCCACAAAGCAGGCTCATAAATTCCCAGGATGCCAGGTCACCAGGCAATCTCCAGGTCACTTTCAGTTCCATTCAGAAGTATCAGTTGCTTCATTACAGTTTAAACTTAAGTATCTCACAATTCAAGCGTTTGACATTGAACTTTAAAATAAAGATAGCTTATAGGTGGAAAAATTATTACAACTTGTGCAAAGTCCCCTGAAAAAAATACCAGATGAAGCTAATTTATTCCTGGGGCTGTGATATCATCTTCAAGGACAGGCATTGGCAGATGGTGTTGTCTCAGGGAATTACACAAAAATGAGACTCTCTAATAAGAAATTATTTTTCTCTATTCCTATGGACTCATAAAACTAATTTTAAGGTTTCCTTATATAAAATCCCCAAATAGGTTATATTTCATCATGTTTGTGAGCTTAAAAGTCTGTTCCTATTTTAATTTTTTACATTAACACCAAAATGTATTTTAATAACGCTTTTTTGTAGATATTGGCATGGTGTTATCCTGATAATACTTCTAACCTTAGTTGACCTGTTTTCATTTTCTTTAGTAATTTAAGCTACATGGCAAAGCAGAATAATAATGACAAACATTTCCACGGATTTCTTTATATTACCACAATAGCTGATGATTTCCTGCAAGTAAGGCATATATGAGTGATATATCCATTTTCACGTTTTGCTAGTTTGCTTTAACTAGACAGAAGTTAGAATCTTATGTAACAAAATCATGAAAGGATATTCATGAAACGATTCAGAGTTCCCACTCATAGTCAAGGACAGAGGATTAAGCAGGGGCATAAATGAGGTGGGGACTACTAAGGACCATTATAGAATTTGCTCAACACAATTCATAAACAAAATGTATCATAAAGGTTTACTTATGATTAAATACAAAGATGTAACATTTTTCAATGAAATCATTGTGTCTAAAATTTAAGAGTGCCTTTTCTGGTATTTCAACTTAACTCAGCAACTATTTTAACTTAGATTTTATTCTTTTTTCCATATTTAAATGATTTGTTTAAGCAAATATCATAGAAAATACTTATTTTTTACTATAAAATTCTAGCTGGATATTTTAAAAATAGCTCCCTTTTCCAGTGGCAATGACTTTAAATAGATGTATTAACTCTCATTTATTAATATCAACTCATCTGTACCCAGTTTGTGCCAATGAAAATACTACTCTCAGATTTGTTCTGCCATGCATTTCTTTCCTCCCAAAGATAAATTAAACATCTATTCCACTGTGTTTACTTTTTTAAAAAAAGATTTTATTTATTTATTTGAGAGAGAGAGAGAACACAAGCAGGGGGAGAGCAGAGGGAGAGGGAGAAGCAGGGAGCCCAATACAGGGCTTGATCCCAGGACCCTGAGATCATGACCTGAGCCACCCAGTCATCCCTCCACTGTGTTTACTTTTGAAAGCAGTCTTGGGGATTTTATATTTCATGAAGTCCTCATGTATATGATTAAGTTGCTTTATTTGTGATGGTATTTGAACCAACAATTGCATAAAAGATGCTGTTTTATACTACTGTTCTCAAGAAAGTGATTTACATACAGAGGAGTCTAGAATTTTAACAGGATAATCTCCAATCTTTATTCCCTCTTATTTAATAACAAATCTAAATGTTTTAGGATGTTAGTAGACTGTACAATAGACTGGGGACTAATAGCAATGGTAACTTAGGAGCTGAAGGTTGTGTATGCCAAAAGAGCAGGAGTACCTAAGGGACATAAAGATCTATATTATAAAAACATTGCCATAGAGACAGAATTGTGGAATCAAGAAAGCAGACTGTCAGAGCTGAAAACTTTTAAGTCTTCTAGTCCAATGCTATGTTGTTGTTGTTTTTTAAGATTTTATTTATTTATTTATTTATTTATTTATTTATTTATTTGACAGAGAGAGAATGAGAGAGAGAGAAAGTGAGAGAGGGAACACAAGCAGGGGGAGCAGGAGAGGGAGAAGCAGGCTTTCTGCTGAGCAGGGAGTCCCATGCAGGGCTTGATCCCAGGACCCCGGGATCATGACCTGAGCCAAAGGCAGACGCTTAAAGACTGAGCCTCCCAGGCACCCCAACGCTAGGTTTTTTATTCAAAGTTTATGTGAACAATTTGATACCTTATAGCTCACTGCAGAAGATCTGCTGAAATGCATTCATTGTAATAGTAAGTCAAATTGGTTAATCTTCAATCAAGATAATTTTATGCATTTTTTTTTTTTTGAGAAATGGTAAGAATTCAGCCACTCCACAATCAGATCTTGCTTTGTTGCTAGAGGACTTACACTGGGTTAAGCCAATAGCATGTAACTTTTAAATAAGAGCGTTAAGTGTTATATTTAAACCAGAAAGCATATAGTCAATCATACCATATTAAAAATAGCTACTACAAATCATTTATTTCAACAATCTTCTTATTTCTCAGTTTCCAAACATTTTCCAAAAATAATTTTATATTAGTTAAATGTGGTACACCCTTTAAGAATAGCTTGTAATAGATTGCAACATTTTTCATTTTTATATCTCCTACCCCATAAAATGTAGTTCTTTCTCACTTCTTTCCAAGATTTCCATCCAAAATAGGGGGAAAACAGTCTATTATTTCCGATTCTATAGTCTAGAAGGGACTGAAAAGAAGCAGCCCAGAAGAGGAAAAAACTTGGGGTTTTTAAATTTAGTTTTTGCTGATTTTTAAAAATTACAATTATAATATATGTATATTTAAAAATTGAGTATTTTTAACTTTATACAATTAAATGGTACTTCCCCCCTCCTCCTGTCCTCCCTATTAACACTGTCAGCAGTTGGTGTGTATCTTCTTACTCCTTTTATGTGCATATACATAATGTGAAGTGTTGCTTTAAAAAATTAGTTTGTTTATACAAAATATTCTGTGTCTTTTTCCCAAATTCAATAATATATCTTGTTGGTAGATAAAAAACTCTCTCATTCTTTGAAATGAAGACATGGTATTCCATGGTATGGGTGTATAATAATGTAACTCTTTTTCTAACTCACTGATAGATATTCAGGAGGTCTCCAATTTTTCTTTATTATATGTGTTTCTTTTTAAAGTAATCTGCCTTACAATAAGTAATCCAAGAGTATTCAGTACATAACTTCACATTACTCTGGTTGAAAAGAAATTAACTTGTTAAGAAAATATTCCTTTAGTAGCTGCCATGTTCTGAGAAAACATTGTTAAGTACTTGGGGATTAAAGAAGTATAGTATAGAGGTTTACCCGTAAGGGCCTTGTATTATAACAGAGTTATTTAAAGAGTGAAGCATCCAAGATCTTAAGTCTAATTATTCTAACCTCATGTTTTGGCTTAAAAATGCTATACAGTGCTGTCTTCCTGAAAAAAAATTATTTAACTAGATAAAAACTAATCATCCTATGATTATTGGTCATCTATTCTTATTTATCACATTACCACAAATTTACCAGCTTAAAACACACTTATTATATGATAAGGGATAGAAGCAGAAAAATGTCACCTCTAGCCCAGAAGGCAGACCTGCATAGTTTTGATAAGCATCAAATACATGCTGGCTGCTACGTTCTTAAAGGGTCTCATGAATCCCTGTACATCTCACCGATAGTTAATACTGAGCTGAATGATAAGCACTGGAGAAATCTTGCAAAAGTAGTTTTATGAGTAAAAATTCAAAGAAAACATTTATGATCTAATACTCCCTCTACATCCCCTCTTCCTTGAACACTAACCATATAACTGCCATCTTCATATGGCAAAAGTAAGGCTCTTTCTCCCTGTGGGTCCTGTCCCTGTGCTTATTATAATAAACAATTTTCACTGAAAATGTCTCAAGAATTCTTTCTTGACAGTTCGCTCAAGCCCCACCTCCCTATCACCATACACATTCTGTGGGTCAGGAACTTGCACATGGCTTACCTTGATCCTTGGCTTTGAGGTCTTTCATGAGGCTACAGTCAATGTCTTAACCAAGGGGCTCACCTAAGGCTTGAATGAGGAGGATCTGGTTCTAAGCTCGTATGTTTGTTAGCAGAATTCAATTCTTTGTGAACTGTCAGGCTAAGGGACTCATCATCTCCTTTCCAGGTGTTGGTTGGAGGTTGCCCTCAGTTCCTCATCACATTGTCCTCTCCACCTAGTGGCTAATGAAGGGTGGCAAAATATGTACACATTCCCCTCCCATTCCATGCCATTTTAGCATAAGCGAGCTGAAGGCAATTGTGAAGGAGATGCAAGGAAAGTTTCCCCACTCCCCCATTTGCTTAAAAGAAGGCCTTAAATTTGTAAAGTTGTCCTCCCCTATCTTCTCTACCAGGAACGTTAGAAGTAAATCACCATAAAGAACTCTAGACCTTTATCAAACCAAAGATGGCACCAGAGGAACCTACATAGCAAATACTACTAACTAGCCCTTATCTTCCATTAGTTCCCCCATGTATTTGCCGTCCCATAATTTGCCACCTCTAGAAACTCAAATTCCTCTTCCTCTGCCTTGTCATTTCTCTAAAAATATATTCTTTTTTTTGTCAAAATGCTATATAAGCCCATATTGAGTGACTTTTGAGTGACTTATCACTGAGTACTCCCTTGTATATGCACAATACACATGTTAATAAACTTGTGGTTTTTTTCTCTTGTTAATCTGTCTTTTGTCAGTGTAATTTATAGAACTCTAGCTGGAAAACCTAAAGGGTGGAGGGAATTTTTTCCCCCTCCTCTACACTTATTTCATCAAAGCTGGAATGGGAGAATCAATAAAGAATGTCTGCTAGCAGAACAGAAATTATAGTCTTATGTAATGAAATCACAAGATGATATTCTGCTATCTTTGCCACATTCTATTGGTTAGAAACAAGTCACAGGTCCTGTTCTTACTCAAAAGGAGGGAATTACACAGGGGCATGAGTACTAGGAAGTCGGGATCAAAACTGTGGGTTTGGGGAGGAGGCTGGTGCATTCTAGAGTCTGTTCACCACAATTCACAAACAAAAGGTGTCACAAAGCTTTATCTGTAATTAAATTCTAGAGTTACAGATAACAGATATAATATTTGTTCAGAAACTAGAGAAAGCAATGTACCAAAACAGATGAAAAACTATTTGTGGGACTTAGCCTAAATTGCTTATTATGGACTTATTTCCATTACTTGTAAAAACAGATAATTGGACTAGAGGACATCTAAGGTCCTAAACCTCTATGATTGCCAAATTACTTTAATGAGCTTCAGTGTTCACAGCTATAACGTTTTATTTATTATTATTATCTTTCAGAGTGAATTCAGTCAGAAAATCTGCAAATAAGAGGAACTCATCAGCTTTGAGTTATTCTCATTCCCCGAAGCTACTAAAAATATTCACAATAGGACTAACAATAATTTTTCTGTTTGTCATATGTAGGATGCCAATTTAAGGTTGTGTTTCAGAAAATACCTCTGGCTTTTTATAAAACACAGACACAGATCTCTGGGCAGTGGAAATCAACTCAGTGCAGGCTGCTGGCCTGGGTCTGTGAACACTATTTAGTAAGAGTTCTGTGCTGGCTGACAATGAAGGGAAAAAATTAGTTATTTTCTGTTTCACCAGAAAAAAAGAACCATACTCTGATACAGATACTTCCAAACTAAAGGTAGAGAAAATGGATCTCAGTGAAATTTAAGGGACCATACATAAGCAGAGTCGTAATCAGGAGATTCACTAGACACCCGTATAAAGCCACAACATTTGAATTAAAAAGGTGGCAAAGACAAAGAGGATGCTTTGCATTGGCAAGTTCTGAAAAGTGAGGAACATTGAATTTTATCAAAACAACAGAAGAAACTACTTGTACAATGTCTGAATAAGCAAGTGGAACAAAGTCTGCCTAGGAAGGGAGCAAAAAAAGTTGAAATTATCTTACTATGGTATTTCAACACATTCTTTTTGGAGGCATCCTTAAACTTGGAGCTGATAGGAAAGAATGTATAAAAATAATTTTTAAGGAACAAATTCCACTTTTGAATCATCATTCTTTTACAAATTTAAAAATTAACAGTTTTCTTTTGCAACTGCCTGTCACTTTCCAGAAAGTCAGGTTGACCTTTGTATCATGTCAATCAAAGTAATTGTCTTGAATTTCAGATTTGATTGCCTTCTCCTTGTTATGTTTCCTTAGTCATATCTCTGGATAATAAATCTGTAATCTCTACATGTGTGTGTGTGTGTGTGTGTGTGTGTGTGTGTATTTTTGAACTTCCATCCTCTTTTTCCCGTGAGTTCTGCCATCCTGATTTATTGAAAGGTATTTGAAATGACACCTTGAACTTTTGCAGTTGAAGAATGATTCTGCCTGAGTCTTCTTTAGGTGTCAGGAGGAGCCCATTCTCCCTGTGGGACTGAACAGTAGTAAGGACAGCAGAAGGGAACCTCTTTAGCCTGGCTCCCAGAGCCTTCCCTGGACTGAACCTGCATAGGGGCAGCATTTTCTACAAGTCAGCAGCTGACACAGTGACTCTCATGCTATCTTCATGTGTCCAAATCTAAGGCAGCTCTGTTAAATCAGGAAGCTGTAATGAACCAGTATTCCCATGGGGAATTCATGAATCTGAACAGCTCCAGACAAGCACCTCCCACAGAACAGTGGTTTTTAACCTGCACTTGTCCATACAGGCTCATTGCAGTCACATTTTGGTATTTCACAGGTATGCTTCCAAAGATACAAGCAATTGGTTTTGGAAATGTACACAGTGTTTAAGATACTGATTTAAAAATGAGAAAAAAACCCAGAATTTTAGATTTAGACTAGAGCTTTGGAGTCCAATGCTTCTCAGACTTTCCATGCATGTTGTTAAAAGATTAAACAAGGCATATTAAACATTTTAAGAGTTTATTTGATCCTACATCAATTCCAGTCAGGCAGTGCTAACTGGAAGTGGTTAGTAGTATTATACCAATGGGAACTTGAAAGACTTTTACAGAGAAAAGGTGGAAGCAAAGTAAGGAAATTATTGATTGGATATAGCTTAAGGCCTAGATGGCTGTTTTTGATTGGTTGTCCTTAGTCTTTTGATTTAGAAACTTTGAGGTCACGACAGCATTAGAGTCACATTGGTCTAATGACTTCCTGATTTAGTTAATTTAGCTATGTGAATCACTGTGGATCCTGTTAGTATGCAGATTCTAATACAATAGGTTTGGGTGAGGCCCAAGGTTCTTTGGTATTTCTAGCAGAATCCAAGCTGACCACACTTGGACTAACAATGGCCTAGTTTAACCCCTTGTTTACAAGTGTTTAAGGATTACTTAGAGTCAGGTAGATAGTTGGCAACAGAACCAGGACTAAAAGTCAGATTTACTGTTTCTCTTTGCCAAAGTATTTTATAATATCCTTTCTTCCCTTGTGACATCCCCAGTACTTAGCATCATTAAGTCTCAATATATGTAGATTTTAAAGGTACCCAATTTACTACTTAGGCTAGAGGGTGTCAATTTTAATCTTTGGAGAATTTTACTTAAATAACATTTTTTTTTTCTTGGAAGGTAGAACTGAGTTTTTATATTTTCCTTAACCAAAAGGTGCTTGATTATTTCTGAATGTCTTAGTTAATATGAAGCATAGGAAAAAAATTTGAGAAAGGAAGCTATGTACTGCAACCATATACATGAGATCTTTGGCAAACCACATAGCTGAAAAAACCATATTATATACATAGGTGTCCTTCTACACGAACATTAACACATAAACAAAAGAAAATATAGTGAAATGAAAACAATGAGAGAATTTGAAAGACACAGGCAAGGTTGTGAACTAGAACATTTCTCTGTCCATCTCAGGAGCAGAGGCAAAAGACTTTGAAAAGCATATTTCAATAATGCCAGATCTAAAGCAGAAAGAGGGAAAGATAACACAGAGCTCCATATCCCTGTGTGGAATCACAGATCAACACTTAAGAAACAACCGAGTTGATTTGAATTATGTAGCTTGAGTGTACGGGTTGTCTAGAAGTCCAGCAATTTATTCATTTGAATATCGAGCATCGCCCAGAAGCAGGGCTGAAAGTTTTTTCAGAAAGGGAGGTCTGTCTTTCTCCCACACGGGGTCCAGTATAATACCCACAAAGGGGCGCACATTGAGAAAGTGTTGGAAGTGATTTTCTGGGTCAAGATCTGCATTTCAACAAATATGGATTCAACCAAAAAAGCAAGCCTTAAATTGCTTACTCTTTTTTTTTTTTTTTTGTAACCAGAGTTCCCTTTGTTGCTGCCTAGATTGTTACACAAGCAAATAAATCCTTTTAATTGGCCCACCCCCAGGGCAAAGAGCTCACCCCAGTAAGTAATCATGTGGAAGAGTGGAGGCTGCAGAGGTGGGGTGCATCCTGCTGAACAATCTTTGCTTTTATTTTACCAACTGATTTTAAAAGGCGGCATTGTAACTTGGCATTAAATATTTAAGAATGATATTAAGGTAAGATTGATTCATTTAACAGGCATAATGGAGTGGGGAAGCCGCATGGAGTGACTAAAGGGCTTCACAGTGGGAAATCTGTGCTAGCAGGCATCAATCTGCACCTGGTAATGGCCATGAATAGGTTTGCAGTCTTGCTATTTAAATAAATTGATGTGCAATTCATCTGCTGTTTAGAGGCATTGGAAATGCACTGCACTAACTCTATTCCTTGGCAAGCATCCCAATTAAGTGCCTGGGTCATTTATTAGAGTGCCAAGTGTAATTCAAGTTGCTACCAAGATTTACCATTTACCAAAATGGCAATTTGTTCGAAAAAGGGGCTATAGGGGGTCAGGGGAGTAGCAGGTATAGTGGAAAAAAAACCTGGACACAGATGAGTGCAGTTCAAATTCTGACTTTTCCACTAGAAGCATATGTCATTGAATCTCACCAAAGTTTTTTTTTTTTTTATCTCTATAATGGGAAGAATAATATGCCTGCTTTTCCTACTTGTGAGGCACAACACAAGATAATAAAAGTGAAAGCACATTTCAGTTTGAAAAGTGCTATTCAAATTATGACATCACTACAAGCATAATTCTTGCAGGGGTACCAGAAGTGCCTGCCATTTATTTCCCCTAGTGTTCTGCACTATTCCTTCTTCTCCCTTTTCTGTCTTGATCAGACAATCTCAGAGGTGGGAGGAGAATAGAAGTGTCAACGTTTTAAAAAGCTTACACCTTATGAGATACATAGGTTTGTATTTCTTGGTGCTGAACATTTTGGTTCAGACTAGTCTTGTACTTTTATTAGCCATTTCTTAGTGATATATAAATCAATAAGAGAGCACTTTTAAAAGCACTTAAAGTACATATGATCATAAAGAGCAGCTAGCTAATTTGAAAATTTTATTTACTTTATAATGACTTTTAATAGATTTTTATTTGATTCCAGTTATTTTGAAACATGCCAATCTTTCTTCTATCTTGTTCAGTTGGACTTGTTTGGTGAATTGGTTGTGGAATATATAAATGTCATTTATTTCTTTTAATTTTAGAGAAATATAACTTAGAACAAGTTAAATCCACATTTTGTATTTAAATGGAAGTTCTAAAAAACAGAGGCTTACTTTTCAAAAATGAGTTGTCTCCCATTGAAAAGTTTGAAACAAGCGATAAGATAGGTTATAACCATTTGTTGTCCATGTTTCTCTGATAATTCAATTTAAACAAATTGCACAGTAGCCCATTAAAAGTCCATTGATAGAGATGTATATTAGTAATTGTATTGACTGAAGTTGTTTGGCATTCTAATCCTTTTGTTGTTTCCCTTTCTAATTATCTTGTGCACATTATTAAATGTAATAATTAATAACATGGTTGACCACAGTTTGCTGACTATTAATAATTAATGTCTAATACACTTCAACATCCTCTGTGATTACATCTGATGTCCAATTTAGCCAAATGAAGATATTTACAATAAGGGCAAGCAGTACAATGATAATTGAACTACATTCAGAGAGACCCTATGCAAAGTTACCTTCTATGTAGCAAGGTAATATTTTCCAACCCTTTCACTATACTCTAGCAATTGCATTATATGGAAACTCATCTGTCTACTCAGCTTTCCTCTACTGATTTTTATTTTTTCCTGGCTAACTCTCACCAGAGTAATGGTTTCTACAAGAACGTAGTTGGTATCAAGATTTTTGCTTAAGAATCAGCACGTGCAAAGAAGTATTGGTTATACTGATAAAATTTAGTAGAAAAATAGCTATCCACTCACTTCCCAGCTTCAGTTGGAACAGAGTTTCTAATATTTCCCAATGAAACGTTCTTCATAATATAGTAAGAAATAGTGGTAGTTGATACTGCTAAAATAGACTGCTGACTATCTGGGTTGTGACATGAATAGGGGTTCAATTCTCTGATTAATTTTTATGTAATAAAAATCGAATAAAACTCAAAGTCCTTCTTTAATTCAACTCCTCCACCTCCCCTCAAACTATTATGAGACTGTAGTCATATTTTTGTTAAACTATACTCTTTAAAATATAAAAACTCGTGCTACATATATAAATATAAAATGAACACATGCTAAGATTTTTTTTTAAATTTTTTATTGTTATGTTACTCACCATATATTACATCATTAGTTTTTGATGTAGTGTTCCATGATTCATTGTTGGTGCATAACATCCAGTGCTCCACGCAGAATGTGCCCTCTTTAATACCCATCACCAGACTAACCCATCCCCCCACCCCCTTCCCCTCTAGAAACCTCAGTTTGTTTTTCAGAGTCCATCATCTCTAATGGTTCATCTCCCCCTCTGACTTACGCCCCTTCATTCTTCCCCTCCTGCTATCTTCTTTTTTTTTTCTTGTATATTGCATTATTTCTTTCAGAAGTACAGATCTGTGATTCAACAGTCTTGTACAATTCACAGTGCTCACCATAGCACATAACCCCCCCAATGTCTATCACCCAGCCACCCAATCGCTCCCACTTCCCAACACTCCAGCAACACTCAGTTTGATTCCTGAGATTAAGAATTCCTCATATCAGTGAGGTCATATGATACATGTCTTTCTCTGATTGACCTATTTCACTCAGCATAACACCCTCCAGTTCCATTAATGTTGTTGCAAATGGTAAGGTCTCATTCCTTTTGATGGCTGCATAATATTCCATTGTGTATATATACCACTTCTTCTTTATCCATTCATCTGCCCATGGACATCTTGGCTCTTTCCACGGTTTGGCTATTGTGGACATTGCTGCTATAAACACTGGGGTGCATGTACCCTTTCAGATCACTACATTTGTATCTTTGTGGTAAATACCCAGTAGTGAAATTGCTGGGTTGTATGGTAGCTGTATATTCAACTATTTGAGGAACCTCCATACTGTTTTCCAGAGTGGCTGCACCAGTTTGCATTCCCACCAACAATATAGGAGGGTTCCCCTTTCTCTGCATCCCTGCCAACATCTGTCGTTTCCTGACTTGTTGATTTTAGCCATTCTGACTGGTTTGAGGTAGTATCTCATTGAGGATTTGATTTGGATTTCTCTGATGCCGAGCGATGTTGACCACTCTTTCATGTGTCTGTTGGCCATTTGGATGTCTTCTTTGGAAAAATGTCTGTTCATGTCTTCTGCCCATTTCTTGATTGGATTATTTGTTCTTCGGGTGTTGAGTTTGAGAAGTTCTTTATAGATTTTGGATACTAGCCTTTTATCTGATATGTCATTTGAAAATATTTTCTCCCATTCTGTTGGTTGTCTTTTGGATTTGTGGACTGTTTTGTTTGTTGTGCAAAAGCTTCTTACCTTGATGAAATCCCAGTAGTTCATTTTTGCCCTTGCTTCCCTTGCCTTTGGTGATGTTTCTAGGAAGAATTTGCTGCGGCTGAGGTCGAAGAGGTTGCTACCTTTGTTCTCCTTTAGGATTTTGATGGACGCCTGTCTCACATTTAGGTCTTTCAACCATTTGGAGTCTATTTTTGTGTGTGGTGTAAGGAAATGGTCCAGTTTCATTCTTCTGCATGTGGCTGTCCAATTTTCCCAATACCATTTGTGGAAGAGACTATCTTTTTTCCACTAGATATTCTTTCCTGCTTTATCAAAAATTAGTTGACCATAGAGTTGAGGGTCTATTTCTGGGCTCTCGATTCTGTTCCATTGATCTATGTGTCTGTTTTTGTGCCAGTACCATACTGTCTTGATGATGACAGCTTTGTAATAGAGCTGGAAGTCCGGAATTGTGATGCTGCCAGCATTGCTTTTCTTTTTCAATATTCCTCTGGCTATTCGGGGTCTCTTCTGGTTCCATACAAATTTTAGGATTATTTGTTCCATTTCTTTGAAAAAGTGGATGGTATTTTGATGGGGATTGCATTGGATGTGTAGATTGCTCTAGGTAGCATTGACATCTTCACAATGTTGGTTCTTCCAATCCATGAGCATGGAACGTTTTTCCATTTCTTTGTGTCATCTTCAATTTCTTTCCTGAGTGTTTTATAGTTTTGTGAGTACAGATCCTTTGCCTCTTTGGTTAAATTTATTCCTAGGTATCTTATGGTTTTGGGTGCAATTGTGAATGGGATCGACTCCTTGATTTGTCTCTCTTCTGTCTTGTTGTTGGTGTATAGGAATGCCACTGATTTCTGTGCATTGATTTTATAGCCTGCTACTTTACTGAATTCCTGTATGAGTTCTAGCAGTTTTGGGGTGGAGTCTTTCGGGTTTTCCACATAAAGTATCATATCATCTGCAAAGAGTGAGAGTTTGACTTCCTCTTTCCTGATTTGGATGCCTTTGATTTCTTTTTGTTGTCTGATTGCTGTGGCTAGGACTTCTAATACTATGTTGAATAGCAGTGGTGAGAGTGGACATCCCTGCCACGTTCCTGACCTTAGGGGAAAACCTCTCAGCTTTTCCCCACTGAGAATGATATTCGCTGTATGTTTTTCGTAGATGGCTTTTATGATATTGAGGTATGTGCCCTCTGTCCCTACACTCTGAAGAGTTTTGATCAAGAAAGGATGCTGTATTTTGTCAAATGCTTTTTCTGCATCTATTGAGAGGATCATATGATTCTTGTTCTTTCTTTTATTAACGTATTGTATCGCTCTGATTGATTTGTGGATGTTGAACCAGCCTTGCAGCCCATGGATAAATCCCACTTGGTCGTGGTGAATAATCCTTTTAATGCTGTGTTGGATCCTACTGGCTAGTATTTTGGTGAGAATTTTTGCATCCATGTTCATCAAGGATATTGGTCTGTAATTGTCCTTTTTTATGGGATCTTTGTCTGGTTTTGGGATCAAGGTAATGGTGGCCTCATAAAATGAATTTGGAAGTTTTCCTTCCCTTTCTATTTTTTGGAACAGTTTCAGGAGAATAGGTATTAATTCTTCTTTAAATGTCTGACAGAATTCCCCTGGGAAGCCATCTGGCCCTGGGCTTTTGTTTCTTGGGAGATTTTTGATGACTGCTTCAATTTCCTAGTGGTTATAGGTCTGTTCAGGTTTTCTATTTCTTCCTGGTTCAGTTTTGGTAGTTGATACAACTCTAGGAATGCACCCATTTCTTCCAGGTTATCTAATTTACTGGCATAGAGTTGCTCATAATATGTTCTTATAATTGTTTGTATTTCTTTGGTGTTGGTTGTGATCTCTCCTCTTTCACTCATGATTTTGTTGATTTGGGTCATTTCTCTTTTCTTTTTGATAAGTCTGGCCAGGGGTTTATCAATCTTGTTAAATCTTTCAAAGAACCAGCTCCTAGTTTCGTTGATCTGTTCTACTGTTCTTTTGGTTTCTATTTCATTGATTTCTCCTGTGATCTTTATTATTTCTCTTCTCCTGCAGGGTTTAGGCTTTCTTTTCTCTTCTTTTGCCAGCTCCTTTAGGTGTAGGGTTAGATTGTGTATTTGAGACCTTTCTTGTTTCTTGAGAAAGGCTTGTATTGCTATATACTTTTCTCTCAGGACTGCCTTTGCTGTATCCCAAAGATTTTGGACAGTTGTGTTTTCATTTTCATTGGTTTCCATGAATTTTTTTAATTCTTCTTTAATTTCCTGGTGACCCATTCATTCTTTAGTATGATGCTCTTCAGCCTCCATGTATTTGAGTACTTTCCTACTTTCCTCTTGTGATTGAGTTCTAATTTCAGAGCATTGTGGTCTGAAAATATGCAGGGAATGATCCCAATCTTTTGGTACCGGTTGAGACCTGATTTGTGACCTAGGATGTGATCAATTCTGGAGAATGTTCCATGGGCACTAGAGAAGAATGTGTATTCCGTTGCTTTGGGATGGAAGGTTCTGAATATGTCTGTGAAGTCCATTTGGTCCAGTGTGTCATTTAAAGTCTTTATTTCCTTGTTGATCTTTTGCTTAGATGATCTGTCCATTTCAGTCAGGGGGTTGTTAAAGTCCCCCACTATTATTGTATTGTTGTCAATGTGTTTCTTTTCTTTTGTTATTAATTGCCTTATATAATTGGCTGCTCCCATGTTCGGGGCATAGATATTTACAATTGTTAGATCTTCTTGTTGGATAGACCCTTTTAGTAGGATATAGTGTCCTTCCTCATCTCTTATTACAGTCTTTGTTTTAAAATCTAGTTTGTCTGATATAAGGATTGCCACCCCAGCTTTCTTTTGGTGTCCATCAGCATAGTAAATTGTTTTCCACCTCTCACTTTCAATGTGGGGGTGTCTTTGGGTCTAAAATGAGTCTCTTGCAGACAGCATATGGATGGGTCTTGTTTTTTAATCCAATCTGATAGCCTGTGTCTTTTGATTGGGGCATTGAGCCCATTTACATTCAGGGTAACTATTGAAAGCTATGAATTTAGTGCCATTGTATTGCCTGTAAGGTGACTGTGACTGTATGTTGTCTGTGTTCCTTTGTGATCTTTGCTGCTTTTAGGCTCTCTCTTTGCTTAGAGGACCCCTTTCAATATTTCT
The DNA here is from genome assembly GCF_037043125.1 of Eumetopias jubatus. Classification (NCBI taxonomy): domain Eukaryota; kingdom Metazoa; phylum Chordata; class Mammalia; order Carnivora; family Otariidae; genus Eumetopias; species Eumetopias jubatus. The sequence continues at coordinate 81,646,810 of NW_028274819.1, read as the reverse complement.
TGGAGGGCTGGTTTCGTGTTTGCAAATTCCTTTAGTTTTTGTTTGTTCTGGAAGCTTTTTATCTCTCCTTCTATTTTTAATGACAGCCTAGCTGGATATAGTATTCTTGGCTGCATAATTTTCTCGTTTAGTGCTCTGAAGATATCTTGCCAGTCCTTTCTGGCCTGCCAGGTCTCTGTGGATAGGTCTGTTGCCAGTCTAATGTTTCTACCATTATAGGTTACATATCTCTTCTCCCGAGCTGCTTTCAGGATTTTCTCTTTGTCTCTGAGACTCGTAAGTTTTGCTATTATATATCGGTGTGTTGACCTATTTTTATTGATTTTGAGAGGGGTTTTCTGTGCCTCCTGGATTTTGATGCTTGTTTCCTTCTCCACATTAGGGAAGTTCTCTGCTATTATTTGCTCCAATATACCTTCTGCCCCTCTCTTTCTTCTTCTTCTGGGATCCCAATTATTCTAATGTTGTTTCGTCTTATCGTATTGTTTATCTCTCGAATTCTGCCCTCGTGATCCTGTAGTTGTTTCTCTCTGTTCTTCTTAGCCTTTTTATTTTCCATCATTTGGTCTTCTATCGCTGATTCTGTCTTCTGCCTCATTTATCATAGCAGTTATTGCTCCCATTTTTGACTGCACCTCTTTAATAGCCTTTTTGATTTTGGCTTGTTTAGAATTTAGTTCTTTTATTTTCCAGAAAGCGTTTCTCTAATAACTTCCACGCTTTTTTCAAGCCCAGCTAGTATCTTTAAAGTCATGATTCTGAAGTCTAGTTCTGACATCGTCCTAATGTCCATATTGAGTAGGTCCCTGGCAGATGGTACTACCTCTTGTTCTTTTTGCTGATGTGATTTTTCTCGTCTTATCATTTTGTCCAGAGGAGAATAGATGAATGAGAAAACAGAATGCTAACAGTTTAACAGCATCCCCAGCAAATATACTCTATACAAATCAGAAAAGACCTGAAACCAGGGAACAAGAAAGGGAAAGAAAGAAAAAACAAAGAGAAAAAAAGGAAAGAATAAAGGAAAAAGAAAAAGATAAAAACAAACAAAAACAGAATAAAAGAAAAAAAAACAGAATATGATCAAATATGATCAGGCTAGTGGATAGATCAGTGCCACACACTAGATTTTTTGCGTATTTTGGTCTTTTAGAAGGAAGTGCCTGCTAAACTTTTAAAAGAAGAAAGACTTATATATGTACAAAATAATGGTTGATACAATGAAGCGATGGAAGATTATTGTAAAGATGAAAATTATAAAAGATTTTATAAAAAGAATTGATAAGAAAAGAAGTTGTTTGAAAAAAGAAAGGGAAGATTTAAAAAAAATAGAAAAGAAAAAGGGAGAGAATGTGATCAGGCAGGAGACTAGAACAAAGCCATACACTAGTGATTTAGGGTATATTTTGATCTGTTAGAGAAACTGTATCTCAAAATTTTAAGGAGAGAACAACTTATATATATATGCCAAAAATAAGGGTAACTACTATGAAGGGATAAAATATGACTCTAAAAATGAAAAATAAAAAATGTTTTTTAAAAAAAGGATTGATAAGATGTTGGTTGAAAAGGGAAAAAGAAAAATTAAAAAAAAATGTTAAAAAATTAACTTTGAAAAACTAATGAATCATGGTAAAAACGCCATGAATTGTATGGGCAGTATTCCCCTAGTGCTGGAGTTCCCCCTTTCTCCTTGATCTGTAAAGTTGGTCTTGGCTTGCTGCCTGTTCATGCTGATCTTCTGGGGGAGGGGCCTGTTGCCATGGTTCCCAAATGTCTTTGCCGGAGGCGGGATTGGCCCGCCCTTGTGAGTCTGGGCTAAGCAAGCTCCTCGGGTTTGCTCTCAGGAGCTTCTGTTCCCTGCAAGCTCTCAGTACAGCTTTGGAGGACCAGGGTGAAAATGGTGGCCCCCCAATCTCCGCCCAGAGGAGCCAAGAACTTGGGGCCCCGCTCCTCTTTGAGACCCCAGAGAAAAGCAGTCAGTCACTCCTGTCTCCCCGGTCTCTGGCCACACTCTGTGCTCACTCGGCCTGTGACCAAGCATTTCTATCTCTGGCTCCTGACCCTGTGCGGAGTCTCCAAACCCAGCAGATCCCTGTGGTGGGCTCCCGCGCCGCTCCTCCCGGGGGAGGAAGGGGAGTCTCCCCGGCTCTCCCACTTGTTGGGTCCCTGCTGGAGGAGCAGTGGCCCGACTGGGCCGCGGCATACCAAGATTTTTATTAAACTTAGTAATTAATGAGGGAACCATTAAAATGTTATAGCTCATTCAAAGGAGAATCTGAAAAACAAGACCTCTATAGGCAATCTAGAATGTTGAAATGGATTTGTTAACAGAGGCAAAACTAAACATCCTATGGGCTTAAGGTAATGTTTGGAACCATCTTTTCTATAGGGTGGAGACTCATTCTATCCCTACCAGACAAAATATAATTGCATTTCTAAGGACAAGAATCATTTGCATTACCTCAATTTCCTACAACATAAAGAATCATAAAATAGCCCAAAGACAATAAAACATGAAGACCATTACAGAATCAGATATCTCCAAAGGATTTGCTTATACCACACCTAGGGAATGTGTCTTCATTATAAGGCTATTCAGTGATCCTTTGCTCATTTCAAAGTCTTTTATGATTTGTCCTAACACTTGTAACTGGATAATACTGTTGTGATCATATCAAGATTCTCCAGCTTGATGTCCACTAAAGAGTTAGCTCCTTGACCACTAGAAGCCATTACCAAACCTGTGCGTTCTCTTTCTATATTTCCTCTCTTTGTCCTCACATCTATGGTCCTTCTTACTAACCATGCCCCTCTCTCACCTCCTAAAAAATCCATGAGTAGGTACTCTTGGAACTTTTAGTCTGTAATGCAAACACTTTACTAATGTTACTAATACAACATCATGAACAGAAAAAAAAAAAAGAAAGAAAAGAGAGTCTCTCAAAGAGCCCAAATGATGACTTTACCCTTAGAGTGTCTCTAGGCTTGAGAAAGAGAAGAGAAAAATACATTCTTACTAAAAATGGAATAGCACATGGATAGAGGTTTACTCTCTTTTTATACTACAGCCCTATGAATATGTAACTTAGTCTGTTTTCCTTAATAACATTCTTCTGCCAGACGTTTGTCTGCCTCTGTTCCAGAATGTTCTACCGTCACTCCTTCTTTCTTGTAAAAGTGTCTGGGGAGGGGGGAACTTCAGCTCAATCAATTCCCGACTACTCCCTGGAAAATTTATCTGGTCAGATAGATCCCAAACAAGCCTAGCCCTCCTTGTGCTACCATAATCAGGGACTCAGATTTGGAAAACCAGTGCTAGGAAGTCAGGTTTTAGACGTCTAAATATAGGAACACACTTAGGGATCATTTATAAAGATACTTGTCCTAGGGCCCTTGAGTCTGGAATGCCAATTTATAACAGAGATTTGCCCTGGGCAGATAACCAGAAGGAGCTATGTTATTTTAGTCTGCACAAAGATGAGTCCCGGGTTAAGGTCCACATGAGAAATAGTCAACCCACAGAAGATCCAGCAACAGAGATTGAGGAGTATTCCAAGAAATCAAAGTAGATGACAGGAATGTGGACCATGGACATGAGACCGGAGGCCAGAGTGGGACAATAAGCCAGACCTAAAGCCGAAAACCTTGGTTGGTCTGGGTCATGGGTTGGCTCCATTACATGCAGTATGTACGTGGAGGAGGGTGAGCTTCTGGATGGTTAATATGACTCTTTTCTGTATTAGAGATCTGTAGCGTTGGTAGAGAGTAAGGAGGAGTCAAGTAGCTTATAAGAAATTGTCTTTGAGTTAACCTATAGTTTCTGTAACTAAGAACTCCCAAGGAGACATGATATTTGGAAGTATAAGTGCTTGCTACTTAGGTTTTAAGTGTATAGCACCGAATCTGCTGTGAAGCTCTGTCTTCAGAGACAGGACCTCTTATGATTCCAGGTAGTTAGTGAACCCACTGACAAATATCTATGCCTGTCAAGTAGCTTTTGTGGATTCGTAAATCATGAAAAACCTTTTTTCTTAAATTTTAACTTTATTTGCCCTCATAGAGTAATAAAGTCAATAAAAGTGAGGTTCATTTACCCTTAAATAATTAAAATCTTGGTTTTTAATAGCTACTAGATGTCCAGAGAGTCAATTGAATCCATTTTTAAAAAGCATTAAAACCTCCAATTTTATAAAATAGAAGGGTACTTTAGCTGCTTGAAGTCAAAAATTCTGTATCAGAGGTTTATACTAAATCTACCCTACTATTTCTGACCATTTGATCCATAGAGTAGCATTGCAACATATTTATGTACATTTTTAAGTAGATACATACAGGAGATTTTTCTATCCTATTATAATTTCCTAGAACTAATGATATACTATGAGCACCTTAAGTTAAGCTCAGTTCTTAGGTACTTGTGTGCTGTCTCTGAAACTGGGTTTTGTGAGAGAGAGATTTCCAGTGATAATCTTTCCAAGTTAACAGAGATATAGGGAAGAGGAAGGCTTAGAATTTGAGGAATATCTGTAAGAATTGGTATTGTAATCTTATAAATTAACTAGTACCACTACAGTGGCTTTAAGGGAGCACTGCCCTGTTCAGAGCAGAAACTTCAAAAATCGTATTGCCTTGCCCTGCCTTCTAAATTTAAAAATAATTTTATAAAAAGCCTGAGCTTGGTGGCTCAGTCAGCTGGCACCTACTTTTGGCTCGGGTCATGATTCTGGGGTCCTCAGATCGAGCCTCACATTTGGTTCCCAACTCAGTGGAGAGTCTGCTTCTCCCTCTGCCTCTGCCTCTCTCCTCTGCTCATGCTCTCTCTCTCTCTCTGTGTCTCTCTCTTTCTCTCAAATGAATAAATAAAATCTTTAAAAAAATAAAAAAATAATAAAAGACTTAAAATGTATCAAAATCTAAGTCTATTAAACAAAATAGGACTTATCTCTGTATTGAGTCACCTATGTTAAGGGGAGCATCCAGTTTTTGGTGTAGGACTATTATAAAAAGTTTATAATTGGAGCAATCTGTAACTTATAACACTCAATAATGAAAATTAAAGAAAGTACCTGTTTCACAATGCTTGAACGAATTCATATAATGTATCAAGGAAATAATTTTTGGTGAAAATTGATTATTATGAAATGTGTGACCTAAAATTATCACTAAAGGAAATTAATTTATAGTCTGCTCATAGAAGCTTGTTGAAATAGATATTCTCAGTTTAGATAATTTCCCAATGTGATGAATGTTGATAAAAATATAATATTGAAAAATTACAAATGAATTCTGTTGTTTTCATTACTTATTCCCTACAAACAGATGACTGAGCAGACCTGGTTAAGTCGTTCTTTTTTTTTTTTTTTAAGATTTTATTTATTTATTCATGAGAGACCCAGAGAGAGAGAGAGAGAGGCAGAGGGAGAAGCAGGCTCCCAAGGAGCAGGGAGCCCGATGTGGGACTCGATCCCAGGACTCTGGGATCATGACCCGAGCTGAAGGCAGATGCTCAACCATCTGAGCCACCCAGGCGCCCAAGTCGTTCTTATTTAAATGAATAACTGTATATATAGATTTCAAAGCAATTGAAGTCAGTGACACCTTCTACATAGTCCTTGTTTCTTTTTTTTTTTTTAGCATATAATAAATCATTTATTATTATTGGAAAGTATAAATGCCACATGAGGATTTAAAAAAAGCAAGCATCTTCCACCTTTGGTTGTTCTCTGGCTCAAATTTAGATAAATTTTGTTTTAAATATATCAGCTTACTATTTAATTTAATTTTATTTTTTTAAATAATTTTTTATTGTTATATTAATCACCATACATTACATCACTAGTTTTTGATGTAGTGTTTCATGATTCATTGTTTGTGCATAATACCCAGTGCTCCACGCAGAATGTGCCTTCTCTAATAACCATCACCAGGCTAACCCATCCCCCCAATCCCCATCCCCTCTAGAACCCTCAGTTTGTTTTTCAGAGTCCATCGTCTCTAATGGTTCATCCCCCCTCCGACTTACTCACCGTCATTCTTCCCCTCCTGCTATCTTCTTCTTTTTTTTTCTTAATATATATTACATTATTTGTTTCAGAAGTACAGATCCATGCTTCATCAGTCTTGTACAATTCACAGTGCTCACCATAGCACATACCCTCCCCAGTGTCTATCACCCAGCCACCCCATCCCTCCCACCCACCACCACTCCAGCAACCCTCAGTTTGTTTCCTGAGATTAAGAATTCCTCATATCAGTGAGGTCATATGATACATGTCTTTCTCTGATTGACTTATTTCACTCAGCATAACACCCACCAGTTGCATCCACGAAGTTGCAAATGGCAAGATCTCATTCCTTTTGAGGGCTGCATAATATTCCATTGTGTATATATACCACTACTTCTTTATCCATTCATCTGTCGATGGACATCTTGGCTCTTTCCACAGTTTGGCTATTGTGGATATTGCTGCTATAAACATTGGGGTACATGTACCCCTTCAGATCCCTATATTTGTATTTTTGTGGAAAATACCCAGTAGTGCAATTACTGGATTGTGTGGTAGCTCTATTTTCAACTGTTTGAGGAACCTCCATACTGTTTTCCAGAGTGGTTGCACCAGCTTGCATTCCCACCAACAGTGTAGGAGGGTTCCCCTTTCTCCACATCCCCGCCAACATCTGTCGTTTCCTGACTTGTTAATTTTAGCCATTCTGACTGGTGTGAGGTGGTCTTTCATTGAGGTTTTGATTTGGATTTCCCTGATGCCTAGTGATGTTGAGCACTTTTTCATGTGTCTGTTGGCCATTTGGATGTCTTCTTTGGAAAAATGTCTGTTCATGTCTTCTGCCCATTTCTTGATTGGATTATTTGTTCTTTGGGTGTTGAGTTTGATAAGTTCTTTATAGATTTTGGATACTAGCCCTTTATCTGATATGTCATTTGAAAATTTTTTCTCCCATTCTGTCGGTTGTCTTTTGGTTTTGTGGACTGTTTCTTTTGCTGTACAAAAGCTTTTTATCTTGATGAACTCCCAATAGTTCATTTTTGCCCTGGCTTCCCTTGCCTTTGGTGATGTTTCTAGGAAGAAGTTGCTGCGGCTGAGGTCGAAGAGGTTGCTGCCTGTGTTCTCCTTTATGATTTTGATGGACTCCTGTATCATGTTTAGGTCTTTCAACCATTTGGAGTCTATTTTTGTGTGTGGTGTAAGGAAATGGCCCAGTTTCATTCTTCTGCATGTGGCTGACCAATTTTCCCAACACCATTTGTTGAAGAGACTGCCTTTTTTCCATTGGACATTCTTTCCTGCTTTGTCAAAGATGAGTTGACCATAGAGTTGAGGGTCCATTTCTGGGCTCTCTATTATGTTCCATCGATCTATGGGTCTGTTTTTGTGCCAGTACCATACTGTCTTGATGATGACAGCTTTGTAATAGAGCTAGAAGACTAGAATTGTGATGCTGCCAGCTTTGATTTCTTTTTCAACATTTCTCTGGCTATTCGGGGTCTCTTCTGGTTCCATATAAATTTTAGGATTATTTGTTCCATTTCTTTGAATAAGGTGGATGGTATTTTGATGGGGATTGCGTTAAATGTGTAGATTGCTCTAGGTAGCACTGACATCTTCACAATTCTTGTTTTTCCAATCCATGAGGATGGAACGTTTTTCCATTTCTTTGTGTCTTCTTCAATTTCTTTCATGAGTATTTTATAGTTTTGTGAGTACAGATCCTTTGCCTCTTTGGTTAAATTTATTCCTAAGTGTCTTATGGTTTTGAGTGCAATTGTAAATGGGATCGACTCCTTGATTTGTCTCTCTTCTGTCTTGTTGTTGGTGTATAGGAATGCCACTGATTTCTGTGCATTGATTTTATATCCTGCCACTTTACTGAATTCCTGTATGAGTTCTAGCAATTTTGGGGTGGAGTCTTTCGGGTTTTCCACATACAGTATCATATCATCTGCAAAGAGTGAGAGTTTGACTTCCTCTTTGCCGATTTGGATGCCTTTGATTTCTTTTTGTTGTCTGATTGCTGTGGCTAGGACTTCTAATACTATGGTGAATAACAGTGATGATAGTGGAAATCCCTGCCGCGTTCCTGACCTTAGGGGAATGGTATTCGCTGTAGGTTTTTCATAGATGGCTTTTATGATGTTGAGGTATGTACCCTCTACCCCTATACTCTGAAGAGTTTTGATCAAGAAAGGATGCTGTACTTTGTCAAATTCTTTTTCTGCATCTATTGAGAGGATCATATGATTCTTGTTCTTTCTTTTGTTAATGTATTGTATCACGTTGATTGATTTGAGGATGTTGAACCAGCCTTGCAGCCCAGGGATAAATCCCACTTGGTCATGGTGAATAATCCTTTTAATGTACTGTTGGATCCTATTGGCTAGTATTTAGGTGAGAATTTTTGCATCCATGTTCATCAAGGATATTGGTCTGTAATTCTCCTTTTTGATGGGGTCTTTGTCTCGTTTTGGGATCAAGGTAATGCTGGCCTCATAAAATGATTTTAGAAGTTTTCCTTCCATTTCTATTTTTTGGAACAGTTTCAGGAGAATGAGTATTAATTCTTTTTTAAATATCTGATAGAATTGCCCTGGGAAGCCATCTGGCCCTGGGCTTTTGTTTGTTGGGAGATTTTGGATGACTGCTTCAATTTCCTTAGCGGTTATAGGTCTGCTCCAGTTTCTATTTCTTCCTGGTTCAATTTTGGTCGTTGAAAAATCTCTAGGAATGCACCTATTTCTCCCAGGTTATCTAATTTGCTGGCATAGAGTTGCTCATAATATGTTCTTATAATTGTTTGTATTTCTTTGGTGTTGGTTGTGATCTCTCCTCTTTCATTCATGATTTTGTGGATTTGGGTCATTTCTCTTTTCTTTTTGATAAGTCTGGCCAGGGATTTATCAATCTTGTTAATTCTTTCAAAGAACCAGGTCCTAGTTTCGTGGATCTGTTTTACTGTTCTTTTGGTTTATATTTAATTGATTTCTGCTCTGATCTTTATTATGTGTCTTCTTCTGCTGGGTTTAGGCTTTATTTGCTGTTCTTTCTCCAGCTCCTTTAGGTGTAGGGTTAGGTTGTGTATTTGAGACCTTTCTTGTTTCTTGAGAAAGGCTTGTATTGCTATATACCTTCCTCTCAGGTCTGACATTGCTGTATCCCAAAGATTTTGAACAGTTGTGTTTTCATTTTCATTGGTTTCCAAGAATTTTTTTAATTCTTCTTTAATTTCCTGGTTGACCCATTCATTCTTTAGTATGATGCTCTTCAGCCTCCATGTATTTGAGTTTTTTCCGACTTTCCTCTTGTGATTGAGTTCTAGTTTCAAAGCATTGTCGTCTGAAAATGTGCGGGGAATAATCTCTTCTTTTGGTACTAGTTGAGACCTGATTTGTGACCTAGGATGTGATCTAGTCTGGATAATGTTCCATGGGCACTAGAGAAGAATGTGTATTCTGTTGCTTTGGGATGGAATGTTCTGAATATGTCTGCAAAGTCCATTGTTCCAGTGTTTCATTTAAAGTCTTTATTTCCTTGTTGATCTTTTGCTTAGATGATCTGTCCATTTCAGTGAGGGGGGTGTTAAAGTCCCACAGTATTATTGTATTGTTGTCAATGTGTTTCTTTGCTTTTGTTATTAATTGCCTTATATAATTGGCTGCTCCCACTTTAGGGGTATAGATATTTACAATTGTTAGATCTTCTTGTTGGATAGACCTTTAAGTAGGATATAGTGTCCTTCTTCATTTCTTATTACAGTCTTGTTTTAAAATCTAATTTGTCTGATATAAGGATTGCCTCCCCAGCTTTCTTTTGGTGTCCATTAGCATGGTAAATGGTTTCCCCCCCCTCACTTTCAAACTGGGGGTGTCCTTGAGTCTAAAATTGGTCTCTTGCAGACAGCATATTGATGGGTCTTGTTTTTTAATCCAATCTGATAGCCTGTGTCTTTTGATTGGGGCATTTAGCCCATTTACATTCAGGGTAACTATGGAAAGTATGAATCTAGTGCCATTGTATTGCCTGTAAGGTGACTGTTACTGTATATTGTCTGTGTTCCTTTCTGATCTATGCTGATTTTAGGCTCTCTGTTTGCTTAGAGGACCTCTTTCAATATTTTTTGTAGGGCTAGTTTTGTGTTTGCAAATTCCTTTAGTTTTTTTTTGTCCTGGAAGGTTTTTATCTCTCCTTCTATTTTCAATGATAACCTAGCTGGATATAGTATTCTTGGCTGCATATTTTTCTCGTCTAGTGCTCTGACGATATCTTGCCAGTCCTTTCTGGCCTGCCAGGTCTCTGTGGATAGGTCTGTTGCCAATCTAATATTTTTACCATTGTAGGTTACATTTCTCTTCTCCCGAGCTGCTTTCAGGATTTTCTCTTTGTCTCTGAGACTCGTAAGTTTTACTATTAGATGTCGGGGTGTTGACCTATTTTTATTGATTTTGAGAGGGGTTCTCTGTGCCTCCTGGATTTTGATGCCTGTTTCCTTCCCCACATTAGGGAAGTTCTCTGCTATTATTTGCTCCAATATACCTTCTGCCCCTCTCTCTCTTTCTTCTTCTTCTGGGATCCCAATTATTCTAATGTTGTTTTGTCTTATCGTATTGCTTATCTCTCGAATTCTGCCCTCGTGATCCTGTAGTTGTTTATTTCTCTTTTTCTCAGCCTCTTTATTTTCCATCATTTGGTCTTCTATATCGCTGATTTTATCTTCTGCCTCCTTTATCCTAGCAGTTAGTGCCCCCAATTTTGATTTTACCTCATTAATAGCCTTTTGATTTCAACTTGGTTAGATTTTAGTTCTTTTATTTCTCCAGAAACGGTTTCTCTAATAACTTCCAGGGTTTTTTCAAGCCCAGCTAGTATCTTTAAAGTCATGATTCTGAACTCTAGTTCCAACATCGTACTAATGTCAGTATTGAGTAGGTTCCTGGCAGACGGTACTACCTCTTGTTCTTTTTGCTGAGGTGATTTTTTTCATCTTGTCATTTTGTCCAGTGGAGAACAGATGAATGAGAGAACAGAATGCTAACAGGTTAACAACGTCTCCAGCAATATACTCTATACAAATCAGAAAAGACCTGAAACCAGGGGACAAGAAAGGGAAAGAAAGAAGAGAAAAACAAAAAAAGAAAAAGATAAAAACAAACAAAAACAGAACAAAACAAAAAAAAACAGAATATGATCAAATATGATCAGACTAGTGCATAGATCAGTGCCACACACTACCTTTCGGGCATATTTTGGTCTGTTAGATGAAAGTGGCTGCTAAAATTTTAAAGGAAGAAAGACTTATATATGTACAAAATAAGGGTTGATACAATGAAGGGATGGCAGCTCACTGTAAAGATGAAAATTATAAAAGATTTTATAAAAGGAATTGTTAAGATAAGAAGTTGTTTTTGAAAGGAAAGAAGATTTAAAAAGAAAAAGAAAAAAGAAAAAAATGAAAAAAAAAAGGGAGAGAATGTGATCATGCACGAGAATAGAACAAAGCCATACACTAGTGATTTAGGGTATATTTTGATCTGTTAGAGGAAATTGTATCTGAAAATTTTAACATTAGAACAACTTATATATTTATGGCAAAAATAAGTGTAACTACTATGAAGGTATAAAAATATGACTCTAAAAATGAAAAATAAAAAAAAATTTAAAAAAGGGATTGATAAGATGTTGTTTGAAAAAGGGAAAAAGAAAAATTCAATAAAAACAGTTAAAAAAATTAACTTTGAAAAACTAATGAATTATGGTGAAAAAGCCATGAATTCTATGTGCAGTATTCCCCTAGTGCTGGAGTTCTCCCTTTCTCCTTGATTGGTAAACTTGGTCTTGGCTTGCTGGCTGTTCATGCTGATCTTCTGGGGGAGGGGTCTGTTGCCGTGGTTCCCAAATGTCTTTGCCAATGCGGAATTGCCCTGTCCTTGTGAGTCCGGGCTAAGCAAGCTGCTCGGGTTTGCTCTCAGGAGCTTTTTTTCCCTGCAAGCTCTCGGTACAGCTTTGGAGGACCAGGGTGAAAATTGTGGCCTCCTAATCTCTGCCTGGAGGAGATGAGAACTCGGTGCCCAGCTCCTTAGTGTGCCCCCAGAGAAAAGCAGTCACTCCCGTCTCCCTGGTCTCCGTCCGCACTGCGTGCTCACCTGGCCTGTGACTGAGCGTTTCTATCTCTGGCACCGAACCCCGTGTGGAGTCTCCAGACGTAGCAGATCCCTGCGGTGTGCTCCCGCGCCGCTCCTCCCCGGGGAGGAAGGGGAGTCTCCCCGGCTCTGCCGCTTGTTGGGTCCCTGCTGGAGAAGCAGTAGCCTGACTTGGCCGCGGATCACAGTTTATGGCAACCCCGAGCTGAGAACCCGCGCCTCGGCTCCGTCTCTGCAGCCGGCTTCCCCGCTCCGATACCTGGGAGCTCTGCTGCACTCAGGCACCCCCAGTCTTTCTGTGACCCCGAGGGTCCTGCGACCACACTGTCCTGCAAGGGTTCCACCCCCCGCTTAGCCACTGGAGCGACGTCCCTCAGCGGAGCATACTTCTAAAAGGTCCGATTTTGTGCTCCGCCACTGTATCACTTGCCAGAAGCGTCTGACGGAGGCCCCCTCCCCCACCGTTTATCCTCCCGAATATCTCCTCGGATTCACTTCTCCGCACGTCCTACCTTCCAGAAAGTGGTCGCTTTTCTGTTCAGAGTGTTGTTACTCTTCTTATCTTCAATCTCCTGTTGAGTTCGTAGGTGTTCAGAGTGGTTTTATCCGTATTCAGCTGAATTCCTGAGACCAGACGAAATCCAGGTCTCCTACTCCTCTGCCATCTTGCTCTGCCCATAGTCCTTGTTTCTTAAGCTCTCTGTGTACCTTAGTTTCCTCAGTCATAATAATTGCTTTTATCATTGGACTATTTTGAGGATTAAATAAATCAATACATAGAAAGTTTAGGTCTTGGCATGCATTCAATACTCAATAAATAATGTTTATAACTATATTATTTGTATTATTGGCTGCTCTATTCAAGTCCACTTGTGCACTGGTCTCACCTAGGTTGTGATTATACCTTCACACCTTCCCTCTTCATCTGTCTATGGAACAGGTATCTTCCTTTCAGGTTTCTTTTCTGAGTTGTGAAATCTTCCCTGAGCCAAAGCTGTCCTGTTGTGTTCTGCAGGTTGCACTTTGCATAACCCCAGGGGGCACACTTTACATTATGGTCATCATATTTGGAAAGTTATTATGATAAAATGGCAGATAGCACAAACTGTCTTGAAAAACGATGTTTATACCAATTTGTACAAAGTCAAATTTTGGGCTAGTGGAGGTGCAATTATTCATCATCATTGAGCTTTCACTAATTTCCAAGTATAAATGAGGTAGACAGAAAGCTAGACTTGGCCTGCATTCTCTTTGAGGAGGGGGAAGTAGGTGGCTGAGAGATATTTGTTAAGTGAACAAGATTAAATGGCCCTTAATATAAGAACAAAATTGCATCAATTTTGATATGAGTTTTAGTATAGGAGATCTTAAATCCCATTGGTTGTATTGCTCAAAGTTGTGCTTGAGACCTTGATCTGCACCACAGGAATTAAATAGCCTCCACAAAACAACAGGACCTTACACCACTCCTTTGAGTATCAACTTTCACATTTAAATATTGGGCTAAAAGCTCTTGTCCTGAATGTCTAATTCTGATAATCAGAAAAATTCATGTTTGGGAAAGCAACTAGTAAATAAGATAATTATATTCTGTTCCACATATTTTGAAAGAAATGCCCTTGATTTCTTTTTCTTATCATACTTCACTTTGCATCTGCTTTCTTTTTACTTCTTTCTTGAAAGCCTACATGGGGCAACATTGAGCAGGTGATGGCTCTAGCTTGCAGTTCATGGTGTCAAAGCAGTAGTTAAAAGCTGCATCTTAGGAAAGGGCTTGATCTGATTTTCAGTTTATGAAACCCCCACCGCGGGTTGTGAAACAGAATCCTGACAAGAAAGCAGGTTTGAAGAGGTTGGTGGGAAGTGGACCCTCAAGTAATTCTTGAGCTTAAGAGTACCTTGTGGGAACCACTCTTCTGGTTTATTTGGCTGTTCTATGACTATAGACTCATGTGTATTGGGACCTCTTGGAGGCATAGCCCTGAGTGGACACAATCCAAATGCTTTAAGATCATGGGTACTAAAATTCAAATTGACACTTGAAGAATCTGAACATTTGGCTCTTGGATTAAAAGAGACAGCTTGTTCCTTTCTATAAACACATGGTATCCTAGACTAAAGACTGAGCAACCCTGAATTTAGTAAGCAAGTCTTAAGTGGAACATAAGTTGATGCTTTAATAGAATGAGAACGGATGCTCCCAGTTCCCATAAACATTCATTTTTTTCCAGCTCATGTGCACCTTTTCTTGGGGATAAAATCAATCTTTTTGAAATGAGGAAATGAACTGTGTCACTAGCCCTCAGAATTATGAGTAAAAAATATGGTGGATGTTCAGCCTCACATAGGTGCAGCAAATAATTCAGCATATTAGAAATGTTATGTCAACCCCTCAGACGATTTTAGCCTGTATTTACAAAAAATCTTACTAACTTTCAATTCTTTAAGATCTCAACATATCCTTCCTATTTCTAAAGTTCTTTTTTAAAATGTGGGAATAGCTGGTGATTTTTACAGCTCTTAAAAAGAAAAAACCCAAATCATAGATTTTTGTAGCTTGAACGGACCTTAGACATCATGTAGTCAAATACCTTCCATTTAAAGATGAGCTACTGTGGCGCCTGGGTGGCTCAGTCGTTAAGCGTCTGCCTTTGGCTCAGGTCATGATCCCAGGGTCCCGGGATCAAGCCCTGAATCAGGCTCCTGAAAGCAGGCTCCGCGGGAAGCCTGCTTCTCCCTCTCCCACTCCCCTTGCTCGTGTTCCCTCTCTCACTGTGCTTCTCTATCAAAAAATAAATAAAATCTTTAAAAAAAAAAAGAAAGATGAGTTACTGAGGCCCAGAGATGTGATATGATTGCCTAAGGTCACAGAGCAGAAAGTTGTGGAGCTGGGACTCAAATCAAGATTTTCTTCTTCTCTTTCCTCTCTACACTATTAAAAAAAGAAAAAGAATAAATGAGGCAGTTTCTACTCCTCATCAGTGTCAACTTAAAGTTTTGGTAAAAGATTTGTGGAACCCAGCTACATATAACATAATGGTTAAGAGCATGGATTAATAACTGACCTTGTCTCCATTCCAGCTCTTTCATTCTGTGACTTTGGCAAATCGTTCTAAGTATTAGTTTCTTCATTTATAAAAAGTGGAAAAGGACAGTACATATCTCATTTAAACCACACAATTAAATGATGAATTACAAGCCACACATAGTGATTGCTTAATAAATATTAGATATTATTTTATGTTTATAACTGGAAAACCAAATTTTTTGAGGACACTTTTTGTGGTTTAGAGCCTTCCACAGTGGAAAAATGTTACAACTGATAGTCCTAAGTAGTTTTGGAATCTTGATGGGCTAACTGAGGTGTTCAAAAATCAAACAGTTCATTTACATAGGCTTCAGTTTTCTTTAGGAAGATCTTACCTCACGAAATTTTTTACGTTGGACAATCAATTTCAGATATTTTGCAATTTGATAGCGAGTATAAGAACTTTACCAAAGGGGAAAAACTAGTCAAGCCAGTTTTCCTGCATTTGCCTATAATGTTCCCTCAGTTTGGGATGCTCTTCTCTTTTCCTGCCTGTCCAATTCTTTTAAAAAAATTTTTTTTATTATGTTAATCACCATACATTTCATCATTAGTTCTTGATGTAGTGTTCCATGATTCATTGTTTGTGCATAACACCCAGTGCTCCACGCAGAATGTGCCCTCTTTAATACCCATCACCAGACTAACCCATTCCCCCATCCTCCTCCCCTCTAGCACCCTCAGTTTGTTTTTCAGAGTCCATCGTCTTTCATGGTTCATCTCCCCCTCTGACTTATTCCCCTTCATTCTTCCCCTCCTGCTATCTTCTTCTTTTTCTTTTTTGCTTAACACATGTATCATTATTTGTTTCAGAAGTACAGATCTGTGATTCAACAGTCTTGCACAATTCACAGCGCTCAAAATAGCACATACCCTACCCAATGTCTATCACCCAGCCACCCCATCCCTCCCACCCACCACCACTCCAGCAAAACTCAGTTTGTTTCCTGAGATTAAGAATTCCTCATATCAGTGAGGTCATATGATACATGTCTTTCTCTGATTGACTTATTTCACTCAGCATAACACCCACCAGTTGCATCCACGAAGTTGCAAATGGCAAGATCTCATTCCTTTTGAGGGCTGCATAATATTCCATTGTGTATATATACCACCTCTTCTTTATCCATTCATCTGTCGATGGACATCTTGGCTCTTTCAACAGTTTGGCTATTGTAGACATTGGTGCAATAAACATCGGGGTGCACGTACCCCTTCAGGTCCCTACATTTGTATTTTTGTGGTAAATACCCAGTAGTGCAATGGCTGGATTGTGTGGTAGCTCTATTTTCAACTGTTTGAGGAACCTCCATACTGTTTTCCAGAGTGGTTGCACCAGCTTGCATTCCCACCAACAGTGTAGGAGGGTTCCCCTTTCTCCACATCCCCGCCAACATCTGTCATTTCCTGACTTGTTAATTTTAGCCATTCTGACTGGTGTGAGGTGGTCTCTCATTGAGGTTTTGATTTGGATTTCCCCGATGCCAAGCGATGTTGAGCACTCTTTCATGTGTCTGTTGGCCATTTGGATGTCTTCTTTGGAAAAATGTCTGTTCATGTCTTCTGCCCATTTCTTGATTGGATTATTTGTTCTTTGGGTGTTGAGTTTGATAAGTTCTATATAGATATTGGATACTAGCCCTTTATCTGATATGTCATTTGAAAATTTTTTCTCCCATTCTGTCAGTTGTCTTTTGGTTTTGTGGACTGTTTCTTTTGCTGTACAAAAGCTTTTTATCTTGATGAAATCCCAATAGTTCATTTTTGCCCTGGCTTCCCTTGCTGTTGGCGATGTTTCTAGGAAGAAGTTGCTGCGGCTGAGGTCGAAGAGGTTGCTACCTTTGTTCTCCTTTAGGATTTTGATGGACTCCTGTTTCACATTTAGGTCTTTCAACCATTTGGAGTCTATTTTTGTGTGTGGTGTAAGAAAATGGTTCAGTACATTCTTCTGCATGTGGCTGACCAATTTTCCCAACACGATTTGTTGAAGAGACTGTCTTTTGTCCATTGGACATTCTTTCCTGCTTTGTCAAAGATGAGTTGACCATAGAGTTGAGGGTCTATTTCTGGGCTCTCTATTCTGTTCCATTGATCTATGTGTCTGTTTTTGTGCCAGTACCATACTGTATTGATGATGACAGCTTTGTAAGAGAGCTGGAAGTCTGGAATTGTGATGCCGCCAGCTTTGCTTTTCTTTTTCAAGATTCCTCTGGCTATTCGGGGTCTCTTCTTCTTCCATACAAATTTTAGGATTCTTTGTTCCATTTCTTTGAAAAAAGTAGATGGTATTTTGATCGGGATTGCATTGAATGTGTAGATTGCTATAGGTATCATTGACATCTTCACAATGTTTATTCTTCCAATCCATGAGGATGGAAAGTTTTTCCATTTCTTTGTGTCTTCTTCAATTTCTTTCATGAGTATTTTATAGTTTTGTGAGTACAGATTCTTTGCCTCTTTGGTTAAATTTGTTCCTAGGTGTCTTATGATTTTGGGTGCAATTGTAAATGGGATCTACTCCTCGATTTGTCTCTCTTCAGTGTTGTTGTTGGTGTATAGGAATGCCACTGATTCCTTTGCATTGATTTTATGTCCTGTCACTTTACTGAATTCCTGTATGAGTTCTAGCAGTTTTGGGGTAGAGTCTTTTGGGTTTCCCACATACACTATCATATCATCTGCAAAGAGTGAGAGTTTGACTTCCTCTTTGCTGATTTGGATGCCTTTGATTTCTTTTTGTTGTCTGATTGCTTTGGCTAGGACTTCTAATACTATGTGGAATAGCAGTGGTGACAGTGGACATCCCTGCTGCGTTCCTGACCTTAGGGGAAAAGCTCTCAGGTTTCCCCATTGAGAATGATATTTGCTGTAGTTTTTTCATAGATGGCTTTTATGATGTTGAGGCATGTACCCTCTATCCCTATACTCTGAAGAGTTTTGATCAAGAAAGGATGCTGTACTTTGTCAAATGCTTTTTCTGCATCTATTGAGAGGATCATATGATTCTTGTTCTTTCTTTTGTTAATGTATTGTATCACGTTGATTGATTTGCGGATGTTGAACCAGCCTTGCAGCCCAGGGATAAATCCCACTTGGTCATGGTGAATAATCCTTTTAATGTACTGTTGGATCCTATTGGCTAGTATTTAGGTGAGAATTTTTGCATCCATGTTCATCAAGGATATTGGTTTGTAATTCTCCTATTTGATGGGGTCTTTGTCTGGTTTTGGGATCAAGGTAATGGTGGCCTCATAAAATGAGTTTGGAAGTGTTCCTTCCATTTCTATTTTTTTGGAACACTTTCAGGATAATGGGTATTAATTCTTCTTTAAATGTCTGATAGAATTGCCCTTGGAAGTCATCTGGCCCTGGGCTTTTGTTTGTTGGGAGATTTTGGATGAGTGCTTCAATTTCCTTAGTGGTTCTAGGTCTGTTCAGGTTTTCTATTTCTTCCTGGTTCAATTTTGGTCATTGATACATATCTAGGAATGCACCTATTTCTCCCAGGTTATCTAATTTGCTGGCATAGAGTTGCTCATAATATGTTCTTATAATTGTTTGTATTTCTTTGGTGTTGGTTGTGATCTCTCCTCTTCCATTCATGATTTTGTGGATTTGGGTCATTTCTCTTCTTTTTGATAAGTCTGGCCAGGGATTTATCAATCTTGTTAATTCTTTCAAAGAACCAGCTCCTAGTTTCGTTGATCTGTTCTACTGTTCTTTTGGTTTCTATTTCATTGATTGCTTCTCTGATCTTTATGATTTCTCTTCTCCTGCTGGGTTAAGGCTTATTTGCTGTTCTTTCTCCAGCTCCTTTAGGTGTAGGGTTAGGCTGTGTATTTGAGACCTTTCTTGTTTCTTGAGAAAGGCTTGTATTGCTATATACTTTCCTCTCAGGACTGCCTTTGCTGTATCCCAAAGATTTTGAACAGTTGTGTTTTCATTTTCATTGGTTTCCATGAATTGTTTTAATTCTTCTTTAATTTCCTGGTTGACCCATTCATTCTTTAGTAGGATGCTCTTTAGCCTCCATGTATTTGAGTTCTTTCCGACTTTCCTCTTGTGATTGAGTTCTAGTTTTAAAGGATTGTGGTCTGAAAATATGCAGGGAATAATCCCAATCTTTTGGTACCGTTTGAGACCTGACTTGTGACCTAGGATGTGATCAATTCTGGAGAATGTTCCATGGGCACTAGAGAAGAATGTGTATTCCATTGCTTTGGGATGGAATGTTCTGAATATGTCTGTGAAGTCCATTTGGTCCAGTGTTTCATTTAACGTCTTTTTTCCTTGTTGATCTTTTCTTTAGATGATCTGTCCATTTCAGTCAGGGGGTTGTTAAAGTCCCCCACTATTATTGTATTGTTGTCAATGTGTTTCTTTGCTTTTGTTATTAATTGCCTTATATAATTGGCTGCTCCCATGTTCGGGGCATAGATATTTACAATTGTTAGATCTTCTTGTTCGATATACCCTTAAGTTGGATATAGTGTCCTTCCTCATCTCTTATTACAGTCTTTGGTTTAAAATCTAATTTGTCTGATATAAGGATTACCACCCCAGCTTTCTTTTGGTGTCCATTAGCATGGTAAATGGTTTTCCACCCCCTCACTTTCAATGTGGGGGGTCTTTGGTTCTAAAATGTGTCTCTTGCAGACAGCATATTGATGGGTCTTGTCTTTTAATCCAATCTGATAGCCTGTGTCTTTTGATTGGGGCATTGAGCCCATTTACATTCAGGGTAACTATTGAAAGCTATGAATTTAGTGCCATTGTATTACCTGTAAGGTGACTGTTAATGTATATTGTCTCTGTTCCTTTCTTGTCTACTCTGCTTTTAGGCTCTCTCTTTGATTAGAGGACCCCTTTCAATATTTCCTTAAGGGCTGTTTTCGTGTTTGCAAATTCCTTTAGTTTTTGTTTGTCCTGGAAGCTTTTTTTCTCTCCTTCAATTTTCAATGAGAGCCTAGCTGGATATTTTTCTGGCTGCAAATTTTTCTCGTTTAGTGCTCTTAAGATATCATGGCGGTCCTTTCTGCCCTGCCAGGTCTCTGTGGATAATTCTGTTGCCAATCTAATGGTTCTACCATTGTAGGTTACATATCTCTTCTCCCGAGCTGCTTTCCGGATTTTCTCTTTGTCTCTGAGATTCGTAAATTTTACTATTAGATGTCGGAATGTTGACCCATTTTTACTGATTTTGAGAGTGGTTCTATGTACCTCTTGGATTTTGATGCCTGTTTCGTTCCTTACATTAGGGAAGTTCTCTGCTATTATTTGCTCCAATATACCTTCTGCCCCTCTCTCTCTTTCTTCTTCTTCTGGGATCCCAATTATTCTAATGTTGTTTCAATTTATCGTATCGCTTATCTCTCAAATTCTGCCCTCGTGGTCCTGTAGTTTTTTATCTCTCTTTTTCTCAGCCTCTTTATTTTCCATCATTTGGTCTTCTATATTGCTGATTCTCTCTTCTGCTGCATTTATCCTAGCAGTTTTTGCCCCCATTTTTGATTACACCTCATTAATAGCCTTTTTGATTTCAGCTTGGTTAGATTTTAGTTCTTTTATTTCTCCAGAAAGGGTTTCTCTAATAACTTCCCCGCTTTTTTCAAGCCCAGCTAGTATCTTTAAAGTCATGATTCTCAACTCTAGGTCTGACCTTGTCCTAATCCATATTGAGTTGGGCCCTGGCTGTCGGTACTATCTCTTTGTCTTTTTGCTGAGTTGATTTTCTTCATCTTGTCGTTTTGTCCAGAGGGGAATAGATGTATGAGAGAACAGAATGCTAAGAGTTAAATATGTCCCCAGCAAATATACTCTATACAAATCAGAAAAGACCTGAAACCAGGGAAAAAGAAAGGGAAAGAAATAAAAAAAAAAGAAAGAGAAAAGAAAGAAAAAAAACAAAAAGAAAAGATAAACATAAAAACAGAGCAACACAAAAATCCCGAATATGATCAAATATGATCAGGCTAGTGCATAAATCAGTGCCACACACTAGATTTTGGGCATATTTTGTTCTTTTAGAAAAAAGTGCCTCCTAAAATTTTATAGGAAGAAAGACTTATATATGTACAAATAAGGGTTGATTCAATGAAGGGATGAAAGATGATTGTAAAGATGAAAAGTATAAAAGATTTTATAAAAGGAATTGATACAATAAGAAGTTGTTTGAAAAAAGAAAGAAGAAGATTTAAAAAAAAAGAAAAAAGTAAACGAAAAAAACAGTGAGATAATGTGATCAGGCAGGAGACTAGAACAAAGCCATACACTAGTGATTTAGGGTATATTTTGATCTGTTAGAAGAAACTGTATCTCAAAATTTTAAAGAGAGAACAACTTATATATATATGCCAAAAATACGGGTAACTACTATGAAGGGATAAAATATGACTCTAAAATGAAAAATAAAAAATGTTTTTTAAAAAAAAGGGATTGATAAGCTGTTGGTTGAAAAAAGGAAAAAGGAAAATTAAAAAAAGAAAACATTTAAAAAATTAACTTTGAAAAACTAATGAATCATGGTAAAAAAAAACCATGAATTCTATGTGCAGTATTCCCCTAGTACTGGAGTTCTCCCGTTCTCCTTGATCAGTAAACTTGGTCTTGGCTTGCTGGCTGTTGGTGCTGATCTTCTGGGGGAGGGTCCTGTTGCCTTGGTTCCCAAATGTCTTTGCCGGAGGCGGAATTGCCTCGCCCTTGTGAGTCCAGGCTAAGCAAGCTGCTCGGGTTTGCTCTCAGGAGCTTTTGTTCCCTGCAAGCTCTCAGGACAGCTTTGGAGGACCAGGGTGAAAATGGTGGCTCCCAATCTCCACTCGGAGGAGCTGAGAGCTCAGGGCCCCGCTCCTCAGTGTGCCCCCAGAGAAAAGCAGTCAATCCCGTCTCCCTGGTCTCCGGCCGCACTGCGTGCTCACCCGGCCTGTGACTGAGTGTTTCTATCTCTGGCACCCGACCCTGTGTGGAGTCTCCAGCCCCAGCAGCTCCCTGCGGTGCTCTCCCGCGCCGCTCCTCCCGGGGGAGGGAAGGGAGTCTCCCCGGATCTGTTGCTTGTTGGGTCCCTGCTGAAGGAGCAGTGGCCCGACTGGGCCACAGATCACAGTTTATGGCAACCCCGAGCTGAGAGCCTGTGCCTCGGCTCCATCTCTGCAGCCGGCTTCCCTGCTCCAATACCTGGGAACTCTTCTGCACTCAGGCACTCCCGTTCTTTCTGTGACCCCGATGGTCCTGAGACCACACTGTCCCACAAGGGTTCCACCCTCTGCTTAGCCACTGGAGCGACGTCCCTCAGCAGAGCCTGCTTCTAAATGTTCCGATTTTGTGCTCCGTGACTCTATCACTTGCCAGAAGTGTCCGACGGAGGTCTCCTGTCCCGCCGTCTATCCTCCCGAATATCGCCTTGGATTCACTTCTCCGCATGTCCTACCTTCCAGTAACTGGTCACTTTTCTGTTCGGATAGTTGTTGCTATTCTTCTCTTTGATCTCCTGTTGAGTTCGTAGGTGTTCAGAATGGTTTGATCCCTATTCAGCTGAATTCCTGAGACCAGATGAAATCCAGGTCTCCTACTCCTCCCCCATCTTGCTCCAGAGGTAAATCCTGCCTGTCAAAATTCTACTCATCCTTTATAGTATTGGCTCAAATTCGGCAGGGACTGTGTACTAGTTTCCTGTGCTTGTCTCCTAAAAAGCTTTTGTCACTGTGATTAACAAGTTTTAAGGTGGATGTTGCTCCTTCCATGTAGTCTTTAGCACCCTACCCACTCCTAGATTATATATCTGTCTGCACCTTAGCACCCTGTACTTCCCCACTGTAGAACTTGGAAAAGTGTTGTAACATTGTGGCTAGAGCAGAGGCCTTGCCAGCACATTGCCTGGGTTCAAATTTTGCTCTTGCCATTTCCTAGGTATTTGATTTTGAGTAGGTTACATGTCCTCTCTGTTCTTGTTTTTCCCTTTGTAAAACGGGACTTTAAATAGTGCCGTAGTCAGTGTTGAGTATTAAATGGCTAATTCATTTAAGCACAAAATAAATGTTAGTGGTTGTTATTATTATTTTCGAGAGACAGTGTAGGGGGGTGGGTAAAGGGAGAGGGAGAGAGAGAATCTTAAGCAGGCTCTATGCCATGCATGAGCCCTACTCAAGGCTCATTCTCATGACCCTGAGATCCTGACCTGTGCTGAAATCAAGAGTCAGGCGCTTAACCGAATGAGCCTTCCAGGTGTGCCCCAAATGTTAGCTCTTACTCTTATCTCATGGTATCATGACTCTTCTTTTACTTGTAGTATATCCTCCTAGATTGTAAACTCCATGGTCTGTACTCCTGATTGTCTCATCATGACATTTTTTAAGGCCAAGCAAAAATATACATTGATAGAATGGAAGTGAAGCTGTGAGATCTCTAAGGGCAGGAATTATATTTACTCACCTGTATACAGTCAGTGCCTAATAGAGGCCTGTTTCATTGACAATACATGTTTCATAAATGAATAAATGAATGAATTCATATCCGTATTCTTCTTAAAGCCTTCTCCAAAACCTTCACTCTGCTAAGCCTGGGAATTAATTGCTAATTCCTTTGTGTTCTTGGATTCTCACTGCACCTAGCTGGTTCCTTTCCCATAGCACTTATGCATGACTGCACTGCATTATACTTGTTTGCACTTCTTTTCCCCTGACCAGTTTTTGAACTCCTTGAAGGTGAAGGCTGTGTTCATACATTACCTCTTTAGCACTTAGCACAATGTAAGTGCCCAAGGCATGTTTGCTGCAAAATGAAACTGAAAAACAATGACTTTGGTCAAGTGTGATCTGGAACATGTTGACAATCTTATTGATCACTGAGTCCCTGCTTCCATCATGATTTTACTTGAAAAAGGTTTTAAAAGTGAGTTTCCTTAAAAGAAAAAAAAAAGGAACTTATTTTAAGAAAGTGCCAGTAGTCATTCTCAGAAAAAGTTCCAGAAAAAAATTGTTTCCTATTTGTTCTTAACTTCATATTCTATTATTTAGAATTTCATATTGTATTTGTTTTTTTAATTTTCTCTTCCACACTGTGTTATGTGTTGGATTTTATTTAAAAGAGAACATGAACTTCATCTTAATTTAAGCTATTGAACTTCCATACTTTTCTCTGGAGTCACCAGGCCAACTTATTATAATATGGACATTGAGATCAGGTTGAATCAGCATCTCAGAATTGCAGTTTGTAGCCAAACACAGCATCCAGTGCTGTCTGTGTTTTTATTTCAATAGCACTCATGTCAGGGCTAGAGCACACATTCTTTCCCTGGTTTGTTAATTCTGCCAAAATGTCATTCTTGTCCAAGTGTCTACAGAGGCCCACAGTAGATGTTAAAAATGTAGCCTCATGGAAAATTGATGTTAATATGATTTAGCTTTTGAAGTCAAGATGCTTTTCTTTATAAGCATTTTGGTTTTTGTCAAACCTCAGCATGAGTAGTTCTATGAGTGTTTGCCTTTCATAAAGGACTAATCTGTTAAAATATCATCACACAACCAGTAATTAGGCATTAAGATTATTCCCAAGTTCTGCCAGGGTACTAAGGGTCACACAGGCTTATAGATGCTTAGCTAATGAGTCAGACTCATTTAAAAAAATTCATTTGTCATGCTTATTAGAATGAACCTATATTCCTTTCTTACCCAGTACAAATCCTTTGCACATCAAGCCCAGAGCATAAAATTAAAATTGCATGAAACTTTGATCTCCTTTTTCATTAATCACAGTAGATAATTATACACAGGTGTCAGCCTCTGTCTAATGGCAGATGCTTTCTGACCCCCAAAATAATTTGAATATTTGCTGTGTATACTTAAAAAAGACCTGGGATGTGTATCATATAAATAATACTCCTTTTATTATATTATGAGTTGAAAATTCTACCTGCATTATACTTAGGGATAACTTTAATTAGGAATATCTGACAGCTAATCCAAGGATAATGAATTTAAGGGCTTAAATGAACAAAAGATAAAATGTAAAAATAGATCAAATTAATTTTTAAATTAAATTAAATATCATTTAGATAATGTTTCAAGACCTTCATTTGAAATTCTTTGTTTAGCTTACCTAATGTTACCTGAAATAAATAACCAAATAGTTATCATTCTATAATTCTATAATCACACGGTATTGCGTCTAGGAAAATATACAGCACACAATGCCATTTAAACAGTGTTATATGGGGCACCTCGGTGGCTCAGTAGTTTGAGTGTCTGACTCTTGAATTTTGGCTAAGTCATGATCTCAGGGTCATGAGATAGTGCCCCACATTGGGCTCTGTGCTGGGCTTGGGGCCTGCTTAAGATTCTCTCTCTCCCACTCCCTCTGCTCCTCCCCCCAGCCCCCACTCTCATGCTCAAAAAAATAAATAAGAAAATAAATAAAATAAAATGAAAGAATAAAAAGTGACAATTAAAAAAGTTCTTTCAGACTATCAAATATAGTCTGATAGTTTATTTTTTTAATTTTTTAAAAGATTTTATTTATTTGAGTGAGAGAGAGAGTGCAGGAGCAGAGGGGGAGGGGCAGAGGGAGAGGGAGATGTAGACTTCCCGATGAACAGGGAGTCTGAGGGTGGCATCCCAGGATCTTGAGATCGTGACTTGAGCCAAGGCAGATGCTTAACCAACTGAGCAACACAGGAGCCCCTAGTGTAACTTTAAATGTCTATTCTCATTCAGTTTTCAATCGACTGCCTCCCAGAGGGGTAAGATTCTACTAAGGTATAGTATAACGTATAAATTATGCTTATATGTGCTTTATTTACTCTGTTTTTTTTTCTAGGAATGCCAAAGAGTAAAACTTGTTACTGATATCAAAGATAAATTAAGAATTCCAGATATTTGGGGCACCTGGGTGGTTCAGATGGTTAAGCGTCTGCCTTTGGCTCAGGTCATGATCTCAGGGCTCTGGGATCGAGTCCTGTATTGGGATCCCTGCTCAGTGAGGAGCTGCTTCTCCCTCTCCTTCTACTGTTCCCCCTGCTTGTGCTCTCTTGCTTTCTCTGTCAAATAAATAAATAAAATCTTAAAAAAAAAAGAATTCCAGATATTTAAGCTAATATGAAAACAATGTTCTCAGAAAAAAAATAAAAATATTAACTTAGTTTAGAATTGATCAATACTTATTTTTTTAAAATAATGACACATATATGAGTGCACTAGATATGTAATGTAGAAACAAGCCTTTCTATAATAGCATAAATTGTATGATTACGCAGTAAATCAAGAGTGGTTTACAGAACATGAACTATTTGTAGATCATTGTGCCAGGTCTTGGGGATACAGAAATGGAAGAGAATTCCTGATCTTAAGGAGCTCACAGACTACTGGGGAAAAGATATTAGCAAACCAATAATTCCAAAAGTATGGATTGCAGGGAGTGCTATAGGTACTCAGAAAAGAGGATCTCAATCACAGATGGGGGAAAGTCAGGAAAGAACTCCTGGAAGAATGATCCCAGAGAAAAGTAAGTCTGGGGCACCTGGATAGCTCAGTTTGTTAAGCGACCGACTCTTGATTTTGGCTCAGGTCATGATTACAGGGTCTTGAGATTGAGCCCTGAGTTGGGGCTCTGTACTGGGTGTGGAGCCTGCTTAAGATTCTCTCTCTCCCTCTCCCTCTGCCCCTCCCCGCTCCCCTCCCCCTCTCAAAAAAACAGTAAGTCTCAAAGAGTAATTTAGTTCAACATGAGGATACTGGAAGAAATAGAGTTTCAGAAAGAGGGAATAGCATGGGTAAAGACAGGAAGACTTGGAATAGAACAGCATATGCTTGCCTGGCTACAGCTTTGGGGTAGATTGTGTGCTGGAGAGGCAGAGACCAGATCATGGAGGGTCTCATTTTTGGATTAATTCTTCAAAGCAACCCAGGGGTTCTGAACCACTTCAGACAGGCTAGTGAACATGGTGCAATTTGATTTTTGTGTTAGAAAGCCCACTCTGAGGGATGCATGGTTGGTTCAGTCTGTTAAATGGCTGCCTTCAGCTCAGGTCATGATTTCAGGGTCCTGTGATCGAGCCCCACATTAGGCTCCCTGTTCAGTGGGGAGCCTGCTTCTCCCTCTCCCTCTGCCCCTCCACCCTGCTTGTGAGCTCTTTCTCTCTGTCTCAAATAAATAAATAAAATCTATAAAAATGAATAAAAAGAAATAAATAAAAAAATAAAGAAAATAAAAGATGTCCCCTGGATTGAAAAGAGATTCCCCTTCTACTGAAAGGAAGAGATCAAAAGAATTTAGCTAAGTGGTTCTGGCTCTAACTCCTTCACAAGATCGCAGTCAAGATGTTGGTCCGTGTTGCAGTTATGATAACTTGACTGAAGTAGAGGATCTCCTTCTGTGTTCCCTGCTTATGGGGTTGGTAAGACCTGAGAAGAAAGGGTCACAGGATGATTTTGGCAAATAGAACTAAGAGCAATTTTGAGACAAGATGTCTGTACTGCAAGTGTGACCCCCTGGGCCTGAGTTGGAATTGGGTGGGCAGGGACTGCAAATGTTCTAACAGAAATGGTTAAGCTGATGTCCCAATAATTAGAGAATACCACTCCATTGTTTGACAATGCTTCCACCTTAGTAACCTTGAGATGATCTTGAGGGAAATCCTGAAAACAAGTAAGGTTAAGTTTACCACTAACTCTAGTTTTTTATCATTAAAATTATCTATTAAGATTTCATTTTGTCTGTGATACTCCCAATGACACTGTGGAGGGAGCTACCGCTCCTTAGTTCTGGAATGTTTATAAACTGACAGCTTTGGTTGTACTCTTTATAGAGAAGATCTGGGAGATAGCCAGGTTGTTTGACACCCATATATTGAGCAACTTATTCACAAGAATTAGGGCACATGGGCTGCTTCTTCAATCAACTTTGGGAAAACTTTGCACTGTTTAAATGCAGCTCTTCTGTCCACTGTTGTTGCATGATCCTGGTTTCTCATTAGATCATTGTTTATCTTTGTTTAAAAACTCTCCTTGCACTCATATAGGAGCACATGATAAACAACAATAAAATATTTTTCAGTTAGTTTGAAATGTAAATTCACTATTGATTCCGATCTTACAGTTGATAAAAAACTTTTACAACTTTACAGGCTTTTAAAGTTCATAACCTGTCTGTGTTTTCAGCTTCTTCAGAGTTTTCTAGATTTCTCTTTAAAATTCTTCAGTTTTATCTGAAGATCCCAAGTACCAAGTTCAGAGAAGAAGGAGATGGTCATTCATTCATGCGTGCATTCATTCATTTATGAACGAATATTTTTTGAGAATATCCTATGTGTCAGGTGCTGTTGTAGGAAACTACAAAAATTGCTGAACAAGGTGAGCCAGGTCCTTGTGCCTTGGAAATTACATTGCTGTGAGGGAGATAGACAATATACAATGGGATGAAGTGATCTAATGCATGTAAAGCACTTACCACATGGCCTGGCACATAATAAGTGCTCCATAAACTACTGTTATCATTATTTATTTTGACTGCTGTTATTAGATAGGTGCAGTTGGACTGTCTTTTTGGGCCTTCACTATGTTGCCTTTGGGCCCAGGCTCACTGTAGTTGTACTTTTAGATAAGGTCACTAAAGTCATCAGCCTCAGAAAATGCCTTGGTGTCTGGTATCAGGAGAATCTGTTTGAGAGGAAGTTCTGACCTGCCAATGTACCCTGAGTCTAAACTGAAGGAGGTATTGACAGTAATCACTTCCCATTGCCCTGCAGTCACATTTCCATCATCTAGAATGCATCATTAAAGTTTTTTCTTCACTGTTTCCCTTCATCATTAGTGTGATATGTCAAAACAGACACAGCATATCAATCATTTCTTGGAGGAATTCAATAGCAATTTTGTGAATAATGAAAGTATTACCAGGTTGATAGCAAATTTACTATTGACAAACCATATGACAGTTGTCTCGCATAGTACAAGGATTAAATGAACCTGAAAAGGAAGCTGAGATGCCAGTATAAGTAGCAATGGAAGATGAAAGTTTACTCATAAAACTGTGACATAGGATCAAACATTCTCATCCTTGTAAGTATTTAAGGATCTAGATGGGAAAATATCAACTACGAGTTTCTAGAACATAGACTAGAACATGTAGCCTAATCTCTTAGTCATGGATACTAATATTAATAATAAGATACCTTGTTGGGTTTATCTGATATCTCAACTTGCATCTCTGTTTAACTTTTAATTTTACAATTTAGTTGTCCATTCAGTCATTAAGACTGTTAAATTTAAAAACAAATGTGGGCACTATTATGAAATTGTCCTTTTTTTATACGGTTAAGAAGGAACATTTAAGCTATTTTTATCTATTAACATCATCATTTAATGAAAGAAAGGGCATTCTAAATACCAAAAAAGCAGGAAGGGCATAATCTCAGAATAAAAGACAGTTCTACAAATGAATAAAGTTAATTTTATAAAAAGCTCTCCACACTTTATTTTTCTTATTTTCTAGGCACCCGGGGACAAGCTGTTACAGATTGGTACTAACCAAATATTATTCCTTAGTGATTTTATACAAACCCACTGTGCCTTCCTGGCATGCTTTGTGAGGACCAGTACTATAGCAAATTCTTCTCATTCTCCCTTGTCAGTGCCCACCTGCACTGGATTTAGAGAAAAGCCTCAATGAGATCGTAATAGACTATACTTCACTATAGGAATATTCTACTAATAAGAGCTGTATGAAATCGGAAAGGATCACTTGTGTGTCAATAAGTTGTACATCATTAGAGATTGAATGACTTGCCAGGAAGGACTGAAAGGGCATTTAAAAAAATCTGATCTTAATCTAGAAAACAGATATTGAGGAATGAGTTAAAGTGTTAATGCTTTATTTGGGAGATGCCAAACTAGGGCAGAGAGAGTGAGGAAAAGGGCCAGTGAGGCGAGGAGGGCTGTGAAGCAATGAGAAATCAGGTTTCATTTCACAAGAGACCTCAAAGAGACACAGTAGGGTGCTTCATAGTGAGTCTTTTTTTGTGTAAGGGAATTTTCAGGATGGGTTTAAAGGGAAACGGTGCCTAAATTAGTTTGCGGGAACAAAACAAATAGAAGAATTATAGGTCAAATTTCCTTGTGGGTTAACTCCCCTGCACTTCTGACTTTTATCATCCAGCACCTCTAAAAGCTGCTCTGTGTCAAATCCCATGCTTTGTGTGTGATGTCTGTCTAAATCTGGAGGTGGTGGAAACAGCCAGTAACTCCATGTGTAGGGTTGGTCAACCATGTTGTTTTGAGGTGGCCAAAGGTGGGAGGCAGCTAGGACTCCTGAGCATGTGACTTGTTGCTCTCAGGTGGAAGAAGTCTGTGGACACAAGCAGTGATTGCTGAGGTACACAGAGGAGCTGAGGGTCTGGGAGACAGATGTCTCTGAGGGATCCTGGGGAGGTATATAAAATTTGTGTCTGATATAGTTTTCATGTATAGAAAGTTGACCTAGATCCATGTTTTCCAATGTCTATTATGAGTACCATTTGTGGTATAGAAGATAATTTTAGTTGGATTGTGAATGAGTAAATCTTAAATGTTAGGTGTTTGCTTTAATGTGTATTAGGACAAAATAACTAGTATTTTAACATAATATTATATGTTATAATATATTATAGTCAAAGCAAAAATGTAAGTTTTCTCTTGAACATAAACTTTAAAAAAAATCCTATATTTATTTATTTATTTATTTATTTTTGAGAGAGTGAGAGAAAACATGTGTGAGCATGGGGGCGGGTGGGACAGGGGCAAAGTGAGAGGGAGAGAGAATCTTAAGCAGACTCCAACCCCAGCGTTTAGCCCAATGTGGGGCTTGATCCCACAACCCTGAGATCATGACCTGAACTCAGATTAAGAGTCAGATGCTTAACTGACTGAGCCACCTAGGTGCATCTTGAATATAAACTTTTAAAAACAAAAATTAAGGTCAGTTGACAGTAAAAGATTAAGTAAATCAGAATGTTTATTATATGTAGATGTGACAAAAGTTGTTGCAGAATGATTAAAGTTTAGAAATAACACACCAGATGATTCTTCCAACTTCAGTGTCCATGATTTAATGACTGCTAGAACTTTGCCCTAGTGGTTATAATAGCTGCAAAGATATTGAAAACACTGGACCCCTGTTCTCCAGTGTGTGAATTGCTTTGGCTTGGATTTGATTTTAGAACTCAATACTTTTTCTGCTATAAATAAAGCTCTGCTAGCTTCCCAGTTTGGTTTTATAGTGCCCCATTTTCTTCTTTCATTAAATATTTATTTTCTCCAGTCCCTTAAAGTAGGGAAAAATACATAAGCCTAATAGTCATTTGTAGTGGTACTTATTTCTGCTCTCCATGCTGAAGCATTACCACTAACCAAGATAATTCATCTTCATCCTTCATTAGAGTGTGCTATTCACTGAAGTAGTTTATGGCCAAATAGAGTTGCTAGCCTTGCAGATTCTGTTTGGGGTGGTACTAAATCAAACGTCTTCTTGATGTCTAGATAAATCATGTCTTAGATTTTCTTGGTTGAATTTGTGTTAATTTCCAATTGGCAAAATAAATGAAACCTTACTAAAAAAAACATGTTAGTATGTGGACACTCTGATTCAGAAGGTTTCTCATTGAATGCATCTTACCTTAAATACATGCTTAAATGAATAACTAAAAGCTTTTATTCATCTCAACAAAACTAAAAGCCAAAATGTATGAAAAAATGAGAGCATAGGTTCGATGACTGCAGTTTTAAAATTCTTATAGGAATGTAAAATAGAGACAGAAAAGCACCGCTGAGATAGAACTATTAAAAATCAAAAAGACCTGGATCTGGGACTTTTTTTTTGTTAAGCTGTACCCTCCCTACAGACTACAGACAGTGCTTTTGATAACATAAAAAAAAATGATTTCAGGGGTCCCATCCCAGTTTCTTTACAGGTGATTTTCATTTGTTCCTTAATGAAATTTTGACAGTGTTTTCTCTTGTTGACAATGCTGTAAGGGTAGCAATAATAACAGCCATTATTTATTAAAACACCCATATACTAGATGCCAATAGTACACATATTGTATGCATTACTTTATTTAGGTTTCATGATAACTCCATGAAATGGGTATTAGTAGTTACATTTTAGAAAGGGGAAAATAGGACTAATTAACTTGTCTAAGATGGCACAATTGGGATTTGAATTTGGTTTGTCTGTTTGCAAAGCCTGTTTTTTAATCATTGTGCTGTTTCTACAAAGACTATAGACAGAGAAAGCAAGAGTTGAATAGATCAACCTGAGACGTATCACTCTGGTCATTGCCTAAAGTAAGCAAGAGATTGGAAAAGTGAGTAATAAGCAAATAAAATATATATTAAAAAAAGGATGCTGCTAACCCAGAATGATCTTCCCTTTGAAAGATGACTTGAATGAGAATTCTGTGTAACTTTTTTGGGTAACTTTTCTTTTTCTTCCCATTACTCTTCTTGGATTGGAATGAATATTTAAGGAATCACTAACAACTCACCCATAATTACTCACTTTCTGTTTTAAACAGTTAAATCTGTCATGAGGGATGAAATGTTAGGAAGATATAGCTCTGAAGAAGCTCTGGATCCAGAAATTAAAGATGGACCCCATTTTTCTCCACTTCTTTGCTCAGGAATGTGTGAATAAATTGAGCTACTAAGATTTTGTGAGAATTAATGGATTATTTCAATTTTGACAACAGATATAAGATCAGAGTCCTAGGAAGGAGACATGGAAAGAACAGTTACTCTGAGAATGACTCCTAAAAAAAGTAATAAAAAAGTAATATTAATAGACCCAAATAAGATCAGTAGACTCTGATATTTCAGCTCCTTGGTAGTAATAATGGGAAAGGTAAATGGCAGTAATTATCATGTAGGCTGGAACTGGAGACAGGTGTTCTGAGGAAAGTGAATTGGAAAAATAAAAGTTGGGGATATATAATCATAACTCTGTTTTTATATTTTGGATTTAGTTTGCTTACTTTAAGCTCTAATCACACTAACTTGTGAATGAATATAGGAAAGACCAATAATAAATAATAATGTGCATATTTTGACAGTGCAATTCCTCCATCTGAGAAGATGGCTTTATCATGGGGTCAGAAGAAACAGGGATTATAGAAATTAGAGGAGATAGGGGATTAGTCTGATGCTCAAGTAATCTACATTCTTCTAGGAAATTGATGGGCTTAATTTGGGTGCTACAGTTGGGACTTCACTGCACATGTCTTCTGGAGGTTGGTAAGTGTATGGAGGGAGCCTCATGGATTCTGGTAACAGGATGCCAGAAACTTTCCTTTTACAATACTAGGTTATAGCTAGTCCATAGGCTTAGGCTTTCTGAATCCAGTTTCTCAAAGTATGGTTCTTGGCCCAACTGTACCAGAACCTCCTGGGCTATTCACTAATATTATAGATTTCTTGATCCTAGTTTTGGAGGTTTGGCCAGAAATTTGCAGTTGTGAGTGGTGTGAGTGTCTTAGGCCAGATTCCCTAGCAAACAGACTCTGAAACAAAGTTTAGTATTTGAAAATTTACTGGGGGATTGCTCTGATACAGCACTTGTAAGGGAGTGAGGGGTGCAGCATTGGGTATAGTAACAGACAACTCAGGCAATCCTATGGGGAAGTTTGGAGCTAGGGCCCTTTAGATTTGCCAGGAACTGAGACAAAGGGACCAAGTCTTTGTATTTTTACATTGTACAATTATTGAATATAGGCTAGGGAAGGAGTGCAACTTTGGGTGAAGCAATTTCCTGTAGCAAAGAACAATTGTAATCATCCACATCAGTAGCCAATACTTCTGTACTGAGTGCCTCAGTCCACAGCAACCACTATAGTCTATCCCTTGCACTTGTCAGATATATTTGTGTCATCTAGTAAGTTTCTTCCATTTGGCAAAACTTTCCCCAGGATTCTGGTTGGTCTGTTTTCTTGGGAAATTCATAAGAGGAAGGTTAGTGAGATGAATTATAGCCTCTGCTACTGAAACTACACTTGAGACTGCAACAAAAACTGATTATCTCCCTCCTCAACCTTCTATTTTAGATTACCATCACCTTGGCTAGCATCTCTATTGGTCTAGAGGGATTACATGGTGGTGTGACTCAGACTGTCAACTCTGAGGGATCTGAATCTCTGGTTACTATATTCTTATCAGGCTGTGATTGCTGTACTTGTCCATTTACTAGCAAAATTAGGAAGTGAGCAAGATGGTGGAGGAGTAAGAGACCTGGATTTTGTTTCATCCCAGGAATTCAGCTGGATAGGGATCAAACCATTCTGAACACCTATGAACTCAACAGGAGATCAAAGAAAAGAATAGCAACAGCTCTCTTAACAGAAAAGCGACCGCTTTCTGGAAGGTAGGACGTGTGGAGAAGTGAATCCCAGGCGATATTTGGGAGGGTAGACGGTGGGGGAGGGGGCCTCCGTTGGCCACTTCTGGCAAGTGATAGAGCCGTGGAGCACAAAATAGGAAATTTAGAAGTCAGCTCTGCTGAGGGATATCGCTCCAGTGGCTAAACGGGGGGGGTGGAATCCTCGTGGGACAGTGTGGTCTCAGGACCCTTGGGGTCACAGAAAGACCAAGGGTACCTGAGTGCAGCAGAGCTCCCACGTATCAGAGTGGGGAAGCAGGCTGCCGAGATGGAGCCGAGGCCCGGGCTCTCAGCTCGGGGTGGCCATAAACTGTGATCGGCGACACAGTCGGGCCACTGCTCCTCCAGCAGGGACCCAACAAGCGGCAGAAACGGGGACACTCCGCTTCCACCCTGGGAGGAGCGGCATGGGAGCACACAGCAGGGATCTGCTGGGTTTGGAGACTCCACACGGGGTCATGTGCCAGAGATAGAAACAATCGGTCACAGGCCGGGTGAGCACAGAGTGCAGCCGGAGACCGGGGAGATGGGAGTGATTGACTGCTTTTCTCTGGGGGTGCACTGAGGTGTGGGGCCCCGAGTTCTCGGCTCCTCCAGGGTGGAGATTGGGAGGCCACCATTTCACTCTCGTCCTCTAAAGCCCAATGGAAAGCTTGCAGGTAACAAAAGCTCCTGAGAACACACCCGAGCAGATTACTTAGCCTGGACCAAGCAAGGGCGGGGCAATTGTGTCTCTGGCAAAGACATTTGGGAACCACTGCAACAGGCCCCTCCCCTGGAAGATCAGCAAGAACCACCAGCCAAGACCAAGTTACCGGTCAATGAGAATGACAGAACTCCAGCGCTAGGGGAATACTGCACATAGAATTCATGGCTTTTTTTACCATGATTCTTTAGTCTTCGAAAGTTAATTTTTTTAACTGTCTTTTTTTTTTTGAATTTTTCTTTTTCTCTTTTTCAAACACCATATCAATCCCTTTTTTAAAAAACATTTTTATTTTTCATTTTTGGAGTCATATTCTAT